>NC_092710.1:317753264-319005378 GCF_047496885.1 Scyliorhinus torazame | reverse complement strand
TCAAATGAAGTTACTGTGAAAAGCCCCTAGTCGCCACATTCCAGCGCCTGTTCGGGGAGGCTGTCACGGGAATCGAACCGTGCTGCTGGCCTGCCTTGGTCTGCTTTCAAAGCCAGTGATTTAGCCCTGTGCTAAACAGCCCCTTTTGGAATACAACCTTAATCCCTCTTTGTGAGCAGGCATGTTTGCTGCTCCGTATTGAGTTGAGACAACAGTGGTCGACAGGAACATTTTATTATATTAATTTACAGGATGTGGGCGTTGCTGGCCAGACCTGCATTTATTGCCCAACTTTCGTTGCCCTTGGGAAGGTGGTGGTGAGCTGCCTTCTTCCACCATGGCAGTCCCCAAGGTGTAAGTATAGCCATAATGCTGTTAGGGGGGTGAATTCCAGGATTTTGACCCAGCAACAGTGAAGGAACGGCAATATATTTTCAAGTCAGGGTGGTGAATGACTTGGAGGGGAACCTCCAGGTGGTGGGGTTCCCAGGTATCTGCTACTCTTGTCCTTCTAGATGGCAGTGATCATGGATTTGGAAGATGCTGCCTAAGGAACCTTGGTGAGTTCCTGCAGTGCATCATGTAGATTGTACACTTGGCTGCCACTGTTCGTTGGTGGTGGAGGGATTATGTTTGTGGAAGGGCTAACAATCAAGCGCGCTGCTTTGTCCTGAATGGTGTTAAGCTTCTTCTGTGTTTTTGGAGCTGCAGTCATCCAAGAAAGTGGAGAGTCAGCAAGGTTTTATGAAGAGCAAATCACGTTAGACTAATTTGCTAGCGTTCTTTGAAGATGTAACAAGCAAAGTGGATAATGAGGATCCTGTAGATGTTGTATATCTGGACTTCCGGAAGGCGTTTGATAAGGTGCCGCACAGAAGGTTAATACACAAGGTGATGTCACATGGGGTTGGGGTAATTAATTAGCTTGGATAGAAGACTTGCTGATGGACAGGAGATAGAGAGTTTGGATAAATGGGTCTTTTTCTGGATGGCAAGATGTAACTAGTGGGGTGCAACATGGTTCAGTCCTTGGGCCTCAACTATTTACAATCTATAATAACGACTTGGATGCAGGGATAGAAAGCGGGATTCATGAAGGGAACATCATGCACAAAAACTTTTTTTTAAAAGGGCAGCACATTAGCACAGTCACTTCAAAGCTCCAGGGTCCCAGGTTCGATTCCCGGCTTGGATCACTGTCTGTGCGGAGTCTGCACGTTCTCCCCATGTCTGTGTGGGTTTCCTCTGGGTGCTCCCACTGTCCAAAGATGTGCAGGTTAGGTGCAGTGGCCATGAGAAATTGCCCTTAGTGTCCAAAAAAGGTGAGCTGGGGTTACTGGATTACGGGGATAGAGTGGAGGTGTGGGCTTAAGTAGGGTACTCTTTCCAAGAGCCGGTGCAAACTCGATGGGCCGAATGGCCTCCTTCTGCACTATAAATTCTATGATTCTATAGCCAAATTTGCAGATGACAACAAAAATAGGTGGGACAGTAAGTTGCAATGAGGAAATAAGAAAATTACAAATGGATTTTGAAAGGCTTGGAGAGTGGGCCAAAATGTGGCAGATGGAGTTTAACATGGATACGTGTGAGTTCATGCATCTTGGTCGGAAAAATGGGAAGGCAACTTATTATCTAAATGGGGAGAGGTTTCGGGGTGCTCCGTTGCAGAGGGATCTGGGTGTCCTTGTTCATGAGTCACAGAAAACTAACATGCAGGTACAGCAGATGATAAAAAAAGTGAATGGAATGTTGGTATTTATCGCAAAAGGTAAGGAAGTAAAGATAAGAAAGTGTTGTTGCAACTACACAAGACATTGGTGAGACTGCACCTGGAGTATTGTGCACAGTTTAGGTCCCCTAATTTGGAAAAAGATGTAGTAGCATTGGAGGCAGTTCAGAGGAGGATCACCAGATTGATCCCAGAGATGAGGGGTTTGTCATATGAGGAGAGATTAAATAGTTTCGGCCTATAATCCCGAGAATTTAGAAGAAATGAGGGGAGATCAAATCAAAAGATGATAAAAGTTATGGATAAAGTAGATGTGGAGCAAATGCTTCCTCTTGTGGGGCATTCTAGAATAAAAGGTCTTAGGATAAGAGGTAGCAAATTTAAAACTGTTGAGGAGAAACTATTTCTCCCAAAGGGTTGTGAATCTGTGGAATTCGCTACCTCAGTGTGTGGTAGATGCTGGGACAGTGAGTAAATTTAAGCAGGAGTTAGACAGATTTTCAATTAGTAATGGGTTGCAGGGTTGCGGAGAACGGGCAGGACGGTGGAGATGAAGCCGCGGTGAGGCCAATCATCATCGTATTGAACGGTGTTGCAGGCTCGAGGGGCTAAATTGCCTACTCCTGCTCCTAGTTCTGATGTTCTAAGAAAGAACTATTCTGTCTGATTTCACCATCCAGCTCTTGGTCTGTAGCCCTGTAGGTAATAGCACCTCAAGCACAAATCTGGTGTTCTTGATTAACAAGGGGATTTCTTGATTAATAAGGGGATCTGGGATTATGGGGAGAAGGCAGGAGAATGGAGATGAGAAACATATCAGCCATGATCGAATGGTGGAGCAGACTTGATGGGCCAAATGGCCTAATTCTGCTCCTATATCTTATGGTCTTATGGAGAGTACTCCGTTCCCCTCCTGATTTGTGCTTTGTCGATGGGCAGCATGGTGGCTTTGGGGAGTCAGGTGGGGAGTTACTCACTGCGAGATTTCTACCTTTCAATTTTCTCTGCTGGCCACTGTATTTTTAGTGGCTAGTCCAGTTCAGTTTCTGGTCAATGTTAACCTCCAAGATGTTGATAGACATGTGAAATATAAGCCAGAGGAGCAGCTAATGCTTAGGTTTGGGTAACATCAGTTACTAGCCAATGCACTACTATTCACCAAAGAGAAGGAATTGGTGGATGTTGAGTCTGGAACAGGGTGTGTAGATAGCCTGGGTTACATTGAGATCCAAAAAGACGAGGTGTTGGGCGTCTTGAAAAATATTAAGGTAGATAAGTCCCCAGGGCATGATGGGATCTACCCCAGAATTCTGAAGGAGGCGAGAGAGGAAATTGGATCCTCACTGTCTTCAGGTGATGTCTCGGAGGACTGGAGAATAGCCAATGTTGTTCCTTTGTTTAAGAAGGGTAGCAAGGATAACCCAGGGAACTACAGGCTGGTGAGCCTTATGTCAGTGGTAGGGAAATTACTGGAGAGAATTCTTCGAGACAGGATCTACTCCCATTTGGAAGCAAATGGACGTATTAGTGAGAGGCAGCACGGTTTTGTGAAGGGGAGGTCAGGTCTCACTAACTTGATAGAGTTTTTCGAGGAGGTCACAAAGATAATTGATGCAGGTCGGGCAGTGGATGTTGTCTATATGGACTTCAGTAAGGCCTTTGACAAGGTCCCTCATGGTAGACTGGCACAAACAGTGAAGTCACGGGATCAGGGGTGAGCTGGCAAGGTGGATACAGAACCGGCTAGGTCATAGAAGGCAGAGAGTAGCAATGGAAGGGTGCTTTTCTGATTGGAGGGCTGTGACTAGTGGTGTTCCGCAGGGATCAGTGCGGGCACCTTTGCTGTTTGTAGTATATATAAATGATTTGGAGGAAAATGTAACTGGTTTGATTAGTAAGATTGCAGACAACACAAAGGTTGGTGAAATTGCGGATAGCGATGAGGACTGTCAGAGGATACAGCAGGGTTTAGATGGTTTGGAGACTTGGGCGTAGAGATGGCAGATGGAGTTTATCCGGACAAATGTGAGGTAATGCATTTTGGAAGGTCTAATACAGGTAGGGAATATACAGTGAATGGTAGAACCCACAAGAGTATTGACAGTCAAAGAGATCAGGTGTACAGGTCCACAGGTCACTGAAAGCAGCAACACAGGTGGAGAAGATCGTCAAAAAGGCATACGGCATGCTTGCCTTCATTGGCCGGGGCATTGAGGATAAGAATTGGCAAGTCATGTTGCAGCTGACTTCCGGTGGGGTGGGCGAGCAGGGCGGCCATAAAAAAAAAGAGCTCCCGCCGGTGGCCGCGATTCGCGGCGACTTCGGGGAAATCCCCGAGTCTTCACGCGCCTCCCGGCTATCGTCGGCCTTTGGGGCCGCCACGAGCAGCCAGCGGGGCCGGTTTAAAAACCGGCGAAGAACCCCGCGCGGGTGCCGGGCCCGGCAGGTCAGAGCAGCGGGGGCGGAGCTACGAGGAGGTCGAGGTGGCAGGCCCGAGGCCAGGGCATCATGTACATGTAAGGAGGGTGCTCCACGTCGGATGGCTCCCACCTAGGAAGAAGAAAGAAGGTTGAAGCCTGGTCCCAGGTGAATGCAGAGGAGAAAGAAAAAAGATTTAAGGAAGTTTGGTAAAAGTTTTTTTTTCAAAAAAGAATGTCAGATTGATGAAGGGCAGGAGGGTGAAGGGGAGAGAGGAGAAAGGAAAGAAGATTAAAAAATTAAAAAACAATAAGCCGCTAAAGTATGCGAAAAGCAGCGTTGAAGAAAGTGGGAAACGTGGGTTCGCCGCCAAAGGAGAAGACGAGCAAAAGTGTTAACAGGATGGCGGAAGCCAAACTGCAAGGCGGGGCCGCACTACTTACGGTGGAGAGGATGACCGAGGTGATGGTGGTAGAGCTGGAAAAACATTTGGTGAGGCACATGGAGGTCCTGAGGAAAGAGATGGCGGTCGTGTTGAGGTCATTGTTGGAGGAGGCAATCGGCCCGATGAGGGTGGAGGTGGCAAAGGTATCGGCCGAGGTGAGAGAGCAGGGCGAGAAGATGAAGGAGGTGGAGGAGGCCGTGACACGACACAGCGACCAGGTCACCTCGATGGGGACGAGCTGCGGAGGGTGGTGGAGGTTAACAGAGGACTCCGAGCAAAGTTGGAAGACTTGGAAAACCGCTCAAGGCGGCACAATTTGAGAATTGTGGGCTTGCCCGAAGGGACAGAGGGCCCAAGGCCAACGTAATACTTCGCTAAGAGGTTGGCGGAGCTGATGGGGGAGGGTGAAAGCCCCACCCTGTACGAGCTAGACCGAGCTCATCAGTCATTAAGGCCGAAGCCCAAAGTGAACGAGCCGCCAAGGGCAGTAATTATCTGCTTCCATAAGTTTTGCATGAAGGAGAAAGTATTAAGCTGGGCGAAGCAGGAGCGTGAGGTGCTGTGGGATGGTACTACGGTTTGGATCTACCAGGACTGGACGGTGGAGTTGGCAAAAAGACGAAAGGCGTTTGGGCGACTGAAGGCGGCTTTGTACAAGAAGGGGGTGCGATTTGGTGTGGTGTACCCGGCGAAGTTGAGAGTAACATATAACACCAAAGACTTTTATTTTGAGACAGCGGAGGCGGCTGAGGCGTTCGTGAGGGCAGAAGGCTTGGGACAGACGTGAAGAGCGGAACTGGAAGAGAGACTGTGGACTGTGTCTGAGCGGCTGGACAATGTACAAATGTTACAACTTTCTTTTTACTGATTTGTATTGAAATTTACTTCTCTTTGCATTGTTACAGAGTTCAAGTTAATGGCGTTCTGTGTTGCGACGGTTAAATGTTACGTTAGTGAATTGTAGGGGTTAGATTGTTGGGTTTGTTTTGGTGTTTCTTTCTCTGGGACTGGGCAGAAGGGGGCGAGAGGTCTTGGTGGGGGGAGCCACCCGCGCTAGCTAACTAAAGTCAGTTAGTGAATGGGGTGAGGTGAGAGGAGGACTGCGGACGTTGGAGCCTGGATAGCAGGCTTCAATGGGCCTACGAGGCGAGCAAGAGGGGGTGGAGGGATGGATGTTGGGGGATGTTTTTGTAGGGGGGCTCTTGGGAGGGGGAAAGGGGTTCGATGTTAACAATGGACAGGGGCGGGTCAGGCTTATGGGGCAGGGCCCGGGGGTATGATGATGGTGGATAAGAAAGGTGGGGGGGGGGGTGAGAGACCCCCAGTAAGGATAATCACGTGGAACGTGAGAGGGCTAGGGGGTCCGGTCAAGGGTGCTTGCATATCTTAAAAATTTGAAAGCCGATGTAGCAATGCTGCAGGAGACTCACTTGAGGGTGAAGGACCAGGTGAGACTGAAGAAGGGGTGGGTTAGCCAAGTGGTTCACTCCGGATTTGATGGAAGGGCTCGAGGGGTAGCGGTGCTGGTCAGCAAAAGGGTACACTTCCAGATGGAGAAGGTGGTGGCAGATCAGGGGGGAAGATATGTGATTGTGACAGGGGCACTGGAGGGGAGATTAGTGGCGCTGTTAAGTATATACGGTCCCAATTAGGACGATGTGGGATTCGCAAGGAAGGTATTTGGGGCTATCCCCGATTTGGACACGCATGAGCTGATTGTGGGGGGGGGGGGGGGGGGGGGGGGGGGGAGACTGGAACTTGGTGCAGGAGCCAAGGTTGTACAGATCAAGGCCGCGCTCGCTGGTCCCATCAGGGGGGGGCGAAGGCGCTGGCTGGGCTAATGGTGGAAATGGGAGGGGTGGACCCTTGGAGGTTCCTGCACTCAAGGGAACGGGAGTATTCGTTTTTCTCAGCGGTCCATAAGGTATACTCGCGGATCGACTTTTTTGTGGTGGGGAAGGTTTTGCTGGCTGGAGTCAAGGGGTCAGAATACTCTGCAATTGCAGTGTCAGATCACGCTCCACATTGGGTGGATATGGTGCTGGAGAAGGGGGGCAGCGCAGAGACCGGGGTGAAAACTGGATGTGGGGCTTTTGGGGAACCAAGTGTTCTGTAAGAAAATTGAAAAGGTAATTAAGGAATATGTAGGTTTCAATTGTCCGGGTGAGGTGTCGAAGGCAGTCGTCTGGGAGGCTCTAAAGGTGGTGGTGATTGAGAGGTGAGGTAATTTCGTTTAAGTCCAGGGTGGATAAAGAGGAGAGGTTGGAGCGGCAGAGGGTAATCGATGAGATGTTGGAGGTAGATAGGAGGTATGCAGAGGATGGGGTCCTGGCGAAACTGGAAAAGAGGAAGGAACTACAGGCGAGCTTCGACCGACTGTCCACCAGGAAGGCGGTGCGCCAACTGAGACGAGCAAGGGGTGCAGTTTATGAACATGGAGATAAGGTCATGTTAGCAGGTCAGCTCCGGAGGGAGGCAGCGGCAAGGGAAATTCTTCAGGTGAAGGATAGGTCAGGGAAGTTGGTGGTGGCCCCAGTGCTGATTAACAAGGTTTTTGTGGAGTTTTATGAGAGATTGTACAAGTCAGAGCCACCCGGGGGAGACCGTGAGATGCAGGAATTTCTAGATGGGTTGGAGTACCCGAGGCTAGGGGAGGGGGACAGGGCTACATTAGAAGGAGCAATAGTGGAGCAGGAGATAAAGGATGCGATTGGGAGGATGCAGTCGGGGAAGGTGGCAGGGCCGGATGGGTTTCCGGTGGAATATTATAAAAAATTCAGGGATAGGTTGGCACCCCTGATGGTGGGGTTGTTTGAGGAGGCGATAGAGAAGGGGGTGTTGCCACAAACCTTGGGGCAGGCATCGATTTCCCTGTTACTAAAAAAAGGTAAGGATCCGACGGAGTGTGGGTCGTATCGGCCCATATCACTTTTAAACGTGGACGTAAAAGTGTTGGCGAAGGTACTGGCGGGTCGGCTGGAGGAGTGCCTTCCGAAGGTGATAGGGGAGGATCAGACGGGGTTCGTGAAAGGGAGGCAGCTGTTTTCGAACATTAGGAGGGTTTTGAACGTTGTTATGGCACCGGCGGAAAGAAAGGAAACAGAGGTAGTTGTGGCATTGGATGCCGAGAAGGCGTTTGATCGGGTAGATGGCAGTGCTGGAGCGGTTTAGGATTGGTCCAAGGTTTGTGAACTGGGTAAAGCTGTTATATAAGGAACCGAAGGCGCGTGTCCGCACAAATAATATCAGTTCGAGATACTTTTCTCTCCGCCGTGGGACGAGACAGGGATGTCCTATGTCCCCCCTGCTGTTTGCACTTGCGATTGAGCCGTTGGCCATCGCATTGAGAAGTTCGGGAGCATGGAAAGGAATAGTGCGGTGGGGGGGATAGAGCATAGGTGTCCTTATATGCCGACGACTTGCTGCTGTATGTGTCGGAGCAGAGTGCATCGATAGGAGGAATATTGGAGCTACTGCGGGTATTTGGGTCTTTCTCGGGGTACAAGTTGAACCTGGACAAGAGTGAGTACTTTGTGGTGTCTCGGCCGGGGGTGGGGGCAGGGGTGGGGGGCCTGCCATTCCGTAGAGCAGGGACTCATTTTAGGTATCTGGGAGGTGCAGGTTGCCCGGGAGTGGGGGAGGCTTCGCAGGTACAACATCACTAGTTTGGTGGGGAGAGTGAAAGCCGATCTGGCAAGGTGGGATGGCCTTCCTCTGTCACTGGCGGGTCGGGTACAGGCGGTTAAAATGAATGTGTTGCCGCGATTCTTGTTTATTTTTCAATGCCTACCGATTTTCCTGCCAAAGTCTTTTTTCAGGGAGATTGAGGGAAGGATTGCCTCATTCATATGGGGAGGGAAGGTGGCCAGAGTGAGAAAGGTGCTGCTACAGAGTGGAAGGCAGGCAGGGGGTTTGGGTCTCCCGAACCTGTTGTACTACTACTGGGCGGCGAACGTGGAGAAAGTGCGGAGCTGGGTCAGAGGGGTTGATTCTCAGTGGGTCAGAATGGAGGAGAGTTTGTGCAGGGGGTCGGGGCTGAAGACACTTGCAACAGCGCCGCTCCCGATAGCTCCGGGGAAATATTCAGGGAGTCCGGTAATAATAGCTTCATTGAAAATCTGGAGGCAGTTTCGGCAACACTTCGGGTTGGGTTTCGGGTCAAGGGAAATGCCGATTCGGGGGAACCACAGATTTGAGCCAGGGAGGTGGGATGGAAGTTTTCAGAAATGGGAAGAGAAGGGGATTCGGACGCTAAAAGATTTGTTTCTTCGGGGTCGGTTTGCAGGACTGAGGGAGCTGGAAGCAAAGTATGGGCTAGAGCAGGAAGAAGAGTTTAGGTACATGCAGGTTCGGGATTTTGCCAGGAAGGAGATACAGAGCTTCCCAGAGGAATCGGCCTCCACATTGCTGGAGGAGGTGTTGACGACAAGGGGACTGGAGAAGGGGGCAGTGTCAGCGGTGTACGGAGCTATTCTGGAAGAGGATAAGGCACCACTGGAAGGGATCAAAGCAAAGTGGGAGGAAGAGCTGGGAGAGGTTATAGAGGAAGGGGTCTGGTGTGAAGTGCTCCGGAGAGTGAATGCCTCCACCTCATGTGCGAGGTTGGGGCTGATACAGCTGAAGGTGGTATATAGAGCGCACCTCACTAGGGCGAGGATGAGCCGATTTTTTGAAGGAGTAGAGGATGTGTGTGAGCGTTGTGGGGGGGCCCGCGAATCACGTTCATATGTTTTGGTCCTGTCCAAAGCTAGGGGAGTACTGGAAGGAGGTGTTTAGGGTAATTTCCAATGTGGTGCGTGTGAAACTGGACCCGGGTCCCCAGGAGGCCATATTCGGGATGTCGGACCAGCCAGGGTTGGAAACGGGAGCGGAGATATCATAGCCTTCGCCTCGTTGATCGCCCGAAGGCGGATCCTGCTGGAATGGAGAGCAGCCTCTCCACCCAGTGCCCTGGCGTGGCGGGGGGGACCTGTTGGAATACTTGACCCTTGAGAAGGTTAAGTTCGAACTGAGGGGAAGCTCGGAGGGGTTCTACAAGTCATGGGCACTATTTATTATGCACTTTCAAGAATTGGATAACATTGAACATTAGTTGGGGGGAGGGTGGGGGGCTGTGTAGATTAAGGGTGACTACGGGTAATCCCTGATTCCGTTTTGTCATTTGTTTATGTAAACATGCAGGCTGATGTTTGGGGTTTGGGGGTTGGTGGGTGAATGGGATCGTTGTTATTATGGGGATTGACATATCTTGCTGATTATTGTTTATTGTTGATGGGTGTAAATGTGGGAGAAAATGTGAAAAAGGAGAATAAAAATATTTTTAAAAACAAAAAAGTCATGTTGCAGCTGTATAGAACCTTAGTTAGGCTACACTTGGAGTATAGTGTTCAATTCTGGTCGCCACACTACCAGAAGGATGTGGAATCTTTAGAGAGGGTGCAGAAGAGATTTACCAGAATGTTGCCTGGTATGGAGGGCATTAGCTATGAGGAGCTGTTGAATAAACTCCACAGGATAGAGGGGTCAATTACTAGGGGGCATAGGTTTAAGGTGCAAGGGGCAAGGTTTAGAGGAGATGTACGAGGCAAGTTTTTTTTACACAGAGGGTAGTGGGTGCCTGGAACCCGCTGCCGGAGGAGGTGGTGGAAGCAGGGACGGTAGTGACATTTAAAGGGCATCTTGACAAATACGTGAATAGGATGGGAATAGAGGGATACGGACCCAGGAAGTGTAGAAGATTTTAGTTTAGATGGGCAGCATGGTCGGCAAAGGCTTGGAGGGCCGAAGGGCCTGTTCCTGTGCTGTACTTTTCTTTGTTTGTTCTATTAAGTGCAGATGTTGTCCAATTTGAGATTAAGTCCCGCCAATGCTTTCTCTGTAGACTTGGAGGATACAATTATGCAAGTAAAGTCCTAATTGATAGTTTCATTTTAGTTTTTCTTTCAACACATTGGCAAGGTCAAATTGTGAGTTCTATTGCTCACAGTCCGGGTAGCTAAAACTAGACAAAAGCAACCCGACTGTCCAAGTCCTGCTATTCCTTGGCATGCACATAGTGCAGATGCTATACTGAACCTTTCACAAGTGGAGTTTTCTGTATGCAAAACTGAAGAGTTAAAAATAATGCACATTTCACTAAAAATATGGTGTGAATCAACTGTTGCACAGAAAAACATGAGCTATGCTTGGAAATGTGCATTTCTCACTATCCTGGGGACAATTTGGGTGTACAGGCTGTGTCACCTTCCAGGAAAGAGTTGCAGACTGCCTGATGCATCAAGATCCAGGCAATGGCAGTAAATTGCCTCTTCCAGCTGGTAGATGTCCAACAATGTCCATTGTGAAATGGGTGGGAATGTGTGTTCCATGGTTTTGCAGCAGCTACTTACTGCCAAGAATTGCTCATATCAATTGAGTAAACCCAACAGGCAGGAAGAGTCTAATCATGATGTCTGCTGGATTGCTGCTCAATACATGTGAATGATAAAGAAGGTCAAGATGTGTGATGGTGCTGACTTCCGGGTGCGGCGATGACCAGCTGAGTCGCACGTTTCGGCAGCTCCCGGTGGAACGGACTTTTGGGCTCTTAATAAGAGCCCCAACGGCAATTTTAACGGCTAAAAGTACTGTGCGGTGAACCAGAAGGGAATCCCCCCTGGATACGGATGAAAAAAGGAGAGGAAGGTGGCCGGATTGCGGTGGATCCTTTAGAGCAGCGGCAAGGAAGGCAAGCAAAAACCAAGATGGCGTCGGAAGGTGGCAGTTTAATATGGGGCCCTGAACAACACGAGTTTTTGAAACGCTGCGTGGAAGAGCTTAAAAAGGAAATGAAGAAGGAGCTGTTGGCCCCGATATTACAGGCGATCGAAGGGCTAAAGGAGGAGCAAAAGACCCAGGAGCGGGAGCTTCGGGTCGTGAAGGCAAAGGCTGCCGAGAATGAGGACGACATACAGGGCCTGGTGGTGAAGACGGAGATGCACGAGGCACACCATAAACGATGTGTGGAATGGTTGGAGGCGCTGGAGAACAACGCGAGGAGGAACAACCTAAGGATTCTTGGTCTTCCTGAAGGTGCGGAGGGAGCGGACGTCGGGGCATATGTGAGCACGATGCTGCACTCATTAATGGGAGCGGAGGCCCCGGCGGGTCCGCTGGAGGTGGAGGGAGCATATCAAGTGATGGCGCGAGGACCGAGAGCAGGAGAAATTCCTAGAGCCATAGTGGTGAGATTCCTCCGTTTTAAGGATAGAGAGATGGTCCTTAGATGGGCAAAGAAAACTCGGAGCAGTAAGTGGGAGAACGCGGTGATCCGCGTATACCAAGACTGGAGTGCGGAGGTGGCCAGAAGGAGGGCGAGCTTTAATCGGGCCAAGGCGGTGCTTCACAAAAAGAAGATAAAATTCGGAATGCTGCAACCGGCAAGACTGTGGGTCACATATCAAGGGAGGCACCACTACTTTGAGACGGCGGATGAGGCGTGGACTTTTATCGTGGAAGAAAAATTGGAATGAGCAGGTTATTTTAAAAAAAGAACGTTTGAAACAAAGTGGTGGGGCGAGTATGGGGGGCGAAGAGGGGGGTAAAAAGGGGGGAAAGAGGAGTTTTATGTTATTAATCCTGCGATGTGGTAACTTTTCTCTCTTCCACAGGAGGTGGTGGGGGGAGGAAAGGAGGTGGAGGAGATGGGGCGTTGGCCATTGGGGGCGGGGCCAAGGGGGAAGCGCGGGCTTGGTTCCCGCGCTATGATAATCATGGCGGGAATAGGGAAGCAGGAAGGAGGGGGCGTCGCACGGTGCGAGCCGAGGTCACGGGGGGAAGCCGAGGTCGGCCAGAGTTTGCTGACTTCTGGGAGTAACATGGGGGGTGTAACTACGCTAGTGGGGGATCTAGCGGGGGGGGGGGGGGTGGGGGAGGGGGGAATTATTGGGCTGCTGCTGCTGGGGAGAGGGGGGGAGCTGGAATGGGGTGGGATGGGCGGGGGGGAACCGGGTGAGGAGCTGGAAAAAGGGGATGGCTAATCGACAAGGGGGGGGGGGTAAAAAGCCCCCCAACCCGGCTGATCACGTGGAACGTGAGAGGGTTGAACGGGCCGATAAAGAGGGCACGGGTACTCGCACACCTTAAGAAACGTAAGGCAGACGTGGTTATGTTACAGGAAACGCACTTGAAACTGATAGACCAGGTGAGACTACGCAAAGGTTGGGTGGGGCAGGTGTTCCATTCGGGGCTAGATGTGAAAAACAGCGGGGTGGCTATATTAGTGGGGAAGCGGGTAATGTTTGAGGCAAAGACTATAGTGGCGGATAGCGGGGGCAGATACGTGATGGTGAGTGGCAAACTACAGGGGAAGACGGTGGTTTTGGTAAACGTATATGCCCCGAACTGGGATGATGCCAATTTTATGAGGCGTATGCTAGGACGCATCCCAGACCTAGAGGTGGGAAAGTTGGTAATGGGGGGAGATTTCAATACGGTGTTGGAACCAGGGCTGGACAGGTCGAGGTCCAGGACTGGAAGGAGGCCGGCAGCAGCCAAGGTGCTTAAAGATTTTAGGGAGCAGATGGGAGGAGTAGACCAGTGGAGATTTAGCAGACCTAGGAGTAAGGAGTTTTCGTTTTTCTCCTATGTCTACAAAGTCTATTCGCGAATAGACTTTTTTGTTTTGGGAAGGGCGTTCATCCCGAAGGTGAGGGGAACGGAGTATACGGCTATAGCCATTTCGGATCACGCTCCACATTGGGTGGACTTGGAGATAGGGGAGGAAACAGAAGGGTGCCCACCCTGGAGAATGGACATGGGACTAATGGCAGATGAGGGGGGGTGTCTAAGGGTGAGGAGGTGCATTGAAAAGTACTTGGAACTCAATGATAATGGGGAGGTCCAGGTGGGAGTGGTCTGGGAGGCGCTGAAGGCAGTGGTTAGAGGGGAGCTGATATCAATAAGGGCACATAAAGGAAAGCAGGAGAGTAGGGAACGGGAGCGGTTGCTGCAAGAACTTCTGAGGGTAGATAGGCAATATGCGGAGGCACCGGAGGAGGGACTGTACAGGGAAAGGCAAAGGCTACACGTAGAATTTGACTTGCTGACAACGGGTACTGCAGAGGCACAGTGGAGGAAGGCACAGGGTGTACAGTACGAATATAGGGAGAAGGCGAGCAGGTTGCTGGCCCACCAATTGAGGAAAAGGGGAGCAGCGAGGGAAATAGGGGGAGTGAGGGATGAGGAAGGAGAGATGGAGCGGGGAGCGGAGAGAGTGAATGGAGTGTTCAAGGCATTTTATAAAAAATTATACGAAGCTCAACCCCCGGATGGGAGGGAGAGAATGATGGGCTTTCTGGACCGGCTGGAATTCCCCAAGGTGGAGGAGCAGGAAAGGGTGGGACTGGGAGCACAGATTGAAATAGAGGAAGTAGTGAAAGGAATTAGGAGCATGCAGGCGGGGAAGGCTCCGGGACCGGATGGATTCCCAGTTGAATTTTACAGGAAATATGTGGACTTGCTCGCCCCGCTACTGATGAGGACCTTTAATGAGGCAAAGGAAAGGGGACAGCTGCCCCCGACTATGTCTGAGGCAACGATATCACTTCTCCTAAAGAAGGAAAAGGACCCGCTGCAATGCGGGTCCTATAGACCTATTTCCCTCCTAAATGTAGACGCTAAGATTCTGGCCAAGGCAATGGCAATGAGGATAGAGGATTGTGTCCCGAGGGTGGTCCATGAGGACCAAACTGGGTTTGTGAAGGGGAGACAGCTGAATACGAATATACGGAGGCTGCTAAGGGTAATGATGATGCCCCCACCAGAGGGGGAAGCGGAGATAGTGGTGGCGATGGATGCCGAGAAAGCATTTGATGGAGTGGAGTGGGACTATCTGTGGGAGGTGCTGAGGAGATTTGGTTTTGGAGATGAGTATGTTGGATGGGTGCAGCTGTTGTATAGGACCCCAGTGGCGAGTGTGGTCACGAATGGACGGGGATCTGCATACTTTCGGCTCCATAGAGGGACAAGGCAGGGATGCCCTCTGTCCCCATTATTGTTTGCACTGGCGATTGAGCCCCTGGCAATAGCATTGAGGGGTTCCAAGAAGTGGAGGGGAGTACTTAGAGGAGAAGAACACCGGGTATCTCTGTATGCGGATGATTTGTTGTTATATGTAGCGGACCCGGCGGAGGGGATGCCAGAGACAATGCGGACACTTCGGGAGTTTGGAGAATTCTCAGGATACAAACTGAACATGGGGAAAAGTGAGTTGTTTGTGGTGCATCCAGGGGAGCAGAGCAGAGAAATAGAGGACTTTCCGCTGAGGAAGGTAACAAGGGACTTTCGTTACTTGGGGATCCAGATAGCCAAGAATTGGGGTACATTGCAGAGGTTAAATTTAACGCGATTGGTGGAACAAATGGAGGAGAACTTCAAGAGATGGGACATGGTATCCCTGTCACTGGCAGGGAGGGTGCAGGCGGTTAAAATGGTAGTCCTCCCGAGATTCCTATTTGTGTTTCAGTGCCTCCCGGTGGTGATCACGAAGGCTTTTTTCAAAAGGATCGAAAAGAGTATCATGAGTTTTGTGTGGGCCGGGAAGACCCCGAGAGTGAGGAAGGGGTTCTTACAGCGTAGTAGGGATAGGGGGGCTGGCACTACCGAGCCTAAGTGAGTACTACTGGGCCGCCAATATCTCAATGGTGAGTAAGTGGATGGGAGAAGAGGAGGGAGCGGCGTGGAAGAGATTGGAGATGGCGTCCTGTAGGGGGACTAGCTTACAAGCTATGGTGATGGCCCCATTGCCGTTCTCACCGAAGAAATACACCACAAGCCCGGTGGTGGTGGCAACTTTGAAAATTTTGGGACAGTGGAGACGGCAGAGGGGAAAGACGGGAGCCTTGGTGGGGTCCCCGATAAGAAATAACCATAGGTTTGCCCCGGGGAGAATGGATGGGCGATTTGGAATATGGCAAAGAGCAGGAGTAACGCAACTGAAAGATCTGTTTGTGGATGGGAAGTTCGCAAGTCTGGGAGGGCTGACCGAGAAATATGGGTTGCCCCAAGGGAATGCATTCCGGTATATGCAACTGAGGGCTTTTGCGAGGCAACAGGCGAGGGAATTCCCGCAGCTCCCGACGCATGAGGTGCAGGACAGAGTGATCTCAAAGACATGGGTGGGGACGGTAAGGTGTCAGATATATATAGGGAAATGAGGGACGAGGGGGAGATTATGGTAGATGAGCTGAAAGGGAAATAAGAAGAGCTGGGGGAGGAGATTGAGGAGGGGCTGTGGGCGGATGCCCTAAGTAGGGTAAACTCATCGTCCTCGTGTGCCAGGCTAAGCCTGATTCAATTTAAGGTGTTACACAGGGCGCATATGACTGGAGCACGGCTCAGTAAATCTTTGGGGGTAGAGGATAGGTGTGCGAGATGCTTGAGAAGCCCAGCAAATCACACCCACATGTTCTGGTCATGCCCGGCACTACAGGGGTTCTGGGTGGGGGTGGCAAAGGTGCTTTCGAAGGTGGTGGGGGTCCAGGTCGATCCAAGCTGGGGGTTGGCTATATTTGGGGTTGCACAAGAGCCGGGAGTGCAGGAGGCGAGAGAGGCCGATGTTTTGGCCTTTGCGTCCCTAGTAGCCCGGCGCAGGATACTGTTGATGTGGAAGGAAGCCAAGCCCCCGGGGGTGGAGACCTGGATAAATGACATGGCAGGGTTTATAAAGCTGGAACGGATTAAGTTCGTCCTAAGGGGATCGGCTCAAGGGTTCACCAGGCGGTGGCAACCGTTCGTCGAATACCTCACAGAAAGATAGAGGGAATGGAAAAGAAGAAGGCAGCAGCAGCAGCCCAGAGGGGTGGGGGGGGGGGGGGGGGAGGAGGAACCAGAAGTAGTCTCAGGGTTATTAATATATACTGTATAATATGTATAGGTCGTTGCGACAGATAATTATATATTGGACTGTTAAATCATATTTTTGGAGAGTGTTTATCTGAGACAAGGCAGTTGCCATTTAGTTTTAGTTTTAGTTATATATTATTTATTCTTTGTTTATAAAACAGGTCATTGTTATTTATACTGTTATATTATTGTGTAAAGGATACACAATGTACTGTGATGGTTGACCAAAAATTTTCAATAAAATATTTTTTTAAAAAGATGTGTGATGGTCCTTCACAGTCTGATGGATCCAGCAGTTGCAAGAGCTCGCTTCCATACCAGTCTCCAATTCTTTTTCATTTATCTCACAACCTCAGGCAAATACCCATGGGGAAACTAGGACTGGGCAATAAATGGGTCCTGCCAGTGTCACTCATATCCTGAGATTAAAGGAAACTCTTCAAATAACTCTTCAAATGGCATACAATTGCCCTTGCAAACTCTTGTGGTCTTCCCCTAAAATCTCAACCACTAACAAAGGCATGAGAACCCTTTCTTATCGCCCTTATTATTCACACTGGCTCACTATCGACCAGAGGGAAAACCTCCCCTGCCCGCTCTCACTAATTTAATCTCAAAATGACCAACTCCAGCATTACACTGGTCACAATGTCTCTGCCGCTCTGGGATTGATTACTGATCCCTCACCTATTCATTTGATGCCTTCTAGATCAGTGTTTTCAAACCTTTTTGCCGAGGACTCATTTTTACCAACCAGTCATCCTTTGGGACCCAGGCCCCCAAACATTCGGGACCCAGGCCCCCCCAAACCATCGGGACCCAGGCCCCCCCAAACCATCGGGACCCAGGTCCCCCCAAACCTTCGGGACCCAGGCCCCCCCAAACCTTCGGGACCCAGGCCCCCCCAAACCTTCGGGACCCAGGCCCCCCCAAACCTTCGGGACCCAGGCCCCCCCAAACCTTCGGGACCCAGGCCCCCCCAAACCTTCGGGACCCAGGCCCCCCCAAACCTTCGGGACCCAGGCCCCCAAACCTTCGGGACCCAGGCCCCACAAACCTTCGGGACCCAGGCCCCACAAACCTTCGGGACCCAGGCCCCCCAAACCTTCGGGACCCAGGCTCCCCAAACCTTTGGGACCCAGGCCCCCCAAACCTTTGGGACCCAGGCCCCCCAAACCTTTGGGATCCAGGCCCCCCAAACCTTTGGGACCCAGGCCCCCCAAACCTTCGGGACCCAGGCCCCCCCAAGACTTCAGGCTCCCCAAACCTTCGGGTCCCAGGCCCCCCGAACCTTCGGGACCCAGGCCCCCCCGAACCATCGGCACTCACGCTGCCCTACTTCGTGACCCACCAGTTTCACTTGCCTTTATTGTGAGCCTGCTTGGTCCTCACGATCTCACTTGCTTTGTTATTCAATGTTACATTTCTGATAATGATTTCAGCTGATGATTTAAGATCTCACTGCATTGGGGACGTCTAGTGGCAGCCATGGAGTGAGCGGTTGCACAGTTGATGGCTCCCGCTCAAGGTGGATTTTGTTGGTCCTTCGCCACCCATATGGGGCGGATGAGGAAGAGAAAGCAGCTGGAGCAAGGCAGTTTTTGTGTTCTGTCACAGGTTAAGATGGCAGAGGGCAAATGGGCAGTGTTGCCCATCCAGTGGTCAACAGAGCAGCTGGTGCTGTTTTTAAAGAATAAGTTCCAGCAGCAAAGGGAGAAAGCCTCGGAAGTCCTGGCCAAGGTGGTGGAGCCGCTCAGAGAAGTGATTGGGAAAGTGGGACAGAGACTGGAGCCTCAGGGCCTGGCGATACGGAAGATGGAGGAGGCGGTGGGGAAGCATGAGGAGCGGATGGCCTCCCTGGCTGTAGTGTTGGGGATGGTGGTGGACAGCCAGAAGAGGCTGAGAGAGAGAAATTGGAGGACCTGGAGAATCGCACCAGGCGATAAAATCTGAGGAAAGCCGGGATGCTCGAGGACTTCGAGGGAGCAGAGGCTGCCAAATACGTGGCAAGGATGCTGAAGTAGTTGGTGGGGGAGGGGCCCTTTGATCGGCTCCTCGAGGTAGATTGGGTGCACAGGGCACTGAGGAGGCTGCAGGTGGGGGAGCCGCTGAGGGCGATGGTGGTGTGGTTGCCCGTTACTTGGACAAAGAAAAGATTTTGAAATGGGCGAGGTAGAACAGGAGGTGCACCTGGGAAGGGAGTGAGCTACGGATGTACCAAGACCTGCATTTGGAGTTGGCAAAGAGGAGAACTGTGTCCAACCGGGTAAAGGCTGCCCTCTTCAAGAAGGGAGTAAAGTTTGGAGTGCTGTAGCCTGCTCGCTTGTGGGTGACTCATCAGAAGCAGGAGTTTTATTTTGACTGGCTGGATGAGGCGATGGACTTGGAGAGACAATGGACTGGGAGGAGTGAGAGGACACTGAACTCTGGAGAGCAGCTTTGTGTTCATGGTAGAATGTTTGGGGGGGATAGTTTGGGGAATGCGTTTCGACAGGGCAGCGGCGATGGTGAGTGTGCCTTTTGTTCTCCTTTGTTTGTTGGTTGATTGGGGGGGTTGGACTGGAGGGGGGTATTGAAGTTGGGAGACCTTGGGTGGGGGCCACCAAGCCAGCTGGGCGGGCGAGTTAACGGAAGTGAAGTAGTTCGTCTTCAGGAGGAAGGCGTGGGGGGGAAGGGAGAGATGGCAGTGGACATCATAGAATTTTTAAAATTTTTATCATCGAATTTACAGTGCAGAAGGAGGCCATTCGGCCCATCGAGTCTGGACCGGCTCTTGCAAAGAGCACCCTACCCAAGGTCAAAACCTCCACCCTATCCCCATAACCCAGCAACCCCACCCAACACTAAGGGCAATTTTGGACACCAAGGGCAATTTATCATGGCCAATCCACCTAACCTGCACATCTTTGGACTGTGGGAGGAAACCGGAGCACCCGGAGGAAACCCACGCAAACACGGGGAGGATGTGCCGACTCCGCACAGACAGTGACCCAAGCTGGAATCGTACCTGGGACCCTGGAGCTGTGAAGCAATTGTGCTATCCACAATGCTACCGTGCTGCCGTGCCGTGCAGGGGGTGGGCCTGGAGGGGCACGTGACACGGGCTGGGAGCTGACCCAAGAGGGGTATGGCTGATCAGCAGGAGAGGGGACTGGGAGCCCCCCCCCCCCCCACCAGGTTGGTCATGTGGAACGCGCGATGGCTGAATGGGCTGGTTAAACGGCCGCGTATGTTCATGCATACGAGGAGTCTGAAGGCAGACGTGGTGTTTTTGCAGGAGATACACCTGAAGGTGGGGAATCAGACAAGGCTGTGGAGGGGATGGGTGGGGCAGGTGTTCCACTCATGGCTGAATATGAAGGGAGTGGCGGTGTTGATCAATAAGAGGCTGATGTTGGAGATGGGAAGCATTGTGGCCGAACCTGAGGGCAAGTATGTGGTGGTTAGTGGGAAGCTAGAGGGGATGCCAGTGGGCCTGGTCAACTTTTATACCCCAAATTGGGATGATGTGGGTTTTATTGGGCAGCTGTTGGGGAGGATTCCGGATTTAGATCACACCAGTTGATTATGGGGGGAGGTGGGGGGATTTCAATATGGTCCTGGACCCGAGCCTCGACCTGTCAAGCCCAAAGTCGTCGAAGGAGTCAGCAGTGGTCAGGGAGCTAAGGGGGTTCATGATGTACATGGGGGGAGAGAAGGGACCCATGGAGGTTTGGGAGGCCGAGGGGAAAGAGTTTTTATACTTTTCCCATGTGCATCGGGTATATTCCCGGATCGGCTTTTTCGTAATGGACAAGGTGCTGCTGGCAGGGGTGGTCGATTTGGGGTATTCAGCAATCATGGTCTCTGACCACGCGCCGCATTGGGATGATTTGTGGGTGGTTCAGGAGTGGCCCAATGGCCGCAGTGGAGATTAGATGTGGGGCTGTTAGCGGATAAGGGAGTGGGTGAGGGCTGCCGAACGGGGAGCGAATGCTACGGGGAGGTCAGAACCACCAATCTGAGGGAGAAACTTAAGGCTATAGTTGAAAGGGAGTTTATTTCGATTCAGGCACCCAGGGAGAAGGAGCAGGAGGAGAGGACAAGGTTGGTTGAGATTTTGAGGGTGGATAGGAAATATTTGGTTGCACCAGAGTAGCGGTTGTTGAAGGAGAGATAGAGGCTCCAGATGGAATTTGGGTTAGTGTCCATTCGGGTTGGGAAGACGGTGGGGCAGTTCCGGAGGACCATTGGCAGGAAGGATGTAGGTGGTAAAGATGAATGTGTTGCCAAGGTTCTGGTTTGTCTTTCAGACCCTCCTGGGGAAGATACCGCGGGTGAAGAGGGCTCTGTTGCAGAGGCAGAGAAGTGGGGGGTTGACACTCCTGAACCCGATGTATTATTACTGGGCTGCGAATGTGGAGAAGGTGAGGCATTGGAGGGGAGGGTTTGGGGAAACAGAGCAAGAGGAGCTGTCTTGCTGGGGGTCCAATCAGAGAGCCTTGGTGTCGTTCGTCCCAGGGACGTATACGGGAAGTCTGGTGGTGCAGTCGACAGTCAGGATATGAAACCAGTTGAGGAGGCATTTCAGATTGGATACAATGTCAGTGTTGACGCCATTGTGTGGGAACCATAGGTTTCAGCCTATGGGGTGGGGGAGAGAGAGGAGAGGTTTGAGCTGCCAAGGGGAAGAGAGTTTAGGTACATGCAGGTATTGAACTTTGTGCGAAAGGAGTGGCAACATTCCCCCAGTTATGGAGTAAAAGTTGTTGGCGCAGTTGATGCTCTCGGATGATATGGGGGAAGCTAGTATTGAGGAGATGGACAGGTGGTTGGGGCAGCAGGGCGAAGCACAGGTGGTGAGGATAAAGTGCAAGTGGGAAGAGGAGTTGGGGAGGGAAATAGGATGGGGTCTCTGGATGGGTGATGCAGAGGGTGAACTCAACCTCCTCCAGCGCGGGGATGAGCTTGATACAGTTCAAGATGGTGCACTCGGTACATATGACTCAGGCGAGGACGAGGGGTTCTTCTAGGAGTGGCTGATGGGTATGAGAAGTATGGGCGGGGCCAATGAACCATGCTCACATATTCTGGGGCTGCGAGAAGCTGGATAGCTTTTGGGAGGCTATGCTTGAGACATTGTTCAGGGTAGTGAGGGTGGAGGTCAGGCGAGACCCTATGGTGGCGATCTTTGGGGTTTCGGAGGAGCCAGAGCTGCTGGAGGTGAAGAGGGCCGATGTCGTGGACTTCGCCTCTCTGATTGCCTGGCGAAGGATCCTGTTGGATTGGAGGTCGGATACGTCGCTGGGGATGGTGGCCTGGATGGGGGACTTGTACAACTTTCTCTGGCTGGAAAAGATTAAGTTCAAGTTGAGGGGGGTCAGAAGAGGGTTTTTAGGGACAGTGGAGGCCGTTCATGACCTTATCTGAGGATCTGTTCATCACAGTGGGGGTGGGGGGGGGGGGGGATTAAAGGAGAAAAAAATCTGTTGACTGTGTTTTGATGGACTGTGTATTCTATTGATGTTGTGTATGTTTGGAATAAAATGGGCGGGATTCTCTGTCCCGCCGCACCAGTTTTCTGGTGTGGCGCGCCCCCGCTAGCAGTGGGATTGTCCGTCCCGCCTGCCGGCCAATGGGGTTTCCCATTGTGCGAAGGCCCACGCTGTCGGGAAATCCCTGGTATGGAGAATCCCTCCAGCGGAGAATCCAGCCCAATATCTTTTAAAAAAACAATGACTGCTCCTCTTGCCCCTGCATTGTCCCAAGGTCCATAACTACTACTTCAGGCATATTCTGTTCATTGGCAACATCATACAAATAAAAAACATTAACTTCCACGTGAATGTTGGCAACACACAATTTCATAAACATAAAAAAATGGCAGTCAAGAAAAGACAATCTGGTTCATTCAGATCTTTCCACTTAAAAAGCCTGGGAGATTATTAATAATCTTTATTAACCCACTACATGTAGGTAATCTCCTGGGTGAGGGGTGAAACAGAGTGACTCAGGACCATAAAGGGGAAAGAAAATCTAGATAATTCCTCTCCGACTTCTTCAGGTAATTAAAACCAGTCGAGGAAGCCACCATCTCTCTCAATACTAATATGTTCTCAAACTTAATATGGGAAGACTGGAAACTTTGTTTTCAACAACTGGCATAAATTCCACTGCCTTAAATGACGGAAATTGTCCAAAACATTTGTGTCCGGACCGTATTGGTGCTGAGTTTAAATCATACATGCTATCAAGAGCAAGATTGCCTATCCCTACCTGCACAACACAGCATATGTTCCCTTACTCTTAGCCCATCTGCTGAAACTTTTTTCATCCTGCTGTCACCTTTAAATATTATCCAATTCCCTCATATTTAGCCATTTATCTCCCACACTCTACAATCCCCAACTTGTCCAAAATACAGCCGGTCTTCAAAATGTTTGCCCATCATGCCTCTCTTTATTGACCTAAACGAGCACCTTTCCTCAGTATATTTAAACTGCTTCTGAGAACTCTCCAGGTTCCTGGAGCCTAATACTTCTCCTTGCACCCTTCAGTCCTCTGACTCTAGTTGCTGTGCATTTCTATTGTGAAAAAAAATTCAAAACTCAACTTTGCAAAGTTACTAAAGACAAATGCATAGTGGACTGCTGACGCATGAGTATCGGGAAGTGTCGGAGCACTTGAAGCATTGATGCCGACAGCAGTCATTATTGGTGGTTAATGCCTTTACTTTAGCCAAAAGGGATTATAAGCTCTATTTGCACAGGTGCCAATTAATGTGCAACATTGAAAACATGAGCCAAAACTGCCATACTAAATTCTACTGATGGGCCAGATACAAATCAAACTGCTTGCAATAAATGTATCAAAGTGAAGGCAAAGGCATTATAAATGTCAACCCAACTGTGTGACTTGCTGGAAGCTCAGCCCCCCACCTCACCATTAATACCACACCCTACCTTGAGATTAATACCAATGGATTTCAGGAAACAAAGTAAAACAGGATTTCACTCTGTTGAGACCTCCTTTTTTAATTAAAAAAAATTTACTTACTGCAAAACAAGACATCTGCATAAAGTAATCAAGCACCAAAACCTCAAGTAAAAATTTGCCTTCCGCCATTTTCCCATTGTTATGTAACCCAGGGCGCGTGCACGGTCAATTCCAGCCTCACAGACCCCGGATTAACCAATAATTTGTGTATTTTCCGGAGATCTTTGACTCTTAGCCGCTCCAATGAGTTACAGGCACCAGATTTGTAAGTAAAATATTTTTTAAAACTATTTATTTATAAGAGAAAGATAAACATGTAATGGCAAAGGTAGACAATGACCGGCTAATCTAATTATTCCCCTAACTCCGTCCCACTCACAGACTAGACAGGCATACACTAGACAGGCACATGGTTGGGGGGGGGGGGGGGGGGGGGGGGCTGGTGAAAAGGTAAAATAGTGATTAAACTTGGGATGAGATGAATCTTTGCTGCAGAGGTGGTAGTCTTTATAGTCGGCGATCTTCCAAGGACGCCAAGTGTTGCAATCGGTTGGTTTGGATCTTTTAAGGTTTGTCTTGAATTAGAACTCGCAGGCTGTAGATTTCCTCTGGGGAGTCACTTTCACTTGGCTGACCACAGTCCCACTGAGACCATCTTGAAATTCTCTACCTAAAAATTTACATCCCTAGTTGCCCTTCAGAAGGTGATGGTGAGTTGCCTTCTTGAACCGCTGCAGTCCTCGATGTGTAGGTACACCCACTGTGCTGTTAGAGAGGGAGTGCTAGGATTTTGCCCCAGCGACAGTCAAGGAATGGCAATATTTTTCCAAGTCAGGGTGGTGAACAGCTTGGAGGGGAACCTCCAGGTGGTGGGATTCCTAGGTATCCCTTGTCCTTCTAGGTGGTAGTGGTCGTGGGTTTAGAAGATGCTGTCTAAAGAACCTTGGCGTGTTACTGCAGTACATTTTGTAGATGGAACACAAGGCTGCATTTGATCAGAGGCTTAAACTTGCAGAGACCTGGCTGGACATAGAACACTTTCAGCATTTAAATCAGCTCCTGATGCTTCCTAGGTTTTCACAGAACTGAGACAAAATGGAACCTGCATTCTGTTCCAGAATTTTCTGAAAGGCTTTACCAATCCCAATCGAGAATAGAAGACGTCCTGGAATTTAAGTTAGGATTGGCTGCTAGCCAAGTCCATCAAAACAACATCATGGACTATACCACAGAGCATACGGAATCAAGGGGTCTGCCTGGGCCAGTCCAAATAGCAGCTTGCAGTGGGGGGGGGTCAAAAGTGTATAGATTTAAAAACAAGGTCTGAGGGCAGCCAGCAAAGCAGTAATCAAAAATGGAAAACAAGGATTGCAAAGAGGTTCCTTACATCATTTTTTTGTTGATGGGACGCCAAGTGAGTGGATGATGCTGAGCAGTTTGAAGATAGGAGCTACAAGTCAGTAATCTACTCTGCAGAGCCACGACATGAAGAGAGAGTTTAACTTCCTTTACAGACAAAGTGGCTAGTAACCAGATCAAGTAAGACAATCGTCAGATGATGGGTTATGTCTGTTCAGTCAGATAAGCTGCACTTTAAAAATTGCCTTTGGGGAGTAGTTACAGGAGGTTTTCCGTGCATATCAGGAACACAGATATACTGAAAAGCAGTCTGTTGGGTTTTAGAAATAACTTACATTCCTACCAAAATTCTTCCAGACAAGCAAATTACAAGATAAGGCTGATCCAATTATTGGTAGACATGGTTTTTCAGAAGGTATCCAATAATGTTTTGCATACCAGTCTTTTAAAGATATCTCAAGCATTTGAGGCTAATGGTAAACTAGCTAGACCGGAAACTGTCTTAGCAGTGTGGGGCATATGAAAATACTCAGCAGCAGAAACAAAAGGCTTTTGCTGCAGGCAGTAACACATAAGCTCCCTACATCTCTGCTCTGGATCCCCAACTGTTTGGAAAATGAAAGAATATAAATGTTATTGTGAGGGAGTCACTCACAGCAAGAGCTATATAGCCAAGAAATTAATTTACAAGGTATTAGTGTCATTCCAAGAGATCTGACCAACTATACTGATGGTCTAAAAGATTATCACTATAAACTGAAGCACTGTTTCTGTTCATGCTGAATTGGTGCCCATTAACAAACGGCAGGCCAAAATATGTTTTTGATTACTGATTGAAATCATCCAGTCAATATGAAGCTGTTTTCAATGAAGGTAAATGGTATGCATGTAGGCTGGTATATGCTTTGGGTGCATCTGATTGTACCCCAAAATAAAGTACTCTATTTATACAGGGCTTTGGGAAGCCATATTTGGAATTCCATGGACTGCTTAGAGATCAATGTATTTGAGGTCTTTCAGAGAAGAACAAGCAAAGCCGAGTAGAATCTCCGGCAGCAGCGCACCTCTCCCCGATGAGCTTAATGCGTCCTATGCTCGTTTTGAGCGGGAAACCATCAAACCATTGTCAACTGCCCCAGCAGCCTCGGACACACTCGTACCTACTGTCTCAACTTCTGAAGTCAGATTGGCCTTCTTGAAAGCGAACCCTCGGAAAGCAACCGGTCCTGAAAGAGTCCCTGGTCGTGCACTCAGACCTTGTGTGGACCAACTAGCGGGTGTGTTCATGGACATCTTCAACCTGTCCCTACTCCATTCCGAGGTTCCCATCTGCTTCATACCAAAAAGAAGAACCAGGCAACGTGCCTTGATGACTACCGTTTGGTGGCCTTGATATCTAACATTATGATGTGCTTCGAGAGGTTGGACATGAGATACATCAACTCCATACTCCCAGAATGCCTTAATCCACTGAAATTCGCATACTGCCACAACCGGTCCACAGTAAACACCAGCTCCCTGGCCCTACACTCATCCCTGGAGCATGTCGACAACAAACACTCCTACATCAGACTCCTATCTATCGACTACAGCTCCGCCTTCAACACCATAATCCCAGCCAAGCTCGTTTCAAAACTCCAAAACCTAGGACTTGGCTCCTCCCTCTGCAACTGGATCCTCGACCTCCTGACCCATTGACCACAAACAGTAAGGATGAACAATGACACCTCCTCCACGATAATCCTAAATACAGGGGCCCCTCAAGGCTGCGTACTTAGTCCCCTCTTATGCTCCCTAGATACACACTACTGTGTGGCAAAATTTGGCTCCAACTCCATCTACAAGTTTGCTGATAACACAACCGTAGTGGGTTGGATCTCGAACAACGATGAGTCAGATACTGGAAAGAGATACAGAACCTAGTGGTGTGGTGTTATGACAACAATTTCTCCCTCAACATTAGCAAAACTAAAGAGCCGGTCACTGACTAGGAAGCAAAGTATCGTACACACCCTTGTCTGCATCAATGGGGCCGAGGTGGAGATGGTGGACAGCTTCAAATTCCTAGGTGTGCTCATCACCAACAATTTGACCTGGTCCACCCACGTCAAAGCGCCTATACATCCTCAGGAAATTCGGCATGTCCACATTGACTCTTACCTATTTTTACAGATGCATCATCATATCTGGTTGCATTACAGCCTGGTATGGCAACTACTCGGCCCAAGACCGTAAGAAACTACAGAGAGTTGTGAACACAGCCCAGTCCATCACACGAACCTGCCTCCCATCCACTGACTCCATTTACACCTCCTGCTGCCTTGGGTAAGCGGGTAGCATAATCAAAGACCCCTCCCACCCGGCTTACTCACTCTTCCAACGTCTTCCATCGGGCAGATGATACAAAAATCTGAGAACGCGCACTAACGGAACGGAAATGCAATAGAATGCCATTAGTGCGAGCCCCAACCCTGTTCAACATATATACAAATGACCTGCCAACAATCTTGTCCCACAAATTTACCTATCCTGCTGTGCTACGCAATCACCAAGCTTCTACATTTTGCCAATCAGCGGATGTGTTGGAGAGTGAAGTTTGCAAAGGAGGGTTGAGTGGAGGGTTCCAGTGATGATGTGCATTGTAGTTTTCATCCCAGTGTCCACAAGGTGTGTGTGTGTGTGTGTGGGGGGTGACCTTTGCCAGACAGGTGCACAATACTCTGCTGCTAAGTATAATAGGGCAAATGCTAAGGTTTGAGTGTTGTGGCGGAAGCGCCCCATGTAAATCTAGCAGGTTTGGTTAGAAGATGGTTTCGGCTTTCGACCTTTTCTGTCAGATGTTCCCAAAAGGACCGAGGCCTATCTAGAATCATTCTTCAGCATGTGGAGTTGTGGGCTTTGATCTCCGGCCATCCACATAGATATGGAACTCTTTTTTGGCACTGACATTGCTGAGGTGGAATTCACTGGATCTGATTTTGGAGGGAATCAGCACGAGATGCCATTTGTTGCAGCAGTCTGTAACGTCTTTGTTAATGGTCTGGTCCAGAGTGCTAACAAGTTTCTTGTGACAAACCCCATCTGCCTGAACTACCATGGTGGGAATAGTCCTTGCTAAATATGTTCACAGTAGGCCAAAGCCCCTGTGCAGCCAACCTCCACCACTGGGGCCTCCGTACAGACCACCTTTGCAACTGTGGAGTGATACAAACAATGCTGTATTTTATCGAAGAGTATCCCCTCTATAGATTAAGTGGCAGACTAATCTTAACGGTAGCAAATGAGGGAGATATCACTTGGCTTCCGGGATTCACATTCGCCAAATAATTAAATACTCCTAACTCACCTTTAGAATCCAGCTTTTTAGCCAAGGCTGTAATGTGGTCAGGAGCCGATTGCCTTTGTAAAACTCATTGAGTATTGATGAGCAGTGTAAATGCTGCTTGATAGCAGTGTCAATAGCATCTTGCTTCACTTTGCTAATGATTAAGTGCAGGCTGAAAGACAATAATTGGCCAGCTTGAATTTGTCCTGCTTTAAATGGTTAGGACACACCCGGGCATTTTTCAACATTGTCGTATAGATGCCAATGTTGCAGCTGTACTGGAGCAGCTTGGTTAGAGATGCAGCCAGTTCTGGAGCATAAGACTTCAGCACTACAGTCTGAATGTTGTCAGGACCCATAGCCTCTTCTGTATTAAGTGCCTTTAGCCAGTTCAAGACAGCATGTGCAGTAATCAAATTAGCTCAGGTTTAACATTTGTGATGGCGAACGCTCAGAAGGCCAAGCTGGATCTGAAGCTGAAGAGGGTTGCAAATGTTCCAGCTTTGTTTTTGCACTGATGTTCTGTAATTCCCACCCCACCTCCCAATCATTGAGGATGGGAATATTTGTGGAGCCCCCTCCTCCAGTTAGCTGTTTAATTGTCCAACACCACTCAGGAATAGATGGAGCAGGATTTTAGATCTTTGACCTGTTCCTTTGGTTGGAGGATTGCTTCGCCGTGTAAATACATGTTACTTCTGCTGGCTGGCACAAATGTAGTCCTGTGTTGTAGCTTCACCAAGTTGATACCTCAGTTTTAGATACGTTTGATGATGCGTCCAGCCCGCTCTCTTCATTGAACCAGGTTTAATCCCTTGGTGTGGTGGTAGTAGTAGAGTATGCTGGGCAATGAAGTTACAGATTGTGGTTGAATAAAATTCTGCTGCTGCTAATGGCCAGGGCACTTCAGGGATGCCCAACTTGGAGCTGCTAGATCTTTTCTGAATCTTTCTAATTTAGCACGGTGGTCGTACCACACATCATATGCTGTGATCAGTCTTACCAATACGGTCATGGACAGATGCTTCTGTGACAGGTAGATCAGTGAAGGCAAGCTCAAGTAGGGTTTTCCTTGTTGTTGGTTCCCTTATAGAAACAAAGAAAATAGAAGCAGGCAGAGGCCAGATGAGCCTTCTCCACCATTCATTGTGATCATGGCTGATCATCAAGTTCAATACCCTGATCCCGCCTCCCCCCATATCCCTTTAGCCCCAAGAGCTATATCTAATTCCTTCTTGAAAATACACAATGTTTTGGCCTCAACTACTTTCTGCGGTGGTTAATTCCACAGATTCACCACTCTCTGGGTGAAGACATTTCTCCTCACCTCAGTCCTAAAAGGTTTACCCCTTATCCTCAAATTATGACCCCTAGTTCTGGACTCCCCCACCATCAGGAACATTCTTTCTGAATCTACCCTGTCTCATCCTGATAGAATTTTGTAAGTTTCTATGAGATCCCCTCTTCTAAACTCCAATGAATATAATCCTAACCGACTTAGTCTCTCCTCATTCCGCCATCCCAGGAATCAGCTTGGTAAACCTTCGCTGCACTCCCTCCATAGCAAGAAAATCCTTCCTCAGATAAAACTGTCCACGGTACTCCAGGTGTGGCCTCACCAATGCCCAATACAATTGGAGTTGCTGCAGGCTCAGTCTGTTAGATTCAGGACTTGGTCCTGAAAGAGCGCAAGGAGAGCGGCGGGGGCACAGGATAAAAGAGCACGAGGAGAGCGGCGGGGATGCAGCTGCCGGAAAAGGGGCCTTCAGACCTTCGGCGGGAGCAGTGGCCAGGGGTCTGTCGGGAAGGTAAGTTTTCCTCTTTAAAAACTTACCTTGAAGAGTGACATCACAGCAAAGCAGTGACCTGATTGGCTGGTAAGGAAAGTGCTCCAATTAGCAGTAGTTGGGAGAAATTTAACTCTTCGTGGGTTGGTAAGTATTGTGATTGGTAAGTAAAATCTTTATTCCTTTCACTTATTCATTATTTGATATTATATTTGTAATCAGTTAAGGTAAAGTGTAAAACTGGCAGGAGATCCCAGACCCGTGTTATGCTCCTCGTGCTCAATGTGGGAGTTCAGGGACGCGGCCGATGCCCCTGACTCCTTCATGTGCGGAAGTGTGTCCAGCTGCTGCTCCTGTTAGACCGCATGACGGCTCTGGAGCTGTGGATGGACTCACTTTGGAGCATCCGCGATGCTGAGGAGGTCGTGGATAGCACGTTCAGTGAGTTGATCACACCGCAGATTAGGATTGGTGAGGGAGACAATGAATGGGTGACCAAAAGGCAGAGAAAGAGCAGGAAGGTAGTGTAGATGTCCCCTGCGGTCATCTCCCTCCAAAACAGGTATACCGTTTTGGATGCTGTTGGGGAAGATGACTCACCAGTGGAAGGTAGTAGTAGCCAGGCTCATGGCACCGTGGCTGGCTCTGCTGCACAGAAGGGCTGGAAAAAGTCTGGCAGGGCTATAGTCAAAGGGGATTCAATCGTAAGGGGTGTAGACAGGCATTTCTGTGGTCGAAAACGAGACTCCCGAATGATATGTTGCCTCCCGCGTCAGGGATGTCTCAGATCGGCTGCAGGACATACTGAAGGGGGAGGGTGAACAGCCAGTTGTCGTGGTGCAAAGAGGCACCAATGATATAGGTAAAAAACAGGATGAGGTCCTACAATCAGAATTTAGGGAGTTAGGAGATAAGTTAAAAAGTAGGACCTCAAAGGTAGTAATCTCAGGATTGCTACCAGTGCCACGAGACAGTCAGAGTAGAAATTCAAGAACAGTCAGAATGAATACGGGGCTTGAGAGATGGTGCAGGAGGGAGGGGGTTCAGATTTTTGGGACATTCGAACCGGTTCTGGGGGCAGTGGGACCATTACAAATCGGATGGTCTGCACCTGGGCAGGACTGGAACCAATGTCCTTGGGGGTGCTTTTGCTAACACTGTTGGGGAGGTTTTAAACTAATGTGGCAGGGGATAGCAACCAGATTAGGAAGTTAGAGGTCAGTAAAGAGGCAGCAACTAAAGCCAGTAAGGTACTAGATAATAAACTCAATGTGACTAAGGGTAAGAGTAGACAGGGAAGAGATGATGAATGCAAAGGGACAGGTGGTCTGAGGTGCATTTGTTTTAATGCGAGAAGTGTAGCAGGTACGGCAGATGAATTTAGGATTTGGATTAGTACCTGGGAATATGATCTTATTGGTATTACTGAGACTTGGTTGAGGGAAGGGCAAGACTGGCAACTAAATATCCCAGCATATAGTTGCTTCAGGAGGGATAGAGAGGGAGGTAAAAAGGGTGGAGGAGTTGCATTATTGGTCAGCGATGATATCACAGCTGTGATTAAGGAGAGCAAGGAGATTAAGATGGAGGATTCGAGCACTGAGGCAATATGGGTAGAGCTAAGAAATAGGAAGGGTGCAGTAACATTGTTGGGACTTTACTGCAGGCCTCCCAAAAGTGAGTGTGAAGTGGAGGTAAAAATATGTAGACAGATTATAGAAAAATGTAGGAGCAATAGGGTGGTCGTGATGGGAGATTTTAACTTCCCCAACATTGAATGGGACTCATGGACTATTGGAGGCGTAGATGGAGCAGAATTTGGAAGGAGCATCCAAGAGAGTTTTTTAGAGCAGTATGTAAATAGTCCAACTCGGGAAGGGGCAATACTGGACCTAGTATTGGGGAATGATCCCGGCCAGGTGGTTGAAGTTTCAGTCGGTGATTACTTTGGGAATAGCGATCACAATTCCGTAAGTTTTAGAATACTCATGGACAAAGACGAGAACGGTCCTAAAGGAAGAGTGCTAAATTGGGGAAAGGCCAAGTACAACAAAATTCGGCAGGAGCTAAGGAATGTGGATTGGGAGCAGCTGTTTAAGAGTAAATCCACAATTGAAATGTGGGAGTCTTTTAAGGAAAGGTTGATTAGAGTGCAGGACAGACATGTCCCTGTGAAAATGAGGGATAGAAATGGCAAGATTAGAGAACCATGGATGACGGGTGGAATTGTGAGACTAGCTAAGATGAAGAAGGAAGCATACATAAGATCTAGGCGACTTAAAACTGATGCTTTGGAGGAATATCGGGAAAGTAGGACAAATCTCAAACGCGCAATAAAGAGGGCTAAAAGAGGTCATGAAATATCTTTGGCTAACAGGGTTAAGGAAAATCCCAAAGCCTTTTATTCGTATATAAGGAGCAAAAGGGTAACTAGAGAAAGGATTGGCCCACTCAAAGACAAAAGAGGGAATTTATGCGTGGAGTCAGAGGAAATGGGTGAGATTCTTAATGCGTACTTTGCATCGGTATTCACCAAGAAGAGGGACATGACGGATGTTGAGGCTAGGGATGGATGTTTAAATACTCTAGGTCAAGTCGGCATAAGGAAGGGGGAAGCTTTGGGTATTCTAAAAGGCATTAAGGTGGACAAGTCCCCAGGTCCGGATGGGATCTATCCCAGGTTACTGAGGGAAGTGAGGGACGAAATAGCTGGGGCCTTAACAGATATCTTTGCAGCATCCTTGCGCACGGGTGAAGTCCAGGAGGACTGGAGGATTGCTAATGTTGTCCCTTTGTTTAAGAAGGGTAGCAGGGATAATGCAGGGAATTATAGACCTGTGAGCTTGACGTCAGTGGTAGGCAAACTGTTGGAGAAGATACTGAGGGATAGGATCTCTTCACATTTGGAAGAAAATAGACTTATCAGTGATAGGCAGCATGGTTTTGTGCAGGGAAGGTCATGTCTTACAAACCTAATAGAATTCTTTGAGGAAGTAACAAAGTTAATTGATGAGGGAAGGGCTGTAGATGTCATATACCTGGACTTCAGTAAGGCGTTTGATAAAGTTTCCCATGGCAGGTTGATGTAAAAAGTGAAGTCGTATGGGGTTCAGGGTGTACTAGCTAGATGGATAAAGAACTGGCTGGGCAACAGGAGACGGAGAGTAGTGGTGGAAGAGAGTGTCTCAAAATGGAGAAAGGTGACTAGTGATGTTCCACAGGGATCCGTGCTTGGACCACTGTTGTTTGTGATATACATAAATGATCTGGACGAAGGTATAGGCGGTCTGATTATCAAGTTTGTAGATGATACTAAGATTGGTGGAGTTGCAGATAACGAGGAGGACTGTCAGAGAATACAGCAAAACATAGATAGATTGGAGAGTTGGGCAGAGAAATGGTAGATGGAGTTCAATCCAGGCAAATGCGAGGTGATGCATTTTGGAAGATCTAATTCAAGAGCGGACTATATGGTCAATGGGAGGGTCCTGTGGAAAATTGATGTACAGAGAGATCTGGGAGTTCAGGTCCATTGTACCCTGAAGGTGGCAACGCAGGTCGATAGAGTGGTCAAGAAGGCATACAGCATGCTTGCCTTCATCGGAAGGGGTATTGAGTACAAGAGTCGGCAGGTCATGTTACAGTTGTATAGAACTTTGGTTAGGCCACATTTGGAATACTGCATGCAGTTCTGGTCGCCACATTATCAGAAGGATGTGGATGCTTTAGAGAGGGTGCAGAGGAGGTTCACCAGGATGTTGCCTGGTATGGAGGGTGCTGGCTATTAGATTAGGATTGTTTTCATTGGAAAGACGGAGGTTGAGGAGGGACCTGATTGAGGTCTACAAAATTATGAGAGGTATGGACAGGGTGGATAGCAACAAGCTTTTTCCCAAGAGTGGGGGTGTCAATTATAAGGGGTTACGATTTCAAGGTGAGAGGGGGAAAGTTTAAGGGAGATGTGCATGGAAAGTTTTTTACGCAGAGGGTGGTGGGTGCCTGGAACGCTTTGCCAGCGGAGGTGGTACAGGCGGGCACGATAGCATCATTTAAGATGCATCTCGACAGATATATGAACAGGCAGGGAACAGAGGGAAGTAGATCCTTGGAAAATAGAAGACAGATTTAGATAAAAGATCTGGAGCGGCACAGGCTGGGAGGGCCAAAGGGCCTGTTGCTGTGCTGTAATTTTCTTTGTTCTTGTTCAGCTTGATCAATGTTACCCTTGACGATGGACCTTGGGGAGGCAGTGGCATAGTCACTGGACTAGTAAACCAGAGACCCAGAATGCTCGGGGGAACCAGGTTCAAATCCTGCCACTGCAGATGGGGAAATTTGAATTCAATGAAACCATTGTTGATTGTCGTAAAAACCCATCTGGTTCACTAATGCCCTTTAGGGAAGGAGATCTGACATCCTTACCAGGTCTGGCCTACATGCGACTCTTCACTACCCCCTCAAGGGAAATTAGGGATGGGCAGTAAATGGTGGCCCAGCCTGCGACACCCATGTCCCATGAACTAATAAAAGAAAGCCCCTTGCTGCCCTCAGGTGTTCAAGATGGAGGAGTTCTTCACATATTCATGTAATAATGACAAATTTCACAACAATATTTTTTGTGCGACACTAAACATGTAAAAAGTACTACATAGACAGGAGTTTCTTTTGCTCAAATTGTAAAATGAGATTAACTAGTTTTCTTCAAACACACATAAACCTGACTTTAAAAAGATGAGAAATGAGAAAGGTTGTTTATTTATATTCTGACATTGCAACAGAGAGGACTCAATTAGAAAATTAACAAGGAAGCCGATTGATTTGAGGACACTCTTCCCCCTCCCTCAACAGTGCAATTAACATCCAGAAAATGACTGCCAGAAAAAAGCAGAAGGTTATGGGCTGGTGGTGGGGGACAGTGTCAGGTAGAATAGATTTCCATCTTCAGATACATCAGGCAGATAATAGAGTGGGTTTTAAACAGTCAGTGCACTGATTGGAATTGATGGGCAAATTACACTTTTGCTGTTCGATTCCTTCCTGCATGTCAGTTTAGTTGGTTAGTAGCTCTGGCTCTGAGTCAGAAGATTGTGGGTTTAAATTCCATTCCAGAACCTGAGCACGTAAACTGAGCCAACACTTTAGTGCAGTACTGGCATGTTAAATCAAAGTACCAGCTGTCGGTTCAGGTGGAAGTATAATATTCTTTGTTACTAGTCAAGAGGATTGCGAATTTAAAATCCTGGTCAATTTTACTCTCTCAATCAATTCCAACAATAGCTAATTAACTGAACGCCAGGTAAAATCTTTTAAAATATTCATTTACAGGATATGCGCTTCATTGGCTAGGCCAGCATTTGTTGCCCATCCCTAATTGCCCTTCAGAAGGGGACAGTGAGCTGCCTTCTTGAACCACTGCAGTCCCGGAGGTGTAGGTACACCCAGTGCTGTAGGGAGGGGGTTCCAGGATTTTGATCCAGTGACAGTGAAGGAACAGCAATGTATTTCTAAGTCAGGATGGTGAGTGGCTTGGAGGGAAATTCCAGGTGGTGGGGTTCCCATGTACCTGCTGCTCTTGTCCTTCTAGGTGGTAGTGGTCATGGTTTTGGAAGGTGCTGCCCAAGGAGCCTTGGTAGGTTACTGCAGTGCATCTTATAGATGGTACACACTGCTGCCACTGTGCGTCAGTGAAGGAAGGACTGAATGTTTGTGAAAGGGATGTCAATCAAGAGGGCTTTGTCCTGGATGGCATCAAGCTTCTTGAGTGTTGTTGGAGCTGTACTCATCCAGGCAAGTGGAGAGTATTCCATCACAATCCTGACCTGTGCCTTGTAGATTGTGGACAGGCTTTGGGAGTCAGGTGAGTTACTCACCGAGGATTCCTAGCCTCTGATCTGTTCTTGTAGCCACAGTATTTATATGCTTAGTCCAGTTGCTTCTGGTCAATGGTAATTCCCAGGATGTTGATAGTGGAGAGCCCATTGATGGTAATGCCGTTGAATGTCAAGGGACAATAGTTATATTCTCTCTTGCTGGAGATGGTCATTGCCTGGCACTTGTGATGCGAATGTAACTTTCCACTTTCAGCCCAAGCCTGGATTATGTCCAGGTCTTGTTACTTTTGGACATGGACTTTTTCAGTATCTGAGGAGTCGCGAATGGTCCTGAACATTGTGCAGTCATCAGTGAACATCCCTCTTTTGACCTTATGATAAAAGGAAGGTCACTGATTGGGCAGTTGAAAATTGCTGGACCCAGGACACTCCCCTGAGGAACTCCCACAGTTATGGCCTGGTGTTGAGATGACTGACTTGCAACAATCACAACCATCTTCCCTTTGTGCTAGGTATGATTGGTTACCCTAGGCTTTCTTAATAGAATACAAGATCAAGGTGGTTGTGTTATAAACAGCTGGCCTCAGTTGGAGTATTGCATCCAGGTCTCGGCGCCCCACTTTAGGAAGGATGTGAATGCATTTCAGAGAGAGAGAAAAAGATTAATGAGAATGGTTCCATAAGACCATAAGACATAGGAGCGGAAGTAAGGCCATTCAGCCCATCGAGTCCATTCCACCATTCAATCATGGCTGATTTCAACTCCATTTACCCGCTCTCTCCATAGCCCTTAATCCCTCGAGAAATGAAGAATTTATCAATTTCTGTCTTAAAGACACTCAACGTCCTGGCCTCCACCGCCCTCTGTGGCAATGAATTCCACAGACCCACCACTCTCTGGCTGAAGAAATTTCTCCTCATCTCTGTTCTAAAGTGACTCCCTTTTAGTCTAAGGCTGTGCCCCCGGGTCCTAGTCTCCCCTGCTAATGGAAACAACTTCCCTACGTCCACCCTATCTAAGCCATTAATTATCTTGTAAGTTTCTATTAGGTCTCCCCTCAACCTCCTAAACTCCAATGAATATAATCCCAGGATCCTCAGACTTTCATCGTATGTTAGGCCTACCATTCCTGGGATCATCCGTGTGAATCTCTGCTGGACCCGCTCCAGTGCCAGTATGTCGTTCCTGAGGTGTGGGGCCCAAAATAGCTCACAGTATTCTAAATGGGGCCTAACTAGTGCTTTATAAAGCTTCAGAAGTACATCCCTGCTTTTATATTCCAAGCCTCTTGAGATAAATGACAACATTGCATTTGCTTTCTTAATTACGGACTCAACCTGCAAGTTTACCTTTAGAGAATCCTGGACTAGGACTCCAAAGTCCCTTTGCACTTCAGCATTATGAATTTTGTCACCGTTTAGAAAATAGTCCATGCCTCTATTCTTTTTTCCAAAGTGCAAGACCTCGCACTTGCCCACGTTTAATTTCATCAGCCATTTCTTGGACCACTCTCCTAAACTGTCGAAATCTTTCTGCAGCCTCCCCACCTCCTCAATACTACCTGCCCCTTCACCTATCTTTTTATCATCGGCAAACTTAGCCAGAATGCCCCCAAGTCCTGTCATCTAGATCGTTAATATATAAAGAGAACAGCTGGGGCCCCAACACTGAACCCTGCGGGGCACCACTCGTCACCGGTTGCCATTCCGAAAAAGAACCTTTTATCCCAACTCTCTGCCTTCTGCCTGACAGCCAATCGTCAATCCATGTTAGTACCTTGCCTCGAATACCATGGGCCCTTATTTGACTCAGCAGTCTCCCGTGAGGCACCTTATCAAAGGCCTTTTGGAAGTCAAGATAGATAACATCCATTGGCTCTCCTTGGTCTAACCTATTTGTTATCTCTTCAAAGAACTCCAACAGGTTTGTCAGGCACGACCTCCCCTTACTAAATCCATGCTGACTTGTCCTAATCTGACCCTGCACTTCCAAGAATTTAGAAATCTCATCCTTAACGATGGATTCTAGAATCTTGCCAACAACCGAGGTTAGGCTAATTGGCCTATAATTTTCCATCTTTTTTCTTGTTCCCTTCTTGAACAGGGGGTTACAACAGCGATTTTCCAATCCTCTGGGACTTTCCCTGACTCCAGTGATTTTTGAAAGATCATAACTAACGCCTCCATTATTTCTTCAGCTATCTCCTTTAGAACTCTAGGATGTAGCCCATCTGGGCCCGGACTCTGTCCCCTGACTCTCCTGAATTGTTGGGATATTACTCATGTCTTCTACTGTGGAGACTGATGCAAAGTACTTATTTAGTTCCTCAGCTATTTCCTTGTCTCCCATCACTAGATTACCAGCGTCATTTTGGAGAGGCCCAATGTCTACTTCTGCATCCCGTTTGTTTTTAATGTATTTACTATAGAAATACATAGAAAATAAACTTTTACTATCATTCCTAATGTTACTGGCTAGTCTACCTTCATATTTTATCCTCTCTTTCCTTATTTCTTTGTTATCCTCTGTTTGTTTTTGTAGTCTTCCCAATCTTCTGACTTCCCACTACTCTTTGCCACATTATAGGCTTTCTCTTTTGCTTTGATGCATTCCCTGACTTCCTTTGTCAGCCATGGCTGCCTAATCCCCCCTCTGATCACCTTTCTTTTCTTTGGGATGAACCTCTGTACTGTGTCCTCAATTACTCCCAGAAACTCCTGCCATTGCTGTTCTACTGTCTTTCCCACTCGGCTCTGCTCCCAGTTGATTTTTGTCAGTTCCTCCCTCATGCCCCTGTAGTTACCTTTATTTAACTGTAACACCTTTACATCTGATTCTACCTACTTTCTTTCAAATTGAAGACTGAATTCTACCATATCATGATCACTACCTCCTAAGTGTTCCCTTACTTTAAGATCTTTTATCAAGTCTGGCTCATTACATAACACTAAGTCCAGAATGGCCTGTTCCCTCGTGGGCTCCATCACAAGCTGTTCCAAAAATCCCTCCTGTAAACATTCAACGAATTCCCTTTCTTTGGGTCCACTGGCAACATTATTTACCCAGTCCACCTGCATATTGAAGTCCCCCATGATCAGTGTGACCTTGCCTTTCTGACATGCCCTTTCTATTTCGTGGTGCATTTTGTGCCCCTGGTCCTGACCACTGTTAGGAGGCCTGTACATAACTCCCATTATGTTTTTTTTGCCTTTGTGGTTCCTCAACTCTACCCACACAGACTCCACATCATCTGACCCTATGTCGTTTAGTGCGATTGATTTAATTTCATTCCTAATTAACAAGGCAACCCCGCCCCCTCTGCCCACCTCTCTGTCTTTTCGATAGGTTGTGAATTCCTGGATGTTTAAATGCCAGTCCTGAACACCCTGCAACCACGTCTCTGTGATGCCTACCACATCATACCTGCCATTCTCAATCTGGGCCACAAGCTCATCTACCTTGTTCCGTACACTGCGCGCATTTAAATATAGCACCTTTAATTCTCTATTGACCGTCCCTTTTTGTTTTCTTAGTGTGGTGGACCTTGGTTTACTGAGCCTTTCCATACACTGTGTCATATTTTGTGAGATGGGGACTATCGTAACCTCTCCAGAGTTCTGTCTTTTCGTGCTTTTTTGTATTCCTAAGCTGCTACGCTTTCCATTGATTACTTCACCTCTTGGTTCCCTGGCTTTCCCTTCCCCCCCCAATCTCTAGTTTAAAGTCCTATTGACCACCCTATTTACTCTTTTCGCCAGAACACTGGTCCCAGCTCGGTTCAGATGGAGACCATTCCAACGATATAGGTCCCCACCGTCCCAAAACTGATGCCAGTGTCCCATGAAAAGGAACCCCTCTTTCCCACACCACTCTTTCAGCCACGTGTTAACTTCCCTTATTCTTGCCTCACTATGCCAATTTGCACGTGGCTCGGGCAGTAATCCAGAGATTATGACCCTTGAGGACCTGTTTTTTAAAATTTGAATCCTAGCTCTTTATAATCTCTAAACAGGTCCTCTTTCCTAGACTTGCCTATGTTGTTGGTACCGACATGGACCACAACAACTGGATCCTCCCCCCCCCCCTCCCCCCTCTCCAGTATCCTTTCAAGCCGGTCAGAGATGTCCCACACACTAGCACCGGGTAGGCAACATACCATGCGGGACTTTTTATCCTGCTCACAAAGGATACTATCTATCCCCCTGATAATAGAATCCCCTACAACTTGCCTATTTCCTCCCTCCCCTTGAATGGCCTGCTGAACCATGGTACCTTGGTCAGCTGACTCATCCTTCCTGCAGCCCTGTTCACCATCCACACAGGGAGCAAGTGCCTCGTACCTGTTGGACAGGGTCAAGGGCTGAGGTTCCGGAGTTCCTGACTGCTGTTTCCCTTTACCTGCCTGCATTGCAGTCACACCCTGCTGTCTCTGGCCACTGGCAGGATTTAAACTACTTACTCTGACAGGTGTGACTGCCTCCTGAAACAGTGTCCAGGTAAGTCTCCCCCTCCCGGATGTGCCTCAGTATGTGAAGCTCAGACTCCAGCTCCTCAACTCTGAGCCGGAGCTCTTCGAGCAGCCAACACTTACTGCAGATGTGGTTGCTGCAGCGCGCAATAGGATCTGCCAGCTCCCACATCAAGCAGCTCAAGCACATCACCTGACCAGCCATCTCTAATTAATTAATTAGTTTAATTTAAGTTTATGAGTTTAGCTGTGGTTTTTTTTTTAAATTTGGGGCAGATTTGCTATCAACCAATCAGATCACAGCTTCCCTCTGACGTCACTTTTGGGAAAAAAAAGTGGAAAACAGGAAGTTGCCGTTAGGTTTTTATACTCACACAGAGACTGCTCCTCCTCCTCCTAATGGCTCCCGAAACTTTCCTGGTTACCTCACTGCACCAAATTACCAACTTTCAATTTCCCCACTCTGGATGTGTCTCACTCACTCAGGCTGTGTCTCTTTGACCTGCGCAACGCAATGTTCCAGGGATGAGGAACTTCAGTTATGAAGATGGATTGGATAAATTAGGACTGTTTTCCTTGGAGAAAAGAAGGCTGAGGGGAGATTTAATAGATGTATTGAAATTTATGAGGGACAGAACAGGGTAGGTAGAATGAATCCTTTCCCACTCGTGAAAGGATCGAGATGAGAAAGTACAGATTAAAAATAATTGCTAAAAGAAGCAAAAGCAACAAGAGGAACATTTTTCCCACGCAGCAGTTTAAGGTCTGGAATGTGCTGCTTGAGAGTATGGTGGAGACAGGTTCACCTGAAGCATTCAAAATTAGACCGTTATCTGCAAAGGAATGTCACAAAGTGAATTATCCATTCAAAGAGTCAATACAGACAAGGTGGGATGAATGGCCTCTTACGCTGGGACAATTCTGTGATTCTGAGACCTCAATTGATTGCATAATCTAAGCTGCAGTATTAAGGGAATGCTGCATTGTTGGAGATGACGTCTTTTACAGAAGGAGTTAAAATATGGCCTCATCTACCTATTCAGGTAGGTATAACAGATTTTAAGGCACCATTTGAGGATGACCATGCAGTTCTTCCAGCTAATATTTTTCTCTCAGATGAAACCCCTTAAAAGAGAGTAACTAGTCATTTATCTGATTGTGGGAACTGGCCTTCACAAAATTGGTACTGTGAAAAATGAAACTCGCTTATTGTCACAAGTAGGCTTCAAATGAAGTTACTGTGAAAAGCCCCTAGTCGCCACATTCCGGCGCCTGTTCAGGGAGGCTGTACGGGAATGGAACCATTCTGCTGGCCTGCCTAGGTCTGCTTTAAAAGCCAGCTATTTAGCCCAGTGTGCTAAACCAGCCCCCGTGTTTACATACATAACAGCAACTACATTTCAAAAATTAATTCAATGAGAAATGCTTTGGGTCATCCTGGGGATTTGAGAGGCACTATAAAAATGCAACTCTTTAACATTCTTATCACCTTACTGTGTAACTGTGAGTGCATGAAGGAACATATACAGTTAAAATGTGCAATTGTGCCTGTCCAAGATACTCAGTATGTAAATAAATCACACACTGTGCTTGGTAGAATGGACTTTTCACTGTGTCTTATGTTTTTGGTTGTTGGGCATGACCTGTTGTTAGCAGCAGAGCTGAAATATTCAAATGCTGCACCTTTTGATAGAGGCGGTTTACAGTACAAGTGCAGACATGACTTCATCACTGGCCATGTGTACTATAGGTAATTACAGACATGACTTCAGTCTATAATGTGCGCAATACAACTTAAGTGCTGAGAAAGGAAAAGCAGCATTGTCCAGAGCACATATTGCATGACTTGTATTGCAAGTCAAATTATCGATCAATCATGGATACATCCCCTAGTTACACCCCTTCTGATGGCCTCTAGACATTGTTGCATCAAAGGAAACCAACAAAAGAAAACTTGCCTGTAAGTACACCATACCCAAGAACATTAATCATGTTCCCTGCATCACATGAAAGCTTAATGAGCTGATGCAGATTTATTTCAATAAATCAACTTGTAATGGTGCATTCCTGCCCCACCCCAGATATCCTAATCACAGTATGCACAGTGCCAATCTAAAGTCGTCCTCAAGAGCAACCAGTAAGACAGTCCTAATATAAAAGTAAAATACTGCGGATGCTAGAATCTGAAACAAGAACAGAAAGCGCAGGAAAAACTCAGCAGGCCTGGCAGAATCGGTGCAGAAAGTATAGTTGTAAAAAAAAAAAATTAAAGTGCCCAATTCTTTTTGTTTTCCAATTAAGAGGCAATTTAGCATGGCCAATCCACCTACCTGCACATCTTTGGGTTGTGAGGATAAGACCCAGACAGACAAGAGGAGAGTGCACAAAGTCCACTCGGACAGTAACCCGAGGCCGGGATCGAACCCAGGTCTTTCGCGCTGTGAGGCAGCAGTGCTAACCACTGCACCACTGTGCTGCCCCGAGAGAAAGTAGAGGAAATGTTTCAAGTCTGTATGACTCTTCGAAGAAGGGGTAATATGGACTTGAAACACCAACTCTATTTTCTTTCTCCACAGATGCTGCCAGACCTGCTGAGTTTTTTTTCCAGCACTTTCGGTTCTTGTTTCAGAAAGACAGTCCCCTTGATTTTGGCACTTTAATGGCCTGGCTCAGACGGTCAGATTGTATCTACAGTTGTAGACACCAACCCCTTCTTCCCCGAAATAATTAACTTTAGTAAATAAAGAGATGTAATATTGCCATGAAGAAAAAGCTGATTCACAATTGAAGATTGATGATTTGAATAAATCCTTTTCGGCTTCTAAAATATATTGCGCTACTGATGTTATTTTGGAAGTTCAGACTGGGGTCCTCAGTTTATCAAGAGTAGCAGAGATTCATACACAGGGAAAAAATTAACACCACTTTATTTATTTGAGTGCTGAGTGTTAATAATAGCAGCAAGACAGAATTCAGGTGTTAACCATGTCAGGTAGTATCATTCCCACCACTGCGAGTGAATTTTAAAGCTGAAGGGTACATTTAAAATCAATAAACCTCAACAGTAACTTCATTTTTCCAAGGGCATTGTTAATCTAGGTCAACACTGGGCTGAAAAAAACGTAGGATGACATTCCAGTGCAGTACTGAGGTAGTGCTGTACTGCCAGAGGTGCTGTCTTTCTGATCAGATGTTAAACAAGAGGCCCTATCCGCCTTCTGATTGGACATCAACTTAGTGAAAGCGCTCTCTGGCTTGCCTGAAACTTGCTGGTCTTCCAGTGCAAGAGTTGACCTTGACAGAGTGTTGCAGACTGCCACATTCCAAAGTCCAGGACTATGCGCCGAGAGATAACTAAAGCTTGGGGCAGTCGCAGCAAAGGCTCAATGGGGAAATGCCACTGTCTAAGGTCTTTCAGCCATAGTAACAGAGGGGCTGGAAACTGGGTAAAACCCCTCAGGCTGTAAGTTTAATGTGTAACAAACCTGGTAAATATTAACTGCAACCACCTTCTGGGCAACTATAGTTGGGCAATAAATGGTGTCTTACCCAGTGATGCCTACATCCCGTCAATTAATTTTTTTAAATTGTAAAAGCACTGTAGCCATCTGGGATGGCCACTTCCAGAATACGAAATGGACATTTGCAAAGATTGCAGGGAAAAATAGACAATGTTAAGAAAGCAAGCAGGCACAGAGCCTGTCTGCATATTGGAGAAACAGCTCCCAGACGAGACTGAAACTGTAGGACCATTAGCATATGGATGGCCCAACTCCGGGAACAAAGGAAGATCTTAAGTAACCGATCTGGCCCCAGACCTCGTGGCGCCAGTTCCCCAAACCGAAAGCAGAAAACAAAGCAGGCCAATGGCCACCTTGGACACGCCCAGCCATCAGGGCACCCACCCCTTTTATTGGTCAGGAGCAATGCGAATGATCAAGAAATGCCCCAATTGATTGGGCCAAGTTCAAAGCCCGCCCAAAAGCGCGCGAAGCCACCTTCGGGTATAAGAAGGCCCCAAGAGAGAATCGCTCTCTTAGAATCGATTCTCAAAGCGGAGAGACCCTTCCACCAGCTACACCAGAAGCAAGTAAGTCCAAGGTCAACGCTCGCTACCAGACGGACGACCTTAGCTGTTCCCCTCTACCACTTCGACCCCAGCAGCCACATAACCGAACAACAGCCATTGTTCCTCTGACTGAGTGGGCGCCCGAAGCTAAGTATAGGCTTTAGCAGTAGTGATAGTTTAGTCTGTAGCATTTTGTGCATGAGTAGATATTGCTATGTATGTAAATAAACAGTATTGACTTTGAACTAACTAACTGGTGTACCGGCTCTTTGATCAGTATTCGGTTTGAACCTTGTGGCGGTATCGAAAGATTCCTGGCGACTCTAAAGCAAACGTAATTAGAATTAAGGAAGGCGACCATATTGACCGCCATATTTAGAACCAAACAAACAGAGCAACAACACCGAGTAACATAACAGTATTGAAAGAAACTGGATTTGCTTGGCACCTAATGTAATGTGAACTTTAAATGTTCATCTAATGCACTTTTATGAATTTTACAAATAAAGTATATTTTTGGAAAAGTTTGGCTGAAAAAATTCCATTTCACTATTTCAAGAAGCAAGGCAGTTATTTCTCAGTGCTCTGGTCAATATATTTTTTTAAAATTTAGAGTATCCAATTCATTTTTTCCAATTGAGGGGCAATTTAGCGTGGCCAATCAACCTAGCCTGCACATCTTTTTGGGTTGTGTGGGGGAAACCCACGCAAACACGGGGAGAATGTGCAAACTCCACACGGACAGTGACCCAGAGCCAGGATCGAACCTGGGACCTACGGCGCCGTGAGGCAACCGTGCTAACCACTTGCGCCACCGTGCTGCCGCTCTAGTCAATATTTATCCCTCAACCTATCATTACTCAAAAAATACTATCCGGTCGTTATCACATTGATGTTTGGAGGATTTTGCTGTCCGCAAATTGTCTGCGATGTTACCGAAATTGCAATTACATACTAAACTTCCCAAAAAACTTTGGGTTTGTCCATTCTGCTCCTCATTCTTAATTAGTGCCAAACAATCCTTTTGGGAAGAAAATGAAAAGTATGCATTCATGTTCAGATATTAATTATTCTTGGAAACTTAAAGAGCAAAATGTTTTTAAAACATTTTCTTTCTGTCCCTTTTATTGTTCTCATACAATCTTTTTTTAAAAAATATATTTTTATTAAGAATTTTTCAATAACAATATTTTCCACCTTACAAACAAACCCCCCCCCCCCCCCCCCCCTGTAGCAAAGAAAAGAACTCGCGTGGCAAGACATGAACATGGTAAGTCACTAAAATACAGAAATTTGTACAATGGATTCTTCCCCTACATGTCAGTTTCCGGATCGTTCATGTGATTTGTTGCTCACATGCCCCCCACAGGGACCCCCTTCCCCCCTTCCCCCCCCCACCCACAAACGATGTCCCCCCCCTTCCAGGTTGCTGCTGCTGCTGTCCGACCTTCATCTAACGCTCCGCGAGATGGTCTAGGAACGGTTGCCACCGCCTGTAGAACCCCTGCGCTGACCCTCTCAAGGCAAACTTTATCCTCTCCAACTTGATAAACCCAGCCATATCATTTATCCAGGCCTCCACGCTGGGGGGCTTCGCCTCCTTCCACATTAACAAGATCCTTCGCCAGGCTACTAGGGATGCAAAGGCCAGAATGCCGGCCTCTTTCGCCTCCTGCACTCCCGGCTCGTCCGCTACTCCAAATAGTGCTAGCCCCCAGCTTGGCTTGACCCAGACTTTCACCACCTTAGATACTGTTCCCGCAACTCCCCTCCAGAACCCCTCCAGTGCCAGACATGACCAAAGCATATGGACATGGTTTGCCGGACTTCCTGAGCACCTCCCACATCTGTCCTCCACCCCAAAGAACCTACTCAGCCTCGCCCCAGTCATATGCGCTCTATGAACCACCTTAAATTGTATCAGGCTAAGCCTGGCACAAGAGGAAGAGGAATTAACCCTACTTAGGGCATCAGCCCATAGCCCCTCCTCAATCTCCTCCCCCAACTCCTCTTCCCATTTACCCTTCAGCTCCTCTACCAAAGCCTTCCCCTCTTCTTTCATCTCCTGGTATATCGCCGACACCTTGCCCTCTCCGACCCATACGCCTGAAATCACCCTATCTTGAATCCCCTGTGCCGGGAGTAGCGGAAATTCCCTCACCTGCTGCCTCACAAACGCCCTCACTTGCATGTACCTGAAAGCGTTTCCCGGGGGTAGCCCAAACTTCTCCTCCAGCGCCCCTAAGCTCGCAAACGTCCCGTCAATGAACCCCCTCCTTACCCGCGGGGTCTTGCTCGCCCACACAAATCCTGTAATGCTCCTGCTTACCCTCTTAAAAAAGGCCTTAGTGATCACAATCACTAGTGGGAGGCATTGGAATACAAAAAGAAATCTCGGGAGGACCACCATTTTAACCGACTGTACCCTACCCGCCAGCGAGAGTGGCAACATGTCCCACCTTTTAAAATCCTCCTCCATCTGTTTCACCAACTGCGTCAAATTAAGTTTGTGCAGTGCCCCCCAACTCCTAGCTACCTGAATCCCCAAATATCGAAAGCTCCTTTCCGCCCTCCTCAACGGTAGGTCCTCTATCCCTCTTCCCTGGTCCCCCGGATGGATCACAAAGAGCTCACTCTTTCCCACATTGAGCATATAGCCCGAAAAGTCTCCAAACTCCCGTAGGATCTGCATTACCTCAACCATCCCCTCCACTGGATCTGTCACATACAGCAACAGGTCGTCTGCATACAGCGACACTGGATGTTCCTCTCCCCCTCGAACCACCCCCTTCCATTTCCCCGACTCTCTTAACGCCATGGCCAAAGTTTCAATTGCTAATGCGAACAGCAGAGGGGACAGAGGGGCATCCCTGCCTCTTCCCTCGATACAGCCGGAAATACTCCGACCTCCGCCGGTTCGTGACCACACTCGCCACCGGGGCTTTATACAGGAGCTTAACCCAACTAATAAACCCTCCCCGAACCCAAACCTCCTCAACACTTCCCAGAGATACTCCCACTCTACCCGATCAAAGGCCTTCTCCGCGTCCATGGCTGTCACTATCTCCGCTTCTCCCTCCACCGATGGCATCATTATCACATTTAAGAGCCTTCGCACATTAGTGTTTAACGGCCTACCCTTTACGAATCCAGTCTGGTCCTCATGAATCACCCCCGGGACACAGTCCTCAATCCTCATGGCCAACCTTTTTGCCAGCAACTTAGCATCTACATTAAGGAGCGAAATCGGTCTATATGACCCACATTGCAGTGGGTCCTTATCCCGCTTCAAGATCAAAGAGATCGTTGCCTCCGACATTGTCGGGGGCAGGGTCCCCCCTCCTTTGATTCATTGAAGGTCCTTACCAGCAACGGGGCTAACAGGTCTACATACTTCCTGTAAAACTCCACCGGGAACCCATCCGGCCCCGGGGCCTTCCCTGCCTGCATGCTCCCCAGTCCTTTAACCAGCTCCTCCACCCCAATTGGAGCCCCCAGACCTGCCACCTCCTGCACCTCCACCCTTGGGAACCTCAACTGATCCAAAAATCGCCGCATCCCCTCTTTTCCCCCTGGGGGCTGGGACCTATACAGTTCCTCGTAAAAGGCCTTAAAAGTCTCATTCACTTTCCCTGCACTCCGCACCGTAGTTCCCCTGCCATCTTTGACTCCACCTATTTCCCTCGCTGCCATCCTCTTACGGAGCTGGTGTGCCAGCATCCGGCTCGCCTTCTCTCCATATTCATATATCGCCCCCTGTGCCTTCCTCCACTGTGCCTCTGCCTTCCCTGTGGTCAACAGGTCGAACTCAGTCTGGAGACTTCGTCTCTCCCGGAGTAGTCCCTCATCCGGAGCCTCTGCATAGCTCCTGTCCACCCTTAAAATCTCCTCCACTAACCTCTCCCTTTCCCTGCCCTCTCTCTTCACTCTGTGAGCCCTGATGAAGATTAACTCTCCCCTGACCACCGCCTTCAGCGCCTCCCATACTACTCCCACCTGCCCCTCCCCATTGTCGTGAGCCTCCAGATATCTTTCAATATCTCGCACCCTCCCACACACTTCCTTGTCTGCCAGCAGTCCCACATCCAACCTCCCCAACGGGCGTTGGTCCCTCTCCTCCCCCAGCTCCAGCTCCACCCAGTGCGGGGCATGGTCTGAAATGGCTATGGCCGAATACTCCGTTCCCTCCACTTTCGGGATCAGTGCCCTGCCCAAAACAAAAAAATCTATCCGGGAGTAGGCCTTATGTACGTGGGAGAAAAAAGAAAATTCTCTGGCCAAAGGTCTGGCAAATCTCCACGGATCTACTCCCCCCATCTGATCCATAAACCCCCTAAGCACCTTGGCCGCAGCCGGCCTCCTCCCCGTTCTAGATCTGATACGCTCTAATGCTGGGCGCAGCACCATGTTAAAATCCCCACCCATTATCAAACTCCCTACCTCCAGGTCCGGAATACGCCCCAACATCCGTTTCATGAATCCAGCATCGTCCCAGTTTGGGGCATATACATTTACCAGTACCATCTCCGTCCCCTGCAACCTACCACTCACCATCACGTATCGGCCTCCCTTGTCCGCTACTATGTTCTTGGCCTCAAACGACACCCGCTTTCCCACCAGTATTGCCACCCCTCTATTCTTCCCATCCAGCCCTGAATGGAACACCTGTCCCACCCATCCCTTCCTTAACCTGACCTGATCTGCCACCTTCAGATGTGTCTCCTGATGCATGGCCACGTCTGCCTACAGTCAACACTCGGGCCCTCTTAACCGGCCCATTTAGGCCTCTCACATTCCACGTGATCAGCCGGATTGGGGGGTTAGCCACCCCCCTGCCGACTAGCCATCTCCTATCTTAGGCCAGTCCCGTGCTCGCGCCTCCCACACCCTCCAGTGCCCCAGGCGGGGAACCCCCGCCCCGACCACCTCTTCCATTTTCAGTTCCCCCTCGGACAGTGCAGCAGCAACCCTAGAATCCCCCCTCTTCCACCCACCCCCCCCCCGCTAGATTCACATCCAGCACTTTTGCTCCCCCATATTACTTCCGTGAGTCAGCTGACCTCTGCTGACCCCGCCTTCCCGTTGATCTCCCCCGTGTGGGAGTCTCTCCTCCTACTTACCTTCCTCCACCCCCCCCCCTCCTTTTGGCGCGGGATAAAAGCCCGCGCTTTCCTCAACCAGCCCCGCCCCGTGGCGCAGCTCCTGTTGCGGCCATCATCCCAGTTCCCTCATCCCCGAGTCTCACCTCCCTCCAGGACCAACGCACACATTCCCCATCATCATCATTTTGTCTACAGAAAAGTAAAAAGGAAATTTTAGGAATTTTAACCAGAACTCTACCCACATCCCCATCCATCATCCCACCCACAAAATATTCTTTACCCATATTTACACCCCCATATACAACCACATCCCCCCAGTTCGAGTCCAGTTTTTCCGTCTGTATAAATGTCCAAGTCTCTTCTGGCGTTTCAAAATAATGGTGTCTGTCCTGATAAGTGACCCACAGTCGCGCAGGCTGCAGCATGCCGAACCGGACTCTTTTTCTATGCAGCACCGCCTTGGCCCGGTTGAAGCCAGCTCTCCTCTTTGCCACCTCCGCGCTCCAATCCTAGTATACTCGGATCACCGCGTTCTCCCATCTGCTGCTCCGCACCTTCTTGGCCCATCTCAGCACACTTTCTTTGTCCACGAAGCGATGGAACCTTGCCACTATCGCCCTTGGCGGCTCATCTGCCTTGGGTCTCCTCGCCAGGACCCGGTGAGCCCCTTCCAGCTCCAGGGGGGTCAGAGAGGCCTCCGCACCCATCAGCGAATGGTGCATCGTATTCACGTACGCCCCGGCATCAGCTCCCTCCACTCCTTCAGGAAGACCCAGAATCCGGAGGTTCTTCCTCCTCGACTTGTTCTCAAGGACCTCCATTCTCTCGGCCCACCTCCTGTGCACCGCCTCGTGCACCTCCATTTTTACCGCCAGGCCCTGGATATCGTCCTCGTTGGTGTTCACTTTATCGTTCACCTCACAAATCTCCACCGCCTGGGTCTCCTTCAGCCCCTCGATCGCCAACAGCATCGGCGCCAGCACCTCCTTTTTCAGCACCTCCACACATCTCATGAGGAACTCCTGCTGGTCTGGCCCCCACGCTGCTCGCTCTCCGCCATCTTGCCTTCTTCTCCTTGTTTTGATCTCTGCTCCATGGCCTCTTTCCTCGTTGCTCCACCGCTGCTCCCTGCCAAATATTGTAGTGGGGGGACCTCACTGCTCCTTCCCACATGGGATTAATCTAAAAAAAGCTCCGTTGAGGCTCCTCTGGAGAGCCCGAAAGTCCGTTTTTGCGGGAGCTGCCGACACGCGCGGCTTAGCTCCACATCGCCGCAACCGGAAGTCCTCTCATACAATCTCAACTTACTTTCCCTCTATTCCGCTTTCTGCATATAATTTGATATTAAATTTAGTAGACTCCCTGTTTCGGACTCTGTGTACTTCATTAAGAATTCTTCAATCCAACTAGTTATAATAATAATCTTTAGACCGATCCAGAGGGCGGCAAAATGTATATAAGATCAATTAAACGAAAGACAAAATAAACCTCTCTGTACAATAAAGTTTAAAAAAAAAAAATCTTTATTATTGTCACAAGTAGGCTTACACTAACACCGCAATGAAGTTACTGTGAAAATCCCCTAGTCCACATTCGGAGATACCCAGTTTGTTGCCCTGTTCACAATGTTCCCAGCTGCCTGATAAAGGGTGCTGTGCTGAAATGGAATTCTGATTACAATTTCACTGAAAAAGCCCATGGAAAGTCTGTGGGCTGGTGTTGTTCATTCACCACAGTACCACAAACTCTATTCTCTAGCCACTGGCTCCATCTCCCACATCCACTCCATCATTGTGGAATAGTGGACTGGTCACAAACCCGGTGTACTCTGACCCCAAGTTGAGGTTCCAACCTGATGTCCTCTCCATCATTAAGGCAACCTACTTCCACCCCTGCCCCAGTTCTTCTGCTGATGCGACTGCCAATGCTCTACTGGAAGGCCTCCCATTTACCACCCTCCATAAACTTCAGCTCATCTAAAACTCTGCTGCCCGTATCCTCACTCCCATTAGGTCCCATTCGCCATGACCCTGATGTTCGCCGATCAATTATAGCTTTTGGTTTGGCAACTTCTTGATCATAAATCCGTTAATAGCCTCACCTCCTCTTATCTGTAATTTCCTCCAGTGCTAAATGCTTTGAGATTTCTCCGCTCTTTCAATATCTGCCTCTTAGGCTTCCTCAATTTTTGAGCTGGGCCTGCAGTTACCCAGGACTTGAGCTATGGAATGTCCTCCCCAAGTATTTTCGCCGCTTTCTCTCCTCCTTAAACAAATCCATTAAATGTACCTCTTTGACCAAGCTTTAGTCTCCGGTCCTAATATTGCCATAAGTGGCTCAGTGTCGAATCATGTTTGATAATGCTGGGGCAGCACGGTGGCACAGTGGTTAGCATTGCTGCCTACGGCGCTGAGGATCCGGGCTCGAATCCCGGCCCTGGGTCACTGTCCGTGTGGAGTTTGCACATTCTCCCAGTGTCTGCGTGGGTTTCACCCCCACAACCCAAAGATGTGCAGGATAGGTGAATTGACCACGTTACAAATTGCCCCTTAATTGGAAAAAATAATTGGGTACTCTAAAATTAAAAAAAAGTTTGATAATGCTCCTTTGAAGCGCCTGGGGTGCCTTTAAATCCAAGTTGTTCTAAATATACAAGTTGCTCTTGATGTTAATCAGCAGCTTTCTCACCAAGGAACGTTAGACTAAAGCATATACTGGAGACCCATCTCTGCGTACTGTGATTGCCACCGGTCCTGCCATGTCACTAGTTTGTTATGGGGAAGGTGTAGGCATCCCTCCTTACAAGGCCCTACACAAACTTCAAGCACAAGATAGTACCTGGCTATCTACTTCAAATATTTTGTTGTTCTGTTTAATATTATTTTTGCCCTACTGAATCTTACAGACAAGGAAGATTTAGTGGCTGAAATGATCTTTTTTGAAAATGGGTTCTGTTCATTATCTGGGCAGGCTTTAAGGTCTTACGAGATTTCAGTTCAGAATGTAGGGAGTGACAGCTTCTTTATCAGAGTAATAAGAAACAGGGAAGCTAAAAGTATCTATGAGGAAAAAAGATAAAAGAAATCCAAAAGAGTGAACACTCACTTTGATTAAGGCATGGCTGTAGGCAAAATCATGGAATCATACAGCAGAGCAACACATCATTCAGTCCATCATAGGATGTGGTGTCGCTGCTGGGCCAGTATCCCTAATTGTTTTTTGACTGAGTGGCTTGTTTGGCCATTTCAGAGGGCAAGAGTCAATCACATTGCTGTGGATCTGGAGTCACAGTAATGACGGCAGATTTCCTTTCCTAAAGATGGATTTTTACAACAACCAACAAAGGTTTCTTGGTCACCGTTGGACTCTAATTCCGGACTTTTATTGCATCCAAGTTTCACCATCTGCTGCGATGGAATCCAAACCCAGATCCCCAGAGATTTACACTTTGCTCTCTTGGATTACTAGTCCAGTGACAATCCCACTATATGCCACCGCCTCTCCTGTACATTTGTGTGGCACTCTCTGAAAGAGCTATGCAATGAATCCCACTCTCCCCCCTCGGCCAAGGCTGTAACTTTTCCCGATTGAATATAGATCAAGTCCCTTTTGAAAATTACTACGGAATCTGCTTTCTTTCAGGTTGTGCATTACAGACCATAAAAACTTGCTGCATAAAAGACGACTCATAAAACCATGAGATGTAGGAGCAGAAATAGGCAAAATCACACCAGCTGGGATTAAAATCACACTAGCTGGGATTAAAATCCCAGTGGCTGGCAAGAAAAAAGGTCCAGGGATTTCTGGTAAGATGTTGTAGCATGCCCAGATAATGAATAGGATCCATCATCGTATCATGACTGATCTGATACGATGACGGATCCTATTAATTATCTGGGCATGCTACAAGATCTTACCAGAAATCCCTGGACCTTTTTTTTCCCAGCCAGTGGGATTTTAATCCCAGCTAGTGTGATTTTAATCCCCCGAAGAAATCCCTTTTCAGAGATAGATAAAAATAACATTGGCAACAGATGGCAGGTCCACCAGGATCCAGAAAGTGAAAAGACAGGCTCCGTCATGATTGCAGACTGAAGTCTGACGAAGGTCGTGCACCCGAAACAGTCAATCTGCCCCCCCTTCCCTTTACCAATGCTGTTGGTCTGACTACATATTTGAAGCATTTTCACATCTTCTGTATTTGCATCTTTTCTTTCTTATTTCATCTGAATATTTTTAGGCATGCTATATTTTGCCAACTCCTGTAACTCCAGAATGAATGTGCATACAATATGTATTACATACTGGATTCTCAGGGGGCTTGACAGGGTAGATGCTGAGAGGATGTTTCCCCTTGTGGGAGAGTCTAGGACCAGAGGGCATAATCACAGCGTAAGGGGTCTCCCATTTAAGACACAGATGAGGACAAAATTCTTGTCTCAGAGGGTAGTGAGTCTGTGGAATTCTTTACCGCAGAGAGCTGTAGAGACTGGGTCATTAAGTCTGTTCAAGGCTGAGATAGACAGATCTTTAATCAGTAAGGGGAACAAAAGTAATGAGATAAGGTGGAAAAGTGGAGTTGAGGATTATATCAGATCAGTCATATCCTCATTGAATTTCAGAGCATGCACGATGGGTCAAATGGCCCACTTCTGCTCCTATGGCCTTATTACATAATATATATTTTCAGCAGTTTTGAAGTGTAGTCATTCTTGAAGTGGAGAAAATGCAGCACACACCCACAAGCAGCATTGGGTTAATCACCAGGTCCCTTGTGTCAATTATGTCAGCTGAGGAATAAATATTGATCAGAGCACCAGATAGAACTCCTCTGCTCATGAATAAAGTAGTGCGTGGGATCTTTTCTAGCCACCTGAGAGGGCCTCAGTTTAAAGTCTCATCCGCAACACGAACACACTTCCAACAATGCCACATTTAATAATAATTAGTAATCTTTATTGACATAAGTAGTCTTACATTGCAATGAAGTTACTGTGAAAAGCCCCTCGTTGCCTGTTCGGAGACACAGAGGGAGAATTTAGAATGTTCAAATGACCTAACAGCACGTCTTTTGGGACTAGTGGGAGGAAACCGGAGCATCCGGAGAAAACCCATGCAGAAATGGGGTGAACGTGCAGACTCCAGACTGACAGTGATCCAAGATGGGAATTGAACTTGCGACCCTGGCACTGTGAAGCCACAGTGCCAACCACTGTGCTGCCGCATTTCCATTGTACTGCACCGGAGTATTACCCAAGATTCGAATGCCTTGAACCAATGGCCTTCCAACTAAGAGGCAAGGATGGTAACAGCAGAGCTAATACAGCTGCAGAGCAAGTTTTAGCCTGGATTAGATGCATGAAAATTTGGGAAACAATCAGAATGCAGTGAGATCAGAGGTATGGTTCCTGCACACTGAGCTCTTAGTTACAGCTGTACTGCCAGGAAGAGTGCAAGTATTTTCCCCAAATTAAGAAAGGTTTGGTCCATTTTATCACTGAAAGCCTGCTTCAATTTGCAAAAGGTTAACACAAGAATCAGATTTGTGGTGGGGGAGGTGAAGGGGGGGGGGGGGGGGGGCGGGTGGAGATCCTGACAATCCATTAAGTAGCACAGAACTATGTTTTGACTATTGGGATATTTCCAGATTCTGTGAACCCACAGCATACTCTTCATATGAAATCATATCTTCACCATCTGACCACAAACAGATCTCAACAGATAATAACAAGATCCAAATTACTGAGTCAGCCACTACAATATAAATCATTTCTTCCATTATATATCTAGTATGTGTATGATCTAGATTTCATTATAAGTAAGGACTTTCTTTCAATTAACTTTAAAATCATTCCTAATCGACTTTTTATTGATTATGCTAACCCCCTCCTCCACCACTAGTGTCACCAACTCTCCACTATCCATTGATATGTCCATTTAAATCTGTATCGACCTTCTGTGATGCTGTAATATCATAGATTTCCCTTCAACTAAAAGAGAAGCCACTGCCCTTCAACAAGTCACCTGATCATGCGATAGCAGAAACACATAAAAAGGCAAGGAAACTGAATTAGGCTCAACCTCTGCAATACTCCTCCCAACCTCTAATTGAAGAGCTCTTAGCAGGCAGGAGGAATGGTGGACTTTGCTCCTCCAAGGCATCCTTTGTGCCTTCCTGCTAATCATGAGTCTGGGTTTGCCTCCATATCTTCCTCCCCAGGTAGATCAATGGGTTAATGAATATTGCAGGTTGAGTTTGTGAGCACGTGCTGCATATTGGCTATTGTTAAGACTCACTGGGGACAGCGTTGCAGGATATCTCCAGATCTACCCAGGCCGTGGAAGTATTGCCTCAGGATGTCAATAGTTTGCTCTGTCAGGAGAAAAGTGGATGAATGGCAATGACCGTATCTCATCTCAGGTTCACACCGGTGTCATGAACTACATCATCAACCTCTGATAGAATCATAGAACTGATACAGCGCAGAAGGGGGCCATTCTGCCCATCTTGCCCACGCCGACCCAAAGATACCCAGATGCCTTTCGAATTCCATCTTCCTGCACTCAGCCCATAGTCCTGCAGCTTACAGGGACTCTGCTTAACGTGCAGATCCAGGGACTTTTTAAAAGTTTAGGGTCTCTGCTTCCAGCACCAACTCAGGCAGCGAATTCTAGACACCCACCACCTGATGCATTGAAGATTGGCGCAAGAAGAATAAATCATGATAATTAATAGGATACCTCGCACAGACCTGCATGGTGCCCTGTGTCTTAGGAACACATGAGCAGGAGTAGGCTATTTAAGCCCTTGAGCTTGTTCTGCCATTCAATCTATGCCCCAACTTCAACTCCAGATACCTATCTTTGGCCTTTGTCCTCAACATGCCTGGTTAACAATGATCTATCAATCTCAGTTTCTAAATTAACAATGGATCTAGTACAGTTTGTGGAAGAGTTCCAAACTTCTGGTGTGTCATCTCACATTAGCTGCAATTCTGCCAGTGGAAGACCTTCCTATTCATGTACATTGTAGGATATCTGGTTATAACTGATGATGTCCTGCAGTACGGGGAAGCCTCCAATCTTGGTGAAGGCTTTCTGCTTCACAGCCGCCAGAGAAAAAGGAGATGAAGTGGTTGGCTCTGACGAAGAAAACATCTATAATTTACCTGGTGCAGGAAAGTGCAGCAGATTGACCAATATTACTGTCACCTTTTGCAGCGTAGAATGATCCAACAAAAAAAAAAAGTTAAGACCATATGCACCTTCAGAACCACAGGCAAGAATGCCATTTGTCTGCCATTGGTGCTCCAGAAAGTGACATGGCTTTCTAGTTGCTCCCCTAGAAAAGTGAGCCTCTTCACATATTCTCCTCACTGACTGTATGAAGCTTAAGTTCATCCGAATGAAGGCAGGCCTCTTGTGAGTTGCCCTCCTTCTCTCTGCATCCGTATATCTGGGGAATGCTCTCTCCCCCTTACCTCAATCACTAAAGCCATAATGCAAACAAGACGTTTTTCCAGACAATCTCATCAAAACTTCACTTTAAATTCAGCCAGGTCAGAAATATGATCTGATCCCCAAGTCTGAAATTTGACAGCCAGTGGTTGGAAGGACAGAATTTTGTCCTTCATGGAGGAATGAGCCTCATTTCATGACCCTTTTCTCATTTGCATGTTGTCTTGGGAACTCCCATCATGTCAATGTGTAAAAATTATAGGCTGTGTCGGAGGATTGAGGGGCAAACCTCGATTTTAATTCTCAGTCGTGAATTTTGAGGGTGTACCAAAGCATACAAGGCTTCTCCCGATCAGCTTCATTCTTAACTAATTCTCAGGACCAAATAAGCTGCATGCAATGCTTCCTGAATAACAAGCTTGGATATAGCAATACATTTTTCCTGTAGATGCTGTGATGTCAGGAAATGAGAGACACTCGGTAAAATATGTATGGAAATATAGACTGAGAAAATGTGCAGTTGTAGATTCATAGACCTCAAAATTTGTGTGAATGTGTACCTGTAAGTAAAGTAGCTTTAAGCCAATGTGCAGCTCAGCAATACAACAAAGCTGTTATAGGTTTGATTCTAAAACTATGTTGGGTTCACGAATCTCAATTCAGGGAGCAATAAGGGAAGTCCGGTCGACAAAACACAAAGACTCATTTCAGTGTTAAGATAGGTGACAAGACTGAACTGGGCAACAGAGGGAGGATCATAGAATCATAGAATTTACAGTGCAGAAGGAGGCCATTCGGCCCATCAAGTCTGCACCAGCCCTTGGAAAGAGCCTCCACCCTATCCCCATAACCCGACTTAAGCTTTTGGACATTAAGGGGCAATTTAGCATGGCCAATCCACCTAACCTGCACATCTAGGAAACCCACGCAGACATGGGGAGAAAGTGCAAACTCCACACACACAATCACACGAGGCCGGAATTGAACCTGGGTCCCTGGAGCAGTGAGGTAGCAGTGCTAACCACTGTGCCACCATGCTGCCCCAGGATAGCATGGTTGATAATGTCACTGTAGAAAGGATGCCACGTTAAATGTCATGTGATTTTGGTTAGGATTATTTCAGTCCTGTGACAGGGACAGAAACCTGATTAAAGAGATTCAAACATGGAGTTGGAGGAAAGGTAGGCATCGTTTTGGGAGAAGACACATCAACAAACTTGAGAGAGAGGATTACTGTAATAGTTTGCAGACGGTGCAAGTTTGAAAAGACAGAGCGATCAAAGGTAGATTTGTTGAAGAGTGATGACGTCAGATTTGTATGATACAGGCTGAGCATCTGAGAAGGGGGAACTATTTACAATGTCAGATAGCATATAGGCTAGGAAGGGAAACTGGGTGGTTATTGGTGTAGTCTTCATGGGGTTAAGAAGGGGGTTCCATGGATATGATAGGGCATGAAGGGAGAAACTGGGAGAAAGATGTACGCTCAGGGCAATGGCAGGGACGGAACTGGTGTGGCAGCAGGGGTGGTGATGATTTTGGCAAGGGAAATCAGCTTCATTGATTATCTCAAACTTAGAGTCAAAGAGATCCAAGAGTTCCTCGCAATTGTTGATGAAGACAGAGGGGGTAGGGGAGAATGGTTTTAAAGGAGGCAATTAGTAGTGTGGAAAGGTGCCAGGTTGACCCTGCAGTTATATGTAATTTTGGCAGAGGATAACTTGTGTCAAAAGTGCTTGATGTGTCCAATCAGATCAACCCAGTTGTGTGCCAAGCATTTAACATGTTTGCAACTCTTGGGCGGAGAGACTATACCTGGGAATTAGTCAGATAGGAGAGTAAAGGCATTCAATTTTTCTTTTCTACCAACACCAATGAGCAGAGTCATTTTTTTCAATGAAATGAAACGGTAAATTAATTTGGAGATATTCCAGGTTTAATCAGAATTTCAGTCCACTCAAGATCATTTTTTCCTAATGTATTTAACTCCCTCCAACAAGTGCACTATTGCCAATTTAATGGAATACTATCCCACCAGCATCACCAATAATGTTGCCAAACGCCACCTGGGTCACCAATAATGTTGCCAATTAATAATGATGCTCTTTAGAGTCGCCAGGTATCTATGATACCATCACAAGGCTTTACCGGATATCAATCAAAGGACGACACAACCAGTTAGTCAGTTCAAGTTCAAAGATGGTTTATTTACACACAAGGATTACTTCGACATGCAACACAAAACACTACAAGTTAAACTACACCTAACAACTACAATAACCTATACTTAACTTCAGGGCAATCGGCTCTATGCAGATGGACAAGGTCTTTGTCCGGATTTTGCGTGGCTGGGTGGAAGAAGTGGCTCTGTTTCTGCTGGGCTCATCCGTCTGGTAGCGATCGTTGGTCTTGAACTTGTCTGTCTGGTCGTTATGCTGCACTTGGGTTGGCATAGGCCGGATCCAAGAGAGAACGAGTACACGGCTGCGTCTCTCCTTATCTTCTTTAAAAAGGGGCTGGTTTAGCACAGTGGGCTAAATAGCTGGCTTGTAATGCAGAACAATGCCAGCAGCGCGGGTTCAATTCCTGTACCGGCCTCCTCAAACAGGCGGCGGAATGTGGCGACCAGGGGCTTTTCACAGTAACTTCGTTAAAGCCTACGTGTGACAATAAGCTATTATTATTATTATCCCTCTGGGATTTCGCGATCTTTGGGGCGGTCCTTAATTTGGACCCAATAATTCAACAGGCTTCGATCACTGCCTTCGATTTTGCCAATAAAGGGGCGGGTGCCTTGATGGGTGGGCGTGTCCTTAACGGTCATTAACCTTGGTTGTTTGCGTTCCTTGAGTAAAGGGAGTGGCGCCGCTTAGTCTGCATCTCTATCGGTTACCTGAGTACAGTTCTTTTGTTCTGGGGAAATGGGCCATTAGAATGCAAACGAGCGGGGGTTTTGATCGCTTCTAGCGATCTGGGTTGCAAATACACACACAAGCTCTGAGTCTGTCTGAGTCCTGGGTTGGCCATAATTCCCATGGTCCTTTGCAGGTGGCCATCTGAGATGGCTACAGCACTACCAGAGGAAATAAAAGTGAAACAGTGTTTAAGAGATCTGTCCCTGTCTGTATAGAATCTTCAGAAAGTAGAGTTTCCTATGAATAAACTCTGGTCCGCATAGTAACAGAATTACTTAGATTCCAGACAAAGACCAGGGGCGAAATTCTCCCCCAACGGCGCGATGTCCGCCGACTGCCGCCAAAAACGGCGCCAATCAGACGGGCATCGCGCCGGCCCAAAGGTGCGGAATGCTCCGCATCTTTGGGGGCCGAGCCCCAACATTGAGGGGCTAGGCCGACGCCGGAGGGATTTCCGCCCCGCCAGCTGGCGGAAATGGCGTTTGTTGCCCCGCCAGCTGGCGGAAATGGCGTTTGTTTTCCCGCCAGCTGGCGCGGAAATGCGGTGCATGCGCGGGGGCGTCACGGCCGCCGACAGTTTCCCACGCATGCGCAGTGGGGAGAGTCACTTCCTCCTCCGCCATGGTGGAGACCGTGGCGGAGGTGGAAGGGAAAGAGTGCCCCCACGGCACAGGCCCGCCCGCGGATCGGTGGGCCCCGATCGCGGGCCAGGCCACCGTGGGGGCACCCCCCCGGGGTCAGATCGCCCCACGACCCCCCAGGACCCCGGAGCCCGCCCACGCCGCCTGGTCCCGCCGGTAAATACCAGCTTTGATTTACGCCGGCGGGACAGGCAATTTCTGGGCGGGACTTCGGCCCATCCGGGCCGGAGAATTGAGCGGGGGGTCCCGCCAACCGGCGCGGCCCAATTCTCGCCCCCGCCCAATCTCCGGTACCGGAGACTTCGGCGGGGTCGGGGGCTGGATTCAGGGCGGCCAACGGCCATTCTCCGACCCGGCGGGGGGGTCGGAGAATGACGCCCCAGCTTCCTGTACTTTTTACCCCCCCCTCAATATAATCAGACAGAAAAAGCTTAAACAATTTCTCAGCACTGTTTAAAAACAATAAAACACATGAAAATAGAGATTTCCTATCATAGATACATAGAAGATAGGAGCAGGAGGAGGCCTTTTGGCCCTTTGAGCCTGCTCCGCCATTATCATAGATTATCATAAAATTTACAGGGCAGAAGGAGGCCATTCAGCCCATCGCATCTGCACCGGCTCTTGGAAAGAGCACCCTACTCAAGCTCAACACCTCCACCCTATCCCCATAACCCAGTAACTCCACCCAACACGAAGGGCAATTTTGGACACTAAGGGCAATTTATCATGGCCAATCCACCTAACCTGCACATCTTTGGACTGTGGGAGGAAACCAGAGCACCCGGAGGAAACCCATGCACACACGGGGAGTATGTGCAGACTCCGCACAGACAGTGACCCAAGCCAGAATCGAACCTGGGACCCTGGAGCTTTGAAGCAATTGTGCTATCCACAATGCTACCGTGCTGCCCACATTCATCACGATCATGGCTGATCATCCAACTCAATAGCCTAATCCTGCTTTCTCCCCATAGCCTTTGATCCCATTCTCCCCAAGTGCTATATCCAGCCGCCTCTTCAATATATTCAATTTTTTAGCATCAACTACTTCCTGTGGTAATGAATTCCAGGCTCACCAATCTGTGTGAAGAAATGTCTCCTTATCTCTGTCCGAAATGGTTTATCCTGAATCCTCAGGCTGTGACCCCTGGTTCTGGACACACCCATCATTGGTAACATCTTCCCTGCATCTACCCGGTCTAGTCCGGTTAGAATTTTATAAGTCTCGATGAGATCCCCCTCATTCTTCTGAACTCCAGCGAGAACAATCCTAACCTCGTCAATCTCTCCTCATATGACAGTCCCACCATCCCTGGAATCAGTCTGGTAAAACTTCGCTGCACTCCCTCGAGGGCAAGAACATCATTCCTCAGAGACGGAGACCAAAACTGCACACAATACTCCAAGTGTGGCCTCAACCAAGGCCCTGTACAATTGAGCAACACATCCCTGCTTCTATACTCGAAACGTCTTGCAATGAAGGCCAACATACCATTAGCCTTCTTTAGCGCCTGCTGCACCTGCATGCTTACCTTCAGCGAATGGTGCACAACCTGTCCAGATTTTGATGTAGGATCCCTGCATCCTCGTCACAATTCACCCTCCCACCTAATTTGGTATCATCTGCAAACTTTGAGATGTTACATTTTGTTCCCTCATCCAAATCATTAATATATATTGTGAATAACTGGGGTCCCAGCACCGATCCCTGTGGTACCCCACTGGTTACTGACTGCCAATTTGAAAAGGACCCATTAATCCCTACTCTTTGTTTCCTCTCTGCCAACCAGTTTTCTATCCACCTCAATACATTTCCCCCAATCCCATGCGCATTAATTTTGCACAATAATCTCTTATGCGGGACTTTGTCAAATGCCTTCTGAAAGTCCAAAACACCACATTGACTGGCTCCCCCTTGTTGACTGTACTGGTTACCTCTTCAAATAATTCCAACAGATTTGTCAAGCATGATTTTCTCTTCATAAATCCATGCTGACTCTGACTGATCCTGCCACTGCTTTCTAAATGTTCCGCTATAAAGTCCTTGATAATGGATTCAAGCATTTTCCCCACTACCGATGTCAGGCTTACTGTCTATAATTCCATGCTTTCTCTCTACCTCCCTTTTTGAATATCGGAGTGATGTAAGCTACCCTCCAATCTGCAGGGACAGTTCCAGAGTCTATAGAATCCCGGAAGATGATCACCAATGCATCCACTATTTCCAGAGCCACCTCCTTAAGCACTCTGGGATGCAGGTTCTCAGGCCCTGGGGAATTATCCGCCTTCAATCCCATCAGTTTTCCCAGCACCATTTCTCTACTAATGTTGATCTCCCTCAGTTCTTCCCCCTCACTAAACCTTTCATTCTCCAACATTTCTGGGATCTGATTTGCGTCCTCATTTTCTTATAAGATATATAACTAACATATGATATTCACACATACGTGGCTTGTAGATGGAGGTCACATGTTTGATGGCTCCTGCCAGAGCAGTTTTTTTCTAGCTCTTTAAGCTCAGATTTTGGGGGTGATTTGTCCGTGAGCAGTTGTGGGACGGTTTGGGGCATTTATAGAATGTGAAAAACAGGAACGAAGAATCCAGGGAAGAAGGCAGTGGCCGAAGATCCGCTGCCTAGGTGAGGGAGGCAGTAGGAGGAAAGATGCTGGGAGAGAACCTGTCGGTAGGGCTGCGTCCATCACAGTGGAGAAGTTGACGGAGGTAATGGCTGGAGAGTTTGAAAAGCATCGAACGGTGGTGGTGGGTGGGTAAGACCCTTGCCCCGGTGAGAGAGGAGTTGGTGAGAACATTGACAGCGATGCTGGAGCAGGGGGAGGAAATGAAAGAGATGGCGTAGGCCTTGTCACGGCATAGTGACTAGTTCACCTTGATAGATGAGGAGTTGTGGGGGGTGTCAGAGATTAACAGAGGGCTGAGAGCCAAGGTAGAAGACACAACCCGAGGATCATGGGTGTGCCTGAAGGGGTGGAGGGCTGGAGGCCTACAGAACACCCCTCTGATATGCTAGTGAAGTTGATGGGTATGGGGGAGGACCCTTCCCAGTATGAATTGGAAAAGCCCCACCAGTCACACCGGCCGAAACAGAGGACGAATGAACCACTGAGGGCGGTGATACAAAAGTCTGAGAACAGGCTCTAACAGGTTCAAAAACAGCTTCTTCCTCGCTGTTACCAGACTCCTGAATTACTCTCTCATGGACTGAACTGATCTCTTCACACATCTTCTCTGAGTAGTACTGCTCACCCGATGCCTGTGCCTATGTATCTACATTGTGTATTTATGTATGTCCTATGTTTTTCTCACGTATGGAATGAAATGTCTGGACTGTACGCAGAACAATACTTTTCACTGTGCTTGGGTACACGTGACAATAAATCAAAATCCAAATCCAAAAGAAGGTACGGAGCTCTAGTAAGGAGTCGGATGCTCTGTGGGTGCGGATGGAGGCAGGTTCCGGTCAGGGGTCGGGGCTGCAGGCGCTGGCAACGGCACCATTACCATTAGCCCCGGAGAAGTACTCAGGCAGTTCTGTGGTGGTAGCCACACTGAAGATTTGGGGATAATTCAGGTTGGGCACTTCAGGTTGAGAGCAGGGTTGAGGGTGATGCCGATAAGAGGGAAATGGGGTCCGAGCCAAGGAGGATTGATGCGGGGTTCCAAGGATGGGAGGAGAAAGGGGCAAAAAGAGATGAATGATCTGTTTCTGGAGGGGATACTCGCAAGTTTGAGGAGCTGGGGTGAAGTATGGGCTCCAATGAGAGGAGGGCTTCAGGTATATGCAGGTGCGGAATTTTGCAAGAAAGGCTTTCCGTGGCATTGTCATCCTCGTTATTGGCGGAACTGCTGTCGATGGTGGGAGCTGGAGAGTGGGGTCGTTTTAGTGATCTACAGTAGGATCAAGCAGGAGGACATGGAGTCTATGGAAGGGATTAAGTACAAGTGGGAGGAAGAGTTGGGGATGGGGCTGGAAGAAGGATTATGGTACCAAGTGTTACGAAGGGACAATGACTCGACTTTGTGTGCGAGGCTCGGGTTGATTCAGTTAAAAGTAGTGTATAGGGCGCACTTAACAAAGGCAAGGATGAGCCGGTTGTTTGAGGAATAGAGGATAGTTGCAAGCGGTGTGGAGGGGACCCAGACAATCATGTCCATATGTTCTGGTCATGCCCGAAGTTGGGAGAATTTGGGGGTCGTTTTTCAGCACCATATCTGAGGTGCTGCATATGGAACTGGAGCTGGATTCATTGGAGGCCATTTTCGGCGTGTCGGACCTGCCGGAACTGCAGACGGGAGGGAGGGGGGCAGACATTATAGCCTTCGCCTCATTGATTGCTCGCAGGCAGGTTCTGTTGGGGTGGAGGTCAGCTTCTCCCTCCAGTGACTCGGTGTGGCCAGAGGACATATTGGAGTTCCTGTATTTGGAGAAGGTGAAATTTGCTCCGAGATGAGCTGGGGCTTATTGGTTTAACATTTTGGAGACCTGCTTACTGTGTGGGGTTGTTGTAAAAATGTGGAGTAAAAATACACACACACACACACATAAATATACTGCAAAATTAGCATAATGATGAATATGAAACTGATCATTTCCCCCCAATCTAAATAAATGTTGGAATGGCTCACCGAAAAGCTTAATCTCAACAGATGAGGGGTGAGATTCTCTGAACCCCCGCCGGGTCGGAGAATCGCCGGGGGCGGCGTGAATCCCGCCCCCGCCGGCCACCGAATTCTCCGGCACCGGAGATTGGCCGAATCGCGCCGCTTCCCCCCCGGCGATTCTCCGGCGCCCGCGATGGGCCAAAGTCCCGCTGCTCCTATGCCAGTCCCGCCTGCATAAATTGAACCAGGTTCCTTACCGGCGGGACCTGGCAGCACGGCCGGGCCCCGGGGGGTGCCCCTACGGTGGCCTGGCCCACGATCGGGGCCCACCGATCCGCGGGCAGGCCTGTGCCGTGGGGGCACCCTTTTCCTACGTGCCGACCATCAGCCTCCGTCATGGCCGACGCGAAGGTGAACCCCCCCCCTGCGCATGCATTGGGATGACGTCAGCAGCCGCCGACATTCTCGCGCATGCGCAGACTTGCGCAAGCCGGCTGAGTCCCTTCGGCCCCGGCTGGCGTGACGCCAAAGGCCTTCCATGCCAACCGGCAGGGCGCCAACCACTCCGGGGCGGGCCTAGCTCCTAAAGGTGCGGGCCTAGCCCCTAAAGGTGCGATCCTCCGCACCTTTGGGCGGCCCTGCCGAGTAGGGGAGAATGTTTGAATCCCGCCCGAGATGTTTGAATAGACGACGATCAATTGTTACACCACACAACATTTCAATTATTACTTTAGACAAACACTTAAACACAAAACATATTTGATACAAATTTGTGGAGAAGTCCAAAAAAAATATTGTCACTCGGGGAGATTGGCAGCTAGTAATGAATGTTGAGCATCAAAAACAATATAATTGGAGGCATATTTTACACATGGGTGGCAATTTTATAGCAACTGTTATTCTTGGTGAAGGGATCGCTATCGTGGGAGCAAAGAGGAAACGGCGTGGAATACTTGAGAACCAGGATTGGCTCAGGTATACGTATGTATCGAGGAGTTCTTGTTGGTGGTGGTCTGAGCATTTGCTGCTCAATAAATCAGCCCAATAAGAAAATACTTCCTTTACTATATCACATAATTTACAAGCAATCAAACCATACATTTCTACAGGTATGTTTCCATCTCATGAAGTACCATGTGGAAATACATCTTACTTTATTTATAGTTGTCAGCATTATGCTTTAGGCAAGAATTAGGAATTCTGTTGCACAATACTAGTTCCCAAAGTATGAAAGGGTCATTTATCAACCATTAATGTATAGCAGCAAGAACAATGCAGTTGCTGATAAACCGATAGCTGTATGCAAAGAAAAACCACAACTTAAATAAAACCAATTGCTAGTTAGAAGTTGGTGAACTAAAAAAAAAGGTTCTTCACATATTTATCCTCTATCCATTTTATCAATCTACACATTGTGGAAACAAGAAATGCTGGAAAAACACAGGGGACTAAAAATTAGTTCTTAATTCATGCATTCAAACTGGGAGGCCCAAGGAGCTTTATTAAGTGTGGGAGGTGGGGACTGAAATGGGCTACGAGTTAGGCTGGAGGGGTGGTGAGTGGGAAAAAGTGGGATATTCCGATGCCTATGGAGTCACGGGCGCACTCCCACGTCTCCTGACATAGTATAATTTTTATTAGTGTCACAAGTAGGCTTACATTAACACTGCAATTAAGTTTCAGTGAAAATCCCCTAGTCGCCACACTCCGGCGCCTGTTAGGGTACACCGAGGGCAAATTCAGAATGTCCAATTCACCTAACAGCACGTCTTTCGGGACTTTTGGGAGGAAACCCACGCAGACAAGGGGAGATCGTGCAGACTCCGTACAGACAATGACCCAAGCTGGGACTTGAACCAGGGACCATGGCGCTGTGAAGCAACAGTGCTAACCACTTTGCTACCGTGCCGCCATACTACTGAACTGGGTAGACAAGGCACATGCCTCCTTCATTAGTAATTTCTCCTCAGGTGGCAGGACTCCAATTAAAATACACAAGGAGCCTAATACCGAATTTAGACATCCCTGGGCCATTTAAAACGAAGGCGATACAAATTTAGGTGCAGGGCCAATGTCTCAGATTGCTTGTCGACCTCACTGTCATATGGCTACATTCTGCACCTTCTTTATGCCTGAAAGAAAGTACGAGGCAGGATTTAGCTAAATGGAAACAAAGTCCCATAGCGAGCGCGTTACTCGCGTGTTTCCTGAATGAAAGGACAATATAGGCGGGATTTAGCTAAATGGGAACAAAGTCCCATAACGAGCGCGTTAGCCGCGTGATTCCCAGCGCCTGTGGCGCCGAGAAACACAACGCTATAAAATGGCACCCAGGTTAGATAGGAGGCCTCATCAGGGAACACGTGGCCAAGGCTGCACATGGCCCCGTTTTCCCAATACCTCGGGAAACTGCACATTAAAGTGAGACTAGCTGACCGCTTTAAAATGCAGATTTACCTAAAAGTGATCCCACCCACAATGTGCAGGATTTACTTTTTTTTTTAAATAATATTTTATTGAAAATTTTTGGTGAACCAACACAGTACATTGTGCATCCTTTACACAACATTGTAACAATACAGATAATAATGACCTTTTTAAATTTAAACAAAAACAACAACAAATAAATAAATATTAAATAACAAAAAATAAAAACTAGCCCTAATTGGCAACTGCCTTGTCTCAGGCCACAACCCCCCCCCATCCCCCCCCATCCCTCCCCCCCCATCCCTGCCCCCCCTCCCCCCAAGTCCTGGGCCGCTGCTGCTGCCTTCTTTGTTCTCCCCCATCTATCTTTCCGCAAGATATTCGACGAACGGTTGCCACCGCCTAGTAAACCCTTGAGCCGACCCCCTTAGGACGAACTTAATCCGCTCTAACTTTATGAACCCCGCCATATCATTTATCCAGGTCTCCACCCCCGGGGGCTTGGCTTCTTTCCACATTAGCAATATTCTGCGCCGGGCTACTAGGGACGCAAAGGCCAAAACATCGGCCTCTTTCGCCTCCTGCACTCCCGGCTCTTGTGCAACCCCAAATATAGCCAACCCCCAGCTTGGTTCGACCCGGACTCCTACTACTTTCGAAAGCACCTTTGTCACCCCCATCCAAAACCCCTGTAGTGCCGGGCATGACCAAAACATATGGGTATGATTCGCTGGGCTTCTCGAGCACCTCGCACACCTATCCTCCACCCCAAAAAATTTACTGAGCCGTGTTCCAGTCATATGTGCCCTGTGTAATACCTTAAACTGAATCAGGCTTAGCCTGGCGCACGAGGACGACGAGTTTACCCTGTTTAGGGCATCTGCCCACATCCCCTCCTCAATCTCCTCCCCTAGCTCTTCTTCCCATTTCCCTTTTAGTTCGTCCATCATAGTCTCCCCTTTGTCTCTCATTTCCCTATATATATCCGACACCTTACCGTCCCCCACCCATTTCTTTGAGATGACTCTGTCCTGCACCTCTTGTGTCGGGAGCTGCGGGAATTCCCTCACCTGTTGCCTCGCAAAAGCCCTCAATTGCATGTACCTGAATGCATTCCCTTGGGACAACCCATATTTCTCGGTCAGCGCTCCCAGACTCGCAAACTTCCCATCCACAAATAGATCTTTCAATTGCGTTATACCTGCTCTTTGCCACATTCCATATCCCCCATCCATTCCCCCCGGGGCAAACCTATGGTTGTTTCTTATCGGGGACCCCCCCAGTGCTCCGGTCTTTCCCCTATGTCGTCTCCACTGTCCCCAAATCTTCAGTGTAGCTACCACCACCGGACTCGTGGTATAGTTCCTTGGTGAGAACGGCAATGGGGCTGTCACCATAGCCTGCAGGCTGGTCCCCCTACAGGACGCCCTCTAATCTCTTCCACGCCGCTCCTTCCTCCTCTCCCATCCACTTACTCACCATTGAAATATTAGCGGCCCAATAATACTCACTTAGGCTCGGTAGTGCCAGCCCCCCCCTATCCCTACTACGCTGTAAGAATCCCTTCCTCACTCTCGGAGTCTTCCCGGCCCAAACAAAACCCATGATACTCTTTTCTATCCTTTTGAAAAAAGCCTTCGTGATCACCACCGGGAGACACTGAAACACAAAGAGGAATCTCGGGAGGACCACCATCTTAACCGCCTGCACCCTCCCTGCCATTGACAATGCTACCATATCCCATCTCTTGAAATCTTCCTCCATCTGTTCCACCAACCGCGTCAAATTTAGCCTGTGCAATGTGCCCCAATTCTTAGCTATCTGGATCCCCAGGTAACGAAAGTCTCTTGTTACCTTCCTCAACGGTAGGTCTTCTATTTCTCTACTCTGCTCCCCTGGATTCACCACAAACAGCTCACTCTTCCCCATGTTCAATTTATACCCTGAAAAATCCCCAAACTCCCCAAGTATCCGCATTATTTCTGGCATCCCCTCCGCTGGATCCGCCACATATAGTAGCAGATCATCCGCATATAAAGATACCCGGTGTTCTTCTCCTCCCCTAAGTATTCCCCTCCATCCCTTGGAACCTCTCAGCGCTATCGCCAGGGGCTCAATCGCCAGTGCAAACAGTAATGGGGACAGAGGACATCCCTGCCTTGTCCCTCTATGGAGCCGAAAATATGCCGATCCCCGTCCATTCGTGACCACACTCGCCACTGGGGCCCTATACAACAACTGCACCCATCTAACATACCCCTCTCCGAACCCAAATCTCCTCAACACCTCCCACAGATAATCCCACTCCACTCTATCAAATGCTTTCTCGGCATCCATCGCCACTACTATCTCCGTTTCACCCTCTGGTGGGGCCATCATCATTACCCCTAACAACCTCCGTATGTTCGTGTTCAGCTGTCTCCCCTTCACAAACCCAGTTTGGTCCTCATGAACCACCCCCGGGACACATTCCTCTATTCTCATTGCCATTACCTTGGCCAAGACCTTGACATCTACATTGAGGAGGGAGATTGGTCTGTAGGACCCGCATTGTAGCGGATCCTTTTCCTTCTTTAAAAGAAGCGATATCGTTGCTTCTGACATAGTCGGGGGCAGTTGTCCCCTTTCCTTTGCCTCGTTAAAGGTCCTCGTCAGTAGCGGGGCGAGCAAGTCCAAATATTTTCTGTAAATTTCAACTGGGAATCCGTCCGGTCCCGGGGCCTTTCCCGTCTGCATGTTCCTAATTCCTTTCACCACTTCTTCTACCGTGATCTGTGCTCCCAATCCCATCCTTTCCTGCTCTTCCACCTTGGGAATTTCCAGCCGATCCAAAAACTCCATCATTCTCTCCCTCCCATCCGGGGGTTGAGCTTCATACAATTTTTTATAAAATGTCTTAAACACTTCATTCACTCTCTCCGCTCCCCGCTCCGTCTCTCCATCTTCGTCTCTCACCCCCCCTATTTCCCTCGCTGCTCCCCTTTTCCTCAATTGGTGTGCCAGCAATCTGCTCGCCTTCTCTCCATATTCATACTGTACACCCTGCGTCTTCCTCCATTGTGCCTCTGCAGTGCCTGTGGTCAGCAAGTCAAATTCCACATGCAGCCTTTGCCTTTCCCTATACAGTCCCTCCTCCGGTGCTTCCGCATACTGTCTGTCCACCCTCAAAAGTTCTTGCAACAACCGCTCCCGTTCCTTACTCTCCTGCTTCCCTTTATGGGTCCTTATTGATATCAGCTCCCCCCTAACCACCGCCTTCAACGCCTCCCAGACCACTCCCACCTGAACCTCCCCATTGTCATTGAGTTCCAAGTACTTTTCAATGCATCCCCTCACCCTTAAGCACACCCCCTCATCCGCCATTAGTCCCATGTCCATTCTCCAGGGTGGACGCCCTCTTGTTTCCTCCCCTATCTCCAAGTCTACCCAGTGTGGGGCATGATCCGAAATGGCTATAGCCGTATATTCCGTTCCCCTCACCCTCGGGATCAATGCCCTACCCAACACAAAAAAGTCTATGCGTGAATAGACTTTATGGACATAGGAGAAAAACGAGAACTCCTTACTCCTAGGTCTACTGAATCTCCACGGGTCCACCCCTCCCATCTGCTCCATAAAATCCTTAAGCACCTTGGCTGCTGCCGGCCTCCTACCAGTCCTGGACTTCGACCTATCCAGCCTTGGTTCCAACACCGTGTTAAAGTCTCCCCCCATTATCAGCTTTCCGGTCTCTAGGTCTGGGATGCGTCCTAGCATTCGCCTCATAAAATTGGCATCGTCCCAATTCGGGGCATACACGTTTACCAACACCACCATCTCTCCCTGTAATTTGCCACTCACCATCACGTATCTGCCCCCGTTATCCGCCACTATAGTCTTTGCCTCGAACATTACCCGCTTCCCCACTAATATAGCCACCCCCTTGTTTTTCGCATCCAGCCCCGAATGGAACACCTGCCCTACCCATCCTTTGCGCAACCTAACCTGATCTATCAGTTTCAGGTGCGTTTCCTGTAACATGACCACATCTGCTTTAAGTTTCTTAAGGTGTGCGAGTACTCGTGCCCTCTTTATCGGCCCGTTAAGCCCCCTCACGTTCCACGTGATCAGCCGAGTTGGGGGGCTTCCCACCCCCCCCGCCCCCCCCTTGCCGGTTAGCCATCATCTTTTTCCAGCTTCTCGCCCAGTTCCCACGCAGCTGTATTTCTCCCAGACGGTGCCCCCCCGCCCATCCTTTCCCGTACCCACTCCCCCCTTTCCCCAGCAGCAGCAACCCAGTAATTCCCCCCTCCCCCCCCCCGCTAGACCCCCCGCTAGCATAATTACTCCCCCCATGTTGCTCCCAGAAGTCAGCAAACTCTGGCTGACCTCGGCTTCCCCCCGTGATCACGGCTCGCCCCGTGCGGCGCCCCCTCCTTCCTGCTTCTCTATTCCCGCCATAATTATCATAGCGCGGGAACCAAGCCCGCGCCTCTCCCTCGGCCCCGCCTCCCATGGCCAACGCCCCATCTCCTCTCCCTCCCCACCTCCCCCCATCACCACCTGTGGGAGAAAGAAAAGTTACCATACCGCAGGATTAATCATACAATCCCTCTTCGCCCCCCCCCACTCGTCCCACCACTTTGTCCAAACGTTCATTTTCGTAGTCCAATCATTCCAATTTTTCTTCTACAATAAAAGTCCACGCTTCATCCGCCGTCTCAAAGTAGTGGTGCCTCCCTTGATATGTGACCCACAGTCTTGCCGGTTGCAGCATTCCAAACTTTATCTTTTTTTTGTGAAGTACCGCTTTGGCCCGATTAAAGCTCACCCTCCTTCTCGCCACCTCCGCACTCCAATCTTGATAGACGCGGATCACCGCGTTCTCCCATTTACTACACCGAGTTTTCTTCGCCCATCTAAGGACCATTTCTCTATCCTTAAAACGGAGAAATCTCACCACTATGGCTCTGGGAGCTTCTCCTGCTCTCGATCCTCGCACCATAACTCGGTATGCTCCCTCCACCTCCAACGGACCCGTCGGGGCCTCCACTCCCATTAACGAGTGCAGCATCGTGCTCACATATGCCCCGACGTCCGCCCCCTCCACACCTTCAGGAAGGCCAAGAATCCTCAAGTTGTTCCTCCTTGCGTTATTTTCCAGTGCCTCCAACCTCTCCACAGATCGTTTCTGGTGTGCCTCTTGTATCTCCGACTTCACCACCAGGCCCTGCATATCGTTTTCATTCTCTGCTGCTTTCGCTTCACGACCCGAAGCTCCTGCTCCTGGGTCTTTTGTTCCTCTTTCAGCCCTTCAATCGCCTGTAATATCGGGGCCAACAACTCTTTCTTCATTTCCTTTTTTATCTCCTCCACGCAGCGTTTCAAAAACTCTTGTTGTTCAGGGCCCCATATGAAACTGCCACCTTCCGACGCCATCTTGGTTTCTGCTTGCCTTCCTTGCCGCTGCTCCAAAGGATCCGCTGCAATCCGGCCACTTTCCTCTCCTTTTTCCATCCGTGTCCAGGGGGAATACCCTTCTGGTTTACCGCACGGTGTTTTCAGCCGTTAAAATTGCCGTTGGGGCTCCTATCAAGAGCCCAAAAGTCCGTTTCACAGGGAGCTGCCGAAACGTGCGACTCAGCTGGTCATCGCCGCACCCGGAAGTCCATGTGCAGGATTTACATCGCAACGTCTCGCAAGATTGTGTTAGATCTCGCGAGGTGCTGCGAGCCGGGTAGATCCCGGGAATGGGGTCTCCCGCCTTCTAGCGGCCATGCTGTGCCACAGTGTGCTGCTCTTTGGGCACGGCATGGCCATTTGATCGTGCCCTATATAACAATTTCTATCTCGGTAGATCAGGGTGTGATGATTTCCCAACTTGTCTTATCAGATACTGACTTACCTGCTGTGCATATTCTGGTCTCTATACGAGAAACCGAATCTCCCCTTCAAACTGTTCCAGTTTTAGCCAATTCCCATTAAATTGATAAGGGACCAATGTTTTCAGAAATCTTAAATATTTTGATTCTAAATGCAAGTAAGTGCTTTGGACTAGACAACTGGACTGGACCTGGCCAAATTGGGCAATTTAGCAGAGGGTCAGTGAATTGCAGAGCTTGATACATGCAGCATAAAATGCTCCAAGGTCCAGTCAAGATTGAGATGAGAAAACTATGCCCGAACCCCAATCCTAGAAGTGGCATTTCCATTTCTAACATCAACCTTGTAGATTATTAGAGTAAATGTTAACTTGTCCAGTGAAATTTTGAGTAGTTGTGCACGTAGATCTTTGAGTCTAGCAGAGAAGGGCAAGCTTGGTCTCGTCAACCTGGGTGCTTTTGAACCTATGCTCCAGGGCCAAAGGACAACAAACTTGGGGGCAGCACGGTAGCACAGTGCTTAGCACAGTCGCTTCACAGCTCCGGGGTCCCAGGTTCGATTCCCGGCTTGGGTCACTGTCTGTGTTCTCTTGGGTTTCCCCCGGGTGCTCCAGTTTCCTCCTAGTCCAAAGATGTGCAGGTTAGGTGGGTTGGCCATGATAAATTGCCCTTAGTGTCCAAAAAAGGTGAGGTGGGGTTACTGGGTTACGGGGATAGGGTGGAGGCGTGGGCTTAAGTTGGGTGCTCTTTCCAAGAGCCGGTGCAGACTCGATGGGCCGGGTGGTCTCCTTCTGCACTGTAGATTCTATGATTCTATGAACTTGCATCAGCATGTGCAAAACAAGATATTGCAACACAGTACCTCAGTCTCGTTGCAACAGAAGACATCTGTCTCTTTGTAGAACTCAGGATCAAGGTCAGCAATAGCCGGTGCAGGATTGAAGATGGTTTTCACTGAAAAAATTGTTTTGAAAAAGAAAAAGGCATTAAAATATAATAAATGTTTTGAGGATAACGTTTGGGAGAGATTACAAGAAAATAGCAAGAAAATAAGGTAATAAACTGCAAATGTTGCGCGTAATTTGGTGAATCCTCTTGAATTCTGAGCTACTAAACTGTTGGCTGTGGAAGCTACTAAATCTTGAGTAAGAAGTGCCCGACATTCCCTGCTTGGATAGATGGAAGTTCAATTTCTTATATCCCTTTCCCAAGCTGGAATTGGAAAAGGATATATACTTTTGGACAGGGTAGGAGAAAGAGAATGCATTTCCCCCAGGAGTACCTACTTGGTTTTGTCAGTGAAGATCTGCCCTTATTGAGCTGTGTAATTTGTGATCTCCAAACTCTTCAGAATACTGGATTACTGAGAAGAAAAATAGCTCCACGTATTTAAAAAAATATATATATTTTTATTCTCCTCCTTTTTCACATTTTCTTCCAAATTTGCACCCAACAACAATAAACAATAATCAGTAACAAATATGTCAATCCCCATATCAATAACAACAATTCCATCCACCCACCAAACCCCAAACATTAGCCCGCATGTTTACACAAACAAATTACAAAAAGGAATTAGGGATTACCCATAGTCACCATTAACACACACCGCCTGCCTCCCCCCAACCCACCCACCCACACGCCCCAACTAATGTTCGATGTTATCCAGTTCTTCAAAGTGCATAATGAATAATTCCCATGAATTGGAGATCCTTCCCCTCAGTTCAAACTTAACCTTCTCAAGAGTCAAGAATTGCCACAGATCCTCCCGCGACGCCAGGGCACAGGGTGGAGAGGTTGCTCTCCAACCTATCAGGATCCGCCTTCGGGCGATCAACGAGGCGAAGGCTACAACATCTGCCTCCACACCCGTTTCCAACCTTGGCTGGTCCGACAGCCCGAATATAGCCTCCCGGGGGCCCGGGTCCAGTTTCACGTGCACCACTTTAGAAATTACCCTAAAAACCTCCTTCCAGTAATCCTCTAGGTTTGGACAGGACCAAAACATATGAACGTGATTAGCCCCCCCCCCCCCCCCCCCCCCCCAACGTTCACACACATCTACTCCTTCAAAGAATTGGCTTATCCTCACCCTAGTGTATCAGCTGTATCAGCCTCAACCTCGCGCACGAGGTGAAGGCATTCACTTTCCGGAGCACCTCACACCAGAATCCTTCCTCCATATCCTCTCCCAACTCTTCCTCCCACTTTGCTTTGATCCCTTCCAGTGGTGCCTTCTCCTCTTCCAAAGTAGCTCCGTAAACCGCTGACACTACCCCCTTTTCCAGTCCCGCCCTTCGTCAGCACCTCCTCCAGCAATGTGGAGGTGGCTCCTTCGGGAAGCTCTGTATCTCCTTTCTGGCAAAATCTCGAACCTGCAGATATCTAAACATTTCTCCCTGCTCCATCCCATACTTTGCTTCCAGCTCCTTCAATCCTGCAAACCGACCCCTAAGAAACAAATCTTTTAGTGTCTTAATCCCCTTCTCCTCCCATTTCCGAAAATTTCCATCCCACCTCCCTGGCTCAAATCTGTGGTTCCCCCGAATCGGCATTTCCCTCGACCCTGCCCCCAACCCGAAGTGTTGGCGAAACTGCCTCCAAATTCTCAATGAAGCTATTATTACCAGACTCCCTGAGTATTTCCCCGGGGCTATCGGGAGCGGCGCAGTTGCGAGTGCTTTCAATCCCGACCCCTGCACAAACTCTCCTCCATTCTGACCCACTGGGAATCAACCCCTCAGCTACACCTATTTCTAAGTGCTGCTACCAGACATCTAGACTCGAGGATAAAAATGAATGCCTACTTTTAAATTATATAATGTGATTCCGTAAGAGTAACATTTGAATGGACACCTGAGACCTCACCCCTTACTGAAACTCCAAGCCAAACTCAGAAACTTACGATTCTCAAAGCTTCAAGGAGGAAACCAGCTCCATACATTTAGTTTAATCTGGAGAATCCAGAACAATTCTGGAGACCAATAATAATATTGGTTTCCAATTTGGTTGGGTCTTTGGAGGTTGGCTGTATTACCACTGTGAACCACTGTATTAAGGGATGTAAGGTAGGACCTGCACTACAGGTTCGCCAGTAGCCCCTGCCGGCTGGCTCTGCCCACGAAGATCTGTATAAATATGCATGACTTCCATTGCCCTGCCATTTCGCCAGCTGCAGCAGGAGGCCACGCATCTGACTGCAATAAAACCACAGTTGTACCCAATCTGCGTCTTTGTGCAATTGATTGCGCGTCAGATTTTTCCACAGAATGGATATCAGAATCAAACCAGATCGCCTGCAGCTGGCTCCGCACTCGCCCGACGCCAGAAAAGACTTTACTCACTGGCTAGCCTGATTTGAGGCCTACATCAACGCTGCGGACCTCGCGCCAACGGAGGCTCAGAAGATAAACGTCCTGTACTCCAGACTGAGCTCCAGAGTGTTCCCGTTGATCCAAGACGCCTTGCATTACGCAAAAGCAATGGCACTGCTTAAAGAACACAATGCTCAAAAGACGAACACGCTCTTCGCCAGGCATGTACTCGCCACCCGCTCGCAACTACCTGGCCCATCGAAGACTTCTGGCGTGCCTTAATTTCACTCGTCCGGGACTGCGACTGTCAGGCTGTTGAACATGCTAATCTCCTCATGCTCGATGCTTTCGTGACAGGGATTGCGTTGGACCGCATCTGAGAACGATTACTGGAATGGGCCACGCTCAAACTAACGGAGACGAAAACCGTGGCACTCTCCATGACGGTCGCATCTCGTAATATACAGTCCTACACCTCCTGCCACGCTGCCCACCCTTCTACACCTTCCTACCCCTCCTGGACCCCACCGATGATCTCCTCAGCTGGAGCCCTGCCTTCCCAATACGCCTGCGCCCATCCGCGCACCCCGGGGGTCCCCGCAGCTACTTCTGTGGTTAGCAGAAGCACCCCCGCCAACACTGCCCGGCCCGCACTGCCGTTTGTAAATCCTGCAGTAAGAAGGGCCATTTCGCGGCTGTGTGCCAGGCCTGCGATCGCACCCGCTATCGCCCCCTCCCCCACGCCAAAAGCACAATTGGAGCCGCCATCTTCTCCTCCCGGGGCCATGCGCCATCTTTTCCCGACCCCACAATGTGCGCACCATTAGCGCCGCCATCTTGTTCTCCACAGGGACTTCGGACATCTCGAGGTCGGCGCCGCACACGCTCGCCATCTGAAGCATCCGACGACTACCCGCAGCTCGCTTCGATGGCACTGGACCAATCTCGCCCGCACAACCTCGCCACCCGCGTCGACGACGGTGAAAATCAATGGTTTGCGGGCCACCTTTCCGTACTTAGATAATGTCACCATCTGCGGCCATGACCAGCAGGACCACGATGCCAACTTCGATAAATTCATCTGCACTGCCACTCTTCTCAACATGACCTATAACAAATAGAAATGTGTGTTCAGCACGACCTGATTAGCTATTCTCGGCTACGTAGTCCAGGATGGACTTCTCGGGCCTGACCCCGACCGCATGCGCCCCCTCATGGAGCTCCCCCTCCCCCTCTGCCCCAAGGCCCACAAATGCTGCCTGGGGTTCTTTTCCTACTACGCCCAGTGGGGCGAAACTATGCGGACAAGGCCTGCCCACTCATTCAATCCCTCTCGCAGCTGAGGCACAACATGCTTTCGCCCGCATCAGAGCAGACATCGCCAAGGTCAGGATGCGCGCAGTGGACAAGTCACTGCCTTTTCAAGTAGAAAGCGACGCTTCAGGCGTCGGCCTTGCCGCCATTCTAAACCAGGCAGGTAGATCCATGGCATTCTTTTCCCGCATCCTTCATGCCTCTGAAACTCGACACTCATGCGTCGAAAAGGAGGCCCAGGCTATCGTTGAAGCTGTTGGCATTGGAGGCATTACCTGGCCGGTAAAAGATTCACTCTCCTCACTGACCAACGGTCAGTAGCCTTCATGTTCAATAACACACAGCGGGGCAAGATCAAAAATGATAAAATCTTGCAGTGGAGAATCGAGCACTCCAACTATAATTACGAGATTTTGTATCGCCGGGTAAACTCAACGAGTGCCCAGACGCCCTCTCCCGAGGTACATGTGCCAGCGCACAAGTGGACCAACTCCGGGCCCTACACGACAGCCTTTGTCACCCAGGGGTCACTAGATTGTACCATCTGGTCAAAGCTCGCAATCTGCCCTACTCCGTCGAGGAAGTAAGGACAGTCACCAGGGACTGCCAGGTCTGTGCGGAGTGCAAACCGCACCTCTACCAGCCGGACCGTGCATGCCTGGTGAAGGCTTCCCGCCCCTTTGAGCGCCTCAGCGTGCATTTCAAAGGGGCCCCCCCCCTCCACCGGCCGTAACACGTACATTCTCAGTGTGGTCGATGAGTACTCCAGATTCCCCTTCGCCATCCCATGCCCCGATATGACATCTGCCACCATCATCAAGGCCCTCAACACCATCTTCGCTCTGTTCAGTTTCCCCGCCTACATCCACAGTGACAGGGGATCCTCATTCATGAGCGATGAGCTGCGTCAGTTCCTGCTCAGCAGGGGTATAGCCTCCAGCAGGACGACCAGGGACAACGCCCGGGGAAGCGGGCAAGTAGAACGGGAGAATGGGATAGTTTGGAGGGCCGTCCAGCTGGCCATACGGTCCAGGAACCTCCCAGTCTCTCGCTGGCAGGAGGTCCCCCCTGACGCTCTACACTCCATCCCGTCACTATTGTGCACCGCCACTAATACCACACCCCATGAACGGGTTTTTACCTTCCCCAAGAAGTCCACATCGGGGTGTCGCTCCCGACTTGGCTTGCAGCTCCAGGACCGGTCCTTCTCCGTAGGCACATCCGACTCCACAAGGCGGACCCCTTGGTGGACAGGGTTCACCTGCTCCACGCCAACCCTCAATATGCCTACGTGGAGTTCCCCAACGGCCGCCAAGATACTGTCTCACTCAGGGACCTGGCATGGTCAGGTTCCACCCCAACACACTCCCCCACCCATGCTCCCCCTCCTGCCCCACCAACATTGACCCCACCAGACCAACACCCCCCCCCCTTTTCCGCACAAGAGGACAAAGAGGATTTCGACACGCTCCCGGAGTTCCCCGATGACTGGCCAGCATCAGCACCGCCACCATCGGTGCCACCTCCAGCACCGACTTCGCCGTCACCGTTATGCCGCTCCCAACGAAGCACCAAAGCACTGGATCGGCTGAACCTTTGATAGACTCCGGACCGTCAACATGGAATTTTCTTTTTTTTCCCTTCTTCCTTGTTTTCCCCATTCTTAACACTGTACATAATTGCACTATTTGTATATAGTTTCACATCACTCCCGCCAGACTCATTTTTAACAGGGGGTGACTGTGGTGAACCACTGTATTAGGGGATGTAAGGTAGGGCCTGTGCTACAGGTCCGCCGGTAGCCCCTGCCGGCTGGCTCCGCCCACAAAGATCTGTATAAATATGCATGACCTCCATTGCCCTGCCATTTCGCCAGCTGCAGCAGGAGGCCACGCATCTGACTGCAATAAAGCCACAGTTGTACCCAATCTGCGTCTTTGTGCAATTGATTGCGCATCAGGCTGATCTGTACTCAATGTGCCTCGAACAGCATCGTCAAATAGCCCCACGTACGTTTTGTCAAAGACAGTCCCACAATGTAACAACACCATTAGCTCTCAGTTTATATATAAAATGCAAAACCCGAGTTCACATTAAAAATGGAATGAAAACCCGAGAACCAAATGAATAAAACCGGACCGCTGTTTCAAAATTTTAGAGAGTTTAAACTCTGCAATCCAGTTCTCGAGCAAAAACCATCTGGAATCTTTTTTCAGTTTGTATGCAGATGGTAATTGGGACATTTGAAAGAAAGAACTAGTTACATGCAATCTGTAACTAACAAAGCTGTTTTGGTAAAGGGCATGTTAGTATGAGCTCATCATTCGCAAGGCAGCACTTTATTTTAACAATGAAGCTCTCTGTCAGGCACGCCTACAGGCAAGAGTTTAGTGCTCCGATACACCCCCTGACCCTCGTATGCAATTTTAGTCAGCAGGTGACTTATGTCTCAACTGCAGTTGCACTTCCCCTTATACAGTTATGTTAAAAGCTGCTGTTTGGGAAGGCCATCATTGGCAAAATAATAAGACTGTAAGCAATACAACCACTCAAATATAAAACAAAATTGCACTGCAATGGATGAGGGGAGGCGATACGGGGCTGTAACATGATCATTCAAGCAATCTTGCATATTGCTTTAAATTTGCATTTGTGGTTTAAGAGATCAAAAGATCTTTTACTGCAATGTAAAACAGGTTTCAGCTAAACTTTATTTCAAATACAGTAACATAGTTTACTCAATAGGGAAATGCAACTTATAAGAGCAAACAAAAAACTTAAAAAGTGCAAAATAAATAATAAATTACACATTCAGAAGGTATGATTTCAAGGTTTTTAAAAGTGCTTTCACTGGATGTGGCCATTGCGGGCAAGGCCAGCATTTGCTGCCCATCCCTAATTGCCCTTGAGAAGTTGGCGGTGAGCTGTCTTCTCGAACTGCTGCAATCTATACGGTGTAGATACATCCAGTGCTACCACAGAGGGAGTTCCAGGATATTGACCCAGTGACAGGAACAGTAATATAGTTCCAAGTGAGGATGGTGTGTTGCTCAGTGGAGAGCTTGCAGGTGGTGGTACTTCCATGCATCTGTTGCTCTCGTCCTTTTAGGTGACAGAAATTTCAGGTTTGGAAGGTGCTGCTGACAGAGCCTTGGTGAGTTCCTGCAGTGTATCTCATAGATGGTACACACTTTTTCCACTATGCATCAGTGGTGCAGAGAGCAAAATGCTTAAGGTGATGGCTGAGGTGCCAAGCAAGCAGGCTGCTTTATCCTGCTGGAGCTGCACTCATCCAAATAAGTTGAGAATATTCCATCACGCTCCTGACTTGTGCCTTTTGGCGAGTCAGGAGCATGTTACTCGCTCTAGAATTCCCAGCCTCTATCTAACCTGCTCTTCCAGCGGTTAGTCCCATTCAATCTGGTCATTGGTAACCCCCAGGATGTTGGTAGTGGGGGATATAGTGATGGTAATGCTATTGAATGTCATGGGGAGATGGTTAACGTTCTCCTGTTGGAAATAATTATTGCCTAAAAGGAATGTTATTGCTACTTTTCAGCCTAAGCCTGAATATTATTTTGATGCATCAGAGTAAGCCTCGACCTGGACACCACTGAATATGATACTTCTCCTTATCAGACTGCTCTAATGATGTCAAACTCCTTCATTGCAAACATCTACAGTTGTGACCAGAGATCATGCGAGACTGCCAGGCTCAGTGATCAGGTATCTCTGAGTTTCAGGCTGAAGTTCCACCTCTCTTCAGGAAGTTACTCCCTACAATTCAATTTAGAGTCATAGAATGGTTACAGCACAGAAGGAGGTCATTTAGCCCACTGTGTCCATGCCAGCTCTGTAAGAGCAACTCAGCTAGTTCCACTCCCCATTGTCCACTTTTCCTCATAGCCTATAGCATATTTGCAGGGAGGGAAAATCTTACCAAAGAGTTTTCATTTTGTCACTTCAATTTCTTTGTCAATTTCAGTTTAAGAAATATTTGGTAAGTACAATTTTGTTGTATAACACAGGGAAGCAAAAAGGTACTCTCCATCACTCTCCTTTCCTTTCAATGACCCAATGACCAAATTAAAAGATTGAGAAATGGTTTTCCAATGCTAGCTTGCTAAACTGCGGGTAGGCTAATGCATTGACAATCCTTTAATTATTTAGCCTTTCACTGATCCTGCAAGATAGTACATGTGAATTGCTTAATCTCTGGAGGGTTTCAATCTTTCAACATACCAGACAATTCAGCACTACTCTTGCCAACAAATGAAATGACCCATTGCACAATTACAATATTCCCTAATTTGACCAAACCATTGCTGATCAGCTTTGATTTTATTTTCTGTACTATCCTCAGAATATCATTAACCATCTCTCTAATTGCCTGCATGTAATAAATCTTACATTAAACGAACAGCACAGTCTTGAGTACTAAGTTCAAACTTCACTCTGTTGAAGTGATTATTCTCCATCTTTCTTTAAAGAAAATCGATTCCACACCAAGCATACAACCCAATTGTGATAGACAACCCAATTGTGATAGACAGACTTTGAACCTTATTGTTATACCCCAATATGTCTGTTCTATAAGCGAAAGGTGAGATGCAGAATAACATCCACCACCTTTACAATGCTCCAAGATCTCCGTGTACCTACAGATAATAATAATACACTTTTATTGTCACAAGTATGAAGTTACTGTGAAAAGCCCCTAGTCACCACATTTCGGCGCCTGTACGGGTAAGCTGGTACGGGAATTGAACCTGCACTGTTGGCCTTGTTCTGCTTCACAAACCAGCTGTTCAGCACACTGAGCTCTCTTGTCCATCCCTTAATTTAACTGTTCACCATTGGTAGCTTTGCATTCATATGTACAGGACCACAAGTTCAGTTCCCTTCTTAAACCCTCTGCCCTTCCTTGGAGATGTTTCTTAAAAAATATTTCAGCTTCTAGCCCTGATCTTTGCAGAGTTGACAGACTGTAGCAGATCTCATTTCGGGTGGCTGTTGGTAGTAATTGGGCTGGGCCGGAGCGAGGAACAATTAGCCAGCATTTCAGCTCTGTTTTCCAACAGCGACACTTCTGCGGACGCAAGAATAGGCCGTTTGGCCCATTACATCTGCGTCGGTCGAAAACAGCCACCTCGTGTTCTAATCACTGCACTTAGCAAAACTCAAACAAATGTGTGATGGCCTTCTCGCACCTCAGGGATTTAGTGGGTTCATTAGCTTCCAGAGTTTTACTGCCACTTGTGTATTAACTCCATCAGGTTACACAGCAATGACATATTTGCAAAATAGTATGCTTCATAATCTCCATCAATTAAAAAAAAAGACATATTGAGAAAACAAAATGAATTGATAAAACACTGCAGAATGGAGATAAACAAGGCCAGTTATCAGAAACCAAGATACAAGGAAATAAAATGTAAATGTTGATAATCTTTTTCCATTCCTCTAACCGGTGCCTGTGACATTATGGGCGTGATATACCGGTCGTGTTGCGCCTGAAAAACATCGCAGCACAGCCGGTAGATGTCGGGTGATCCCCCTTACGAGATCCACGTTCACCATGCCTCACAAAATCTAACGCGATCTCGTGAGACGTCATGATGTGAATCCCATCCATTGTGGGCGGAATCATAGCTAGTCTCCATCTAATATGCATTCTCGTGATCTAACCAAGCCATAGTACCTAACCCCCTCACCTTGGAGACCTCGGCTGAGTGCTGTTCAGTGATTGTCTCCACAAACTGGGACCAGATGGAACGGCACTTGGAGGTCCCCAGATGCTTGCCCTCTGGGCAGAATAGAATCCTGGCACTGCTGGTGCAACCTGGGAACCCTGGCACTGCCAGCCTGGCCGTGTTCCCTGGATGCCAGCCTGGCACTGCCAAGGTGCTAAGCAGGCATTTTTGTGCGATGGGTTTCGGGCCCAGTGGCGCCCTGCGGAGTGGCTGAGAACCCTCTTATGGGGAGGAAAGAGTTTGGGGCTCGCGTCTGGGAGATGGTTGGGCGGGGTAGTCGAGAGATCAGGACGCCATTTAAAAATGGTGTCCTGATCTCTCCCTGCACGGAGGAGCTATGAGAAACAAGCGACTAATTGTGCGCTGTGAGACTCTGTTCCCATTCGGGTAGATCGCAGCCTATACTTCATTGATCTAAAGAAAATGGCAGTTCAGAAGTTGAAGAATTAGATGAGAAAAATGTTGTTGCAGCAGTTTTACCCACACACTCCTATCGCAGAATTGTGCAATTTAAAGGCACAACTTGCTTCCAGAAATGAAGAATTTCAAGTCAAATGATCAAATACGGCAATAGTGTTCTTTTTCAGTGATTAGCAGAATGTCATCAATGTCAGATGGTGGTGTCACATTGAACAAGGATGCTGCTTGATTACTATTCCCTGTGGTAGGTTAATCTGAGAACGTGATTTGATCTGATAGAATTTAGAAATAAAAATCTAGTTAACGAACTGAACACATCAGGGAAGAGTTTTGACCTGTTGTTTGGGATAACACTGCAGTGTGGAATAGTCACCCGTTTTAGAAACTGTCTGATCCTGTAATGGGCAGCAAATTGAAAATCATCCTCAACGGATTAGCGTAATTTGATACACCATTGCTCAATCTTTAAAGAACACGGTGCCCACCTCCAGCCTTGCGAGCTATTTTTAAGGCTTCCAATGTGATGGCAGGTCGAATTTCTAGCTGACAGACAACCACCTTTGCACAATCGATTACTTTGGAAGCTCGCTCCAAATCTTCTGAATTTAACAGCAGGTTAGCCCCAGCTACAATGACGATTGCATTCTGTCCTGTAATAGTAAAAAGCAACAACAGTCAAGCCATGGCAAAAGAGAACATACTAGATAGATCCTTCCTCAGAACTGTTCCCCTAACTCAGGAAGCACACACAGCCAAAATATCCAGTCTTTTCTCTCAAAGCATACTGTCTGACCTGATGAATCTTTCCAGAATTTACAGTCTTTCATAATACTAGCATCTGAAGTGCATTGCTCAGGGGAGTAGATTTCCTCTGTGCACAATGTGTAACAAAAACATATTCCAGTTCTTTATACATGGGTTCATGATTTCATTACACAAAGCATTATATGGAAGAATTAGTAAGATACTGTTCAGTTAACTAGTAACAAAATTCCTTCACACACAAATTGACTTTGAGCAGACCTTGAATGAGAAATGACAAGTTTACGATTACCTTTAAGATATATTTGTGCATAAATGAACACCGATGATGTGGAGAACTTCCTTGGAAGAGATCCTGGCCCCAGTTGAGCTGAATTCTCAAAGATCCAGTTATTAACCTTAAGTGATCTGGTTGCTTTATTGGCTGTTTGCTAATCCAGTTCCCTTATACTGTCAGGCTTCATATCACGACTCCAGCTCTTCTTGAAACCACAAGTATTCACCACTCAACCAAAATATAATCTGGCTACAGTGAAGTGACTCATGAATAAAACTCGCCATCTTCCTATATATCTATGTCTCTGTCTGTTACCCTTAACTCTTTTGACCTTAGTTTGTTTTCCACTTTTTGTAGTAGTTTTAATTTGTTCCCCCTTTCTATCATCGACTATCACAGAATTCCTCCAGTGCAGAAGGAGGCCATTCGGCCCATTGAGTCTGTACCGACCCTCTGAAAGAGCACCCTACCTAGGCCCACCCTATCCCCGTAACCCCACCTACACTTTGGACACTAAGGAGAAATTTAGCATGGCCAATCCACTTAACCTGCACATCTTTAGACTGTGGGAGGAAACCGGAGCAGTCTGAGGAACCCACACAGACATGGGGAGAACGTGAAAACTCCACATAGACAGTTATCCAAGGCTGGAATTGACTCCTAATCCTGTGAGACAGCTGTGAGACAGCTAACCACTGTGCCACCATGCTGCCCATAAATCTCAATCTTGCTGACAGCAATTATATTTGACTTTTTAATTCTTCAGAAGTAACACCGAATGAGATTTGCTTTATATATTTTAGGGCATTTTTAATTCTGTCCCTCATGGATTATAACAAAATGTAATTCTAGAACATAAGTGACTGGCGGAAACCACTAAAGATATGACGGAAAATTTTCTGTAAAGTGTCGAGGAATAGAAATTCTCATTCTAGGTCTAGAGAACTACTGAGTGATGCTGTTGCTCCATAATCAGCCCTCCTATATCTCAATTCCCGGAGTACTTGATGCTTTGTGATAATGCTCAGTCTCCATTCTCTTGTTGCCTTTAATACACCAATAAAAGTAATTTTCATTATTTACCTACAGTCAGGTTCCTGGTTTCACTCACCCCTTTACTGATTGCTCCTCTCTTGACACAGCTTCCACTCACCATGTTGCTGCTACTGCTCCTCGCTCTGCAGAAAATTAAGGGGCCTACACTATCCCATTCATCCCTCCCCACACTCCTGTCCTATTCCGCCACCCCGCCACCACAAGTCCCTCTCATCAATCATCCCAACCCACAGTCACAAAATGGCCTGAGTGCCAATCTCCAAAACGCTCTGAGCTCCAATGTCTGGACTGCTCCCTTTTCTTAAGACTTCAAGACCCCATCACAGTCCCATCTTGCAACTCCCATCCCCTGCTTCTCATCCCAATCTCAGTCCCATGATTCCCCACTCCCCACCTGTCCAATCTTAATCTGGTAATGATGAAGAATGGTTTGTGGCGACTGTGGCCAAATGGTAAAAAGTGATTCATAGCTTTTGTGACTAAGCCAATCAGCAGATTTTTAAAACCAAATTGCTTTCTGGTTATGGGATTTATTGGGTTGAAAGAGTGTGAAACCGCCAGCTAGCTCAAGTTTTGGGATCCAATTATGTTGATCACTGGTTCATAATGTAGCGGCTTAAGAGTTTCTGCTCTCTGACTTTGTGATTGGGAGGTATTCCATAACAAAATATTCACAGGCGAGTAACAAAAATAACATCCCTTAAAATCTTATTTAACTTCCAGCTGCGTTTCAAGGAAATCTCTGTATGTCAAGAGGCCAACCAATAATCTTCCACCTCACACTTGTATTAAAAGGCAACAGTGTACTCTTGCTAAAATACATGGGCAGACATCCTACTGGCAGGCCTCTGCAAATGCAGACTCATGAATGTGTATTATACACTCTTGCTTAAAGAAAGAAAAACAGTTCATTTTTACACAGTTCTTTCCTGATTTAGGAAATGTTTTAAGTAATTTAAAGGAGAAGGCATAAAAATGTCAATCCTGTGCAGTACCTTCATCATTGACTGTAATAGGGGCAACGCCTGTCGATGCTTCATCTGTCTGACCCACATAGACTGCAATGAGAAATTGATGTGCGTAACAATAATTTTTACATGGGAGATACAGCTATGTAATTAGAATGTATTGAGGCATGATTTTTGCCAAACCGATCTCCAATCAGTTGTGTTTTTGATCTAATCCATTATCAAATATAAGATTGCGGAGTACTTGGAAGCGCATGGTAAATTAGAACACAGAGCATACAGTGCAGAAGAGTCATGCACCGTCGAGTCTGCACCGACCCACATTAAGCCCTCACTTCCACCCTATCCCCTAACCCAATAGAGCTGTGTCAGCACGGCTTTGTCAAGGGGAGGTCAGACACGACAAATCTATTAGAGTTCTTGGAGGAGGTAACAAAGAACTCAGACAAAGGAGAGTTAGTGGACGAGATCTATTTGGATTTCCAAAAGGCCTTTGACAAGGGGCTGTACAGGAGATTGTCAAGACAAGAACCCTTGGTGTTGAGGCAAGGTACTGGCATGGGGAGAGGATTGGTTTACTGGCAGAAGGCAGAGAATGGGGATAAAGGGGTCTTTTTCATGATGGCAGCCAGTGACTCATGGTGTTCCGCAGGGGTCAATTTTGGGAACACAACTATTCACTATACATATTAACAATCTGGAAGAAAGAACTGGAGGCTTGTTGCTAAGTTTGCAGATGTTACAAAGATATGTCGAGGGACAGGTAGTTTTGAGAAAGCAGGGAGGCTGCAAAAGGACTTGGACAGGCGAGGAGAGTGGTCAAAGAAGTGGCAAATGAAATACAATGTGGAAAAGTGTGAGGTTATGCACTTTGGAAGGAGCAATGGAGGCATAGACTATTTTCTAAATGGGGAAAGTCTTTGGAAATCAGAAACAGAAAGGGACTGAGGAGTCGTAGTTTAAGATTCTCTTAAGGTTAACATGCAGGTACAGTTGGCAGTTAGGAAGGTAAATGCAAAGTTGACATTCATTTCAACAGGGCTAGAATGCAAGAGCACGGATCTCCTGCTGAGACTGTATCAGGCTCTGGTCAGACCCCATTTGGACTATCGAGAGTAGTTTTGGGCCTCGTATCTAAGCGTCGGAGGGGCTCCAGAGGAGGTTCACAAGAATGATCCTGGGAATGAAGGGCTTGTCATATGAGGAATGGTTAAGGATTCTGGGTCTGTACTTGATGGAGTTTAGAAGGATGAGGGGGAATTTCATTGAAACTTACAGAATCCTGAGAGGCCAAGATAGAGTGGACATGGAGAGGATGTTTCCACTAGTAGGAGAGACTAGAAATCGAGGGCACAGCCTCAGACTGAAGGGATGATCCTTTAAAACTGAGGTGAGGAAGAATTTCTTCAGCCAGAGGGTGGTGAATCTGTGGAACTCATTGCCGCAGAAGGCTGTGGAGGCCAAGTCACGGAGTCTTTAAGACAGAGATAGATTGGCCCTTGATTAGGAAGGGAATCAGGAGTTACGAGGAGAAGGCAGGAGAATGGGGATGAGAAACACATCAGCCATGATCAGACCTGATGGGCCGAATAGCCTAATTCTGCTCCTGTGTCTTATGGTCTCATGGTATTTAGTTACAACTGCAAAAGTTAGTCAAAACTAATATTATATCAAGCAAGACAGCTTCTGACAGAAAAAGAGGCAACTGTGAAATGTCCAACCATAGCTCTGCAATCACTCCAGTACAGATCCACAATCTCTCCAATAGCGAAGACGAGATTTTGAAGTAATACCTGTGGACACGCCATTACTTTTGAAGTTTTCGATGTAATTATCTCCAAATGAATCTTTCCCAACCTGTTATGCGAAGGAAAGAATGATTAGGTGATGGTTTCTCGAAACTAAACACGTTATTCCATCTTAATAAAGAAACCATCTTGAAACAATTTCTGACAGTGGGACTGACAGTGGCTCTTTGGATACAATTTAAGCGTTTTCCAAAACAAAATTGCATGAGTTGTTGCCAGTAACAGCTCAGCTTTCCTATTCATCAGTAAACCAGAGGAGTTTCAAGAAATGTATTCAATCTTCATTCGCCCAGTATGACGGCCGTGATCAGTTGCCAATATTTCTCTCAAACATCATGCATCTTTCAAATGAACTAACTATAGGAGTGGATAAGGACTGCCCAGTGTATTCACCTCACATTGAATTTAAGACATTTGACAAAGCTTCTCACGTGAAGCTTTCAAAGAAGATTCAACTCAATGGAAATAAAAACACCTGGATTGAAAATTAGTAATACACAGACCCAATTGAGCACATGCTTGGTAAACATTCATGCAGAAAGGTACTTCTAGAATTAATACAAAAACAAAATCTTGCAAATCTGAAGTAAAAACAGAAAATACTCAGCATGTCTGAAGGAAAGCAGCAGCGCCGAGGAAAACAGAGTAAACATTGCCCGTTTGTGATCATTCATGAGAAGGTGGAAGTGTAATAGATTTCAGGCGTGTCAAAGGCAGAAGAGTATAATTTAAAAAAAACAAAATGGAAGGCGTCTGGGGCCAAGGTCAAGAGAGATTGTGATGAACGGTTACTGCCTTATCATCATGTAAGGTGATGTCCCCTTTAAGACCCGGCTTGGAACTCTGGGGACTCCGCCTCTGGCTCCGCCCATCTGGGAGCCATACATAAAGGCCTGCCTCATGGTCTGTATAGCAGTCAGCTCTCGTCCAAATCTGTAGCATAGTTATTAGCCTAATAAAGCCTTCTTTACAGTTTAATCTCTAAGCATCATTATTGAGGGTACCTCAATTTATTAGGCTAAACTAGATTCAGGATGGACGCAGGCCTAAAACCAGAGAAGCTCAATCTGGAAGCACGAACGCCGGAGGCAAAGGAAATTTTTAAATACTGGCTGCAGTGCTTCGAGGCCTACCTGGACTCCGCAGAGACTCCCATCCTGGGGCCACGCAAGCTGCGTCTACTCCACGCCCGGGTGAGTCACAGAATCTCCGCCACGCTCGAAAAGGCGACGATTTATGAGGAAGCGATTGAGTTGCTCCGCAAGCGGTTTGTCAAACCCGTCAATGAGGTGCACGCCAGGCATCTACTCTCTACCTGCCGGCAGCGCTCGGGGGAAATCGCTCGACGAGTTTGTTGAGAAACTCACCGCGCTGGCCAGGGACTGTGACCATCAGGATGTGACAGGGGAAGTCCATATGAACCTGCACATCAGAGATTCTTTCGTGTCCGGCATCCGCTCGACCTACATCCGGCAGCGACTGCTCGAAAGCGGGGCAAAAGACCTCCAGGAGACGCTAACGCTCGCCTCCTCGCTGGAGGTGGCCCGACATAACTTGGGTACGTACCCCGCGGACTCTGCCAGCCCCCCCCCGGACTTCCTCAGACTCGCCCGTATTACAGGCCTGCGCCACGCGGCGACTCGCTCACCATGGGGGCACACCTTGCTACTTCTGCGGGCAGGGCCAGCACCCATGCCCACGCTGCCCAGCTCGCTCCGCGATCTGCAGCGACTGCGGGAAGAAAGGGCACTTTGCGAGGGTCTGCCTGGCCAGACCCAGGGGCCATGAAAACAAAGAACAGCCGGCCCGAAAATCAGGCTCTCAGGCCCGTAGGCCTCGCAATGCTGCTGCGCACCGACCCGACACGTCCTCTTCTGACGCGTCATCGGCCTCGTGCGAATCATGGGAGCGGCCATCTGGTCGGCGGCCATCTTCTCGACCCGACACGTGCGACCAACGGCAGCGGCCATTTTACGACTCCGACTACCCGCGACTGGGTGCGATCACCCTTGATCAAACTCGGCCAAAACACCTGCAGAACTCCATGATGCAGGTCCAGGTCAACGGGCACGACACTGCATGCCTCTTCGACTCCGGGAGCACGGAGAGCTTTATCCACCCTGAAACGGTAAGGCGCTGCTCCCGACGCACCCATCCCACATCCCAAACCATAGCCCTCGCATCTGGGTCCCACTCGGTACAAATCACAGGGTACTGTATTGCGGATCTCTCGATCCAGGGTGCCAAATACACCCGTTTCAAATTTTATATCCTCACTCACCTCTGTGAGGGATTTCCAGTGCAGCCACCGAAGCCTGACACTGAAGTTCGGCGGACCCTTGCCCCCCCTCACGGTGTGCTGTCTTGCGACACTGAAAGTCGCACCCCCCCTCGCTATTCGCTAACCTCACTCCCGACTGTAAGCCCGTCGCCACCAGGAGCCGGCGCTACAGTGCCCAAGATATGGCTTTTATCAAGTCAGAGGTCCAGCGTTTACTGGGAGAGGGGGTCAACGAGGCTAGCAACAGCCCTTGGAGAGCGCAAGTGGTGGTAGTCCGGTCCGGGGAGAAGAAACGGATGGTCGTGGATTATAGCCAGACCATAAACCGATTCACGCAGCTTGATGCGTACCCCCTTCCTCGCATCGCGGAAATGGTAAATCGGATCGCCCAATACCGAGTCTTTTCCACGGTCGACCTCAAATCTGCCTACCACCAGCTCCCCATCCGACCAAAAGACCGCCTCTATACTGCCTTCGAAGCAGCCGGCCGGCTCTTCCACTTCCTCAGGGTCCCCTTTGGTGTCACAAATGGGGTCTCCGTCTTTCAAAGGGCGATGGACCAAATGGAGGACCAGTACGGTTTGCGGGCTACATACCCGTACTGGGACAATGTCACCATCTGCGGCCATGATCAGCAGGACCATGACGCTAACCTCAAAAAGTTCCTCCAGACCGCCCGAGCCCTTAACCTGACCTATAACGAGGACAAATGCGTTTTCCACACCACCCGGCTGGCCATCCTTGGCTATGTCGTGGAAGACGGGGTCCTAGGTCCCGACCCCAACCGCATGCGCCCCCTTAAGGAACTCCCTCTCCCCCGCAGCCTCAAGGCCCTCAAACGGTGCTTGGGGCTTTTCTCCTATTACGCCCAGTGGGTCCCCAAGTATGCGGACAAAGCCCGCCCACTCCTAAAGACCACCACTTTTCCCCTCTCGGCTGAGGCTCAATCGGCCTTCAACCGCATCAAGGCCGACATCATCAAGGCCGCCATGCACGCGGTGGACGAAACCATCCCTTTCCAGGTAGAGAGCGATGCATCAGACATCGCCCTGGCTGCTACCCTCAATCAAGGAGGCAGACCAGTAGCGTTCTTCTCCCGAACCCTCACCGCCTCCGAGATTCGACACTCTGCAGTCGAAAAGGAGGCACAAGCCATTGTGGAGGCTGTGCGGTGCTGGAGACACTACCTCGCCGGTAGGAGGTTTACCCTCGTCACCGACCAACGGTCGGTCGCCTATATGTTCGATAACACGCAACAGGGCAAAATAAAAAACGATAAAATTTTGAGGTGGAGGATCGAACTCTCCACCTACTCGTACGATATCAAGTATCGTCCAGGGGAGCTCAACGAGCCCCCAGATGCCCTGTCCCGCAGCACATGCGCCAACGCGCAGGAGGACCGCCTGCAAGCCATCCACAATGACCTCTGCCACCCGGGGGTTACCCGGCTCGTCCATTTCATCAAGTCCCGCAACCTGCCTTACTCAACCAAGGAGGTCAAGGCCATGGTCAGGGCCTGCCAGGTCTGTGCGGAGTGCAAACCGCACTTCTATCGGCCAGACAAGGTTCGGCTCGTGAAGGCCTCGGGCCCCTTTGAGCGACTGAGCGTGGACTTCAAGGGGCCCCTCCCGTCCACCAACCGTTATGCCTATTTCCTCACCGTGATCGATGAGTTCTCCCGTTTCCCATTCGCCATTCCCTGCACCGACATGACCTCAGCCACGGTGATTAAGGCACTGCACAGCATCTTCACCCTGTTCGGTTTCCCTGCTTATATCCACAGCAACCGGGGTACATCGTTCATGAGCGATGAACTGCGTCAGTATCTGCTCAGCAAAGGCATCGCCTTGAGCAGAACGACCAGCTATAACCCACGGGGAAACGGGCAGGTGGAGAGGGAGAACGCGACCGTGTGGAAGGCTGTCCTTCTGGCCCTGCGGTCGAGAAATCTCCCAACCACCCGCTGGCAGGAGGTCCTACCCGATGCCCTACACTCCATTAGGTCACTCCTCTGCACGGCCACAAATGAGACCCCTCATGAGCGATTGTTTCTCTTCCCCAGGAAGTCTACCTCCGGGGTCTCGCTTCCAACTTGGCTGACGGCTCCGGGACCTGTTCTTCTCCGGAGGCACGCGAGGAGCCATAAAACGGACCCCCTAGTTGAAAAGGTCAGACTGCTCCACGCCAACCCCAGTTACGCCTACGTGGAATACTCCGACGGCAGGCAAGATACGGTTTCCCTCCGGGATCTGGCGCCCGCTGGATCCTCCACCACAGACGCCCCTTCCCGCGCCGCTCCCCTGCAGGACCCGTCGCCCCCTACAACACACCCCCTTCCGGCCCTACCACCCGTTGGTGAGCTCCTACCGTGCGCCCCCCCTTGCTCCTCCCCTTCACACACCCCGCCGGCCCCGGCTCCGCTACCCCCGGCCCTGCCTAGTTCCTCTGCCCCGACCCGGACCGAAGCTCCAACCGCTGTGCTCCCGGATGTGCCCTCAACCGGGACGTCCGTGCCCGCCGCACCACCGCCCAAACTGAGGAGATCGAGGGGGACGATCTGGCCGCCGAAACGGATGGACCTATGATGGCACTTCACCCCCGCCGGACTCCTTTTTAAACAGGGGGTGAATGTGATGAACGGTTACTGCCTTATCATCATGTAAGGTGATGTCCCCTTTAAGACCAGGCTTGGGGACTCCGCCTCTGGCTCCGCCCATCTGGGAGCCATACATAAAGGCCTGCCTCATGGTCTGTATAGCAGTCAGCTCGCGTCCAAATCTGTAGCATAGTTATTAGCCTAATAAAGCCTTCTTTACAGTTTAATCTCTAAGCATCATTATTGAGGGTACCTCAGAGATGAAATGACAAAAGGGTTTGTTCTGTAAGACCAATGGGAGTATTAATGGAAAAGTAAAGTGACAAAAGATGCATCACAGAAACATAGAAAATAGAAGCAGGTGAAGGCCATTCGGCCCTTTGAGCCTTCTCCGCCATTCATTATGATCATCGAACTCAACAGCCTAATCCCACCTTCCCTCCCATATCCTTTGATCCCCTTTGCACCAAGAGCTATATCTAGCTGCTTCTTGAAAACATATGTTTTGGTATTAACTAATTTCCGTGGTAACAAACTCCACAGGCTTACCATTCTGGGTGAAGAAATGTCTTCTCATCGCTGTCATAAATGCTCTACCCCATATCGTCAGACTGTGAGCCCTGGCTCTGGACAGCCCCACCATCAGGAACATCCTTCCTGCATCTACCCAGTTTAGCCCTGTTAGAACTTTATCGGTTTCAATGACATTGCCCCCTCATTCTTCTGAACCCCAGCGAATATTATCCTAACCCACTAAATCTCTCCTCATATGACATCCCAGGAATCAGGCTGGTAAACCTTCGCTGCCATTCCTCTAGAGCAAGAACATCCTTCCTCAAATAAGGAGACCAAAACTGCACACAATATTCCAGATGTGGCCTCAGCAAGGCCCTGTATAACTGCAGCAAGTCACCCCTGCTCTTGTACTCTAAGCCTCGAGCTATGAAAGCTAACATATCATTTGCCTTCTTTACCGCCTGCTGCACCTACAAGCTTACCTTCAGTAATTGGTGTACGAGGACACCCAAGTCTCGTTGCACATTCCTCTCTCCTAATTTGCCATTCAGATAATTACGAGGAGAGGTTGAGTAGACTGGGACTGTGCTTGTTGGAATTTAGAAGGATGCGGGGGGGGGATCTTATAGAAACATGTAAAATTATGAAGGGAATAGATAGGATAGATGCGGGCAGGTTGTTTCCACTGGTGGGTGAAAGCAGAACTAGGGGGCATAGGCTCAAAATAAGGGGAAGTAGATTTAGGACTGAGCTTAGGAGGAACTTCTTCACCCAAAGGGTTCTGAATCTATGGAATTCCTTGCCCAGTGAAGCAGTTGAGGCTCCGTCATTAAATGTTTTTAAGATAAAGATAGATAGTTTTTTGAAGAATAAAGGGATTAAGGGTTATGGTGTTCAGGTCGGAAAGTGGAGCTGAGTCCAGAAAAGATCAGCCATGATCTCATTGAATGGTGGAGCAGGCTCGAGGGGCCAGGTGGCCTACTCCTGCTCCTAGTTCTTATGTTCACACTTTTCAGGGTCAAATTCCATCTGCCACTTTTCTGCCCATTTGACCATCCCATCTATATCTTCCTGTAACCCAAGACACTCAACCTCACTGTTAACCACCCAGCCAATCTTTGTGTCATCCGCAAACTTACTGATCCTACCCCACCATATAGTCATCTACGTCATTTATATAAATGACAAACAATAGGGGATATAGCACAGATCCCTGCGCTCCCCCAGCAACACATCAACCACCTGTCCAGCTTCATTCCCCCAGAACTTTGTCCAGGACTGCATCGTCCCTTGTTGGACCTTCTACAATGGCACTCTGCCTAAGCCCTTAACACAGTGACAATCCCAATCAATGTTGGGAAAGTTGAAATCACCTAATATAATTACTCTATTGTTATTTTTACACACATCTGCAAATTGAAAACATATATGCTCCTTAATTTCTCACTGACTATCTGGGGATCTATAATAAACACCTAGCAATGTTCCAGTGAAGTCCAGCACAAAGTGGAGGAACAGCACCTCATCTTCCGATTAGACACGTGATCGCCTTCCTAACTTCACACTGAGTTCAACAACTTCCGACTGTGAACTCTCCACCTTCACCCCATTTTTATTTTTATTAATTTATTTCCATTTCTTCTTTTTAATTTTGAGTACTGTTATTGAAAATATGGAAAGATGTGTCATTTGAAACATGGAAGTCTGGCAATATCTAGTCTGAGAGACACATGAAAGAATACAGGGCAAGATCCCACAAAGGGTTAACAGCAGCTGCCAGGGAAGGATTGTAAAATGCAGATATCCTTGGTCAAGCAGGCTTAGCAAACAAGACAAACAGGATTTTGAATGAAGCCAAAAACAATGGCTCACACCTTCATTGAAAGTAACTATCTTAATAAGGATCTGGAAAAGAATGGATGAGGTACTAGGTGTGAAAATTTGCTAATACCAGGTAAATTAAAGAAAACTGGAGACTATCAGTCTACGAGAAACTTAATTCAAAGCCAAAATCAAAGTCAAAATTATGAGCTGAGGACACAATTGGAAAATAAAACTATAGAAATTACAGGAATTATTCCTGTTCAGGAATAACAGGAATGCGGAATATTTGGCTAATGGTAAAGTTCTTGAAAGTGTGGATGAGCAGAGGGATCTAGGCGTCCATGTACATAGATCCCTGAAAGTTGCCACCCAGGTTGATAGGGTTGTGAAGAAGGCCTATGGAGTGTTGGCCTTTATTGGTAGAGGGATTGAGTTCCGGAGTCGGGAGGTCATGTTGCAGCTGTACAGAACTCTGGTACGGCCGCATTTGGAGTATTGCGTACAGTTCTGGTCACCGCATTGTAGGAAGGACGTGGAGGCTTTGGAGCGGGTGCAGAGGAGATTTACCAGGATGTTGCCTGGTATGGAGTGAAAATCTTATGAGGAAAGGCTGATGGACTTGAGGTTGTTTTCTTTGGAGAGAAGAAGGTTAAGAGGAGACTTAATAGAGGCATACAAAATGATCAGGGGGTTGGATAGGGTGGACAGTGAGAGCCTTCTCCCGCGGATGGATATGGCTGGCACGAGGGGACATAACTTTAAACTGAGGGGTAATAGATATAGGACAGAGGTCAGAGGTAGGTTCTTTACGCAAAGAGTAGTGAGGCCGTGGAATGCCCTACCTGCTACAGTAGTGAACTCGCCAACATTGAGGGCATTTAAAAGTTTATTGGATAAACATATGGATGATAATGGCATAGTGTAGGTTAGATGGCTTTTGTGTCGGTGCAACATCGTGGGCCGAAGGGCCTGTACTGCGCTGTATTGTTCTATGTTCTATTAACACCTCTTGAAGTCAAAGCATTTTGAATACCACAAAGGACACAATGTAATCAGATCTATGAGATGAGGTTATGTCAAAATGAATGTTTAGACCAAAGATACTTTTCACAATCAAAGAGAATCAAGAGTTACTTTGCCACTTCCGGTTGCGGTGATGCCTTGCTAGCCGCACGTTTCGGCGGCTCCAGCACCAACGGACCTTCGGGTTCTTTTAAGAGCCCCAACGGGAAATTTTTGGGCGACGCAACCCGGTGTGGGGTGAGTGAGAAGGGAGTCCCCCCCCCAACGAAGGAGGAAAATACCGGCGGCGGCGGCTGCAGCGTGAGGAATCGTCGACCAAAGAGACAGAAAGGGAGAAGCACAAGATGGCGGCGGAGAAAGCGCAGGCGACATGGGGGCCCGAGCAGGACGAATTTTTGAGACAGTGCATGGAGCTACTAAAGAGGGAGGTGCTGACCCCGATGCTACAGGCAATTGAGGGGCTCAAGGAGACACAAAAGACCCAGGAGACAGAGCTCCGCGTGGTGGAGCAGAAGGTGACGGATAATGAGGACGAGATCCTGGGCCTGGCGGTCAAAACTCAGACGCACGAGGCACTTCATAAAAAGTGTACTGAAAGGATCGAGGCCCTAGAAAATGGAGCGCGAAGGAAGAACCTTCGGATACTGGGTATCCCTGAGGGTGTGGAAGGAGTGGACTGTGGAGCTTATGCAAGTACGATGCTGAGCTCACTGATGGGTGCTGAGGCCCCTACGGGCCCCTTGGAGGTGGAGTGGTCACATTGGATCCCGGCGAGAAGACCAAAAGCGGGAGAACCACCCAGGGCGATAATCGTGCGATTTCACCGCCTTAAGGATAGAGACGAGGTCCTGAGATGGGCTAAAAAGGTGCGGAGTAGCAGATGGGAGAATGCAGTGGTACGGGTGTACCAGGATTGGAGTGCGGAGGTGGCGAGAAGGAGGGCGAGTTTTAACCGAGCCAAGGAGGTGTTGCATAAAAAGGTGAAGTTCGGGATGCTGCAGCCGGCAACACTATGGGTCATGTATCAGGAGAGACACCATTATTTCGAGACGGCGGAGGAAGCATGGACCTTTATTAAAGAAGAGAAATTGGATCGGAACTGAGGGACTGATACTGCAGGAAATGTTATTGTTAATGTTATGGTTGATGTTAATAGAGAAGTAAATTGGGAAGGGGGGAGACATTGGGAAATGTGGGCGCCAGTGAGGGGGGAAAGACGGGACATAGATGGAGAATGAGGAAGGGGAGGGGGAGGGGAAAGGGAGCTGCGCCACAAGAGGCGGGTCAGGTAAAGGGATGATCCCGCGCCAGAAAAATATGGCGGGAAGACAGGCGCAAGGCGGATGGCAGTTCCCCACACGGGGGGGGTCGAGGAGTGAGCAGGAGTAGCCGGGGTCAGTTGAAGTCAGCTGACTTACGGAAGTAATATGGGGGGAGCAATCACGCTAGAAAGAGATCTAGCGGGGGGGGGGGGGACAACTGGGTTGCTGCTGCGGAAATCCAAAAGGAAATGGATAAAGAGTGGGTGGACGGGGATGGTATGCGACGCTGGGGGAGCGAGTGGGAGCGCGGAGGCGGGATATGGGACTGGCCTAGAGAAGGTAATGGCTAGTCGACACGGGAGGGGGGCAGGTAGCCCCCTAGTGAGGCTGATCACGTGGAACGTGAGAGGCCTGAACGGACCGATAAAAAGGGCCCGAGTGCTCGCGCATTTGAAAGGACTAAGGGCAGACGTGGTTATGCTCCAAGAGACGCACCTAAAGGTGGCGGACCAAGTTAGGTTAAGGAAAGGTTGGGTGGGACAGGTGTTCCACTCAGGACTAGACGCAAAGAACAGAGGGGTGGCCATATTGGTGGGGAAACGGGTAGCATTTGAAGCAAAGAACATCGTAGCAGATAGCGGAGGTAGATATGTAATGGTGAGTGGCAGGCTGGAGGGAATGGAGGTCGTGTTGGTTAATGTGTATGCCCCGAACTGGGACGATGCGGGATTTATGAGACGGATGCTGGGGCATATACCGGACCTGGAGGTAGGAAACTTGATTTTAGGAGGGGACTTTAATACTGTGCTGGACCCGGGGCTAGATAGATCCAGCTCAAAGACCGGAAGAAGGCCGGCAGCGGCCAAGGTGCTTAAGGGGTTTATGGACCAAATGGGGGGAGTGGATCCATGGCGATTTCTTAGACCTAGGGCTAGGGAGTTCTCCTTCTTCTCCCATGTCCATAAAGTGTACTCCCGGGTAGAATTTTTTGTTTTGGGAAGGTCGTTGATCTCTAGGGTGGAAGAAGCTGAGTATTCAGCCATAGCGGTTTCGGACCATGCCCCACATTGGGTGGACCTGGAATTAGGAGAGGAAAGGGAGCAGAGAGCACTCTGGCGATTAGATGTGGGATTGATGGCGGATGAGGGAGTGTGTGCAAGAGTGCGGGGGTGTATCGAGAGATACCTGGAGGTCAATGACGACGGCGAGGTCCCTGTGGGAGTGGTATGGGAAGCACTAAAAGCGGTGGTCAGAGGAGAGCTGATCTCTATTGGGGCCCACACAAGGAAAACAGAGGCCAAGGAAAGGGAAAGATTACTGGGGGAGATTTTAAGCGTGGATAGGTAATTTGCAGAGACCCCGGAGGAGGGACTGTACAGGGAGAGGAGACGACTCCAGACGGAGTTTGACCTTCTGACCGCCAGAAAGGCGGAGGTGCTGTGGAGGAAGGCACAGGGGAGGAGGTGTGAATATGGGGAAAAGGCTAGTCGCCTGCTGGCTCATCAATTGCGAAAGAGGACAGCAGGGAGGGAGATAGGAGCAATTAGAGACGAAAAGGGAGACACGGTGCAAAGAGCAGGAAAGATAAATGAGGTGTTCAAGACCTTTTATGAGGGACTCTATGGGTCTCAACCCCCAGAGGGAGAGGAGGGGATGCGGCAGTTCCTGGATCAATTGAGGTTCCCGAGGGTGGAGGAGCAGGAGGTGGTAGGCCTGGGGGCACCGATTGGGGTGGACGAGGTTATTAAGGGACTGGGGAGCATGCAAGCAGAGAAGGCTCCGGGACCAGACGGGTTCCCGGTGGAATTTTACAGAAAATATGTGGACTTGTTGGCCCCGTTGATGGTGAGGACGTTCAATGAGGCCAGGGAAGGAGGGACTTTACCTCCGACAATGTCGGAGGCGACGATATCGCTAATTTTGAAGAGGGATAAAGATCCGTTGCAGTGCGGGTCCTATAGACCCATCTCATTACTGAACGTGGACGCCAAATTGCTGGCAAAGGTACTGGCATCGACGATAGAGGACTGTGTCCCGGGGGTGGTGCACGAAGACCAGACAGGGTTCGTAAAAGGGAGACAACTGAATGTGAACGTGCGACTACTATTAGGGGTGATGATGATGCCCCCAGTGGAGGGGGAGGCAGAGATAGTGGCTGCAATGGATGCAGAGAAGGCATTTGATAGGGTGGAGTGGGAGTATTTATGGGAAGTGTTAAGGAGGTTTGGGTTCGGGAACGGGTTTATTAGCTGGGTCAAACTTCTTTATGGGGCCCCAACGGCAAGTGTAGTTACGGGTCGACAAATATCGGAGTATTTCCGACTATATAGGGGAACAAGACAGGGATGCCCGCTGTCTCCATTGTTGTTCGCGTTGGCAATTGAACCTCTGGCCATGGCGTTGAGAGATTCCAGGAAATGGAGAGGGGTGATTAGAGGGGGAGAGGAACACCGAGTCTCGCTATATGCAGATGACCTATTGTTATACGTGTCGGACCCAGCGGGGGGGATGATAGAGGTTATGCGAATGTTGAGGGAGTTCGGGGATTTCTCGGGGTATAGGCTAAACATGGGGAAGAGTGAATTATTTGTGATACATCCAGGGGACCAGAGTAGAGAGATAGAAGGCCTGCCTCTAAGGAAAGTGGAAAGAAACTTCCGATACCTGGGGATTCAGATCGCTAGGAGCTGGGGAACCTTGCACAGACTTAATCTGACACGGCTGGTAGAACAAATGGAGGAGGACATCAAAAGGTGGGACATGCAGCCTCTGTCGCTGGCGGGCAGGGTGCAGGCAATTAAGATGATGGTCCTCCCGAGGTTCTTATTTGTATTTCAATGTCTCCCTATACTAATCACCAAGACCTTTTTCAATAAAATAGACAGGAGCATCACAAGCTTCATGTGGGCAGGGAAAGTTCCGAGAGTGAGGAGGGGGTTCCTTCAGCGTAGCAGGGACAGAGGAGGATTGGCACTACCGAACTTGGGCGATTACTATTGGGCCGCCAATGTGGCAATGATACGTAAATGGATGATGGAGGGTGAGGGAGCGGCATGGAAAAGACTGGAGAGAAAGTCCTGTAAAGGGACGGGTTTAGAGGCGCTGGTGACGGCGCTGCTACCGTTCTCACCAAAAAAGTTTACCACGAACCCGGTGGTGGCGGCAACATTGAATATCTGGGGACAGTGGAGGCGACAGAGAGGGGTGCGGGGAGCCCTGTTGGGGTCCCCAATCAGGAACAACCATAGGTTCGCCCCAGGAAGAATGGATGGAGGATTTCAGAGCTGGCACCAGTTGGGAATTAGGAAGGTGGGAGATTTATTCATAGATGGGACTTTTGCGAGCTTGGGAGCATTGGAGGAAAAGCATAAGTTACCCCGGGGAAGTTTCTTGAGATATATGCAGGCGAGGGCGTTTACTAGACAACAGGTGAGGGAATTTCCGCTGCTCCCGACACAGAGGACTCAGGACAGAATGCTTTCAGGGGTGTGGGTCGGACAGGGCAAGGTGTCAAAGATATATCGAGAGATGAGGGAAGAGGGGGAGGAGTCGGTGGGCGAACTAAAAGGAAAGTGGGAAGAGGAGCTAGGGGAGGAGATGGAGGAAAGTATGTGGGCTGATGCCCGAAGCAGGGTAAACTCCTCTTCCTCATGCGCCAGGCTTAGCCTGATTCAATTCAAGGTGCTACATAGAGCACACATAACGGGAGTAAGATTGAGCAGGTTCTTTGGAGTGGAGGACAAATGTGGGAGGTGTGGCGGAAGCCCGGCAAACCACGCACATATGTTTTGGGCGTGCCCGGCACTGGAGGGGTATTGGAAGGGAGTGACGGGAGTGATTTCGAAGGTGGTGAAGGCCCGGGTCAAACCAGGCTGGGGGCTAGCTCTATTTGGAGTTGCGGATGAGCCGGGAGTGCAGGAGGCGAAAGAAGCCAACGTTGTGGCCTTTGCGTCCCTAGTAGCCCGGCGTAGGATCCTACTCATGTGGAAGGAGGCGAAACCCCCCGGACTGGAGGCCTGGGTAAACGATATGGCGGGGTTCATTAAACTGGAGCAGATAAAGTTTGCCCTGAGAGGATCGGCTCAAGGGTTCACCAGGCGGTGGCAGCCATTTCTCGACTACCTAGGGGAACGTTAGAGGGAAGACAGATGACCAGCAGCAGCAACCCAGGGGGGAGGGGGGGGGGGGGGGGGGAGGGGAGGGGGGGGTGAGGGTTTTAGTTTAGTTTATGTCAAACGATTATGGGGTTCAGTTATTTGTGTATTGTTAAAATGTCTTCACTGTTACGTTTGCTTTGTAAGAGGGAAAAATTGTTGTTTGGGAAAAAATTTTCAATAAAATATATTTTTAAAAAAAGAGTTACTTTGCAATAAGGTCATAAAAACTAGATAACTGAGAAATATATAAAAACCCGAAGAAAGGGGACAGCCGGCAGACACAGCAACCGAGCTCATCAGCGAATACATCTAAAGAAGACCAGACTTTAAAAAGAAGATTGATTGTCAAGTTGGGCCTGAAGGTCCCTTCAACCAACCAGAAGTATACAGAAGCAAGATGTTTTTACTTTTCTGTAAAGACAGTGATTGCATCTTTTAAAAAGAGAAAAAAATATATAATAATAAAATAACTTTAAAATTTTAACCTGAAACAGTGGTTATTAGCCTAGTTTACTTACTTAGCAACGCAGGACCCAGGATATCAATGCTACTGAGGGGTAAGTAGGTAAAATTCTTTGGTGAAGGTATGGGTTATACCGGGGGATAACTTGAAAATATAGTTTGACCTGAATAGCACCCACTGAAGCTTGCATCGGAGTCGGGGAGTGAGAATTCCTGTTCACCATTTAGAATATTGACCCTTTTTTTGGTATAGGGGGAATTCTAAGAATAGTGGTGAGTTTTTAAACTTCATGGCGCCCAACGTGGGGCATTTTATTAAAACCCTGTTGATTACGCCTAGCTGGTTGTTTTGCTTTCTCCATGGCATCCAGCGTGGAGCCTAGAATATTAGAAGTTTCTAGGTAAAGCGAGGCTAGAATATTAGAAGTTTCTAGTTGAGCAGAATGGGGGCTAGAATATTAGAAGTTTCTAGTTCCCAAGAAACAGTTGGAACATTAGAAGTTTCTAACCGGCACAAAGGCTAGGATATTAGAAGTTTCTGGTCTATGTGTGAGTCAGACTTTACCTGCCGAGTTTAGTCTGGAAAGTCATGTGTGATTGACTTTTGTAAGGATATTCTGTGGATCAAGGGGACTGAAGCTCAGGTTGGGTGTGTAAAATCAGCAGACTAGAAGATGCTGACCCGGAGTAAAAGTCTGCAAGACATCTTGGTGACAGCACTAAAAATCTTGCATCCATTACTGGTAAAAAGAAGCCAAAAAATAAATCATCCTTAGAGTCAGGCAGATTGTGAGATTAAAGCCTAGAGAAATAGGGGACGCCTAGAATCTTTAGAGACCAATAACCAATCGACCCTTAACTAAAACAGGAAGATAGTGCCTTAGTCAGCCTTGGATAGGGCCCAGAAAGGGTACTTATCCTTAATTTCAGATTGCAACTGAAAGGGACAACCAGGAACAGAACTTAGAATTCCGAAAAATGGTAATTAGAACAATCCTCTTGCTCTGAAACATGGTCAAGAGAGTTGAAGAAATGAAACAAGAGTGGAAGAAATTAACAGAGGCAAAAAACTCCTGCATAAGTGAAACTTTATCAGCATGGTGGGTCTCAATTTTTGTGCAAAGTAACTAAAACCCCACTGAATAGAGGTCCAAGATCTCAGTGGATAAATGAGTGTGTGTTTAATAAGGATGTGAAATCCTACACAGTAGAGATCCAAGATCTGAGTGGATGAATGAATGTGTGTATGTCTAATAAGGAATTTTGAATTTCCTTTGGTGTTTGTATTTTTAAAAAATGTTGTATTTTGTAAAACCGAGTTTCACATCAATTGGAAGTTATAAATGGCAGGTAGAAATGTGATCAGTATTATGAGGAGGTAAATCAGTATGTTCAGAACTAAATTAGTCTTAGAATAAACGGATAAAGATTTTGTACTGGCCAGCAGTCAGCTACTTGCAGGCTTTGAAACTGAGCATTGAAATTGACACTGCATAGCTCCGCAGGGTCCTAGTGCCCGATGAGCACAAGAATGTCACCAGCAGAAATAATGATGTTTAGAAAAAATACATGGAAGAAGGAGCTTTGGAGAATAAAGATTTTGGATCAAAAGTTAGATTAAGAGAATTACTAGCAGTATAAGGGAAAGAGAATCTGATGGCAGGAAAAGATTTGATAAAAATAAATGCAGGTAGTAAAATTAAGATATTAAAACCAATTGATAACACAGAGGAGGTTTGGGTGAAGCTACCAACTAAAACTGCAGGAAAAATAATCAGTGAAGCTGTAAAATGTAAAGACAAGATTGTTCAGAATCTGGGTAAACGTACAGTTGACTTAGAGAAGCATGGTGTCTGGAGCAAAAGAAATTGTATCACAATTAAAACACATGACCCAATTGGTGGGAAGACAGTGAATTAAACCCCGTGAGCAGCATTGATTGGACAGATGATGAAGTTAAAATGTCATGTTCAGAACTTACCTTCATAAAAATCCTGTCGTAATCAAAATAAAGTAATTAAAGTAAATGCAGTAGCAATATCAGGAATGTATCAGGGTAAGGTTTCAATGATTGGATCACTGAGTGAGCAAAAGAGGAGGAGTTTGAGATTCTTCGAATCTCACTCAGGGGTGCAATGACAGAAGGAGGAGGCTTAATAGGCTTTAATTGTATGATGTATATCAAAATAAACCAGTTCAAAGAGAAAAAAAGAAAGAAATGGTAGCAAAGGAAATCCGGAAGTCCTGGCGAGGGCATTTCTGGGGAATTCAAACAAAGATAGAAAGTACAAATTAAAGAATAGGGCCCTCTCCACCCTTGACCTGTTCATTTGATTTTTCAGATGGAAAGAATAACAGAAAAACCAGTTCACAAGAAGGAAGAGAACTACACTTCAGAGAAGAATGTTTTAGACAGGATTGGGGGGAAACTAATGATACAATTGGCTACATATTTGAGGGAATTAAATGACAAGTGCCCGTAGGAAAACTTTACGGGTTAGAAACAAATCAAAATATCAAATTATTACTGAACAGTGAAACCTCCGGTCAGACATCTCTAATTGGACATCAGCTGATGGATGATCTGAGGTCTCCAAGGGGTATGTATTACACGATGGAGTTATCAAGGGTCTCGGCAGACAGCAGGGGCTGACGAGGAACCCCAATATGATAAAAGACAAAAGTTTAAGAATTTTTGTAGCTTGATGCCATGATGGGAAAATTGTTACCAATGCAGCAAACAATATTGCATTGAAGAGCTGTAATAGTTATTAAAGAAGAAATGTCATGTAAATTGGAAAGGACTGTTATGTTATGACAATGGGGATCCCACAAAGGGTTAACAGCAGCTGCCAGGGAAGGATTGTAAAATGCAGATATCCTTGGTCAAGCAGGCTTAGCAAACAAGACAAACAGGATTTTGAATGAAGCCAAAAACAATGGCTCACACCTTCATTGAAAGTAACTATCTTAATAAGGATCTGGAAAAGAATGGATGAGGTACTAGGTGTGAAAATTTGCTAATACCAGGTAAATTAAAGAAAACTGGAGACTATCAGTCTACGAGAAACTTAATTCAAAGCCAAAATCAAAGTCAAAATTATGAGCTGAGGACACAATTGGAAAATAAAACTATAGAAATTACAGGAATTAAAAGTAACACCTCTTGAAGTCAAAGCATTTTGAACACCACAAAGGACACAATGTAATCAGATCTATGAGATGAGGTTATGTCAAAATGAATGTTTAGACCAAAGATACTTTTTACAATCAAAGAGAATCAAGAGTTACTTTGCAATAAGGTCATAAAAACTAGATAACTGAGAAATATATAAAAACCCGAAGAAAGGGGACAGCCGGCAGAGCCAGCTCTCATAGCTCGGTACATGGGAAAGATAGGACACAGCAACCGAGCTCATCAGTGAATGCATCTAAAGAAGACCAGACTTTAAAAAGAAGATTGATTGTCAAGTTGGGCCTGAAGGTCCCTTCAACCAACCAGAAGGATCCAGAAGCAAGATCTTTTTACTTTTCTGTAAAGACAGTAATTGCATCTTTCAAAAAGAGAAAAAAATATGTAATAATAAAATAACTTTAAAATTTTAACCTGAAACAGTGGTTATTAGCCTAGTTTACTTACTTAGCAACGCAGAACCCAGGATATCAATGCTACTGAGGGGTAAGTAGGTAAAATTCTTTGGTGACGGTATGGGTTATACTGGGGGATAACTTGAAAATATAGTTTGACCTGAATAGCACCCACTGAAGCTTGCATCGGAGTCGGGGAGTGAGAATTCCTGTTCACCATTTAGAATATCGACCCTTTTTTTGGTATAGGGGGAAATCTAAGAATAGTGGTGAGTTTTTAACTTCAGTACCCAATTAATCTTTTCCAATTAAGGGGCAATGGGTTAGCATGGCCAAACCACCTATCCTGCACATCTTTGGATTGCGGAGGCGAAAACTACACAAACACAGGGAGAATATGCAAACTCCACACGGACAGTGACCCAGAGTCGGGATCGAACCTGGTTCCTCGACACCATGAGGCAGCAGTGCTAACCACTGTGCCACCATGTTGCCCTATTTTCATTTCTTCCATTGATCGGTTTTCCCTCACCGTTGTTACCTCTCCCTGTGCCTGACATCTTAGCCCTCTATCCAGCCCCACCGCTCCATGATCCCCCACAACAGTATAAATTTGACCTTATTTCCAGTTCTCTCCAGAAGGACGGCACGATAGCACAGCAGTTAGCACTGTTGCTTCACAGCGCCAGGGTCCCCGGTGTGATTCCCGGCTTGGGCACTATCTGTGTGTCATGTTCTCCCTTTGTCTGCGTGTGTTTGCTCCGGTTTCCTCCCACCAGCTCCTGAAAGACGGGCTTGTTAGGTGAACTGGACATTCCGAATTCTCCCTCAGTTTCCCAAACAGGCGCCGGAGTAAAGGCGGAGCAGGATTGATAGGCGATATGGTCTTCTGCTGCCCTATTTTTTATGTCTCATACTTAAGACCAGAAGATATAGGAACAGAATTAGGCCATTCGGCCCATTGGGTCTGCTCCGTCATTCAATCGTGGCTGATTCTCTTTATTTTGGGCAGCACGGTAGCATGGTGGTTAGCACAATTGCTTCACAGCTCCAGGGTCCCAGGTTCGATTCCCGGCTTGGGTCACTGTCTGTGCGGAGTCTGCACGTTCTCCCAGTGTGTGCGTGGGTTTCCTCCGGGTGCTCCAGTTTCCTCCCACGGTCCAAAGATGTGGAGGTTAGGTGGATTGGCCATGCTAAATTGCCCTTAGTGTCCAAAATTGCCCTTAGTGTTGGGTCGGGTTACTGGGTTTTGGGAATAGGATGGAGGTGTGGGCTTGGGTAGGGTGCTCTTTCAAAGAACCGGTGCAGACTCGATGGGCCAAATGGCCTCCTTCTGCACTGTAAATTCTATGATATGTTCCTCATCCCCATTTTCCTGCCTTCTCCCCATAATCCCCAATGCCCTTATTAATCAAGAAATTCACCGATTAATCAAGGACACCGGGTTTGTGCTTGAGGTGCTGTTATCTACAGGGTTACAGACCAAGAACTGGAAGGTGGAATTAGACAGAATCCTTTGAGCATAAGAACTAGGAGAAGGAGTAGGCAATTTATCCTCTTGAACCTGCTCCACGATCATGGCTAGTCTCATCATGGCCTCATCTCCACCGTCCTGCCCATTCTCCGTAACCTTTCAATCCATTACTAATTAAAAATCCATCTAACTCCTCCTTAGATTTATTCACTGTCCCAGCATCCACCGCACTCTGGGGTAACGAATTCCACAATTCACGACCCTTTGGGAGAAGTAGTTTCTCCTCATCTCTGCTTTAAATTTGCTACCCCTTATCCTGAGACTGTGAGCTCTCATTCTAGAATGCCCCACAAGAAGCATCCATACCTTTTATCATCACACATACTTCAATTTGATCTCCCCTCTTTTAAACTCTAGAGAGTTTGGCCTAAACTGCTCAATGTCTCCATTAAACAAACCCCTCGGGCGCGATTCTCCGGAAAGATTTCGGAGTGTGGTAGCGAGCGGGAACTGCCACAAGCCTCCCGGTGCTGGGCCCGTGAGGCCGGCAATATTATTCAACTTTAATTGGTCCACTTAGCAGGCTTCTCGACGCAAATGAAGGCTCGCCAGCCCCCCGCTAACAAGGTCGAACAGCACTTAATCAGCTCTTGCACAGCCAACCCCAGCCAGCCCGCAACAATGACACCCAGGAGACCGGCTCCAAGATTCAGAAATGCAAATCTGGCCAGACTCTTGGATGCAGTGGAGGCCAGGAGGGATGTCCGGTTCTCCTGAAGGACCTGGAGGGTCAGTCGCAGGGCAGCAAATGCTGGCTTGCAAGAGATGGCGGCAGCTGTGAGCGCTGGGTGTGAGCAGGAAGACTGGCATCCAGTGCCGGAAAAAAGTCAATAACCTACACCGAGTAACACGTGGGAGTTGACACCAAACCCCGCACCCCCCCTCCCACCCCCCCATCCCCTCACCCCCCCACAAGACCTTTCCGCCCACATGAGAGCATCCACCCCCATATTCTCGATGCGGCTCCCAACCCTCCCTTCACTCCCCCTCTCCCTTCAACTCCCCCAACCTTTCCTTCACACGCCACCTCCTTGTGGACTTGGCACCATGTGGAGGAGGAGGAGGATAACCCCTCCTGGTGTCCGTCAAGCTCACTGTAGCCCTGAACCTCTATGCCTCAGGATCATTCCAGGGCTTGAGCGGGGACTTGTGCGGCATCTCACAAGCTACAGCTCACAAGTGCATCTGTGCGGTCACGGATGCCCTGTTTGCCTGGGAAATAAACTATATAAACTTTGACATGGACCAGGCCTAACAAGGCAGGGCAGCAGGATTCTCCGCCATCCATGGGATGCCTCGGGTCCAGGGGCTAATAGATGGTAAGCATGTCACCTTGTGCTCACTGGATGTTCTGGGAGTGTTCTATATCAACAGGACAGGGTTCCACTCCCTGAACATCCAGCTCGTGTGCAATCACCACATGAAGATCATGCATGTGTATGCATGCTTCCTAGGGCATGTGCATGACAGCTACATCCTGGGCAAGTTGGACATCCCCAGCCTCTTCGAGTACCATCCCAGGATGACCGGTTAGCACTTGGGGGTTAAGGGGTACCCGCTGAGGACCTGGCTAATGACACTAGTATGGAGGCTGGTGACCCGATGCGGCCACCTGGTCTGTCATTGAGCGGTGCATCGGATTGCTCAAAATGCGGTTCTGATGCCTCGACCACTCTGCTGGTGCACTGCAGTACACTGCCCCCCCCCTACCCTCCCCAGGGGGCTGCCACTTTGTGGTGGTCTGCTATGTTCTCCACAATCTAGCATGGGAGTGGAGCGGTGTGCTGGAGGGGGAGGAACATGTGGCCACCTCGGAGGAGGAGAAGGGTTACGCGCCGGACCAGGAGAGGACAAGCCCAGGTAGAACCTCCAGAAACAGCCGGAGGATGGAAGACAGGGGGCAGCGGCAAGGGTCAAGCAGGCCTGGAAGACCCTTATCTTCGCCCACTTCACATAGGATGTGATCTCGTCCGTCATTCCACCTCTCCCTGGTCCACCCCTCCCGCCAACACCCCCAAATCCCATCCTCCCAGGGTCTGCGTAACATCACTCCAGGGTGATGGGATTGTGTCGGCACTGTCAGCGGGTCACGGTCGAGGACAGGGGGGTGATGATAACCCACAGAGAGCTGAGTGCTGGTGCTCCTCAATCTATGCCAGACTAACCTCTGCCTGTCCGTGAGTGCTTGTTCACCCCCACCGTTTGCCCGTGGTATTGTAGCCACCTGGGTTGGCCACTTCACGACTTAAAATGGAGATCCGCAAAGAATGCTGGGAAATTCAATCAAGCCAGGAAAAACAAGCAGGTGAAAGTTTCCTGTGTATTAGAACTTGCAGAAACCCAGACAGCACTGAAACTAACAACCATCTGCATATTAATGAGCGATCCCCAGGAACAATTGGAAACATTTAAGGTAAACAAGGCCAAGCCAGACTCCTCGGCGCCAGCAGGAGCCAAGACAAAGGAAGGCCAACGGACTCTTAGGAACCGCCCAGCGATCAGGGAACAGCTCCAGTATTGGAGAAATCGATCCAAGTGATCAGAACTTAGTCCAATCACTTGGAACCAGGTACGGGGTCCGCCCAAAAGGGCGTGAAGCCCCTGGGGACTATAAAATAGAGTCCCCAAGTTCAATTTGTCCTTCTTGGCAGGGTCACTCAGCAGCTTGAAACAACCCTTGACGTGACCTGCCTAGCCGCTACATCAACCAAGTAAGTCTCCAGTCAACGCATGCTACGAGGTAGGCGCTCCTAGCTACCAGTCTATACCAGCTTTGAATCCTGAAAAGAATCAGGATCTCAGAATCGAACGAAAGGTCATTTGTTCCCCTGACCTGGTGGGCCAGTTCCAAAGCTAAGTATAGGCCTTTTAGTGTTAGAGATAGTCTAGTAAGTAGAGTTTTCTGCACGAGTAGTGATTGTGTATAATAAATGTGTTTTGATTTGAATCTTACTAACTGGTGTATTGAGTTATTGATCAGCACTTGAACTTGAACCTCATGGTGGTATCATAAAGATACCTGGCGACTCTAGAGCAAAGGTTACAGAAACAGAGCAAATTAAGTAAAGACACAACGAGCAACATTTAAGCGGCAACCAAAAGTTAGCAACAGTATGTCAATGGGATGAGGATAACCAAGGAAAGAGGAGGCAATCTGTGTGTGGAATAGAGCACATTGGCAAGGTGCTGAACTAATATTTCATATCCGTCTTCACCCAACAGAATAAGGAAATAGATATGGAACTCAGGGAGAAACTGCGAGGTTCTTGAGCAAATTGACATAGGGAGTGATAAGGTATTGGAGTTGTTGGCAGGCTTCAAAGTGAACAAATTCCAGGTGGCAGGACTGGTTAATAGGGCAGTTAGAAGGCATATGGGACACTTGCCTTTATCAATTGAGGCATAGATTTAAAAAACAGGGAGATCATGTTGGAATTGTATAGAATTTTGGTGAGGCCACAACTCGAGTAATGTGTGCAGTTCTGGTCGCCACATTATAGGAAGGATGTGGTTGCACTGGAGGGGATGCAGAGGCGATTCACCAGAATGTTGCATGGGATGGAACATTTAGGTTACGAAGAGAGGATGGATAGGCTAGAGTTGTTTTTGCTGGAGCAGAGAAGATTGAGGAACGACCGGATCGAGATGTACAAGATTATGAGGGGCATGGACAGAGTGGATAGGGAGCAGCTGTTCCCCTTAGTTGAAGGGTCAGTTACGAGAGGACAAAAGTTCAAGGTGAGGGGCATGAGGTTTAGGGGAATGTGAGGAAAAACCTTTTTACCCAGAGGGTGGTGACGGTCTGGAATACACTGCCTGGGAGGGTGGTCAAGGCGGGTTACCTCACATCCTTTAAAAGTACCTGGATGAGCACTTGGCATGTCATAACATTCAAGGCTATGGGGCAAAGTGTGGGCAAATGGGATTAGGTAGGCAGGTCAGGTGTTTTTCATGTGTCAATGCAGACTCGATGAGCCAAAGGGCCTCTTCTGCTCTGTAATTATGTTGAAGAAGCTGGGGTTTTCTTTGGAGCATAGGCGTTGAGGTGTGCAAGTTTATGACCAGTCTAGATAATGCAAAGGAAAGCTGCTCCCATTAGCTGATGGTCCAAGCACTCAGGGTTCACAAAATTAAAGGTTTTGAGAAAGAGATACAGGGTTCTTTTAAGGCAGAATTTTTTTTAATGCAATGAGTGCTAAAGTCCTGGAACACTGCCTAGGAGGTTGGTGGAAACCGACGATGGACCATTTCAAAAGAAAATTACATGGACACCCAAGGCAGATAAAACTTGTGTGGATTACGGGGATAAAACAAGGACTAATATTGACAGGATTGATTCCTTCTGTGCCGTAATAACTCCATGAATGTGCACTAACTATAATGCCAGTATTGCCTATTTTTCGGTAGGCAACTTTAAGGACTTGGCAGGTCCTTGGAACTTGGAAGGGTCAAGTTCTCCTCATGGTCCTTGCTTCCATGCCAAAGATACAAACTATTAGTCTAAAACTTGTTTTTCAGTCTTACCTTGCTAACCATTGCTGATTTGGCTCCAAGCCGTGCTGCCTGGATACACTGATTGGCCCCTTTCCCTCCAAATCCAATGAAAAACTTATGTCCGTGTATGGTTTCACCCGCCTTGGGTAAACGTGGTGTATAACTATTGAAAAAGAACAAAAACAATTTCAAATACAATCGCTGAGTATTATGGCATTCCATACATTCCCGCAGCACTCACTTTACCAATATTAATTTTCTAGACAGTACTTATGCTTATTCGGAGGATCACAAGTGCAACCCAGAGTGTAAGGGACTGTCCTTCCTGCTGATTCCCTTTTTCCCTTTCTCTATGTTTGATGCTTAATGGACATGTATCTTTAAGTGTGTTCTCTCTCTGTGTCTACAGTGAAAACCATTACATGTTGCAAACAGAGACCTGGATCTGAAAGCTTACTCTGAAGGAAGATCTGCTTCAAAATAACCATCTGAAACAAAGACTCTTTTTCCTTTTACTTATTATTTTCTCCCCTCTCCACCCATGTGTTTGTCTGTCTTATATGTCTGTGAGGGTGGGAGCAAGTTAAAATGAGGGATAGTGAATGAGTAGCATTTCCCACATATTTCATTATAGCTTTTGTTACTAATAAAGAGTAATTGTTTTTACTTTGACAAACCTGGTGACTATCATTATTGGGCATCCAAGGGCCAAAGACTTTGGGCATTTTTCTAAGAATTATTGGTTAATTCAATTGTGTTGCGACTCTGGGTCAAGGGAGGCTGGAATTGACCGTGCCCTAGCCAGGATTCGTAATAAGAGTGAAATGCCTTTAAATGTTCCCCCTCTCCATGAAGGAAAATGCATTCATTGAGCTCTCCCATCACTTCCAATGCTGTAGGCCTCTAGAATAAAATTGGCCTCACATAGGAACACCAAGGCAGCCAAGAGTCTCGGAATTGTTCATTTTTCATTCTGCCCAACCTGCTGAATTATTTTAAACCTTGTAGGTTTTTCAGAAGAGCAAGCTTATTTATTAAGACCGAATTAGATTACAATTTGCACATATTAGGGTACAGGCTGAAATTAACAGATTTGAATTCCATGCAATTGGATTTGACCGACATATATTTCCTGTATGTTCATTTATCGATTGTTCCCACGCGTCATTCTCCAAAAACACAACGCATAGGCGCTATGTACTCGTCACAATTTCTGCCTTCATGCAGTGTAAATGACAGAATTGAGGAACAACTGCAGTTCATTATTTAGATGTCCTATCAGAACAGGATTAAAGGCGTAACTTTCCATTACATTGTACAACTGCATTGATTGTGTTTTTGTGTGGAGCTATTCCCCTGCCCCACAGCACCCCCTGAAAACATAAGCGCTTAACCAAGGGCAACATAAGAATTAAGAGTATGCCATAGGGCCCCTCATGCCTGCTCTGCAATTCAATGAGAGAACAATTGATCTTCTGTTCGAATTTCATTTTCCCACCTTATTCCCATATCTTTTGATTCAAATGACCAATAATATACTGATCTCAGCCTTGAACAAACTCGATGACTGAGCATCGACAGCGCTCGGAATTAAAGATTTCAAAAGACTCACAATCCGCAGTGAAGAAATGTCTCCTCATCTCAGTTCTAATTGGCCATCCCCTTATTCTGAAAGTTAGTTCTGGACTCCCTAGTCAGGGAAAACAGCCTCTGACCCATTCGGTTGTGCAAGAAAATTACAGGAATGCAAGTTATTGGCAAAGGCATCCATACATGTGCACCTTTCAGCAGGAGTCACTGAATTGTTATCCCAGGTGATCTGCTGCCAATTCTCTCAACCACTTAATGCCATTCCTAACTCGACATAGAACAGACACCAAATTCGGCAGTCCATGTTTTGTGTGACAGTTATATGTTTTGTTCAAGAAAAAGTTAAACCAGCACATTCCTTTAAAGTATTTGAAGTAATAATTCTTCATTTCTGATCAGCTCATATTTCAGCATGTGAAACATGACATTCATCCCCTGTACGTCATTGAATCATTGTTTTGACATTTAATACCAGAATTTGGTAATAGGTAACTTAATATGTCAGTAATAAAAATAAATGTGTTTGTACTCCACCAGGAATTCACTTAGACAGTTCCTAACTAATCCCAGAAGAGACATGTTCGGAGAAATTGTTGCTTGACCACAAGCATTTAAATGCAGTAACCGAAAGAGCATTTTTCCCTGAAGCTGCAACAAAATTGAATAATTAATTGTCAAGAGTTTCTTTTAAAGATGGTCCTAGCTTTCTTTCTCTCATGGTTTCCTCCCTGGAACTAAATATTCTTCCCTGGAACAGATATTAGGGATGAGCTTTCAGCAAAATCAATATGGTAATCAATAGGGAATTGTAGATAATGGAGAATTTTTACATGCAGTGATCAAACTGTTAATGGATTTTGTTGCTTATACAGGCTGTCTTGGCATCTTATTAAAATCATTTTGTTTGGAGTAGGGGATGTAATAAGTTCCACGATGGAAACCATACATTCTGAATAACTAAAACAAATACATGCATTAAAAAATGGATGATGCCATTTTAAAGATGTTTGTTCACTGAATTAACAGGCTAGAACTTACTCAAAATCATAACATCATGTTAATGACACATGGCATTATTACTATGCAACAGGGAATTCAGAGATAGTGTCGGTTGTGAATCTCCAGAATTTTGGTCACTTTTTCATTTATTTATTCACTAGATGTGAGGCATTGCAGGCGTTTATAGCCGCTGCCTAGATGCTCTTGAAAAGATGGCGGCGAGCCAGCTTTGTATTGCTGCAGTCCATGGGTGAAGGTACTCCCACAGCGTTGTTAGAAAGGGAATTGCATGATTATTGTCCAGTGATGAAGGAGGATCAGGAGGTATCTCTTGGTCAGAATGGTGCGGAACATGGAGGTGATGTTCCCACACGCCTGCTGCACTAGTCCTTCTCTAAATGGTGGTCCACATGGTGCAAAATGCAGCCATGTGCACCAGTGGGAGGGGTGATTTGTTTTTCAATTTTTCCAATTAAGGGACAATTTAGTGTGGCTAATCCACCAACCCTACAGATCTTTAGGTTGTGGGTGTGAGACCCACGCAGACAAGGGGAAATTGTGCAAACTCCAAACCTGAGGCCGGGATCGAACTTGTGTCCTTGGCATCGTGAGGCAGCAGTGATAACCACTGTGCCACCTTGCTGCCCTGTGGAGGTGATTTTAAGAAGTGGTTGAAGCGGGTTGCTACATCCTAAATGGTGGAGAGATTCTGGAGTGATGATGAGGATGGGAATGTTCATGAAGCCTCCTCCTTAACTAGTTGTTTAATTGCCCACCAGCATTCATCATAATGTGGCAGGATTGCAGCATTTTGAACTGTGGGATTTCTTAGATATGTCTATGGAATGTTGCTTCTGTCATTGGCATCTCATTTTCAGCTATGCCTCCTGGTACTGCTCCTGGCATGCTCTCCTGCATGTTTCATTGAACTAGAGTTGGTCTCCTGGATTAAAGATAATTGAGTGGTGGGAGAAATGTCAGGTCATAGGGCTACATATTATGGTGCCTACTGGATGCAGTGTTTTGAGCAGCCAGATTTGTTTGCGATCTATTTCATTCAGCACATTGGCACTGCCACTCAACACTATGGTGGGTATACTCACTGTGAAAATGGGACTTTGTCTCCACAAGCACTGCATAGTGGTTAATCCTACCAATATCATTATTGATGAATCCATCTGTGACAAGTAAATCTGTAGGTCTGACCAGCTGGTGGGCCTGGACATGGAATGGTGATGAAGGAGTCTGGGGACGTTGGCTGGAAGGTACGATTTTGCATGTTGGCCTATTGTTTGATTACTCTGTGAGACATCGACCTCAACAATGGCATGAGGCCACAACATTAGCGAAGAGGACTTGGAAGGTCAACTGGTTGGGTATGCCCCTGTCAAATCTCGTCTAGATCAAAGTCAAGTGGTCCTTTCTATTTTATTCTTATTTGAAGCCAATCAACTTCTTTAGCCCAGAAATTGAAAATGAACCCCAACAGTTTTATTTATTCAGAATATGCTTTGTTCCAAGATGTTTCAGTCTTAATTTTATTCTTTCTCTTTTCTTGTGCATACTGTTTTGGTATTATTTTTTCCCCACTCACTTCATCCAATTTTTTCCCCCCGCTTATCTTTTTCTGTACTGGACTTGATTCTATTGAGCCCCCTTCTCAGTTCTCATGAGATATACTGCTTATCTCACCGTTCACTAAGGTCCCTTGCTTTTGTCTTACAAGACATATTGCAAGCTACCCCACTCTGCTAAGATCGATTCCCATTAAATTTTTATTTCCGTATTTAATATTAATTTGAGCAACAGAAAAACGGGCCTTGAATGTGAAATCCTGAGATCTAAATACTATTTTATAAGTGTTCGACATTTCATATAAATTAGTCACAAATACAAAGGCTTGGGTTTTCATCATGGAGGCTGGGAGCAGGAGTTGGGGAAATTCACAGCTTCACACTCCCACCTTTGGGAGAAAATGCCCGCAAAGATGGGATTTTCATTGTCGGGTGAGTGCAAGCTGCAATCGAGCCAGACAGCCTGGAAAAGAGAGATTGGACATACGTTTCGAATCTTGGTCATCTGGACTCAAACGTTAGCTCTTTTCTCGCCCTACAGATGCTGCCAGACCTGCTGAGATTTTCCAGCATTTTCTTTTTAGGTTGGGGAAAGAGAGATTGGAGGCAGCCACAGGGGCTGCTGAGTGCCAAGCAGGTCCAAAAGTAAGGTCCTCTAGCCCACAACCCATGCTACCTTATTCACCCACATGTCAAGCTATGTCCCCACCACCCCAACATGGTCCCTCATTCTCCCCTATGTCAAGCAATGCCCACCACCCACTCTCATGGCCTCTCATGACCCCTATGCCAACTATAGCACTTCCCTGCCTATTGACCTACTTATACACTGTATAGAACCAATGAACCCTACATTGACAATAGGATGTGTCAATGAAAAGCTTTAAATTCATCATTTTTCTCTATATTAAAAGTCACAGGGCAATAAAAGTGTCAATAGAAACTGCAAACATTTGAAACCTCTTAAAAGTTGTGTAAATAAATATTGTGCAATCGACAGCATAGATTAGAGAGCCACAGCTGTCAATCAAGGGGAACTCTGGAGTTCAGCTGTTTCAACAGGGTAATGGATTCCTGGGCTCTCAGCCGACAATGTATAATGAAACCCCAGTTATACATTTAGGTTAACAGACAGGCAATTGGGGAATTGAAGTTAAATAAAAGGGTTATTCTGGAAAGAATGTTGGACAAACGTCTTCAAATTAGAATAAACTTTGTTTTTGTATTTGAAGAGGTTTGTAATGCTGAAAGTCAAGTAGCCAACAAGGACAGTTCTGCACTCTGAAAAATGGGAGGGATTCTTGCATTCTGGCCAATTGCCCACACCACTCTTATGGATCTTACTAAAATTTGCAGTGTTTATTCTGGTGTTCTGTGGTATAGAACTGAATCTTATTAAATAAGAGCAGACCATTGTTAAAATTCAGAGGAAATGGACCACAGGTTTACAGGAAACATTCCCGACAACTTCCTTACTTTTGATAAATTCCTGCGCTTTACTGAAATTGAAAAGGAAATTGTAAAAAAAAGCATAAAGAAAACAAATTAGCCACTCATTATGATTCTTTTTTCCCTTCCTAGATTAACAGGACACATGTCATTATCCATTAATGAATCACCTTCCTGATCTCAAGCAATCCATTGAAAACATGTGAGATGTAATGCAACTGCAAAAAGACATGAACATAAATTACCACATCTTAACTTCACGGAGTACAAATTCCTTACTTGCTGAGCTTCCTTCCCAATTAAATGGGCACACTCTCATAAAGCTAAATTTGAGTTCTTAATGATCCACAGTTTGACGAATTCAAGTTTCATGATGGAGAATCTCACACATAATTTAAATGCTATTACCAACACAACTGCAGAATATGCTGAAAAGGAAATATCTTCCGCTATGCAATGTTGCAGCCATTTCTCTTCATAGGAAATGTTTTATAACCAAATCAATGCCCAGCAAGGATTTTAATCCACCCATCAGTAAATGAGCTGGATCACCATTAGTCCAATCCAGGTTATACCATTTTATATGGTATTACACTATTTTAAACATGGTCAGCTTGAAGTACTCAGGCAACATAATAAATTTGCCCCATTCATTTTGCATCTCATAGGAAAAGATGTGAAACACCAAATAGAATGGGAAGAATAAGTAAACTACTTTTATTGCGGTTAAATTACCTTATATTAAATCAAGAGAAGCAAGTCCTTTTTGAGTTTGTGAAAGACCGTTTTGCAAAGAATAAAGACAGACGTGATCTGATAATTGGCCACATGCTGCCGTCCCTACTAGGCCACACACCCATTCCATGGGGATCCACTTGTCTTATGCGACTGGACTGCATTCTCTGTATTCTTCAAAGAGAAAAACATCTGGGTTTGATCAGGAAGCCCATAAAAATTGTTTTGAAACAGCCGCAAAAGTCCAGTATGCCAGTTGCACTTTAATACAGATTTTTATAGCTGGCGATATTTTCAAATTTTAAAAATAGGTTAAAAATGGAATACTGCTAAAGTTTCATATTTTGACAGAACTCGATCTTTGTAGTAATGTTCCTTCATTAAAAAAAACACTCATGGATTATGAGTAATTTTGGCCATGGTATTGTTGGGCTCTAAAGACAGCTGGTAAACTAATCTGCGCCATGGCATATAAAAATGCAAAATAAATGCCCTCATGACAGGAGCAGGTCAATTGTCAAGAAGCTTGGCCCCGGACAGGCTGAAGTCAAGTTAGTTAGAAATTAACTTGAAAAATTAACAGGCCTAAAGAATAATTAAAAAAATAAAATTGAACTATTTCATTCAAATCGCTCAGTTAAGTTATAAAAATGTGAGTCCTGATGAAATGGGTAATGTGGCTGCTGTTTAGCATTAACATTTCCATGGTAAGGCTACTCCTGTCACAACACTGTTAGCAGGGGTTGAGGACACTAAGTACTCAGCAATTGTGGTCTCAGATCATGCACCACACTGGATAGACCTACAGGCAGACAGGGGAATGTCCCAGCGTCCACAGTGGAGACTAGATACAGGGCTGTTAGCGGATGAGGGGATCTGTGAGCGAGTGAGAGAGGCCATTCAGGGGTACATAAAGATCAATGACATGGCAGAGACTGCAGCTGGGGTGGTCTGGGAGGCACTGAAAGCGGTCATTAGAGGGGAATGTATTTCAGTTCGAGCCCACGGGGATAGAACTCAGTGGTCAGAGCTGGACAGGTTGGTACAGGTGGACAGGAGATATTCGGAGTCTCCAAATGAGGAGCTGCTGAAGGAGCGTCAGAGACTTCAAATGGAGTTTGGGCTCCTTTCCACAGGAAAGGCAGAGGGTCAGCTGAGGAGGGTAAAAGGGGCAATATATGAACATGGGGAGATAGCTGGCAGGATGCTGGCGCATCAGCTGAGGAAACAGGAGGTGGAGAGAGAAATAGAGAAAATAAAGGATTTGAGAGGGAAGACGGTGACGGACCCGGGGGCGGTGAATGAAGTGTTCCGGGAATTTTATAGCCAGCTATAGGAGTCGGAACCCCCGGTTGGGGAGGAGGGCATGAATCAATTCCTGGGGAGGCTAGAGTTCCCGAAGGTAAATGAGTTGGTGGAGGCCCTGGGGGGCCCGATTGGGCTTGGGGAGGTGATGGATGGACTGGGGCGATGCAATCGGGTAAAGCCTGACGGATTCCCAGTGGAATTCTATAAGAAGTTCTCTGGGTTACTGGGGCCGCTCCTGGTTAAGTATTTTAACGAGTCTAAGGAGCTGGGAGTACTCCCCCCAACGTTATCACAGGCATCAATTTCTCCCATCCTGAAGCGTGACAAGCATCCGGAGAGCTGTGGATCGTACAGGCCTATCTCCCTCTTGAATATAGATGCCAAATTATTGGCAAAGATCCTGGCCACTCGAATAGAGGGTGGTGTCCTGGAGATAATTGGGGAACGATCAGACTGGATTAGTAAAGGGCAGGCACCTGACATCCAACATTAGACGTCTTCTTAATGTAATCATGATGCCAGTGGAGAGGTGCGAGTGGAGTGGAAGTATCTATGGGATATTTTAGGCAGGTTTGGGTAAGGATTTGTGGAGTGGGTCCGGCTACTGTACCAGGCCCCGGTGGCAAATGTAAGAACTAACCAAGTTCGGTCGGAATACTGACTTTGTCAGAGGACAAGCCAGGGATCCCCGCTCTCCCCATTACTGTTTGCCATGGCCATAGAGCCCTAAGCAATGGCTCTGAGAGCAGCGAATACCTGGAGGGGTATAGAACATAGAATAGTACAGCACAGGTGAGAGAAGGGGGTGGGGGGATGACCGAAATCACGGAGGTATTAGGTGAATTTGGGCGATTTTCAGGCTAAAAGTTAAATATGGGAAAGAGCGAGATGTTCGTGATTCAGGCACGGGGCAGGAAAGGAGGCTGAAGGAGCTACCTTTTAAAGTGGTTAGGAAGAGTTTTAGGTATCAGTGGGTCCAAGTGGCCAAGGATTGGGGGCAGCTTCACAAGTTAAATTTGGGCAAAGCAGTGGCTGAGAAGGGATGGGCCATGCTCCCACTGACGCTGGCGGGGAGGGTTCAGACGGTGAAGATGACGGTCCTTCCGAGACTGCTTTTCTTTTTCCAGTGTCTCCTGCTTTTTGTCCCAAAGGCTTTTTTCAGAAGTATGAATGCGGCGATATCCAGGTTTATATGGGCGGGTAAACCCCGAGAGTAAAGAGGACACTCCTGGAAAGGGCCCGCAGGGAAGGGGATTGTCTCTCCAGAGCTTTATTAACTATTACTGGGCTGCCAACATATCGATGGTCAGGAAGTGGCTAGTGGGGGAGGGGCTGGCCTGGAAGTGGATGGAGATGACATCCTGCAAAGGTACGAGTCTGGAGGCTTTACTGACAGCGCCCCTGCTGTTCTCGCCGGCTTGGTAGTCCACAAATTCTGTGGTGGTGGCAACCCTGAGGGTGTGGGGGCAATGGAGGCAGCATATGAGACTGGAGGGGGCGTCAGTGTGGTCACCGATCTGTGACAATCACCGGTTTGTCCCGGGGGGGCTGGATGGGGGCTTTAAGGTATGGCAGCGGGCAGGGATTGAGAGGTTTGGGGATCTATTCATCCAGGAGGGCTTTCCGACCTTGGAGACATTAGAGGAGGAATTTGATTTGCCGGGTGGGAACGGGTTTTGGTGTCTTCAAGCGCGGGGCTTTGTACGGTGACAGGTTCCAATCTTTCCTCGCCACCCCCTGAGGGGACTACAGGATAAGGTGCTGTCAAAAACAGGGGTTGGAGGTGGGAAGGTTTCGGATATATACAGGGAATTGTTAGAGTAGGAAGCGGCCCCTATCAGAGAGGTGAAGAGGAAGAGGAGCAAGGAGGGGAGCTGGGAACTGAACTGTGGGAAAAAGCCTCGAAAAGGGTAAATGCATCCTCGTCCTGTGCTAGACTTAGCTTGATTCAGTTCAAGGTAGTCCACAGGGACCACATGATGGTAGCTCAGATGAGTAGGTTCTTCGAGGAGGTGGCGGACAGATGGGCGGTGTGGGGGTAGCCCGGCTAACCATGTTCATATGTTTTGGGCATGTCCGAAACTGAGGGAATTCTGGCAGATGTTATGTCGGGGGTGTTGGAATATCCGGGAGGTAAAGGGGGAAGAGGAAGGCCGATATCCTGGCCTTCTCCTCCCTGGTGGCCCAGAGATGAATCTTGCTGAGATGGAGGTTCTCAGAGCCCCCGAAATCAGGAGTGTGGGTCAGCGATATGGTAGAGTTCCTCAGTCTGGAGAAAATCAAGTTCACTCTAAGAGGCTCAATACAGTGATTCACCCGGAGCTGGCAGCTGTTCATCGATTTATTTAACAAAAACTGAACAACTACAGTAAGGGGGGAAAAGGGAAAAAAGTGTGGGGGGGGGGGGGGGGGGGGGGGGGGAGGGAAAATAGGAGGCATGGTAATGTTAAATAAGGACAGGGAATTTGGTATACGGGTAATTGGGGTTAGGGCGGGAGAAGTGGCTACGTGGTTTATTGTTTGTTGTTATTTTAGGGGGTATTTTGTGCATCGACCCACGCAGTTGTTTTAGAAATGTCAATATGTTAAATTGTGAAAATTACAAATGCTTCAATAAAATATTTTCTAAAAAAAAGGCTATTCCTGTCACACAAGTAATTTTATTACAATGGGTGAAACACTCAGTAGGTCAGGCTGCACCTGTAGAGCCAGGACGAAAGGGTTAATGTTTCAGGGCAATGACCTGCTACTCTCCGTACACGCTGCCTGCCTTGCTGAGCATTTCCAGCTTTTTCTGATTTAACTGAAATTTTCTAGCATCTGCTTCGCTTTTTTGTTCAATTGGTATTTGTTACAGTGGGGTTTTGTTTGAACTGAACTTTTAAAAGAATGGTTGGTGAGACAGTCTGCAAGTTCAAGGAATATAAAGGAGAGGAAAAATAAATCTGAGGAAAACTTGTGCCACCCATATAGTTACTGACCCGTTCCAAATTTTGTTGCCACTAAATATGGTCATTAACTCATACAGAATGGCCTAAATCTGTAAAGGATTACTCATAAAAACAAGTAACATGCAAAAAAACTAAATAATCATTGAAGGGTCTGACCACACTCGAGGATTACTCAACATATCCCAATAAAAGATTGAATTGAGGTTGGCTGGAAAAGTGACAAAAAATAATGCTTTTCACTAGGAATCAAGAGTTCACACTTTATCAGCTATTTATGCAGGAAGGCTTGACAATGGGAGAAGAAAAAAAACCTACATTATCAGATGATGTCCCAGTGACCTGTTCTGACACAGTAAATGTAAAATTATAGAAATATTTTCACAATTGCCAAACTGTTGTAATAATTAGAAAAGTTTAAGGACATATACCGGGGACTCTGTAGGATTCTAGTTAGAACCACTATTCGAAAATGAAAATCGCTTATTGTCACAAGTGTAGCCGGTTAAAATGGCTAACTCCCGATTAGAAATGGCAAACGGAAGAGGTTGATGGGAAAATCAGCCAACAGGACTCAAACAGGCAGCTGCAGGCAAAACTGTGTATTCGCCTCTGGGGAGGCCAGACAGAATCAATACCTGCAGCGATCAACATAACAACACACCAGCCATCTGCATATAAATTAGGAATCCCCGGGAACAATATGCTACAAATTAGACACACACCCAACCCAGACCTTTCGGCGCCAGCAGGAGCTGACACAAAGAGAGGTGACTGACCACCTCGAAACCGCCCAATCAAGGAATCGCTCCAGCATTGGAGAATATCGAACCAAGTGATTGGGACCAAGTCCAATCACTTGGAACCAGGTACAAGGTCCGCCCCGAAAGGCAGGAAGCCCCTGGGGACTATAAGAATAGGGGCCAAGTTCAAATCGACCTCTCTTCTCCTCTCCGCACCCTTCGAGACCCTTCTGCTGACCGTCTACAACAGCCGCAAGAACTGTAAGTCTTACTCCAACGCTTGCTATGAGATGGGCACTCCTGACTATCGACCTGTACCCGCTTGGAATCCCGCAGGCTCAGAACCCATACGAAAGGCCATTCGTTTCCCTGACCTGGTGGGCCATTCCCAAAGTTAAGTATTGGCCTGTTAGTTGTAGGAAGTAGCTTAGAAGTAGAATTAATGTACAAGTATTGATTACTGTATATAATAAATGTGCGTTGATTTAACTCTTACTAAGCGGTGTGTTGGATTATTGATCATTACTCGGACTTGAACCACGTGGCGGTATCAGAAAGATACCTGGCGACTCAAGAGTAAAGGTGATAGAACAAGAGCAATTGAACTAAGGTTAAAACGAGCAACACAAGTAGGCTTCAAATGAAGTTACTGTGAAAAGCCCATAGTCGCCACATTCTGGCGCCTGTTCGGGGAGACTGTTACGGGAATTGAACCGTGCTGCTGGCCTGCCTTGGTCTGCTTTCAAAGCCAGTGATTTAGCCCTGTGCTAAACAGCCACTGTACAATCAGCCCCTGTACAATCAAGGGGAAGTGAAGCTGCATAATGAAAATTACAGGTATCAGATTGTGACAGATATTGGAGAGAACATAAAATTTTTATTTTCTCCTAAGAATTTTACTTTATTCTTGCAGCGGCAACCCTGGACTATCCAAAAATCAGCTTGTGCTTTATGCAGGCGATTAACACAGTTTTAGCCACAGACCTGTAGTCAGTATTATTAATGGTCAATTAGCTGTACATACTGCAGTAACACATGAATAAATCTCAGCTGCCCCCTGTCTCTCTACTATTTAACCTCAAATACAAACCACCCAAGCATATATCTTGTAGATGTTTTAGTAGCTGCTCTGGATTTACTTGTTGTCAATAAAACTTGTGAAATCAATCTTAAAAAGTTGATAATTCTTACAAAAACAAGCCAATGCAAAGGGATATAGCAGAACTGTTCCAATCATAATCAGTTCACTCTTCAACAATGCAAAACTGAATCAATATTCCATATTATCATGGATTAAACTCAACCGTTGGCCTTTAAAATAATCATAATTCATTTTATAAACTAAGAAATCTGGATTGAGAGACCAGGGGCGAAATTCTCCAAAATCGGCGCGATGTCCGCCAACCGGCACCAAAAGCGGCGGAAATCAGTCGGGCATCGCACCGCCCCAAAGGTGCGGAATCCTCCGCATCTTGAGCGGCCGAGCCCTAACCTTGAGGGACTAGGCCCGCGCGGGACTGATTTCCGCCCTGACAGCTGGCGGGAAAGGCCTTTGGTGGCCCGCCAGCTGGCGCGGAAATGACTTTGCCGAGCGGCGCATGCGCGGGAGCGTCAGCGGCCGCTCACGGCATCCCCGCGCATGCGCAGTGGAGGGGGCCTCTTCCGCCTCCGCCATGGTGGAAAAGAGTGCCCCCACAGCACAGGCCCGCCGGCCGATCAGTGGGCCCCGATCACGGGCCAGGTCACCGTGGAGGCACCCCCCGGGGCCAGATTCCCCCCCCCCCCACTGCTCCCCAGGACCCCGGAGCCCGTGCCGCCATGTCCCGCCGGTAAGAGAGGTGGTTTAATCCACGCCGGCGGGACAGGCATTCCAGCAGCGGGACTTCGGCCCATCCGGGCCAGAGAATCGCCGGGGGGGGCCCGCCAACCGGCGCAACGCGATTCCCGCCCCCGCCGAATCTGCGATGCCGGAGAATTCGGCAACCGGTGGGGGCAGGATTCACCTCAGCCCCCGGCGATGCTCCGACCCGGCGTAGGGTCAGAGAATCCGCCCCAGGACACCACCATGGTTGTGGGAGAGGTAAATCAGAAATTTGTGATTAGATGACACTATGGTTGGCTTTTAAAGCCCTGCATTGCAATTTAAACTCTTACATTTATTTTCTCATGCCTGAGTGTTTCTTCTACAATGCTTTGCGATGATTTTAAAAGATAAAAGACTTGCTTGTATAAAGCACTTGCTTGGCGTCCTTTTACGTAGCTAACGAACAACATCAGGTGAAGGCAGGGACACCTTGTTTAGATAGTTAAGATCTAAGAACTTCAGACCAACCGGCAAGCCTATGTTAATTCTGAACAGCCAACACGTTTTCAAGTCCCTACAATGCTCGGCAGCTTGGAAATTCCAAAAACAACCGAGGGGGTGAATTGCCACGTGGGCTCTCCCATTGTCATTTCAGCAATGGTGCTCCGGAAAGTCTGGAAAAACAACACCGAATTGTTTGCATGGTTTCTGGTGTTTCCATGGATCTGCTGCGAAAGTTACAGCCGGTGAGTGGGAGAACTCCCACAGAAATTCACCCGAATTATTATTAGAAACCTAACAGACTTCCAATCAGTTTCTATCTTGGACATGTTTTGTAAAGGAAGTGCTGGCAAGGGTTATGTACAACTTCAGCAGAAATATATAGGCTATAAATACAGCGAATCAGAAACGTCTCTAAATTGGTCAGCCATTATTAAAGCTGGACTTTCCATTTTCTTTTGGAGCTTCTTTTGAACCGTCCAACATGATAGGACAAAATATATTAGAATATATTGTCAGGGCTTAGAAACTCCGAAGTGTATCAGGAGCAACGGAGGCTGAAAAAATTGTAAGAATGTACAGTGAGGAGAAATGTCCAAGTTTGGAAAAAAAACGGCCGTGAAAAAGGGGGTTAATGAAAGTCCGCCAGCGAGTGGAAAAGGCAGCGCGGGAACTGTAAGGAAAGCGGAGGCTGGGGCAGCAGGGGAGGCCGCATTGCTCACGGCAGAAGAAATGACCAAGGTGATGGCCGTGGAACTTGAAAAACAGTTTACAAAGCACATGGAAGCGATGAAGAAGGAGATGGGGGCGGTATTGGAGGTGCTGGTGGAGGAGGCGATTACCCCGGTGAGGTGACGGTATCGGGCGCAGCTGCACAGGTGCGGGAGCAAGATGAGACACTGAAGGAAGGAAGTGGAAGAGGCATTATCGCAGCACAGTGATCAACTCACCTCGATGGGGAAGGAGCTGCGGAGGGTGTTAGAGACTAACAAGGGTCTGCGAGCCAAAATGAAAGACCTGGAAAACGGATCCAGGCGACAGAATCTGAGGATCATGGGTCTGCCCGAAGAGGTGGAAGGCCCGAGGCCGACGGAGTATTGTGCCACGATGTTGGCGGGGCTATTGGGGAAGGGGAACGATCCCTCTCGATACAAACTGGATCGGGCTCATAGGTCGTGGAGGCCTATACCAAAGGCGAGTGAGCCGCCAAGAGTAGTAACTGTTTGTTTCTGTAGGTACAGGTGAAGGAGAAGGTCCTGTGCTGGGCAAAGCAGAAGCGGGTGGTGCAGTGGGCTGGAGCACGCATAGGTACTTTACGGCGGAGCTGGCGAGGATGCGGGCAACCTTCAGCCGGGTGAAGGTACTGTACAACAGCAAGATGTGTATCCAGCTAAGTTGAGGGTGACCTGCAAATCCAAAGACTTTTATTGTGGGACGGTGGAAGCGGCGGAGGGGTTTGCGAAGGCAGAAGGACTGTGGCAGAATTGAGAAATGGGACTGAGAGCGGGTCTTGTACCGATGTAGCCTCATGTAGCTTTATTTTTTCACTGCATGTTGGTGCAGGGAAAAAAATGAGTGGACGCCGTATATTTGGACAAGGGAAGATTTGGGACTTTCATTTGCAATGATGGTTCTTTGGGGCTTGCGTGAGTATGCTGGGGTTGTATGATAAAGGGGATTTCTTGGTTTTCATGGGGCTGGGCAAGCGGGAAGGAGATTCGGGCGGGGACCCCCACGCTGACCGGTTTAAGCCGGCCAGTGAACAGGAGTGAGGTGGGGGAGGGGCTGCGGCCATCGGAGCCTGGTAAAACAGATTTTGGTGAGTCTAGCCGGGGTGAAAAGTTGGGGGAAGGAACGGAGGCTGGGGGGAGGAGTTTACAAGAGGAAGTGGAGGAGAGGAATCGGTGTGTGGTGAGGGTGGGGTCTACAATTCATGGGTGTCATTCACAGTACTCTTTTGGGGATTGGATGGCGTTGAATATTAGGGGGGGGGGGGGTTTGGGGGGTGGACTATATATGTCAATGGTGACCATAGGCGATTCCTGATTCCTTTTTCTTTTTTTTTTCCTTGGGAGTTTTCGTTTTATTTAATGCTCCAATTGTCATGTGGGCCGTTGTGATGGGAGCATGGGATTGTTGTTGTTAATAAGTGGATTGACATTGTATTCGTTACTATTCACTGTTCGTTGGTGGGGTGTAAATTTTGAAGAAAATGTGAAAAAGGAGAATAAAAATATTTTAAAAAACAAAAAAGGGATGCCAAGAGACAATATCAAACCAAGCTAGAGTCATAGATTAGCGTTACAGACTCTCATCGGTTGTGGCAAGGCTTAAACAACAGAGGCTCCGGCAGCAGCGCGCACCCCCCTCCCCCGATGAACGCAATGCATTCTATGCTCGGTTCGAGCAGAAAACCATCAAGCCATTGTCAACTGCCCAGCAGCCTCGGACACACCCATACCTACCGTCACAGCTTCCAAAGTCAGATCGGCCTTCTTGGAAGTGAACCCTTGGAAAGTGACGTGATGATGCACGGACCAACTGCAGGTGTGTCGGTAGACATCTTCAATCTCTCCCTACTCCTTTCCCAAGTTCCCGTATGCTTCAAGAAGACCCACATCATACTTGTGCCAAAGAAGAACCAAGAAACGTGCCTCGATAAGTACCGTCTAGTGGCCTTGACATCTATCATTACGAGGCGTCAATCATGAGACACATCAAGTCCGTACTCCCAGAATGCCTTGATCTAATCCAATTCGCATACCGCCACAACCCATCCACAGCAGATACCATTTCCTGGTCCTACACTCATCCCTGGAGCATGCAGGTGCAGCAGATAATAAGGAAAGCAAATGAATGTTGGCATTTACAGCAAAAGGAATTGAGTCAGGAAGTGTTGTTACAACTATACAAGGCAATGGTAAGACCACACCTGGAGTATTGTGCACAGTTTTGGTCCCCTTATTTGAAGAAAGATGTAGTGGCATTGGAGGCAGTTCAAAGGAGGTTCCCTGGATTGATTCCGTGGATGAGGGGATTGTCACAGGGGAGATTGAAAAGTTTAGGCCTATGCTGTCTAGAATGTGGGGAGATCAACTTGAGGTATACAAGATGCTAAAAGGTATGGAAAAAATAGACATGGATCTGGTGCTGGATTTCGAAATCCAGTTCTTGGCTTGTAACATTATAGGTAGCAGATGAGGAACATATCAGCCATGATCAAATGGCAGAGCAGGTTCGAAGGCCTAATTCTGCTCCTATATCTTATGAACTTATCTCGAGAAGAAGAACTCCTACATTTGACTCCTATTCATTGACTACAGCTCTGCCTTCAACATTATAATCCCAGCCAAGTTCATATCAAAACTCCAAAACCTAAGGCTTGGCTCCTCCCTCTGCAACTTGATGCTCGACTTCCTGACTGACAGACCACAGTCAGTAAAGATAAACAACAATACCGCCTTCATGATAGTCCTCAATACCTGGGCCCCGCAAGGCTGTATATTCAGCCCCCTATACACACACGAATTTGGCTCCAACTTTATCTACAAGTTTGCTGATGATTGGAACGTAGTGAGTCGAATTGCTAACAACTTCTTCCATCGGGCAGGATATACAAAAGTCTGAGGACACGCACCAACAAAGGTTCAAAAACAGCTTCTTCCCCGCTGTTATCAGACTCCTGAATGACCCTCTTATGGACTGAACTGATCTCTTCATACATCTTCTCTACTGAGTAGTATTATACTTCATACACTCACCTGATGCCTGTGCCTATTTATTTACATTGTGTATTTGTATATGTCCTATGTTTTTCTCACGTATGGCACAATCTGTCTGGACTGTATGCAGAACAATACTTTTCACTGTACCTCAGTACATGTGACAATAAATAAATGTAATGGATATCCAGAAAAAGTATACTGCACACAGTAAAGAAATTGTGCGGCAGTTATACAAGGTATTGGTGAGACCACATCTGGACTGCCGTGTACAGTATTGGTCTCCTTATTTAACGAAGGATGTAAATACATTTGCAGCAGTTCAGAGAAAGTTTGCCTGCAATGGGAATGCTGTCTTATGAGGAAAGGTTCAACATCTGAGGCTTGGATCCACTAGAGTTTAGAAGTGGCGACGTAAGAGAAAACATATAAAATCCTGGGGGCCCTTGACAGGGTGGATATGGAGAGGATGTTTCCACTTGTGGGAAAATCTAGAACTAGAGGGTCACTATTTACAAATAAGGGGTTGTCCATTTAAGACAGAAATTAAGAGAAATTTGTTCTCCAGAGGGCCGTGCGTCTTTGGAACACCCTTGTTCAAAAGGTGGTGGATGCAGAATCTTTTAATATTTTTATGTTAGAGCGAGACAGATTCTTTTTTTTTTCCCCCACAGGATGTGAGCTTCGCTGGCTAGGCCAGCATTTTTGTTGCCAATCCCTAATTGCCCTTGGGAAGGTGGTGGTGAGCTGCCTTCTTGAACTTCTGCAACCCATATGGCGCAGTTACAACCTCTGTGTTATTAGGGAGGGAGTACCAGGATTTTGACCCCGCCACAGCGACATAATTCCAAGTCAGGATGGTGAGTGACTTTAAGGGGAACCTCCAGGTGGTGGAATTCCCATATGTCTGCTGCCATTGCCCTTCGAAACAGTAGTGGTCATGGATTTGGAAGATGCTGCAATGCATCTTGTAGATGGTACACATGGCTGTTACTATGCGTTGGAGGTGGATGGAGTGAATGCTTGTGGAGCGGTGCCATTCAAGCGGGCTGCTTTGTTGAGTTTCTGGAGTGTTGCTGGAGCTGCACCCATCCAGGCAAGTGGGGAGTATACCATCACACTCCTGATTTGTACCTTGTAGGTGGTGGACAGGTTTTACGGAGTCAGGAGGCGAGTAACTTGCCACAGGATTCCTGGCATCTGACCTGTCCTTGTAGGCATAGTATTCATATGGCTAGTCCAGTTCAGTTTGTGGTTATCCCCAGGATGTTGACAGTGGGAGATTTAGCGATAATAATGCTATTGAATGTCAGGGGACGATTGTTTGGTTCCCTCTTATTTGAGATGGTTATTGCCTGGTACTTGTGTGGCGAGAAGGTTACTTGTCACTTGTCAGCCCGAGCCTGGATATTGCCTGAGGAGTCACGAATGGCGTTGAACATTTGAGTGAACACCCTCACATCTGACCTAAAGATGGAAGGAAGGTAATTAACGAAGAAGGTGAAGATGGTTGTGCAGAGGACTCTCCCCTAAGAAACTCCTGCAGATGTTCGAGGACTGAGAGGACATCCACGTCCATCTTCTTTTATGCTAGGTAGTGGTGAGCTTTCCCCCCCCCCCCGATACCAGTTTTGCTAGGGCTCTTTAATGCACGGTAGCACAGCAGATAGCACTGTTGCTTCACAGCGCCAGAACCCAGGTTCAATTCCTGCTTGGGTGCGGAGTCTGCACGTTCTCCCCGTGACTGCGTGGGCTTCCTTCGGGTACTCCGGTTTCCTCCCACAAGTCCCAGAAGACGTGCTGTTAGGTGAATTGAACATTTTGAATTCTCCCTCAGTGTACCAAACAGGTGTCGGAACTTGGCGACTAGGGGCTTTTCACAGTAACTTCATTGCAGTGTTAGTATGAGCCTACTTATGACAAAAATGAAGATTCTTATGGCACATTCAGTCAAATGCTGCCTTGAAGTCAAGGGCAGTCACTCTCTCTACACCTCTGGCATTTAACTCTTTGTCCATGTTTGAACCAGAGGTCAGAAGCCAAGTGACCCTGGTGGAACCCAAACTGAGCATCAGTGAGCAGGTTATTGTTAACTAAGTGCGACGTGATAGCACTGTTGATGTCCCCTTCCATCACTTTGCTCATGATGGAGAGTAGACCGATAGGGCGGTAATTGGCCAAGTTGCATTTGTCCTGCTTACAAGAAATACCTGGGAAAGTTTCTACATTGCCAGGTAGATGCCAGTATTGTAGCTGTACTGTGTGGCTAGGGGCAGGATCCATAGTCTTTGCAGTACCCTCAGCCATTTCTTGAAAACAGGTGGGGTAAATTGAATTGGCTGAAGACCGGCATCTGTGATGCTGGGAATCTCTGTAGAAGTCCGAGATGGATCATCCACTCAGCACTTCTGGCTGAAGATTGTTGCGAATGCTTCAGCCTTGCCTTTTGCACAGATGTGCTGGCTCCTCAATCATTGAGGATGGGGATACTTATTACTTATTGTCACAAGTAGGCTTTAATGAAGTTACTGTGAAAAGCCCCTAGTCACCACATTCTGGCACCTATTCGGGGAAGGCGGCATGGGAATTGAACCCGCGCTGCTGGCATTGTTCTGCATTACAAGCCAGCTATTTAGCCCACTTGTGCTAAACCAGCCCCTGTGGAGCCTCCTCCTCCAGTGAGTTGTTTAATTGTCCACCACCTATTAGGACTGCAGAGCTTAGATCTGATACATTGGTTGTGGGATCGAATAGCTCTGTCTATCACTTGCTGTTTATGTTGGAGTAGCCCTGTGTTGTAGCTTCACCAGGTTGACACTTCAGTTTTCGGTATGCCTGGTGCTGCTCCTGGCATGCCCTCTTCATTGAATCAGGGTTGATCCCCTGGCTTGGTGGTAATGGTCGAGTAGGACAGGGCATACCCAGGGATGGTGATAGTGGTGTAGTATATTCAGGTCAGGCTGTTGCTTGACGAGTCTGTCAGACAGCTCTCCCAACTTTGGCACAAGATGCTGGTACGGAAGACTTTTCACGGTTGACAGTGTTGCGGTTGTCGTTGTCCAGTGCCGGTGGTCCATCATTTTCTTTCCTTTTTATTTTGTAGTAATTTGATGCAACAGAGTGGCTTGCTAGGCCATTTCAGAGGGTATTTAAGAATCAACCACATTCCTATAGGCCTAGCCATATGTAGGCCAGAGCAGGTGAGGACTGCTGATATCCTTCCCGAAAGGACATTACGACAATTGGTTTTATGGTCATCATTAGACTTTTAATTGCAAATATTTATTAGATTCAGTTTCCACCATATGCCATGGCGGGATTTGAACCCGGGTCCCCCGTATATTATTACTCTGGATCTCTAGATTATCAATCCAATGACAATACCACTGCGCCACCACCTCCCTTGCAAGTGGGCAAAAGATTATCGGGGGTAGGCAGAAATTTGGAGTTGAGATTACAGTCAGATCATCCTTGATTTTACTTAATGGTGGAGCAGATTCATGGGGCTGAGTGGTTTACGCCTGCTTCGGAAATGCATGTTCATATCTGCACAATCCACAATTTTTTTTAAAATGCTGATCCGAAAACTCCTGATCTTCATAAGACATAAAATATCAAAGCTCGCAAAACCTGTTGGGTTATTATGAAGCAATTATATACTTAGATTTGATGTGCAGTATGGCATGTATGTGTTTTGGTTAAATTATAAACAGAACTTAATTAATGTGCGTCTATCAGAATGATAATCAGTGATACATTACAGAGTTGCACAATGGCACACAATGGGCACTAATCCAGATGTTTTGGGACTCTTGTACCTCACTCACCAACCCCTCCCCACCCCCCAAACACAAAAACGTTTTCTAAACATGTTTGATCAGTGTATATTTTTTTGATTTGGTCAAGTTTAATTTACATAATGCTATAATCATCATACTTCGGAGTTGCCTATTACTTGCCTCGAGCACTACGGAATGTTATTTGAGATGTTGTGGTCTACCTAGGTTGCCCGCCCTTTCTCACAGCTGTGCTGTGGAACAGTGGGAGGCATGTTCATGCCTCGACATACAGCCAAATCACAACCACACTGTTTTCAGGAGGTGCTAATCAGAAATCAAGCATTACCCTCCAGAACTCCTGCCAAGTCCCGAGAAGCAGGCTTCCAAATGTCACATCCTGGGAGATAACCTCATCCTGCCAGCTGATGATGGCGAGTGGAAAAAGGAGCTTCAGAAAGAGGAAGGGTAGAAAATAAACTTCAAAAGAGGAAGGAGCCATATACTAAGAAAACACAGCGGTAGTCATTTCATTAACTTATTTTATGCTTATGAAATTTTTAAAGAGGTTTCCAGAAAACAACCGCAGTGGGGAAAGTTTGCAAAGCTTGATGGTCCCTCTGTGGAGGCCACTGTACATCCAGATGTGTAATTAAACAGGAAATTACAACAGTACAGTGTACGTGGGGTAAAAGCAGTTTCATTTACGTAATGCTAGAACCATTATGCTGCATAAAATTATCTAACACTAGTTGACCTTTCTTGTCCATAGGTCAGAGTCAGCAAAGAGCGATCTTTTTGAAACATAGGATTCTCAGCGGGTATGACAGGGTAGATGCTCAGATTTTGTTTACTCTTGTGGGAAAGTCTAGGACCAGAGGGCACAATCAAAGAGCAAGAGGTCACCCACTTAAGACAGAGATGAGGAAGAATTTCTTCTCAGAATTTGTGAAATTCCTTATCGCAGAGAGCTGTAGAGGCTGGGTTATTAAGTATATTCAATGCTGAGATAGATTTTTAATCAGCAAGGGTTAATGGGATAAGCAGGAAAGTGGAGTTGAGGATTGTATCAGATCAGCCATGATCGCACTGAATGGTGGAGCAGACTCAATGGGCCGAGTTGCCTACTTCTGCTCCTCATTCTTATGGTGAGGATGCTTCATGAAGGACCATGAAATAATTGATGATGGCAGTTCCTGAGAAAATGAGTGTGGATGGGTGATCATGACTTCCACTATGGATTTATCCATTTCAGTGTGATTTATTATTTTATAATTTAAATACAGCTGTTAATTGGTTGCTGCCTTCTCAGCAATAGAAAGTGGTGGCATGGAGGCAAACTGGTTAGCACTGTTGCCTCTCAGCGCCAGGGACCTGGATTCAATTCCGGCCTTGGGTGACTGTGTGGAGTTGGCACGTTCTCCCCGTGTCTGAGTGGGTTTTGTCTGGGTGCTCTGGTTTCCTTCCAGTCAAAAAGTGTGGTTAGGTGGGGTAACAAGGATAGTGCGTGGGAGTGGGCCTAGCTAAGGTGCTCTTTAAGAGGGTCGGTGCAGACTCGATGGGTTGAATGGGCAGCACGGCAGTACCGTGGTTAGCACTGCTGCTTCAGTGTCAGGGACCCAGGTTCAATTCCCGTTTTGAGTCACTGTCTGTGCGGAGTCTGCAAGTTCTCCCCACGTCTGCATAGGTTTCCTCCGGCTTCTCCGGTTTCATCCCACAAGTTCCGAAAGACATGCTGTTAGAGTGAATTGGACATTCTGAATTCTCCCTCGGTGTACCAACAGGCGCCGGAGTGTGGCGACTAGGGGATTTTCACAGTGACTTCATTGCAGTGTTAATGTAAGTCTACTTGTGATATTAATAAATATCATTAAAAAAATTTTTTTTTTTTTTTAAATTTATAGTATCCAATTCATTTTTTCCCAATTAAGGGGCAATTTAGCGTGGCCAATCCACCTACCCTGCACATCTTTGGGTTGTGGGGGCGCAACATATGCAATCATGGGGAGAATGTGCAAACTCCAGACGGACAGTGACCCAGAGCCGGGATCGAACCTGGGACCTCGGTGCCATGAGGCAGCAGTGCTAACCACTCTTGAATGGCCTTTTTCTGCACTGTCAGGGTTCTATGGGGGGGGGGGGGGGGGGCGAGATCTTAAGGCAGCTGCGGTATATAAATCTTTTTGATATGTGATTGATTCATACAACAACAACCAATCAATTAAATACCACTAGAGAACTAACACAGATTGCAGAAATAATAATCCAGCTGTGAGCCCGTCATCAGCTTTTCTTTAATGTCAAAGTTAGTTGTTAAACCTACCACAATCACTTACTGTTGCTGCACCGTGAGTTCAGGCAAGACAGGATAAAGAAATGGATTCCTACCAATGCCCGTTATTAAATTATATTTAAGTGTGAGTTAGTTTTGCAAAAAATATCTGCTATTGCTTTTGTTTTGTAAAAAAAAACATTTGGAATAATCCAAATTTTAGATTTTAAGCAGCAGCAGTTTGTAATATGATGCTGGCTAAAATGTATAGTGATGCCACATTGTATTTTCAACCAGTGAACTTTAGACATTCATTATAGCTAATAAATTACAAGTCATGGTACTGTGAGTACTGTTATGTAATTAGCACTGTGCCCTTTGTATAGAACAGTATATTATCATGTCATTATCATGACAATGTGACTGGAACAGATTTTGCTAATGTAGCAAATTAGTGCATTGTGACGTTTATCTGGAGCTATTTTCTCAACTGCATTGTCTCACAAGCACATGATTATTGTCTCCTAATGATGTACTGCCAGTATAATGCTTAGACAATCTATATAAAAAAAGTAGTTCTAAAACATTGATGTCAGCAACTTAATCAGCTGAAGAATGAGTGGGACGAAAGCATGAACTTTTAATAGAAGCCAAATAGATGCAAACGTAGGAAAATAGCAAGATAGGGCAGAGGAGTAAGAAATATCAGGGCAATTGGTTAACTCCGACATTTTCTTAAAAAGTAGTAAAGATACAACTTTTGGTCAAAAGAGAAAAAATGTAAATGATCAAATAAAAGTAGCTTCTTCATGTCATTTTATGATTCCTTTTGCAATGTGACATAGGTGGTTCAGGCTAAGGAAACAACTCCAACCTTTGATATGAATTTCAACTCTTGGGCAAGAAATTGTGTGTGACATTGTCCTCACATGTGGGAGCAGAAGCGGCCATGTTTCCCAGTTCCGTTCGAGATTAATGCAAGATCACAATATCACGCTGGCTGGCCAGGTAAGTAGCAGGCAGTGCAAAACATGTTTGGATAAGGTCTGTGAGGCTGACGGGGGTAGGAGCGTGGTGACGTCCGAGTCCACTGGCGGCCCAGCGGTATATTGACAGGCGACTTGTAGAAACTACTAAAGATATTGAAGGAGGCAGGTGGAGGTCTGCATCATGGTGGCAACAGCACCCGGCAGACACTTCACATATGCCTCCAGATGTTCGAATGGCGTCTGTGTGCCCATGTGAAGGTGGTCCATGGCAGGAGGAACATCCTGATGGCGTGGGGTGGAAGGAGGAGGCTATCCCACCTCACCAAGGCAGCCTGGGCAGAGCTGGCAGCTGAGGTCAGCAGTCAAGGCCTGGTCTGGTGCACGAGGAAACAATGTCAGAAAAGGTTCAGTTATCTTCTGTGTTCAGCCAAGGTGAACTCAAAAGTTAGCATGGTCCAGTGTGGAGAAGTGAGGAAAGATGCCCGTCCTCTGTTGCACTCATGGGTGTAAGAATCAGAGTGTCTCAGGACTCACTTCTGCCCTGCATGCTAAGCGTGGAGAGAAGATCTGAAGCCCTGGATCCATCAAAGGGTCAGGTGTGCAAAAGGGTTGGGAATGTCCAAATGGTTGGCGGGGGTGAAGGGTGTTGGGGGACAGTTTGGCAAGGTGGTGGAGGGTTGAGTACGCAATAGAACTTTGTACTTACAGAAGAAACGTAGCCATAACAACGCCGAGAGACCTGCCACTGTGGTGAGATGAAAAACCTGGCAATCCTCACCAGCCATGAGCTGGGAGCCCTGGAGCTTGAATTGTCCTCAGGTCACAGAGAGGCTGAAGTCAGAGAGAGGTCGAAGAGCTCAGTGGGAAGAAGTAAGGCGGGTGGAGAGTGAAAAGAATGTTGGGTTGTCTCATCCCTCATAAGAACTTCACCAATCACAAAACCACTGTGATGCCAGATATCTCTCACACCTGGCTGCATGTGATATTGTGTATAGTGACTGTGTGATATGACTAACATTACCAACCAATTCTTTCCCTTCCTCAGATATGCCATCCTCCAGAGTCAGCCAGGAAGCCGATGATCCTTCGTGGTAGGAGGCAGAGGGGTTGTTTTTGCGACTGGGAGCCTATGTCCAGTGGTGTTCCGCAGAGATTGGTGCTGGGTCCCTTGTGGTTTGTGGTATACATTAATGATCTGGATGCGAATGTGGAGGTATGAAAGTAAGTTTTCAGATGACACAAAAATTGGTAGTATGGTAAATAGTGAGGAGCAAAGCCTTAAATTACAGGACATAGACTGGCAAGTGGAATTTAACCATGAAAAGTGTGAGGTAATGCATTTTGGAGGACGAACAAGGCAAGGGAATATACAACGAATGGTCGGACTCTCGGAAGCACAGAAGATCAAAGGGATCTTAGTGTGCATGTTGACAGATCTCTGAAGACAGCAGGGCAAGTTGAAAAAAAATGAAATGAAAATCGCTTATTGTCACAAGTAGGCTTCAAATGAAGTTACTGTGAAAAGCCCCTAGTCGCCACATTCCGGCGCCTGTTCGGGGACGACGGTATGGGAATTGAACCGTGCTGCTGGCCTGCCTTGGTCTGCTTTAAAAGCCGGCTTTTTAGCCCTGTGCTAAACCAGCCCCTATAAAGTGCCAACAGCCATTTGAACCCCTGGAGGCATATGTGAAGTGTCTGCCAGGTGCTGTTGCCACCATGATGCAGACCTCCACCTGCTTCCTTCAATGGTCTTCCTGGTCAGGGAATGCATCAAAGCAAAAGAGAAAGCCTATAATGTGGCAAAGAGTAGTGGGAAGTCAGAAGATTGAGAAGGCTACAAAAACAAAGAGAGGATAACAAAGAAAGAAATAAGGAAAGAGAGGATCAAATATGAAGATAGGCTAGCCAGTAACATTAGGAATGATAGTAAAAGTTTCTTTAAATACATTAAAAACAAACGTGAGGCAAAAGTAGACATTGGGCCGCTCCAAAATGACGCTGGTAATCTAGTGATGGGAGACAAGCAAATAGCTGAGGAACTAAATAAGTACTTTGCGTCAGTCTTCACAGTAGAAGATATGAGTAATATCCCAACAATTCAGGAGAGTCAGGGGGCAGAGTTGAATATGGTAGCCATCACAAAGGAGAAAGTGCTAGAGAAACTAAGAGGTCTAAAAATTGATAAATCTCCGGGCCCAGATGGGCTACATCCTAGAGTTCTAAAGGAGATAGCTGAAGAAATAGTGGAGGCGTTAGTTATGATCTTTCAAGTCACTGGAGTCAGGGAAAGTCCCAGAGGATTGGAAAATCGCTGTTGAAACCCCCCCTGTTCAAGAAGGGAACAAGAAAAAAGATGGAAAATTATAGGCCAATTAGCCTAACCTCGGTTGTTGGCAAGATTCTAGAATCCATCGTTAAGGATGAGATTCCTAAATTCTTGGAAGTGCAGGGTCGGATTAGGACAAGTCAGCATGGATTTAGTAAGGGGAGGTCGTGCCTGACAAACCTGTTAGAGTTCTTTGAAGAGATAACAAATAGGTTAGACCAAGGAGAGCCAATGGATGTTATCTATCTTAACCTCCAAAAGGCCTTTGATAAGGTGCCTCACGGGAGACTGCTGAGTAAAATAAGAGCCCATGGTATTCTAGGCAAGGTACTAACATGGATTGATGATTGGCTGTCAGGCAGAAGGCAGAGAGTTGGAATAAACGGTTATTTTTCGGAATGGCAACCGGTGACGAGTGGTGTCCCGCAGGATTCAGTGTTGGGGCCATAGCTGTTCTCTTTATATATTAACGATCTAGATGACAGGACTGGGGGCATTCTGGCTAAGTTTGCCGATGATACAAAAGATAGGTGGAGGGGCAGGTAGTATTGAGGAGGTGGGGAGGCTGCAGAAAGATTTAGACAGTTTAGGAGAGTGGTCCAAGAAATGGCTGATGAAATTCAACGTGGGCAAGTGCGAGGTCTTGCACTTTGGAAAAAAGAAGAGCCATGGACTATTTTCTAAACGGTGACAAAATTCATAATGCTGAAGTGCAAAGGGACTTGGGAGTCCTAGTCCAGGATTCTCTAAAGGTAAACTTGCAGGTTGAGTCCGTAATTAAGAAAGCAAATGCAATGTTGTCATTTATCTCAAGAGGCTTGGAATATAAAAGCAGGGATGTACTTCTGAAGCTTTATAAAGCACTAATTAGGCCCCATTTAGAATACTGTGACCAATTTTGGGCCCCACACCTCAGGAAGGACATACTGGCACTGGAGCGGGTCCAGCGGAGATTCACACGGATGATCCCAGGAACGGTAGGCCTAACATACGATGAACGTCTGAGGATCCTGGGATTATATTCATTGGAGTTCAGGAGGTTGAGATCTAACAGAAACTTACAAGATAATTAATGGCTTAGATAGGGTGGACGTAGGGAAGTGGTTTCCATTAGCATGGGAGACTAGGACCCGGGGCAACAGCCTTAGAATAAAAGGGAGTCACTTTAGAACAGAGATGAGGAGAAATTTCTTCAGCCAGAGAGTGATGGGTCTGTGGAATTCATTGCCACAGAGGGCGGTGGAGGCCGGGACGTTGAGTGTCTTTAAGACAGAAGTTGATAAATTCTTGATTTCTCGAGGAATTTAGGGCAATGGAGAGAGCGGGTAAATGGAGTTGAAATCAGCCATGATTGAATGGTGGAGTGGACTCGATGGGCCGAATGGCCTTACTTCCGCTCCTATGTCTTATGGTCTTATAAGTGCATGGAGGTTTTGCTGGAGCTCTATAAAACACTGATTAGGTCCCAGCTGGAGTACTGTGTACAGTTCTGGTCACCACACTATAGGAAGGAAGTGATTGCACTGTAGAGGGTGCAGAGGGAATTCACCAGGATGTTGCCTGGGTTGGATCGTTTCAACTATGAAGAGAGACTGGATAGGCTATGGTTGTTTCCCCTGGAGCAGAGAAGGCAGAGGGCGGACCTCATTGAGGTGTATAAAATTATGAGGAACATAAGTAAAGTGACAGGTACTTTTCCCCTTAGCGGAGGGGTGAATGACCAGGAACATAGATTCACGGTGATGGGCTGGAGGTTCAGAGGAGATAGGAGGGAAAACTTTTTCACCCAGAGGATGGTTGGAATCCGGAACTCACTGCCTGAAAGGGTGGTAGATGCGGGAACCCTCTCAAGAAGTATTCAGGGGACAGTTGAAATGCCATTGCATACAAGGCTACAGACAAGTGCTGGAAAATGGGAGTAGAATAGGTAGGTGCTTGATGCTTGACATGGACTCAATGGGCCGAAGGGCCTCTTTCTGTGCTATAAACCTCTATAACCCTCCCTTAACACCGGAGCATGTGCAGAAAGCAACTGCATCCACAGTACACCCTATCTCTGCACTAAGCACCAGATACTAGCAGGTCAATGGGCAATTGCTCAGTTGGTAATTAACAGTGTTGACAGCACATCACATTCATGGAGGCAGGCAGTGCCCAGGCACCGGCAGTTGGAGGACTGCTGGAGACCAGGACCATGTTGACTCTTGAGGTGGATGCGAAGCCTCTGGGGTCATCAATTAAGTGATGAAATACTGGATATCCAGAGGGATATGGGGGGAGATCTAGCAGAGATCCTGGAGGGTCTTGCAGGAGTCCATGTGAAGCAGGAGTCCAGCATTGATGCAAAATTACGTGTGTGCACAGCCTCATTCATTTAGTGGGGACTCTCATGGAAGAGGCAGATCCAGGAACTGAATCAAGGGTTCTGGGGTTGCTTTCGGACTGTAGCCCTCACACAAGCAATGACCTCAGTGTGGGAGTTGGATGCAGTATCAAGTCTCCCAGATGAGTGCCCAGTCATCAGTGGCAAAAAAGCTGCCTGCCCTCTTTGTGGACTCCTCTCGGTGTGCCCCAAACGAGGGTGGCAATTTCTCCATCTCTCTGCCAGTCACGGCACCATCCTTAAGAGTCCGTGACAACAGGGGCACGCCCAACCATGTTGTTGAATGCACCATCTCAGACAGAATCTACACCGGCCCCGTTAGTCAGAGGACAACCACTAAGGTCACCTGGGTCAACAAGGCATTAAGGTCAGCAACCTGCCATTTCTGGACCCAATATCCCTCTCGCATGTCACCACCTTGTGGAGACAAAGCAGTAATTGTATATTGCCTCTGTCCTCGGATGCCTGTGGAGTCATCAGTCACCGTTTCAAGGGACAACACTCCTAGTCACCCAGCAATCATCCATCGAGATGACCAAAATGCTTTGGCACCTGCGAGTGGGAGCTGGCAGCATATCTCGCATAAACCTGTAGAATCTGGGTTCTGTGGTTGCAAAAGATTTGAAGATTCCTAGAGTGAAACCACTTCCTCATGACAAGGAAGGCCTGTTGGCACCTTGGTCACCACATGGGTGTAAACAATGGCACATTGGATTTGGGGACACCCTATAATTGACACGAAGCCTCTGGCCAGCTCAGTCTGTCGAGCTTGATCTGTCCCGAAATGGATGCATGTGTTCACACGTCTAAACAGAGTATCAGTCACCAGCTTGACACAACTATTGGAAGGCTCCGCAAAGATCGCCCACTAATCCTTGGAAACATCCTGAGGCATAAAAGTTAAGGGATACAGCAACCTTCAGGGCCACGGACATTGGATGTCCACTCTCTCGGTTGGAGGGTACCTCCGGCCTACTCATCTGGCAAATGAACTTGACGGCTTCCCTTGAAAGCCAGAGTTTCCTGCTGCACTGGATTGCTGCCTGTACACCGTGCAGCTGGATAGTGGCGTCTTCTGTAAGGCAGTCCTCCTTGCCCACCCTGCTGGTCCCAAATACCCTGTGCCTCCCCTCTGAAGTGATGACTGCGACCACCTGGCCTTCTCTCTCTTTGGCTTGCCTTCCTCCTCAGAGGGGCTCCATGCTAAATAGACATGAATGGTCTGCAGAGATGCAAATGGGGCTGACCCACGCACGAAGGATGAAATGTCACAAGACTGAAATGCCCTGAAAACTCCAAACAAACCTCAAAAGTAAGCCATGAAAATGTTCACAATACTCTACAAAGTACAATATAGCACAGGAACAGGCCGTTCAGCCATCCAAGCCTGTGGTGACCATAGTACCTGCCTTAAAGGGGCAGCACAGTAGCACAAGTGGATAGCACTGTGGCTTCACAGCACCAGGGTCCCAGGTTCGATTCCCCGCTGGGTCACCGTCTGTGAGGAGTCTGCACGTTCTCCCTGTGTGTATGTGTGCGTGGCTTTCCTCCGGGTGCTCCAGTTTCCTCCCACAGTCCAAAGACGTGCGGGTTAGGTGGATTGGCTATGCTAAATTGCCCTTAGTGTCCGAAAAGGTTGGGAGGGGTTATTGGGTTAGGGTGGAAGTGAGGGCTTAATGTGGGTCGGTGCAGACTCGATGGGCTGAATGGCCTCCTTCTGCACTGTGTGTTCTATGTAATTAAAACAGTCTGCACTTACGGAGTGTGTATTCTTCCATTCCAACCCTATTCATATATTTGTCTAGATGTCCTTGAAATGCCACTATCATACCTGCTTCCACCATCTCCCCAGGCAGCGAGTTCCATATATTTACCACCCTCTTGTATAAAAGCTTGCCTCGCATATCTGTCCTAAACTTTCCACACACACTTTAAACCTACGTCCCCGAGTATTGACTCTCCTACCCTAGGAAAGAGCATCTGACTATCCATTCTGTCCATGCCACTCAATCTTGTAGACCTCTATCAGGTCACCTCTCACCCTCTGTCGTTCCAGTGAGAGCAGACCGAATTTATCTGACCTCTCCTCATAGCTAATGCCCTCCATACCAGGCAACCTCCTAGTAAATTTCTGTAACCTCTCCAAAGCATACACATCCTTCTGGTAGTGTGGTGACTAGAATTGTACACAATATTCCAAATGAGGCCTAACTAAGGTCCTGTACAGCTGCAACATGACTTGCCAATTTTTATATTTAATGCCACGACCGATGAAGGCCAGCATGCCGTATACCTTCTTGACCACCTTATCCACATGCGTTGCCACTTTCAGTCATCGGTGGACATACACGCCCAGATCTCTCTACCTGTCAGTACACACAAGAGTTGTACCATTAATTGTGTAATTCCTACATGCATTGGACGTTCCAAAGTGATTGTCCCACACGACACACACACACCAGGTGGGAACCAGAGCGCTAGCTTAGAAGGTGTAATAACTGAAGGGGAAATAGAGAACAAATATAATAGAACAACATAACCCTGTCTGCTCAAACACAGTGGTTTGAAGAGTATTTGTTTCAACGCCAGAAGCATAGCGGGTAAGGCAGATGAACTTAGAGCACTTACAATGTTGTGGGCATCACAGAAATGCGGTTAAAGGAAGGGCAGGATTGGGGGACAGCGCAGTGGTGCAATGGTTAGCACTGCGCCTCACAGCGCCGAGGTTTAATCCCGGCCCCGGGTCACTGTCAGTGTGGAGTTTGCACATTCTCCCAGTGTCTGTGTGGGTCTCACCCCAAGCAAAAAGATATGCAGGGTAGGTGGATTGGCCATGCTAAATTGCCCCTTAATTAGCCAAAAAAGAATTGGGTACTCTAAATTTTTTTTTTTTTTTTTAAGTGCAGGATTGGCAGCTAAACATTGGAGGATATAGATGCTTTAGGAGAGATGGAGGGGGATGTAAAAGGGGTGGAAGAGTAGCATTACTGGTTAAGGAGATTACAGCCGTACTGCAGGAGGACACCTTGGAGGGTGCATGCAATGAGGCAATCTGGTTCGAGCGCAGGAACAGGAACAGGAAATCAGCAATGATTGAATGGTGGAGTGGACTCGATGGGCCGAATGGCCTTACTTCCGCTCCTATGTCTTATGGTCTTATGGGGTAATCATATTGTTGGGCGTTTATTACAGGCCCCCCAAACTGCCAGCGAGAGATAGAGAAGCAGATAGGTAGAGAGGTTTTGGATAGATGCAAATGTAACAGGGTTGTTGTGGTGGAGGATTTTAATTTCCCCTATATTGATTGGGACTCACTTAGTGCTAGGGGTTTGGATGGGGCAGTTTGTAAGGTGTATCCAGGAAGCCTTCTTGATGCAATATGTAGATGGTCCAACTAGGGAAGGGGCAGTACTGGATCTGGTATTGGGGAATGAGCCTGGACAAGTGGTTGGGTTTTCAGTAGTAGAACATTTTTGGAGTAATGACCACAATTCTGTAAGTTTTAGGGTACTTCTGGACAGAGATGAGGGTAACCCTCGCGTTAAGGTGCTAAACTGGGGAAAGGCAAATTACGATAACATTAGACAGGAATTGAAGAATTTGGATTGGGTGCGGTTGTTAGATAGCAAATCAACATCGGACATATGGGAGTCTTTCAAGCGACAATTGATTAGGATTCAGGAACGTCATGTTCCTGAGAGAACGAAGGATAAGTATGGGGAGTTTAGGGAGCCTTGGATAACGAGAGATATTGTGAACCTCGTCAAAAAGAAAAAGGAGACTTTTGTACAGTCTGGAAGGGTGGGGACAGTCGAAACCTTGAGGAGTATAAAGAAAGTAGGAAGGTACAGAAGCGGGAAATTAGGAGGGCTATGAGGGGGTCATGAAAAGTCCTTGGTAAGTCGGATTAAGGTGAATTCCAAAACTTTTTATTCATATGTAAAAAGCAAGAGGGTGGCCAGGTAAAGGATTGGACCACTTAAGGACAGTGGTGGTGGTGGGGGGTTAATGTATGTGTTGAGCCAGAGGAAATGGGTGCAGTTCTAAATTAGTACTTTGCATCAGTGTTCACTAAAGAAAGGGATTTTGTGGATTATGATTCTTGAGTAGGGTGTGTGGACAGTCCAGAAATTTCCACCCGAGGTTAGTTGACCTATCGGTGGTCCAAGAAATTGTCAGTTCCCCCCTAGTCGATTCTCTAGACAGGCGGCACTGGAAAATTTACCTTATACGTTATAATCAATCACTGACAGAAATATACATATAAAATAGAAGGAGCAGGAGGCCATTCTGGCCTCAACTACTTTCTATGGTCGTGGATCCAGATTCCTCACTTTCTGGGTGAAGAAATTTCTCCTCCCCTCAGTCCTAAAAGGTTTACCTTATCCTTCAACTATGACACCTAGTTGTGGACTCCCCCACCATTGGGAGCATTCTTTCTGAATCTACCCTCCCTAATCTGGGTTCTATGAGATTCCCCCTCACTCTTCTAAACTCCAATGAATATACTCCAAACTGACTTAGTTTCTCCTCATATGACAGTCCCTCCATAGCAAGAACATCCTTCCTCAGAGAAGGACACCTAACACTGCACACAATACTCCATGTGTGGTCTCAGCAAAACCTTTCACAATTGCAGTAGAACAGCCCAATTCCTATATTCAAATCTTCTCGCTATGCCAACATACTATTTGCCTTCTTTACGTCTGCTTACTTTCAGCGACTGATGCACAAGGACACCCAAGGTCCCGCTGAATATCCACCTTTCTCAATTTGCACCCAGTCAACTCATTAATGGACACATCATGAATGGATGAAGCACTTTAGGGAAGGCAGTGGCGTAGTGGTATTATCGCTGGACTAGAGACCCAGGGTAATGCTCTGGGGACCTGGGTTCGAAACCCAAGAGTGCAGTTGGTGGAAATTGAATTCAATAAAAATCTGGAATTAATAGTCTAAAGGTGACCATGAAACCATTGATTGTCGTAAAAACCCATCTGGTTCACTAATGTTCTGTAGGGATGAAAATCTGTCATCCTTATCTGGTCTGACCTACATGTGATTGCATGTGGTTGACTATTAAATGCCCTCAGGGATGGGCAATGGCCCAGTCAGCAACGCCCACATCCCATGAACGAATAAAAAAAAAAAAATGAATCCTGATACTTTAAAAATACATGTGCATTTTCGAGAAGATAGAGGTGTCATGTTCTGTAAACTGCTGCTGAATGTAATGAAAGAGAGTAAGATGTCAGAAACATATATAGCCACCAGTTTATTGAAATAGGTGAATAGTGCCAGCCAGAAAATTGTGATTTTTTTTTTTCCAGAATTGAATCTGTAGATGTGTCCAAACCTCCACTTTGATACAAAACGTTGGTTTAACAAAGTAGGTTTTCCAAAGAGTTTGCAATAATCTGAGTTTTTCTGCAAAATACAAGATACTGTGATCATTCGTACCGTTTACACATTGCCATTTCATATTACATTCATCTGAAAAGATTCTTACGTAGTCAATTAATCAGCAAAACTGTCCACAGAGAACCAAAATTGATGCTCATGAAGTGCCAAATAGACAGTACATTGCGCACTGTACAAACCAATGCATACTGAATGAAATGAAAAATGAAAATCGCTTATTGTCACAAGTAGGCTTCAATGAAGTTACTGTGAAAAGCCCCTAGTCGCCACATTCCGGCACCTGTTCGGGGAGGCTGGTACGGGAATCGAACCGTGCTGCTGGCCTGTCTTGGTCTGCTTTCAAAGCCAGCAATTTAGCCGAGTGTGCTAAACCAACATACTGTACCAGGATTAGAATCTTGATCTGCTAATGTATTTAAAATTCCAACTAATGGTTTTTTTTTTTTTTAAACTAAGCAACCTGTAGCTAGTTTGGTTTGAATGCACCCACTCTAAGCAGGGAGATTGGTAGTGCTGCTTCAGCTGGATAGTCCACATGGAAATGTATTTCTAAGAAAGTAGATAAAATGAAGTAACAAAGTGAAACAAAGCACATTACCAAATTGTTTATTGATTTGAACGCATAAGGGATCAAACTTTAAAGAATTCAAAAGTAAATTGCTTTTTGTCCCCCACAAGATATTTTCTTGGGTTCAGTCAGGTCTGGAGGGGGGGGGGGGGGGGGGGGGGTGGAAAGAGTCCCCTGCAGGGTTTGGCCTGAGTGTTTAAAATAGTTATCCAGAAACTAGAAGTTCTAATGCTTCTCTCTCAAGGGCGGTATGGTAGCACAGTGGGTAGCACTGTTGCTTCACAGCGCCGGCCCGCCTACCCCCCCAAAAGACTCTGCAAATATTTCTACAAACTCAACTTTGGCAAAAGGATTGTACGATACATCACGAGAGACTACAAAAGAGACTTTCTTGATACTTACCAAAGCAAAACAAAATGAGAACACTGGTAAAAACAATGGGGGAAAATGTGCTAGGAATTTGGAGTAGAGGAAATCAACTACCTATAAAGCTGCTTGAGGGAACCATGGTTTTCCAGTGTTTCATTGCTGTATGAGGTCAGAGAGAATCTCATGTGAAACAGCAACACTGCTTTGCAGTGCAAAAAGCAATACTAGCTTTGATTAGGTCACTTTTAATGTTTCGGAAAAAAGTGGAAGATGATGATAACGAAGATGCCTGTTTCCACTAACTTGTTGCAGAAGATCTTCAACCTTGCTTTACGTTTTGAGGACAGCACACACTCCGATGAAGTGCCAGAGATGTTCAGGCTCACTGAGGAGCAATTTCACACTGAAGAATGTGTGCAAATTGAACCACTGCTTACTGAAAAAGATATTCCTATATTAACAGACAATCATCTTTTTTTCTTCAGCATATTCTTTGTCTTTCTCTTTGTCCATCTGATCCATTTATGGATGAGACATTACTTAATGCTTTGCTCATTGCAACAATAGAAGTTTGTAGATCCTCTACAGCTGTCCAAATCTTCACAGAGTTGAACAAGCTTTATTCTTTGAAGCATGTGCAGCAGGCAGTCCAACCTTTCCCCGAAGTACCAAAAAGTGAAATAAATGTTTTTTTTTAAATGAAAATCTCTGTTCATCACCTTCATACTGCAGACCAGAAGCAGAAACCTCTGTCAGAAAGGGGGCATAGTGTCTTCCAAGGAAATGATTCTGGACAGCATGCATCCTGTGTCCTCAAAGGGTGCCAACAGTTAGAGATTGACAATACTAGTGTAAGGGATGATGAAGGGCAGATGTATGATAATCTTTGTCACAAGTAGGCTGCAATGAAGTTAGTGTGAAAATCCCCTAGTCGCCACATTCCGGTGCCTGTTTGGATACACAGAGGGAGAATTCAAAATGTCCAAATTACCTAACAGCACGTGTTTCAGGACTTGTGGGAGCACCTGGAAGAAACCCACGCAGACAGGGGGAGAATGTGCAGACTCCACACAGACAGTGACCCAAGCTGGGAATCGAACCTGGGAACCTGGAGCTGTGAAACAAGTGCTACCCACTGTGCTACCGCGCTGCCTATCGCGCATAGGAGAATGGGCTGAAAATACTATGTGGATAAAGACTCCATTGGAGATATAAAAGGGTGAATTTTATGCGAAAGAGCTATGTCACATTGATTTTACTCACTAACAGAGGAGTACGAAGCATTTCAGAGATGTCTTGGTCTTATTTAACAAAAAGCAAAGAAAGGTACAACACCATTGGGCTAGTACTGTTGCTCAGAGCTCCTGGGACCTGGGTTCAATTCAGGCCTTGGGTGACTGTCTGTATGGAGTTTGTACGTTTGCCATGTCGGCATGGGTTTCCTCTGCGTGCTCCGGTTTCCACCGACAGTCCAAAGATGTGCAGGTTAGGTGGATTGGCCATGCTAAATTGCCCCTTTGTGTCCAGAAGGTTAGGTGGGGTTACTGGGTTACGGGGATAGGGTGGAGGCGTGGGCTTAAGTGGGGAGCGCTTCCAAAGGTCGGTGCAGTCTTGATGGCCGAATGGCCTCCTTCTGAACTGTAAATTCTGTGATTCTATGAGGAACAGGCACTTCAGCCCTCCAAGCCTGCGCCGACCATGCTGCCCGTCTAGCCTACAACATTCTACACTTCCAGGATTTGTATCCCTCTATTTCCATCCTATTCATGCATTTGTCAAGACGCCCCTTAAACATCACTATCATACCTGCTTCCACCACCTCCTCCGGCAGAGTGTTCCAGGCATCCAGTGCCCTCTGTACAAAAACTTAATTTGCACATCTCCTCTAAACTTTGCCCCTCGCACATTAAACCTATGTCCCCATGTAACTGACCCTTCCACTCTGGCTTCTGACTATCCATTCTGTCCATGCTCCTCATAATTTTGTAGACTTCTATCAGATTACCCCTCAACCTCCGTCACTCCAGTAAGAACAAAACAAGTTAATCCAACGTCTCCTCATGGCTAATGCCCTTCAGACCAGGCAACATCCTCGTAAACATCCTTCTGGTAGTGTGGTGACCAGAATTAAATATTGTATTCCAAGTGTGGCCTAACTAAGCTTTGACAAAGGGTCATCTGGCCTCGAAACGTTAGCTCTTTTCTCTCCCTACAGATGCTGTCAGACCTGCTGAGATTTTACAGCATTTTCTCTATGGTAGCCTAAGGCTCAGTACAGCTGCAGCACAACTTCCAATTTTTGTACTCAATGTCTCAGCCGATGAAGACAAGTATGCCGTATGCCTTCTTGGTTAGCTTTTCCACCTGCGTTGCCACTTTAAGTGCCTTGTGGCCCTGCAGAACCCTCTGCATGTCAATTCTTCAGAGTTCTTCCATTTACTGTATATTTACTTGTATTAGACCTTCCAAAATACATTACCTCACATTTGTCCGGATTAAACCCTATCTGCCATCTCTCCGTCCAAGTCCCCAAGTGATCTAAATCCTGCTGTATCCTCTGACAGTCCTCATCGCTATCCGCAATTCTACCAACCTTTGTGTCGTCTGCAAACTTGCATTTCAGACCAGTTACATTTTCCTCCAAATAATTTATATATACTACAACAGCAAACACCACTAGACACAGACCTGCATTCAGAAAGGCACCCTTCCACTGTTACCCTCTTTCTTCTATAACCGAGCTCTGTATCCATCTTGACAGCTCACCTCTGAACCTCTGATCCCATGTGACTTCACTTTCTGTACCAGTCTGCCATGAGGGACCTTGTCAAAGGCCTTACTGAAGTCCATGTAGATGACATCTACTACCCTACCTTCATCAAATCATTTTTGTCATTTCCTCGAAAAACTCAATCAAGTTCGTGAGAGACGACCTCCCCTTCACAAAACCATGCTGCCTCTCGCTAATGCTTCCACTTGCTTCCAAGTCGGAGTAAATTCTGTCTCAAAGAATCCTTTCCAATAATTTCCCTACCACTGACGTAAAGGCCTGTAATTTCCTGGATTATCTTTGCTACCCTTCTTAAACAAAGGAACAACATTAGTTATTCTCCAGTCCTCTGGGACCTCACCTGTAGCCAGTGAGGATACAAAGATTTCTGTCAAAGCCCCAGCAATTTCCTCCCTCAGAATTCTGGGGTAGACCCCATCAGAACCTGGGGATTTATCTACCTTAATGCTTTTCAAGACACCCAACACCTCCTCCTTTTTGATCTCAATGTGACCCAGACGATTTACATACCCTTCCCTAGACTCATCATCTACCAAGTACTTCTCTTTGGTGAATACTGATGCAAAGTACTCACTTAGTACATTTACTTTTGTAAATAGTCAGCAAGTAAACATATGTTTTGAAAAAAAAAGATCATTGACTCCAGCAAGATTTCTTTTAGTTAGAAACTAATGAATCCAGAGATTAAACCCACAATAGAAAAAGAATATTGAAGGCAGAAGGAGAGATAAAAGCTGAAGGAACCTGGGCAAGGGGTCAGTCAAAGGACTGGGATGGAGGTGAACAATATGTAACCTGATATTGGAATAGATGGTGCATGGGAACATACTGCAAGAGATGACAAAGTATTGGGAGGCTTGACTAAGGAAGGATTTGAAAACAAGGATGGGAATTTTAACATCAACTTGTTGGACAAATGGTACTGTATGGCAGGGAATCTGGGATCTTTTGAATGAATTGAAACTTGTGGAGGGTTGGAAAAAGACAGCATTTTAGAGCTGTCAAAACAAAATACTGAAGATGCTGGAAATCCAAACAACATTTTGGGAATAATTAACACATTTGGCAGCATCTGGCAATAGCGAAATATCAGTTTACAGTTAATTATCTTTCAAAGAAGTTGAGCCTTGAGCTAGTGAAGTCATGGACTTGTGCAGTGGTGGTAATTGTAAAGAATTGGAAGGCAATGATGTAGAGAGAGGCAAACGTGGAGAGAAAGCAGGGCCTGTGGCCATGTTGTATGTCAAAGCTATTTGAGTCTCAGGTAGTAGCTCGCAAAGTAAATGGAGTCAAGGCTAAAGACATGCGGGCAGGAACCAAAGAGACTGACTTTGGATATGTTGGAGGAAATTTTAGTTCATCTGTATCTTGGGAGTTGGCAGTGTGGGCTGATAGAGGAGGCAGAGGTGTTGAGCAGTGTGCTGCCAGCGTTATGTAGGCAGATGCCATGTTGCAGTTTATGGGTAAGCGTGTAAACATCAATGATATGGCAAGAAATCAGATTGGACTTCTCGAACTAGGAGGACTAGCAGCAAGCCAACTATGTATTACAGTAGATTAGAAATGAAGGGAAGGTTGGAAATAGTGCAGGACTTGGGACAGAAAAAAGAGGCTGATGGAGGTTTCTGAGGAGCAAGTCAAGATGCTAATTTAATTGAAATAATTGAACAGATAAAAAAATTATTAAAGACAGCATGGTGGCACAGGAGCAGCATGGTGGCACATGTGTTGGCACTGCTGCCTCAAAGCGCCAGGGATCCAGGTTCGATTCCGACCGGGTGACTGTGGAGGTTTCAGGTTCTCCCCATGTCTGCGTAGGTTTCCTCCCACATTCCAAAGATGTGCAGGTTAGCTGGATTGGCCATGTTAAATTGCCCCTTAGTGTCCAACGGTTAGGTGAGGTTACAGGGATAGGCCTGGGTGGGGTGCTCTTTCGGAGGGTCGGTCCAGACTCATTGGGTCAAATAGCCTCTTTCTGCACTGTAGGGATTCTATGATACAAAGATCTTAGAGGATGCTCCTGGTGCAAGAAGTGTCAGATTTCACAATCTAATTTATCCATAATTGTTCAAGATACTTTGATTTATGCACAGAATGTTTTGATCAAAGAAAAAGAACTTCATTTATATTACAAATTTCACAACTTTGGATTGTCGAAAAGCACTCAATTATTTCTGAAGTAGTTACTCATAATGTAGGGATGTATGGCAGCTAATTTCTGCACAGCAATGACCCACAATGAGCAATGAGATTAGTGACCAGATAATCTGTTTTTAGTGATGCAAACCAGGACATTGGGAGAAATCCCTTACTCTTTTCGACAGTGGCACGGGATATTTAGGTCAAAGAGTCATTCAGGCACAGAAGGAGGTCATTCAGCCCATTGAGTCCATACCAGGTCTCATTAGAGCAATTCAATTGGTCTTATTTTCCCTCGTGGGGCCACGATTTAATGGATCATTCGAAAGAGGACGCCTCCAATGACAAAATGCTCGCTTAGTGCTGAACTAAAGTGTCAATAAAAAGACTGTAGGCCAAAGCTGGAGCCAAGGCAACGGAGTCTGCTGAGGCAGACCTTTTGACCTTTAGTTCCGTTGCTGCACTAGAACTTTGAAGCATTTAATAAGTAAAATAGTGTGGATGCTGGAAATCTGAAGTAAAACAGGATGCTGGAAACATTTTGCAGATCAGGCAGCACCGAAACAAATTTAGAGTACCCAATTCATTTTTCCAATTAAGGGACAATTTAGTGTGGCCAATCTACCTACCCTGCACATCTTTGGATTCTGGGGGTGAAACCCACGCAAACACGGGTAGAAGTGGGAACAGTTTGTCCCTAACGTTTGGGTCCCGTCTCTAAGGAAGGATGTGCTGGCCTTGGAGATGGTCCAGAGGAGGTTCACAAGAATGATCCATGGAATGAACAGCTTGTCGTATGAGGAACGGTTGAGGACTCTGGGTCTGTACTCGCTGAAGTTTAGAAACAGAGATGAGGAGGAATTTCTTCAGCCAGAGGGTGGTGAATCTGTGGAACTCTTTGCCGCAGAAGGCTGTGGAGGCCAAATCATTGTGTCTTTAAGATAAGAGATTGATAGGTTCTTGATTAATAAGGGGATCAGGGGTTGTGAGGAGAAGGCAGGAGAATAGGGATGAGAACAATATCAGCCATGATTGAATGGTAGAATAGATTTGATGGGCCGAGTGGTCTAATTCTGCTCTTATGTCTTATGGTCTTATCAACACTCTCCAGCCCCTAATAATTTTGAACATCTCTATCGAAGCTCCTCTTACCCTTCATCTCTTCAAGGAGAACAGTCTCAAACGCTCCAATCTATACTCATAATTTGTTTTAGATCCCTGGAAGCTTTTGTGTAAACCTCTTCTGCACACTCTCCAATGCATTCACATCCTTTCTGTATTATGGCACCCAGAAAGGTACACACTATTCCAGGTGATGTCTAACTAGTGTATTTTGTAAGTTCAACATAACCTCCTTGCTCTTGTACTCTCTGCCCCTATTAATAAAGCCCAAGGATATGTACTAACTGCTCTCTCTCCATTCTTCAGTCAATTTTGCATCCACGTCACTGCTGTCGCTTTTTATTCCACAAGCCGTAACTTTTCTCACAAAGTCTGTTGCGTGACACAGTATCAAATGCTTTTTGAAAGCCCATGTATACCTCATCAACCTTTTTGGCTACCTCTTCAAAAAAAACGCGAGCAAATTTGTTAAAAACTACTTCCCCTTTAGAAATCCATGCTGGCTCTTCCTCATTAACCTTCATTTTTCCATGTGACTACTAATACTTGAACCTTACCCACCACTTATATTAAACTGCCTAGTCTATAATTGCTGGGGTCATTCTTCTAACTTTTTTGAACAAGGGGGTAATATTTACATTTCTCCAGTCCTCTGGTACCTCCCGTGCCTAGAGATGACATACTTAGTCTGAGCAATTTATTGAATTTACTATTTTGAATTTCTTTATAAATTCTCCAGTAGAATTGGTGTGTGAAGATGCATGCTATTAAGTGCCCCCACCCTCACCCCCACCCAAGAACAACAGGAGCTGGCAGTCAGAGTGTGTGATGTTAATTCACTACCTTGCATAGGAAAAACATCATGTAGCCTGGAGATAGAGACACCTGTAGAAAGAGGGATTTGTTAACATCAGCAAGAATACACACTACCACCAAACTCCAACTGTATAGCAAAGATGACCCAACTCAAAAACACCTTCAGGTGGATTAGCCCAGAGCACCTGTTGGAAGCATATTAAATAACTGGCAAAAAATCTACAATTTGACAATATTGTGCTGAGGACGTAGACAACTTTTACATCAGTATCAAAAGTAATTGTTTTATTTCTGTTTGACGGAACAGAAGTATTTCAAAATTTAAAAAAATAGACATATATAAACGGTTTCACCAATCTATTAGATAATCAATTAGATAGTTCCTATAACCTATTCAAAGCATTGGGTTCATTTTAATAGAATATAATTTCAGCACCTACAACGATTTAGAAAATGAGTGCCAATTTCCATTAGGATACAAAGATAAACAGGATATACACACATATGTATAATATATATATATATATATATATATACATACATACACACACACATACTACATGTATATTACTAACCTGACCAAGTCAGTCATACAGGATCCTACAACCACTACATCATAAACCATACTATCAGAAGGAAGATTTTCTGGGAATGACATGTTTAGCAAGTGCTTTCAAGAAAAGTACAGCAGTGTAATCCTAATCTTAACACTGCACCGCAACACCAATCACTTTGAGCAACTTCAGGTGAAAGTCCACAACAGGCGCCCATGGTTGCAGGAGGACCCCGTCGCACAGCGGGCTGCATTATTTGAGCTAATTAGATGGTTTTATTTGAAAAGAAAACGGAAAGGGGTGGCTATAAGGAGGTAAAAACGACCCTTTTAATAATAATAATGTTCTGCCCGAGAAGGATACCTATAATTATATATGTACATTATACATATATGGATTGATCAGGCAGCTGTTTGGTCGGCTGCAACGCCCTACCGACCGTTGTAACCGTTAGCGTTTGAAGAGCGCGAGCAGCCAGCTGGCAGCGCGAAGCAGTGGGGTGGGGGAGGGTGTGGTGACTCTGGTTACTGGACGCTCTGTGTTAATGGGACTCGCGGGTAGGTCCCAGGCAGGTACTCTAATCCCGCTCGCTGTCTGTAAGGATACAATCCCGCCGCCATGAATCGCTCTTCATAGAGCTTCTTGGAGGCCCAGTTTTGTTAGTGTATAATATTGACTGTTGTTGACAGCACATAAAGTCCTCGCTTAAAATTGATTTTTTTTTTTTGGAAGGGGAGTGGCGGGCGCGATTGTGTGTAGCTCGGACGCAACGATTTTGCACCATATGAGGAGGAGGTGGTTTGTGCAGCCGTGTATGTTTACAACCCCCCCCCCCCCCCCCCCCACAACCCCTGTGTTATTTCCTGTAGTTTATTTCCAAGCAGTTGCTGCAAGCATCCTGGAAACGTTAGCCGTGACATTTTGTCCTCAGCGGGATTGACGCAGGTGGTAAAGATCTGCTGAGCATATGGAAGCTGCGTTGGGGTTTCAGAGTTGACCTGTGGCTCACACACACATTTCTTCACTGAAACTTTTTTTGCATGTTGGGGGGGGGATTGAATCGCCTATCCGTGGCACTTGGTAAATCTGTAGTGAGGCGTGGTTCATTATTGCAACGTTTTGAATATATTCTTACACACATTCCCCATCCCTGTAATTAATTCCCTTGTTAGAAATAATCAAATATTTCTCTGGGTGCCCACCACACACGATAATGTAAGTCTGTCGGTGTTTGGATAGCTGTGATAATTTTTAAAAATTATTTCCCGGCCCCGGGTCCCTGTCCGTGTGGAATTTGCACATTCTCCCAGTATTTATGTGGGTCTCGCCCCCACAACCCCAAGATGTGAACAGTAGGTGGATTGACCATATCTTTTTATTAAAACAGTAAAACATATATACAAGGCCAAACGGTACAAACACTAATTTTGTGTTGAAACAGGGTACCCTCCCCTCAGTACCAATGTACAGGGAGGGGGTGTGGATACTCTGATTATTAAAACAGTTCACAACACATTTCTACAAAAAACAAATGGTACAAGCACTAAACTCTGCACTGGAGAGACGAAATACCCTCTCCACTAAATTGCCTCTTAATTGGGGAAAAAATGAATTGGGTATTTGTATTTTAAAAATTATTTTACAGAATGTGGGCACCCCTGGACCCAGCAGCATTTATTGCCCATACTTAATTGCCCTTGAATAGGTAGTGCTGAGCTGCTGCCCTGAACCGCTGTAGCCCCTGTGGTGTAGATGTACCAACAATGCTGTTAGGGAGGGAGTTCAGGATTTTGATCCGGGAGTGGCAGGTGGTATATTTCCAAATCCGGATGATGTGTGGTTTGGAGGGGAACGTGCTGGTGCTGGTGTCCCCATTTATTTCCTTCTCTTGTCCATCTGGGGGTGGTGGAGGTTGAGGGTTTGGAAAATACTGCCTTAGAGGCAAGTTACTGCTGTGCATGTTGTCTATGGTACACATGGCTGTGCATCGGTGGTGAAGGGATTGAATGTTTGTGGATTGGATGCCCATCAAGCAGGCTGCTTTGTCCATGCTTTTTAGCCATTCAGACAATGTCCATAGAACATGACAGCACAGTACAGGCCCTTCGGCCCTCGATGTTGCGCCGACCTGTGAAACCACTCTAAAGCCCATCTACACTATTCCCTTATCGTCCATATGTCTATCCAATGACCATTTGAATACCCTTAGTGTTGGCGAGTCCACTACTGTTGCAGGCAGGGCATTCCACACCCTTACTACTCTGAGTAAAGAACCTACCTCTGACGTCTGTCTTATATCTATCACCCCTCAATTTAAAGCTATGTCCCCTCGTGCTAGACATCACCATCTGAGGAAAAAGGCTCTCACTGTCCACCCTATCCAATCCTCTGATCATCTTGTATGCCTTAATTAAGTCACCTCTTAACCTTCTCTCTAACAAAAACAGCCTCAAGTCCCTCAGCCTTTCCTCATAAGATCTTCCCTCCATACCAGGCAACATTCTGGTAAATCTCCTCTGCACCCTTTCCAATGCTTCCACATCCTTCCTATAATACGGTGACCAGAATTGCACGCAATACTCCAAATGCGGCCGCACCAGAGTTTTGTACAGCTGCAACATGACCTCATGGCTCCGAAACTCAATCCCTCTACAAATAAAAGCTAACACACCATACGCCTTCTTAACAACCCTCTCAACCTGAGTGGCAACTTTCAGGGATCTATGTACATGGACACCGAGATCTCTCTGCTCATCCACACTGCAAGAATCATACCATTAGCCCAGTACTCTGTCTTCCTGTTATTCCTTCCAAAATGAATCACCTCACACATTTCTGCATTAAACTCCATTTGCCACCTCTCAGCCCAGCGCTGCAGCTTATCTATGTCCCTCTGTAACTTGTAACATCCTTCCGCACTGTCCACAACTCCACCGACTTTAGTTTCATCTGCAAATTTACTCACCCATCCTTCTACGCCTTCCTCCAGGTCATTTATAAAAATGACAAACAGCAGTGGCCCCAAAACAGATCCTTGTGGTACGCCACTAATAACTGGACTCCAGTCTGAACACTTCCCATCAACCACCACCCTTTGTCTTCTTCCAGCTTGCCAATTTCTGATCCAAACTGCTAAATCTCCCTGAATACCATGCTTCTGTATTTTCTGCAGTAACCTACCGTGGGGAACCTTATCAAATGCTTTACTGAAATCCATATACACGACATCAACTGCTTTACCCTCATCCACCTGTTTGGTCACCTTCTCAAAGAACTCAATAAGGTTTGTGAGGCACGACCTACCCTTCACAAAACCGTGTTGACTATGTCTAATCAAATTATTCCTTTCCAGATGATTATACACCCCATCTCTTATAAACCTTTCCAAGGTTTTGCCCACAACCGAAGTAAGGCTCACTGGTCTATAGTTACCAAGGTTGTCTCTACTCTCCTTCTTGAACAAGAGGACAACATTTGCTATCCTCCAGTCTTCTGGCACTATTCCTGTTGACAAAGATGACTTAAGGATCAAAGCCAAAGGCTCAGCAATCTCCTCCCTAGCTTCCCAAAGAATCCTAGGATAAATCCCATCCGGCCTAGGGGACTTATCTATTTTCACCCTTTCCAGAATTGTTAACACCTCCTCCTTATGAACCTCAAGCCCTTCTAGTCTAGTAGCCTGATGAATCACGCTGTCATTGTTAATTTTTCAGTTTTGCTTGAATGCTTGTGGAGCTGACTAGGACACTAGAGTTTGTTTAATCCTCCTCCCATAGAATTCAAAGGATGCAGTGAAGGCATTGCTACTAGAATTTCTTTATGCTCTTCGATGTCCCTGATACACCGTCTGGGGACTCGTTGTAGTACAGGAGTGTGGTGACGACAACTGTCCTGTATGCTAGGACTTTTGTTGATGTGTCAATCATTCGCTGCCATAGTTTGTAGAAGGCTGAGCTGGAGTAGCCTATCTGGTGTTGGATCTCCTCGTCGATGGTGATGTTTTGAGAGAGCTGGTTACCATGGTATAGGAAGTGCCCAACATACTTCAGAGTCTTTCCTTCGGAAAAAATGGGAGGTGGAATATTTGGCTGACCAGGTGTGGGTGAATTTTATTTTGGTAACAGGCTGGGTTACTTGTAGACAGGATTGAAGGGTTCGAGAGAGGTATGCAAATCTGTTGCAGAGCGGATAATGACACTGCAGTCATCTGCAAACTGTAGGTCATGTATCTCTTATGGTGGTCAGTTTAGTTTTGTCACGGAGGGGATGAAGGGTAAAGAGTTTTCCACCTAGGTGGTATTTAACTCCTTCCGGAGGGTAATTGATATTTGATGAGGTGAATAGCCACTGTCAGTTAGATTACAAATAATATGGGAGCGATCACACAGTCTTGCTTGACACCGATCTGGATTTCAAAGGCATTCAGATTTCAGATGTTTCAGATCTCTCACTCAAGAAATTTGCAGTCCTTTCGTCATAAAACAATTCCAGGATTGCAATTAAGCTTCTCAACATTTTAAATCTTTGGAGCCTTGCAATTTACTGAGTCAAATGTTTTGGTCAGGTTGATGACTGCAATGAAAGTTCCTGGTGTTCTCGACATTTCTCTTGTATTTGTTTGGCAACAAAGACTATACCAGAAATTCTTCTGTGACTGAGAATTTCCCCAGTCTCAGGAAGTAGGCGATTCAGGAGAATTCATGTCCGGATTTTCTTTGCTCTGGACATGAGGCAAATACATAGGAGAAGAGCAGAACAGTTCCCTTTGAGCTGGCTCTGCCATTTATCTATATCATGGCTGATCTTCTGCCTCAACACCATCTTTCCCCACTATCCACTGTATCCCTTAATATCATTGGTATCTAGAAATCTATTGACCTCTGCTTTGAACATACTGAATGACTGGTCCCCCACAGCCTTCTGGGGTAGAGAATTCTAAAGATTTGCCAACTTCTGACTGAAGAAACTCCTCACCTTAGTCCTAAATGACCAACCTCTTATTCTGAGACTGTTTCCCCGGTTCAAGACCACCCCCACAATCCGGGGAAACCTCTTTCTGGCATCTACTATGTTAAAGCCTGTAAGAATTTTGTACACCTACTTGATAGTTCACAGTGTGATTCATCTCCCTTCTTGAAGATCGTTCCAATTGTCACATTCCTGAAGTCTCGGGGGGAGGGGGGGGGCTGCTTTTTTTCATCCCCAATGAGTGCATGAGGGTGAGCTCATGAGTCTTGATGTGAGCAAAAGCCCAGCAATTTTGAAGACGTTAGTTTGAATACCATTGTTTTGCTTTGTTGTTTTTCATCTGTTCGATTGCTTGCTGCAGATCTCCCATTGATGGTGTTTCACCCATGGATTCTTCCAGAGTACTGGAGATTATCGGCTGCCACTGTGGATTCACGGTTGAGGAGTTGAAAATGTTATTTTCAGCATTAATGGATGGCATTGTCATCCTTATGAAGAGAAACATCCTGTGAGCGACAGGGATTTTTCCTGTTAATTTTTGTCTGTCGATGCTCCTGGTGGCTTTAGAGAAGTTGTGTATGTCATGATGATCAATATGTTGATGAATCTCGAGGGCTTTCTGTTCTCACATATGCCCTTCATCTTCTGGATTTGTTATTGGGCATCAGCCTTGAACTGTTGGAGCCATCTTCCAACCATGGCTTGTTCTGCCAGTTAGATAAAGTTGCTCCAGCAGTATGTCAGCATTGTTTTTGTAGAACCAATTCTAGTGGCGATGCTGCTCAACCCCATTTGTCTGGACACTAGGGCCTAGTACAGATGACTTTATTTGATTCCATTGTTCTGTAATTGATTTGGGTACGTGAAGATTTTGCAAATAGGTGCAGATTCAATCAAGGCATTCAAGAGGGAAATGAGTTGTTAACTGTCTGAAAATGAAGATTGAGCAGTGCCTTGGGGAGAAGGTGGGAGAATGGCATGAGGTAAATTGCTCCTATGGAGAGTTGATGTGAACACAACAGGCTGAATAGCTTCCTTCTGTGTTGTAACAATTCTGTAGTCGTGAGCTATTCTTGGAATTTACTTTTGGGCTGAGGCATTGACTTTTGGGTCTTGTGATGTATTGATGCTGAGTGGATTTTCATCATTGATCAAACAAGTCAATGATCTGTGCAACAGGCATCAATCCCCACAGGAATAGAGCGATATAGATATCAATAATATTTCTCTTCGACTTGAACAATGACATCCAGGAGGTGCCAGTGCTTTGATCTAGGCTGACTCCAAAAAGCCTCAACGGCAGAACAGATGTCCTTTCTCATTGTGGTTGCAGCCAACATAATAAACTCCTTCATACACTATAAAATACCATTACCTACAAAGGTAACAGAATATGCATTCTATGCGAAAATGGCACCTAAGTCATGGTTGGTGATTGTGCAGATAGTTCAGGAGGGCTGAGTTATTGTGACAACATACGCTCTCCTCCCACTGCACTGATCGTGCGCCGCTCTCAGGACTCTTGCAAAACCTGGTGTCTTATATGCTACATTCTATAACTTTACCATTCCTTCCAGCATCAAAGACTCTCAAATTTTTACAGCACGGAAAGAGGCCCTTCAGCCCATTGCGACTGCACTTGCCATCAAGCACTCATTTTTCAGCACTTGTCCCGTAACATTGTATTTCAGGCGCTCATCTAAATACTTCTTGAATGTTGTGAGGGTTCCCGCATCTACCACCCTTTCAGGCAGTGAGTTCCAGATTCCCAACACCTTCTGGTTGAAAAAGCTTCTCCTCATATTCCCTCTAAATCTCCTGCTCCTTAGCTTAAATCTATGTCCTCTGGATATTGACCCCTCCACTAAGGGAAAAAGTTGCGGTGCAGTGTTAAGATTAGGATTACACTGCTGTACTTTTCTTGAAAGTTCCTTCCTATCCATCCTATTTATGTCCCTCATAATTTTATGCACCTCAATCAGGTCCCCTCTCAGCCTTCTCTGCTTGAGGGAAAACAACCCCAGTCTATCCAATTTCTCTTGATAGCTGAAATGCTCCAGCCCAGACAACATCCTTGTGAATCTCCTCTGCACCTTCTCCAGTGTAACCACTTCCTGCCTAGAGTGTGCTGACCAGAATCATACACAGTACTCCAGCTGTGCCCTAACCAGAATATTATGGTGATATCATCTTTCCTAAACATCACAACTTTGTGCCACATGCCCAAATATTTAAACTTCTGCCCGTCACTGATAATCTGCCTGTGTTGTCATCTCCCGCCTGTTGTGATACCGAACTGTTTGTACATCTGGTTGCACCTCTCGCTAAATATCCTTCAGAAACACATTTTTTCAAAAAAGGATCTTTTTTCCAATCTTTTTTTGTGTCCAACATCCTGCATCATTAGTGGAAATAGGAATCACCACTGCTTTAAGAAGCTCAAGTGTAGTTGTTTTCCTGATAGATTTATTTATCCAAACATTTTGCAGTCATTGCATGTTTGGTCATTCTAATACATTGTAAGATTTCTTTAATGATCATGTTGGTGCAGACTCGATGGGCCGAATGGCCTCCACTGTAAATTTTTATGATCCTATGATACTGCTCAAGTAGGTAAAGTTAGTGACTGCTTCTACTTCTCATTGAATTTTATTTTTTCATTATGTTGTGCCTCTTTTTCGCTCTTGTTTTGCTCTCTTTAACATCTAGTTTCAGCCCTTTTTGTTTGCTGCTTTTTTACTTCATTCACAATTTTGTCTCGTGGGTTCAGGCTTCAAGAGGTTGCTCCTGTTACTTTTAAAAAATAATTTTGTCTTCAGGATTCAGAGATTTTATAATCACCAGAAAGCTCCCAAATTTAATTGTTGTTATACTTTCTGCATTATTCTAATATTCTGCTTCAGTGATTGACGTCAGTAGTGTGGAAAATTCTAGAGTCCACTATCAAAGATTTAATAGCAGAACACTTGGAAAACAGTGATAGAATCGGACAGAGTCAGCATGGATTTACAAAAGGGAAATCAAGCTTGACATATCTACTGGAATTCTTCAAGTATGTAACTAGTAGAGTTGGTGAATGTTGTTAATTTGGACTTTCAGAAGGCTTTCAAAAAAGCCCCACTTAAGAGATTGGCTTGTAAAATGAAAGCACATGGGATTGTGGGTAGTGTATTCAGATGGATAGAAGACTGGTTGACAGACAGGAAACGAGTAGGAGTAATTGGATCTTTTCCCAAATGGCAGGCAGTGCCTACTGGGGTGTTGCAAGGATCAGTGCTAGGACCCCAACTATTCACAATATATATTCATGATTTAGATGAGGAAACTAAATGCAAGATCTCCAGCTTTGCAGATGACACAAATCTGGATGGGAGAGTGAGCTGTGAGAAGAATGCAGAGATGCTTCATTGTGATTTGGACAAGCTGAGTGAGTTGGCAAATGCAGCACAATATAGATAAATGACACTATAGATAAATGAGAGGTTATGTACTTTGGTAGCAAAAGCAGGAATGTGGATTATTATCTGAATGGCTATAAATTGAGAGGGGGAAATGTGAAGCGAGACCTGGGTGTCTTCGTTCACCAGCCGCTGAAGGGAAGCATGCAGATGCAGCAGACGGTAAAGAAGGCAAATGGTATGTTGGCCTTTGCAAGAAGATTGAAGTACAGAAGCAGGGATGTCTTGCAACAATTGTAGAGGACCTAGGTGAGGCCACACTTGGAATATTGTGTGCAGTTTTGGTCTCCTTATTGGAAGAAGGATGCTCTTGCTACAGAGGGGGTGCAGAGGAGATTTACCAGGCTGAATCCTGGGATGACGGTACTGACAGATGAGGGGAGATTGAGTCAGTTAGGATTGTATTTGCTGCAGTTCAGAAGACTGAGGGAGGACCTCATAGAAACCTATAAAATTCTAACAGGACGAGACAGGGCTTTTTTGCATTGGTGGGGGTGTCCAGCACCAGGGGTCACAGTCTGAGGATACGGGATAAACTTATAGGACTGAGATGCGGAGAAATGTCTTCACACGCAGAGTGGTAAGCCTGTGGATTTCGCTACCCCAGTAGCTGGGGCCTAAACATTATGTTCAGAGGGTGGTGGGTTTGTGGAATACCAAGAGGGCTAGATAGAGTGAATGTGGAGAACATGTTTTCACCAGTAGGAGAAAGTCGAACCCGAAGGCATAGTCTCAGACTGAAGGGACTGAGATGAAGAGGAATTTCTTCAGCCAGAGGGTGGTTGCCGCAGAAGGCTGTGGAGGCTAAGTCACAGTGTCTTCAAGACAGAGGTAGATAGGTTCTTGATTAATAAGGAGATTAGGGATTACGGGGAGAAGGCAGGAGAATAGAGATGAGAAACACATTAGCTATGATCGGAAGGCTCAGCAGACCCGATGGGTGGAATGGTCTTATTCTGCTCCTGTCTTGTCTTATGGTTTTCAAGAATCAGTTAGATATAACTCTTGGGGTGAAAGGGATGATCAGCCATGATCAAAATGAAAGGCATAGCAGGCTCGAAGGGCGGAATGGCCTCCTCCTATTTTTATGTTTCTAAAATGGATCTTGGCATATAACATAAATATGAGCAAGGCCATAAGGCTCCAGAGGAATGCTTAATTATTAAGTTTGATCATGGCTGATCTGCATTAATTTCACTAGCTCACTCTATCCCTTGATTCCTTTAGTGCTCGAATATCTATTGATATCCAGCTTGAATATACTCAACTGAGCATCCACAGCCCTCTGAGGTAGAGAATTCCAAAGATCCACAACCTTGGCGAAGAAGTGGCTGACCTATTACCATTTGGTTTGAAACTCCAGCCAGAGGAAGCAGCATCTTATACTTCCAAAATCTCATGTTTCATTTGAAGTCCGATCAATGATATGGAATGTTAGGAAACTCTCAAAAATTAAACCATCTTAAATGATGGCCCCAGAGTCTGATCTTGAGAGTAATTTTAACACTGTAATCCTAGGTGTACACAAACTGTTCAAATTTTAATTATTTTAGTCAAATAATATTCAGAAGAGATGAAAATTAGCTCATTTATGCAACAGGTGGGACCTCTTAATGGATTTTGAAGACCCTTCACCCTGCTCCAACTTAATACACCTCTCTCTCTCCTTAGGACTACTCTTCCATGTTGTTCCTGTTAGCCAGTTACTCACCTGACTGCCCTGGGTTTATAAAGGAGCCTCACACAAAGGGGCTTTTAGAAATCGAGATGCACTACTCCAGCAATTGGTATGCCATGTCAAAGAATCTAGCTTTGGTATGCCAGAGTCATTTTGTTTGGCTGATTCCCTACATTTCTGCCATTTTTCTTTTTCTTTATTCGTTCACGGGATGTGGCATCGCTGGCTGGGCCAGCATTCATTGCCCATCCCTGAGGGCATTTAAGAGTCAACCACATTGCTGTGCATCTGGAGTCACGTGTAGGCCAGACCAGATGGATTTTTACGACAATGGTTTCATGGTCAACTTTAGATTTTTAATTCCAGATTTTTAAAAAAAATTGAATCCAAATCTCACCATCTGCCATGGTATATTCGAACCCGGATCCCCAGAGCTTGACTCTGGATTACTATTCCAAAGATAATACCACAACACCACTGCCTCTGCATCTTATTTTGTCTTAGTTATTATTGGTAATCTTAGTTTTCCAATTAGCACAGTAGAATTTAGATTCCTAAGTGATGCAAATATGATAGAAATTGGAAAGAATAATTAACATACAAAAAGACCAACTGGCCCATCAGATACGGTGTTGTCTCACACATCATTGTTTTGTAATAAAGTCAGCTCACCTCATTAAGTCTAGCATGATAATTAACACCATTTTGGTTGCATTTTTCTGTATTTTCTCAAAGACCCGCCAGTGAGAGAAAAACTGCAACTTTACTGAAACTTTGTGGCGCAGCCTGGAGATAATATTCTTAGTATTCCATTGTAATGCCCTAATAATACATGAAAGGCTAGTCTTCTTAATGGCCTTGTCGCACTTCATGTAGACCGTTCAATGATTTAACAACTGAATCCTGTATCTCTCTTGGAACCTTAGAAGTTAACCCTTTATTTTATACACATGCATTTCGGTCTGGCAAAATTAGTGTCACACTGAACTGAACCGTATGTCGAGACTTTGGGGAGGCGGTGGGTCTAGTCACTGGACTTGTAATCCAGAGACTCTGGGGACCCAAGTTTGAATCAAATAAAAATCCGGAATTAAAAGTTTAATGATGACCATGAAACAGTTGTCGATTGCCGTAAAAACCCATCAGGTTCATTGATGTCCTTTGGAGAAGGAAATTTGCCATCCAATATGGCTCCAAAACTGCAATGTGGTTGATTCTTTAAAAGAAAATGTACCTTTGAAATGACCTGGCAAGCCAATCAGTCGAAGCAGAGTTAAGCAGTTATGAGGAATAAATGCGGGACCAGCTAGCAATTCCTGTTTACATTTTTATGTCCATTGTAACCTAGTAAATTGTTCAGTTGTTCCCCTTATCTAAATAATTTATGTAGATGAACAGAAATGGTCCCAACGTTGATCTTTGCGGTTTTGTATAAATTGTTGTAGCCAATTTCCAATTTTTCTTGGAAAGGTGAAGCAGGAGTAGCCATTTGGCCAATGGAGTCTGCTGTTCCATTTAGTAAAATCTGGCAACCTGTCCTGAAAATTACTAGCTATGGAAACAGACGAAAGTCTGTCTTCGTGCACCACTAGGTACTGGTAGAGAATTGGAAATATTGGACAGACTGGGGATTTTCTTTGGAACAGAGGAGGCTGAGGCCAGATCAAATTGAGATGTATGAAATTGGAGGGGCTCTTGAGAGACTGAAAATGAAATGAAAATCGCTATTGTCGCAAGTAGGCTTCAATGAAGTCACTGTGAAAAGCCCCTAGTCGCCACATTCCGGCGCCTGTTCGGGGAGGCTGTTACGGGAATTGAACCATGCTACTGGTCTGCTTTCAAAGCCAGCGATTTGGCCCTGTGCTAAACAGCCCCTAAACAGACTGGACCTATTTCTGATCATGAATTCAATAGCCAGTGAGGATAGATAAAGTAATTGGTGGAAGCATTAGAAGGGAGTTGTTGAGTAATTTACCTGGAAGATTAATCGAAGCAGAAACACTCATCATATCTAACAAGCACTTGGTTATGCTGCAACCTACAGGACCAAGAACTCGAATGTGGGATTTGGCTGGAAAAATCTTTATTTGTTGGCAGACATGATGGGCCAAATGGCCTTCTGTGCTGTCAATTTTTCAATGCTTCTAACTTAAATGAATTTGAGAGAATATAGGCCGTGATATGCAACACCTAATTAAGCCCTGATATAATTCTGATGAATTTGTACTCTACCCTTCCAAGGCCCAAAACAGAACTCAAAATTCAATTAGGTAGTGTGTCAAGGGTTTGGACAGCTGAAGCATAGCATTGTCCCTTCTGTAATTTACCTCCCCTCCCCAGAAAATAAACACCAATGTTTCATTAGCTTTTTTGATTATTTTTTGTATTAGCCTTTTGTGATTCAAATAAATTGAAGTCCCCTTGCTCCTCGAGCCCAAGCCCCTCAAGCCGAAGGAAAACATATCTTCAAATTAAACTCCCATCTGCCACAGTTATGCTCAATCTATTAGTCTATGTCTGCTTTTAACATCCTGATCCTATTCACACAATTTACTGTTTCTTCCAACTGTGTCATCTGCAAAATTGGATATACTTAATTCTATTCCTTCCATCCAAGTAATTGATTTTATACATTATATTTACATATACGTATGAGTGGTGAAAGTTTATGCCTCATTGCATATATTTTCAGGTCTGTATTTTCTGGTTTCTTCCTCTCCCCCTTAAAGGAAATGCAAAGGCACACTTACCAAATCTGGAGGACTTTGGAAAATTGTAACTAATGCACCTACAATTATTACACATTCTTTACAACATTGTGGCAAAAACTATCAAGACATAATTAATCTGTCTCAAGTCCTCTTACTTCTCCATTAACATTTCTTACTTACATTAAATCTAAAAAGTTCCTTCCTTTGGCATCTGACAATAGAAATTTGTTGGTATTCAACTCTTAAGCTATTGATTGTCATTAAAAACCTAACTGATTCACTAATGTTTGTTAAGAACATTTAATGTCCTTACCGAATCCAGCCAACAAGCCACTCCAATCCAATATTAGCATGAGCTTGCTTCGAGGCAATTATGGATGGGTAATAAATGCTAGTCTTGCATCCCAAGATTGATTTTTTGTTTAGGTTATCATAATTCTGTTAAGGTTATCTAATTCTGTAGATATTCTCCTGAATCCAGTGTAATGTTTTGTTTACAAGTTACCTTTTTCTTTGCAGTATGTTTTTATTTTCCCCCAAATGTTAACTGTTTTTCTTCATTGAATATTTAGCACTGCAGACTGTCCTGTTCGTTGGTCTTTGACAGTGCCATTGTGGAGGCACTGAGTTGAAATGTCACCAGAAGTTGCCTTAAACAGAATTTCCCCTGCACTTCGTCCCTTTATCGCCAGTGTTGTCCGAAATGGAAAAATTGGCTTAGATGCTACAAACAATCTCAAAATAACAGACCTCAAGTCAGGGTAAGTGCTCATGAGTGATCCAAGTTGGTTTCATCTTACTATTCTGTCAGTTTTGTTCATGTTTTGCCAACACATTAATTTGTTCAGCTGAGGTTTGTGTATGTACATGTGTGCATGCATCCTTTTAACTAATACATTATTTTCAGTACTTGATGTCTACATTTGGTTGTGTAGATCAGGCCCAAAGTTGACTGCCAGTTATGCTGAATTCCCAAAGCAGAGAAGTCCAACTATGGAAAACTGCCAATGTGGTACTGTTCAAAAAGGGAAAGAGGCAAAATGAAGAAAACTACAGACCAGTACTCTATAACTTGAGTTGTTGGAAAAATATTAAAATCGATTATTAAGGAGAGACTAGCAGTGCATTTGGGAAGTCATAATCTGATCAAGCAGAGTCCGTGTGGGTTCATGAATCGTGTCTGAAAAATTTACTAATGTTCTTTGAAGAATTATCAGGCAGTGTCGCTGGAGGAGAACCAGGCGATGTATATTTGGATTTTCAAAAGGCATTTGATGAAGTGCCGCACAAAAGCCTACTATGCAAGATAGGAGGTCATGATGTTGGAGGTAATATTCTGGATTGGGACCGCAGCTCTTCACAATATATATTGATGATTTGTAGAAAAGAACAGTGTACACTGTGGCCACACTTGCAGATGATACAAAGGTGGGATGGACGGCAGGTTGTAAGTAGGATATAAATACTATACAGAACAAGATTAACAAGTTAAATGAGTAGGCAGAAAATTGCCAAACAGAATTCAATGTGGGGAAATGTGAAATTGTTCATTTTGGAAGAATGTGGATTATTATTTAAATGGAAAGAAGTTTGCATAAAGCTGCAGCACAAAGGGACTTGGTCCTCGTTCATGAAACCCAGAAAGCTAGCACAGATGCTGAAGGTAACAGGGGAGGCAAATGGAATGCTGGCTTATATTTCATGGGGTATAAAAGTAAAGCGGTGTTGCTGCAACTGTACAAGGTACTAGTGAGGCCACATTTAGAATATTGTGTACAGTTTTTGTCCCCTTATTTAAAGAAAGATATGTTATCACTGGAGGCAGTACAGAGGAGATTTACTAGATCCCGGGTATGGAGGTTGTATCTGTACTCCTTGGGAATTCAGAAGAATACGAGGTGATCTGACTGAAACATGTAAGATTCTTAAGGGCTGAGACAGGGTAAATGTTGTGAAGATGTTTTCACTCGTGGGATGAGTACAGGACCAGAGGACATACTCACAGAATAAGGGGTTACTGATTTAAGACGGATTTGAGGAAGAATTTCTTCTCTCAAAGAGTGCGGAATTTGTGGAATTCTTTACCCTAGGAAGCTATGGAGGCCGAGTCCTTGAACAGTTCTAAGGCTGAGATTGATAGGTTTTTAAAATCAGTAAGGGAATTAACGGTTATGCAGAGCAGGCAGGAAAGTGGACTCTGTTCGATCAGCCATAATCTTATTAAATGGCAGAGCAGGCTCAAAGAGCTGATTGGGCTGCTCCGGTTGCTATTTCTTATGGTCTTGTATGTTCACCCAGCTTTAAGTACAATCTCTGTATAATCAGCAACTATATTACTGTTATTTAGTTCCCATATAACTAATGTTTTCAATTTCAGGGAAGAAAGTTGCAAAATAGTGTCTTTGCCCGCAACTGTGTATTTGTATTCCCTGTAAGTGTTTTCCAATTAGTGTACTTTTTTGCATTGTAGCATTAGCTACTGATACTTTTATAACGGTAAAATGGGTTTCATATGTTTAAATAATTTTTTTATTCATTCATGGAATGTGGGCATCTCTGGCTTGGCCAGCATTAATTGTCCACCCCTACATACCTTTGAGAAGGTGGTGGTGAGCTGCCTTCTTGAATTGCCTCAGTCCATGTGGTGTAGCCTACATTTCTGTTAGGGTTGGAATTCCAGGATTTTGACCCAGTGACAAGTAAAGGAATGGTGAAATATTTCCAAGGCAGGATGGCTTTGCAAGGAACCTCCAGGAGGTTGTGTTCCCAAGTGTCTGCTGCTCGTGTCCTTCTAGATGGTTGTGGCCGTGGCTTGGATAGTGCTGTCTAAGGAGCCTTGGTGAGTTGCTGTAATGCATCTTGTAGATGGTACACATGGCCATCACTGTGCATTGGTGGTGAAGGGAGTGAATGTTTGTGGAGGGGGTGCCAAGTCAAGTGGGCTGCTTTGCCCTGGATGATGTTGAGCTTCTTGAAACTCCATCCAGGGAAGTAGTTGTTTGAGCTGCACTGATCCACGCAAGTATTCCATCACACTCCTGACTTGTGCCTTGTCATGGTGGATAGGCTTTGGGGAGTGAGAAGGCAAGTTTCATAGATTATCATATACTTTACAGTGCAGAAGGAGGCCATTCGGCCCATCGAGTCTGTACCGGCTCTTGGAAAGAGCACCCTACCCAACACCTCCACCCTATCCCCATAACCCAGTAACCCCATCCAACACTAAGGGCAATTTGGGACACTAAGGGCAATTTATCATGGCCCATCCACCTAACCTGCACATCTTTGGACTGTGGGAGGAAACCGGAGCACCCGGAGGAAACCCACGCACACACGAGGAGGATGTGCAGACTCTGCACAGACAGTGACCCAAGCCGGAATCGAACCTGGGACCCTGGAGCTGTGAAGCAATTGTGCTATCCACAATGCTACCGTGCTGCCCTCTAAGCTACTCGCCTCAGGATTCCTTGCCTCTGATTGGGTCTTGTAGCCACAGTATTTTTAGTGTCACAGCATTACACAACATTATTCAACATGTAACACTTACAAGTGCAGTACACATTGAATTTATTTGAATTCAAATCTTGCTGCATGGTAAAATCGTTGCATTGAATTTATTTGAATTCAAATCTTGCTGCATGGTAAAATCTTTGCATTAGCAAAGTACAAGTTGACCTGATGTTAGCTGAAACAAACGGCTTGTCCTTGTGGTAAAATATCGCAGTGTTTTACAAGGGATAATATCAACAACCAAATGATCAGGTGTTAAACCAGGATGATGCTAAGTGCAGAAGGGAGTTTTCTGATCTCCTAATCATTGTTCCTCACTTCACACATTCAAATTAAGTGTTTACTCTATTCATTGCTGTTCATGCCATTTTGGGTGTGCAGAATTCGTACAGTGTTTAACTATGTTAGAAAAGGGATTTTCAGAATGATACATTGTTTGAGGTCCTGGAAAGTGTTTGAGACATGTCATTACAACTTGTTTTTTCAATGTGAAAGAAGTGATTTTGAAGTATAAGGATCCTCCTATTTAAACCTGATTTCCCTTGGGCATTCCCTTATTTTGTTATCTTGGCTGTTTTAACTTTTGTATTTGGACAATTACTGACCCCCCTCCCCCCCCCCGGGGCAGATGTGCTGTTTTGTTTGGACTCTAGAGACCCCGGGGCCTGGCCTAGTGATGATATATTTTGATGGACTTAATCGGCTACTTTGATTTCCTGGGACTTGACTGGCTCTCGTGATTGGTGCTGGTGTTCTGGATGGTTCTGCTAAACTCATGATTGGGCGTTCTGACTGAATGCACATGCCAGAAGATCCAATTCAACTGGTGGTTTTCAACACTCTGCCACCTCAGAAGATCACTGTCGACAAAGACTTCAATACCTCTGTCATTCCACCACTTTCCCTTTCTCTGTGTGCGTTTGCCTTTTGTGTGTTTGGGTAGAGGGTGAGACGGTCAAAGGGGAAAGTAATAGATTAGCAGGCCATTATTCTAGTTTAATTATTGCATTTTCTAATTCTTCTGGTTATAAATAAACAGTTATGACTTCCGGTGGCAGCCATGGAGTGAAAGGTCGCACATTTGGCAGCTCCCGCTCATGGTGGTCTGTTTGTGGCTTTTACGCCGGATTGTTGGAGGAATTTTGTGAAGTAAGGGTGTGGAAGCAGGAACAGAAGGAGGGGACCCCTAATTTATGGAGCTGCGCCCCAGGCAAAGTTGGAATCAGAAGTTGGTGGCAAGTGAGGACCAGATTTCGAATGTGGCAATGGCGGATGCACAGGGTTTGACCCCGCCAGCTCAGTGGTCGACAGACCAGTTGGTGAGCTTCTTGAATGAGTAATTCTCCCACCAATGTAAAGAGTGTGCGGAGGACCTGGCCTGGGCGGCGGACTCGATTCGGGCGGTGGTTGACCGCGTGGAGGCGAGACTGATGACCCAGGGACAGGCATTCCAGAGGTTGGAGGAGCAGGTGGAGGAGCATGAGGAGCAGTCCACCTCGATGGCAGCAGAGATCAGGACCAGCAGAAGCGATTTTTGGAGAAGGTGGAGGACCTAGAGAACCGTTCTCGGAAGCAGAACATCTGGATCGTGGGTCTGCCGGAGGGGAAAGAAGGATTGGATGCTGGTGCGTATGTGGGGAAGATGCTGGAGAAACAGATGCGGGAAGGTTTGTTTGCTAAGCCGTTGGAGGTGGACCAGTCCCACAGGGCACTTGTGCGTAAGCCCCAGGGGTGTGAGCACCCGAGGGTGATGGTGGTCTGACTGCATCGGTTCTTAGACAAGGAACTTACAAGGAATGAGATGGGCCAGGCAGACAAAGCGGTGTGTGTGGGAAGATGCCAAGATCCGGGTGTACCAGGTCTTGGGAGCAGAACTCGCAAAGAGGAGGAAGAGTTTCAACAAGGTCAGGTCGGCCCTGTATGCAAAAGGAATAAAGTTTGGACTGCTTTACCAGGCCCGTCTATGGGTGACTTGTGAGGGGTGTGAATTGTACTTTGGCTCGCCGGAGGACGTGGTGGACTTTATGAAAGTCAATAAGCTGATAGGAGAATGAAGATCTTGAGCTTTGACTGGGGAACTGAGCTAGGAGCTATGTTTTGTAAAACTTTCAATGTTCAATTTGCGATTTTCGGAATGACGTTTGAGACTTTTGTATATATATTTTCTTTTTCTGTTTTTCATTCGGTTCTGTTTGGGGTTAGCTGAGTAGATAATACTTTGTTAAGGGAGGAGAGGTGGGCCTTTGTACTCGGACCTTAGGAGGGATTGTTTGTTTGCTCCTGTTTCTTGCCGTTGTTTTGAGAATTTGCATTAAACGCAGGGGGAGGGTAACCAGTGGGGTGTAGGATGCTAGGTGCCAGGGGCGGGGGTTGCCAGGCTAGCTGGGAGGGCTAGTTCACGAAAGCAAAGTGGGGGGTGAGCTGAAGACCAATGTAACTGGGGGGGGGGGGGTTAAACTGCTGACGGGGAGAGGACTTTTAAGGTGGTGGAGAAGAGTTGATGACCGTAGCTGCTGGAGGGCGGGCCAGGTGAGGTGCAGGGCATGGGCCAAGGGCTGGCCTGGGAGAGGCTATGGCTGATCGATAGGGGAGAGTGGTAGGGTGCCCCTGGACCAGGTTGGTCACGTGGTGTTCGCACACTTGTGGCAACTGAAGGCAGACGTGGCAATGTTGCTGGAGACGCACTTGAAGTTGGGAGACCAGGTTAGACTGAGGAAGGGATGGGTCGGACAGGTGTTCCATTTGGGATTGGACTTTAAAACGAGGGGGGGTGGCAATTCTGGTCAACAAAAAGGTGACATTCGAGGTGGGGAAGATAGAGGCAGACCTGAGGGGTTGATTTATTATGGTTCGCGGGAAGCTGGTGCTGGTGAACATGTGTGCCCCAAACTGGGATGATGCCAAATTCGTTCGGAGGGTGCTGGGAAGATTCCGGACCTGGACTCGCACCGACTGATTATGGGGTGGGAGATTTCAACACGAGATTAGACCGGTCTGGAAAGGTGTCAGCAAAGTCAAAAGAGCTGCGGGGGTTTATGGAGCGCATGGGAGGGGTGGATTCGTGGAGATTCGGGAGGTCAAGGAGTAAGGAGTTTATATTCTACTCTAAATATGCACAATGCATATTCCAGGATAGACTTCTTCATGCGGATACTGAATACTCAGCAATTGTGGTGTCAGACCATGCCCCAGACTGGGTAGACATGCAAGTGAGCAAAAGAAAGGCCCAGCGGCCGCAATGGAGATTAGATGTAGGGCTGCTAGCGGAGGATGAGGTGTGTGGGTGGGTGAGGGAGGCCATTCGGGGATATATAAAGATTAATGATAAGGGTGAGATCTCGGCAGGGGTTGTATGGGAAGCACTGAAGGCAGTTATAAGGGGGGAATTCATCTCGATTCAGCCCCATAGGGAGAAGACTGAACGGGCGGATTTGGACAAGCTGGTAGATGAACAGGAGATATGCGGAGTCTCCAGATGAGGGGCCCCTGAAGGAGCGGCAGAGACTGCAAATGGAATTTAGGCTCCTGTCCACAGGTAATGCAGAGGGACAGCTGAGGAGGATAAAGGGGGCAGTGTATGAATGTGAGGAAAGAGCCAGCAGGATGTTGACACATCAGCGGAGGAAACGGGAGGCGGCAAGAGAAATTGGGAAAGTAAAGGATATAAGGGGGAAGGTAGTTGTGGACCTGGAGGGGGTGAATAATGTGTTTCGTGAATTTTATAGCTGACTTTATAAATCGGAACCACCAGCCGGGGAGGAGGGTATGAAGCGATTCTTGGGGGGGACTGGAGTTCCCGAGAGTAGACGAGGAGCTGGTGGAAGGCTTGGGAGGCCCAATCGGGCTTGGGGAGGTGATAGACAGACTGGGGGGGCGATGCAATCGGGCAAGGCTCTGGAACCTGATGGATATCCGGTTGAGTTTTACAAAAAAGTTCTCTGGGTTTCTGGGCTGCTCCTGGTAAAGGTTTTTAAAGGAGTCCAAGGAGCTGGGGGTGCTCCCTCCAACGCTATTGCAGGCTTCGATTTCCCTTATTTTGAAGTGGGATAAGGATCCAGAGAGCTGTGTATCATATAGGCCGATCTCTCTTTTGAATGTAGATGAGAAGTTGCTGGCAAAGATCTTGGCCACACGTAGAGAGGATTGTGTCCCAGGGGTAATAGGGGAGGACCAGACGGGATTTGTGAAGGGACGGTACTTGACGTCCAACATCAGACGGCTCCTAAATAGTATAGTGATGGCAGCGGATGCAGAAAAGGCCTTTGATTGGGTGGAGTGGAAGTGATATCCTAGGAAGGGTTGGGTTCGGCAGGGATTTGTGGATTGGGTCCGGTTGCTATACCAGGCACTGGTGGCGAATGTATGGACCAACCGGGTCCGGTCAGAATACTTTTGTTGTGTAGGGGGACAAGACTCTCCCCACTACTGTTTGCCCTGCCCATTGAGCCCTTGGCAATGGCCCTTAGGTCATCAAATGTCTGGTGGGGGGGGGGGGGGGTTATAGAGCATAGGGTCTTGCTGTACGTGGATGATTTGCTCCTTTGCATAACAGACCCGTTGGGGTGATGCCTGGAATTATGGAGATATTGGAAGAATTTGGTCGGTTGTCCGGCTACAAGTTAAATATGGGTAAGAGTGAAGTGTTCGCGATCCAGACACTGGGCAGAAGAGGAGAGAGAGAGAGTTACCAATTTAAAGTGGTGGGGAAGAGTTTTAGGTACCTGGGGATTCAAGTGGTTAGGGACTGTGGTCATCTCCGTAAATTAAATTTGGGCAGGGTGGTCGAGCAAATGAAAGGAGACTTCCTTAGGTGGGACATGCTCCCGCTGTCACTGGCGGGGAGGTTACAGACTGAAGAAGACAGTCCTCCCGAGGTTGCTGTTTGTTTTTCAATGACTTCCAATTTTTATCCCCAAGGCTTTTTCAGGAAGATGAACGCGATCCAGACACTGGGCAGGAGAGGCGAGAGAGAGAGAGTTACCAATTTAAAGTGGTGGGGAAGAGATTTAGGTACCTGGGGATTCAGGTGGTTAGGGACTGTGGTCATCTCCGTAAATTAAATCTGGGTAGGGTGGTCGAGCAAATGAAAGGAGACTTCCGTAGGTGGGACATGCTCCCTCTGTCACTGGCGGGGAGGTTACAGACTGAAGAAGGCAGTCCTCCCGAGGTTGCTGTTTGTTTCTCAATGACTTGCAATTTTTATCCCCAAGGCTTTTTCAGGAAGATGAACGCGGCGATCTCGGGTTTTGTAGGGCTGGTAAGACCCCTAGGGTGGAGAAGGTACTTTTGGAATGAGGGCGTGGGGATGGGGGGGCTTGGCCCTTTGGAATTTTATTAACTATTACTGGGCTGCCAACATATCGCTAGTTAGGAAGTGGGTAGTGGGGGGAGGGGTCAGTGTGGGAGCAAGTGGAGGCGGCATCTTGCAAGGGTACGAGTCGGGAGGCTTTACTAACGGTGCACCTGCCGTTATCGGTACTCCACAAGCCCGGTGGTGGTGGCAACCCTGAGGGTGTGGGGACAATGGAGACAGCACATTAGATTGGAGGGGGCATCAATGTGGTCACCGAACTATGATAATCACTGGTTTGTTCTGGAGGGACTGGAAGGGGGCTTTAGGAGGTGGCAGCGGGCAGGGATTGAGAGATTTGGGGATCTCTTCATTGAGGAGGGCTTCCCGAGCCTGGAGGCATTAGAGGAGGAGTTTGAGTTGCTGGGTGGGAACCGGTTTCAGTACCTGCAGGTGAGGAACTTTGTCCAGAGGCAGGTTCCAAGCTTTCCTCGCCTCCCCTAAGGGGACTGCAGGATAAGGTGATGTCAAAAATTAGGGTTGGGGAGGGGAGGGTTTCGGCGATATACAAGGAGTTGATGGAATGGGAAGGGTTCCCTATCTGGGTAGTGAAGAGGAAGTGGGAGGAGGAGTTGGAAGTCGGACTATGGGAAAAGGCCTTGGAGAGTCAATTCATCCTTGTCATGTGCCAGGCTTAGCCTGATCCAGTTCAAGTTGGTTCATAGGGCTCATATCACTGTGGTCCGGATGAGTAGGTTTTTTGAGGAAGTGGAGGATAGGTGCGGGCGGTGTGGGGTATCCCGGTGAACCACGTACACATGTTCTGGGCATGTCCGAACTGGAGGGGATTCTGGCAGGGATTTGCGGATGCCCTGGAAGGGAGGCTGACTCAGAGTCCAGAAATGGCAATATTTGGGTTACGGAGGATCTGGGGGGCGGGGGCGGGGGGGGGGGGGGGGAGCCGATGATTTGGCCTTTGCCTCCCTGGTGGCCCGGAGACGGATTTTGCTGGGGTGGAGGGACTCGGAGCCTCTAAAGCCAGGAGTGTGGGTTAGTGACATGACAGAGTTTCTCAGGCTGGAAAAGATCAAATTCGCCTTGAGAGGTTCAATTCAGGGGTTTGCTCAAAGGTGGCAGCCGTTTATCGACTCTTTTGAGGAAAACTGAACGTTCGCAGAAAGAGGGGTTGGGGGAGGAGAGAAAAATAAGAGGAATGGCAGTGTAAAGTAATAGACCAGGAATCTAATAGATGGGTAGTTAGGAGCTAGGGCGGCGGGGTAGTTGGTTATGTTATTGTAATATTGTGTTGGGCCGCTAGGCTGTTTAGAGTGTTAATTTGTTAAACTGTGAAAATTACAAATGCTTCAATAACAATTATTATTTTTACTTACAAATCTGGTGGATGGAAGTCATTTGAGCAGCCTGGGTCAAAGATGGTGAAAACTTCATAAGAATTATTGGTTAATTCATTTATTTTGCGACTCTGGGTCAAGGGGGGCTGGAATTGACTGCGGCTTAGCCCAGGGTAACAAAAGAAACATTATTCCAGCTCAGCATGATTCGTTTGTTATTGAAAGTTTGCAGTTTTTCATTTTGGTCTCACAGGCTAACTTATACTAAACTGAATAAAAATCTTGGGTTTGTCTCGTGAAATTCCTGTTTTATATTGCAATCCAGCAATTACATAGATTGTTGTAGGTTGTTATAGTCTGAGTGTTGCCAGCCATTGTTTTCCTTTTTTGTCTTATTGAAATTTTTGTTTGGTTCCTCCTTTCAGATGCACATCACTAACACCCGGACCCTGTTGTGACCGGTTCAAGCTGCATATTCCTTATGCTGGGGAGACCCTAAAATGTGAGAAATATTTTATTTTTGGAGATCATTTAATGAAACATTTCAGTCATAGCAGAATTTAAATAACATTGCAGAACATACTGTAGAAACGTTGTGTAATTAGTACCATTCATTAATTGTCTAATAGCTACAATTGTTCTTTTTGGACACTATCAAAAGTATATTTACAAACACATTGATCACTGAGAGTTGTTCTGAACCATATGATGGACCTAAAGAGAGAGCTAAGAAGAGCCAGGAGGGGACATGAGAAGTCTTTGGCAGGTAGGATCAAGGATAACCCGAAAGCTTTCTATAGATATGTCAGGAATAAAAGAATGACTCGGGTAAGAGTAGGGCCAGTCAAGGACAGTAGTGGGAAGTTGTGCTTGGAGTCCGAGGAGATGGGAGAGGTGCTAAATGAATATTTTTCGTCAGTATTCACACAGGAAAAAGACAATGTTGTCGAGGAGAATACTGAGATTCAGGCTACTAGACTAGAAGGGCTTGAGGTTCATAAGGAGGAGATGTTAGCAATTCTGGAGAGGGTGAAAATAGATAAGTCCCCTGGGCCGGATGGGATTTATCCTAGGATTCTCTGGGAAGCTAGGGAGGAGATTGCTGAGCCTTTGGCTTTGATCTTTCCGTCATCTTTGTCAACAGGAATAGTGCCAGAAGATTGGAGGATAGCAAATGTTGTCCCCTTGTTCAAGAAGGGGAGTAGAGATAACCCCGGTAACTATAGACCAGTGAGCCTTGCTTCTGTTGTGGGCAAAATCTTGGAAAGGTTTACAAGAGATAAGGGTGTATAATCATCTGGAAATGAATAATTTGATTAATCATAGTCAACACGGTTTCGTGAAGAGTAGGTCGTGCCTCACAAACCTTATTGAGTTCTTTGAGACGGTGACCAAACAGGTGGATGAGGGTAAAGCAGTTGATGCGGTGTATATGGATTTCAGTAAAGCGTTTGATAAGGTTCCCCACGGTAGGCTACTGCAGAAAATACGGAAGCATGGTATTCAGGGAGATTTAGCAGTTTGGACCAGAAATTGGCTAGCTGGAAGAAGACAAAGGGTGGTGGTTGATGGGAAGTGTTCAGACTGGAGTCCAGTTACTAGTGGTGTACCACAAGGATCGGTTTTGGGGCCACTGCTGTTTGTCATTTTTATAAATGACCTGGAGGAGGGCGTAGAAGGATGGGTGGGTAAATTTGCAGATGACACTAAAGTCGGTGGAGTTGTGGACAGTGCGGAAGGATGTTACAAGTTACAGAGGGACATAGATAAGCTGCAGCGCTGGGCTGAGAGGTGGCAAATGGAGTTTTAAAAAATATATATATTTTATTCAAATTCTTTGGCCAAACAAAACAATACAAAGGATTTTCTTTTTACAACAGTAAAACAGTATAAATAACAGTGGCCGTTTTTAACAAATAAATAAATAATATAAAAACTAAATGGCAACAGCCTTATCAAAAATAATAACTCTCCAAAAATAAAATCCAACAATCCAATATGCATAGCCTATTACAAATATCTATACAAAAACACCCTTGAGGACCCACCCGGGCCCTCCTCTCTCCCCCCGGGTTGCTGCTGTTACCTTCCCATTTCCTTTATCGTTCTACGAGGTAGTCAATGAACGGTTGCCACCGCCTGGTGAACCCTTGAGCCGAACCCCTTAGTGCGAACTTTATCCGTTCTAGTTCTATAAACCCTGCCGTGTCATTTATCCAGGTCTCGACGCCTGGGGGTTTGGCTTCCTTCCACATAAGCAATATCCTTCGCCGGGCTACTAGGGACGCAAAGGCCAAGACATCAGCCTCTTTCGCCTCCTGCAGTCCAGGCTCTTCTGCAACCCCGAATATAGCCAACCCCCAGCCTGGCTCGACCCGGACCCCCACCATCCTCAAAAGCACCTTTCCCACCCCCACCCAGAACCCCTGCAGTGCCGGGCATGACCAAAACATGTGGGTGTGGTTCGCTGGGCTTCTACCCCAAAGAATTTACTGAGCCGTGCTCCGGTCATATGCGCCCTGTGTAAAACCTTGAATTGTATCAGGCTTAGCCTGGCGCACGAGGACGACGGGTTTACCCTACGTAGGGCATCAGCCCACAGCCCCTCCTCAATCTCTTCCCCCAGCTCTTCTTCCCATTTCCCCTTCAGCTCATCCACCATGATCTCCCCCTCATCCCTCATTTCCCTGTATATATCTGACACCCTACCATCCCCACCCATGTCCCTGAGATCACTCTATCCTGAACCTCCTGCGTCGGGAGCTGCGGGAATTCCCTCACCTGTTGCCTCGCAAAAGCCCTCAGTTGCATGTACCGAAATGCATTCCCTTGAGGCAACCCATATTTTTCCGTCAGCGCTCCCAGACTCGCAAACGTCCCGTCTACGAACAGATCTCTCTGTTGCACAATCCCAGCTCTCTGCCATGCTCCAAATCCTCCATCTATTCTCCCCGGGACAAACCTATGGTTATTTCTTATCGGGGACCGCACCGAGGCTCCCGTCCTTCCCCTATGTCGTCTCCACTGCCCCCAAATTTTTAGTGTTGCCACCACCACTGGACTTGTGGTGTATTTCTTCGGGGAGAACGGCAACGGCGCCGTCACCATTGCTTGTAGGCTAGTCCCCCTGCAGGACGCCCTCTCCAATCTCTTCCACGCCGCTCCCTCCCCTTCTCCCATCCACTTACACACCATTGAGATATTGGCGGCCCAGTAGTATTCACTTCGGCTCGGTAGTGCCAGCCCCCCCCCCGCTACGCTGCAAGAACCCCCTCCTCACTCTCGGGGTCTTCCCGGCCCACACAAAACTCATGACACTTTTCTCAATTCTTTTGCAAAAAGCCTTCGTAGCCATCACCGGAAGGCACTGAAACACAAAGAGGAATCTCGGGAGGACTACCATTTTGACCGCCTGCACCCTACCCACCAGTGACAGGGGCACCATATCCCATCTCTTAAAATCCTCCTCCATCTGTTCCACCAATCTTGTTAAATTAAGCCGGTGTAAAGTTCCCCAACTCCTGGCTATCTGAATCCCTAAGTACCGGAAATCTCTTGTTACCTTCCTCATCGGTAAGTCATCTATTCCCCTGCTCTGCTCCCCCGGATGCACCACAAACAACTCACTCTTACCCATATTCAATTTGTACCCCGAAAATTCCCCAAACTCCCTGAGTGTCTGCATTATCTCAGGCATCCCCTCCACTGGGTCCTCAACATACAGCAATAAATCATCTGCATACAAGGATACCCGGTGTTCTTCTCCTCCCCTGAGCACTCCCCTCCACTTCCTGGAGCCCCTCAGTGCTATGACCAGGGGCTCAATCGCCAATGCAAACAGTAACGGAGACAGGGGACACCCCTGCCTCGTCCCTCTATGAAGACGGAAGTAATCAGACCTCTGTCTGTTCGTGACCATGCTCGCCACCGGGGCCCTATACAGCAGCTGTACCCATCCGATATACCCTTCTCCAAAACCAAATCTCCTCAGCACCTCCCACAGATAATCCCACTCCACTCTGTCAAATGCTTTCTCGGCGTCCATCGCCACCACTATCTCCGCCTCCCCCTCTGGTGGGGGCATCATCATTACCCCTAGCAACCTCCGTATGTTCGTGTTCAGCTGTCTCCCCTTAACGAACCCAGTTTGATCCTCGTGGACCACCCCCGGCACACAGTCCTCTATCCTCGTCGCCATCACCTTGGCCAGGAGCTTAGCATCTACATTTAAAAGGGAAATGGGCCTGTAGGACCTACACTGCAGCGGGTCTTTTTCCTTCTTCAAAGGGAGCGATATCGTTGCCTCCGACATAGTCGGGGGGCAGCTGCCCCCTTTCCTAGCCTCATTAAAGGTTCTCGTCAAAAGCAGGGCCAGTAAGTCCATATACTTCCTATAAAATTCCACCGGGAATCCGTTCCGGTCCCGGGGTCTTCCCCGCCTGCATGCTCCCAATCCCTTTTACCACCTCCTCCATCTCAATCTGTGCTCCCAGTCCCGCCCTCTCCTGCTCCTCCACCTTAGGGAATTCCAGCTGATCCAAGAAACACATCATTCCCTCCTTCCCTTCCCGGGGCTGAGCCTTGTATAACCTCTCATAAAATGCCTTGAACACCCCGTTCACTCTCTCCGCTCCCCGTTCCATCTCTCCCTCCTCATCTCTCACCCCACCTATCTCCCTCGCCGCTCCCCTCTTCCTCAATTGGTGGGCCAGTAGCCGACTCGCCTTCTCTCCATACTCGTACTGTACACCCTGTGCCCTCCTCCACTGTGCCTCTGCCTTACCCGTGGTCAGCAGGTCAAATTCTACATGTAGCCTTTGTCTTTCCCTGTACAGTCCCTCCTCCGGTGCCTCTGCATATTGCCTGTCCACCCTCAAAAGTTCTTTCAGCAATCGCTCCCTTTCTTTACCCTCTTGCTTCCCTTTATGTGCCCTTATGGATATCAGTTCCCCCTCTAACCACCGCCTTCAACGCCTCCCAGACCACTCCCACCTGAACCTCTCCATTGTCATTAAGCTCCAAGTACCTTTCGATGCACCCCCTCACCCTTAAACGTACCCCCTCATCCGCCAATAGGCCCATATCCATTCTCCAGAGTGGGTGCTGTTCTTTTTCCTCTCCTGCCTCCAGGTCTACCCAATGTGGAGCGTGGTCCGAAATAGCTATGGCCGTATATTCCGTCCCTGTCACCTTCGGGATCAGCGCCCTTCCCAAGACAAAAAAGTCTATCCGTGAGTATACTTTGTGGACATGGGAGAAAAATGAGAACTCCTTACTCCTAGGCCTACTAAATCTCCAGGGGTCTACCCCTCCCATCTGCTCCATGAATTCCTTGAGCACCCTGGCCGCTGCCGGCCTCCTCCCGGTCCTGGACCTCGATCTGTCCAGCCCTGGATCAAGCACCGTATTGAAGTCTCCCCCCATTACCAACTTTCCCGCCTTCAGGTCCGGGATACGTCCCAACATACGCCTCATAAAATTTGCATCATCCCAGTTCGGGGCATATACATTCACCAGAACCACCGCCTCCCCTTGCAATCTGCCACTCACCATCACATATCTACCCCCACTATCCGCCACTGTGGTCTTTGCCTCAAACAGTACCCGTTTCTCCACTAAGATAGCCACCCCCCTGTTCTTCGCATCCAAACCCGAATGAAACATCTGCCCCACCCATCCTTTACGTAGTCTGACCTGGTCTATCAGTTTCAGATGCGTCTCCTGCAGCATAACCACATCTGCCTTTAGTTTCTTTAGGTGTGCGAGTACCCGTGCCCTTTTAATCGGCCCGTTCAGCCCTCTCACTTTCCACGTGATCAGCCGGGTTGGGGGGCTCTTTACCCCCCCCCTCCCCCCTTGTCGATTAGCCATCCCCTTTTTTAACCCAGCTCCTCACCCGGTTCCCATGTACCCGTGTATCCCCCCGAAGGCGCCCTCCCGCCTCGACCACCCCACCCCATAACAGCTCCCCCTTCTCCTTAGCAGCAGCAACCCAGTTAACCCCCCCTCCCCTCCCACCCCCTCCGCTAGATCCCTTTCTAGCGTAGTTGCACCCCCCATGTTGCTCCCAGAAGTCAGCGAACTCTGGCTGACCTCGGCTTCCCCCCTTGTCCTCGGCCCCCACTGTGCGAGACCCCCTCCTTCCTGCGTCCCTGTTCCCGCCATAATTACCATAGCGCGGGAACAAAGCCCGCGTTTCCCACTCGGCCCCACCCCTAATGACCGGCGCCCACAGTTCCTCATACTACTCCCCCCCCCCCCCCCCCCCCCACCCAACATGGGGAAGAGAGAAAAGTTACAAGATTGCAAGATTAACAAATTGAACAATCATCCCCCCCCCCCCCCCCTTTTTCCTCACCCCACATAATCACCCCACCACTTTGTCCCAAAAGTTCTTTCTCTCACCAGACTATTCCAGCTTCTCGTCCACAATGAATGTCCACACCTCTTCTGCCATCTCAAAGTAGTGGTGCTTCCCTTGGTGTGCGACCCACAATCTCGCCGGTTGTAACATTCCAAACTGGATCTTCTTTTTGTGAAGCACCGCCTCAGCCCGATTAAAACTTGCCCTCCTTCTCGCCACCTCCGCACTCCAATCCTGGTATACGCGGATCACCGAGTTCTCCCACCTACAGCTCCGAGTTTTCTTCGCCCATCTGCGGACCGTCTCTCTGTCATTATAGCGGAGAAACCTCACCACTATAGCTCAAGGTATTTCTCCAGCCCTCGGTCTTCGCGCCAAAACTCGATAAGCTCCCTCCACCTCCAAAGGGCCCGTCGGGGCCTCCGATCCCATTAGCGAGTGAAGCATCGTGCTCACATATGTCCCGACGTCTGCCCCTTCGGGAAGACCCAGAACCCTTAAATTCTTCCTCCTCGAATTATTCTCCAGTACTTCCAGCCTTTCCACACACCTTTTGTGATGTGCCTCGTGCATCTCTGTCTTCACCACCAGGCCCTGTATTTCGTCTTCATTTTCAGCAGCCTTTGCCTTCACGACCCGAAGCTCCTGCTCTTGGGTCTTTTTCTCCTCCTTTAGCCCTTCAATCGCCTGTAATATCGGGGCCAAAAGCTCCCTCTTCAACTCCTTTTTCAGTTCTTCCACACAGCGCCGCAGGAACTCTTGTTGGTCCGGGCCCCATAACAAACGGCCACCTTCCGACGCCATCTTGCTTTGAGCTTGCCTTCCTTGCCGCTGCTCCAGAGGATCCTCTGCAATCCGGCCATTATCCTCTCCCTTATCTATGCGTGTCCGGGGGGGATTCCCTTCTGGATTACCGCACAGTGTTTTTGGCCGTTTAAATTGCCGTTGGGGCTCCTATTAAGAGCCCAAAAGTCCGTTCCACCGGGAGCTGCCGAAACGTGCGACTTAGCTGGTCATCGCCGCACCCGGAAGTCCTGCAAATGGAGTTTAATGCAGAAAAGTGTGAGGTGATTCATTTTGGAAGGAATAACAGTAAGACAGAGTACTGGGCTAATGGTAAGATTATTGGCAGTGTGGATGAGCAGAGAGATCTCGGTGTCCATGTACATAGATCCCTGAAAGTTGCCACTCTTGTTGAGAGGGTTTTTAAAAAGACGTACGGTGTGTTAACTTTTATTGGTAGAGGGATTGAGTTTTGGAGCCATGAGGTCATGTTACAGCTGTACAAAACTCTGGTGCGGTCGCATTTGGAGTATTGCGTGCAATTCTGGTCGCCGCATTATAGGAAGGATGTGGAAGCATTGGAAATGGTGCAGAGGAAATTTACCAGAATGTTGCCTGGTATGGAGGGACGATCTTATGAGGAAAGGCTGAGGGACTTGAGGCTGTTTTCGTTAGAGAGAAGAAGGTTAAGAGGTGACTTAATTGAGGCATACAAGATGATCAGAGGATTGGATAGGGTGGACAGTGAGAGCCTTTTTCCTCGGATGGTGATGTCTAGCACGAGGGGACATAGCTTTAAATTGAGGGGAGATAGATATAGGACAGATGTCAGAGGTGGGTTCTTTACTCCGAGAGTAGTAAGGGTGTGGAATGCCCTGCCTGTAACAGTAGTGAACTCGCCACTAAGGGTATTCAAATGGTCATTGGATAGACATATGGCTGATAAGGGAATAGTGTGGATGGGCTTTAGAGTGGTTTCACAGGTCGGTGCACCATCGAGGGCTGAAGGGCCTGTACTGCGCTGTAATGTTCTATGTCGACATGGTTTCTTCTACCACCGGGGGAAAGAGATTGCATTTCCTTTCATCAGTGTCCTGATAATATCAAAGTGGCTGGATGATGATGTGTAATTGTTCTGTGTAACTTTCCACAGACGTGTGACGTACAGATTGAGGTTTCTTTTGAAGAGCTAAGTTTTCAAATTTGCAGCCAGTATTTGGTTTTAATTATTTTACCCTACATTATCACTTATGATAACATAGGGTGAACAAAGGGCAGTGGTAGCACAGTGATTAGCACTGCTCCCTCACGGCATGAGGACCATAAGGCCATAAGACATAGGAGCAGAATTAGGCCACTTGGCCCATTGAGTCTGCTCAATCATGGCTGATATTTTTCTCATCCCCATTGTCCTGCCTTCTCCCCATAACCCCTGATCTCTTTATTAATCAAGAACCTATCTAGCTCTGCCTTAAAGACACTCCGTGAATTGGCCTCCACAGCCTACTGCGCCAAAGAGTTCCACAGATTCACCACCCCCTGGCTGAAAAAAATCCTCCTCATCTCTGTTTTAAAGGATCGTCCCTTTAATCTGAGATGGTGTCCTCTGGTTCTAGTTTTTCCTGCAAGTGGAAACATCCTCTCCATGTCCATTCTATCCAGACCTCGCAGTATCTTGTAAGATCCCCTCTCATTCTTCTAATCTCCAATGAATACAGACCCATATGACAAGTTCTTCATTCCAGGGATCATTCTTGTGAACCTCCTCTGGACCCTTTCTGAGGCCAGAACATCCTTCCTATATGATGTGGGGCCCAAAACTGCTCACAATACTCCAAATGGGGTCTGACCAGAGCCTTACACAGCCTCAGAAGTACATCACTGGTCTTGTATTCTAGCCCTCTTGACATGAATGCTAACATTGCATTTGCCTTCTTAACTGCCGACTGAACCTGCACATTAACCTTAAGGGAATCGTGAACAAGGACTCCCAAATTCCTTTGTGCTTCTGCTTTCCGAAGCATTTCCCCATTTAGAAAATAGCCTATGCCTAGATTTCTCCTTCCAAAGTGCATAACCTCACACTTTTTCACATTGTATTTCATTTGCCACTTTGTTGCCCGCTCTCCTAGCTTGTCCAAGTCCTTCTGCAGCCCCCTTCCTTCCTCAATACTACCTGTCCCTCTGCAGATCTTTGTATCATCTGCAAACTTAGCAACAGTGCCTTCAGTACCTTCTTCCAGATCATTAATGTATATTGTAAAAAGTTGTGGTCCCAGCACAGACCCCTGAGGCACACCACTAGTCACTGGCTGCCAACCTGAAAAAGACCCCTTTATCCCTACTCATGACAAAGCCGTGATAACTCAGTCCTATTTTACCATGCACTTTGTGATCTCATCTTTCATAACAGACTCTAAAATCTTACCAATGACCGAAGTCCGGCTAACCGGCCTACAATTTACCTGCCTTTCTCCCTTTTTTAGCTGTTTTAGCACACTGGGCTATATCGCTGGCTTTGAAAGCAGACCAAGGCAGGCCAGCAGCACGGTTCGATTCCTGTAACAGCCTCCCCGAACAGGCGCCGGAATGTGGCGACTAGGGGCTTTTCACAGTAACTTCATTTGAAGCCTACTTGTGACAATAAGTGATTTTAATTTCATTTCTTAAACAGTGGTGTTACATTAGCCACCTTCCAATCCTCTGGGACCCTTCCTGCCTCCAGTGATTCCTGAAAGATCATCACTAATTCCTCCACAATTTCCTCAGCTATCTCTTTTAGAACCCTGGGGTGTAGTCCATCCGACCCAGGTGACTTATCGACCTTCAGACCTTTCAGTTTCCCCAGAACCTTCTCCTTAGTAATGGTCACTGCACTCACCTCTGCCCCCTGGTTCTCCTGGGGCTCTGGCATCCCACTGGTGTCTTCCACCGTGAAGACTATTGCAAAGTAACTATTCAGTTTGTCTGCCATTTCTTTGTTTCCTATTATTACTTCTCGAGCCACATTTTCTAGTGGTCCAGTGTCTATTTTTGCCTCTCTCTTGCCTTTTATATGTTGAAAAAAATCTCTTCCTATCTTCCTTTTACTAGCTAGCTTGCACTCGTACTTCATCTTCTCCCTCCTTATTTTAGTTGTTATCTGCTTGCTTTTAAAGGCTTCTCAATCCTCTGGTTTCCCACTAATGCTTGCCACTTTGTATGCCTTTTCCTTAGCCTTTATGCTGTCCTTGACATCCCTCTTCAGCCATGGACGCCTTGTCCTCCCCTTAGCATGTTTCCTCTTCCTTGGGATGAATTTCTGTTGTGCCTCCCTAATAACCCCCAAAAACTCCTGCCATTGCTGTTCCACTGTCTTCCCTGCTAGGCTCCTTCTCCAGTCAACTCTGGCCATCTCCTCCCTCATGTCTTTGTAGTTACCCTTATTTAATTGTAATACTGTTACATCTGATTGCAGCTTCTCCCTCTCAAACTGCAGGGTAAATTGTGGTCACTGCTCCCAAAGGGTTCCTTCACCTTAAGTTCCCTAATCAAGTCTGCCTCATTACACAGCACAAATCCAGAATTGCCTGTTCCCTAGTAGGCTCTGTCAAAGCTGCTCCAAAAAAACATCTCTTAGATATTCCACAAATTCCATTTCTTGGGATCCACTACCAACCTGATTTTCCCAGTTCAGCTGCATATTGAAGTCCCCCTTGATTATTGTAATATTGCCTTTTTTACATGCCTTTTCTATCTTCTGATTTATTTTCTGCCCCACATCCTGACTACTGCTAGGGAGCCTGTACATAACTCCCACCAGGGTATTTTTACCTTTGCGATTCTTCAACTGTACCCACAGAGATTCTATGCCTTCTGATCCAATATCGCTCCTTGCTATCCATTTAATTTCATTCCTTACTAACAATGCAACCCCTCCCCCTTGGCCCATCTGCCTGTCCTTTCGATAGGACATATATCCTTAGATATTTAGATCCCAGCCCTGATCCTCTTGCAGCCACGTCTCTGTGATGCCCACTACATCATACCGGCCAATTTTGGTGTGTGCAACCAGTTCATTTACCTTGTTCTGTATACTGCGTGCATTTAGGTACAACACCCTCAATCCTGAATTAGCCACCTCCCTTTTCACACTCTCCTCAGTCACTATACCCTGTACTGTGCCCCTTTTTGATTTTTGACTGTGGCTTGTCTGCCTTACACTTTCCCCCTTGCTGCTTTTTGTTTCTGGCCCCATTTTACTTCCCTTCGACTTCCTACATTGGATCCCATCCCCCCTGCCACATTAGTTTAAACCCTCCCCAACAGCTCGAGCAAACACCCCCCAAGACATCGGTTCCAGTCCTGCCCAGGTGCAGACCGTCCGGTTTGTACTGGTCCCACCTCCCCCAGAACCGGTTCCAATGCCCCAGGATTAGATCCCGACCCCGGGTCACTGTCCTTATGGAGCTTGCATATTCTGCCCTTGTCTGTGTGGGTCTCACCCCCACAACCCAAAAAAGATGTTCAGGGTAGGTGGATTGGCGACGCTTAATTGCCACTTAATGGGAAAAGAAAAAAAAGCACAGGGTGAAAAAGATCAAAGGCCGTGCCAGTGATGGTGCTTGTTGACTAATCACTTGGTCAACAATAGCAATTATCATTTTGCCACAGGATTACTCATGCATTGGTGGTAATCATCCAAGATTCTAATGCCTCTATTCAAGAAAGAAGACCGAAAGCAGAAAATCATAGACCAGTTAGCCTGCATCTATCACTGGGATAGTTTTAAGGATCTAGAGGACATGGTAGTGAAGTGGTAATGTCAGCCGACTAGGCTGTTGGGACCGGGCAGCTAGTGGAATTTGGTTAATAAATCCAGAATTTAAAGCTAGTCTCAGTAATGGTGACCATGAAACTATCATTAATTGTTGTAAAAACCCATCTGATGCACTTCTTTCTGGAAGATATACATTAACAATCTGGCAGAAGAAAGAAAAAGCACCAGGAGATTTGGAAAATGATGATACAACCAGGATTTGTGGAAAGGAAATCTTTGAGGATGTAACAAGTCGGGTGGATTAAAGTGAACCAGTGGATTTTGAAAATATGTTCAATAAAGTGGCACATAAAAGGCTATTACACAAAATAAGAGATCAAGTCGGGGGGGGGGGGGGGCGGGCGGTGGCGGTGATATAGAGAATTGGCCAACAGGAAACTGATTTGGGATAATTGGGTTATTTCCCACGGCAAACTGTAACGAGTGAAGTGCCACAGAGCCTCCACTATTTCCAATCTATAGTCATGCATGACTTGGATACAGTGACCAACTCTATTATAGCCAATTTTGCTGACAATACAAACGGTAGGTAGGAAAACAAGTTGTGGGAAAGATTTAAAACAAGCTTGTCCAACCTTTTTTGCTCAAGGGGTGATATTTGCAGATTTAGAGTCATCGGTTTCTGTGCTGTAAAACTCTTTATCGGCCCATTGTGTCTACTGTAAAGCTCTATGACTCAAAATATCTAGTATCTATTCTAATCCAATTTTCAAGCACTTGGTCCATAGCTTTGTTTACTATGATTTTTCAAGTGCTCATCTGAATGCTTCTTAAATGTTGAAGATTCCAGCCTCATCCATCCTTTCAGGTAGTGAATTTCAGGTTCCTATCACCCTCGGGGTGAAATGTTTCTTCCTCAAATCCTCTCTAAATCATCTGTTCTTTAACTTAAACCTTTGCCCCTTGTTAGTCACCCCTTTACTAAGGGGCAAAATGTCTTCCTAACTGTCCTATCTATGTCCCTTATAATTTTGTATACCTTGAACAAATGCTCTCTCGGCCTTCTTTGTTCGAAGGAAAACAACCCCTGCCGAAATAGCTTCGCTTCATAGCTGAAACTTTCCAGTCCAGGCAACATCCTGGTGCATCTCCTCTGTTATCTTTCTAGTGCAATCGCATCCTTCCTATATGTTGCAACCAGAACTGCACACAATACTTGAGCTATGGCATAACAAACGTTATGTACAGCTCCATCATAACCTCCTTGCTCTTGTATTCTATGCCTCAACTAATAAAGGCAAGTATCCCATCAGCCTTCTTATCTACCTGCCCTGCTGCCTTCAGGGACCTATGGACATGCACCCCAAGGTATCTCTGGCCTTCTGTAATTCCTAGCATTCTACTGTTCATTATGTACTCCCTTGCCTTGTTAGTCCTCCCAAAATGCATCATCTCACATTTTTCAGGGTTAAATTCCATTTGCCAGACACTGGGGACCTTCTACCAGATCTTGGTAGAAAGTTAGAGGAATGGCAGGGAAGGGAGTGCAATGTTCCTCCTGCAGGATGTTTGAGGTGAGGGATGCAGTTAGTGTCCCTGCTGATTTTACCTGCAGGAAGTGCTGCCATCTCCAGCTCCTCCAAGACCGAGTTAGGGAACTGGAGCTGGAGTTGGAAGAACTTCGGATCATTCGGGAGGCAGAAGGGGTCATAGATAGCAGCTTCAGGGAATTAGTTACACCAAAGATTGGAGATAGGTGGGTAACTGTAAGAGGGACTGGGAAAAAACAGTCAGTGCAGGGATCCCCTGCGGTCGTTCCCCTGAGAAACAAGTATACCGCTTTGGATACTTGTGGGGGGGGACGACTTACCAGGGGTAAGCCATGGGGTACGGGCCTCTGGCACGGAGACTGTCCCTGTTGCTCAGAAGGGAAGGGGGGAGAGGAGCAGAGCATTAGTAATTGGGGACTCTATAGTCAGGGGCACAGATAGGAGATTTTGTGGGAGCGTGAGAGACTCACGTTTGGTATGTTGCCTCCCAGGTGCAAGGGTACGTGATGTCTCGGATCGTGTTTTCCGGGTCCTTAGGGGGGAGGGGGAGCAGTCCCAAGTCGTGGTCCACATTGGCACCAACGACATAGGTAGGAAAGGGGACAAGGATGTCAGGCAGGCTTTCAGGGAGCTAGGATGGAAGCTCAGAACTAGAACAAACAGAGTTGTTATCTCTGGGTTGTTGCCCGTGCCACGTGATAGTGAGATGAGGAATAGGGAGAGAGAGCATTTAAACACGTGGCTACAGGGATGGTGCAGGCGGGAGGGTTTCAGATTTTTGGATAACTGGGGCTCTTTCTGGGGAAGGTGGGACCTCTACAGACAGGATGGTCTACATCTGAACCTGAGGGGCACAAATATCCTGGGGGGGAGATTTGTTAGTGCTCTTTGGGGGGGTTTAAACTAATGCAGCAGGGGCATGGGAACCTGGATTGTAGTTTTAGGGTAAGGGGGAATGAGAGTATAGAGGTCAGGAGCACAGATTTGACGTCGCAGGAGGGGGCCAGCGTTCAGGTAGGTGGGTTGAAGTGTGTCTACTTCAATGCCAGGAGTATACGAAACAAGGTAGGGGAACTGGCAGCGTGGGTTGGTACCTGGGACTTCGATGTTGTGGCCATTTCGGAGACATGGATAGAGCAGGGACAGGAATGGATGTTGCAGGTTCCGGGGTTTAGGTGTTTTAGTAAGCTCAGAGAAGGAGGCAAAAGAGGGGGAGGTGTGGCGCTGCTAGTCAAGAGCAGTATTACGGTGGCGGAGAGGATGCTAGATGGGGACTCTTCTTCCGAGGTAGTATTGGCTGAAGTTAGAAACAGGAAAGGAGAGGTCACCCTGTTGGGAGTTTTTTATAGGCCTCCTAATAGTTCTAGGGATGTAGAGGAAAGGATGGCGAAGATGATTCTGGATATGAGCGAAAGTAACAGGGTAGTTATTATGGGAGACTTTAACTTTCCAAATATTGACTGGAAAAGATATAGTTCGAGTACAATAGATGGGTCGTTTTTTGTACAGTGTGTGCAGGAGGGTTTCCTGAAACAATATGTTGACAGGCCAACAAGAGGCGAGGCCACGTTGGATTTGGTTTTGGGTAATGAACCAGGCCAGGTGTTGGATTTGGAGGTAGGAGAGCACTTTGGGGACAGTGACCACAATTCGGTGACGTTTACGTTAATGATGGAAAGGGATAAGTATACACCGCAGGGCAAGAGTTATAGCTGGGGGAAGGGCAATTATGATGCCATTAGACGTGACTTGGGGGGGATAAGGTGGAGAAGTAGGCTGCAAGTGTTGGGCACACTGGATAAGTGGGGCTTGTTCAAGGATCAGCTACTGCGTGTTCTTGATAAGTATGTACCGGTCAGACAGGGAGGAAGGCGTCGAGCGAGGGTACCGTGGTTTACCAAGGAAGTGGAATCTCTTGTTAAGAGGAAGAAGGAGGCCTATGTGAAGATGAGGTGTGAAGTTTCGGTTGGGGCGATGGATAGTTACAAGGTAGCGAGGAAGGATCTAAAGAGAGAGCTAAGACGAGCAAGGAGGGGACATGAGAAGTATTTGGCAGGAAGGATCAAGGAAAACCCAAAAGCTTTCTATAGGTATGTCAGGAATAAGCGAATTACTAGGGAAAGAGTAGGACCAGTCAAGGACAGGGATGGGAAATTGTGTGTGGAGTCTGAAGAGATAGGCGAGATACTAAATGAATATTTTTCGTCAGTGTTCACTCAGGAAAAAGATAATGTTGTGGAGGAGAATGCTGAGCCCCAGGCTAATAGAATAGATGGCATTGAGGTACGTAGGGAAGAGGTGTTGGCAATTCTGGACAGGCTGAAAATAGATAAGTCCCCGGGACCTGATGGGATTTATCCTAGGATTCTATGGGAGGCCAGGGAAGAGATTGCTGGACCTTTGGCTTTGATTTTTATGTCATCATTGGCTACAGGAATAGTGCCAGAGGACTGGAGGACAGCAAATGTGGTCCCTTTGTTCAAAAAGGGGAGCAGAGACAACCCCGGCAACTATAGACCGGTGAGCCTCACGTCTGTAGTGGGTAAAGTCTTGGAGGGGATTATAAGGGACAAGATTTATAATCATCTAGATAGGAATAATATGATCAGGGATAGTCAGCATGGCTTTGTGAAGGGTAGGTCATGCCTCACAAACCTTATTGAGTTCTTTGAGAAGGTGACTGAACAGGTAGACGAGGGTAGAGCAGTTGATGTGGTGTATATGGATTTCAGCAAAGCGTTTGATAAGGTTCCCCACGGTAGGCTATTGCAAAAAATACGGAGGCTGGGGATTGAGGGTGATTTAGAGATGTGGATCAGGAATTGGCTATCTGAAAGAAGACAGAGGGTGGTGGTTGATGGGAAATGTTCAGAATGGAGTACAGTCACAAGTGGAGTACCACAAGGATCTGTTCTGGGGCCGTTGCTGTTTGTCATTTTTATCAATGACCTAGAGGAAGGCGCAGAAGGGTGGGTGAGTAAATTTGCAGACGATACAAAAGTCGGTGGTGTTGTCGATAGTGTGGAAGGATGTAGCAGGTTACAGAGGGATATAGATAAGCTGCAGAGCTGGGCTGAGAGGTGGCAAATGGAGTTTAATGTAGAGAAGTGTGAGGTGATTCACTTTGGAAGGAATAACAGGAATGCGGAATATTTGGCTAATGGTAAAGTTCTTGAAAGTGTGGATGAGCAGAGGGATCTAGGTGTCCATGTACATAGATCCCTGAAAGTTGCCACCCAGGTTGATAGGGTTGTGAAGAAGGCCTATGGAGTGTTGGCCTTTATTGGTAGAGGGATTGAGTTCCGGAGTCGGGAGGTCATGTTGCAGCTGTACAGAACTCTGGTACGGCCGCATTTGGAGTGTTGTGTACAGTTCTGGTCACCGCATTATAGGAAGGACGTGGAGGCTTTGGAGCGGGTGCAGAGGAGATTTACCAGGATGTTGCCTGGTATGGAGGGAAAATCTTATGAGGAAAGGCTGACGGACTTGAGGTTGTTTTCGTTGGAGAGAAGAAGGTTAAGAGGAGACTTAATAGAGGCATACAAAATGATCAGGGGGTTGGATAGGGTGGACAGTGAGAGCCTTCTCCCGCGGATGGATATGGCTGGCACGAGGGGACATAACTTTAAACTGAGGGGTAATAGATATAGGACAGAGGTCAGAGGTAGGTTCTTTACGCAAAGAGTAGTGAGGCCGTGGAATGCCCTACCTGCTACAGTAGTGAACTCGCCAACATTGAGGGCATTTAAAAGTTTATTGGATAAACATATGGATGATAATGGCATAGTGTAGGTTAGATGGCTTTTGTTTCGGTGCAACATCGAGGGCCGAAGGGCCTGTACTGCGCTGTATTGTTCTATGTTCTATGTTCTACGAACACTGAGACAAGGCTGCCCACCTATTGGCTCACCAGCTGAGAAAACAGGCAGCCACGAGGGAAATAGCGCAGGTGAAGGATAGCAGAGGCAGATTGGTAACAAAGCCAAAGGAGGTGCATTTGTTGACTTCTACCGGGGACTGTACACCTCCGGGCCCCACAACGGGGACACGCGAATGAAACATTTCCTAAACAGACTGGATCTACCAGTTGTGGGGGAAGACAGACCGGGGGGGGGGGGGGGGGGGGGGGTGCTGGAAGCATCAATAGACCTGGGAGAAATCATGGAGAGCATCAGCTCCATGCAGGCGGGGAAGTCAGCGGGACCTGATGGGTTCCCGGCGGACTTCTACAAAAGATTCGCACCAGTCCTGGCCCCACACCTAAGGGACATGTTCGCTGACTCACTGGCAAGGGCCACCCTGCCCCCCGCGCTAGCGCAGGCCACAATCTCACTGATATCCAAAAAAGATAAAGACCTGATGGAATGTGGATCATACAGACCCATTTCACTGCTGAGTGTGGATGTGAAAATACTCGCAACGGTCCTGGCCAAAAGGTGGTCGCAGAGGACCAAACGGGCTTTATCAAGAGTAGGCAGCTCACAGTGAACATCAGCCCTCATCAGGGGTTACTAAAGATGCTGAGTGATGCAAGAGTAGGGAAAATTAATCATAGAAGAATATCATTGAATCCCGACTGTGCAGAAGGTGGCCATTCGGCCCATCGATTCTGCACCGACCCCCTGAAAGAGCACCGCACACAAGCTCACTCCCATACCTTGTCCCCAGAGCCCTTCCAACCCCAATTACCCATTGGAAACTAAGGGGCAATTTAACATCTTTAGTAACCCCTATGAAAAACACTATGGGATGTTTTCCTATGTGAAGTCAAATTTCTCCAAGAAAGAATAATAAAAAAAACACAAATTGAAGGACAAGGCTTTTAAGGCTTCTTTCAATTTTCTTTGGTCAATCACCGTAACTTGCACATCATTGGACTGTGGGAGGCAACCCACGCAGACACTGGGAGAAAATGCAAACTCCACACAGACAGGCACCCAAGCCCAGAACTGAACCTGGGTCCCTGGCGCTTTGAGGCAGCAGTGCTATTCACTGTGCACCGTGGCACCCTGGCATGAATAATTGAGCCCATGGGCCTCAGTAGGCTTTTAAAGATGGGATGAGTGGTGGCAAAGCAGAATGTTATTGAGAGCATTCCAAAGGGTTAGCTCAGGATGGCTCAAAGCTCTACCATTGATAGCGAAACAAGAAAAAATGAGATTACACAATAGACAAGAAAGGACAAAAGGACACTGGATGGGATTATAAAGGTGGAAGAGATTGTAGAGTTGGATCCATAATCATGGAGAAAATTTCAGATGAGAATGGCACTTTTGAAAGCCAGTGAAATTTGGCAAGGCAGGCTGAGCGGGATATGTGGATAGCAGAATTTTGACAAGTTAATATTTACGAAAACAAGCATTGGGGTGCTGTCGAGTATATTGAAGAAGCCGAGACAAATATTAGTGAAAGTGTTGGTAAGGACTTTGGCAGTAGACTTAGATGGAATCATTGTTTGGAATTTAATGTGGCCGAAGGAGCAGATTATAAGATGGGGAGGGGTGTAGCATTAGAAAATTAGAAGGGAAGTGGGCATACCCGTTGCCTTCCTGACACCACACAATTCCCTCAGAAGCAGGGAAGGTCAAGAATGACCATCCTGCTGAGAGGCCAATTGAGACAAATTGAGTAGTTAATAAGGGCCACCATGTGGAGAGACTTCTGAGTTTGGGGGTGTTCTCTAGATCGGGCACCCTGTGAACCATGATGGAACCCCCCCCCCCCCCCCCCCCACTGGCCTATTCCCCTTTCTTGCATTTTCTGCTCTAGGAGAACAATCTAGATTTCTCCAACCTCTCCACACAACCAAAATCCCTCATCCATGGTATCATCCTGGTAAACCTCCTCTGTACCCTGTTCAAGGCCTTGCTATTCTTCCTGAAGTACGATGGCCAGAATCATACACTCTGCTCCAACTGAGGCCTCACCCGTAATTAGTAAATATTCAGCATGACTTCCTTGTTGATGATGTGGAGACACTGGTGGGGGACTGGGATGGGTACCATAAGTAGTCTTATAACACCAGATTAAAGTCCAACAGGTTTGTTTGGAATCATTAGCTTTCGGAGCGCAGCTCCTTCATAAGGTGGGTTCCACAGACACTTATAAAGACAAATTCAATGATGCAAAATTATGCTTTGAATGCGAGTCTTTGCAGGTAATTAAAAGTATCATCTTGAATCATTGACTTTGTCTATATATGTGTTTTGTTTATGTATGGTAATACCCCTATTGACAAAGTCAAGTATCTCGTACACTGCCTTAACCCCCTTATCAATTTTCCCTATCATCTTCAAAGGCTAGTAATTATGAACCTCCAGGTGTCTTTATTCTCTTCCCCCCCCCCCCCCCAAAAGCACCATTTAGATTATATTGCCTCTTGATGTTGTTCCTTTCAATATTCTTCCCCTCCCACTTATCCGCATTCAGATGAGCCTGCCATTGTCTGCATGTTTCACTAGCCTGTTTTCCTGAAGTTACCTTTCATACCAACAGACAATTCAAATGAAATTTACTTACCCTGTACTTCGTTACCTTCAGCCTCTTAGTCTTCATCCACCTATTCAATCTAATTGGGTATGTTAATATTGCAAAATACTAGCTATAACAACTACAAAACTCTGAAAGTCAATTTCATAGCCTCAAAACTTCTGTGTAAATCATTTTTACCTTCATATTCTGACACAATGTCGTAAGGATCCAACATTTCCTGATTCAGGTCAAGATAAAAACACTATCTGAGCTATCCATTTTCTTTCTTGAACTTGTACAAATTATGCATGTTACTGTTGAATTTGATGGTGATATTCTAATGGGACTACCAATATATTTTGCACTAAAAGGGATTGGCTTTGGAAAATATGTAGTGTTATTGCAAGTTTTGAGGTTAGCAGCTGAAGTCCGATTTGGCAGCTCTAATAAACGTGAAGATAGGAAAGAGCACAACCAGTTGCCTTTCACTATTGCTATTCATCAGGTTTTTAACAAGAATATTTCTGCTCCTGCTTTTTTCTGCCTGGTGTCCATAAAATAGCAAGTGCTGTTCTATAAAATACCCTTGTTTGTATTTACTGAAAGATTCTTTATTTTTACAAGAGTAAAATATTGTGGGTGTTACAAATCAGAAAACCCAAAAGTCGGTACTACTCGAGAGGTCAGGCAGCATTTGCTGGAGAGAGTGTTTTAATTCCTTTATTTTCCTTTTTACTCTTCACCTCTCAATCTCTAAAGGACAGGAAAATTGCTTTCCCTCAGTTAGTCTGATAGGGATGTATAAAATGGCACAGGCTGGTTGTAATTTAGTTACAGTCAGTTACTGTGAAAGTCCGGCACCTGTTCAGGTACACAGGTATAATTCAGAATGTCCAAATTACCTAACAACACGTCTTTCGGGACGTGTGGGAGGAAACCGGAGCACCCGGAGGAAACCCACGCAGACACGGGGAGACTGTACAGATTCGACACAAACAGTGACCCAAATCGAACCTGGGACCCTGGAGCTGTGAAGCAACAGTGCTACCTACCGTGCTGCCCATTATGACATTATAGACAGGAAATAAAATCTGAGGCCACCTAACAAGCACATCTTTCGGGACTCGTGAGAGGAAACCGGAACACCTGGAGGAAACCCATGCAGACATAGGGAGAAGGTGCAGACTCTGCACAGACAGTGACCCAAACCAGGAATCGAACCCCGGTTCCTGGCGCTGTGAAGCAACAGAAATGCTGGGCTTGCAGCAAATCAATCTCTTGTCTCATAATGAAATGTGTTTTGATGTTTCAATAAGACATCTGCAGTCGATTGTAAAGTTTAAGGGGACGCCTCACTTTTGCTGATGTTGAAGAGGCCGATACATGAGGGGCAGTTTCGGCACAAGTATCGCATCTGAAGTGGTTACCAGGTGTGGCTGTATTATTGTTTTCGGTGTTGCTGACTTTTGCCAGGCTGCTATTGTCACTAATCGTCATGGTAAAACACACCGGCCCAATGGTGATGTCGCTGTTTTCTTCTGTTGTCGGCTAGTGTTTCCCTTCTGGGTTTAAAAATCAGTGGGTGCGATCTAACCAGAAAAAGAGCCTGAGGCGGCTCTCCGCTGCACATCCTGCACTGAGGAGCTCCGCCATTTTTAATTGCCGACCCCCGGACGACACCCCTGGATCCCCCCCAATGTCCCACCTCACAGTGACAGTTCACACCTGGACCTGATCCCCGGCTCAGGACAAATGTCACCTGGGCACCCTGGCAGTGCCCCTTCTAGCCTGGCAGTGCCACCAGGGCACCACTAGCAGTGCCAAACTGGCATCTGGGTGACACTGCCAGGGTACCAGGCTGGCCGTGACAAGGTGCCAGGCTAGAAGGGGCACCCTGCGCAGATACCAGCCACCCTAGAGCCTCCGAAGGCCTGGGAGACCCCCCCCTCCCAAAGTGCTGGCACGTCTGGTTCCCATTTGTGCAAACTAGTACCAATCGGTGCCAGCCTGGCATCTCCTCAGCGAGGCCGGTAGATCCAGGGAGCTGGTTCAATCTGACGAAACGTAACTTTGCAAGTCTGTGTCCCATCCATTGTGAACTACTCATGAAATCTCATTCGATCTCACGAGGTGTAGCAACCGTCGGGAATCCCGGACAAGGCCTCTCTTGTGATCTGCTAGTCCCGTCCAATTCCTGCGGGATACGGGTGGTAAATTGCGCCCAGTGTTTGTGGCCTTCCCGTTACATTTGCAAGCTTCCTTGATGCAAATATTTGGGTGTCCTACTGGTCTTCCTGCTCCAGTTACCTGGCCACACAGAAAATTCTGGATATACTTCCATCCTACGAATGTATCCGAGTCAGTAAAGTTGCCTCATGCTTGGATGATTTGCCTTTTAAAGGACTGCAAAATTCATGATTTTGTCCTTCCACAAGATATCAAGAATGCATTGCAAACAACAAAGGTGAAAGTTGCTGAGTTTTGTTTCTTGAAATCTGGAAATCACCCTGGCTTGTCAGCCATATAACAAGGTGCTGAGAACACAGGCCTCATAAACTAGCATCTTGTTCCCAAGAGTCAGCTTGATATTTGTCTACCCAATATGGTAGCTGCTTTCATGTGCACAAATTAAGTTCTGCATCAAGAGATATTGCCTGTCACTGTGAACCCAAGATAGCAGAATTTGCTAACCAATTTCAACAGGATATAATTTGATGTGATCAAGGGTGGAGATGGGACCGTGTGCTATTACCGCCTGGTTTTCTTGACGCTTGTAGAGTCAGTGTTTGACATCACAGTAACAGATCATCTTTTATGTGCCAGCCATCCAACACATATCTATTTTAATCCCATTTTCCAGCACTTGGTCCATAGCTGTGATGGAATGGCATTTCAAGTGCTCATACAAATTGTAAGAGAGAACCAGTTATAGGCATGGGAGAAACGATCCATGAGCCTTTTTAGCTGTGTTACCGCGTGAGTGATTAGCATATCATCAGTATAGAGGAGTTCTCCGATCATGACAAGCTGCATTTCTATTTTCTCTTTCATTCTGGACAGATTGTGGAGCTTGCCATCTGGCCTGGTATGCAGGTAAACTACAGGGGAGGCAAAGGTCGGGAGCATGGAAAAGAAAATAACAAAGTGGGACATAAGACACAACCCTCTTTCACTCTGTTCTTCACCCTGAAACTGTCAGAATTGGAACTGTCAAACTGTACAGTACAGTACATGTTGTCCTGAAAGGAACAGATAAAATTGGGGAGCTTTGGTGGACATCCAGTTCTCTCTTTTTATAGTTCTTCTCGACAGACTACATTGAATGCTTTCGTGAGATCTACAAAAGTAAAGCAAAGATGTATATCCTGCTCCCTACACTTCTAACTCAGCATTTGGAGAAGATCCTCTGCATTATAAATCTAGCAGCACAGAAACGGCACTGTGCTTCTGCATACACTCAGGCTACAAATAGATGGTATCTTTTTAAATGCATGGCCTTTACTAAGGCCTTCCAGTGACACTAAGGAGTGAGATGCCCCTGTAGTTGTTGCAATCTCTTCTGTCACCCCTTGTTTTGTATAGGGTTTTTGGCCCGTGGAATGCAACGGATTCTACCTTCCAACAGAGAAGGAAGAGGTCATGAAGATGTGGCAGTAATTCGAACATTCCGTGCTTGAGCAGTTTGGCTAGAATTCGATCCTTGCTGCTTGCTAAGCAATCAATGGCCTTATTGAGTTCAAGTGGTGAATGTTCTTTGCCTATCATGGCAGGGAGCTGCAAAGGAGCATTAAATGCAGACTGGGTGATGCCCATCTCAGAGGAGTACCCATCCGAGCCATAAATGTCATACAAAAGACACGGAGATGCTGTGCAAATAAACAGTGAATCAGTTGATGTCAAGAATTCAAAACTGCCGGGCAGCACGGTGGCGCAGTAGTTAGCACTGCTGCCTCACGCCGCCGAGGTCCCAGGTTTGATCCCGGCTCTGGGTCACTGTCCGTGTGGAGTTTGCACATTCTTCCCGTGTTTATGTGGGTTTCGCCTCCACAACCCAAAGATGTGCAGGGTAGATGAATTGGCCATGCTAAATTGCCCCTTAATTGGAAAAAATAAATTAGGTACTCTAAATTTATTCTTTAAAAAAAGAATTCAAAACTGCCCTTGACAATGGAAACCTACACTTTCTGTATGATACCAAGTCTTACAACACCAGGTTAAAGTCCAACAGGTTTGTTTCGATGTCACTAGCTTTCGGAGCGCTGCTCCTTCCTCAGGTGAATGAAGGGGTATGTTCCAGAAACACACATATAGACAATGTCTTTGTCTATATATGTGTGTCCTTGTCTATATCCTTATATATCCTTGTCTACATATGTGTTTCTGGAACACACCTCTTCATTCACCTGAGGAAGGAGCAGCGCTCCGAAAACTAGTGACATCGAAACAAACCTGTTGGACTTTAACCTGGTGTTGTAAGACTTTGTACTGTGCTCACCCCAGTCCAACGCCAGCATCTCCACATCATTTCTGTATGATGTACTTGGTCCTAACATCACGAAGGTTGCTCTCCTGATATCAGAAGATGGTGAAATACTAGCAGAAGTAAGCAAAAGTCCGCTGGGTTGAAAGTGGGTGTATTTTGGCACGTGTGATTTTCGAAGTGAGTTATTGTTCTCAACATGACTGAAGGACGTCAACAGATATTTTCTCATCAAAACAAATTTCCCGGTCAGATGGGAATGGTTTGAGTGCAAATGGTTTTGGATGCTATGCTGCCACTGCATAACTGCCATGGTGCAAAGCAATATTGACAAAGGGTAAATCAACTTCCCTATTGTCTCAGCCATGCTGTAGGCAGTAAAGAGGATCCAAAGAGTATGATGCGCTAGTTTCAATTTGAAGATCATGCTTAAAAAATTTACACTATGCAAAAAAAGTTTAAAGTCTCGGCATAGCTTTCCAGTTACAGAATAACCTGTCGTAGGTTCCATCTGCCACAGTGGGCAGATTTAGTTTTCTGACAAAGGGAATTTGTGATCCACCTTTGACTAATCTGTGCATTTTAGCATATGTGCTGCTCATTATATCTTTGAGGGTGCTCCAGCTCCGATGTCTAATTGCATACAATATTTAACGGAGATGCAGTACAGGTACTCAGTAATATTTTGATAACCAGCATTTTATCTGGTTTGACTCTGGATGTATACTACAGTGCTCATTTTTTTCCTTTTGTTTTTTAAAGAAGTTGCTTGAAATGAGTTCTGTTGACGTCTTCAAATCTTTTTAAAATTACAGCTGAATGTAAAGTACATAAAATTACACAGTTATGTATGCGTGTCCTTTGTCAGGTCCAGACTACATTGGCTGCCAGTCCCCAAACATTTTTACCGACATGTTTCAATCCCTACATAAAGCCCCGATCTATAATTTCCTCAGACCATGAGACATAGGCCACTCGGCCCATAGAATCTACTCTGCCATTAAATCATGGCTGATATTTTTCTGATCCCCATAACCCCTGATCTCCTTATTAATTAAGAACCTATCTATCTCTGTCTTAAAGACACTCAGTGCTTTGGCCTCCACAGCCTTCTTCAGCGAAGAGTTCCACAGATTCACCATTCTGGCTGAAGAAATTCCTCCTCATCTCCGTTTTAAAGGACTGTCCCTTTAGTCTGAGATTGTGCCCTCTGGTTCTCCTTTTTGCCTGCTGGTAATAATAATCTTTATTGTCATAAGTAGGCTTACATTAACACTGCAATGAAGTTACTGTGAAAAGCCCCGAGTCGCCACATTCCGGCGCCTGTTTGAGTACACAGAGGGAGAATTCAGAATGTCCAAATTACCTAACAGCACGTCTTTCGGGACTTGTGGGAGGAAACCCAGGCAGGCACGGGGAGAACGGGCCAACTCTGAAGCCGGGAATTGAACTTGGTATCCTGGGGCTGTGAAGCAAGTGCGACCGTGCATATCCTGTCCACGTCCTGTCCACGTCCACTCTATCCAGACCTCGCGGTATCCTGTAAGTTTCAATACAATCCCCCCCCCTCATCCTTCTAAACTCAACGAGTACAAACCCAGAGTCTTCAACTGTTCCTCATATGACGAGCTCTTCATTCCAGAGATCATTCCAAGGAACTGGTTAAGCTCAGTAGGCTAGACAGCTGGTTTGTGATGCAGAGCAAGGCCAGCAGCGTGGGTTTAATTCCCATACCAGCTGAGAATTGTGTACCTGAAAAGGCGCCGGAATGTAGCGACTAGGGGCTTTTCACAGTAACGTCATTGCAGTGTTAATGTAAGCATGCTTGTGACAATAAAGATTATTTATTTATTTTATTTTTTATCATTCTTGTGAACCTCCTCTGGACCCTTTCAAAGGGCAGCACATCCTTGGATACCGGTCCAAAAACTACTCCCAATACTCCACATGGGGTCTGACCAGAGACTTATACAGCTTCAGAAGTACATCCATGTTCTTGTAGTTGAGCCCTCGCGACATGAATGCTAACATAGCATTTGCCCTCCTAACTGCCGACTGAACCTGCACGTTAACCTTAAGAGAAATCTGTTTTTTTAAATGTTTTATTAAGACGTATGTAATTTTAACAATTTTCAAAAGGAGAAACGACAAAGTAAATAATTCCCCCCCCCCCCCCCAACCAACAACCAAACCCAGCCAAAATGGCTTACATACACAATTTCCCAATCCCCCTTTCCTACTAACTATTTCCCACCTCATCCAACCCCCCATGCCTCCCTAACCCTAGCATCGATCCTCCAGGGTGAACTTGATCTTCTCAAGCCTGAGAAACCCAGCCTTGTGACCTTAAGAGAATCTTGAACAAAGACTCCCAAGTCCCTTTGTGCTTCTGATTCCCTAAGCATCTCCCCATTGAGCAAATAGTCTATGCCTCCATTCCTCCTTCCAAAGTGCATAACCTCACACTTGTCCACATTGTATTCCATTTGCCACCTCTTTGCCCACTCTCCTTGCCTGTCCAATTCCTTCTGCAGCCCTCCCTACTTCCTCAATACTACCTGTCCCTCTACATATCTTTGTATCATCTGCAAACGTAACAGTGCCTTCTGTCCGATCTTCCAAATCGTCAATGTATATTGTGAAAAGTTGTGATTCTAGCACTGACCCCTGAGGCACACCACGAGTCACCGACTGCCATCTTGAAAAAGACCCCTTTATCCCCACTCTGCCTTTTGCCAGTCAGCCTATCCTAGCCAGGATCTTACCCGTTACATCATGGGCTCTTAACTTATTTAATAGTCTCCTTTGCAGCACCTTGTCAAAGGCCTTCTGGCATTCTAAATAAATCACATTCACTTGTTCTCATTTGTCTAACTTCCTTTTTACCTCATCAAAAAACTCTAACAAATTTTTCAGATGTGACCTTGCCTTGACGAAACTGTGCTGACTCAGTCCTATTTTATCATACACTTCCAAGTACTCGGCGATCTCCTCTTTAATAATGGACTCTAAAATCTTGCCAATGACCAAAGTCAGGCTAACTAGCCTATAATTTCCCATCTTCTGTCTCCCTCCCTTCTTAAACAGCGATGTTACATTACCCACTTTCCAGTCCTCGGGCACCCTCCCTGCCTCCAATGATTGATGAAAGATCACACCGAAGACCCCACAAACTCCTCCGCTATCTCTTTTAGAACCCTGGGCTGTAATCCATCCGATACAGGTGACTTATCCACCTTCTGACCTTTCAGTTTCCCCAGAACCTTCTCCTTAGTGATGCCCATTGCACTCCGGCCTGCCCCCTGATTCTCCTGGAGCTCTGACATCCCACTGGTGTCTTCCACCGTGAAGACTGATGCAAAGTAACTATTCAGTCCCTCTGCCATTTCTTTTTTTCCTATTACTACTTCTCCAGGCTCATTTTCTAGTGGCACAATGCCTATTTTTGCCTCCCTTACCTATTATATATTGAAAAAAAGTCTTCCTATCGTCTTTTATATCGCTAGCTAGCCTGCACTCCCCCCTTATTGCTTTTTTAGTTGTCCTCTGCTGATTTTTAAAGGCTTCCCAATCCTCTGACTTTCCACAATCCTCGCCACTGTATGCTTTTTCTTTTACTTTTATGCTGTCCTTAACTTCCCTCTTCAGCCATGGATGCCTTGTCCTCCCCTTCACATGTTTCCTCCTCCTTGGGGCAGCATGATGGCATGGTGGTCAGCACTGTTGCTTCACAGTGCCAGAGTCCCAGGTTCGATTCCTGCTTGGGTCACTGTCTGCCCATTCTCCATGTCTGCCCACCCCAGTCCAATGCCGGCATCTCCACATCATGTCTTTGTAGTTACCCTTACTTAATTGCAATACTGTTACCTCTGATTCTAGCTTCTCCCTCTCAAACTGCAGGGCAAATTCTATCATATTGTGGTCACTGCTCCCTATGGGTTCCTTCATTTTAAGTTCCCTAATCATGTCTGCCTCATTACATATCACCAAATCCAGAATTGCCTGTTCCCTAGTGGGCTTGACCACATGGCTGCTTCAAAAATATATTCCACAAATTCCTTTTCTTGGGATCCACTACCAAACTGATTTTCCCAGTCCACCTGCATATTGGAGTCCCCCATGATTATTGTAATATTGCCTTTTTTATATGCCTTTTCTATCACCTGATTTATTTTCTGCCCCACATCCTGACTACTGCTAGGGCTTTGCGATTCCTCAACTCTACCCACACAGATTCTATGCCTTCTGATCCTATATCGCTTCTTGCTATCGATTTAACTTCATTCCTTACCAACAATGCAACCCGTCCTCTTTGCCCATCTGCCTGTCCTTTCGAGAAGGCACATATCCTTGTGTAGATTTAGATCCCAGCCCTGATCCTCTTGCAGCTACGTCTCTGTGATGCCCACAACATCGTATCCACCAATTTCAATGTGCGCAACAAGCTCATTTGCCTTGTTCCGTATACTGTGCGCATTTAGGTACAACACCCTCAGTCCTGCATTCAATCATGGCTGATATTTTTCTCATCCCCATTCTCTTGCCTTCTCCCCATAACCCCTGATCCCCTTATTAATCAAGAACCTATCTATCTCTGTTTTAAAGACACTCCGTAATTTGCCATGATCTTATTGAATGGAAGAGTAGGCTTAAGGGGCTGAATTACTTACTCCTTTTAATTTGTATGACAGAAATAGTTTAATGGAAAACGATGATGATAAATAAGTATGACTGTTGAATTTCAATATTTCTTGTAGGAAATGAATTATGATTTATATTCTATCGCTATCAAGTAATTAACGGCAAGCAAGATGTCTGCAGTGCATTCTTATTCATTCGACTTATTAGCTGTGATGTAGCTAACGGAAGTGTGCATCTTATGTGCCGTATAAGATTAAGGCAGAAAAGGTCCATATTTAAGGGAAATTCATCCCTATCATGTTGGTATCATTGAATGCAGTCTTTCATTTTCTCTCACTCTGGGGAAAAATTGTACTGTTACGTTACAAAATATTCTCTCTTTGTAAGTGAATACCAACCAGTCAGTAATTCTGACTACTAATGTGATGCTTGGTCCACTTTTGGTCAAATGCATGTAGTTTGATATTTATTTATTTTATTGTCACATGTACCGAAGTACAATGAAAAGTATTTTTCAGCAGCCAAGGAAACGTACACAGTAAAAAATGAAATAGTAGATAATTACAGTGAATGTGTGAAAGTACACAGTACATCGACAAATAAATAATTAGCTACAGTATGGAACAAGGACAAAATAACAAAGCAAATACGACGTAAGCAAGAGCAGCATAGAGCGTCATGAATAGTGTCTTACAGGGAACAGATCAGTCAGAGGGAGAGTCGTTGAGGGGTATGGTAACGGGGGAAGAAGCCGTTCCTATGTCTGGATGTATGGGTCGTCAGACTTCTGTATCTTCTGCCTGATGGAAGGTTCTGAAAGAGGGCAAAGCCTGGGTGCGAAGGGTCTCTGAACATGCTGTCTGTCTTCCTGAGGCAGCAGGAGGTGTAGACAGAATCAATAGGCAGGTGACAAACTTGTGTAATGCGTTGGGCTGACTCCACCACACTCTGCAGTTTCTTGCAATATATTTGACATCATGGATGTTAAAGGAACTAAATACCTCTTGTTATAAAAGCAGTAATCAAATTTAGTCTTCTGTTTCATGTGAAAAAATGAGTTTGTTGACTTTGTGTCAGCCTTTTGGAAGATGACAGAACTGCACAATGGGGCAATTATAGTATCGCAATGTTATTACAGTTCTAGGTCACGTGATTAATCATTAAGCAGAAAGGATGAACTCCATAAAGGCCTGGAGATGCTAAATATTAAAGAGTTCCTTGAATTATGTGATAGTCACAGAAAATGCATACTGTAATTAATATCATAGTTGGGGAAATGGTAGCATAGTGGTAATGTTACCAGACTAGTGATCCAAAGGCTCAAACTAATACTCCAGAGGTTTGAATTCAAATAAAATGAATTTAAGAAATCTGGAATAAAATGTAAGCCTCATCAATAATGATCATGAAACTACCTGATTGCCATTAAAAACTCATCTAGTTCACATATGGCCTTCAGGGAGGTAATCTGCCATCGTTACCCAGTCTGGCTTACACGTGAACCCAGATTTTAGCTGTCATCTGAAATGGTGTAACAAGCCATTCAATTATATCTAATTGTGCTACACCACATGGACTGCAGCAGCTCAAGAAGGTAGTTAATCACCACCTTCTCTTGCACATTTCTGATGCTAACAAATTTAAACAAAAAAGTAAACTGGAATGGGGAATTCTGATAGAAGGGAATGGACCAAAATTAGTGACAACATGAAGTAATATAATGTAGCCAAGAAGCAATGACCTACCCAATATTTTGAATAATATATTGATATATGTGAATGCATAAATGTATATTAATGCATGTTATATCAGCCACATATGATAAGAACATTTCTTTGTTGCTCCTCAAATATGTTTTAAAAATAGAGTGTAAACACTGTTTTGTAAAGTTCAGAAAACACACCGTAGCAACTGAAAAAAATTGATTTACACCGATATGGTTGATCATGTCAACTTCAAATTTTTGAGTAACAAGTAAGAAATGCAAACACCTGGGACTGCACCAGTAGCTGAAACTTTCCAGAATCTTCCAATTCATCCTCATTTAATATCAACAGACCAATTAAAGCAAGACAGTTTAACATGTTCTAATCTAGGTCATCAGATCTAATAAGTCCCTGTGTGGCTCAATGCCATATTTTGTTATCAAATGTTCCTGTGAAGTGCTTTGGGATGTTTTATTATGCTTAAGTCGGGATATAAGATTTTGCTAGCAACCAATTAATATATTGTGTCATACATGGTACATTCACCCAATCGTTGTGAACATAAGAACTAGGAGCAGGAGTAGGCCCTCTGGCCCTTCAAACCTGCTCCGCCATTCAATGGGATCATGGCTGATCTTTTGTGCACTCACCTCCACTTTCTGGCCCGAACACGATAACCCTTTATTCCTTTAGTCTTCAAAAAACTATCTATCTTCATCTTGAAAACATTTAATGAAGGAGCCTCAACTGCTTCACTGGGCAGGGAATTCCATCGGTTCACAACCTTTGGGTTAAGAAGTTCCTCCTAAGCTCAGTCCTAAATCTACTTCCCCTTATTTTGAGGCTATGCCCCCTAGTTCTGCTTTCACCCGCCAGTGGGAACAACCTGCCTGCATCTATCCTATCTATTCCCTTCATAATTATATATGTTTCTATAAGATCCCCCTGCGTCCTTCCAAATTCCAACAAGTACAGTCCCAGTCTACTCAACCTCTCCTCGTAATCCAACCCCCTCAACTCTGGGATTAACCTAATGAATCTCCCCTGCACACCCTCCAGCACCACAGAATCATAGAAGTTTACAGCATGGAAACAGGCCCTTCGGCCCAACCAGTCCATGCCGCCCCGTTTTTACCATTAAGCCAGTACGTCCTTTCTCCGGTAAGGAGACCAAAACTGAACACAATACTCCAGGTGTGGCCTCACTAACACCTTATACAATTGCAACATAACCTCCCTAGTCTTAAACTCCATCCCTCTAGCAATGAAGGACAAAACACCATTTGCCGTCTTAATCACCTACTGCACCTGCAAACCAACTTTTTGCGACTCATGCACTAGGACATCCCAGTCCCTCTGCACAGCAGCATGTTTTAATATTTTATCATTTAAATAATAATCCCTTTTGCTGTTCCTACCAAAATAGATAACCTCACATTTGTCAACATTGTATTCCATCTGTCTAGCCCATTCACTTAAACTACCCAAATCCCTCTGCAGACTTCCAGTGTCCTCTGCACTTTTTGATTTACCACTCATCTTAGTGTCGTCTGCAAACTTGGACACATTGTACGTGGCCCCCAACTCCAAATCATCTATGTAAATTGTGAACAATTGTGGGCCCACACTGATCCCTGAGGGACACCACTAGCTACTGATTGCCAACTGGAGAAACACCCATTAATTCCCACTCTTTGCTTTCTATTAGTTAACCAATCCTCTTTACCCTACTACTTTACCTTTAACGCCATGCATCTTTATCTTATGCAGCAACGTTTTGTGTGGTACCTTGTCAAAAGCTTTCTGGAAATCCAGATATACCACATCCATTGGCTCCCCATTGTCTACCGCACTGTCCTCAAAGAATTCTCCAAAATTAGTCAGGCACGACCTGCCCTTTTTGAACCCATGCTGCATCTGTCCAATGGGACAATTTCCATCCAGATGCCTCGCTATTTCTTCCTTGATGATAGATTCCAGCATCTTCCCTGCTACCAAAGTTAAGCTAACTGGCCTATAATTACTCACTTTCAGCTTACCTCCTTTTTTAAACAGTGGTGTCACGGTTGCTAATTTCCAATCCTCTGGGACCAGAGTCTAGTGAATTTTGGTAAATTATCACAAGTGCATTTGCAATTTCCCATGCCATCTCGTTTAGTGCCCTGGGATGCATTCCATTAGGGCCAGGCTTGTCTACCTTTATCCCCATTGGCTTGCTCATCACTACCTCCTTAGTGACAACAATAGTCTCAAGGTCCTCACCTGTCATAGCCTCATTTCCATCAGTCACTGGCATGTTATTTGTGTCTTCCACTGTGAAGACCGACCCAAAAAACCTGTTTGGTTCCTCAGCCATTTCCTTATCTCCCATTATTAAATCTCCTTTCTCATCCTCTAAAGGACCAATATTTACCTTAGCCACTCTTTTTTGTTTTATAGATTTGTAGAAACTTTTATTTTCCGTTTTTATATTCGGAGAACGTTTACTCTCATCAATCTTACTCTTCTTTATAGCTTTTTTAGCAGCTTTCTGTTGCCCCCTAAAGATTTCTCAATCCTTTAGTCTCCCACTTATGTTTGCCACTTTGTATGCTTTTTCCTTCAATTTGATACTCTCCCTTATTTCCTTAGATATCCACAGTCGATTTTCCCTCTTTAGAACATAGTGCAGAAGGAGGCCATTCTGCCCATCGAGTCTGCACCGACCCACTTAAGCCCTCACTTCTACCCTATCCCCATAACCCAATAACCACTCCATCCTTTTTTGGACACTAAGGGCAATTTAGCATGGCCAATCCACCTAACCTGCATGTCTTTGGACTGTGGGAGGAAACCGGAGCACCCGGAGGAAACCCACGCAGAAACAGGGAGAACGTGCAGACTCCGCACAGACAGTGACCCAGCGGGGAATCGAACCTGGGATCCTGGCGCTGTGAAGCCACGGTGCTATCCACTTGTGCTACCGTGCTGCCCTTTCCACCATCCTTTTTGTTGGTATAAAATTTTGTCACTTGGAAGGTTCTCCACTGTTCCTCAACTGTTTCACCATAAAGTCTTTGCTCCCAGTCTACCTTAGCCAGCTCTTCTTTCATCCCATTGTAATCTCCTTTTGTTTAAGCACAAAACACTAGTGCTTGAGTTTACCGTCTCACCCTCCATCTGTATTTTAAATTCCACCATATTGTGATCGCTCCTTTCAAGTGGATCCCTAACTATGAGATCATTAATCAGTTCGGTCTCATTACACAGGACAAAGGAGATTACAGTGGGACAAGATCTAGGTCCGCTTGTTCCGTCGTAGGTTCCATTACATACTGTTCCAGGAAACTATCGCGGATACATTCTATATACTCCTCCTCAAGGCTGCCTTGACCGACCTGGTTAAACAAATCGACATGTAGATTAAAATCCCCCATGATAACTGCTGTACCATTTCTACATGCATCCGTTATTTCTTTGTTAATTGCCCACCCCACCATAATGTTACTATTTGGTGGCCGATAGACACTCCTATCAGTGACTTTTTCACCTTACTATTCCTGATTTCCACCCAAATGGATTCAACCTTATTATCCATAGCAACAATGTCATCCCTCACTACTGCCCGGATGTCATCCTTAAATAACAGAGCTACACCACCGCCCTTACCATCCACTCTGTCCTTCCGAATAGTTTGATACCTTGGATATTTAACTCCCAGTCGTGACCATCCTTTAACCATGTTTCAGTCATGGCCACTAAATCATAGTCATTCACGATGATTTGCACCATCAACTCATTTACCTTATTCTGAATATTTTGAGCATTCAGGTAAAGTACCCTTATGTTGGCTTTTATACCTCTGTTTTGAATCTGAACACCTCTTAACAGTAACCTCTCCCAAGTTATTTTTCCATTGAACTTTTCTCCTAATTTTCCTTATCGTTGAACCCATATCCTCATGTAACTACCTTCTGCGTCGCTTTCCATTTATGTTTCCAAGTCAGAACGGTAAGTGGCTTGGAGGGGAACTTGCAAGTGGTGGTGTTCTCATGTATCTGCTGCCCTTGTCCTTCTAAAGGTAGTGATTGTGGGTTTGGAAGGTGCTGTCTAAGGAGCCTTTGTGAGTTCCTGCAGCGCATCTTACAGCTGGTACACACTACTTGCCACTGTGTTTTGGTGTTGGAGGGAGTGGATGCTTGTGGAAGGGGTACCAATCAAGTCGGCTGCTTTGTATTGGATGGTGTCGAGCTTCTTGAGTGTTGTTGGAACTGCACTCATCCAGTCAAGTGGGGAGTATTTCATCACACTCCTGACTTATGCCTTGGAGGTGTTGGACAGACTTTCGGGAGTCAGGATATGAGTTACTCACCATAGAATTCTGAGCCTTTGAACTGCTCTTGTAGTCACTGTATTGGCTAGTCCAGTCCAATATGGCTAGTCCAGTTCAGTTTTCGGTCAATGGTAACCCCCAGAGTGTTGATAGTGGGAGATTCAGTGATAATGCCATTCAATGTCAAAGGCGATGGTTTTATTTTCTCTTATTGGAGATTGTCATTGCACTGTTGATGACCCCTTCTATCACTTCACTGATGCTTGAGAGTAGACTTGATGTGGAGCTGCCGGTGTTGGACTAGGGGTGGGCACAGTAAGAAGTCTTACAACACCAGGACCAAATCCAACAGGTTTGTTTGGAATCACTAGTCTTTGCAGGTGATTAAGTCTTTACAGGTCCAGATGGTGCGGCTGGAGTTAGGGATAATCACAGGTTAAAGAGGTGTGAATTGTCTCAAGCCAGGACATTTGGTAGGATTTTGCAAGTCCAGTGGGGGGCGAATGTAATGAGACACTAATCCAAGGTCCCGGTTGAGGTCGTACTCGTGCGTGTGGAACTTGGTTATCAGTTTCTGCTCAACGAGGGATCTTGGGTGTTCATCCACCTATCCCTGAAGGCAGCAGGACAGGTTAATAGGGTAGTTTAGAAGGCATATGGGACACTTGCCTTTATTCGTCGTGACACAGATTAAAAGAGCAGGGAGGTTATATTGGAGCTGTACAAAACCTTGGTTTGGCCACAGCTGGAGTATTATGTGCAGTTCTGGTCACCTCACGAGAGGAAGGATGTGATTGCACTGGAGAGGGTGCAGAGGAGAGTCACCAGGGTCTTGCCTGGTATGGAAGATTTGAACTATGAAGTGAGGATGCATGAGCTCAGGTTGTTTTCTTTAGAGCAGGGAAGGCTGTGGGGGCACCTGATTGAGGTGTATAACATTGAGGGGTCTGGACAGAGTGGATAGGAAGCATCTGTTCCCCTTTGTTGGAGGGTGAATAACAACGGGCATAATTTGAAGATGAGTGGATTTGAGGAAATATATTTTCACCCAGAGGTTGGTGGGAATCTGGAATGCACTGCCTGGGAGGATAATAGAGACGTGTAATCTCACAAACTTTAAAAAGGTACGTGAATGAACACTTGAAGTGTCATAACATTCAAGGCTATGGACCAAGTTCTGGAAAGTTTGATTAACGTAGAATTAGCATAGTTTTGTTGGTGCAGACTCGGGTTTGTGTGCTGTGATTCAATAAATATCATCTGTATGCTTAAATGATGAATAATAACCTAAATTGTCAAATTTGTTTATTTTATCAAGGGGACATTATTTTCAACTGTCATTACCCAGACCTGCCTCCAGATTTCATCTTTGGAGAAGATGTGGATTTTTTGCCTGAACCCACAATGCTCCATGTGAGTTTGCTTTAGAATTTTAATGATCTGGTTCTTGCATACAGCACAATAGATTTGGAATGTAGTCTCCGAATGAGCTGACATCAGCAGGCTCTTCAGGCTGTTGTGTGATCCTTGTTTTAAATTATGCCAGTCTCTATGAAATCTTTTATTTGGTTGACAGATTAAAATTTGAAGCTGCATGAACCCTCCATTTTTGATGCAAATGTTTCTTAATGTGTGAAAAGGGATGTTTTAAAGAGCTTCCCATAACAGTTGGGAGCTTATTAATTTTATTGTTCGCTGTTTTGCATACCAACAAGGTTTGAGGAAGTGTTGCACTAAATTTGTCCTGCAGCTTGACATTTTCATTTGGAGTCAAAGCAACCTTGCATAAAAGGTTCAGCTTTTACTTTCGGATATAGTTGTTAACATGTTTAAAGTAATTTTGAAGTTATTCATTGAGTGTGGCTTTACTGAAAAGGTGTTCTTAGTAGTTTAAAGTTGAATTGATTGACACGAAAGGGCAGCTATAATCTTTTACCAGCAGTGTCTACTGAGTAAGTTGTTAGTTCTTGTGTTTCTTATTCTGAGGATGGTATTGATGAGGCCACATAAGACCATAAGACATAGGAGCAGAATTAGGCCATTCAATCATGGCTGATATTTTTCCATCCCCATTCTCCTGCCTTCTCCCCATACCCCTGATCCCCTTGTTGATCAAAAACCTATTTATCTCTGTCTTAAAGACACTCCGTGATTTGGCCTCCAAAGCCTTCTGCGGCAAAACGTTCCACAGATTCACCACCCTCCGGCTGAAGAAATTCCTCCTCCTCTCTGTTTTAAAAGATTGTCTCTTTCGTCTGAGATTGTGTCCTCTGCTTCTAGTCTTTCCTACAAGTGGAAACATTCTCTCCATGTCCACTCTATCCAGTATCCTGTAAGTTTCAATAAGATCCCCCCTCATCCTTCTAAACTCCCAACGAGTAGAGTACAGACCCAGAGTCCTCAGCCGTTCCTCATACGACAAGCCCTTCATTCCAGGGATCATACTTGTGAACCTCCTCTGGACCCTTTCCAAGGCCAGCACATCCTTCCTTCGATATGGGGCTCACAATACTCCAAATGGGTTCTGACCAGAGCCTTATATAGCCTCAGAAGTACATCCCTGGTCTTGTAGTTGAGCCCTCTCGACATGAATGCTAACATTGCATTAGTCTTCCTAACTGCCGACTGAACCTGCATGTTAACCTTAAGAGAATCGTGAACAAGGACTCCCAAGTCCCTTTGTGCTTCTGCTTTCCGAAGCATTTCCCCATTTAGAAAATAGTCTATGCCTCCATTTCTCCTTCCAAAGTGCATTACCTCACACTTTTCCACATTGTATTCCATCTGCCACTCCTCTGCCCACTTTCCTAGCCTGTCCAAGTCCCTCTGCAGCCCACCTGCTTCCTCAATGCTACCTGCCCCTCTGCAGATCTTTGTATCACCTGCAAACTTAGCAACAGTGCCTTCAGTTCCTTCCTCCGTATCATTAATGTATATTGTGAAAAGTTGTGGTCCCAGCATTGCCAATTGCAATTATTCTGAGAAATTGGTGGGGGCCTGTCTACTTGATTGGCTGCAATGACTGTGCTTAGTTGGGGGGTGAATATCAAGGGGGCATAATTTTAAGATGAGGGGATTTGAGGAAATATTTTTTCACCCATAGGTGAATAAGGGGTGGTGGCACAGTGGTATTACTCTGGACTAATAATCTAGAAACCCAGGATAATGTTCTGGAGGCCTGGGTTCGGATCCTGCCATGGTGATGGTGAAATCTGAATTCAATTAAAAATATAATAATTACCGTGAAGCTATTGTTGTAAAAATCCATCTGGTTCACTAATGTTTTTCAGGGAGGAAATCTGCTGTCCTCACCTGTTCTGGCCTGTAGGTGACTCCAGTGCTACAATAATGTGGTTAACTCGTAATTGCCCTCTGAAGCCCTGGCAAGCTCGTCGATTGTATCAAAATCACAAAGTCCTCCTTGCTGACATCTGGGGGTCTGTACTAAAATTGGGAAAGCTGTCTCACAGATTAGTCAAGCAACAGCCTGACATAGCCATATTCATGGAATCATTTCTTACAGTTAATGTCCAAGACACCACCATTCCCATCGCTGGGTCTGTCCTGTCGATAGGACAGCAGAAGAGGCGGCAACGCAGTATACAGTTTCATTTTATTTGTTCATGGGACGTGGGCACCACAGGCTCTGCCAGCATTTATTGTCCATCACTAATTGCCCTTGAGAGGGCAGTTAAGAGTCAACCACATTGCTGTGGGTCTGGAGTCACTTGTAGGCTAGACCAGGGTAAGATTTCCTTCCCTAAAGGACATTCGTGAACCAAATGGGTTTTTACGACAATCAACAACAGTTTCATGGTCATTATTAGACTTGTAATTCCAGATTTTGATCTCCGATCCCCAGAACATAATTGCTAGACTGCGTATGCGAGGAACCAACATGAGGGAAAAACATACTTGACCTCATCACCTACCTACCTGTCACAGATGTACCTGCTCATGACTATTGGTAGACCACTGCACAGTCCTTGTGGAGATAAAATCCAGTCTTCACATTGAGGATGCCTCCGTTGTGTTGTGTCACACTATCACTGTGCTAAATGGGTAGATCTCAAACAGATCTAGGAACTCGAGACTGGGAAACCATGAGGTACAACGAAGAGAAGCAGGAGGCAGTCCTTTAAGCATGCTCCACCATTCGTTCTGATCATGGCCGATCATTGAGTTCAATACCCTGATCCCATCTTCTCCCCCCGCCATATCCTTTGATCCCTTTATTCCCAAGTGCTATATCTAATTCCTTCTTGAAATTAAACAATGTTTTCACCTCAACTACTTTGTATGATACTATATTCTACATATTCACCACTCTCTGGCTGAAGACATTTCTCCTCACCGCAGTCCTAAAAGATTTACCCCTTATCCTCAAACTATGATGCCTAGTTCTGGACTCTCCCACCATCGGGAACATTCTTTCTGAATCTACCCTGTCTAATCCTAATTTTTAAAAGGGGCAGTTTAGCATGGCCAATTCACCTGCCCTGCAGATCTTTGGGTTGTGGGGTCAGACCCATGCAGACACAGGGCGAATGTGCAAACTCCACACACGGGATATTGTCCCGGGGCTGGGATCGAACCCAGGGCCTTCGTGCTGTGAGGCAGTAGTGCTAACCCCTGCGCCGCCGCCCTACCCTGCCTAATCCTCTTATAATTTTGTAAGTTGCTATGAGATCACTTCCCCCCCCCCCCCCCAATAACTTCATTTCAGTGTTGGTGTAAGCCTACTTGTGACAATAATAAAGATTATTACTACAATGCGCCAGGTGTGGCCTCATGAATGCCCTATACAATTGCAGTAAAATATCCCTATTCTTATACTCAATTCCTCTCGCTATGAAATCAAGCATACCATTTGTCGTCTTTACTGCCTGCTGTGCTTAATTTCTGCGACTGATGCACAAGGACAACAAGGTCTTGCTGAGTATCCACCTCTCTCAATTTACACCCATTCAAATAATAATCTGCCTTCTGATTTTTGCTACCAAAATGGATAACTTCACATTTATCCACATTTTTCTGCATCTGCCATGCATGTGCCCACTCACTCAGCCTGTCCAAATCCCCTGAAGTATCTATGCATCCTCGTCACAGTTTGCCCTCCCACCCAACTTTGTATCGGCTACAAATTTGGAAATACTACATTTTGTTCCCTAGTCCAAATAATTAATATATCATGTGAACACTTGGGGTCCTAGCACAGATCCCTGCGATACCCCACTAGTCACTGCCTGCCAATTGGAAAAAGACCCATTTATTCCAACTTTTTGCTTCATCTCTGCTAACCAGCTTTCTATCCATCTCAAGACACCATCCGCAATCCCATGCGCTTTAACTTTACATAGTAATCTGCTATGAGACTTTTTCGAAAGCCTTCTGAAAGTCTAAATAAAACACATTCACTTGGTCTCCCATGTCAACTCTACTAGTTACATCTTCAAATAATTCCAATAGATTTGTCAAGCATGATTTCGTTTTCATTTTGTTTGATCATACCACTGCTTTCCAAATGCTGCGCTATGAAATCCTTGATAATGGACTCTAGCAACTTCCCTACTCCCGATGTTAGCTACTTTCCAATCTGTAGGAACCATTCCAGAGCCCAAAGAATATTGAAAAATGAGCACCAATGGACCTACTATTTCTAGGTCTGCTTCTTCATCCCATAAGGATTATCAGGCTTTGGAGATTTATCTGCCTTCAATGCCATTCATTTCCCAAAAAACATTTCTCCACTAATACTAATTTCCTACAGCTCCTCACTATTTCTCAAGACCTCCGGCACATTATTCATGTCTTCCTTTGTGAAAACAGCAGCAAAGTACGAATTCAGTTCCTCAGCCATTTCTTTGTTCCGCGTTATGAATTCCCGTTTCTGACCATCAAGGGCCTCCATTCATTTTTATCAAGTTTTTTCTCTTTACATACCATTGGAAACTTTTACAGTTAGTTTTTATGTTCCCCGCTAGCGTAAAATTTGAACTGTATTTTCCCATTCTTAATCAACTTGTTGGTCTGCCTTTGCTGAATTTTAAATTGTTCCCAATCCTCCGATCATTTTCTTGCTAACTTGTATACCTCTTCTTTGAATCTAATACTATCTCTAATTTCCCTTGTAAGCCATAGTTTTGCCATGGTCCCTTTCTACTCTTGCGCCAAATAGGAATAAAGAACTTTTGGAGTTCAACTATTCGTTCCTTGAATGCCTGCCATTCGTTACCTGTGGGACATGAACAGCAGCAGATTGTACTGAACCAGAATCTGTATCCTCATGACCTGGCATATTCCCCATTCTACCCTAACCACCAAGCCAGAGGATCAACCTTGGTTCAATGATGAGTGCAGGAGGATATGCCGGGACCAATACCAGATGTACCTAAAAATGAGGCAAGAACAGAGAATGCTGGAAAAATCAGATCTGGAAGCATCTGTGGGGAAAGAAAACAGAGTTAACGTTTCGAGTCTGTTTGACCCTTCTTCAGAACTGGGTGGATAATGTGTTAAATATTAAACTGTAGCTGTCAGAGATTATAACAATATGTCGCAACCTTAAGAACAAAAGACAGGTGGCCCTTGATGTTGAGTCCTTAGTATTGTAACATGCCTAATTGGAAGATGAGAGGCAGCACGGTAGCATTGTGGATAGCACAATTGCTTCACAGCTCCAGGGTCCCAGGTTCGATTCCCCGCTGGGTCACTGTCTATGCGGAGTCTGCACGTTCTCCCGTGTCTGGGTTTCCTCCGGGTGCTCCGGTTTCCTCCCACAGTCCAAAGATGTGCAAGTTTGGTGGATTGGCCATGATAAATTGCCCTTAGTGTCCAAAATTGCCCTTAGTGTTGGGTGGGGTTACTGGGGTATGGGGATAGGGTGGAGGTGTAGACCTTGGGTAGGGTGCTCTTTCCAAGAGCCGGTGCAGACTCGATGGGCCGAATGGCCTCCTTCTGCACTGTAAATTCTATGAGATGCTGCTCCTTCAGCTTGAGTTCGGCTTCTCTGAAGTATTGCAGCAGGCCATGGACGGACATGTGGACGTGAGAACAAGATACTGAGTTAAAAGCGACAAAGTTAGGGGTCATGCTTGCAATTGAATTTGATTTATTGTCACATGTACCAAGGTACAGTATTCTGTGTACAGTCCAGACAGATCGTTCCATGCATGAAAAAACATAGGACGTGCATAAATAAACAATCTAAATGCATAGGAATTGGGTTAGCATACTGAGTGTAGTACTAAGTAGAGAAGATGTGTGAAGAGATCCGTTCAGTCCACAAGAGGGTCATTTTACTACAGGAGTGTAGTAAAAGCGGGGAAGAAGCTGCTTTTGAACCTGTTAGTCTGTGATCTCAGACTTTTGTATCTCCTGCCCGATAGAAGAAGTTGGAAGAGAGAATAACCCAGGTGGGAGGATCATTTATTATGCTTTCCACTTTCCCAAGGCAGCGGGAGGTGTAGACTGGATGGGAGACGGGTTCGCGTGATGGACTGGGCTGTGTTCCCGACTCTCTCTAGTTTAGGCCGAGCAGTTGCCATCCCAGGCTGTGATGCAGCCAGATAGGATGTTTTCAATGGTGCATCTGTAAAAATTGCTAAGAGTCAATGTGGACATGCTAAATTTCCTTAGTTTCCTGAGAAAGTATAAGCACTATTGTGCTTTCTTGGTCGTAACGTCGACATCAGTGGACAAGGACAGATTGTTAGTGATGTGCATACCTAGGAATTTGAAGCCACTTGATTTGATATCATGAAATGGCTGAAGGCACTGGATACTGCAAAGGCTATGGACCTTAATGTTCCAGAAATAGTATTGAAGATTTGTGCGCCAGAATTTTGCCATGCCCCTAGCCAGACCGTTCCAGTACAGCTGCAACACTGGCATCTATACAGCAATGTGGAAATTTGTCCACGTGTGTCCTGTACAGAAAAATCATAAGATCAGAAGTGGGAATGTTCACTGATGATTAGAGTGTCTCGCACCATACGCAACTCCTCTACTATTGAAGCAATCCATGTCTAAATGCAATAAGACCTGGACAATATCCAAGTTTGAGCTGGCAAGTGCCAGGCAATGGCCCTTCTTCCAACAAGAGAGAATCTAACCAATGCCAGTGGACATTTAACGGCCTTACCATCGTTGAATTCTCCACTGGCAGCACAGTGGTTAGCACTGTTGCTTCATAGCACCAGGACCTGGGTTTGATTCCCAGCTTGGGTCACTATCTGTGCGGAGTCTGCAGTTTCTCCCCTTGTATGCGTGGGTTTCCTCCAGCTGCTCTGGTTTCCTCCCACATGTTCCAAAAGATGTGCTCATTGGGTGAATTGGACAGTCTGAATTCTACCTCTGTGTACCCAAACAGGAGCAGTAGTGTGGCGACCAGGGGATTTTCACAGTACTTCATTGCAGTGTTAATATAAGCCTACTTGTGACACTTATTAAGATTATTAAAGCAACATCCTGGGAATTACCAATGACCAGAAACTGAACTTGACTTTGCATATAAATATTGTGGTTGCAAGAGCAGGTGAGAGACTCCGAATACAGACGGTAACTCCCATCCTGACTCCCCAAATCCTGTCCACCATCTACAAGTCAGGAGTATGATGGAATATTCGCCACTTGCCTGGATGGGTGCAACTCCAACAACACTTAAAAAAATTGACACCATCCAGGAAACAGTAGCCTTCTTGGTTGGCACCCTATCCACAAAAAATCTTATATAACAGCGAAGTAATTCTCTCGGGTCTTTTGATGAGATAAATCTGGAAAAAAAAACTATTTCCACCAGTTACTGAGTCATAAGTATAGGACATGAAACTGGAATCACCGAAATCATGAAAAGAAAGAGACTGTTATTGATGCAAAATGTCGTTAGGATAGGGAATTTCCAATGCAGGCACAATGAGCTGATTAGTCGCTTCTGTGCAATAAGATTCTATGGTGATATCCACGGCTGTGAAATTTTATGACCGCCTCGTGGACAACTGTTACAACAAAGATGAGAGATTGTGGTGACATAGGGTGTACCCGTTCCTTGGTGGAACTTGGAAAAGAGATAAAACTGTGTTATGGTAAAGATAAGAATCTGCGTTATGGTATATGTCTGGATCTGGAATCAGAAAAAGTGAATTAGTCAGCTAAGACATTTTTACACTTTTAATTGATGTATAGATGGATGAGGAAGCAAGCTGAGTGCCACACCCCTACCTTCATTCCTCTCTCTGACCTCAGCATAGATGAGACTACTATTCCTCTAGCTTTCTGGCCTTGCCGTCATCAGTTATCTGCTTGAAAAAGTGAAACAAAAGCAGCTGGCAGGCAGGAGGAACCAAATGTTGGGTGGCAAGAAGCTGCCAACCAGGACCAAAGGAGGGGGGGTTGGGGATTTAGGAACCAGGAGCCTCAAGAAGGACCTACTTGGCCCCACAGAAGCTTTCAGCTTTTAAAAATTAATTGTTTGGTCCTCTTCTGGCCCTGCATTTTGTTTCCACACACTCATCTGAAATTGTGGCCAAATGATCTTATTAGGCCTTGATCTATAGAAAGCTGACATTCTAGCCATCTCTGAAAAGCATGCTTCTCTTTCATTAGAAAAGGTCCAATAATTTTCAAATTGTTACTGATTTTGACCAAGCCTAGATCCCTCTCACAAGATGTCTAAGTGTTATTTTTTTTTTAAAGGTGTACTTTTGATTTGATAAATTAAGTGCGTTGCATACTATGCAGCTGAAGCCATTGGGTGTTAGCATTTATTTTCTTCTTCATATCAAACAAGCATGTAGAGCATTTGTCTGGTGCCTTCTGTATCCTCCTCTGTAACCTGTGGGCACACTTATTTTTAGTGGGTAGGAAAAATTTGGTGTGTTTAAATTTGCAGCTTGTGCATTATTTTATCTGTGTTTGGAATCGCGCACTAGGGACAGGTGGTATATATAGTCCTGTAAAAATCATTTGCTGAGGAGTTCAAATAAAGGTGTCAGAGACTAAATTTTGCTACCCTTAAAATGTATTGACTATTGGCAGTTATCGTTATGTTCAAATCGTAATTACTAAAGGTTCTGTTTAACTATCATATATTTCAATGACGTTTGGTGGGGCAGTGAATAATTCACTATGTCTATGATTCCAGAAGAACTAATATTGTTGGTGTGGCATCATGCCAAGAAGAGGGCTTATGCTAAAGTCCTTGCTCGGAAGCTGTTGATCTAGTGTATACCGTAGAAAGTTCTGAAGCCCTTATTGTGATTGGTTTCTTTTCAGATCTTCAAGGAATTTACTTTAGGTTAGTTTGTGCAGAAATGAAGAGTAGTTTTTAGTACTGGGGTACCAGTGTGGTTTTTCTGGACTCTTCTTGCAGGAGTCACCTTGTTCCAGTGAAATTTATTGCATTAGTTCAAACCAGCCAATGGCTCATTTCTGTTTTTTTAAAATTGAAACAAGCAGCTGCTTGTTTAAATACTTTGTGTGTAGTGAGTCATTGTTACATGGCAACCATTTTGTCCAACTGACATAATTGAAGAGCCAAAGTAGGAAAGGAGTGACCACAGTGCCATCATTCTGCAAATATCACTCGAGGGACAATTCTAAGAATATTACTATCATATTTTTGGTAATGCACAGGAAGAGAACACTCTGGGCATTTGCAAGTAGCTGATTTTAACAATTTTGAACAATTTGGCAAGAAATACTATTCTTTCTGGCAAGTTGATATTAAATACTGAATTTAAATGATGAGAAATTACCCAATGTTACAGGCAATTTGCATAGTTTCAACTGCGATTTTATTCATAGCAACTAATCCAATTTTTGTTTTTTCTTACTGCAAGCCTTTTGGTAGCTCATGATGCAATTGAAATAACATTTCAAGCTCAAAATAGCATTCATTGGAGTAGAAAATTATCAAGTACTGACATTTTCTTTTTACAGACATTCTGTACTGAACCTCAGTGGAAGAAATGAACAGTTTTTTGAGATACACAAAGTAACATTTGGAAGATAATTGAGTAGAGTAGGATCACTTGACATTTTTAAAACAGCAATACTGAACCAGAAAATTACTGCAGTAGCGAGCAACGTTAATTGCACTTTTTTACTTTACCATTTGGATCACAGTACATTTTTACCACATGTAGCTGAAAAGTCAAAGCAATACTGGTGCAACAATGTTAATGATGCATCTTGGACCCCATGAATATCTTCTTTAGCAGTCCCCCAGGATTGACGATGACTTGCTTCCACTCTGGCAAGGTGAGTTCTGCAGTGGCTGAATAGTTCAATCCTGGCTCGGCAGGCAGGATAGACGAACCAACGTGAACGTCTTTTCCTAGGCCAATATCCCCATTGTTGAGGCACTGGTCACGCTCGACCAGCTGCAATGGTCAGGTACATTGTCTCCATGCCCGAAACAAGACTACTAAACTAAATGCTCTACTCCAAGCTCCGAAATGGCAAGGGATCACTGAGGGAGAGGAGGCAACATTGGTGATATCTCTTCAAGGATTTGAGTGTCTGCTGTGCAGTGTCCATGTTCCTGATGCATACGGGAGGGCGGGACCATAGATGATCTGTAGACCATTAGCTTGGTGCTGGATTTGAGGTCTCGGTCTTTGATCACTCTGTTTCTCAAGCGCCCGAAGACTGCACTGGAGCATTGGAGGCCACAATGGGTTTCATCGTCGATGTCTACTCACGATGAGAGAATGCTCCCGAGGTATGGTAAATGATCCACATTGTCCAGGGGCTCACCATGGATCCTGATGGTTGGGGCAGGAGCGGACTGATAAAGAACCTTTTGTTTTCCGGATGTTTAGTCTGAGGCCCATTCTGTCATGCTTCGGTGAATTCGTTGACGATGGTTTGTAACTCTGCCTCTGAGTTTGCAAGCACACAGATGTTGTCTACATACTGCAGCTCAAAGGTAGAAGGTGGGGTGGTCTTCAGTCTCAAAGCCCTCCGCTGATCCCCTCAATTCAAACTTGATGTTTTCCAGTCAGAGAAATCTGTACAGGTCGCTCAGCCAGGCCGCCACTCCTAGTGGCTTTGTCGAACGCCCTTCCAGCAAAATCCTTCAGGTAACGAGAGAGGCGAAAGCCACTATGTCTGTCTTCCTCTCCTCCATCAGCTCTGGCATTCACGATACCCTGCCACCATAGGGTCCGCTCCACCCCCACAATCTTTGATAGCGTTCCAAACACCCCTCCCTGTATCTCTCCAACTTCTCCCAGTCCCAGAACATATGCATCTAATTTGCTGGTCCTTGCCCACACTTCTCACACTGGTCTGCCACTCCCTGGAAGAACCCACTCAACCTCACCCGAGTCCTACGCACCCAATGCACCACCTTAAGCTGAATCAAACTCATTCTCTCGCACTAGGAGATCGAATTCACCCTGCGCATCGCCTCACTCCACACTCCCCATCCTGTCTCCTCCTCCTCCCATTTCTCCTTAATCCTCACCACCTTTGCTGCCCCCTGCTTCCCCAGCCACCCATGTATATCCCCAATCCTACTCTCCCCTTCTACATCCGGGAGAAGCAACTGCTCCAACAGGGTATACGAAGACACAGGGAGAACGTGCAGACAGTGACCCAAGCCGGGAATCGAACCTGGGACCCTGGCACTGTGAAGCAACAGTGCTAACTGCTGTGCGACCGTGACGCTGTGGAATACAATATGGAAAAGTGAGAGGTTATGCACTTTGGTCCGAAGAATAGAGGCGTAGATTATTTTCTAAATGGGGAAAGGCTTCGGGAATCTGAAGCACAAAGGGACTTAGGAGTCCTCGTTCAGGATTCTCTTAAGGTTGACATGCAGGTTCAATTGGCAGTTAGGAAGGCAAATGCAATGTTAGCATTCATTTCGAGATGATGAGAATACAAGAGCAGTGATGTAGTACTGAAGCTGTGTAAAGCTCTGTTCAGACCCCATTTGGAATAATGTGAACAGTTTTGGGCCCTGTTTCTAAGGAAGGATTTGCTGGCCTTGGAGGGGATCCAGAGGAGGTTCACAAGAATAATCCCTGGAATGAACAGCTTGTCATATGAGGAATGGTTGAGGATTCTGGGTCTGTACTCGATAGGAGTTTAGAAGGATGAGGGGGAATCTCATTGAAACTTACAGAATACTGAGGAGCCTAGATCAAGTGGACATGGAGAAGATGTTTCCACTGACAGGAGGGTCTAGAACGAGAGGGCACAGCCTCAAACTGGAAGGGCCGATCCTTTAAAACTGCGATGAGGAAGAATTATTTCAGCCAGCCAGAGGATGGTGAATCTGTGCAACTCATTGCCGCGAGGAGGCCAAGTCACTAAGTGTTTTTCAGACAAAGTCAGTTCTTAATTAATAAGAGGTTCAGGAGTTTTGGAGTGAAGGCAGGAGATTGGGGATGAGAAACACATCATCAGCCATGATCGAATGGCCGAGCAGGCGCGATGGACCGAATGGCCTAATTCTGCTCCCATATCCTACAGTCATCTGGTCTCATTTGAATTTTGGTGGAGCTGCCAGTTTACGATCATGGAGATCCTGGATCTCCTGATCATTCTCATCGAACCAGTCTTGGTGTTGCCTGGTCAAGAGCCCAAGCATCTTCTCACAGGTGCTGACTATGGTGGCTTTTAAGGCAGACCAAGCGCTGTTGAAATGAAAATGAAGTGAAAATCGCTTATTGTCACAAGTAAGCTTCAAATGAAGTTACTGTGAAAAGCCCCTAGTCGCCACATTCCGGCGCCTGTTCAGGGAGGCTGGTATGGGAATTGAACCCGTGCTGCTGGCCTGCCTTGGTCTGTTTTAAAAGCCAGCTATTTAGCCCACTGTGCTAAACCAGCCCCTGTTGACATTCTGTGGCTCTGGCTCGTTGGTCGTCGTTCGGTTAGCTGTGAGGCACCGACTGAATAGATCTTTCATGGGATTGCGGGTAGTGTCTTGAGATGGATAGAAAGCTGTTTTAATGCAGGAAGCATAAAGTTGGAATAAATGGGTCTTTTTCTGATTGGCAGGCAGTGATTAGTGGTGTACCTTGGGGATCTGTGATAGGACCCCAAGTGTTCACATGATATATTAATGATTTGGAAGAGGGAACTAAATGTATTATCTCCAAATTTGCAGATGATACTGTTGCTCTTTTTAGCTTTAGTCTATTTGCTCTGTTTAGGTCACCTTTGCTCATGAGTCGCCAGGTATCTTTATGATACCGCCACGTGGTTCAAGTTCAGGTTATGATTAATAACACAGCACACCGCTTAGTAAGGATTAAAACAACGGTCATTTATTATATACAACAAGCAATATTAATACCCTAATACTACTATTTATATAATAAACCTATCACTACTGGCCAATACTTAACTTAGGAAGAGCCCACCAGGTCAGGGAAACGAATGGCTTGTCCAATCAAATCTGGCCCGCGGGATTCAAAAGGCTGCTACAGGTCGGTGGCTAGGTGTCTCTACCGGATAGCGATCGTTGGATTCAAACTTACACTTGCCGGTGGCTGGTCTTGCGAAGGTCTCGAGCAGGCGAAGATGAGAGAGAGCGAGATCTGAACTTGGACCTTCACTTTTATAGGCCCCAGGGGCTTCCCGCCTCCTGGGTCGGCCCTTGACCCTGAGTCCCAAGTGATTGGATCTGTCCCCAATCTCTGGGGTCGATGTGTCCAATGGTGAGGCGATTCCTCGATCGGGGGGTGGTCGCTCACCTGTCTTTGTTTCGGCCACTGCAGGCGCCGACAGGTCTGGCCCGGTATTCAATTGCTAATATGTTGCAATTGTTCCCGGGGATAGCCGATTTAACTGTGGATGTCTGACTAGATTGGTTGCAAACAGTCCTGAATGCAACTGTGAATACCTGGGTTGATGGGCTGTTGATAGCCCTGTGTATCGATCTGGGCTACCTTCCCAGAGCCGAATATGCAATACTGTCTGCAGCTGCCTGCTTGTGTCTTCTTGGCTGCTTTTCCCAGCAGTCTTTCGGGTTAGCCGTTTTAAACTGGGTTTTGGCCAGATTAATCAGAACGCAGCCATTTTACATGGCTACAATACAAAGTTGGGTGAGTGGGTGATCTGAGAGGAAGATGCAGAGATGCTTCAGCGGGATTTGGACAGGCTGAGTGAGTGGGCACATGCATGGCAGATACAGTATAATGTGGATAAATGTGAGGTTATCTGTTTTGGTAGCAAAAATATGAAGGCAGATTATTTGAATGGGTGTAAATTGAGAGAGGTAGATACTCAGCGAGACCTTGGTGTCCTCGTGCATCAGTCATGCATCAGCCGCTGAAAGTAAGTGCACAGGTACAGCAGGCAGTAAAGAAGGCAAATGGTATGTAGGTCTTCATAGCGAGAGGATTTGAATATAGAAATAGAGATATTTTACTGTAATTGTATAGGGCATTGGTGAGGCCACACCTGGAGTATTATGTGTAGTTTTGGTGTCCTTATCTGTGGAAGGATGTTCCTGTTATGGACTGAGTGCAGCGAAGGTTTCCCAGGCTGATTCCAGGGATGGCTGAACTGTCAAATGACGAGGGACTAAGTCGGGTAGGATTATATTCATTGGAGTTTAGAAGAAGGGATCTCATAGAAACTTAGAAAATTCTAACAGGATTAGACAGGGTAGATTCAGAAAGAATGTTCCCGATGCTGGGGAGTCCAGAACTCGGGGTCATAGTTTGAGGAAATGGGGTGAACCTTTTAGGACTGAGATGAGGAGAAATGTCTTCGCTTGAGAGTGGTGAATTTGTAGAATTTGCTACCACAGAAAGTTATGAGGCCAAAACGTTGGGTAATTTCAAGAAGGAATTAGGTATAGCTCTTGGGGCTAAAGAGATCAAGGAATATGGGGGAAGGCGGGATCAGGGTATTGAACTTGATCAACCATGATCATAATGAATGGCGGAGCAGGCTCGAAGAGCCAAATGGCCTCCTCCTGCTTCTATTTTCTATATTTCTCAGGGTCTTTGAGTCCAGCAACATTGAGCTCCTGTGGCAGAGCTTTTTCTGCCTGTGCCCCAGGAATTCCATACAGTGCGGAAGGAGGCCATTTGGCCCATCGAGCCTGCACCGATCCTTTGAAAGAACACCCTCCCAAGGGTCAGACCCCCACCCTATCCCTGTAACCCAACTGAGATTCGCCTTATCTCTCGCTCATAGATAAGTCAGTCCGGTTGAATGAATTTCAGTAATGTTTATTTCTTTAAGAACACATTTTGGTACATTCACACAAAATTAACTGGAAAAGACCTTTTTCCTGTGTCTCTCGAAATGTCCTCGAGACACCAAGGACCTGAAGCAAAAACAAAATAAAAGTGACTTCAGATTTACAAAATTTAAAAGTCATTTCAACAAAGACCTTTAATAAAAGTAATTTTTACCAATGCTTCAAGGATTCTCCGACGGCTATAATTTCTATGCCAATCAGTTAAATGGATCACATTCTTAAGGGAATCTTTATCTTGGTTCAGCCCCTTACTTAGTTTCATTGGTTCTAATTCTCAGCTGAGACCCCCTTGATTCGTTCAGGAAAGTCTCAGTCACTTAACAGGCGATTGGTTAATTAGACATTAAGCAATTACTCCAAATTAATTAATTAACTTTCCCATGACTTTTGTCCCACGACTCTTGTCCCACGTTCAAACTGCCTGCATCACGCCTGGTCTCAGTTACGAGATTGTTTCAAGCTTGTCGAATGTACCCTCATATGTACTTGTAGTACATTATTTGTAACATTTGAGACGGTCATTTGTTTTTTAAACTTAGAGTACCCAATTCATTTTTTTCCAATTAAGGGGCAATTTTAACGTGGCCAATCCATCTTTGGGATGTGGTGGTGAAACCCACACAAACACGGGGACAATATGCAAACTCCACACGGACAGTGACCCAGAGCTGCCTCACGGCGCCGAGGTCCCAGAGCCGGGATCGAAGCTGGGACCTCGGCGCCGTGAGGCAGCAATGCTAACCACTGCGCCACCGTGTTGCCCACAACATTTGAGACAGTCATGGACAGTATTCAAACGATTATAATTTATTCATATTCCTACAAATTAAATAATTTTCAAGAATCATTTTAGCTAATATTTTAAAGGACCCCCCTCTATAACAGGGGCAGTACGGTAGCATTGTGGATAGCACAATTGCTTCACAGCTCCAGGGTCCCAGGTTCAATTCCGGCTTGGGTCACTGTCTGTGCAGAGTCTGCACATCCTGTGTGTGCGCGGGTTTCCTCCGGGTGCTCCGGTTTCCTCCCACAGTCCAAAGATGTGCAGGTTAGGTGAATTGGCCATGATAAATTGCCCTTAGTGTCCAAAATTGCCCTTAGTGTTGGGTGGGGTTACTGGGTTATGGGAATAGGGTGGAGGTGTTGACCTTGGGTAGGGTGCTCTTTCCAAGAGCCGGTGCAGACTCGATGGGCCGAATGGCTTCCTCCTGCACTGTAAATTCTATGATAATCTATGATAATTGTTGAATCCAACATCTCCCCCTTTTTATTATTTTAAATTTAATAAAATAAATCCATTAATAATATAATAATAGTAAAGCGAAAGGAATATAAGCTAAGGACAACGCATGCACAATTGTCTTTGATGGACCCTTCAACATTGGAATGGGTTACAAGCATTTAGAAGAGTTACAAGCCTTTACATTAGTAGATTTAGTAAATAATATCAGGAATAAGGAATCAATAAAAAGAGCGTCCCATTCCCTGTAAAGGTATTGCTATTTCAGGGTTTCTTGTCATTCTCTTACAGACACATTTGGTTGTCAAAAATACAAGATACACAGCAAAAATGAGTCCACAAAATATAGCTAGACCTTGCACCACTGAGGCTCCCAAGAATCCCAACCAGTCCGTAGCCCAACTCCAAAGTTTGTTAGACTTGGGTTTTCTTAAATTTTCCACTTAACATAGAACATAGAACATAGAAAATACAGCACAGAACAGGCCCTTCGGCCCACGATGTTGTGCCGAACCTTTGTCCTAGATTAATCATAGATTATCATTGAATTTACAGTGCAGAAGGAGGCCATTCGGCCCTTTGAGTCTGCACCAGCTCTTGGAAAGAGCACCCTACCCAAACTCAACACCTCCACCCAACACCAAGGGCAATTTGGACATTAAGGGCAATTTATCATTGGCCAATTCACCTAACCCGCACATTTTTGGACTGTGGGAGGAAACCGGAGCACCCGGAGGAAACCCACGCAGACACGGGGAGGACGTGCAGACTCCGCACAGACAATGACCCAAGCCGGAATCGAACCTGGGACCATGGATCTGTGAAGCAATTGTGCTATCCACAATGCTACCGTGCTGCCCTTAAGAACAAATAAATCTACACTATATCATTTTCCCGTAATCCATGTACCTATCCAACAGCTGCTTGAAGGTCCCTGATGTTTCCGACTCAACTACTTCCACAGGCAGTGCATTCCATGCCCCCACTACTCTCTGGGTAAAGAACCTACCTCTGATATCCCTCCTATATCTTCCACCTTTCACCTTAAATTTATGTCCCCTTGTAATGGTGTGTTCCACCTGGGGAAAAAGTCTCTGACTGTCTACTCTATCTATTCCCCTGATCATCTTATAAACCTCTATCAAGTCGCCCCTCATCCTTCTCCGCTCTAATGAGAAAAGGCCGAGCACCCTCAACCTTTCCTCGTAAGACCTACTCTCCATTCCAGGCAACATCCTGGTAAATCTTCTTTGCACCTTTTCCAGAGCTTCCACATCCTTCCTAAAATGAGGCGACCAGAACTGTACACAGTACTCCAAATGTGGCCTTACCAAAGTTTTGTACAGCTGCATCATCACCTCACGGCTCTTATATTCAATCCCTCTGTTAATGAACGCGAGCACACCATAGGCCTTCTTCACAGCTCTATCCACTTGAGTGGCAACTTTCAAAGATGTATGAACATAGACCCCAAGGTCTCTCTGCTCCTCCACAATGCCAAGAACTCTACCGTTAACCCTGTATTCCGCATTCATATTTGCCCTTCCAAAATGGACAACCTCACACTTTTCAGGGTTAAACTCCATCTGCCACTTCTCAGCCCAGCTCTGCATCCTATCTATGTCTCTTTGCAGCCGACAACAGCCCTCCTTACTATCCACAACTCCACCAATCTTCGTATCGTCTGCAAATTTACTGACCCACCCTTCAACTCCCTCATCCAAGTCATTAATGAAAATCACAAACAGCAGAGGACCCAGAACTGATCCCTGCGGTACACCACTGGTAACGGGGATCCAGGCTGAATATTTGCCATCCACCACCACTCTCTGACTTCTATCGGTTAGCCAGTTCGTTATCCAACTGGCCAAATTTCCCACTATCCCATGCCTCCTTACTTTGTGCAGAAGCCTACCATGGGGAACTTTATCAAATGCCTTACTAAAATCCATGTACACTACATCCACTGCTTTACCTTCATCCACATGCTTGGTCACCTCCTCAAAGAATTCAATAAGATTTGTAAGGCAAGACCTACCCCTCACAAATCCGTGCTGACTATCCCGAATCAAGCAGTGTCTTTCCAGATGCTCAGAAATCCTATCCTTCAGTACCCTTTCCATTACTTTGCCTACCACCGAAGTAAGACTAACTGGCCTGTAATTCCCAGGGTTATCCCTAGTTCCTTTTTTGAACAGGGGCACGACATTCGCCACTCTCCAATCCCCTGGTACCACCCCTGTTGACAGTGAGGACGAAAAGATAATTGCCAACGGCTCTGCAATTTCATCTCTTGCTTCCCATAGAATCCTTGGATATATCCCGTCAGGCCCGGGGGACTTGTCTATCCTCAAGTTTTTCAAAATGCCCAACACATCTTCCTTCCTAACAAGTATTTCCTCGAGCTTACCAATCTGTTTCACACTGTCCTCTCCAACAATATCGCCCCTCTCATTTGTAAATACAGAAGAAAAGTACTCATTCAAGACCTCTCCTATCTCTTCCAGACTCAATACACAATCTCCCGCTACTATCCTTGATCGGACCTACCCTCGCTCTAGTCATTCTCATATTTCTCACATATGTGTAAAAGGCCTTGGGGTTTTCCTTGATCCTACCCGCCAAAGATTGTTCATGCCCTCTCTTAGCTCTCCTAATCCCTTTCTTCAGTTCCCTCCTGGCTATCTTGTATCCCTCCAATGCCCTGTCTGAACCTTGTTTCTTCAGCCTTACATAAGTCACCTTTTTTCTCTTAACAAGACATTCAACCTCTCTTGTCAACCATGGTTCCCTCACTCGACCATCTCTTCCCTGCCTGCCAGGGACATACATATCAAGGACACGTAGCACCTGTTCCTTGAACAAGTTCCACATTTCACTTGTGTCCTTCCCTGCCAGCCTATGTTCCCAACTTATGCACTTCAATTCTTGTCTGACAACATCGTATTTACCCTTCCCCCAATTGTAAACCTTGCCCTGTTGCACGTACCTATCCCTCTCCATTACTAAAGTGAAAGTCACAGAATTGTGGTCACTATCTCCAAAATGCTCCCCCACTAACAAATCTATCACTTGCCCTGGCTCATTACCCAGTACTAAATCCAATATTGCCCCTCCTCTGGTCGGACAATCTACATACTGTGTTAGAAAAGCTTCCTGGACACACTGCACAAACACCACCCCATCCAAACTATTTGATCTAAAGAGTTTCCACTCAATATTTGGGAAGTTAAAGTCGCCCATGACTACTACCCTATGACTTCTGCACCTTTCCAAAATCTGTTTCCCAATCTGTTCCTCCACATTTCTGCTACTATTGGGGGGCCTATAGAAAACTCCTAACAAGGTGACTGCTCCTTTCCTATTTCTGACTTCAACCCATACTACCTCAATAGGGTGATACTCCTCGAACTGCCTTTCTGCAGCTGTTATACTATCTCTAATTAATAATGCCACCCCCCCACCTCTTTTACCACCCTCCCTAATCTTATTGAAACATCTATAACCAGGGACCTCCAACAACCATTTCTGCCCCTCTTCTATCCAAGTTTCCGTGATGGCCACCACATCGTAGTCCCAAGTACCGATCCATGCCTTAAGTTCACCCACCTTATTCCTGATGCTTCTTGCGTTGAAGTATACACACTTCAACCCATCTCCGTGCCTGCAAATACTCTCCTTTGTCAGTGTTCCCTTCCCCACTGCCTCATTACATGCTTTGGCGTCCTGAATATCGGGACTTTCTTTTTGTATGTGGTTTGCCAAATCTGTGATTTCTTTGGTATTATCTGGGATACAAGTACAACATTCTGGTCCAATTAAGGCACATGTTCTGCCAGAATATAATCAAGAGCCATTCTATTTTGCGAAGTTACAGTACGGATAGCTAGCATTTCAGCAGAAACTTTAACACGGGCAGTAGAGGTATCATTAGCTACTTTTTCTATGATGGTTGTTATTTTATCCAAATCTTTGGCTACTTTTGCATCCCAATATAAAGGAGCAAGTTGGGCAAGGAATCTATCTTGTGCAGTGAGGACACGCTTATTTATTTGAACTGGTTGTCTTGATAAAGAAGGAAGATGACGGATGACAGGCACTACGTATCCTAAAAAACAAGACCCTGACCTGAAAAATATCCCATTCTGCTGTTTCTGAAGTGTCAAAAGGAATAGATAAGAAAGGGATACCCTCTCCTGAGTGGGTAAGAATTGCAATGCATACCCAACATTTGGAGATGTTGAGATTTTCAGCATATACCCTAGACATATGAAGAAAGGTATTGTCATTTAACTCCTTGTGAGCCTGGGTGAAAAGGCCATAATTCATCAGATTAAAAAGACATCCAAAAATCAAGGCGACAAAAAACATTTTTAATGTGGCTATCTTAATCATAATGAGCTATTTTAACAATGATCCAAGACTTCTTTCCCTGCACCTTTACGGCTGCTGGGGTTGTGAGTAACACCTGGCAGGGTCCTTCCCACTTGGCCCCCAGTGGTTCTTTCTGCAGTTTCTTTATGTAGCCTTCAATTCCTGGCACAAGATCGTGCTCGCCTTCGGGAGGATCACCCCATGCTGCTGATACCTGTAAGGAAGCAGAACTAATCGCATTTGTTAGATCTTGGCAATATTTGAGTGGTGCATCACTCATTAAATGATAATCGCCTTTACGCAGGTCATAGTTCCTGGTAAGGACATGGGTCTGCCAGTAATTACTTCAAATGGACTCAGGCCTTTTATTCTGTTTGCTGTTGCCCTGATGCTACACAGGACCAATGGCAAAAAGCCTGGGGCCATGGCCTTCCCTCTTGGTGATACTTTGATAATCGTTCTTTCAGGGTTCGATTCGTGTGTTCCGCTTGTCCACTTGAACTATTGACCTGCGTAAAGCCGATTGCCATTTGGTGAGTGATGCAGTACTCAAATATTGCCACGGTCTAACACCAACCTAACCTTTCAGACACAATGAGGCAACTTAGCATCTTAGCATGGCCAATCCACCTCACCTGCACATCTTTGGACTGTGGGAGGAAACCAAAGCGCCTGGAGGAAACTCACAAATACATGGGAAGAAAATGCAAACTTAACACAGTCACCTGAGGCTGGAATTGAACTCTGGTCACTGGCACGATGATGCCCAATGGTCTATACCACATATGCATAAATAAAAAAGTCAGCAAAATATATAGTGAGTGGCATTTTAGTTTTCATCTTACCTGTTTTATGCTTTTAAACAACAAATAATCGAGAAATATGTAAGCCATGCATGATTTATATCTTTAATGGAAAGTCTCCAAAATGGTGATAGTTCACGTGTAGTTTGGAGATATTTTTGCCGTGTGTAAAGGAAGGACATTCATAGCTAGAGCGCACTAAATGAAATATATAGCAATTAAAGTGAAATCGAAAAATGAAAGCTAAATGTTTGATGTATAACTCATTGGAGAACCAAACTGACTACAATAAGTACATGGGAGAACAAAAATGGAAACAAGAAGGACAGAATTGGTGCATCACAGCGGATTAGCAGGTAACAATTCAGCAGTTCCATCTTAAAAATAGGTGGTTGAAGGAGTACACAGAATAATACTTTTCACTGTACCTCGGTACACGTGACAATAAATCCAATCCAAAGTGGGTCAGTAAGAGACTGTTTAGGACCATCATGTTTATTCATGAAGGCCCCACCTTCTCAACCATGCCCTTCTGAGGCGTGATCCTCAGGTTAAATCACCACAAGTCATCTCTCTCCCTCTAAAAAAGGGGAAAGCAGCCTGTGGTCATCTGGGACTATGGCGACTAAGGTTAAAGACATTTTACAGCGATAGATGGAACGGCTACGTTACTAAATTAATAGTTTGCATTTGTCTTCATTAAAAAAGAGTGAGCTGCTAATGTCAGTAAAGGAAGTAGTACAGAAGGTGAGAGGGTAAACACAGATAAAGAGGAGATACTTAAAATATTGATGGCATTCAAAGTATATTTGTGCAGATGGGATTCATCCTAAATTGCTGGCGTAATTGTTGAGGCACTGGCCAGAGTATTCCAATCCTCCATAAATCTAGTCGTGGTACCAGAGGGCTGTAGGATTGCAAATGTAGGCCAGAATGAGAACTGTAACAGACTTCAGGAGTTATACAGACTGGTGAAATGGTCAGACACAAGGCAGAAGAATTAAGGGCAAAGATGTGTGAAGTGATTCAGTGTCAGTATATATGAATATAGATCAGGCAAGAGTAGGCTACTCGGAATTTCAAGCCTGCATTGCCATTCAAAAAGATCAAGGCTGATCTTCTGATGAGTTACATCTTCCCCAAAGCACTTGGTTCCTTTGGTATTTAAATATCTATCAATTTTGGATATAATCTAAAAGGTACATATTAAACAGGATGCAGGAACAAGTGAAACCACGGTGCAAGATTTTGGAAGTAGGAGGAAAGTTGAGAAAGCTGTTAAAAAGGCATATGGAATTCTTGGATTTGGAGATCGGAAAGATATTTTTAAAAAACAAGAAACTTATGCCAGCACATTCTAAATCACTAGATTGTAGAAATTGTGGGCACTACACTTTAAGCCATCTTTCCTAGAGACGGCACAAATTAGGTTATCAGAATGGTACCAAGGATGAAAGACTTCTACATGGAGAGACTAGATAAACTAGGGTTATTATCTTCAGAGCTGAGAAGATTCTGGGGAGTTTTGATAGAGGCCATGAAACTCTTGAAGTGTTTTGATTGTATAAATAAATAGAAACTTCCATTGGCAGACGAGTCACTAACTGAAAGACAGATTTAAGATCAATGACAAAACAAATGAAAGGCAGCATGCAGAAACATTTATTATGCAGAAGGTTGTTGTCTAGAATGCACTGCCTAAGAGGATGGCAAAAGGATTTTTTTGTGTGGAAAATAACAGTAAAGCTATCAGCACTTACAGTGTCTATAAGTAAGGTAAAGTCGCCATAAGTCTCAGATGACCATAGGCCGCTTCCCCTTTGAGGGGGAGAGCTGACTGGTGATGATTTAACCTGAGGATCACCACACCTCAGGCAAGGAACAAGTTTGAGAAGGCAGGGCCTTCATGAATAACCTCAGCCGGTACAGGAATTGAATTCGCACTGATGGCCTTGCTCAGCATCGCAAACCAGGTGTCTAGCCAACTGAGCTAAACCGGCTCCCAAGTATGGTGTCCATATGTGTGCACTTAAATGTGGAAATCTGAAAGTTGCTGATACCTGGGTCCTCCATAGTGTGCCATGTTTATTTGCTTTCTATATGAAACTTTACAGTTTTGGGTTGAAGTCAACACTTGAGGATTCATCAGTTTGGCTATTTTGAAGAATCTTTTTCTTTGACTGCTCACAGAAACTACAGATGTCCTGTAGAGGGAGCTGCACCGATTCAGAGGCCTGATTTTTGCAGGTTCACACTCAAAAAAACAATGAAACCTTTGTTTGACCTGATGCCATAACTTCTTTGGGTCCAGGATAAATGTTCAGCACTCCTAACTGTACAACTGTGCCACCCCTTCCTTCTCTGTTAGTGGGGCAGGGCATACCCAAGGACGGTGATGCCTGGGACATTATCTGTAAGGTATGATCCCTCACAGGGTTGACAGAGCTGAGTTTGCAGTTGTCCTTTTCCAGTGCTGGGTGGGTCTGTCTAGTTTCATTCCATATTGACTTTCCAGTGGCTTGATATAAACTGAGTGACATGCTAGGCCATTTCAGAGCAGCTAAGTGTAAACATTTGTGTCTGGAGTCAGTGTAGGCCAGACCACATAAGGACGGCAGATTTCCTTTTCTAAAGGATATTCGTGAACCAGATGTACTTTTACGAAATCAACAATGGTTTAATTAGACCGTTAAATCCACATCTTTGCACCAATGCTATAAAGGTAGCAAGTACCAAGTATACGACCTTAGTTAGACTCTAGAACAAATTGACTCCTGTGGGAGATTAAATCATACTTCATTTGACTTCAGAAACGATTCTGAGTTTAATTCCATCTCTCCAAGAACCTTGTGGAGTATAAACAAAGGTTTGATTACAGAGACATTATCGAGCTTTTGGTTATTTCCACATCTATAACATTTCGATTTCATTCCTATCTCAACTCATCTGCTGTTGAAATCCTTGTTCATGCCTTGTTACCTCTAGACTCAATTATTACAACACACTCCTGATCCATGTCCCATATCCTTACCCACTGTAAACTTGAGGCCATCCAAAATACTGCTGATTGTGTCTTGTGCTATGTCCTGTTTCCCGAACACCCCTCTGCTCGCAGTGAAGCAACATCTTGATTCAAAATGCTCGTCCTTGTTTTCAAATCCTTTCATGGTCTCTCACCCCCCTCACCTCTAATCTTTTCCAGTGTCACAACGCTCGAAGATATTTGCAATCCTCTAATTCTGGCCTCTTGTGTATTCCTAAACATTATTGCTCTACCATTGGTGGGTGTGCCTTCAGTTGTCAAGGCCTCAAACTCTGGAATTTCATCATTGCATCCCTCTACCTCACTTTCCTGCTTTAACTCGAACTTAAAACTGCATCTTTGACCAACCTTTAGATCAGTTAACCTAATATCTCCTTATGTTGTATTTCGTAATGCTTCTGTGAAGTACCTTGCAACGTTTCATTAAGTTTAAAGGTGCTTTGTTTAAAAAGTTGTTGAAAGCAATAGTATAGGGACCAGTTTCTCAATGCAACAAATTAATTGGGACGAAGAAAGCATCAGCAACTTTGTTTTACTCTCGAAGATTCTTTCTTTCTTTTCTTTCTTTCTTGCTTTCCTGATAGCTAAAATAACTCGTTCATAAAACGTATCTGCACAAGACTCTGAATTTCAGCAGGCAAAGACAGACAGATTTTACCAAACAATGTGGGTGGGAGATGCAACGTAATTAATTCTCGACACAGTAGTAAAGCACTGTGTTATTGAGATTAGTCAGTGAGCAGAGCAGCAATTGTTTCTATTCCAATCAAAGAAAACAATGGAATTCCTTTCTGTAATCTGTGGAGTGGTGCTATATGATGGTGTTCTGTTGGTTTTTTTGGTTGGATGAATTAGTGGTGGACAAGATGCTGATAACTCTATTCCTGGAAGATTACATCATAGTAAATTAAGTGTTTTTTCCCAGAAAGAGACAGTGCCCTTTTTGTTTCTCCAGATGTACAGATTAATTACGCAACCTATGGAGGTCAATATATCGTCATGTGAAGACAGAAATTGGCTGATGCAAGTAGATGGAGTGGCACAGTATACATGGCCACTGCCCTTTCACCTAATGGGAATCTGCTTTTATATCCATCAAAAGAGAATGGATTGAATGCCCTTTCCCAACAATTAAGTAGTTTCCAGAAAATCAGAGTATCCTGTACAAAAATAACTTGAATCAATAGGCAACTCATTGTTTTAACTTTTTTGAGCGGTTTGACGAGATAAACATAAAGCAAACAAAAATATTGAAAGTTTTGTCTTTACTGAAAGCTCCCTGTTAGCCAAGGTTTTCTTAACTTTTTTTTAAACTGAAAGTAAGCTAGCAGAAAACCAAAACTCGAGAGGTAGGAAGCAAATGAGGTGAGGAAGCATTTAGAAAACTGCCAATTTGAAATTGCAAAGTGTTTATGAAAATAACCAATTGTAAATTAAGAATTGGAAAACTATATCAATAAAAACAAATTTAAAGACTGAGAGAGGTGACGTGATTGAATTACTTTTTGATTTGCATAGAAAATCAGTGGAGAAAATTATCAGGTGCAGGGATTGGCAGAGGCACTGAGACATCAAATTGTAGATGTGTAAAGGTATGCAAAGAATCTGTCTAAATGGAAAGTAGGGGGGTGGGTCTGAGGAGTAGAGATAGGACTCCGAGTCAGTCCTCAAATTAAATAATTTGTTGTTGGGGCAACTTCATCTGCACACTTATAGATCAAAGACCTATTATCTACAATCCTTGCCCAACTCTGTTCTCCTTCCCTCCTTAAAAGAAATCCCACGATAATGACAATGGATTCTGGCTTGTGGCTTTCCATTTAGTGGAGAATTGTCCTTGACCCATTGTTCACCATCTCTTTTGCTGTCTTCTCTCTCTCCCACCTGCTCTCTTATTTTTTTTTTCTCTCCTACTGTCTTCCGCACTCCAACCCCACCCATTCCTCTCTGCCTCTACCTTCCCCCTTTGAAGAAAGATGACACAAAAATTGGTGGCGCAGTAAATAGTGATGAGGAAAGCCTTGGATTACAAAATGATCTGGACAGATGGACAGTGACAAATAGAAATTAACCCTGAAAAGTGTGAGGTGATGTATTTTGGGAGGACTAAAAAGGCAAAGAGGTACTCAATGAACAATACGATGCTTGGAAGTACAGAGGGATCGTGGGGTGCATGTCCATAGATCCCTGAAGGTAGCAGGAGAGGTAGATTAGGTGATTAGAAAGGCTTATGGGATATTTACCTTTGTTAGCCGAGGCGCACAATATAAGAGCAGGGAGGTTATGATGGAGCTATATAAAATACTGGTTACGCCACAGCTGGAGTACTAATGATAATATAATAATAATCGTTTATTGTCACAAGTATGAAGTTACTGTGAAAAGCCCCTAATCTCCATATTCCGGCACCTGTTTGGGTAAGCTGGTACAGGAATTGAACCTGCGCTGATTGCCTTGTTCTGCATTACAAACCAGCCCCATAGAGAAAATGAAGAGGCGTATTCGGCAGGATACGAACCTGCGCGCGGAAACCCCAATGGATTTCTAGTCCATCGCCTTAACCACTCGGCCACGGCTCCATATATGCAGTTCTGTCGCCACATTGTAGGAAGGATGTAATTGCACTAGAGAGGATGCAGAGGAGATTCATAGGATGTTGCCTGGACTGGAGCATTTCAACAATGAAAAAAGTTGGTTAGGCTGAGGTGGTTCTCATTCGAGCAGAGAAGGTGGAGGGGGACCTAAACAATGTCTACAAAGAGACATAGATCGGGTAGAGAGGAAGGAATTTTCCTCTTCGTTGAGGGGTCAATAACCAGGCGGCAAAGATTTAAGGTAAGGAGCAGGAGACTTGGAGAGGATTTGAGGAACAACTTTTTCATCCAGAGTGTAGTGGGAATCTGGAACTCATTGCCTGTAAGGGTGATAGAGGCCGGAACCCTCACAACATTTAAGAAGCATTTTGTTGGCATTTGAAACTAAGTGCCAGAAAATGGGATTAGAATAAATTGTGCTTGCGGAGACAGATGTTGTAGCCTTCGCCTTGTTGATCGCCTGAAGACAGATCCTGTTACGATGGAGATCAACCTCTCTGCCCTGTGCCCTGACGTGGCGGGGGATCTGCTGGAATTCTTGACACTTGAAAAGATCAAATTTGAAGGGTGGAGGGATTCTACAATTCATGGGCGTTATTCATTGTGCACTTTCGAGAATTGGATCACATCGAACATTAGGGGGGTTGGGGGCTGGGAGGGTTGGGGGGAGGGGGACTGTATGGTGATTCCTGATTCCTCTTGTCATTTGTTTATGTTAACATAGAACATAGAACATTACAGCGTGCGAGCTAATGTTTGGGGGTTTGGTGGGAGGATTGTTATTGATATGGGGATTGACATTACATTCGTTACTGATTATTGTTTATTGTTAGGTGTAAATTTGGGAGAAAATGTGAAAAAGGAGGAGAATAAAAAAATATTTTAAAAATTAAAGAATTAATTGGTACTTGATGGCCGGCGCAGACACTCTGGGCAAAAGGGGTTCTCATTACAACCCCGGATCAGGCTCCAACAGTGGCTAGGATACTGAATCGAAACCCCCAAGTTTCCGTCTATTTTAAGTCTGTGCAGAAAGAATGATCCGCTGCAGGAGTGATTGCATGAAAAAATAGGGCTTTGGGTATTTCTAAACAAAAATTTATCATGAATACAATCTTAAACTTTTAACTTCACACCCAAAAATAACAGCTTACAATTACCCCTTAACGCCACTTTACAATTTCCCGTTAAACAAGAAGAAAAGTCGCATACAGCTCTCAAACCAGCTTAAAATTAGCAGGGCACAGAGTAATACTTGCTTTATAAAACAGATTTGGCTCTGGTTGGAACCCCTTCAGAGTCATGTTGAATGTCTTCAAATAGCTGCTTCAACTAAGTTGTTTCAGCCTCTTTGTCTTCAGACAAGATTGCTCTGCTTTAAAATATTGTTGCTTTTTTTTTAAACTATCCTACTTGGAAAGAATTGTGGACTCAGTTAAAGCTTCTCCAAATTCACTTTGTCACTGCCTTCCGAGCTCTACCCATCAATGACCACATCTTCTGAAGCTGAAAAAAACCTTGTGCGGGATTCTGCCGTAATCGGCGGGGCGGGCAACTCTGGTGAGAAGGGGTGGCGTGAACCACTCCGGCGTCGGGCCGCCCCAAAGGTGTGGAATCCTCCGCACCTTCAGGGGCTAGGTCGCCGCCGGAGTGGTTTGCGTGCCGCCAGCCGGCGGGGATGGGCCTTGACGCCGCGCCGAAGGGCCTCCGCCAGCTGGCGCGAGTTGGCTCATGCCCGGGAGCGCCAGCGTGTGCTGGCGTCATCCCTGCGCATGCGCACAGGGCTTCGTTTCCGCACCGGCCGTGGCGGACCGCTACAGCTGCCGGAGCGGAAGAATAGAGTGCCCCCACGGCACAGGCCCGCCCGCGGATCGGTTGGCCACGATCGCGGGCCAGGCCACTGTGGGGGCACCTCCCCGGGCCAGGTCCCGCCGGTAAGAACCTACTCTAATTTACGCCGGCGGGACCGGCAAAAGACGGGTGGCCATTCGGCCCATCGCGGGCCGGAGAATCACCGGGGGGGCCGCTGCCAGCGGCCACCGACCGTCGTGGTGCGATTCCCTCCTCCGCCAAATCTCCGGCGCCGGAGAATTCGGCAGCCGGCAGGGGTGGGATTCACGCCAAACCCCCGCGATTCTCCGACCCGGCGATGGGTCGGAGAATCCCGCCCTTCATCTGTGCAGGCTGCAAAAGCACACTAACTCACCAGGGACCTCCCCAGTCAATCCACATCCTTCTGATCACTTTTACCTGCTATTTATCAAAAGCAAAATATAATCCTTTTTTTAAAGCATGACTATTGCAGCCAAAAACACTACTCCCAGGCTTTTAACTCTTAACTTGTCCCAATATTTAGATGCCAATATTGCTAAATTCCTTCAATCATCACACCCCTTTTTGTGTTGTAAAACTCTGGTCCAGGCCCCATGATGCTCACCATTTCTCAATCCTGCATGGCTCTCATTTTTGCAAACCGTTGTTCTTCTCTTCCATTTTTCTTGCCTTTTCCCATACTTGAGTGCAGTATTCCTACATTCTCCTGTTCTTTTTCAAAAATTAATTTACGGGATGTGGGAGTCACTCGTTAGGCCAGCATTTATTGCCCATCCCTAGTTGCCCTTCAGAGGTGGTGGTAAATTGTCTTCTTGAACCGCAGCAGTCCTTGAGGTGTAGGAAGAAGGAAGTTCCAGGATTTTGACACAGCGACAGTGAAGGAGCGGAGATATATTTCCAAGTCAGGGTGGTGAGTGACTTGGAGGGGAACCTCCAGGTGGTGGGATTGCAAGGTGTCTGCTCCTCCTGTCCTTATAGATGGCAGTGGTTGTGCGTTTGGAAGGTGCTGCCTAAGGAACCTTGGCGAATTCCTGCAATGCATCTTGCAGATGCCATTGTTCGTCGGCGGTGGAGGGATTGAATGTTTGTGGAAAAGGTTGCAATCAAGCGGGCTGCTTTGTCCTGAATGGTTTTGTCCTGAATGGTGTCAAGCTTCTTGAGTGTTGTTGAAGCTGCACTCATCCAGGCAAGTGCAGAGTATTCCATTACACTCCTGACTTGTGCCTTATAGATGGTAGACAAGCACCTGGGGGTGGCTGGTCAGGAGGTGAGTTACTTGCCGTCGGATTCCTAGCCTTTGAACTGCTCTGGTAGCCACAGTATTAATATGGCTAGTGCAGTTCAGTTTATGATCAATGGTAACCCCAGAATGTTGATAATGGGGGATTCAGCGATGGTAATGCCATTCAATGTCAAGGGGCGATGGTTAGATCCTCTCCTATAGGAGATAATCATTGCCTGGCACTTGTGTGGCACGAATGTAACCTGGCGCGAATGTAACTTTCCACTTGTAAAATGCTGCCTTGATATCTCGGGCAGTCACTGACACCTCACCTCTGGCATTTAGCTCTTTTGTCCACGTTTGAACCAAGGCTGTAATAAGATCAGAAGCTGAGTGACTTGGCAGAACCCAAACTGAGCATCCGTGAGCAGATTATTGCTGAGTAAGCAGCACTTGATAGCACTGTTGATGACTCCTTCCGTCACTTTACTGGTGACTGGTAGGGTGGTAATTGGCTGGATTGGATTTGTCTTGTTTTTTCTGTGCAGGACACACCTGGATAATTTTCCGCGATGCCAGTGTTCTAGCTGCTTGGCTAGGTATGCGGCAAGTTCTAGAGCACAAGTCTTCAGTACAATTGCCGGAATTTTGTCACGGACAGTTTGCAGTATCCAGTGCCTTCAGCTGTTTGTCGATATCACGTGAAGTGAATCGTATTGGCCAAAGACTGTGACGTTGAGGAACACCAGAGGAGGCCGAGATGGATCATCCACTCGGCACTTCTGGCAGAAGATTGTTGCGACTGCTTCCGCGGTCTTTTGCACAGATGTGCTGGGCTCCTCCATCATTGAGGATGGGGATATTTGTGGAGCCTCCTCCTCCAGTGAGTTGTTTAATTGTCCACCATCATTCACGGCTCGATATGGCAGCACTGCAGAGCTTAGATCTGATGTGTTTATTGTGGAATCGCTTAGCTCTGTCTGTCGTTTGCTGCTTATGCTGTTTTGCGCACAAGTAGTCCTGTCTTGTAGCTTCACCAGGTTGACATGTCATTTTTCGGTATGCTCCTGGCATGCTGTCATACACTCTTCATTGAACTAGGGTTGGTGGTAATGGTAGAGTGGGGGATGTGCCAGTCCATGAGATTGCAAATTGTGGTTGAGTACAATTCTGCTGCTGCTGATGGCCCACAGCGCCTCATGGATGCCCAGTCTTGAGTTGCTAGATGTGTTTGAAGTCTATCTCATTTAGCACGATAGTAGTGTTACACAACATGAAATGAAAATGAAAATCGCTTATTGTCACAAGTAGGCTTCAAATGAAGTTACTGTGAAAAGCCCCTAGTCGCCACATTCCGGCGCCTGTTCGGGGAGGCTGTTACGGGAATCGAACCGTGCTGCTGGCCTGCCTTGGTCTGCTTTCCAAGCCAGCGATTTAGCACTGTGCTAAACATGATGGGCGGTATTCTCTTTTTTCTTTTGAAAATATATTTATTCAAATTTTTCAACAAATTTTCAACAAACCCCCCCCAACAAGAAAAAGAAACAAAAACACAACAAGCAGAAATTATACATTGGATTTCCCCCAAATACAATAAGCCCCCATATAACAGTAGAAAACAAATAGGGAAACCCCCTACCTTAACCGAATTGCCACCCCAAAAGAACCCCCCCCCCTGCCCCTTGGCTGCTGCTGCTGCTCACCTCCTCCGAACGCTCCGCAAGATAGTCTAGGGATGGTTGCCACCGCCTGAAAAACCCTTGCACAGACCCTCGCAAGGCAAACTTTATCCTCTCCAGCTTGATGAACCCTGCCATGTCATTGATCCAAGCTTCCACACTAGGAGGCTTTGCATCTTTCCACAGTAACAAAATCCTCCGCCGGGCTACCAGGGATGCGAAGGCCAGAATACCGGCCTCTTTTGCCTCCTGCACTCCCGGCTCGTCCGATACCCCAAATAATGCTAGTCCCCAGCTCGGCTTGACCCGGGCGTTTACCACCTTGGACATAGTCCTCGCAAAACCCCTCCAGAAACCATCCAGCGCCGGGCACAACCAGAACATATGGACGTGATTTGCTGGGCTCCCCGAGCACCTCCCATATCTGTCCTCTACCCCAAAGAACCTACTCAGCCTTGCCCCTGTCATATGCGCTCTGTGAGTAATTTTAAACTGTATTAGGCTGAGCCTGGCGCAAGAGGAGGAAGAATTAACCCTACTCGGGGCATCAGCCCACATCTATCTCCTCCCCAAGCTCCTCCTCCCACTTGCCCTTTAACTCCTCCACCGAGGCCTCCTCCTCTTCCTTCAGCTCCTGGTAAATCGCCGAAACCTTGTCTTCTCCAACCCATACACCCGAAATCACCCTGTCCTGAATCCTATGCGATGGAAGCAGCGGGAATTCCCTCACCTGCCACCTCACAAACGCCCTCACTTGCGTGTACCTGAAAGCGTTTCCCGGGGGTAGCCCAAACTTCTCCTCCAGCACCCCTAGGTTCGCAAATGTCCCATCGATAAACAGGTCCCTCATTCTTCTAATCCCTGCCCAGTGCCAGCTCCGAAACCTCCCATCCATCCTTCCCGGGACGAACCGATGATTCTCCCGAATCAGGGGCCAAACCGAGGCTCCCACCTCTCCCCTGTGTCGCCTCCACTGCCCCCAGATCTTCAGCATCGCCGCCACCACCGGGCTCGTGGTGCACCTTGTTGGCGAGAGCGGCAGCAGTGCCGTCAGCCGCCCTCGGGCTCGTGCCCACACAAGAAGCCATCTCTAGCCTCTTCCACGCCACCCCCTCTCCCTCCATTACCCACTTGCGGATCATCGCCACATTGGCTGCCCAATAATAGCCACATAGATTCGGCAGCGTGAGCACCCCCTGTCCCTGCTGCGCTCCAGAAACACCCTCTTCATCCTCGGGGTCTTATTCGCCCACACAAATCCCAAATCAGGGCAGCACGGTAGCATTGTGGATAGCACAATTGCTTCACAGCTCCAGGGTCCCAGATTCGATTCCGGCTTGGGCCACTGTCTGTGCGGAGTCTGCACATCCTCCCCGTGTGTGTGTGGGTTTTCGCCGGGTGCTCCGGTTTCCTCCCACAGTCCAAAGATGTGCAGGTTAGGTGGTTTGGCCATGATGAATTGCCCTTCGTGTCCAAAATTGCCCTTAATGTTGGGTGTGGTTATGGGGATAGGGTGGAGGTGTGGACTTGGGTAGGGTGCTCTTTCCAAGAGCTAGTGCAGACTCGATGGGCCGAATGGCCTCCTGCACTGTAAATTCTATGATAATCTATGGTGCTCCTGCTTACCCGTTTGAAAAAGGCCTTGGGGATCAAAATGGGAAGGCACTGGAACACAAAGAGAAACAAAGAACAAAGAAATGTACAGCACAGGAACAGGCCCTTCGGCCCTCCAAGCCCGTGCCGACCATACTGCCCGACTAAACTACAATCTTCTACACTTCCTGGGTCCGTATCCTTCTATTCCCATCCTATTCATATATTTGTCAAGATGCCCCTTAAATGTCCCTATCGTCCCTGCTTCCACTACCACCTCCGGTAGCGAGTTCCAGGCACCCACTACCCTCTGCGTAAAAAACTTGCCTCGTACATCTACTCTAAACCTTGCCCCTCTCACCTTAAACCTATGCCCCCTAGTAATTGACCCCTCTACCCTGGGGAAAAGCCTCTGACTATCCACTCTGTCTATGCCCCTCATAATTTTGTATACCTCTATCAGGTCTCCCCTCAACCTCCTTCGTTCCAGTGAGAACAAACCAAGTTTATTCAATCGCTCCTCATAGCTTATGCCCTCCATACCAGGCAACATTCTGGTAAATCTCTTCTGCACCCTCTCTAAAGCCTCCACATCCTTCTGGTAGTGTGGCGACCAGAATTGAACACTATACTCCAAGTGTGGCCTAACTAAGGTTCTATACAGCTGCAACATGACTTGCCAATTCTTATACTCAATGCCTCGGCCAATGAAGGCAAGCATGCCGTATGCCTTCTTGACTACCTTCTCCACCTGTGTTGCCCCTTTCAATGACCTGTGGACCTGTACTCCTAGATCTCTTTGACTTTCAATACTCTTGAGGGTTCTACCATTCACTGTATATTCCCTACCTGCATTAGCCCTTCCAAAATGCATTACCTCACATTTGTCCGGATTAAACTCCATCTGCCATCTCTCCGCCCAAGTCTCCAGATAATCTAAATCCTGCTGTATCCTCAGACAGTCCTCATCGCTATCCGCAATTCCACCAACCTTTGTGTCGTCTGCAAACTTACTAATCAGACCAGTTACATTTTCCTCCAAATCATTTATATATACTACAAACAGCAAAGGTCCCAACACTGATCCCCGTGGAACACCACTGGTCACAGCTCTCCAATTAGAAAAGCATCCCTCCATTGCTACCCTCTGCCTTCTATGGCCTAGCCAGTTCTGTATCCACCTTGCCAGTTCACCCCTGATCCCGTGTGACCTCGGAAGGACCGTCATTTTGATCAACTGCACCCTACCTGCTAGGTAGCATATCCCATCTTTTAAAATCCTCCTCCATCTGCTCTACCAACCACGTCAAATTGAGCTTGTGCAGGCCCCCCACCTCCTAGCTACTTGGATCCCCAGGTACCGAAAGCTCCTTTCCGCCCTCTTCAGCGGTAGCTCGTCTATCCCCCTCCCTGGTCCCCTGAATGCCCCACAAAGAGCTCCCTCTTCCCTACGTTGAGTTTATACCCCGAAAGGTCCCCAAACTCCCTAAGGATCCGCATGACCTCCGCCATCCCCTCCACTGGATCCGCAACATACAACAACAGGTCATCGACATACAACGACACCCGTTGTTCCTCTTTTCCCCCCCACCCCGAACCAATCCCCTCCATTTCCTGGACTCCCTCAGTACCATGGCCAGCTGCTCAGTTGCCAGTGCAAATAACAAGGGGGATAAGGAACACCCCTGCCTCGTCCCCCGGTACAGCCGAAAGTACTCTGACCTCCGCCGGTTCATAGCCACACTTGCCACAGGGGCTCTATATAGCAGCCTGACCCAACTGATGCACCCCTCCCTGAACCCAAACCTCCGTAACACTTCCCAAAGATACTCCCACTCCACCCGATCAAAGGCCTTTTCCGCTTCCCCCTCCACCGAGGGCATCATAATCACATTGAGGAGCCTCCGCACATTAGTATTCAGCTGCCTACCCTTCACAAATCCCGTCTGGTCCTCATGAATCACCCCGGGACACAGTCCTCAATTCTCGTAGCCAGCACCTTTGCCAGCAACTTAACATCAACATTGAGGAGCGAGATCGGTCTATACGACCCACATTGCAATGGATCCTTGTCCCACTTCAAAATCAAAGAAATCAGCGCCCTGGACATTGTCGGGGGCAAGGTCCCCTCCTCCTTCGCCTTATTAAAAGTCCTCACTAGCAACGGGCCCAGCAGGTCCATGTATTTCCTGTAAAATTCAACCGAGAACCCATCCGGCCCCGGGGCCTTCCCCGCCTGCATGCTCCCCAATCCTTTAACCAGCTCCTCCAGCCCAATCGGCGCCCCCAAACCAGCCACCTGCTCCTCCTCCACCCTCGAGAACCTCAGCTGATCTAGGAATTGTCGCATCCCTTCCTCCCCCCGCTGGGGGCTCAGACCTATACAGATCCCCATAGAAGTCCCTAAATACCTCGTTTATTCTCACCGCTCTCCGCACCGTATTCCCCCCTCTATCCCTAACTCCACCAGTCTCCCTCACTGCCTCCCTCTTATGAAGCTGATGTGCCAGCATCCGCATCGCCTTCTCCCCATACTCATACGCCGCCCCTTGCGCTTTCCTCCACTGTGCCTCTGCTTCCCCCGTGGTCATCAGGTCGAATTCAGTCTGGTGGTTCCGTCGCTCCCTAAGTAGCCCCTCCTCGGGGGCCTCTGCATAACTCCTGTCCACCCTTAAAATCTCCCCCAGCAATCTCTCCTTCTCCCTCCTCTCTCGCTCCTCCCTGTGGGCCCTAATGGAGATGAGCTCTCCCCTGAAGGCGGTGGCCTTCAACGCCTCGCAGACTACCCCCACCTGCACCTCCCCGTTGTCGTTGGCTTCCAAGAGCACCTTGGCCGCAGCCGGCCTCTTACCCATCCTGGACCTCGAATGGTCCAGTGCTGGGTCTAGCACCGTGTTGAAGTCCCCCCCCCCCCCCCCCCCATTATCAAGCTTCCTACCTCCAGATCCGGAATCCGACCCAGCATGCGTTTCATAAATCCGGCATCATACCAATTCGGGGCATATACGTTCACCAGTACCACCCGCACCCCCTGCAACCTACCACTCACCATCACATATCGACCTCCATTATCCACTACAATATTCAGTGCCTCGAATGACACCCGCTTCACCACCAGTACTGCAGCCCCTCTGTTCTTCGCATCCAGCCCTGAATGAAAGACCTGCCCTACCCATCCCTTTCTCAGCCTAACCTGATCTGCCACCTTCAGATGCGTCTCCTGGAGCATAACCACGTTTGCCTTCAGTCCCTTTAAGTGCGCGAACACCCAGGCCCTCTTGACCGGTCCGTTCAGGCCGTATCAGGCCTGCCCACCTGCTGACTAGCCATCTCCTTTTCTAGGCCAGCCATGTGCCCGCGCCTCCCGCACCCTCCAGTTCCGCAGGCGGCGGACCCCCGCCCCGACTACCTCTCCTACTTCCAGCTCCCCTTTGGCCAATGCAGCAGCAACCCAGTTCCCCCCTCCCTCCTTTCCCCCCGCTAGATCCTCATCTAGCCATTTTTCTCCCCCCATGACACTCCCGTAAGTCAACTGACTCCTGCTGACCTCGGCCTCTCCCGCCATTCCATCGACCCCCCCAGTGTGCGAGTCCCCCCCACCGCTTGGCAATCGGTGTGCGCTCCTCTCCAGCACCGCCCGGCCCAGCTCCCATCCTTCCCTAACGCGGGAAAAAGCCGGCCCCTCTGGCGCAGCTCCTTTTTTGCGGCCTTACCCCAACTCCCCATCCCCGGGCCTCCACCCCCCCCCCCCCCCCCCCCCCTCCGCGGGGCCCTGCCCCTCCAACACCGACGCCCACACTCTCTCACAGCCCCAAAATCAAATCCATTCACCCATCCCCACCCAGCACCAAAACAAAAAGAACATTCCCCAAACGCAGTAAACAACCCCCCACGACAAACCCTCAGTTTGAGTCCAACTTTTCAGACTGGATAAAGTTCCATGCCTCATCAGGCGTCTCGAAATAGTGGTGCCGATCTTGGAACGTGACCCACAATTGCGCTGGCTGCAGCATCCGAACTTCACCCCCTTGCGATGGAGAGCTGCCTTAGCCCGGTTAAAACCAGCCCTCTTCTTAGCCACCTCCGCACTCCAGGCCTGGTAAATTCGGATCTCCATGTTCTCCCACCTGCTGCTCTGTTTTTTTTTGGCCCATCTCAGGACGCACTCAGTCTATAAAGCCGTGGAACCTCACCACTACAGCCCTTGGCGGCTCGTTGGCTTTGGGTCTCCTTGCCAGGACCTGATGAGCCCCATCCAGCTCCAGGGGCCTCAGGAAGGCTCCCGCGCCCATCAGCGAATTGAGCATCGTGCCCATATATGCCCGGCATCGGGCCCCTCCACTCCTTCAGGGAGACCCAGAATCCGAAGATTCTTCCTCGACCTATTCTCCAGGTCCTCAAATTTTTCCTGCCACCTCTTGTGCTGCGCCTCCACCTTCACCGCCAGGCCCAAGATCTCGTCCTCGTTCTCTGAGGCTTTTTGCCGCACCTCCCGGATCGCCGCCTCCTGGGTGTCCACAAGCTTCTCAATCGACGCCTTCATTGGCGCCAGCATTTCTGCTTTCAGCTCCGCAAAGCAGCGTTTGAGGAACTCCTCCTGCGACCACTGCGCCCATGCTGCTTGGTCTCCACCCGCCGCCATCTTGCTTCTCCTCCCTTGCACTCTCCGCTGCACCAGAATCACTTTCTTAACCGCTCCACTCCTGGTCCAATCCATACAGTGCTGGGGGAACCTTGCTGTCACCTTCCCACACTGGGAGCCGTCGAACAATTGCCGTTGGGGCCCCTCTAAAGAGCCCAAAGGTCCGTTCCTGGCGGGAGCTGCCGAACGTGCAACCTACCTCGGCATAGCCGCAACCGGAAGAATGGGCGGTATTCTCAATGTGAGGATGAGACTTTGTCTCCACAAGGACTGTGTGGTGGCCACTTTACCGATACTATCATGGACAGATGCATCTGCAGTAGGCAGATTGGTGAAGATGAGGTTTAGTATGTTTTTCCCTCTTGTTGGTTCCCTCACGCCTGCTGCAGTCCCAGTCTAGCAGCTGTGTCCTTTAGGACCTGGCCAGCTCTGTCTGTGATGGTGCTAGGCTACTATTAGTGATGGACATTGAAGACCCCACCCAGAGTATATTCTGTCCGTAAGGTACGATTCTGTGAGTGACTAGCTTGCCTCGTCTGTGAGACATCTCTCCCAACTTTGGCATAAGACTCCAGATGTCAGTAAGGAGGATTTTGCAGAGTCGACAGGGCCCTGTTTGCTTTGTCGTTTCCGGTGCCTGGGTCGATGTCAGCTGGTCTGTTTGGTTTCATTTCTTTTTCGTGTTTTTGTAGTGGTTGAATAAAACTGAGTGACTTGCTAGGTTATTTCAGAGGGCATTTAAGAATCAGCCACATTTTCCCCCTCTCTTTTTCCTTCACTTTCTATCTTGTCCTGCCGTTTGCTTTTACCTACTTCTCTGACTCCCTCCATTACAGGAGCCAATTATTCTGCCACCTGCTTGTCACGCCTGCTTGACCTCAGTACTATGTATGGTCTTGACTGCCAGTGCAACACCAGAGTATATAGAATCACTACAGTGCAAAAGACAGCCATTTGGCCCATCAAGCCTGCACCTACCCTCTAAAAGGGCATCCTACCTCGGGTCAGACCTCCATCCTGTCCCCTTAACCCAGTAACCCCACCTAACCTCTAACCTTTTGGAACACTAAGGGGAAATTGATCATGGTCGATCCACCTAACCTGCACATCTTTGGACTGTGGGAGGAAACCGGAGCACCCGGAGGAAACCCACGCAGTCACGGTGAGAAAGTGTGAACTCCACACAGACAGTCACCCGAGGCTGGAATTGAACCCAGGTCCCTGGAACTGTGAGACAGCAGTGTTAACCACTGTGCCACAGTGCTGATATGTTACATGGTGAGCAATTTCCACCGACAATAGTTATTCCTGTCATTCGTCAAATGTAAATCAGTCGCGACTTTTGTGCATTTAGCCTGGTTTGTTTGAATCCATGCATGAACAATAGACAATAAAGGCAAATCTGGGATTGTGCCAGTCAAATCCATTCTTTCCTGTTTATACTGTCGCAATTTTAAAAGCACGGACTCATAAAATTAAACAAAGAGTTTTTTTGATGCCAAATTTTACACACAAATATTTTTAGACATATGGTAATTATGACATTTTAATCTTCAAATTGAGACATGATGTTATACAAATCATTTCTTAATCAAGCTGAAGATCAGCAGAACTAATAATAGACTTAAAATTTGAATTACAGCACAGTTTAGTCATCAGAAATCAAGTATTAATAGTCTATCATGGGAGTGCATCTGATTGCCTAAAAGAGTAGCTCAGACGATGCTGAGAATAATAAGAATAATCGCTTATTGTCACAAGTAGGCTTCAATGAAGTTACTGTGAAAAGCCCCTGGGTGGTTACATTCCGGCACCTGTTCGGGGAGGCCGGTGCGGGAATTGAACCCGCACTGCTGGCATTGTTCTGCATTATAAGCCAGCTGCTCAGCCCACTGTGCTAAACCAACATTGTGGTGTGAGAGGACAACGGGTTTAATTCCAAGGGGAAAATAGAATACGGGAGTAAGCTTACAAAAAACATGAAAACTGACTGCAAAAGCTTCTATAGATATGTGAAGAGAAAAAGACTGGTGAAGACAAAGGTAGGTCTCGTACAGTTAGAATCAGATGAATTCATAATAGGCAACAAAGAGATGGCAGACCAGTTGAACAAATACTTTGGATCTGTCTTCACAAAGGAGAACACAAATAACCTATGGAAATACCAGGGGCCAGAGGGTCTAGCATAAAGGAGGAACTGAAGGAGATCCTTATTAGTCAGGAAATGGTATTGGGGAAATTGATGGGATTAAAACCCGATAAATTCCCAGGACCTGATGCTCTGCATCAGGAAGTTGCCCGAGAAACTTAAGGAAGTTGCCCGAGAAATAGTGGATGTATTGGTGATCATTTTCCAGCATTCTATAGACTCTGGAAGAGTTCCAATGGATTGGAGGGCAGCTAATGTAACTCTACCTTTTAAATAAGATGAGAGAAAACAGGGAATTATAGATCGATTAGCCTGACCTCGGTGGTGGGAAAAATTCTGAGTCCGTTATGCCAGAGTCCGTTATTAAGGATGAAATAATTGAGCATTTGGAAAGCGGGGACAGGAGCATCCAAGTCAGCATGGATTCACTAATGGGAAATCATAGAGTCATATATATTTACAGCATGGAAGCGGGCCCTTCGGTCCAGCTTGTCCATGCCGCCCAGTTTCTATCAGAAAGCTAGTCCCACTTGACCGCATTTGGCCCATATCCCTCTATACCTACTTTGCCCATATAACTGTCTTTAACTGTTTTGTCATGCTTGACAAATCTTCTGCAACTTTTTGAGGATGTGGCCAGTAGAGTACACAAAGGTAAACCAGGTGATGTTGTGTAACTGGACTTTCAAAAGGCTTTTGTTCAGATCCCACACAAGAGATTAGTGAGCAAAATTAATCATGGTATTGGGGATAATGCATTGACGTGGATAGAGAACTGGTTGGCAGACAGGAAGCAGAGAGTGGGAATAAATTGGTCCTTTTCAGAGTGGCAGGCAGTGATTAGTGGGGTACTGCAGGGTTCAGTGCTGGGACCCCAGCTATTCAAAATACACATTCATGATTTGGACAAAAGGAATTGCATTCAATATCTCCAAATTTGCAAACAACACTAAGGTGGGTGGTCGTGTGTGCTGCGAGGAGGATGCAAAGAGGTTGCAGGGTGACTTGGACAGGCTGATTGAGTGGGCAAATACTTGGCAAATGCAATATAATGTGGGTAAATGTGAGGTTATCCACTTTGGTGGCAAAGACAGAAGGCAGATTGTTATCTGAATGGTTTAGGAAAAAGGATACTGCGAAGAGACCTGAGTGCCATGATGGAACAGTTGCTGAAGGTACAGCAGGCGGTGAGGAAAGCTAATGGCATGCTGGCCTTCATAGCGAGGTAATTTGAGTATAGCAGTAGGGATGTCTTGCTGCAGTTTTACAGGGACTTGATGAGTATTGTGTGCAGTTTTGGTCTCCTAGTTTGCTTGCTGTTGAGGGCGTTCAGCGAAGGTTCACCAGACTAATTCCTGGGATGACAGGACCGACATATGAAGAAAGACTGGATCGACTGGGCTTGTACTCACTGAAGTTTAGAAGAATAAGTGGAGATCACTTAGAAACATATAAAATCCTGATGGGACGGAACAGGCTAGATGCGGGAAGAATGTCCCCGATGTTGGGGATGTTCAGAATTAGGGATCGGCCTAAGAATAAGGGGTAAACCATTCAGGACTGAGATGAGGAGAACTTCTTCTCTCAGAGAGTTGAGAACTTGTGGAATTCGTTATCACAGAAAGCTGTTGGGGCTAGTTTGTTGGATATATTTAAGAAGGAGCTGGACATGGCCCTTGCGGCGAAAAGGATCAAGGGGTCTGGAGAGAAAGCGGGAGTGGGATACTGAATTTGCATGATCAGCAATGATCATATTGAATGGTGGTGCAGGCTTGAGGACCGAATGGCCTACTCCACCTGTTTTCTATGTTGTATTTCCTTATCTTTATGACCTAAATATCAACATAAATGACGTAGTGTGAAGTGTAATAACCATTATGCAGAGAAATACAACTGAAAATTTGCACACAGCTAGGTGTGCAATCCTAAAAGCAATAGTGAGAGAAATGAAGATAATCAATATTGGTGGCATTGTTTGAGGGATAAATGTTCATCATGCTGCTTGTTCTTTGGATAATGTTATGAGATCTTTTATATTTGTTTCGAGGCAGGTAGGGCCTGAACTTTTCTTGGATTGGATTGGGTTGGATTGGATTTGTTTATTGTCACGTGTACCGAGGTTCAGTGAAAAGAATTATTCTGCGAGCAGCTCAAACAAATCATTAAGTACGTCGGAAGAAAAGGGAATAAAAGAAAATACATAATAGGGCAACACAACATATACAATGTAACTACATAAGCACCGACATCGGGTGAAGCATACAGGGTGTAGTGTTAATGAGGTCAGTCCATAAGAAGGTCATTTAGGCATTTGGTAGCAGCGGGGAAGAAGCTGTTTTTGAGTCTGTTCGTGCGTGTTCTCAGACTTCTGTATCTCCTGCCCAATGCAAGAAGTTGGAAGAGTGAGTAAGCCGGGTGGGATGGATCTTTGATTATGCTGCCCGCTTTCCCCAGGCAGCGGGAGGTGTAGATGGAGTCAATGGATGGGAGGCAGGTTTGTGTGGTGGACTGGGCGGTGTTCATGACTCTGAAGTTTCTTGCGGTCCTGGGCCGAGCAGTTGCCATACCAGGCTGTGATGCAGCCAGATATGATGCTTTTTATGGTGCATCTATAAAAGTTGGTAAGAGTTAATGTGGCGATGCCGAATTTCCTTAGTTTCCTGAGGAAGTATAGGCGCTGTTGTACTTTCTTGGTAGCGTAGACGTGGGTGGACCAGGACAGATTTTTGGAGATGTGCACCCCTAGGAATTTGAGACTGCTAACCATCTCCACTTCAACCCCATTGATGCTGACAAGGGTGTGTCCAGTACTTTGCTTCCTGAAGTCAATGACCAGCTCTTTAGTTTTGCAGGCATTGAGGGAGAGATTGTTGTCGCTGCACCACTCCACTAGGTTCTCTATCTCCCTCCTGTATTCTGACTCGTCGTTATTCGAGATCCGGCCCACTATGGTCGTATCGTCAGCAAACTTGTAGATGAATTTGGAACCAAAGTTTGCCACACAGTCATGTGTGTACAGGGATTCAGGGAGGGGGCTAAGCACGCAGCCTTGCGGGGCCCTGGTATTGAGGGCTATTGTGGAGGAGGTGTTGTTGTTCATTCTTACTGATTGTGGTCTGTTGGTCAGAAAATCGAGGATCCAGTTGCAGAGTGGGGAGCCAACTCCTAGGTTTTGGAGCTTTGATGTGAGCTTGGCTGGGATTATGGTGTTGAAGGTGGAGCTGTAGTCAATAAATAGGAGTCTGATGTCGGAGTCCTTGTTGTCGAGATGCTCTAGGGATGAGTGTAGGACCAGGGAAATGGCGTCTCATGTGGACCAGTTGCGACGGTGTGTGAATTGCAGTGGATCAAGGCGTTCTGGCTTTTGTTTTGAAAAAGATCATCTCTGACAGCGCTCTCTAAGGATTATGCTCAGTGCCAGCCTAGATTATATTCTTATCTGTGAAATGGATCGTGAACCCACTAACTCCAAGGAAATTGCTACATCTGAGCTAAGGTTGATCGGGGTTGGAGGACTTGGAGGAATTAGGAGAGTGGTCGGATGGTGTCGTCAGGGCTGGGGTGGGGTGAAGGAGTTGGATGAAGTGAGGGTGGTTGAGAGTGGGTAGGGTGGTGGGGGGGGGGGAAACAGGAGGGCAGTTGGTGGTGGAGATGGAGGGTAGTCGAGGGGGTTGGGAGTGGGTTTGGGGGGGGGGGCTTCAGGGAAGGGGGGGTGGAGAAGAGTCAGATCAGTAGTGTATTTACCCAGGAAGTGGTTTTGGGGGGAGGGGCTCGGTGGGAGGATGCCGGGGGGCAGAGGGTGCCCAGGAAGTGATTTTGGGGGAGGGGGCTGGGTTGGAGGATGGAGGGGTGGAGGGGTCAGTAGTGTAGTTACCTAGGAAATGGAAGTGGTTTTAATCCTTCAAACCTTTCCTGGGTAACAATTCTACTGAGAGAAGCAGAACTATCTGTAGTTTCTGATTTAAATCCGAGTATCAGATAGGAATTCCTCATCGGAAGTTTACGTTTTCCAGGTAATTCCCTTACAGTTCTTGTGTGGGAAGGTCTGCCAATGCATCGTCTTGGGTATGGCCTCCCCCTGTGATTGGATGTTGGCGTGGGGGGGGGGGCATGAGGTAGCAGAAATGTGGAATTTGGGGTCTGACGAGGGATTAGAGCTAGAGGGCCTTGCTTTTTTCATTATAACTCGGTGAAGTCCCACAGTGAGGTGGACTTTTTAAACAGCCCGCCAGTGTACCTGCAAATTTTTGCCCGGGTTGCTGCTGCTGCCCCCCCCCCCACCAAATTAACTTTCTTGGCACTTTCTCTTGAGACAGGCAGTACCAGTCTGCCTTGTGTGATCTTGTCAAACGTCTTACTAAAGTCCATATAAACTACATCCACAGCCCTTCCCTCATCAATTTTCTTTGTCACCTCTCAATGAAGTTGGTGAGACATGACCCTCCCTGTACAAAACATGCTGCCTTGTCACTAACTAGTCCATTTTCCTCCAAATGTGCCCATATCTTGTCCATCACTATCTTTTCCAAAAGCTTCCCCACCACTGTTGTCAGGCTCACCATTATCCTTGCTTCCCAGGGTACCGGAGCTATAGGTCAGAAGGTGAAAACATTGAGGGAGAACTAGGGAATAGGGCCAGTATGGCTCTGAGGAAGAGCAGACAGGGAGATGTTGCTGAAAACAGTGGGTCTGGTGGCTTGGAGTGCATATGTTTTAATGCAAGACGTATAACGTGTAAGGCAGATGAACTTAGAGCTTGGATTAGTACTTGGAACTATGATGTTGTTGCCATTACAGAGACCTGGTTGAGGGAAGGACAGGATTGGCAGCTAAACGTTTCAGGATTTCGATGTTTCAGGCAGGATAGAGGGAGATGTAAAAGGGGTGGCAAAGTTGTGCTACTGGTTAGGGAGAATATCACAGCAGCCCTGCAAGAGGACACCTCAGAGGGCAGCGAGGCGATATGGGTACAGATCAGGAATAAGAAGGGTGCAGTCACAATGTTGGGGGTTTAACTACAGGCCTCCCAACAGCCAACGGGAGATAGAGGAGCAGGTAGGGAGACAGATTTTGAAAAGGAGTAAAAGCAACAGGGTTGTTGTGATGGGAGACTTCAACTTCCCCAATATTGACTGGGACTCACTTAGTACTAGGAGCTTGGACGGGGCAGAGTTTGTAAGGAACATCCAGGAGGGCTTCTTAAAATAATATTTAGCTAGTCCAACTAGGGAAGGGACTGTACTGGACCTGGTATTGGGGCATGAGCCCGGCCAGGTGGTAGAAGTGTCAGTAGGGGAGCATTTCGGGAACAGTGACAACAATTCAGTAAGTTTTAAAGTGCTGCTGGACGAGGAACCTAGATTGGGGGCGGATGTTTGAGGGTAAATCAACATCTGACATGTGGGAGGCTTTCAAATGTCAGTTCAAAGGAATTCAGGACCGGCATGTTCCTGTGTGGAAGAAGGATAAATACGGCCTCATCAAAAGGAAAAAGGAGGCATTTGTCAGGGCTAGAAGGCTGGGAACAGACTAAGCCTAAGTGTGGAATATAAAGAAAGTAGGAAGGAACGTAAGCAAGGAGTCAGGAGGGCTAGAAGGGGTCACGAAAAGTCATTGGCAAATAGGGTTAAGGAAAATCCCAAGGCTTTTTACACGTACATAAAAAGCAAGAGGGTAGCCAGGGAAAGGGTTGGCCCACTGAAGGATAGGCGAGGGAATCTATGTGTGGAGCCAGAGGAAATGGCGAGGTACTAAATAAATTCTTTGCATCAGTATTCACCGAAGAGAAGGAATTGGTGGATGTTGAGTCTGGAGAAGGGTGTGTAGATAGCCTGGGTCACATTGAGATCCAAAAAGACGAGGTGTTGGGCCACAACAGGGTTGTGGTGATGGGAGACTTCAACTTCCCCAATATTGACTGGGACTCACTTAGTGCCAGGGGCTTAGACGGGGCAGAGTTTGTAAGGAGCATCCAGGAGGGCGTCTTAAAACAATATGTAGACAGTCCAACGAGGGAAGGGGCGGTACTGGACCTGGTATTGGGGAATGAGCCCGGCCAGGTGGTAGAAGTTTCAGTAGGGGAGCATTTCGAGAACAGTGACCACAATTCAGTAAGTTTTAAAGTGCTGCTGGACAAGGATAAGAGTGGTCCTAGGATGAATGTGCTAAATTGGGGTAGCCAGGGAAAGGGTTGGCCCACTGAAGGATAGACAAGGGAATCTATGTGTTGAGCCAGAGGAAATGGGCGAGGTACTAAATGAATACTTTGCATCAGTATTCACCAAAGAGAAGGAATTGGTGGATGTTGAGTCTGGAGAAGGGTGTGTAGATAGCCTGGTTCACATTGAGATCCAAAAAGACGAGGTGTTGGGCGTCTTAAAAAATATTAAGGTAGATAAGTCCCCAGGGCCTGATGGGATCTACCCCAGAATACTGAAAGAGGCTGAAATGGAAATTGCTGAGGCCTTGACAGAAATCTTTGGATCCTCACTGTCTTCAGGTGATGTCCCGGAGGACTTGAGAATACCCAATGTTGTTCCTCTGTTTAAGAAGGGTAACAAGGATAATCCAGGGAACTACAGGCCGGTGAGCCTTACTTCAGTGGTAGGGAAATTACTGGAGAGAATTCTTCGAGAGAGGATCTACTCCCATTTGGAAGCAAATGGACGTATTAGTGAGAGGCAGCATGGTTTTGTGAAGGGGAGGTCGTGTCTCACTAACTTGATAGAGTTTTTCGAGGAGGTCACAAAGATGATTATCTATATGGACTTCAATAAGGCCTTTGACAATGTCCCTCATGGTAGACTAGTACAAAAGGTGAAGTCACACGGGATCAGGGGTGAGCTGGCAAGGTGGATACAGAACTAGCTAGGTCATCGAAGGCAGAGAGTAGCAATGGAAGGATGCTTTTCTAATTGGAGGGCTGTAACCAGTGGTGTTCCGCAGGGATCAGTGCTGGGACCTTTGCTGTTTGTAGTATATATAAATGATTTGGAGGAAAATGTAACTGGTCTGATTAGTAAGTTTGCAGACGACACAAAGGTTGGTGGAATTGCGGAGAGCGATGAGGACTGTCAGAGGATACTGCAGGATTTAGATTGTTTGGAGACTTGGGCGGAGAGATGGCAGATGGAGTTTAATCCGGACAAATGTGAGGTGTAATGCATTTTGGAAGGTCTAATGCTGGTAGGGAATATACAGTGAATGGTAGAACCCTCGAGAGTATTGACAGTCAGAGAGATCTAGGTGTACAGGTCCACAGGTCACTGAAAGTGGCAACACAGGTGGAGAAGGTAGTCAAGAAGGCATACGGCATGCTTGTCTTCATTGGCCGGAGCATTGAGTATCAGAATTGGCAAGTCATGTTGCAGCTGTATAGAACCTGAGTTAGGCCACACTTGGAGTATAGTGTTCAATTCTGGTCGCCACACTACCAGAAGGATGTGGAGGCTTTAGAGAGGGTGCAGAAGAGATTTACCAGGATGTTGCCTGGTATGGAGGGCATTAGCTATGAGGAGCGATTGAACAAACTCGGTTTGTTCTCACTGGAATGATGGAGGTTGAGGGGGCGACCTGATCGAGGTCTACAAAATTATGAGGGGCATAGACAGAGTGGATAATCAGAGGCTTTTTCCCAGGGTAGAGGGGTCAATTACTAGGGGGCATAGGTTTAAGGTGCGAGGGGCAAGGTTTAGAGTAGATGTACGAGGCAAGCTTTTACACACTGGGTAGTGGGTGCCTGGAAGTCCCTGCCGGAGGAGGTAGTGGAAGCAGGGACGATAGTGACATTTAAGGGGCATCTTGACAAATGCATGAATAGGATGGGAATAGAGGGATACGGACCCAGGAAGTGTAGAAGATTTTAGTTTAGACTGGCAGCATGGTCGGCACAGGCTTGGAGGGCCGAAGGGCCTGTTCCTGAGCATACTTTTTTTGTTCTTTGTTCCTTTCTCCAGTCCTCTGGAACCTTGCCTGTGGTCAAAGAGGACGTGAAGCTATCCATTAAGGCCCCAGCTATTTCTTCCCCCACCTCCCGCAGTAATCTGGGATAGATGCTATCTGGCCCCAGAGACTTGTCTACCTTAATACAATTTTGGAGACTCAACAATTTCTCCTTTGATATATTGACATTCTCAAGCGCATTCACACACCTATCCCTAACCTAAACATCCATCATGTCATTCTCGGCACGGTCGCACAGTGGTTAGCACTGCTGTTCACAGCAGCAAGTACCTGGGTTTGATTCCTGGCTTGGGTCACTGTCTAGGCGGAGTCTGCACAACATCAGCACAACATTGTGGGCCGAAGGGCCTGTTCTGTGCTATATTTTTCTATGTTCTGTTTTTTTCCTATGTTCTCCTCGTGTCTGCGTGGGTTTCCTCCGGGTGCTCCACTTTCCTCCCATAGTCCGAAGATGTGCAGGTTAAGTGGATTGGTCACGCTAAAGTGCCCCGTAGTCTCCGAAAGTTAGGTGGGATTGCGGGGATGGAGGTGAGGTGCTGGCTTAGGTAGGGTGCTCTTTTAAAAAAAATATATATTTATTAATGTTTTTTAACACAACTTTTCTCCCTTACAAACAATAACCCCCCCCTCGTAACAAACAAAAACGAGAAATTGCGCAGAGCAAGAAATATACATGGCAAAATGATATATTTACACAGCTTTGTACACTGGCCCTCACCCGTACGTGCCAGTTTCCCCAACCCTACATGTTATCTCTTGCTCATCCACCCTCCCAGGCAGTCCCCACAACCCCCCCCCAGGACGTCCCCACCCCTCCAAGGTTGCTGCTGCTGCTGCTGCTGACCGACCTTCCTCTAACGCTCCGCGAGATAGTCTAGGAACGGTTGCCACCGCCTGTAGAACCCCTAGCGCAGACCCTCTCAAGGTGAACTTAATCCTCTCCAACTTTATGAACCCAGCCATATCATTTATCCAGGCCTCCAGGCTAGGGGGCTTCCCCTCCTTCCACATTAGCAAGATCATTCGCCGGGCTACTAGAGACGCAAAGGCCAGAATGCCGGCCTCTTTCGCCTCCTGCACTCCCGGTTCGTCCACTACAAATATTGCTAGCCCCCAGCTTGGCTTGACCCGGACTTTCACCACCTGAGATATTGCTCCCGCCACTCCTCTCCAGAACTCCTCCAGTGCCGGGCATGACCAAAACATATGGACATGGTTCGCCGGACTCGCTGAGCACTTTCCACGTCTGTCCTCCACCCCAAAGAACCTACTCAACCTTGCTCCCGTCAAGTGCACTCTGTGGGCCACCTTAAATTGTATCAGGCTGAGCCTGGCACACTAGGAGGAGGAATTAACCCTACCTAGGGCATCAGCCCACAGACCTTCCTCGAGCTCCTCCCCCAGCTCCTCCTCCCATTTACCCTTCAACTCTTCTACCAGCACTTCCCCCTCTCCTTTCAACTCCTGGTGTATTTCCGACACCTTGCCCTCCCCGACCCATACACCCGAGATCACCCTATCTTGAACTTCTTGTGCCGGAAGCAACGGGAATTCCCTCACCTGTCGCCTCACAAAAGCCCTCACCTGCATATATCTGAAGGCATTTCCCGGGGGTAACTCGAACTTCTCCTCCAGTGCCCGTAGGCTCACAAACGTCCCGTCGATGAACAGGTCCCCCATTCTTCCAATCCCTGCCCGATGTCAGCTCTGGAACCCCCCGTCCATCTTCCCCGGGACAAACCGGTGGTTACCCCTGATCGGGGACCACACCGATGCTCCCATTGCACCCCGGTGCCGTCTCCACTGGCCCCAGATCCTTAGCGTTGCCGCCACCACCGGGCTCGTGGTATACTTTGTCGGCGAGAGCGACAGCGGTGCCGTCACCAACGCCCCCAGGCTCGTTCCTTTACAGGACGCCATCTCCATCCTCTTCCATGCCGCCCCCTCTCCCTCCATAACCCACTTGCAGATCATTGCCACATTTGCTGCCCAGTCGTAGCTCCCCAGGTTTGGCAGCGCCAACCCTCCTCGGTCCCTACTGCGTTCCAGGAACCCCCTCCTTAATCTCGGGCTCTTATTCGTCCACACGAACCCCATAATACTCCTGCTTACTCTCTTAAAAAAGGCCTTAGTGATCACGATGGGAAGGCACTGAAACACAAACAGAAACCTCGGAAGGACCACCATTTTGACCGACTGCACTCTACCCGCCAGCGAGAGCGGTAACATGTCCCATCTTTTGAAATCCTCCTCAATTTGCTCCACCAACCTCGTCAGATTCAGTTTATGTAGGGTCCCCCAACTCCTGGCTATCTGGATCCCCAGATACCGAAAGCTCCCCTCCGCCCTCCTCAGCGGTAGGTCCCCTATCCCTCTTTCTTGGTCCCCCGCCTGTAATACAAAGAGCTCACTCTTCCCTACATTGAGCTTATAGCCCGAAAACTCCCCAAACTCCCTTAGAGTCTGCATGACCTGCACCATCCCCTCCATTGGATCCGCCACGTACAGCAACAGGTCATCCACATATAGCGACACCCGATGCTTTTCTCCCCCTCGGACCACCCCCCTCCATTTATTAGACTCCCTCAATGACATGGCCAATGGTTCGATCGCCAATGCGAACAAAAGGGGGGACAGGGGGAACCCCTGCCTCGTCCCTCGGTACAGTCGAAAGTACTCCGACCTCCGCCGGTTCGTCACTACACTCGCCATCGGGGCTCTGTAAAGGACCTTAACCCAATTGATAAACCCTACCCCAAACCCAAACCTACGCAGCACCTCCCAGAGGTACTCCCACTCTACTCGGTCAAAGGCCTTCTCCGCGTCCATAGCTGCCACTATCTCCGCCTCTTCCTCCTCCGATGGCATCATTATCACGTTTAAGAGCCGCCGCACATTGGTGTTTAGTTGCCTGCCCTTTACAAATCCCGTCTGGTCCTCGTGGACTACCCCCAGGACACAGTCCTCGATCCTCGTGGCCAGCACTTTTGCCAGCAACTTTGCATCCACATTGAGGAGCGAGATCGGCCTGTACGATCCACATTGCAGTGGGTCCTTGTCCCGCTTTAGGATCAAAGAAATTGTCGCTTCCGACATTGTCGGGGACAGGGTCCCCTCCTCTCTTGCCTCATTAAAGGTCCTCACCAGTAGCGGGGCCAATACGTCTGCGTACTTCCTGTAGAACTCCACCGGGAATCCATCCGGTCCCGGGGCCTTCCCCGCCTGCATGCTCCCCAAACCCTTGCTCAGCTCCTCCAACCCAATTGGTGCCCCCAAACCAGCCACCTCTTGCTCCTCCACCCTCGGAAATCTCAGCTGATCTAGGAATCGTCTCATCCCCTCTTTCCCCGCTGGGGGCTGGGATCTGTACAGCTCTTCATAAAAGGCCTTAAATACCTCGTTTATTTTTGACGCACTCCGAACCGTGGCTCCCCTTCCATCTTTGACTCCCCCTATTTCCCTCGTAGCCATCCTCTTACGGAGCTGGTGTGCCAGCATCCGACTAGCCTTTTCATCATACTCGTAAGTTGCCCCCTGCGCTTTCCTCCACTGTGCCTCCGCCTTCCCTGTGGTCAACAGGTCAAACTCCGTCTGGAGCCATCGCCTTTCCCCAAGTAATATTTCCTCCGGGGCCTCTGCGTATCTCCTGTCCACTCGCAAAATCTCCCCCACTAACCTCTCCCTTTCCATACCCTCTGTCTTCTCCCTATGAGCCCTAATGGAAATTAGCTCTCCCCTGATCACCACCTTCAACGCCTCCCATACCACCCCCACCCGCACCTCCCTGTTGTCGTTGGCCTCCAAGTACCTTTCGATACACCCCCTCACCTTCCCACACACCACCTCGTCCGCCAGCAGTCCCACATCCAGCCGCCACAACGGGCATTGGTCCCTCTCCTCTCCCAACTCCAGTTCCACCCAGTGCGGGGCATGGCCGAAACAGCTATAGCCGAATACTCCGTCCCCTCCACCCTCGGGATGACCGCCCTACCCAGAACAAAGAAATCTATCCGGGAGTAGGCTTTGTGTACATGGGAGAAGAAAGAAATTTCCCTGGCCTGCGGCCTTGCAAACCGCCATGGGTCCACTACCCCCATCTGATCCATAAACCCCCTAAGTACCTTGGCCGCTGCCGGCCTCTTTCCAGTCCTTGATTTGGAGCGGTCCAGTGCTGAATCCAACACTGTATTGAAGTCCCCTCCCATTATCAGGCCTCCTATCTCCAGGTCCGGAATGCGCCCCAACATGCGCTTCATGAATCCTGCATCATCCCAGTTCGGGGCGTACATGTTTACCAACACCACCCACGTCCCTTGCAGCCTACCGCTCACCATTACATATCGCCCTCCATTGTCCGCTACAATAGTCTTGGCCTCAAATGACACCCGCTTTCCCACCAATATTGCCACCCCTCTATTCTTCGCGTCCAGTCCCGAGTGGAATACCTGTCCTACCCATCCCTTTCTTAGCCTGACCTGGTCCGCCACCTTCAGGTGTGTCTCTTGGAGCATGGCCACGTCCGCCTTCAGTCCCTTTAAGTGCGCGAACACTCGAGCCCTCTTCACCGGCCCATTCAGGCCCCTCACATTCCACGTTATCAGCCGGATTGGAGGGGCTCTCTCTCTCTCTCTCTCTCTCTCTCTCTCCCCCCCCCTCCCCCGCCGCTAGACTCCTGTCTAGCTTTTTTGCTCTCCCCATGTCACTCCCGTAAGTCAGCTGAAGCCTGCTGACCCCGGCTTCCCCCGCCGTCCCATTGACCTACCAATCCATATGCATTCCTTCTTTCCCCTTCCCGCCTTTCTTCCCGCACGCAGGAAAACACCCCGCACTTTCCAAAGCCCGCTCCGCCCCCTCTGGCGCAGCTCCTGTCACAGCCTTGTGTCTCTCCCCCAGCCCATGTAACATTTCCTGTGCATGATTGACCCCTATATACAACAACCATCACACATCAAACCCCGAAACATCCCTCCCACCCTCAGAAACCCTCAGTTAGAGTCCAACTTTTCGGCTTGTACAAAGGTCCACGCCTCTTCAGGCGTTTCGAAGTAATAGTGTTGGCCCTTGTATGTGACCCACAGTCGCGCTGGCTGCAGCATTCCGAATTTCACTTCTTTCCGGTACAACGCCGCTTTGGTCCGGTTGAAACCCGCTCTCCGCTTTGCAACTCGTGTTGCCCGCTCCCTAGTTGGATGGTCAATATGCTGTATCAAAAAACCCTCCTGGACACATCTGACAAATTGTTCTCCATCCGAGCTCCTGACAAGTAATTCCCAGACAATATGGGGGAAGTTAAAGTCACCCATCACAACTATCTTGCTTTTTTCACACCTTTTCAGTATCTGACTACACAACTGCTCCTCTGATTCCTGCGGGCTGTTGGGAGATCTGTAGTACACTCCCCAGATTGTGATTTCACCCTTCTTATTCCTGAGTTCCACCCATAATGCCTCACTGCAAGATCCTCCAATGTTTCCTCCCTCAACACAGCTGTGATCTATTCCCAATTAGCAATGCAACTCCTCCACCTCTTTCGTTTTCCCTTCTGGTCCCGCTAAAACAACAATATTACGGAATGTTAAGCTGCCAGTCCTGTCCCCCCTTTAATTATGTCTCCGTAATTTCAATTACATCACAGTTCCATGCAGTAACCCAGGCTCTCAGTTATAATTGACTCATAGAATTTACAGTGCGGATGGAGGCCATTCGGTCCCTTGAGTCTGCACCGACCCTTGGAAAGAGCACCCTACTTAAGCCGACGCCTCCACCCTATCCCTGTAACCCCACCTAACCTTTTGGACACAAAGGGGCAATTTAGCATGGCCAATCCACCTAACCTGCACATCTTTGGACTGTGGGAGGAAACCGGAGCACCCGGAGGAAACTCGCGCAGACATGGCGGAAAAAATGCAAACTCCACATAGACAATCACCCGAGGTTGAAATTGAACCCGGGACCCTGGAGCTATGAGGCAGCAGTGCGCAAATAACAGTCTGAAGATAATGCATGTTAGTCCAATTTTATCAAAATAATTTATATTCACAATTTCCTCTGCACAGGTGCATCAGGCCAAAACTGTCTATTTAGTTGTGATGAGATTTACTATAGCTTCTGATCATTCTAATAATTCAAATATTTTTTATTAAAATACCTGTGAAATGTTTGAATTCCAATTTCTTTCTGTTAATAAATGCTCCTAAAACTTTCTGTAAATATATCTTTTGAAAATCTTGTCCACCACGTGATTTGCATATTCCACTTGTTTATCCAAGGGGTGTGGAAGGAGATTCTGTAATAACCTTCAAAGGGAATAGAAATATAATTGAAAAGGATAAGTGTGGCACGGCTCTGGAGAAAGAGTGGGGGTGTAGAACTAATTGGGTAGCTCTTTCGAACAGTTATTGGCATGATGGGCCGAATAGCCCCTTCTGTGCTGTTACTTTCTTTGATTATCCATGGTATTTTACAATAGACGTGTGCAGTTAGCTGCAGGTATCGGGTTCTCCTGAGTATAAACTGATCTTTCACAGAAATGACAATCGAAATTTAGGTCGACAAATCTGCTGTTGGAGTGAGGCCTTTTTGCTTGTATAATTGTGCCACAATCTCTGTGTTATACTGTGAATCCAGCTCTGGCATTGAATACAAATGTGAACTGGGAGAGAATGACATCTATCATGCCAGCGACAAAAATATTTTGTAAAGTAAAAGCACCTGTGGATGGAAAAGCATGGTGTGGTTGAAACTCAATATAAGTTTTGTGTTGAAGCCTGCAGAGAGCTTCAGAACACTAATCCAAATATTTTTTTCTGTCTCTGTTTTTGCCACAATGTGTAGCATCTGAACGACTGGAACTCCCAGAATCCAGACTGTCTTCTGCTTGTAATTAAAGAACTGGTGCAGCAGTACCATAAATACCAATGTGATCGACTACACGAGAGCTCGCGCCTTATGTTTGAATATACAGCACTACAGGAGGGGCCTGAATTTGGAGACAACATGGAAATCTATGCAGGAAGAAAGAATAACTGGGTAAATTTGTTGTTCAATATATACTAAAAGAGTGACTTATTCAAGTATTTTTTGATTTTAATAGTTACTTCACGTGTAAAGAGGGATACTGTATCATTACTCAAGTGCTCTTTATGTCTATGTCTTCTCCATCTCAGAGTCCTGATTCTTTTTGATTATATTAATGTGAAATCTGTACTCATCAAGGTTGAAGATCATGAGTGGATCTTGCTGAAATTAGACATATCATGGTGTGGCTCATTAGTTAAACTTTTTCCTGCATCCTTCAGTTCCTCATAACTGCTGGAAGTGTAAGCTTGTGTTACAAGGAAAACCAACATCTGGGACCTTAGTGAACCATGGAACGAACAATGCATCTCCTGAACCAGTGAAAATATAAGAAATAGGAGAAGGCCTGTTGAATCTGCTCTGCCATTCAGTACGATCATGGCTGATCTTGGTCTTAAAAGAGAAAAAGACAGAAAGGAGAATAAGAAAAGTGGTAGGCAGAGAAATCAAGGGCCTGCATCAGATAACGACACCTTAAAAAAATAGTAGAGTCGGGACAAGGGACATTAAAAAGGGCTAGCCTTAATGTTTTGTACCTGAACTCGCAGAGTATTCAAAATAAAATGGATGAATTAGTTGCACAAGTATTTGTAAAGGGATATGATATAGTTGGGATTACGGAGGCGTGGCTCCAAGGTGACCAAGGATGCAAATAAACATTGAGGGCTATTCGGTTTTTAGGAAGGACAGACCGAAGGAAAAAGTGGTGGAGTTGCATTGTTGATTAAAGAAGCTATTGACACAATATTGAGAAAAGACATCAGTCCAGATGATATTGAATCTGTCTGTCAAGTTAAGAAACATCAAGGGGCAAAAAACATTAATCGGGACCACTAAAACTGCACTGATAATGTTGGGAATAGCATTAAAAAGGAAATCAGAGATGCATGTGATAAAGGAAGATAGAATCTATGACATGGAGACAGGCCCTTTGGCCCAAACTGGTCCATGCCAGCCGAAAAGCTCATCTAAGCTAACCCCATTTGCCTAAATTTGGCCCATATCCCTCCAAACCTTTCCAATCCATGTATCTATCCAAATGCCTTTTAAATGCTGTCAATGTCCCTGTCTCAAGCACTTCATCCAGCAACTCACTCCACATACATGCCACCCTCTGTGTAAAAAAGAAGAAAAGGTTGCTCCTCAGGTTCCCATTAATTCTTTCCCCTCTTAACTTAAGCCTGTGCCCTCTAGTTCTCGATTCCCCAACCCTGGGAAAAAGACTGAGTGCATTCACTCTATTCATGCCTCTCATGATCTTATACACCTCTACAAGGTCACCCCTCAGTCTCCCACGCTCCAAAGAAAAAAGTCTTAGCCTGTCCAATCTCTCCTTATAACTCAGTCCCTTGAATCCTGGCAACATCCTTGTAAATCTCTTCTGCATTCCCTCCAGTTTAATAGCATCTTTCCTGTAGCAGGTGACCAAAACTGAACACAATACTCCAGGTGCGGCTTCACCAACTTCCTGTAAGTGAAGCCGCACATAACTGCAACATAACTTCTTAACTCCTATACTCAGTGCCATGACAGATGAAGGCCAGCATGCCAACAGCCTTCTTCACTGCCCTATCTACCTGAGATTCAACCTTTACAGAACCGTGCACCTGAACTGCAAGGTCCCTCTGTTCCATGATACTTCCTAAGGTCCTACCATTCACAGTGAGAGTCCTACTTGATTTGACTTTCCAAAATGTAACACCTCACACCAATCTGTATTAAACTCCATTTGCCATTTCTTCGCCCACTTCCCTAGCTGATCAAGATCCTGCTGCAATTTTTGATAACCTTCCTCACTGTCTACAATGCCACCTATTGATTTCCGCTTGTGACCATGGAGTGATTGGTCACATAAAGGGCTGTTCCTGTTCAAAGTCACAGAAAAGGGCTCTTTTTACCCAGATCCGGGTGGAATTTTGATGAAAAGGCATAGGTAAATGTTAGAGGAGTAGTTTACCCCAGGAATGATATGTCTTCTGATCAACGGACCCGGCAGTAAGTAGTGAGAGGTTTGGCTGGAAAGTTGAAACAGTTTTGTGCTTCACAGACAGTCTCTTCCAGCATGCAGGCAGGGGAGGGGCAAGCTGTAAGGCCCCAGATACAGGAACTGATTACTTTTATCAAGGAGGAATTCCATAAACAGATGAAAGAAATGCATGAGGATCATGTAAAGGCCATTGCAGAAACTGTGGCATCCCTGAAGAGTATTTGAGCGGATGGAGAGGTGTTTAGAGGTGCAGGGGTCACGGATTTGGGAGATTGAAGGAGTGATCTCGGACCACAGCGATCGTGTGGTGGCTCTGGAGGCGGAGGTGGGGCTCCTAGGAGACCTTTGTAAAACGCTGAGGGCAAAGGTTGAGGAGCAGGAGAATACCTCGAGAAGACAGAACCTGAGAATAGTGGGCCAGTCTGAAGGAGTGGAAGATGTGAGTGCCACGAGGTACGTCTCGAGGATGCTGGCGGGACTGGTGGCAGAAGGGGTGCTAGATAAGACACCTGAAGTGGACCGAGCGCATAGGTCTCTGAGGCAAAAGCCTAGAGCTGGGGAGCCGCCACGGGCGGTGATCGTGAGACTCCATAAATTTGTGGAGAAAGAGAAAATTCTACGGTGGGCCAGGGAGAAGCGTAGCTGCGACTGGGAGGGAAGTAACGTCCGGTATTATCAGGGCATCGGAGCCGAATTGGTAAAACGACGGGCAGGTTTCAAGAAGGCGGCAGAGTATGCAGGAATAGTTATCTCGGGCAATGCACCCCACTGGCTGCATATTCGGTTCAGTATGGGACGAAAGCAGAGGCCGGGGTGGCGGTTCGACTCGGGGTTGTTGGCGGATGGAGGTTTTTGTGATAAGGTGCGGTTGGTGATTAGGGATTATGTGGAGTTCAATCAGAATGGGGAGGTGTCGGCAGGCATTTTTTGGGAAGCACTGAAGGCAGTGGTCCGGGGAGAAATTATCTCATTTACGGTTAGTGCGAATAAGGAAAGGAGGGCGGAACATGACCGTCAAAGAACAAAGAAATGTACAGCACAGGAACAGGCCCTTCGGCCCTCCAAGCCCGTGCCGACCATACTGCCCGACTAAACTACAATCTTCTACACTTCCTGGGTCCGTATCCTTCTATTCCCATCCTATTCATATATTTGTCAAGATGCCCCTTAAATGTCCCTATCGTCCCTGCCTCCACTACCTCCTCCGGTAGTGAGTTCCAGGCACCCACTACCCTCTGCGTAAAAAACTTGCTTCGTACATCTACTCTAAACTTTGCCCCTCTCACCTTAAACCTATGCCCCCTAGTAATTGACCCCTCTACCCTGGGGAAAAGCCTCTGACTATCCACTCTGTCTATGCCCCTCATAATTCTGTATACCTCTATCAGGTCGCCCCTCAACCTCCTTCGTTCCAGTGAGAACAAACCAAGTTTATTCAATCGCTCCTCATAGCTTATGCCCTCCATACCAGGCAACATTCTGGTAAATCTCTTCTGCACCCTCTCTAAAGCCTCCACATCCTTCTGGTAGTGTGGCGACCAGAATTGAACACTATACTCCAAGTGTGGCCTAACTAAGGTTCTATACAGCTGCAACATGACTTGCCAATTCTTATACTCAATGCCCCGGCCAATGAAGGCAAGCATGCCGTATGCCTTCTTGACTACCTTCTCCACCTGTGTAGCCCCTTTCAGTGATCTGTGGACCTGTACTCCTAGATCTCTTTGACTTTCAATACTCTTGAGGGTTCTACCATTCACTGTATATTCCCTACCTGCATTAGCCCTTCCAAAATGTATTACCTCACATTTGTCCAGGTTAAACTCCATCTGCCATCTCTCCGCCCAAGTCTCCAGACAATCTAAATCCTGCTGTATCCTCAGACAGTCCTCATCGCTATCCGCAATTCCACCAACCTTTGTGTCGTCTGCAAACTTACTAATCAGCCCAGTTACATTTTCCTCCAAATCATTTATATATACTACAAAGAGCAAAGGTCCCAGCACTGATCCCTGTGGAACACCACTGGTCACAGCCCTCCAATTAGAAAAGCATCCCTCCATTGCTACCCTCTGCCTTCTATGGCCTAGCCAGTTCTGTATCCACCTTGCCAGTTCACCCCTGATCCCGTGTGACTTCACCTTTTGTACTAGTCTACCATGAGGGACCTTGTCAAAGGCCTTACTGAAGTCCATATAGACAACATCTACTGCCCTACCTGCATCAATCATCTTAGTGACCTCCTCGAAAAACTCTATCAAGTTAGTGAGACACGACCTCCCCTTCACAAAACCGTGCTGCCTCTCACTAATACGTCCATTTGCTTCCAAATGGGAGTAGATCCTGTCTCGAAGAATTCTCTCCAGTAATTTCCCTACCACTGAAGTAAGGCTCACCGGCCTGTAGTTCCCGGGATTATCCCTGCCACCCTTCTTAAACAGAGGAACAACATTGGCTATTCTCCAGTCCTCCGGGACATCCCCTGAAGACAGCGAGGATCCAAAGATTTCTGTCAAGGCCTCAGCAATTTCCTCTCCAGCCTCCTTCAGTATTCTGGGGTAGATCCCATCCGGCCCTGGGGACTTATCTACCTTAATATTTTTTAAGACACCCAACACCTCGTCTTTTTGGATCACAATGTGACCCAGGCTATCTACACCCCCTTCTCCAGACTCAACATCTACCAATTCCTTCTCTTTGGTGAATACTGATGCAAAGTATTCATTTAGTACCTCGCCCATTTCCTCTGGCTCCACACATAGATTCCCTTGCCTATCCTTCAGTGGGCCAACCCTTTCCCTGGCTACCCTCTTGCTTTTTATGTAAGTGTAAAAAGCCTTGGGATTTTCCTTAACCCTATTTGCCAATGACTTTTCATGACCCCTTCTAGCCCTCCTGACTCCTTGCTTAAGTTCCTTCCTACTTTCCTTATATGCCACACAGGCTTCGTCTGTTCCCAGCCTTTTAGCCCTGACAAATGCCTCCTTTTTCTTTTTGACGAGGCCTACAATATCACTCGTCATCCAAGGTTCCCGAAAATTGCTGTATTTATCTTTCTTCCTCACAGGAACATGCCTGTCCTGTATTCCTTTCAACTGACACTTGAAAGCCTCCCACATGTCAGATGTTGATTTGCCCTCAAACATCCGCCCCCAATCTATGTTCTTCAGTTCCCGCCTAATATTGTTATAATTAGCCTTCCCCCAATTTAGCACATTCATCCTCGGACCATTCTTATCCTTGTCCACCAGTACTTTAAAACTTACTGAATTGTGGTCACTGTTACCGAAATGCTCCCCTACTGAAAAATCTACCACCTGGCCGGGCTCATTCCCCAATACCAGGTCCAGTACCGCCCCTTCCCTAGTTGGACTGTTTACATATTGTTTTAAGAAGCCCTCCTGGATGCTCCTTACAAACTCTGCCCCGTCTAAGCCCCTGGCACTAAGTGAGTCCCAGTCAATATTGGGGAAATTGAAGTCTCCCATCACCACAACCCTGTTGTCTAGTGAGCGAAATAGTGGAGGTGGACAGGGAATATTCAGGGGTGCCCACTGTGGAGGGATTGGCGAGGAGGAAAAAGTTGCAGGGACAGTTTGACAGGCTGACAACGGGGAGGGCGGTAGGGCAACTGCGTAGGGCAAGAGGGGTGAAATAAGAGTATGGGGAGAAGGCAAGCCGTATGCTGGACGAGCTGGAATTTCCCCAGGTGGAGGAAGCAAAAGAGGCAAGCGTTGGAGGAGCCCCTGGGACTGAGGGAGATGCTGGATAGTATCAGGGGTATGAAGTCGGGGAAGGCCCCTGGGCCGGATGGGTACCCGACAGAATTTTATAAGGAATTTGCAGCGGACCTTGCACCACATCTGTTGGGGGCGTTTAATGAAGTCCTGGAGAAGGGGGAGTTGCCGGAGACAATGAAGCAGGCAGTAATCACACTAATCCCCAAAAAAGGATCCGGTGGAATGTGGGTCGTATAGACCCATATCACTATTGAACACGGATGTGAAAGTATTGGCTAAGTTGTTGGCGGGAAGGATGGAGGATTGTGTCCCGGGGTGGTTGCAGAAGGTCAAACGGGCTTCGTGAAGGGCAGACAGCTCACGAGTAATATAAGACGGCTGTTGAATGTGGTGATGAAACCGTCGAGAGCTCTGGTACCGGAGGTGGTGGTGTCCATGGACACGGAGAAAGTATTTGATCGGGTGGAGTGGCGATAATTGTTCGAAGTTTTGGGAAGGTTTGGGTTTGGACCGAGATTTGTGGCATGGGTGCGGTTGCTGTATGTGGCGCCAAGAGCGATGGTGAGGACGAATTATATGAGCTCACAAAGCTTTGACTTACACAGGGGTACGAGGCAGGGGTGCCTGCTGTCGCCGCTGCTGTTTGCGCTGGCCATAGAACCATTTGCGATGGCTCTCAGGGGGTCGGCAGAGTGGCAGGGGATGATGAGGGAACAGAGGGAGCATCGGGTGTCGCTCTATGCCGATGACCTCTTGCTGTAGGTTTCGGATCAGTTGGAGAGTAAGGGAAAGAGTATGGGCCTGTTGGGGAGGTTTGGTGGGTTCTCGGGATACAAGCTGAATGTAGGGGAAAACGCGGTATTCCCGGTGAATGAGCTGGCACAGCGGGCTAATTTAGGGGGAATGTCATTTACGGTACCATGTGGAACTTAACGAAGCTGGTGGAGGAGGCCAGGGAGGATCTTAAGAGGTGGGATACATTGCACTTAACGTTGGCGGGGAGGATCCAAGTGGTGAAAATGAATATTCTGGTGAGGTTCTTGTTTATCTTTCAGGCTCTCCCGAACTTTATACCAATGGCCTTTTTTCGGAAAGTGGACACAATCATCTCTGACTTTGTAAGGGCAGGGAAGGTGCCGAGGGTGGGGAGGACCCTGCTGCAGAGGCAGCAGTGGGGCTGCGAATGTGGACACGGTGCGGCGGTGGTGGGAAGGAGAAGGGGTAGAGTGAGTTAGGATGGAGGAGGAATCTTGTTAAGGGTCTAGTTTGAGGGCTATGGTGACGGCAGCATTGCCAATGGCTCCGAGTAGATATTCAGGGAGCCCAGTGGTGCAGTCCACGGGGAAGATATGGGTGGAAGGGATGCCGGTGCTAACGCCGCTGTGTGAGAATCATGGGTTTGAGCCGGGGGGAATGGAAAGTGTATGCAGGAGGTGGAGGGAAGTGGGGCTGGTCAAGGTGAGCGATTTGTATTTGGAGGAAGGGTTCGCCAGTCTGGAGGAGCTAAGGGAGAGGGTAGGGCTGCCAAGGGGTAGTGAGTTCAGGTATCTACAGGTTAGAGACTTTGCACAAAAGGTCTAGAAGGGGTTCCCTAGATTGCCATGATACACCCTGCTGGAGCAACTGCTGCTTCCGGATGTGGAAGGGGAGGGAAGAATTGGGGATATATATAAGTGGCTGGGGGAGCAGGGAGGTGAGCGGGTGGTGAAGATCAAGGAGAAATGGGAAGCAGAGTTGGAAATGGGGATCAATTGGGAGTATGGAGTGAGGCACTGCCAAGGGTAAATGGGACCTCCTTGTGCAAGGATAAGCTTGATACAGCTTAAGGTGGTGCACAGGGTGCATATGACTGGCGAGAATGAGTAGGTTCTTTCAGGGGGTAGCAGATGAGTGTGAGAGGTGTTGGCGGGGTCCAGCGAATCATGCGCACATGTTTTGGGGTTGTGAAAAATTGGGAAGATTCTGGGCGGGTGTGTTTGCGGTCTTAGCCAGGATAGTGGACCCTTTGGTGGCGATATTTGGGGTTTCGGAGAAGCCGGAGCTCATGGGGAGGAGGGCGGCCGATGTCTTGGCCTCAGCCTTTCTGATTGCACGGTGACGAATTTTGCTGGAGTGACGGTCGGCATCGCCACCGGGGGTAGCAGCATGGTTGGGTGACATGTATGACTTCCTGCGGTTAGAGAAGATAAAGTATGAGTTAAGGGGCTCAGCAGGGGAGTTTGAGAAAAGGTGGGGGATGTTTGTGACCGTGTTTGAGGAGCTGTTCTTCGCAAGGGAAGGGGGGTGAAAAAGGAGACACATCTGTACAAACTGTATAGTTGATTGTTGGGAAGAATGTTTCCCAGAGTGTTTATTTGCTGTAACCTATTTGATACAAGTTTGAATAAAATGCGTTTTTAAAAAGATACAATTTTTAGTGTTGCCTACAAGCTTAATGATCATGCCTTGTACATTCTCATGCAAATCGTTGATGTCGAATTAAAAAATAGCTATGGGCCCAGCACTGACCCCTGAGGCACACCAGCCGTCACAGGTCTCTAGTCCGACAAGCATCCTTCCACCATTAACCTCTGCTTCCTACCATCAAGCCATTTGTATATCCAATTTGGCAACTCTCCCAGGATTCCATGTGATCTTCCAGAGCAGCCTACTTTGTGGAACTTTATCAAAGGCCTTACTGAAGTTCATCGAGACTACGTCTACTGCCCTGCCCTCGTCAACCTTCCTGGTCACTTCTTCAAAGAACAGCAACAGCCCTTCGGCCCTCCAAACCTCTACCGGCCATGATACCACCCTTGGCCAAAACCCTCAGCATTTCCAAGTGCCGTATCCCTCTATATCCATCCTATCCATGTATTTATCGAAATGCCTTTTGAATGCCGTTAATGTATCTGCTTCCACAGCCTTCCCTGGCAACGTGTTCTAGGCATTCGCCACACTCTGTATAAATTTTTTTTTTTTTAAAAACCTGCCTCGCACATCTCCTCTAAACCTTGCCCCAAGGACCTTAAACCTATGCTCCTTGGTGACTGACCTGCCACCCTGGGAAAGAGTGCCTGCCCATCTACTCTATCCATGCCCCTCATAATCTAGTGGACCTCTATCAGGTAACCCTTCAACCTCCGTTGTTCTAATGGAAACGGTCCGAGTCTATTCAGCTTCTCCACATAGCTAACACCCTCCAGACCAGGCAACATCCTGGTAAACCTCTGCACCCGCTCCAAAGCCTCCACATCCTTCTGATAGTGTGGCGACCAGAATTGTGCAAATATTCCAAGTGTGGCCTTACCACGATTGATACAACTGTAGCATGACTTGCCAGTTTTTATACTCGATGCCTCGTCCAATGAAAGCAAGCATTCCAAATGCTTTCTTGTCCACTTGTGTTGCCACTTTAAAAGATCTGTGGACCTGCACGCCCAGATCTCTCTGACTTTCCTAAGAGTTTTGCCATTTACGGTATATTTCCCCTCTATGTTAGACCCACCAAAATGCTTGCCTCACATTTGTCTGGATTAAACTCCATTTGCCATTTCCCTGCCCAAGTCTCCAACCTATCTGCATCTGTATCCTCTGACAATCCTCAACACTATCTACCACTCCACCAACCTTGGAGTCATCTGCAAAGTTACAGATCAGACCAGCTACATTTTCCTCCAAATCGTTTATGTATACTACAAACAACAGAGGACCCAGCACAGATCCCTGTAAAACATCACTAGTCACAACTATCCATTCAAAAAAACACCCTTCTACTGCTACCTTTTGCATTCTGTGACCGAGCCAGTTCTGTATCCATCTTACCACCTCACGTCTGATCCCATGTGACTTCACCTTTTGTACCAGTCTGCCATGAGGCACCTTGTCAAGGGCCTTACTGAAGTCCATGTAAACAACATTCACCACCCTTCCCTCATCAATCACCTTTGTCACCTCCTCAAAAAACCCGATCAAGTTAGCGTGGCATGGCCTCCCTTCTAAGAAATTTGTAAGGCATGATCTCCCATGCACAGCCAAGCTGACTACTTCTAATCAAACCCTATCTTACCAAATGCCTGTATATCTTATCCCTCAGAATCCACTCGAGTAAGTTACCCACCACAGATGTTAGGCTTACCACTCTATAATTCCCAGGTTTTTCTTTGCAGCACTTCTTAAATAAAGGCACAACATTTTCTACCCTCCAGTCTTCTGGTACCTCAGCAGTGACTAACGATGATGCAGATATCTCAGCCAGGGCTCCCGCAATTTCTTCCCTAGTCTCACGCCGTGTTTTTGGATACACCTGGTCAGGGCCAGGAGATTTATCCACCTTCATACATTTTAATATGTCCATCGCCTCCTCTACTGTAATGCAAACTGTCCCCAATATATCGGCAGTAACCTTCCCAGGTTCCCAAGTTGTCTTGTTCTTCTCCACGGTAAACAGAGGAGAACTATTCATTGAGAACCTCGCCCATCTCATGTGGTTCCACACATGTGTCCACTTTGGTCCCTGAGAGCTCCTATTCTCTCTCTACGTATTCTTTTTCCTTTAATATACTTAAAGAACCCCTTGGTCCTCTCAGCCAAAGCTACCTCATGCCCCCTTTTTGCCCTTCTTGAGTATCCTCTTGTATCCCTTGTACACCTCCAGGGAATCTCTGGGTTCCAGCTGCTTTTGCTGAGCCATTCCTTGTTTTCCCTGGCCGAAACCTCAATATGTTTTGTCATCCAGGGTTCCCTACTCCTGCCAGCCTTGCTCTTCACCATAACAGGAACATATAGACCCTTACCTCTCGCTATTTCGCTTTTAAAGTCCTCCCACTTGCGGTAGGTCCCTTTGCCCTCAAACAAGCTACTCCAATCAACCCTTGCAACATCTGTGAGTATGGGTGACTTTAATCTGCATATAGATTGGGTGAGTCAAATTAGTCACAGTGTAATAGAGGAAGAATTTCTGGAGTGAATACGGACTGGGATTTTGGACCAGTATGCTGAGGAACCAACATAGGAACAGACCATCTTGGACTGGGTGTTGTGCAATGAAAAAGGATTAGTTGGCACTCCACTTGTGAGAGAACCTTTGTGGATGAGTGACCATAATATCTAGAATTATTTATCAAGGTGAACCGTGAGGTAGTTGATTCTGAGACCAGGGTCCTGAACCTCAATAAAGGTAACTATGATGGTTTGAGACATGAGCTGGCTATGACAGGGAAACATTACTGAAAGGAAGGACAGTGGACAGGCAGTAGAACAAATAGGCAAACTCACAAAAGTTGTTTATTCCTATTTGGCACACAAGTAGAAAGTGAGCAGTGGCCGAACCATGGCTTGCAAGGGTGATTAGAGAAAGTATTAGATTCAAAGAGACCGACAAATTGGCAAGAAAAAGCAATAGGCCTGAGGATTGGGAACAGTTTAAAATTCAGCAAAGCCAGACCAAGGGATTGATTAAGAAGGGGGAAAAAACAATTTGAAAGTAAACTGACAGGGAACATAAAAACTGACTGCAAATGTTTCTATAGGTATGTAAAGAGAAAAAGATTGATTAAAAACTAATGTAGGCCCCTTACAGTCATAAACTGGGAAATTCATAAGGGGTAACAAAGAAATGGCTGAAGAGCTAAATTTGTAGTTTGCTTCTGTCTTCACAAAAGACATGAATAATGTACCTGAAGTTCTGAGAAAGTTTTAATGAGTCGCTGAAGGAAATTAGTATTAGTAAATAAATAATTTTGGGCAAATTAATGGGATTGAAAGTGAACAAGTCTCCGGGGCCTGATAATCTTCATCCCAGAGTACTTAAGGAAGTGGCCCTAGAAATAGTAGTAATAATAATCTTTATTGTCACAAGTAAGCTTACATTAACACTGCAATGAAGTTACTGTGAAAAGCCCCTAGTCGCCACATTCCGGCACCTGTTCGGGTACACAGAGGGAGAATTCAGAATGTCCAATTCACCTGGGGCTGGTTTAGCGCAGAGGGGTAAGCAGCTGGCTTGTAATGCAGAACAAGGCCAGCAGTGCGGGTTCAATTCCCGTATCGGCCTCCCCGAACAGACGCCGGAATGTGACGACTAGGGGCTTTTCACAGTAACTTCATTGAAGCCTACTTGTGACAATAAGCGATTATTATTATTACATGCACATCTTTCGGGACTTGTGGGAGAAAACCGGAGCTCCCGGAGGAAATCCACGCAGACACGGGGAGAAAGCCGGGAATCGAACCTTGGACTCTGGCGCTGTGAAGCCACCATGCTAACCACTGTGCTACCATGCCATCCATTGGTGGTCATTTTCCAAAATTCTTTGGACTCTGGAATGGTTCCTTCAGATTGGAGGGTAACGAATGTAACCCTGCTATTCAAAAAGAGACATAGAGAGAAAACAGGGAACTATAGACCAGTGAGCCTGACGTCAGTAGTAGGCAAGTTGCTGGAGTCCATTATCAGGGATTCAGTAGCACAGCATTTGGAAAGCAGTGGTGCAATCAGACAAAATCAGCATGGATTTACGAAAGGAAAATTATCCTTGACAAATCTACTGGAATTCTTTGAAGATATAACTAGTTGTGTTGACCAGGGAGAACCAGTTGATGCAGTTTATTTAGACTTTCGGAAGGCTTTCGACAAGGTCTCATATGTTTCTCATCCCCATTCTCCTGCCTTCTCCCCATAACTCCTAATCCCGTTATTATTCAAAAACCTATCTATCTCTGTCTTAGAGACACTCAGTGATTTGGCATCCACAGCCTTATGCAGCAAAGAGTTCCACAGATTCACCACTTTCTGGCTGAAGAAAGTTCTCCTCATCTCTGTTTTAAAGAGCCGTCCCTTCAGTCTGAGGCTGTGGCCTTGAGTTCTAGTTTTTCCTACTAGTGGAAACATCCTCTCCATGTCCACTCTATCTCGGCCTCTCAGTATCCTGTAAGTTTCAGTAAGATCCCCCCTCATCCTCCTAAACTCCAACGAATGCTTACCCAGTGTCCTCAGCCACTCCTCATATGACCAGCTCTTCATCCAGGGATCATTCTTGTTCACATTTTTCCACATTGTATTCCATTTGCCAATTCTTTGCACACTCTCCTAGCCTGTCCAAGTCTTTCTACCATTCCCCTGCTTCCTCAATACAACCTGCCCATCTTTGTATCATCTGCAAACTTAGCAACAGTGCCCTCAGTTCCTTCTTCCAGATCGATAATGTATATTATGAAAAGTTGCGGTCCCAGTACCGACCGCTGAGGCACACCACGAGTCACCAGCTGCCACCCTGAAGAAGACCCTTATATCGCCACTCTCTGCCAGTCAGCCAATCCCCAATCCATGTCAGTATCTTACCCTTTACACCATGGGCTCTTAACTTATTTAACAGTCTCCTATGCGGCACCTTGTCAAAGACCTTTAAGGGCAGCATGGTAGCACAGTGGTTAGCACAGTTGCTCCAGTTTCCCAGGTTTGATTCCCGGCTTGGGTCACTGTCTGTGCGGAGTCTGCACGTTCTCCCCGTGTGTGCGTGGGTTTCCTCCGGGTGCTCCGGTTTCCTCCCACAGTCCAAAGATGTGCAGTTTAGGTGGATTGGCCATGATAAATTTCCCTTGGAGTCCAAAAAGACTGGGTGGGGTTACTGGTTAACGGGGATAGGGTGAAGTAGGGTGCTCTTTCTAAGAGCCGGTGCAGACTTGATGGGCCGAATGACCTCCTAATGCACTGTAAATTCTATGATTCAGTAAATCTAAATAGATCACCTCCACTGGTTCTCCTTTGTCTAAATTCCTTATTACCTCCTCAGAGAACTCTAATAGATTTGTCAAACATGACCTCCCCTTGATGAAGCCATGCTGACTCAGGCCTGTTTTATCAAGTACTCTGCAATCTCAACTTTAATAATGAACTCTTAAAATCTTACCAATGACTGAAGTCAGGTTAGCCGGCCTATAATTTCCCATCTTCTACCACCCTCCGTCCCTTGTTTTTTAAATTTTAAAAAAAGTGCCCAATTAATTTTTTCCCAATTAATGGCAGTGTCGCGTAGCCAATTCACCTACCCTCCACATCTTTGGGTTGTGGAGGTGAGACCCATGCAGACAAGGGGAGAATGTGCAAACTCCACACCAACAATGATACGGGGCCTGGATCAAACCCGGGCCCTCGACCCCGTGAGGCAACAATGCTAATCACTGCGCCACTCTGCTGTTAAATTAGCTATTTCCCAGTCCTCTGGGACCCTCCCTACCTCCAGTGATTCCTGAAAGATTGTCACAAATGCCTCCACAATCTCCTTTAGAACCCTGGGGTGTTATCCGTTCGGTCCAGGTAATTTATCCAACTTCAGATCTATTAGTTTCTCCAGAATCTTCTCCTTGTTGATGGCCGCTACACTCGCATCTGCCCTCGATTCTCCTGAGGTCCTGGTGTCCCACTGGTGTCAGTTCCTCTGCCATTTCTTTGTTTCCTATTACCACTTCTCCAGCCTCATTTTCCAGCGGTCCAATGTCTACTCTTGCCTCTTGCTTACCTTTTTTATATTGAAAAAACCTCTTGATATTTTCTTTTATATTACGAGCTAGCTTACACTCATATTTCATCTTCTCCCCCCTTATTGCTTTTTTAGTTGTCCGCTGCTTGCTTTTAAAAGCTTCCCAATCCTCCGCTTCCCACGATTCCTCGCCACTTTGTATGCTTTTTCTTTTGCTTTTATGCTGTCCTTGACTTCTCTCGTCAGCCATGGATGCCCTTCGTCTTTCCTCCTCCTTGGGATGAATTTCTGTTGTGCCTCCCGAATAACCCCTAAAAACTCCTGCCACTGCTGCTCCACTGTCTTCCCTGCTAGGTTGCCCTTCCAATCACCTCTGGCAAGCTCCTCCCTCATGTCTTTGTAGTTACCTTTATTCAATTGTAATACTGTTATATCTGATTCTAGTTTCTCCCTCTCAAACTGCAGTGTATATTCTATCATATCGTGATCACTGCCCCCAAAGGGTTCCTTCACCTTCAGTTCACTAATCAGGTCTGCCTCATTACACATCAAATCCAGAATTGCTTGTCCCCTAGTTGGCTTTACCACAAGCTGCTCCAAAAAAACATCTCTTAGGCATTCCACAAATTCCTTTTCTTGGGATCTGCTACCAATAAGGGGTAATCCTTTTAGGACTGAGGTGAGGAGAAATTTCTTCGCCCAGAGAGTGGTGAATCTGTGGAATTCACTACCACAGAAAATAATTGAGGCCAAAATCTTGTGTAATTTCAAGAAGGAATTAGATATCATCTTGGAGCTAAAGGGGTCAAGGGATATGGGGGGAAGGCGGGATCAGGGTATTGAACTTGCTGATCATCCATGATCTTAATGAATGGTGGAGTCGGCTCGAAGGACCAAATGTTTCTCTGTTACTCCACTTTCCTGCCTTCTCCCCATAACCTTGGATTCCCTGGGCAACCAAATACTATTCCAGCTGTAACTATATTCAATGATGACACATCCACAACCCTCTGGTGTAGATAATTCCAGAGCTTCACAACACTTTGAGTGAAGAAATATCTCCTCATCCTAAATGATCAGCCCTTTATCCTGAAACCGGGCTCCCTTGTTCTAGGTTTAAAGATTGCGAAAGAATTAGGCATTTCAGTGGGACCCTGTCAAGAAAGAAATGAAGAACCTCAAATAAATTTAATTAAAAGAATGAAAAGTCAGAAAAGAAAAGTAAGAAAAATAAATTGGGATTTGATGCTTTTAAAATTGCTGACAATTTATTACAGGCAGAAATTCAATTTAACCTTAAATTGTTCCCCCTTATGTTGTGCTTTCTGTTAACTGTTATCAAGTTGTTAAAAGGGTACTTGCCCTTTTAATTACAAGGTCTAACTTTCTACAGTGAGCTGACTGGGCAAATAATGCATAAATTCAGTAGGGCAGGCAGCATCTGGGGAAAGCGAAACAGATTTTACCACTGCGGCATGGTAGCACAGTGGTTCGCACTGTTGCTTCAGAGCTCAGGTCCCAGGTTCGATTCCCGGCTTGGGTCACTATCTGTGCAGAATCTGCACGTTCTCCCCGTGTCTGGTGGGTTTGCTCATGTTTCCTTCCAAAGTCCAAAGATGTGCAGGTTAGGTGGATTGGCCATGATAAATTGCCCTTAGTGTCCATAAAAAGGTTAGGTGGGGTTACTGGGTTACAGGGATAGGGTGGAGGGTGTGGGCTTAAACGGGCCGGTGAAGACTCGACGGGCCGAATGGTCTCGTTATGCACTGTAAATTCTATGAAACATGGATCTGTGGCCTTTTGTCAAAATTCTAAATTGTTGCAGATATAATGAGTTTTAAACAAGTACAGAGCTTTTGAAAGGAGGTGGGAGAGGGTAGTAAAGCATGAAGGGCGAGATCTCTGATTGAGTGGAAGACAGGGAGTGATTAAATGACAAAATGGGATGATAGCGCACAGCAAAGGTAATGCGACAAACTCAACTGATTTGAGACTGTCTAAACACGTTTTTAAAAAAAAGTATTTTTATTGGAATTTTTTGCACTTAATATGAAAAGTTTGCAGAATAATATAAAAATAATAATAGTAACCAAAATAATAACATCAACACAAGTATCACAAGCTGCTACCGTGTCTGTGATGGTACATAGAACAGTACAGCATAGTACAGGCCCTTCGGCCCACTATGTTTTACCGACCATTTATCCTAATCTAAGATCAACTTAACCTACATCCCTTCAATTTACTGCTGTCCATGTGCCCGTCCTAGAGTCGCTTAAATGTCCCTATTGACTCTGACTGCACCACCTCCGCTGGCAGTGCATTCCATGCACCTACCACTCTCTGTGTAAAGAACCTATTTCTGACATTTCCCCATACCTTCCTCCAATCGCCTTAAAATGATGTCCCCTCATGACAGCCATTTCCGCCCAGTACTATCAATTCCTTACATTTTTTACATTGATGCGTATCACATATATTTTAAAGTGTTTTTATTGGGATTTTTAAAGTTTCGTAATAAGAATTATACGCAACCGTACATTCATAGTTATAATAACCAGAGCTCTTAACATTGTTTATAATTATATTCATTTTGCTGGTGAGGGGGGAGGTCCTGTTGCCCCCTCACATAAATTCTTGAGGGAGGTTAGGATGGTCCGCCATCCCGGTTTGTGGGTGGGATCCGTGTTGTGTCGTCTCTCCTCTCCCCCCCCCCCCCCCCCCACCCCCACCCCCCCCCCCCCACCCCACCTCACGAATGGCCTTCGTCCCCATTCCCCATATCTCCTCTGCTATACGCAAGCTCCCCTTCATCCTGGCCGTGCTCCCTGCAGAATCCCCCTACAACTCTTCTCTCCTCTTCCCCCCCTCCCGCCAAGTTAGTTTCTGATTTCGAATACATCTGCAAAGAGTTTGTGAACTTCTTCCACGTGGCGCGGAATCCCTCCTCGGACACCCTTATCGAGAATTTTATTTTTTTCTAGTTTCAGGAACTTTGCCAAGTCTGAGAGTTACTCCGAAGCCCTGGGTGGCGCTGCCGACTTCCAGCCTAGCAGAAGTTTCCACCTGGTCATCAGTGAGGCGAAGGCTAGGGTGTCCGCCTCTTCCCTGTCCAGAGCTCTGGATGCTCTGACACCCCGAAGACCCCCACAGTTGAGCACGGCTCCATCCCGACCCCTACAACCCTGGACATGACCTTGAAAAAGGCTGTCCAGAACCCTGGGGCAGGACCAGAACATATGGGTGTGGTTGGCAAGGCCCCACTGACACCGCTTGCACTAAACATCTACCTCCAGGAAGAACCCACTCATGCGTGTCTTGATTAAGGTGTGCTCTGTGCACCACCTTGAGCTGCACCAGGCTTAGTCCGGAGCAGGAGGAGGTGGAGTTGATCCTGTGCAGCACCTCGATCCAGAATCCTCCCCCTATCTCCATGCCCAGCTCCTCCGATCATTTCCACCTGGTGGGGTCCTGACCTTTTCTATGAGTCGCCCGTGGATGTCACCACACTTGTCATCCCCTAACCAGTCCAGCCCTGCCATTGTGTACAAAAATGTGTACGGGTCTCTGGGGGAAGGTTTTTGTCTCCTTGCAGAGGAAGTTGCGCAGCTGCAGTTACCTGAGCTCTTTCCCTTTTGGGACTTGGAGCCTCTCTAATGGTTCCCCCAGTGTCGCCAATCTATCGTCCACATTCATGTCCTTCACATTGTGTCCCTCTGACCTACCTCCACGTCACAAATGTGGCCTCTATCCTCGCTGGTGTGAACCTCTGGTTGTTTCAGAGGGGGGGTCTCTATGGACATCTCGACGCGTGCGTGTGCGCGCGTGCGTGCGTGCGTGTGTGTCAGACAGCAACCGCATCAATCGTGGCCCAAACCTTCCCCCCGGGGCCCTAGATGCCTTGTTTATCTTCCCCAGCTCTGACACCACATCTCCAGACCCAGTCCGTATCTGCAATATTTCCCTGGACGTGGCCTGCCTCCGCTGCTGGTGCACCAGCATGCAGCAACCTTTTCCTCCTCGCCAATCCCACTGCGGTGGGCACCCTTGAATATTCCCTGTCCACCTCCACTATCGTGCTTACTAGACGGCCATGTTCCTCCCTCCTTTCCCTATCCGCACGAGCCTTAAACAAAATAATTTCCCCCTGGACCCACTGCCTTCAGTACTTCCCAAAAAATGGCCACCGTCACCTCCCCATTCTGATTCAACTCCACCTATTCCTTAATCGCCGCCCACACCGTATCACAAAAACCTCCATTAGCCAACAACCCTGAATCAAACCTCCACCCCGGCCTCTGCTCTCGTCCCGATCTAAACGGAACCTCCAGTGGGGCGCATAGTCCGAGATAACTATCCCTGCATACTCTGCCCCCTCCACCCCAACCAAAATCCCCTGACTCACTGTGAAGTAATCAATCCTCGAATACACCTTAGAGACGTGTGAAAAGAAGGAATACTCCCTTCCCCCTGGGCGATGACAGTGCCATGGATCCACCATACCGATCCTCTCCATAAATCCCCCCAGTGCCCTTGCCATTCGTACCCTACCCATCGACCTGGAGCTCGATCTATCCACCCTCGGCTGCAGGACATAATTACAGTCTCCTCCCATGATCAACTGGTGAGTGGCTAAATCCCATGCTTTGGGAGGCTCTTAAGGCGATCATTAGGAAGAATTTATTTCTTATAGGGAGTAAATGCTGAAGACTGCGAAGTTCGAGCAGCAGAGGCTGGTGGATTCCATCCTAGAGGTGGACTACCAATGCTCGCTTGCGCCTACTCTGGCACTACTGGAAAACAGGAAAGAATTAGAGATCCAGTTCTACCAGGTGTCCACTGGCAAGGCTGTACGCCAGTTCCAACGCTCCGGGTTATGTTTTATGAGCATGGGGAAAAGGCCAGTTGTCTTCTGGCTCATCGACTCAAACGGCAAGCAGCCTCACATGAGATCCCTCGGATATTCAGTAAGGGCGGCAGTCCTGTTTCTGTTCCTCTTCAGGTCAACATAGCTTATAGATCCTATTACTGCGAGCCGTGTAAGTGAGAACCTCCTTCCGATAAATCGATCATTGCCGACTTCTTGGATGGTCTACACATCCCAACTGTTGAAATGGGCAAGAGCTGTGAATTGGATTCCCCATTACGCCCAGAAGAGATTTTAAAATGCATTGGACTGATGCAACTTGGCAAGGCCCCCCCCCCCCCCCCCAGTCCTGATAGCTTCCCAGTCAAGTTTTCTAAAACCTTCTCGGAACAGTTCATAACCTTAATATTGGATATGTTTAATGATTCATTGTCTCGGGGTTCATTGCCTCCAACCCTCACTCAAGCCCTGTTTCTTTGCTCCTTAAGGGGAACAAGGACCCACCGATTGTCGTTCATACCGACCCATCTCACTTTTAAACATGGACATTAAGCTGCTGGCTAAGGTTCTGGTGCTTCGGCTGGAGCCTTGCCTCCCAGGTGTAATTTCAGAGGACCAAAACAGGCTTTGTGCAGGTCCGATAATTGTTGACCAATATATGTTGCCTTTTAAACATTATTCTTTCCCCCTTTACAGCAGCCAAACCTGAGGTTATAGTATCTCTGGCTGCTGAAAATGCATTTGATAGGGTGGAATGGGAATATCTATTCGAGATTCTCAGGCGATTTGGACTCAGCCATAAATTTGCATCCTGGATTTGTCTGTTGCTTAATGCCCCCGCTGCCAGCGTTCGCACAAACGCTCTACGCTCAGGTTCCTTCCCCTTCAGTAACGGCATCAGACAAGGCTGCCCTCTTCCCCACTTTTGTTTGCCTTGGCAATAGAGCCTCTCTCTATAGCTTTGATGGCCTCTAATCGATAGAGGGGTATTTGTCGGGATGACCTACTTCTGTACATTACGGACCCGACTCTCTCCATAGAAAGCATAATGAAGGCTCTTCATCCGTTTGGCTCCTTCGGTTTAAATTGAATTTAGGCAAGGGTGAGTGTTTTCCGGTGAACCCCCCCGGTAGAAGAGGTCCGATTAGCTCATTACCTTTCTAATAACAGTTTCTATTATTTGGGGGTCCGGGTAGCCCATAATTGGGCCTCACTTCACAAACTAAATTACTCCAGCCTGGTCAATAATGTCAGAGCAGATCTATAGAGGCGGAACAACCTCTCTCTGTCTCTGTCGAGTAGCATCCAAACGATTAAAATGAATATACTTCCTAGATTTTTCTTTTTCTTTCAATGAATTCCCATTTTTTTTTTTTTTTTACCAAATCCTTTTTTATTAAGGTTAACAAATTGATTTCTGATTTTATTTGGGCGGATAAGGAGTCCCAGGATCAGCAGTGTTCTACTCCAAAGCGACAGGTGGGCGGGAGGCTTGGCTCTCAACCTTTTTTATTGGGCTGCTAACATCCAAAAGATTTTGTAGTGGATTAGTGACCCCAACTAGATTTGTGGAAGAATGGAGGCTTGCTCGTGCACTACCTGTTCCTTCATGGCACAGTGGTGAGTACTGTTGCCTCACAGCGCCAGGGTCCCAAGTTTGATTCCCGGCTTGGGTCACTGTCTGTGCGGAGTGTGCACGTTCTCCCCGTTTCTGCATGGGTTTCCTCCGGGTGCTCCGGTTTCCTCCCGCAAGTCCCAAAAGACGTGCTATAATGTGAATTGGACATTCTGAATTATCTCACTGTGAACCCGAACAGGCGCCGGAATGTGGCAACTGGGGGCTTTTCACAGTAACTTCATTGCAGTGTTGGGGCGGCATGTGGCACAGTGGTTAACACTGGGATTGCGACGCTGAGGACCTGGGTTTGAATCCTGGCCCTGGGGCACTGTCCGTGTGGAGTTTGCACATTCTCCCCATGTCTGCGGGAGTTTCACCCCCACAATCCAAAGATGTGCAGGTCAGGTCGTTTGGTCACGCTAAATTGCCCCTTAATTGGGGAAAAAAAAATTGGGTGCTCTAAATTTAGAAAAAAAAACTTCATTGCAGTGTTAATGTAAGTGTACGTGTGACAAAGATTATTATTATGTACCCGAACAGGCACCAAGTGGCAAGTAGGGGATTTTCACAGTAACTTTATTGCAGTGTTAATCTAAATCTACTTGTGACAATAATAAAGATTATTATAAATTAATGACTGCACCACTGCCCTTTTCTCCTGCTAGATTTTCCTCCTCCCTCAGGATTTGGAAACCGTTTCGGCAGTATTTTCAGATTTTCCCCTTGTGGTGGTATGTATTAGGGGTAATACGGTACACCACGTGTCGACAGGCTATTGGTGGAGGGATACCAGGTCCTGATAGGATCTGCCACCTACTGGACTCCACCCAGAAATGCCGGTATAAGAACCCAGCTTTTCACTCCATTTCCCTCAGCAGCTGCATTCTGTAATCACGCTGCTGGGGATAAAGTTCTGCTTAATAAAGCCTTCAATTGACATTACCTCAACCTGCCTCGCGTCATATTGACGGTGCTACACCCCTTGTCTTCTTTGCCCCTATTTGTAGGCGGCAAGGGACTTGAGAATTTTAGGGACCTATTTGTAGAGGGGAGATTTGCCAGTTTTAGGCGAGCTGCCTAACAAACTTCAGTTGCCCAATTCTAGCCTCTTTCGTTATTTTCAGATTCATGACTTTTCCCTTAAAGTTTTTGCTTCCTTTTCTTTGGCCCTGCCCTCCTCTTTGCTGAAGAAGCTTTATCCTTGGCTCAACCCGGCAAGGGGTCTATTTAGGATCTATGTGGCGATATTCTCTCGTCGAATCCCACCCCATTGGGTAGGGTGAGGGCGAGATGCGAGAGGTAACTGGGTACTGTGCTTACTGATGAGGCTTGGAGAGACACCCTCTCCAGAGTCAACACCACATTCTCTTGTGCCCAATTGAGTTTAATCCAGTTGAAAGTGCTACCCAGGATGCACTTGACCAAGGCAAGGATAACTGTTTTTTCCCTAACATCGAGGACAAGTGTGATCGTTGTTCGCGTGCTCCAGCGAAGCAAATGCATTTGTTTTGGTTCTGCCCCAAACTTGCCAGCTTCTGGATTTCCTTTTTCTTTTTAAAAAGATATTTATTCAAATTTTTAACACAATTTTTCACCCTTACAAACAAACCCCCCCCCCCCCCCCCCGTAACAAATAGAAAGAAAACGCACATAGCAAAACATAAACATGGTAAAACGATATGTTACAGAACTTTGTACATTGGATTCCTCCCGTACATGTCAGTTTTCCAGATCCTTCATGTATTTTCTTGCTCAAATACCCCCCCAGACAAACCTCCATCCCACCCCCCCACCCCCACCTCCCTTCCCCAAGCTGCTGCTGCTGACTGACCTTCATCTAACGCTCCGCGAGATAGTCTAGGAACGGTTGCCACCGCCTGTAGAACCCCTGCGCAGACCCTCTCAAGGCAAACTTTATCCTCTCTAACTTGATAAACCTTGCCATATTGTTTATCCAGGCCTCCACGCTGGGGGGGTTTCGCCTCCTTCCACATTAGCAAGATCCTTCGCCGGGCTACTAGGTACGCAAAGGCCAGAATGCCGGCCTCTTTCGCCTCTTGCACCCCCGGCTCGTCCACTACACCAAATATTGCTAGCCCCCAGCTTGGCTTGACCCGGACTTTCACCACCTGAGATATTGTTCCCGCCACTCCCCTCCAGAACCCCTCCAATGCCGGGCATGACCAAAACATCTGGACGTGGTTTGCCGGGCTTCCTGAGCACCTCCCACATCTGCCCTCCACCCCAAAGAACCTACTCAGCCTCGTCCCCGTCATGTGCGCTCTATGAACCACCTTAAACTGTATCAGGCTAAGCCTGGCACACGAAGAAGAGGAATTAACCCTACTTAGGGCATCAGCCCATAACCCCTCTTCAATCTCCTCCCCCAGCTCCTCCTCCCATTTACCCTTCAGCTCCTCTACCAGCGCCTCCCCCTCTTTCATCTCCTGGTATATCGCTGACACCTTGCCCTCTCCGATCCATACACCCAAGATCACCCTGTCTTGAATTTCCTGTGCCGGGAGCAACGGGAATTCCCTCACCTGTCGCCTCACAAACGCCCTCACCTGCATGTATCTGAAAGCATTTCCCGGGGGTAGCCCAAACTTCTCCTCCAGTGCCCCTAGGCTCGCAAACGTCCCATCAATGAACAGGTCCCCCATTCTTCTAATCCCTGCTCTATGCCAGCTCTGAAACCCCCCGTCCATCCTCCCTGGGACAAACCGATGGTTGCCCCTGATCAGGGACCACACCGAGGCTCCCATTACACCCCTGTGCCGTCTCCACTGGCCCCAGATCTTTAGCGTTCCCGCCACCACTGGACTTGTGGTGTACCTTGTCGGCGAGAGCGGCAGTAGTGCCGTCACCAGCGCCCCCAGGCTTGTTTCCTTGCAGGACGCCATCTCCAACCTCTTCCATGCCGCCCCCTCTCCCTCCATCACCCACTTACGGATCATCGCCACATTTGCTGCCCAGTAGTAGCCACCCAGATTCGATAGCGTCAACCCTTCTTGGCCCCTACTGCGCTCCAGAAACCCTCTCCTTACCCTCGGGGTCTTATTCTCCCACACAAAACCCATCATACTCCTGCCTACCCTCTTAAAAAAGGCCTTGGTGATTACAATTGCAAGGCACTGGAACACAAAAAGAAACCTCGGGAGGACCACCATTTTGACCGACTGCACTCTACCCGCTAGCGAGAGCGGCAACATGTCCCATCGTTTGAAGTCCTCCTCCATCTGCTCCACCAGCCTCGTCAGATTCAGTTTATGTAGGGTCCCCCAACTCCTAGCTATTTGGATCCCCAGGCACCGAAAGCTCCTTTCCGCCCTCCTCAGCGGTAGATCGTCTATCCCCCTTTCCTGGTCTCCTGACTGTACTACAAAAAGCTCACTCTTCCCTACCTTAAGTTTATAGCCCGAAAAATCCCAAAACTCCCTGAGAGTCTGCATGACCTCCACCATCCCCTCCACTGGATCCGCCACATACAGCAACAGGTCGTCTGCATAAAGCGACACTCGATGCTCCTCTCCCCCTCGGACCACCCCCCTCCATTTCCTAGACTCCCTTAATGACATGGCCAAGGGTTCAATTGCTAATGCAAACAACAGGGGGGACAGGGGCACCCCTGCCTCGTCCCATGGTACAACCGAAAATACTCCGAGCTCCACCGGTTCGTAACCACACTCGCCACAGGGGCTCTGTAAAGGAGCTTAACCCAACTATTAAACCCTCCCCCGAACCCAAACCTACTCAGCACTTCCCAGAGGTACTCCCACTGTACTCGGTCAAAGGCCTTCTCCGCGTCCATAGCTGCTACTATCTCCGCCTCTCCCTCCACCGATGACATCATTATCACGTTTAGGAGCCGCCGCACATTGGTGTTTAGCTGCCTACCTTTTACAAATCCCGTCTGGTCCTCGTGAATCACCCCCGGGACATAGTCCTCGATCCTCGTAGCCAGCACTTTTGCCAGCAACTTGGCATCCACGTTGAGGAGCGAGATCGGCCTGTACGACCCACATTGCAGTGGGTCATTGTCCCACTTCAGGATCAAAGAGATCGTCGCCTCCAACATTGTCGGGGGCAGGGTCCCTCCCTCCCTTGCGTCATTAAAAGTCCTCACTAGCAGCGGGGCCAACAGGTCTACGTACTTCCTATAGAACTCAACAGGGAATCCATCCGGTCCCAGGGCCTTCCCTGCCTGCATACTCCCAGACCTTTGCTCAGCTCCTCCAACCCAATTGGTGCACCCAAACCAGCCACCTCCTGCTCCTCCACCCTCGGGAACCTCAGTTGGTCCAAGAATCGTCTCATCTCCTCTTCCCCCGCTGGGGGCTGGGATCTGTACAGCTCCTCATAGAAGGCCTTGAATGCCTCATTGACTTTCATCGTACTCCGCACCGTAGCTCCCCTTCCATCCTTGACTCCACCTATTTCCCTCGCTGCCATCCTCTTACGGAGCTGGTGTGCCAGCATCCGACTCGCCTTCTCCCCATACTCGTACATCGCCCCCTGCGCTTTCCTCCACTGTGCCTCTGCCTTCCCCGTGGTCAACAGGTCAAACTCCGCCTGGAGATGTCGCCTTTCCCTAAGTAATCCCTCTTCAGGGGCCTCTGCGTATCTCCTGTCCACTCTTTAAAATCTCCCCCTCTAACCTCTCCCTTTCCATGCCCCCTATCTTCTCCCTATGAGCCCTGATGGAGATTAGCTCTCCCCTGATCACTGCCTTCAGCGCCTCCCATACCACCCCCACCTGCACCTCCCCGTTGTCGTTGGCCTCCAAGTACCTTTCGATACACCCCCTCACCCTCCCACACACCGCCTCACCTGCCAGCAGTCCCACATCCAATCACCACAACGGGCATTGGTCCCTCTCCTCTCCCAACTCCAGTTCCACCCAGTGCGGGGCGTGGTCTGAAATGGCTATGGCCGAATATTCCGTTCCCTCCACTTTCTTAACCTGACCTGATCCGCCACCTTTAAATGTGTCTCCTGGAGCATGACCACGTCTGCCTTCAGTCCCTTTAAGTGCGCGAACACTCGGGCCCTCTTTACCGGCCCATTCAGGCCCCTCACATTCCACGTTATCAGCCGGATTGGGGAGCCTCCCCCCCCCCCCCCCCTCTTTCTCCCCCCCCCCCCCACCACCACCACCCCTGCCGACTAGCCATCTCCTTTTCTAGGCCAGTCCCGTGCCCACGCCGCCCTCACCCTCCAGTCCCCCAGACGGGAGACCGCCGCACCGACCATCTCTTCTGTGTCCCATTCCCCTTCGGCCAGTGCAGCAGCAACCCTATTTCCCCTCCCCCCCGCTAGACCCGTTTTGCTCTTTTGCTTCCCCCCATAGCACTCGCGTAAGTCAGCTGACCCCGGCTTCCCCTGCCGTCCCATTGACCCCCCGTGTGGGAATCTCCCAATCAGTGTGTGCTCCTCCATTCCCCCCCCCCCTCCGTTCTTCCCTAGCACGGGAAAAAGCCTGCGCTTTCCCAAGCCTGCCCCACCCCCTCTGGCGCAGCTCCTGTCGCGGCCTTGTCTCATTTCCCCCATCCCCGAGCCTCCTCTCCCTCCAGCACCAGCGCCCACCGTCTCGTACGGTCTTCTCACCCGGTCCGTTTCCCCATCCCCATCCATACCCCAGCCCGTGGAACGTTTTCTGCACGTGATTAACACCCTACGTACAACAAACATCCCCCCACCACCCTCACAAACCCTCAGTTTGAGTCCAACTTTTCAGTTTCAATAAAGATCCAAGCCTCCTCAGGCGTTTCAAAATCGTGATGTTGATCCTTGAATGTGACCCACAATCGCGCTGGCTGCAGCATTCCGAATCTCACTCCTTTCCGGTGCAGCACTGCCTTGGCCCGGTTGAAACCCGCTCTCTTTGCTACCTCCGTGCTCCAGTCCAGGTATATTCGGATCTCCGCATTCTCCCAGCTGCTGCTCCGCTCTTTCTTGGCCCATTTCAAGACCCTGGCTCTGTCCGTGAAACGGTGAAACCTCACCACAATCGCCCTTGGTGGCTCATTAGCCTTGGGCCTCCTCACCAGCACCCGGTGTGCCCCATCCAGCTCCAAAGGCCTCGAAGGGCCCTCCGCGCCCATCATCGACTCGAGCATTGTGCTCTCATATGCCCTGGCATCGGCCCCCTCCACTCCTTCAGGGAGACCCAGGATCCGAAGATTCTTTCTCCTCGACCTGTTCTCCAGGTCTTAGAATCTTCCTCTTGTGCAGTGCCTCGTGCGCCTCCACCGTCACCGCCAGGCCCAAGATCTCACCCTCGTTCTCATTAACCTTTTTCTGCACCTCCTGGATCTTTACCTCGTGAGCCTTCTGGGTCATCCCTAATCCTTCAATCGCTGACAGCATAGGCGCCAGCATCTCTTTCCGCAGCTCCACAAAACAGCGCTTAATGAACTCTTGCAGCTCCGGCCCACATTCCACTTTATCTCCGGCCGCCGCCATTTTGTTTTTCTTCCCTCACTTCTCCCGCTGCTCCAACGCCACTTTTTTAGCCGTTTCACTTCTTGTCCGATCCATAAACAGTGAAGGGAGACCTCACTCTCCCCTTCCCACACGGAACGTCTTCAGAAAATTCCCATTTGGGCTCCTCTAGAGAGCCCGAAAGTCCGTGATGGTGGGAGCTGCCGAATCGTGCGTCTTAGCTCCGCATCGCTGCAACCGGAAGCTCGGATTTCCTTTTTCTTTTTAAAAAAATATATTTTATTCAAGTTTTTTGGCCAAACATAACAATACGTAGTGTTTCTTTTACACAACAGTAAAGCAATATAAATAACCGTGGCCAGTTTTAAACAAATAAATAAGTAATATATAAACAAAAACAAAAAACAAAACTAAATGGCAACTGCCTTGTCCAAAATAAATACTCTCCAAAAATACAATCCAACAATCCAATATACAATTACATATACCAAATACTTATACATATACAATAACATCCCTGAGAGTCTGTCCGATTCCTCCCCCCCCCCCCCCCCCCCCCCCCGCCCCCCCCTCCCCCCTGGGTTGCTGCTGTTATCTACTTCTTTTCCATTCCCTCTATCTTTCTGTGAGGTAGTCGACGAACGGTTGCCACCGCCTGGTGAACCCCTGAGCCGAACCCCTTAACACGAACTTAATCCGTTCTAACTTTATGAACCCTGCCATATCGTTTATCCAGGTCTCATCACCCGGGGGTTTGGGTTCCATCCACATTAACAATATCCTGCGCCGGGCTACAAGGGACGCAAAGGCCAACACGTCAGCCTCTCTTGCCTCCTGCACTCCCGGCTCTTCTGCAACCCCAAATATAGCCAACCCCCAGCTTGGTTCGACCCGGACCCCCACCACCTTCGAAAGCACCTTTGCCACCCCCACCCAAAACCCCTGTAGTGCCGGGCATGACCAGAACATGTGGGTGTGATTCGCTGGGCCTCTCGAGCATCTCGCACACCTATCCTCTACCCCCAAAAATTTACTAAGCCGTGCTCCAGTCATATACGCCCTGTGTAGCACCTTAAATTGTATCAGGCTTAGCCTGGCACACGAGGACGATGTGTTTACCCTACGTAGGGCATCAGCCCACAGCCCCTCCTCAATCTCCTCCCCCAGTTCTTCCCATTTCCCTTTCAGCTCATCTACCACGATCTCCCCCTCGTCCCTCATCTCCCTGTATATGTCCGCCACCTTACCGTCCCCCACCCATGTCTCTGAGATCACTCTATCCTGCACTTCCTGCGTCGGGAGCTGCGGGAATTCCCTCACCTGTTGCCTCACAAAAGCCCTCAATTGCATATACCAAAATGCATTCCCTTGGGGCAACCCATATTTCTCCGTCAGCGCTCCCAGACTCGCAAACGTCCCATCTACAAATAGATCTCTTAATTGTACTACCCCAGCTCTTTGCCATGCTCCAAATCCCCCATCCATTCTCCCCGGAACGAACCTATGATTGTTTCTTATCGGGGACCGCACCGAAGCTCCCGTCCCTCCCCTATGCCGTCTCCACTGTCCCCAAATTTTCAATGTAGCCACCACCACCGAGCTTGTGGTGTATTTCTTTGGTGAGAACAGCAACGGCGCCGTCACCATTGCTTGCAGACTAGTCCCCCTGCAGGATGCCCTCTCCAATCTCTTCCACGCCGCTCCCTCCCCCCCCCCCCCCCCTGTCCCTACTACGCTGCAAGAATCCCCGCCTCACTCTCGGGGTCTTCCCAGCCCACACAAAACTCATAATGCTCTTCTCAATTCTTTTGAAAAAAGCCTTCGTGATCACCACCGGGAGGCACTGGAACACAAAAAGGAATCTCGGGAGGACCACCATTTTAACCGCCTGCACCCTACCTGCCAATGACAGGGACACCATGTCCCATCTCTTGAAATCCTCCTCCATCTGTTCCACCAACCGTGTTAAATTAAGCCTATGTAATGTACCCCAATTCTTGGCTATCTGGATCCCCAGGTACCGGAAGTCCCTTGTTACCTTCCTCAACGGTAAATCCTCTATCTCTCTGCTCTGCTCCCCCGGATGCACCACAAATAACTCCCTTTTCCCCATGTTCAGTTTATACCCTGAAAAATCCCCAAACGCCCCAAGTATCCGCATTATCTCTGGCATCCCCTCCGCCACATATAGCAACAAATCATCCGCATACAGAGATACCCGGTGTTCGTCTCCTCCCCCCCCCCCCCCCCCCCCCCCCCCTCCCCTCAGTACTCCCCTCCACTTCCTGGAACCCCTCAGTGCCATGGCCAGGGGTTCAATCGCCAATGCAAACAATAACGGGGACAGAGGACATCCCTGCCTCGTCCCTTTATGGAGCCGAAAATAGTCAGACCCCCGTCCATTCGTGACCACGCTCGCCATCGGGGCCCTATACAGCAACTGTACCCACCTGATATACCCGTCCCCAAAGCCAAATCTCCTCAACATCTCCCACAAATAATCACACTCCACTCTATCAAATGCTTTCTCGGCATCCATCGGCACCACTATCTCCGCTTCCCCCTCTGGTGGGGGCATCATCATTACCCCTAGCAGCCTCCGTATATTTGTATTTAGCTGTCTCCCCTTCGCAAACCCAGTTTGGTCCTCATGGACCACCCCCGGGACACAATCCTCTATCCTCATTGCCATTACCTTGGCCAGAATCTTAGCATCCACATTCAGGAGGGAAATGGGCCTGTATGACCCGCATTGCAGCGGGTCTTTTTCCTTCTTTAGGTGGAGCGATATCGTTGCCTCTGACATAGTCGGGGGCAGCTGCCCCCTTTCCCTCGCCTCATTAAAGGTTCTCATCAGTAGCGGGGCCAGCAAGTCCAAATATTTCTTATAGAATTCAACTGGGAATCCGTCTGGTCCCGGGGCCTTCCCTGCATGCATGCTTCCAATCCCTTTCACTACTTCCTCCATCTCAATCTGTGCTCCCAGCCCCACTCTCTCCTGTTCCTCCACCTTAGGAAATTCCAGCTGATCCAGAAAGCACATCATTCTCTCCTTCCCGTCCGGGGGCTGCGCTTCATATAATCTTTCATAAAATGCCTTGAACACTCCATTCACTCTCTCCGCTCCCCTCTCCATCTCTCCTTCCTCATCTCTCACCCCCCCTATCTCCCTCGCTGCTCCCCTTTTCCTCAGTTGGTGGGCCAACAGCCTACTCGCCTTCTCCCCATATTCGTACTGAACACCCTGTGCCTTCCTCCATTGTGCCTCTGCCTTGCCCGTAGTCAACAAGTCAAATTCTACATGTAGCCTTTGCCTTTCCCTGTATAGTCCCTCCTCCGGTGCCTCCGCGTATTGTCTGTCCACCCTTAGAAGTTCTTTCAACAACCGCTCCCTTTCCCTACCCTCCTGCTTGCCTTTATGTGCCCTAATAGATATCAGCTCCCCTCTAACCACTGCCTTCAGTGCCTCCCAGACCACTCCCACCTGTACCTCCCCATTATCATTTAAGTTCCAAGTACCTTTCAATACACCCCCTCACCCTTAAACACACCCCCTCATCTGCCAATAATCCCATGTCCATTCTCCAGGGTGGAAGCTGTTGTTTTTCTTCCCCTATCTCCAGGTCCACCCAGTGTGGAGCATGATCCGAGATGGCTATAGCCATGTACTCCGTCCCCGTGACCTTTAGGATCAGTGCCCTTCCCAAAACAAAAAAATCTATTCGTGAAAATACTTTATGTACATAGGAGAAAAACGAAAACTCCTTACTCCTAGGTCTACTAAATCTCCAGGGATCTACTCCTCCCATCTGCACCATAAAATCCTTAAGCACCCTAGCTGCAGCCGGCCTCCTTCTGGTCCTGGACCTCGATCTGTCCAGCCCTGGGTCCAGCACTGTATTAAAGTCTCCACCCATTACCCGTTCAGCCCTCTCACGTTCCACGTGATCAACGGGTTGGGGGGCTCTTTACCCCCCCCCCCCCCCCCCCCCCCCTTGACGACTAGCCATTTCCTTTTTCAATCCAGCTCCTCACCCGGTTCCCACGTAGCTGTATCCCCCCCAGGCGGCGCCCCCCCACCCCGACCCCCCTCCCATACCAGCTCCCCCTTCTCCCCAGCAGCAGCAACCCAGTTAACCCCCCCCCCCCCGCTAGATCCCAAGCTAGCGTAATTGCACCCCCCATGTTGCTCCCAGAAGTCAGCAAACTCTGGCCGACCTCGGATACCCCCGTGACCTCGGCTCACACTGTGCCCCCCTTCCTGCTTCCCTGTTCTCGCCATGATTACCATAGCGCGGGAACAAAGCCCGCGCTTCCCCTTTTGGCCCCGCCCCCAATGGCCGGCGCCCACAGCTCCTCATCCTCCCTAACCCCCTCCCCCACGACATGGGGAAGAGAGAGAAGTTACAGGGTCGCAGGTTTAACAACCTGGGAAGTCCTCTCTTCCCCCTTTTCCCCCCTTCATCCCACAAATTCACCCCCCCCACTTTTTGCGCAAACGTTCTTTTTCTGGCCCGCTCACTCCAGCTTCTCCTCGACAATAAAAGTCCACGCCTCTTCTGCCGTTTCGAAATAGTGGTGTTTCCCTAGATGTGTGACCCACAGTCTTGCCGGTTGCAACATTCCGAATTTGACCTTCCTTTTATGCAACACCGCCTTGGCCCGATTAAAGCTTGCCCTCCTCCGCACTCCAATCTTTATGCACGCGGATCACCGCATTCTCCCACCTACTGTTCCGAGTTTTCTTGGCCCATCTGAGGACCATCTCTCTGTCCTTGTATCGGAGAAATCTCACAACTATTGCTCGAGGAATTTCTCCAGCCCTCGGTCTTCGCGCCATAACCCGATAGGCTCCCTCCACCTCCAGCGGACCAGTCGGGGCCTCCAATCCCTTTAATGAATGCAGCATCGTGCTCACATATGCCCCGACGTCCGCCCCTTCTGCACCTTCGGAAAGACTAAGAATCCTTAAGTTCTTCCTCCTCGCATTGTTCTCCAGCACCTCCAGCCTTTCCACACATCTTTTGTGTTGTGCCTCGTGGATCTCCGTTTTCACCACCAGGCCCTGTATGTCGTCCTCATTCTCAGCAGCCTTTGCCTTCACGACCTGGGTCTTTTGCTCCTCCTTTAGCCCCTCAATCGCTTGTAATATCGGGGCCAACAGCTCCTTCTTCATCGCCTTTTTGAGTTCATCTACGCAACGCCGCAGGAACTCTTGTTGGTCAGGGCCCCATATTAAACTGCCTCCTTCCGACACCATCTTGCTTTGTGCCTGCCTTCCTGGCCGCTGCTCTTGAGGATCCACCGCAATCCGGCTACTTTCCTCTCTTTTTTCCATCCGTGTCCAGGGGGGATTCCCTTCTGGATTACCGCACAGTGTTATTTGCCGTTAAAATTGCCGATGGGGCTCCTATCAAGAGCCCAAAACTCCGTTCCACCGGGAGCTGCCGAAACGTGCGACTTAGCTGGTCATCGCCGCACCCGGAAGTCCAGATTTCCTTTTTCAATACTATATTGTTCGGATGTTTCTAGAGCCATGTCCATTGACAGCCATATTTGGGGTCTTGGACTCATGGCATTTCACTCTGTGGCGGATGTTTTCACCTCTCACTGGTAGCCCGGAGGTGACTATTGCTTAGCTAGAGGTCTCCCTTGCCACCTGGTGCTTCTGCCTGGCTGGGTGATTTAATGACATTCTTGCACTTCGAAAAAAATAAAGATACAATCCGGGGTCAGTGGGGATGTTCTACCTTAGATAGCAACCTTTTATTTCCCTTTTAAAGGATCTAGACACCATCAGCTGTTCGTGGCTTTAGTTATAGTGTTTAGGTTTTAGTTTGTGTTTTTTATTGGGAATTTGTTTGTAACTTTTTGACTTTGTACCCTTACATCTTCTTGGTTGATTGTTATATTATTGTTATTATATAAAACTTCAATATGTTTTAAAAAAATGATTCAAAATTTTAAAAACCTATTCGGTAACCCCCCCAGCCCCTCTTTTCAAGAGAAAAAGAGACCCAGCCTGTCAATCCTTATGCATACGCTGCATTTCTGATATCATCCTTGTAAATCTTCTCTGCACTCTCTCCAGTTCCTATGCTCATTTTGAAATAAGGTGAGCAGAACTGAACGCACTACTTTTATGGGCTAACTGAGGTTTGATTTAGTATAACTTCCGTCCATTTCAATTCTAGATTACAGGTTTTTAGGAGAGGCTATGTCCTCTCCATGTTATGCCTGTACTCTCTGTGACAAGTAGTGTGGCACCACTAACATTGAAAGTTTCATCACAGTGTCACAGGAGTATCCTAAAAATAGAAGTTATCATAGGTTTGCCGCAGGTGCAGAATTCATGCATTATAGACGTTTAAGGTGTTTAGTTATTAATGTCCCTTTTAGACCGGCAGTTTTTTTGGATTGTTATTGGTGAAATGCAGTTTGGTAATTGTTCTGCATACTTAGGAAAATATGAAATCTATTTTGTTTCCATATATTTCCTCAGTAAGCTTGTAGTCCTCTTTTTAGCACAATACACCTAGTTATTCTATGCTTTATCACGTTATCTAAGCTGATTATGTGCAATGCAACTGAGGGAATACTGCATTGTCTATAACAGTCATTGCATTTAAAATTAATTTTGCGTGATGTGTTTTGAGGGGAGGCAGTAGCCTGGTGGTATTGTCACTGGACTACTAATCCAAAGCTCTGGGGACTAGGGTTAAAATCCCACCACGTCAGATGGTGAAATTTGAATTTTTTTATTTTTTTTAAATCTGGAATTAAAGCTCTCATGATGACCATAAAACCATTGTTTATTGTTGTTAAAACCCATCCGGTTCACTCATGTCCTTTAGAGAAGGAAATCTGCCATCCTTGCCTGGTCTGGCCTTCATGTGACTCCAGACCCACAACAATGTAGTCAACTCTTAATTGCCCCCTCAAGGCCAATTAGGGAAGGGCAATAAATGCTGGCCCAGCTAGTGATGCCCCCATGAAAGAATAGGAAAAAAACATTTCTGAGACACCTGTAGGCAATATATAAATTTTGCATGCTGTGACAGAGAAGTTTTGTGATGTCTGTTTAGATTTGTATAGTCTTGGAGAAGTAAAAAATTTACAGAAAAATAATAACACATTACTTCCTTCTGATCAGACTCTTGGCAAATGCCAAATTACTTCCTTTGTTGAATTGCCAGCGACATAATGTTCTTTGAAAATTATAAAATATGTTTCTGGTCGTAAATGTTTCAAATTGCTTGCAAGTCTTCTGAAAATGTGTCATGTACTTTTTCACATCCTGTTGTGTTTCCTTTTTAGCTGCATGTTTCCTTGTAGGTTTTTCATAAATCCTACTAAGCCCCTAATCGAAAAAGGAAATGGGTAAATTCAAGAGCAGTAAGCAACATGATTATGCCGTTTTACTAGTAGCCGCGTAGATCACTAGTGAATAGGAACTGTAGTTGTAGTTTATTAACACTCTGCCCCTTGATGACATAGCCCTTAAGAATGTAGTGAGCTTTGCTATGTGCACTGCTGACACTCCGTACTACTTGCCTACCATCTCACTGTGCTGTTCCAATAAGTCTATACTGTCATACTGCTCATCTGGATTTGAGTCTTGTTTTCCAATGGATAAATATTGATGAGCCCAAAGCTATCCTCTTCAGCTTCAACCACAAAACTCCCTTCCAAACACCTCTGGGACTCACTTAGTGCTAGGGGCTTAGACGGGGCAGAGTTTGTAAGGCACATCCAGGAGGGCTTCTTAAAACAATATGTAGACAGTCCAACTAGGGAAGGGGCTGTATTGGGCCTGATATTGGGGAATGAGCCCGGCCAGGTGGTAGAAGTTTCAGTAGGGGAGCATTTCGGGAACAGTGACCACAATTCAGTAAGTTTTAAAGTGCTGGTGGACAAGGATAAGAGTGGTCCTAGGATGAATGTTCTAAATTGGGGGGAAGGCTAATTATAACAATATAGGCGGGAACTGAAGAACCTAGATTGGGGGCAGATGTTTGAGGGTAAATCAACATCTGACATGTGGGAGGCTTTCAAGTGTCAGTTGAAAGGAATTCAGGACCGGCATGTTCCTGTGAGCAAGAAGGATAAATACGGCAATTTTCGGAAACCTTGGATAACGAGAGATATTGTAGGCCTCATCAAAAAGGAAAAGGAGGCATTTGTCAGGGCTAAAAGGCTGGGAACAGACGAAGCCTGTGTGGAATATAAGGAAAGTAGGAAGGAACTTGAGCAAGGAGTCAGGAGGGCTAGACGGGGTCACGAAAAGTCATTGGCAAATAGGGTTAAGGAAAATCCCACGGCTTTTTACACATACATAAAAAGCAAGAGGGTAGCCGGGGAAAGGGTTGGCCCACTGAAGGATACACAAGAGAATCTGTGTATGGAGCCAGAGGAAATGGGCGAGGTACTAAATGAATACTTTGCATCAGTATTCACCAAAGAGAAGGAATTGGTGGATGTTGAGTCTGGAGAAGGGTGTGTAGATAGCTGGGTCACATTGAGATCCAAAAAGACGAGGTGTTGGGCATCTTGAAAAATATTAAGGTAGATAAGTCCCCAGGGCCTGATGGGATCTACCCCAGAATACTGAAGGAGGCTAGAGAGGAAATTGCTGAGGACTGGAGAAAAGCCAATGTTGTTCCTTTGTTTAAGAAGTGTAGCAAGCATAATCCAGGGAACTACAGGCCAGTGAGTCTTACCTCAGTGGTAGGGAAATTACTGGAGAGAATTCTTCGAGACAGGATCTCCTCCCATTTGGAAGCAAATGAAAGTATTAGTGAGGGGCAGCATGGTTTTGTGAAGGGGAGGTCGTGTCTCACTAACTTGATAGAGTTTTTCGAAGAGGCCACAAAGATGATTGATGCAGGTAGGGCAGTGGATGTTGTCCATGTGGACTTCAGTAAAGGTCCCTCATGATAGACTGGTACAAAAGGTGAAGTCACACGGGATCAGGGGTGAGCTGGCAAGGTGGATACAGAACTGGCTATGTCATAGAAGGCAGAGAGTAGCAATGGAAGGGTGCTTTTCTAATTGGAGGGCTGTGACTAGTGGTGTTTCACAGGGATCAGTGCTGGGACCTTTGCTGTTCGTAGAATATATAAATGATTTGGAGGAAAATGTAACTAGTCTGATTAGTAAGTTTGCAGACGGCACAAAGGTTGGTGGAATTGTGGATAGCGATGAGGACTGTCAGAGGATACTGCAGGATTTAGATTGTTTGGAGACTTGGGCGGAGAGATGGCAGATGGAGTTTAATCCAGACAAATGTGAGGTAATGCATTTTGGAAGGTGTAATGCAGGTAGGGAATATACAGTGAATGGTAGAACCCTCAAGTATTGAAAGTCCGAGAGATCTAGGTGTACAGGTCCACAGGTCACTGAAAGGGGCAACACAAGCGGAGAAGGAGTCAAGAAGGCATACGGCATGCTTGCCTTCATTGACCGGGGCATTGAGTATAAGAATTGGCAAGTCATGTTGCAGCTGTATAGAACCTTAGTTAGGCCACACTTGGAGTATAGTGTTCAATTCTGCTCGCCACACTACCAGAAGGATGTGGAGGCTTTCGAGAGGGTGCAGAAGAGATTTACCAGGATGTTGCCTGGTATGGAGGGCATTCGGTATGAGGAGCGGTTGAATAAACTCGGTTTGTTCTCACTGGAAGGACGGAGATTGAGGAGCGACCTGATAGGGGTCTACAAAATTATGAGGGCATAGACAGAGTGGATAGCCGGAGGCTTTTCCCCAGGATAGAGGGGTCAATTACTAGGGGGCATAGGTTTAAGGTGCGAGGGGCAAGGTTTAGAGTAGATGTGCGAGGCAAGTTTTTTTACACAGAGGGCAGTGGGTGCCTGGAACTCGCTGCCGGAGTAGGTGGTGGAAGCAGGGACGATAGTGACATTTAAGGGGCATCTTGACAAACACATGAATAGGATGAGAATAGAGGGATACGGACCCAGGAAGTGTAGAAGATTGTAGTTTAGTCGGACAGCATTGTCGGCACGGGCTTGGAGGGCCTAAGGGCCTGTTCCTGTGCTGTACTTTTCTTTGTCTTTGTTGTTCTCTGCATCCCTAAATCTCTCCTTATTACTGTTTACCTCTTTATTCAAATTTTTGCACGCTTCCTAATATCCACCTTTAGCTGCAGGTCCTTTTTTCTTATGACACACATTCACAAAGTGCCATGTGGTGTGTTCTCTACATTTACTGTACTTCTTTGTAGATATAATTTAAAAAGCATGAAGGGCAACTGAAAATGTACAGAATTTATTCTGGCCATTCCGTTAAGATTTGTTTGCATGAAAAAATACCTAAAAGAGTGACCTGCTTTCCAGCCTTTCCTTCTATCTGACCAAAAAAAGGTGGTGCATGGTGTGGTGAGAGAAAGTAGCATGGCTACCACTCAGTGCCTTCTCCAAGTTTCAGCTTCCATTTGCTGGTGGCACTCTTCCCTCTGCATGTGAAGGCTGTGGATTCAAACCCCTTTTTCAGACATGAACACACAATCTGTTAATTAACAGTACAAAAGAACTGCTCCAAATTCCCAGCAACCTCTTTGAAGAAAAGCAGTGAGATCTCCTGCACCTTGACAACATTCCTATCAGCTAACACCAGATAAATGGATTATTTTAAATTTCTTATTAAAGAGCCTTATTTGGTGTTTGGAAAAGCAATGACAGGAAACACAAGGCCAACACAATTTCACCTACATCCCCGTCCAAGCTACCACACAAAGTCTTTCAGTATTTACCTTAATTCAAGGTTCTAGTCCGAACCTCAAAACAATCGGTACTGCAGTGACTGGTGTTGCTCGGACCTTTTAACCACCGATGTATGATAACTCAACATTATTTCCGGGCAGCACGGTAGCACAAGTGGATAGCACTGTGACTTTACAGCGCCAGGGGCCCAGGTTCGATTCCCCGCTGGGTCGCTGTCTGTGCGGAGTCTACATGTTCTCCCCGTGTCTGCGTGGGTTTCCTCCGGGTGCTCCGGATTCCTCCCACAGTCCAAAAGCGTGCAGGTTAGGTGGACTGGCCATGATAAATTGCCCTTCGTGACCAAAAAAAGGTTAGGAAGGGTTATTGGGTTTCGGTGGTAGGGTGGAATTGAGGGCTTAAGTGGGTTGATGCAGACCCGATGGGCCGAATGGCCTCCTTCTACACTATGTTCTATGTTCATAAGAGCCCTCCAACTCCCTTTTGAATTCTTCCAGTAATTGTAATATGTTGTTGTTCTCGCGCAAGACAGATTTTCTTGTGTTTCCATAACTAGTTTTCCTGGAACAGTATATAAGCCTGTCAGCAGAGGCTTATAAATTGGGTATCACTCTGCATCAAGCATGGCTGACCTGAGGTCTCACCCACACTTACTGTCTGCTGTTGGCCCCTGTTGGAAGGATTTTGCAGGTTGATACTCAACTTGTTAACTGTGTTAAGTGTGTTTAGTTAACTGTGTCCATCAAGTCCTGGGTGGAGCTTAACCCATGACCGGTACTCCCAACCTATTCTTGAAGTTAGCAGTTCTGCAGAAAGTATTTCCTAGTATCCTACCTTGACTCTTATAACTTATGCTGATTTCCCCAATTCACCTCTGATTTGCTTGTTCAAATAACCTATCCAATTTGGATGGAACCTACTCATTTTATTAATTTAAATACCTCGATCATAAATTCTACTCTTTTCTCTGGTTAAAAAAAATCGAAGGTTAAAAAGTCTATCCTGACAACGAAGAGCCTTAAAACTACATAATTAATCAAGAGGCCCTTCTCTGAACCTTTTCCAGGATCTCTGTATTCTCAATTAACTTGAGTCAATAAGTAAGACAGGGGCCAATTTTTCAACAGTACAAATTTTAGGTTTTGCATAATTCAGGTATTTGCATCTAATGAAGAATACACACCTGAGATAGCAGAACCTGTTTTTATCTTTACAACTGACTGATCTGCTGTTGATATAATATCCGAACTGCAGCCAGAAGAGTTGCATTTCTAATGTTATATTTAATTGTGGGGCTTCTTGCAAATATTGGCTAATATATTTGCATTAATGAGAGAACTGCCTTTTAAAAGTAAATAATTTGGTGGCCAAATGGCCTCCTGTGCTTATCCTATGACTCTGTGGTTAGACTGCAGTTTGGTATGTCCCTAAGATGAAGTAAGTTGCTATGTTCAAGTTGAATCTATTAGAACTCAAATATGCTACTCTCCTGTCACTTCAGTGGCAGCCTTTTTCAAATAATTAATTTAGAAATAACAGGTTCATCAGTGGAGTTAGTTTGATAACTTTATGTTTGGCACCAAGTTCGAAAATACTTTCATCTATAATTTCTGCAGGGTTTATCCATCTGCTCTGCTGTTTTTATTCTGACTTTCTGTCAAAGTTACAGCAGACAATCTTTTGTGAGGGCAATGAAGAATCCAGCACGTGTTGTAGAATTGAAAGAAATAACATTTATTTATAATAACATATATAGACAACAGCAGTAGTAACTCCCTTGCTGCTCACTCCTCTCTAGCTGGTTCCATACTGGCCAGCTCTATTTATGCAGGGAATCGGCTAATGATTTCTCCGCCCCCGCCCCCCCCCTCCCCAATTGGGGAAGTTCATACTCCCAAAGGATTGTGGGATTGTCATTAATCCCCAGCCAGTGGTAAACAGGCAGGTTGTAACACAATCCCAATACATTTTCCCACTTCATTTGTATTTCTTTTGTGTTTATTTTACAGCTGACCCTCCTTCAAGTTTTATGAAGCAAAAATGAAATTGATATTGTTTTAAAAAAATATATGTATATGTGTATATATATATATATATATATATATATATATGTATATTGGCCACTTACACCTCTGACACATTTGATGGTGTTCTTCACAAAATGGTGACTGCGAGTTTGTGAATGTGAAAAAAATAATTGTATTCCATCATGGAAACCTGACTCAACTACAGGCTAGACAGAAAGGATGAAATGTTTTTTCTCATAACTGTCAATGATTTTAAATTAAAGAACCTTGGGCAATTTCCTGTAGAAAGTTCAAGGAACAAAACGGCCTTCAAATTTATCAGTTCACAAATTTATTTATCTTTTGTCCACAAGAACATAAGGGATGGCATGGCGGCAGAGTGGTTAGCACTGCTGCCTCAGTGTCAGGGACCCTGGTTCAATTCTGACCGTGGGTGACTGTGTGGGTTTCCTCCAGATGCTCCTGTTTCCTCCCACAGTCCAAATGTCTGCCAGATGGATTGGCCATGTTAAATTGTCCCTTAGTGTCCAAAGATTAGGTGGAGCTACGGGGTTGCAGGGGACTGGGCCGAGGGAGGCCCCCTTTCAGAGTGTCGGTGCAGACCCGATGGGCCAAATGGCCTCCTTCCACACTTTTAGGATTCTATGATAAATTGAAGTGGACCATTTGACCAGTCAAACCTGCTATGCCATTCACCGTCACAACTGATTTTCTACCTGAACCATATCCCTAGATTCCTTAACACCTAAAATTCTATCGACATATGTTTTGAGTGCACCGAACGCTGAGCATTCACAGTTCTCTAGGGTAGAGACTTTCAAATATTTGCAATCTTTTAAGTGAAAACATTTCTCCTCGATTCAATCTCACATGGCCGATCTCTTATTCAGGGATCCAATATTCTGTATTTCCCAAGCATGGAATTAGCATCTACCATTCAGGATTTTGTGTTTCAATTAGATCATCTTGCATTCTTCTCAGGGCTATGGGCCTAGTCTACTAAATCTCATCTCAAGGAGCCTGTGCAGTGAATCTTCATTGCCCCTCTTCTAATGCAAGTATTTAGGTCCTTGGGTAAGGAGGTCAAAACTACTCGGAGTACTCTAGATGTGGCTTCACCCGTGCCCTGTACGATTATAGTAAGATTTACTTCTCTTTAATCTCTTGAGGAATAAAAAGCTAACATACCATTTGCCTTCATAATTGCTTATTGCACCTGCTTTTAACTTTCGGTGATTTACAAGCGAGGACGCCTGGATGAGAACATAAGAAATAGCAGCAGACGTTGACCATCATTCCCTTTCGAACCTGCTCCACCATCCAATACAATCATGGCCAATCCTCTGCCTCATATACGTTGGTTCCCTGATACACTAAAACGTTTGTCTATCTCAACCTTAAATAAGCTTAACAATGGAACATCCACAACCTTCCAATTCCAAAGATTCAAATCCCACTGAGTTATTTCATCCTGTTCATTCATGGTATGTGAATATTGCTAACAAGGTCAGCATATGTAACCCATCCCTAAATGCCCTTGAGAAGTTGAAACTGAGTTGTCTTATTGGACCACTGCTGTATCTGTATAGGCGCACTCAATGCTTTAGGGAAGGAAATTCCAAAGACAATATAATTTCAAGCTGGGATGGTGTTACTTAGGGTGGAGTTTGCAGGTGGTTCTGTTCCCATGCATCTGCTGTCCTTGCCCTCCAAGTTGGTGAGCTTAGAAGGTGTTCTCGAAGGCAGCTTGGTGAGTTGTTGCAATGCATGTAGACGATACACACTGCTGCCACTCTGGTGATGAAGGGAATGAATGTTTAAGGCAGTAATCAAGTGAGCTGCTTTGCCCTGGATGGTGTCGCGTTTCCTGAGTATTAGGATGGGAACCTGAGTGCAGATTTTTTAAAAAATGTTTTTTAAATTCTTCTCCGGATGTAGGCATCTTTGGCTGGGCCAGCATTTCTTGCCCATCCCTAATCGCCCTTGAACTGAATGGCTTGCAAGGCCATTAAAGTGGGGTTTGGTAAGAGTCAACCGCATCGCCGTGTGGGTCTCGAGTCACATGTAGGCCAGACTGCGCAAGGATGGCAGATTTCCTTTCCTGAAAGGCGTTAGTGAACCAAATGGGTTTTTATGACAATCAACGCAGAGCATTACCTTGGATCTCCTGTGTTACTAGTACAGTGATAAGACTACTCTGCCACTGCCTCCTATTTCAATTGGCCCTGATGTGCAGTAGTCTACTCCTACAAGCGCCCAGACCCTTCCCATGGCAATTTTATTTTCCAATGTTTTTTTTCAACTATGGCTCTCTGCCTCTTATGGTCCCACATTTACATCTCTTGCTCCTTGTAGCTCTTTCTACTCTCTTATTCTCTGTTTCCTTATCAATTTCTAAATCATCCTTTGCTGAATTCTAAAGTTCTCCCAATCAGTCAGGTTTATTACTCTTCTTTGGCAATATTGTAAGCCACTTCCTTTCATTCTAATACTTCAACTCTTGTTAGCCTTGGTTGGAGCAATGTTTTGTGGCTTTTTTTTGTGCCTTTAAATGTGCATTGTTGCAAATTTTGTATTGAAGCTAGCTATTGCTTGTCTGTTGTCATATATTTCAATGTAGTTTTCCAATCTATCATGGCTTTTGAATTAACTACATCATTATCAGAATCAATATAAATTTCTATAATATGGAACTCTCTCCTTGAGGCCCCTTTGCTACAAGATTATTAATTCACCCTTTCTCATTGCACAATACCAGATCCAAAATAGCCTCTTCCCTAACTAACTGATTCCTTGAGATACTGATCTAGAGAACTATCTTGTATGCTGCATCCCCAAAACATAGAATCATAGAAGTTTACAGCATGGAAACAGGCCCTTTGGCCCAACCAGTCCATGCCGCCCAGTTTTTACCATTAAGCTAGTCCCAGTTGCTCGCACTTGGCCCATATCCCTCTATACCCATCTTACCCATGTAACTATCTAAATGCTTTTTAAAAGACACAATTGTACCCGCCTCTACTACTACCCCTGGCAGCACATTCCAGACACTCACTACCCTCTGAGTGAAGAAATTGCCCCTCTGGGCCCTTCTGAATCTCTCCCCTCTCACCTTAAACCTATGCCCTCTAGTTTTAGACTCCCCTACCTTTGGGAAAAGATGTTGACTATCTACCTTATCTATGCCCCTCATTATTTTATAGACCTCTATAAGATCACCTCTAAGCCTCCTACGCTCCAGGGAAAAAAGTCCCAGTCTATCCAGCCTCTCCTTATAACTCGAACCATCAAGTCCCGGTAACATCCTAGTAAATCTTTTCTGCTCTCTTTCTAGTTTAATAATATCCTTTCTATAATAGGGTGACCAGAACTGCACACAGTATTCCAAGTGTGGCCGTACCAATGTCTTGTACAACTTCAACAAGACGTCCCAATTCCTGTATTCAATGTTCTGACCAATGAAACCAAGCATGCCAAATGCCTTCTTCACCACCCTGTCCACCTGCGACTCCACCTTCAAGGAGCTATGAACCTGTACTCCTAGATCTCTTTGTTCTATAACTCTCCCCAACGCCATACCATTAACTGAGTAGGTCCTGGCCTGATTCGATCTGCCAAAATGCATCACCTCACATTTATCTAAATTAAACTCCATCTGCCATTCGTCGGCCCACTGGCCTAATTGATCAAGATCCCGTTGCAATGCTAGATAACCTTCTTCACTATCCACTGTGCCACCAATCTTGGTGTCATCTGCAAACTTACTAACCATGCATCCTAAATTCTCATCCAAATCATTAATATAAATCACAAATAACAGTGGACCCAGCACCGATCCCTGAGGCACACCACTGGTCACAGGCCTCCAGTTTGAAAAACAACCCTCGACAACCACCCTCTGTCTTCTGTCGTCCAGCCAATTTTGAATCCAATTGGCAATCTCACCCTGGATCCAGTGAGCTTTAACCTTCTGCAACAACCTACCATGCGGTACCTTGTCAAAGGCTTTGCTAAAGTCCATGTAGACAACGTCTACTGCACTGCCCTCATCTACCTTCTTGGTCACCCCCCTCAAAAAACTCAATCAAACATGTGCTCCACAAAATCACAGAAAATTTGGTTTGTCCTGTCTACACGAAATTAATGGCCCTCATGATTTTGTTATTGTTTATCGTATCATGTCGGTTACCTGTGTCTCTAATTTCCTGATGTATATTGTGCCCTACATTACAACTACCGTTAGGGGCCCAATTCCCACAAATGTTTTTTGCCCCATAACTGCATAGATGATGTTCCCAATGAATGTAATTATATAAGTCTATATTTAAATATAACTGCTGTCATCAAAAGATATACAACATCTGTCCCCTAAACTGAAACATAAGGGTGGCATGGTAGTTATCACTGCTCTCTCACCGCGCCAAGGACCGATCCTGACATCAGGTCACTGTGCAAACTCCACACGGACATTCTCCCCATGTCTAACCCCTGCAACCCAAAGATGTGCAGGATTAAGTGGATTGGCCACGCTAAATTGCCTTTCAATTGGCGGGGAAAAAATTAATTGGGTACTTAAATTTATTTTTTAAAATAATTAGCTGCAGCATATTCCTATATATAGATAGGTACATAGAATGTACAGTGCAGAAGGAGGCCATTCGGCCCATTGAGTCTGCACCAACCCACTTAAGACCTCATTTCCACCCTATCCTCTTAACCCAATAACCCCTCCTAAACTTTTTTGGATACTAAGGGCAATTTATCATGGCCAATCCACCTAACCTGCACGTCTTTGGACTGTGGGAGGAAACCGGAGCACCCGGAGGAAACCCACGCAGACACGGGGAGAACGTGTAGACTCCGCACAGACAGTGACCCAAGCCGGGAATCGAACCTGGGGCCCTGGCTCTGTGAAGCCACAGTGCTAACCACTTGTGCTACATAGCTGCTGTCAATATGGGAAGCATTGGGTAGCTGATTTTCATGCTGTTCCCGCCAACCCACCCAAAGGTGCTCCCTCCCCCCCCCCTTCCAAGTACATTTGCTTTTCTTCTTAGAATTTACAGTGCAGAAGAAAGCCATTCGGCCCATCAAGTCCGCACCGTACGTTGAAAAGAGCACCCCACCCAAGCCCACACCTCCACCCTATCCCCACACCTCCACCCTATCCCCACACCTCCACCCTATCCCCACACCTCCACCCTATCCCCACACCTCCACCCTATCCCCACACCTCCACCCTATCCCCACACCTCCACCCTATCCCCACACCTCCACCCTATCCCCACACCTCCACCCTATCCCCACACCTCCACCCTATCCCCACACCTCCACCCTATCCCCACACCTCCACCCTATCCCCACACCTTCACCCTATCCCCACACCTTCACCCTATCCCCACACCTCCACCCTATCCCCACACCTCCACCCTATCCCCACACCTCCACCCTATCCCCACACCCCCACCCTATCCTCGTAACCCCATCTATCCTTTTTTGGACACTAAGGGCAATTTAGCATGGCCAATCCACCTAACCTGCACATCTTTGGACTGTGGGGGGAAACTGGACCGGAGGAACCCCATGCAGACACGGGAAGAACATGCAGACGCTGCACAGACAGTGACCCAAGCTGGGAATCAAACCTGGGACTCTGGAGCTGTGAAGCAACTGTGCTACCCACTGTGCTACCCTGCTGCCCTCTTGCTGACTACATTAATTTGGAATTTGAGTTCCTCTTAAATTATAAACAGTAACTCCTGGAACTATGCAGCAGGTCGGTAATGATCCAAAAAGGTTAAAGATGGGTTTGTGATATTTCAAGACATTTCATTGGATACAAGTGCCTGACTAAACAACTAAACAATCTGTTTAATTGAGTTGTTCCAAAATGTCTATTCCACCTGTTAAAAATGTCACTTGTCACCTCTGATAAAAACGTGGGACATTTCCAGATTTTACATGCAAAATGGAAAATGTTCACCGAGACCAGCATTACTTTCGATTTTTACTTTTAACTGTAGAATTTGTGTACAAATTGGCTGAAGCAGCAGCTTGGAAACTTTGTCAGAAAATGCCTATCCTGTGCCAAACCTAGGAAGTCTGCATTGTCATGAATGATGAGATAAAACCTAAATAATTTCCTTTGCTGTAATGAATAGGGTTGTAATAACAATTTCACACTCCATATTTAACTAATCTGATCAACAAACCTTGAAAGAACATGCATCCAAATTTCTGAGAGACTAATGCTGTGAAGTAAGTTTAGGTTTGTAGTTATCTATTTTAGCATGCTGAAATCATGGGAAATGCATCTGATTCCAATGCAGAAACAATACTTCAAATTATCCCAAATCCATTTAAGAATAAAATCAGGCCTGACGACGGGGGGAACTGGAGAAGGGGTTAGTATCGGCGGTTTACGGGGCTATTTTGGAGGAGGAGAAGGGGCCGCTAGAAGGATTCAAAACAAAGTGGGAGGAAGAGTTGGGAGAGGGTAAGGAGGAGGGGTTCTGGTGTGAGATGCTCCAGAGGGTGAACACCGCCACCTCGTGTGCGAGGTTGCTGCTGATACAGCTGAAGGTGGTGTATAGAGCGCACCTTGCAAGGGCGAGGATGAGCCCACTCTTTGAGGAGGTAGAAGATGTATGTGAATGTTGCAGGGGGGGCCCCGCAAACCACGTTCATATGTTTTGGTCCTGTCCAAAGCTGGAGGATTACTGGAAGGAGATGTTTAGGGTAATCTCTAAAGTGGTGCACGTGAAACTGGACCCGGGCCCTCAGGAGGCCATATTCGGGTGTCGGACCAGCCGGGTTGGAAACGGGTGCGGAGGCAGATGTTGTAGCTTTCGCCTCATTGAATGCCCAAAGGCGGATCCTGTTAGGGTGGAGATCAACCTCTCCACCCTGTGCCATGGCATGCGGGGGAACCTGCTTGAATTCTTGACGCTTGAAAAGGTCAAATTTGAACTGAGGGGAAGGATGGAGGGATTCTACAATTCATGGGCGTTATTCATTTTGCACTTTCGAGAATTAGAACGCATCGAACATTAGGGGTGTTGGGGGTTGGGGGGAGGGGACTGTATGTGTTAATGGTGACTATGGGTGATTCCTAATTCCTCTTTGTCATTTATTTATGTTAACATGCGGGACAATGTCTGGGGTTTGGTGGGAGGATGGGATCATTGTTATTGATATGGGGATTGACATTACATTCGTTACTGATTATTGTTTATTGTTGGGTGTAAATTTGGGAGAAAGTGTGAAAAAGGAGGAGAATAAAAAAATATTTAAAAATAAAAAAAATAGAAGAAAATCAGGCCACCCTATTAAACAATTGTTTATGACATGTCTTATTTGAAGAATGGTGATGATGGAATCAAAAGTTCTTGCTTGTATAAATACGTATACATTTGACTACCTGATATTAGAATAGTCTGACACTTCTATTCAGTAAAGACCTTTACTTGGGCCAAGCCTGTGACAAGGTGATAACCCAGAACTATGGCAACACAGCACACTTGTTAGTGAGCTTAACTTCAATGGTGGGGAATTTTCCAGGAAACATTATTCGGGATAGAATTAGTAGTCATGTGGAAAAATGTGGATTGCATTTTGGTTGGAAGAACATGGGCAGACAATATATGGTAAGGGATGAAATTATTAATAGTAATCTTTATTAGTGTCACAAGTAGGCTTACATTAACACTGCAATGAAGTTACTGTGAAAATCCCCTGGTTGCCACGTTCCGGCGCCTGTTCGGGTACACAGAGGTAGAATTCAGAATGTCCAATTCACCTAACAGCACGTCTTTAGGGACTTGTGGGAGAAAACCGAGGCTCCCGGAGGAAACCCACGAGACACGGGGAGAACGTGCAGACTCTGCACAGACAGCGACCCAAGCCGGGAATCGAACCCTGGCGATGTGAAGCAACAGTGCTAACCACTGTGCTACTGTGAAGGAGTAAATGACCTGGGTGTATATGTGCATAGATCTTTGAAGGTGGCAATGATGGATTTTTGAACAGTAAAGAAATTAAGAGTCATGGTGGGTGGACGGGTAAGTGGACTTGAGTCCACAAAAGATCAGCCATGATCTTATTGAATGGCGGACCAGTCTTGAGGGGCCAGATGGCCTACTCTGCTTCTAGTTCTTATGTTAGGACAGGTGTCGAGAGCACTTAATAAAACATACAGTTTGTTAGCAGCATAGAGTGCATGAGCAAGGAGCTTATGCTGGACTTGTACAAGACGTCAGCTGGAATATTGTGTACTGTTATGGGCACTACATTATAAGAAGAATGTGAACACATTGGAGAGTGTAGATGAGGTTTACAAGAATGGTTCCAGAATGAGAAACTTCAGGGCTTTTTTTATTCGTTCAAGGAATGTGAGTATCGCTGGCTGGGCCAGCATTTATTGCCCTTGAGGGGGCAGTTAAGAGTCAGCCACATTGCTGTGGGTTTGGAGTCACATGTAGGTCAGACCAAGTAAGGACGGCAGACTTTCTTCCCTGAAGGAAATTAGTGAACCAGATGGGTTTTTACGACAATCAACAATGGTCTCATGATCATCATTATTAGACTTTTCATTCCAGATTTTTATTGAATTCAAATTTCACCATCTGCAGTGGTGGGATTCGAACCCCGTCCCCTAGAGCATTACCCTGCGCTTCTGGTTTACTAGTCCATTCACAATACCATTACACCACCATCGCCTCATGAGGATAGATTGGAGAGGTTGGGTCTGATTTCCTTGGGGAGAAGGCTAAGAGAAGATTTGATAGAGATGTTCAACATCATGAGAGGGTTGGCCAGAGTAGATAGGGAGAAACATTTCCGAGAAAAGAATAAAGAATGACAGGGCATAGATTTGAAGTGATTTGCAAAAGAAGAAAATATGGGGCGGGATTCTCCGACCCCCGCCGGGTCGGAGAATCGCCGGGGGCTGGCGTGAATCACGCCCCCGCCGGTTGCCGAATTCTCCGGCACCGGATATTAGGCAGGGGTGGGAATCGCGCAGCGCGGGTTGGCAGGTCCCCCCTCGGCGATTCTCCGGCCAGCAATGGGCCGAAGTCCCGCTGCTGGACTGCCTGTCCCGCCTGCGAGAATCAAACCACACCTCTCTTACCGGCGGGACAAGGCGGCGCGGGCGGGCGGGCTCCGGGGTCCTGGGGGGGGCGCGGGGCGATCTGGCCCCAGGGGGTGCCCCCACGGTGACCTGGCCCGCGATCGGGGCCCACCGATCCGCGGGTGGGCCTGTGCTGTGGGGGCACTCTTTTCCTTCCGCCTTCGCCATGGTCTTCACTATGCATGCGCGGGGATGCCGTGAGCGGCCGCTGACGCTCCCACGCATGCGCCGCATGGCAAAGTCATTTCCGCGACAGCTGGCGGGCACCAAAGGCCTTTCCTGCCAGCTGGTGGGGCGGAAATCAGTCCGGCGCGGGCCTAGCCCCTCAAGGTGAGGGCTCGGCCCCTCAAGGTGCGGAGAATTCAGCACCTTTGGGGCGGCGTGATGCCGGACTGATTCGCGCCGTTTTTGGCACCGGTCGGTGGACATCGCGCCGATTGCAGAGAATCCCGCCCATGATGTGCAAAAAAACCTTTTCACACACCGAGTGGTTCAGGTCCGGAATGCACTATCTGGAAGTGAGGTGGAGGCAAGTTTAAACAAAGCATTCCAGAGGACGTTATATGATTATTTGAATAGAAACAATGTGCATGGGTACGGGGAAGAGGCAGGAGGATGGCACTAAGTCATAATGCTTATTTGGAGAGCTGATGCAGGCATTATGGGCCAAACGGCCTCTTTCTAAACCATAACAATCCTGAGATTAAGTTACATTCTTATTGGCAGTAACCCAGTAATAATAGAGACTGTTTCAATAATTCCTTTTGCAGTGTGTTTCTCTAATGCTGTACCCAAGTTAATTCCATAATTTGAATGTTTTGTTAATTCTGCTGTACTTTGTGATCTGAAAACATTAATAAATGTATTCTTACAAAAGTGGTCAAAGTATAATCTGCGACTAACTAATATTGTCAAAGCTATTTCAAATTGCTACAAAATGTATGTATGCTTCCTTGCAATAAATAGAGAAATTACTATCTAATGATTGAGGTCACACAGCAATAACTTGCATCTGTATAGAATTTAAGGTACTAACTGCCTGAAAGTTTTGCAAAAGTGGAAATAGACAATGTTAAAGATAGATAAAGTAGAGAGATGAATACTCTGTTTCGGGTCAAATAAGCTACAGAGGTTGTCCACTGTGTTTCACAAAGGTGATCAGCCAAGGAATGGAATCCATAGATTGGATATGCAGTCTTTGGTAATAGCAAAATGAAGGTAATAATAATAAAAATTTACACAAGGATGCTTCCATTAATGCTGCAATGAAGTTACTGTGAAAATGCCCAAGTCGCCACACTCCGGCACCTGTTCGGGTACACAGAGGGAAAATTCATAATTTCCAAACTACCTAACAGCACGTCTTTTGGGACTTGTGGGAGGAAACGAGCACCCGGAGGAAACCCACGCAACACGGGTGAACGTACAGACTCCACACAATGACCCAAGGCGGGAATCGAACCTGGGACCCTGGCGCTGAGAAATAACAATGCTAACCACTGTGCTCCCGCTAGTGGTGAAGAGTGAGGCAGGGAATATTCGCCAGGACACCAGACCTGTATATAAAGTTATTTGTTCATCTCTGGGATATGGATTTGAATCCAGCCTACTAAAGAGAACCGGAGAATTATATACTTCTGTTTTAAAAGGGTATGTGCACTTATAAGAGGAGGTTTGATACAACAGACTCAGCTTGGTTGTGTTCAACATTATTAGAGGGTGTCTTAAGTATTTGATTTGAGTTCTGAAATGATCTGCCCATTTAGGTATTTAGTAGAGGAGTTTAAGTTTGCATAAAAATGATCTGCCTGGATGTCTTTGTTTTGTATATTTACAACAAAACATTTCCTAAATGTGTTGATGAAATTAGTAAAAGTGTACATTATATATGTTTCAGCCATTCAACTTGTTTGGAGTGCTTTCCATATATTCGGAATGAAAATTGTGCTCTCGGCAGTTATTATATGCAATGCAATCCAATGCATACTGCTGTAATTCACAGCCTTACTTTGAATGGACTCATTAAAGGTGATATAATCATTTTTCCTGTCCATTTCACAGACTGGCGAATTTTCCGCACGTTTCCTTTTGAAGCTCCCGGTGGATTTCAGCAATATCCCAACATACCTTCTCAAGGTAAAGTCCTCTGTATATTCAGGATAAAATCAGGTTGTGCCCAAAATTGGCACTTTCTTCAGATAAATGGCCATATGCTTTAGTGTTACCCGAAATCAGCCCAAATATCATTAGGTCATTTATTTAAGTCTATATTTCGCAAACAAAATGTATTTTGGATGGATTCTTGTTGTGGTGTCTGGTATCAATTTACTCATTGGGAGGTATCAATAAAAGATTCTGACCCAGCAATAAAACGGTAATGTCTAGGGCATTGGCAGATGACTATCCGTACGGGTACAGTTAAGGAATACAAAGGGAAAAGGTGCCATTATGAGTAGGCATAGAGATGAAATCTATTGTAAATAGATTATGATAAAGCTGAGGCATGTAGTCAAAGCTGTCAGTAGATTTTTGTTGAACCCATCCAAGTCTGCTTGTTAAGAAGGAAAGAAGTATTGCAGGCTTTAGTTTGAGTTCATTAAGTGTGACAAACAGCAGATGTGAGAATAGAACAGTTGGAAAATAGCAACAACATCTTGCATAGTTTAAAAGTCCATAACATTTTTGGATTTATAGTCAAAGTTGGAGGATAATGAAAAGGCAACGATAGGGGTTAGGGTTAGGGCAGCACGGTAGCATTGTGGATAGCACAATTGCTTCACAGCTCCAGGTTCAATTCCCGGCTTGGGTCACTGTACCTGCAAATCTTTGGACTGTGGGAGGAAACCGGAGCACCCGGAGGAAACCCACGCAGACACTGGGAGAACGTACAGGCTCCGCACAGACTGTGACCCAAGTGGGAAGCGAATCTGGGAGTCCGGAGCTGTAAAGCAACTGTGCTAACCACTGTGCTACCGAGCTCCCCAATGATGACCATGTCACAAAAACCCACCTGCTTCATTAATATCCATTAGGTAAGGAAATCTGCTACCTTGACCTATTCTGACCTACCTACCTATGACTCCAGACCCACAGCAAAACGGTCGACTCTGAAATGCCCTTTGATATAGCCTGGCAAACCACACAGTTCAAGGGCAACACCCACATCGCCTGAACAAAATAAATTGGTTCTTTTCAAATTTTGAGTTCTTCTAAATTTTAAGACACCGATCCAGATGCAAGTCCCTTTGAAGAAAATCCGGTTGGGAAATAGTGAACTTCATCCACAATTTTTCAGTCCTCCTTAGATATGCAAATAATGACGTGTGGGTGAAGTGTTAAGAATGGATAGAATGATAATGCATCATAAATTCATGACAGTTATGCTAGTGGTCAGAAACTATAGTTATTAAAATAATTCATAGTTTTAATTTGAAGAGTTTTGCTACTTTGAATAGAAAGTAAATATTTCTTCTGGTTAGGGAGTTGATGATCAGAATCATCAATTTAATATTGACACTGTGAGGAGACACATCTTCATGCAGAGGTGTTCGGAGTAGAAAGGAAATAATTGATTGTAGTTGATGTAGAATAATGGGTAGAGAGCAGAATTATGGAATAGTTCTGGATTGCTCTGGCAAAGATCTGGCACTGACACAAAGGCACTTTGGAAAACAAAGTTGTTTCTTACTGCCTTGTAATATTTCTAAAATGCTTTCTGCATTTTACAATAAAGTACAGTAAAATACAAAATCAGCTACTGATTTGATTATTGTACAGCATTATAATATCTATTCTGAATAATCAAAGACCAAGATTCTTGTCTGCAACTGGACCTGGCGAAGGACAACATTACCCCCTCAAATCTTCGGATCAGAATGTTTTTAAATTATTCGTTAGATGGGCATCGCTGGCTGAGCCAGCATTTCTTGCCCATGCCTAATTGCCCTGAACTAAGTGATTTGTTAGGCCATTTCAGAGGGCGTTTAAAAGTCAACCATATTGCTGTGGGTCTGGAGTCAGATGCAGGCCAGACCAGGTCAGGGTGACTGATTTCCTTCCCTAAAGGACATTAGTGAACCAGATGGATTTAGACTGAGAAGTATATTGTCTATTTATTCAGTTTGTCCAGGATGTCTGTCCTTTAGGGTTTGTGGGAAAATCATGAATTTCTGAGCAGTATCTCACCAAAGTGTTCAGGGGCTGGCTGCTGCAATAGAAGGAGACTAAAAGCATTGATATGTTGCCCATTTTCCTCACAGCAACATGGAGCCAGCTTGCACCTAATATTTCAGCCTACATGATCCAATTGTTCTTCTGCTGCTGCATTCTTATGCCCCAACAAGATACTTGACCCCTGTTGTTTCTCTTTAGCTCTCTTTTCAAGTCTGGCTATTTGTTGTTTGTTATTCTACCTTTCACTGTTTCATACCACTATATGTAAAATTATCTGTGATTTAAGCTAGCATGTGATGTGAAAAAAGATTTAAGCTATCTATATTGGATATATCAGAGTTATTTCTACTTACAGAAATTTGAGACAAGATTTCTGTGCACTGATCAAGAAAGAATAAACAGTACTAGGAATTTGTATGTGTCTTTTCGAAATCAGCTTTTAAAATTCTGAATTTCTTTCAGTGGTTCTGCAGTGACTAATTCCCAGTCGCTGAATGTCTGGAAACTGTGGCAGTGAATTTCCATTGTGGTTCTTTTGCTTTTCTGCTGTAACTTCAGAAAAAGAGCCACAAACACATGGGAAAACAGTGTGAATGCTATTTTTACAGGGCACACACAACTCTTCCACCGAAGATTACGGCAGATGTTTGACAGAACCTCTACAAAATGTTATTGCTGTGTGTTTTAGATCAATCCTTGGCCAACAGTATCCAGAATAAAGCAGCCGGCTTGAGCGGCACCCATCCTGTACCTTAAACATTCACTCCTTCTACCACTAATACACAGTGGCAGCAGTGTATACTATTTATAAAGTGCACTCAGCAATTCGCCAGTTGCCCATTATCCTCCTCCTTCATGCAGTATTTATATCTGTCTGCAATCCACAGAGACTCTAGTAGTTCAAGAAGGCAGCTCACTACCACTTTCTCAAGGGCAACTAGGGATGGGCAATAAATGCTGGTCTAACCAGCGATGCCCACATTCTGTAAATTCATTTTTTTTTTACATGAAATTTCATCTGATTTTGCGCGTTTGCAATGACTGACCTCATATCAACAGACACAATGAAATACTAGAAAACCAAGGTCATAGAATATAGAAAATAGGAGCAGAAGTTGACTATTCAGGCCTTTGAGCCTGCTCCGCCATTCATTATGATCATGGCTGATCATCCAACTCAATACCTATTTCCCCCCCCACCCCAATATTTTTGATCTCTTTCACCACCTACATGCATGCTCACTCATCAGTGTGCAGCCTGGAGCCCAACGAGCAAGACTGCCTTCTCCTGATGTCAGCGCACTGACCCAGGAGAAGATTTTTTTTTAATTTGATACAGTTCCCGTCTGAAGCGACGGCAGAGAGCAGGTGTGCTGACATTGTGTTCTGGGTGCAAGAGAGATTCCTCCATATTGCAGCTGCTAACAGTGCTGGTGTGAATTCCAGGGTCTCTGGTGCACACCCCATGAATAACAAGCTGAAACTAGGAACAAAGCAATGTAAAGATGATTACTTGAGGGATGGGTTCATATAATCATAGAATTTACAGTGCAAGGGCGGCACAGTGGTTAGCATTGCTGCCTCATGGCATCGAGGTCCCAGGTTCGATCCCGACTCTGGGTCACTGTCCGTGTGGACTTTGTACATTCTCCCCGTGTTTGCGTGGGTTTCGCCCCACAACCTAAAAAATGTGACAAAGGTGGATTGATCACGCCAAATTGCCCCTTAATTGGAAAAAATGAATTGGGTACTCTAAATAATTTTTTTTTAAAAAGAAGAAGAAAAAATTACCGTGCAGAAGGAGAGACCATTCGGCCCATCTAGTCTGCATCAACCCTTGGAACGATTACCCTATTTAAGCCCACACTTCCACCCCTATCCCCATAACCCAGTAACCCCACATAACCTTTTTGGACACTAAGGGCAATTTTGCGTGGCAAATCTGCACATCTTTGGACTGTGGGAGGAAACTGGAGCACCCGGAGGAAACCCACGCAGACACGGGGAGAATGTGCAGACTCCGCACAGACAGTGACCCAAGCCGCGAATCAAACCTGGGACCCTGGAACTGTGAAGCAACAGTGCTAACCACTGTGCTACCATGCCGCCCGTAATATTGGTATCTAAGCAGACGGGCATAGGAAATGCTTTGAAATAGTGAACTTAAACAATTGCAATAACAATAAGTTAAAGGAAATAGTTTGACTTTTTTTTGTTTTGTGTTTTTTTAATATATATTTAGAGTACCCAATTAATTTCTTTCAATTAAGGGGCAATTTAGCATGCAAACCTACCCTGCAAATCTTTGGGTTTTGGGGGCGAAACACACGCAAACATGGGGAGAATGTGCAAACTCCAATGGCCAGTGACCCAGAGCCAGGACCTCAGTGCAGTGAGGCAGCAGTGCAACCACTGCACCATTGTGCCTCCCTTATAGTTTGACTTTTAGCTTTTCGGAAATAGACAATATTTCCAACCCTCCCTTATCATCATTATTACTCCCTCCATCTTTCCTGCCTCTTTGCAATTAATATTTTGTGTTTAGAGCTGATGATTTCTGTTGATTCAGGATTGGCGCACAAAATTTGGCCTCCGTTCAAGGAAGAATTCTATTGTGTGGGAGTAATGTAATTGGAGTTTCCTTTTGTGTAAAATAGTTTCAAGAATTTTCCTAGCATACAGCGCATTCCTAGCGCGATTCCCGCCCCTGCCGAATCTCCGGTGGCGGAGAATTCGGGACACGGCGGGGGCGTGATTCACGCTGGCCCCCGGCGATTCTCCGGATCGGTGGGGGGGTCGGAGAATCGCGCCCCTGATCTCCATTAGGGCACACAGGGAGCGGGGGGGAGAGGCTGGTTGGGGAGATGGTGAGTGTAGATAGGAGGTATGCGGAGGAGCCCGAGGAAGGATTGTTGAGGAAGAGGCGCAGCCTCCAGGCCTAATTCGACCTGGTGACCACCAGGAAGGCGGAGGTGCGGTGGAGGAAGGCCCAGGGGGTGATCTACGAGTATGGGGAAAAGGCAAGCCGGATGCTGGCGCATCAGCTTCGGAAGCGGGACGCAGCTAGGGAGATCGGGGGAGTTAAGGACAGGGGACGGAGTATGGTGCGGAGTGGGGTCGGCATCAATGGGGTCTTCAGGGACTTTTATGAAGAATTATACCGATCCAAGCCCCCACGGGAGGAAAGAGGGATGGGCCGCTTCCTGGACTAATTGAGGTTTCCAAAGGTGGAAGAGGGACTGGTGGCGGGATTGGGGTCCCGATTGGGCTGGAGGAGCTGATTAAAGGGATAAGAAGCATGCACCGGGGCCGGACAGTTTCCCGGTCGAGTTCTATAAAAAATATATGGACCTGTTGGGCCCGCTGTTAGTCAGGACCTTTAATGAGGCAAGGGAGGGGGGGGCTTTGCCCCTGACGATGTCCCGGGCACTGATCTCCTTGATCCTGAATCATAGAATTTACAGTGCAGAAGGAGGCCATTCGGCCCACCGAGTCTGCACTGGCTCTTGGAAAGAGCACCCTACCCAAGGTCAACACCTCCACCTTATCCCCGTAACCCAGTAACCCCACCCAATACTAAGGGCAATTTTGGACACTAAGGGCAATTTATCATGGCCAATCCACCTAACCTGCACATCTTTGGACTGTGGGAGGAAACCGGAGCACCCAGAGGAAACCCACACACACACGGGGAGGATGTGCAGACTCCGCACAGACAGTGACCCAAGCCGGAATCGAACCTGGGACCCTGGAGCTGTGAAGCAATTGTGCTATCCACAATGCTACCGTGCTGCCCTGAAGCGGGACAAGGATCCCCTGCAATGTGGGTCTTCCAGACCGATCTCCTTGCTAAATGTAGATGCCAAGGTGCTGGCGAAGGTCTTAGCCACGAGGATTGAGGATTGTGTGCCACAGATCATCCATGATGACCAGACGGGGTTTGTGAAGGGGAGACAGTTGAACGCGAATGTGCGGAGGCTTTTGAATGTTATCATGATGCCGGCGAGGGAGGGGGAGGGAAAGCCTTCGATAGGGTAAAGTGGGGGTACCTGTGGGAGGTGCTGAAGAGGTTTGGGTTTGGGGAGGCGTTTGTCAGGTGGGTTAGGCTGTTGTCTGAGGTCCTGATGGCAAGTGTGGCCACAAACAGGAGGAGGTCCGAGTACTTTCGGTTTCACCAGGGGACGAGACGAAGGCTCTTCGCACTGGCGATTGAACCCCTGGCTATGGCACTGAGGGAGTCAAGGAACTGGAAGGGGTTGGGGAGGAGCATAGAGTGTCGCTTTATGCGGACGACCTGCTGCTGTATGTGGTGGGCCCGGTGGGAGGAATGCTGGAGGTAATGAGGATTCTTAGGGAATTCGGGGACTTTTCGGGGTATAAGCTCAACATGGGGAAGAGTGAGCTGTTCGTAGTTTTATCCAGGGGATCAGGAGAGGGGGATTGGTGAGCTCCCACTAAAAAGGGCGGAGAGTAGTTTCAGGTATTTGGGGGTCCAGGTGGCCAGGAGCTGGGGGGCCCTGCATAGGCTTAATATCACAAGGCTGGTGGAGCAAATGGAGGAGGAGTTCAAGAGGTGGGACGTGTTGCCGCTGTCCTTGGCGGGTAGGGTGCAGTCAATCAAAATGACGGTGCTCCCAAGGTTTTTGTTCCTGTTCCAGTGCCTCCCCGTGTTTATCCCGAAGGCCTTCTTTAGGCGGTCAACAGGAGTATAATGGGGTTTGTGTGGGTCCGAGGGTGAGAAGGGTGTTCCTGGAGCGGAGTAGAGATGGGGGGGGGGCTGGCGCTGCCCAACCTCTGGGTGCTACTGGGCTGCCAATGCGACGATGGTGCGCAAGTGGGTGATGGAGGGGGAGGGGGCTGCATGGAGGAGGCTGGAGACGGCGTCTTGTGTGGGTACGAGTCTGGGGGCGCTGGCAACGGCGCCACTGCCGCTCCCTACAAGGAGGTATACCACGAGCCCGGTGGTGGCGGCTGCCCTCAAAATTTGGGGGCAGTGGAGGCGGCATAGGGGGGAAGTTGGGGCCTCGGCGTGGACCCCAATACGGGGGAACCACCAGTTCGCCCCAGGGAGAACAGGTGGAGAGTTTTCGACGTGGTACGGGGCAGGGATATGAAAGTTGGGGGGATCTGTTTGTGGACGGGAAGTTCGTGAGCCTGGGTGAGTTGAAGGAGAAGTATGGGCTCCCCCCGGGAAACACCTTCAGGTACTTACAGGTAAGGGCGTTTGCCAGGTGGCGGAATTCCCACGGCTACTGCCGCACACAGTACAGGACAGGGTGCTCTCGGGGGGGTTGGTGGGAGTGGTTAAGATCTCGGCAACTTACCAGGTGATGCAGGAGGAGGCCTCGGTGGTGGAGGTGAAAGGTAAGTGGGAGGAGGAGTTGGGAGAGGAGATTGAGGAAGGGACGTGGGCAGATGCCCGAGGGAGGATGAACTCTTCCTCATCGTGCACGAGGCTCAGCCTCATACAGTTTAAGGTGCTGCACAGGGCACACATGACCGGGACAAGGATGAGCCGGTTTTTTGGGGGTGAGGACAGGTGTGTTAGGTGCTCAGAGGGCCCAGAAAATCACACCCATATGTTCTGGGCATGCCCAGCGCTGGAGGAATTTTGGAAGGGCGTAGCGGGGACGGTGTCGAGGGTGGTAGGATCCAGGGTCAAACCGGGCTGAGGGCTCGCAATATTTGGGGTGGCAGATGAGCCGGGAGAGCAGGAGGCGAAAGAGGCCGGTATTCTGGCCTTTGCGTCCCTGGTAGCCCGACGAAGGATTCTTCTTCAGTGGAAGGATGCGAGGCCCCCAAGCGTGGAATCCTGGATCAGCGATATGGCGCGGTTCATTAAATTGGAGAGGGTGAAATTCGCCTTGAGAGGGTCGGCACATGGGTTCTTTAGGCGGTGGCAACCGTTCTTAGACTTTCTGGCAGAATGATAGACATTGATCAATGGCAGCAGCAGCTCGGGTGGGGGGGGGGGGGGTTTACTTTATTATTGTTTTTGTTATTTACTGAGGGGGTGTATATACCTGTTGCGTTAAGTCGAGGTGTTAATGTTAATTTATTATTTTGTACAGGGGGAAGGGGGGTATGGATGGTTGCTTTTCCAGACTGTGTTTTGTACCTAACCCTGTTGGGTTCTTTTTTTCTTATTTTGTTATTGATATTTTATGAAAATCTTTAATAAAAATTATTTTAAAAAAAAGTTTTGCTCTTATGCCAGTTGTAGTAACATGTGGCTGGCATTCTCAGATTTCACGTCTAACGGTTGGACGGAAATTATGAGCAAATGCTTAAGTGACAGAGATTTGTAAACATTGCAACCATTTTTTCTGAGTGTTCTCTCCTCCCAATGGTGTCTCTCCTAAGTTGATAAGACCAAAGATCTCTTCGTAATATCAACTCTTGATTTATATTACTGACCAATTTTCACATCTTCCTCTCTGATCTGTTTCCAACATTTCAGAATATGTAAGAAAATAATATCCCTGTGTGATCTTGTTCAAATTTTTGTAGGATTTTGGGAATTGTGTTGAAGCAATATATTTAGAGTATATGGAAAATGCCAATTTTCTTTCAGCACATTTCCACTAAAATTGCCGAAATGGCAGAAAAGATTCAAGAATTTCAAGTGCTAAACCATGTCCAGCACAAACTGAGTTTCTGTGATCTTTTGTGCTCATATAATAATCGTTGGCCAGAAGCCAGCTCTACTCCCATGTCCTTGCAAGGTTTTGGTAATTGCCCCTGTTGTAAGCCAATTACAGAGCCTCTGAACAATGCATTTTGCTTTGGCTCGAAAACACCAAAGCTATTTTTTTATTTCCTTACAAACTGACTCGTAAATAGTTCCGTACAATTTCATTTTCAGTTAGTTAAAATCTGGCTATTCAGTTGGTTGAGGAGACACTGATTAATAATACTCATCTTTTGTGATAAACCCATTTTCAGTTGCATAAATAAAGTAGCACCACATTACCACTTCAGCTATATCAAATAATATTTTAATGCTTGTATTTTTGAAGAAAATTATATTCTAAAATGATGCCTGATTTCACTGGTTCAGGAAAGATTTCTTTTACATGAAACTTTGTTAAAAATAAGACTTGAGCAAACAGTACCTCTTAAAAACTAGCACAGTCATGGGCAGATTGCATCCTGATCATCAATTGCATCTAAAGAAAAAACTCTGCCAATTTATTTTCCTATCATGTAAGAACATAGCTTCGCATTCAGTATTTTTTTTTGTTTTCTACCCTGTTAACCAGCAAGCTTCGGCTGCCAGAATTTCAATGGCATTTAAAAAAAAAAAAATTTAGATTACCCAATTATTTTTTCCAATTAAGGGGCAATTTAGTGTGGCCAATCCACCTACTCTGCACATTTTTGGGTTGTGGGGGCGAAACCCACACAGACACGGGGAGAATGTGCAAACTCCACACGGACAGTGACCCAGAGCTGGGATTGAACCTGGGACCTCAGCGCCATGAGGCAGCTGTGCTAACCACTAGGCCACCGTGCTGCCCATTTCAATGGCATTTGATAAATTACTTCCTCAACATATAAACTTTGATAGAAACTATTAACAATTGGGTAGGGGCTATTTTGTAGGCACTGTGTAGGCTTTGGATGGCCAAACCAAAGGCAAGTGTCTAATGTGAATTATTGAACATTCGACTTAGTGCTTTATTTTTATCTAATTTTGTTGTAGTCTTGTCATGCACTTTGTTTGATTATGTTTGATATTAACAACAGTAGATTGGCATGGAACAACATAAATTGCTGACTTTATGACAAAGGTTATGGATTAACTGCATGATGAACACTGCAAACTCACATAAAACTCACATAATTAAATAATGGAGAGCTTGTGGCAGTAGATATGGCGGTGCTCATTTCAACCTTCATTTACAACCAATGAGTAACAAGGAATCATTTATTTTGGACAAGAGTCACTTCCAACAGAAAGATAATGGGAACACTTTTAATGAAATACGAGTGATTGTGGTAAGAATTGGCTAAAAGAGTTTAACTGATTCTCTACAATATTGACTGCAGTGGCAGATATAATGCAGAATTGGACAGAATGCGATGTGAACTAACCATGGAAAAACCTCAAACATGCTTCGATTTATAGTTCAGTTGTAGAAAATAGAATTTTCTAAGCTTTGATTGTTTATGAATATTGTACTGAAATAGTACTTGTAGTGATTCAAGGTTGCTGTTGTTGGGTTTATACTTTTATGACTCCTGTGTCAGCATTTTACAGACTAGAACTGTATATGCTGTCAAACTAGCATGGCTTTAAGGAATCCTGCCTGATTGCTGTTTATTTTTATTCAAATTAAAAACGTTAGATTGTATGTTTTTGAGTGTTTTTTGAAAATTTCAATATAAAATAACATTGCCTGTAAAGAATAGTTTGTCCAGACATGGTTTTCTGTTGGGATTGATGTGTTAGCCTTTAAGCGCACAGACATTATTAGTATCCTTGTCTAGACATGAGATCAGATACCTATGTGGTCATGACCTCACTCATCCTTCAAAAAAACACACACACTGGTTTCAAAGGTGTATGTGCTTAAATAATGTAGTGCCCAAAACATTGGGAGACTTTCAGCAAATACAGAGGATAATACATAGTTTTCAGTCTGTCTGAGACAATGTAAATTACAAAATTAAGATGCTTTTAACCATTCTTACAGCTGATTACTTACGACAACTTAATTTTGTTATCACTCGGATCAACTCAGGAACTTGCATTTATGCTACCTTTGGACCTTTCATACAGAAGGGTATGTGGAATACGTAGACAGTTGGAGCAGGAGGAGGCCACTCAGCCCTTCGAGTCTACTCCGCCATTCATTATGATCATGGCTGATCATCCAACTCAATAGCCTGATCCCACCTTTCCCCCATATCCCTTGATCCCTTTAGCCCCAAGAGCTATGTCTAATTTCTTCTTGAAATTACACAATGTTTTGGCTTCTGTGTTTACTTTCTGTGGTAGCGAATTCCACAGGCTGACCACTCTGGATGAAGAGATTTTTTTCCCACTTCTGTCCTAAAAGGTCTACTCAGTATCCTCAAACTGTGACCCCTTGTTCTGGGCTCCCCCACCATAAGGAACATCCGTCTTGCATCTACCCTCTCTAGTCCTGTTAGAATTTTATAGGTTTCTGTGAGATCCCCACCTCATTTTTATGAATTCCAGCAAATACAATCCTAACCGACTCAATATCTCCTCATAGGTCAGTCCTACCAGCCCAGGAATCAGTCTGCTAAACCTTTGTTCCACTCCCTCTTGAGCAAGAACATCCTTTCTCAGATAACAGAGCAAAACTACATGCAATATTCTAGATGTCGCCTTACCAAGGCACTGTACAATTGCAGCAAGGCATCCTTGCTCCTGCGCTCAAATCCTCTTGCTATGAAGGCCAACACACCATTTGTCTCCGTTACTGCCTGCTGCACCTGCATGCTTACCTTCATTGACTGGTGTACAAGGACACTCAAGTTTCCTTGCAAATTCTACCCTCCTAATTTATGGAAATTCAGAAAATAATCTGCCTTCCCGTTTCTGCAAAGTGGATAACCTCGCATTTATCCAAATTATACTGCATCTGCCATTCATTTGTCCACTCACTCAACTTGTCCAAATCACACTGAAGCATCTCTGCATCCTCCTCACTGCTCACCTCCCCACCCAGTGGTGTGTCATCTGCAAATTTGGAGATATAACATTTGGTATATATTGTGAATAGTTGGAGTCCCAGCTCCGGTACCTGCGGTACCCCACTAGTCACTGACTGCCATTTGGAAAAAGACCCATTTATTCCTACTCTTTGTTTCCTATCCGCCTACCAGTTTTCTATACATCCCAGTACACTGCTCCCAATCCCATGCACCTTTATTTTACACGCAATTCTCTTATGTGGGACTTAGTCAAAATCCTTCTGAAAGTCCAAATAAACCACATCCACTGGCTCCCCCTCGTCAACTCTACCAGTTACATTGTCGAAGTACTCCAATAAATGTATCAAGCATAATTTCCCTTTCATAAATCCATGCTGATATTGTTCACTCCTGCTCCTGTTTTCCAAGTGCTCTGCTATAGAATCTTTGATAATGGATTCTAGAATTTTCCCCCACTGACGTCAGGCTTACTGGTCTATAATTCCCTATTTTCTCTCTACCTCCCTTTTTAAATAGTAGTTTCCTTTATTAAGATTCAGGACCCTATCAACTATGTCACTCTCCATCTTGATTGAAAATTCTATCATGTTGTAGTTGCTCATCCCCTAGGGGTCTTGCACAACTAGATTGCCAATGATTCCTTTCTCATTGTACGATACCCAGTCTATGATGTCTCTTGCTGATTCCTCAATGTATTGGTCCAGAAAACCATCCAATATGCACTCCAGGAATTCCGGCAGTACGGCACTGTGACTAATTTTATTTGTCCAGCCTATATGCAGATTAAAATCACCCATAATTACAGATGTTCCTTTATCCCATTCATGTCTAATTCCCTGTTTAATGCCAGTTTGGGGTCTACATATAACCCCTATTAATGTTTTTTGCCCCTTGGTGTTTTTCAGCTCCACCGTACAGATTTCACATTGTCAGAGCTAATATCCTTTCTCAGTATTGCGTTAATTTCCTCTTTAACCAGCTATCGTCTTTTACTTTTGCCTGTCCTTCCTAAATACTGAATACCCCTGGATGTTCAGTTCCCATCCCTGGTCACCCTGCAGTAATGTCTCCATAATCCCGAGTATATCATACCCATTTACATCTATTTGCACGATTAATCCATCCACCTTTATTGTGAATGCTGTTGTCACTTTAACATTACTTGTCCCGTTCCCACTATTTTTCATTGTGGCCCTGTTTGAATTTGGTCCATGGTTTCTCTGCCTATCACTTACCCATATGCAATTCGTGAACATACAAAAAAGATCGGATATAGACCAACTGGACCATTGAGTCTATCCTATTTAGTCCTGCCATAACCATCATATGGATTCAGCCGAGGAATGAAAAGTGGGCAGGCACACTACAGGGAGTGTATAATAGATCCCAAACAGTGAAAGGATGATAGAAGAGCAAATATATAGGCAAATCTCTGAGAAATGCAAAAATAGTAGATGGGTAATGGCAGGGGGTTTTAATTACCCCAACATTAACTGGATTAATTTTAATGCAAAAGGAATAGAAAGGAATAATTCTTCAGGTGCTATGTCCCAACACGAGAGGGTGCAGTTCTCTAGCCTTGCTAAAATTTAAGTGGACTACGGCTGGGATCCTACGGATCTACACACTAGATGCGGGGTTCGCGATGGCATGCGTCGGGGTGACCGGGATTCGTGCTGGGCGGCAGACCCGTTGAACGTCTCTCTACCTGCCCCGATAGCCACAGCTCATTTCCCGATGTCCCATCAGGGCTTCCCGCTCTAATTCGGCAGGACCATGAAAATAGTTTGTTAGAGCTATTCTTTTATTAATTTAGAGTACCCAATTTATTTTTCCAATTGAGGGGCAATTTAGCATGGCCAATCCACCTAACATGCACATCTTTGTGGTTGTGGGGGTCAAACCCATGCAGGGATGGGGAGAATGTGCAAACTTCACACAGACAGTGACCCAGGGCAGGGATTGAACCCGGGTCCTCAGTGCCGTAGGCAGCAGTGCTAACCATTGTGCCACCACGTTGCCCCCATTAGAGCTTTTCTACATGTCATTGACAAGCAGGATACACCATTCACTAGCCACCTGGGATTCTCTGCCCGCTCCCCCCTCCCCCGCCCAACCAAGAGCCACACTGGCATGAATTGGTGAAAGTATTGAGGATTGTGGACCTGGCGGCTTTCAGTCAGAGGGGTTGCAAGGTCCTCCCAACATTTACCGCAGGATGCCGAGGGGGTTCATCATGGGAGGTGAGGGTCAGGACTTGTCTACTGGGCTGGAAGGGCTCAGATCGGGGGTTTCTGGGTTGGGGCTCATTTGGCTGCTCTATCCACCTGCAGCCCTTAAATTCATTGAACAGTCAGTATGTAAAAATTAAAAGTTTTCTCAAGTTCTTCTGATCTGTACGCATAAACCCTTTAAAATGTCTTGTCAGTATGCCAAGTTTAAAAGTCCGTGAGATATAGGTAAAAGTTATTCCTTTAAACTGGTGGAAAACTTTGAAGTGGTTTTCACGTAATTAATTTCATCTTTGATGTCTATGCAAATAGCTAGAAGCGTCTCCTCAGATAATGAAGCAATCTATATTTGGTCTTCCCATCCTTTTTCTTTGTTTATTATGAACCTCTTGAATCTCCCTTCTGAATGCCTCCTACTGGTCTGATTTGATTTACCTTCACTTGGCTTTTTCTAGTCCACTTTTGCTGAATCTCTTCTCAGCTTATTAAAAGTAGCCTTACCCCAAGTCAAAACTGTTTTGGCCTGTTTTATCTCTGTCCTTTTCCATAGTTTTGTTAAAAGTAACTGAATTACTAGCACTACCATTAAATTGCTCTCCACTGCCAATTTTTTAAGATTAAGATAGATAGTTTTTTGAAGAATAAAGGGATTAAGGGTTATGGTGTTCGGGCTGGAAACTGGATCTGAGTCCATAAAAGATCGGCCATGATCTCATTGAATGGCGGAGCAGGCTCGAGGGGCCAGATGGCCTACTCCTGCTCCTAGTTCTTATGTTCTTATGTTCTTCCATCTGCCCAGCTTCATTAACTTGCCAGTCAAGCCATGTTTTTAACATTGGAGATTTTACAAATATGTATGGGCAATTATGTTTACTTAAACCTTTTAACATATTTTAACACCTTTTTTTAATTTTAAGTTTTTTTCTATTTTAATAAAGTTTCATATTTTATTTCTTTATTCACAAATAATATGATGAAGGGCTTAGCCAAGTTGCTTATCTGACTGACTAATTCTGCAATTGCAAGGTTAGTTTATTTTACATCTACCCATTCCCTCAATGTTATTTTAGGGAATTTGGCCTAGTTTCCATTTTATGTGTAAGTGGACGAGCCACGGAAATACTCGGGTACATTACATATTTTTATATATCAATGTTTATTATAAGCTGCACAGGTCAATAAGATGGTTAAGAAGGCATATGGAATAATTTCCTTTATTAGCTGAGGCATAGAATATAAGAGCGTTAAAAAAAAGAAAATTAAAATTTATAGTCAGTAACATGAAAAATATTCCAAGCCACATGAATAATGGCATAATGGATGATGAAAGAAATAGACTTAGCACAGGGACATTAAAATGGATCTGGGAGTGATATTGAATCCATCACTTTCAATATTGCTACAATATACAGAAGTAATTAAAAGTACAGAAGGTTACACTGGAACAATGTAAAAAGTGCGCAGTTCTGGTCACTTTGTTACAGGAAGAATTGAATCACTTTGAAATGAAATGAAAATCGCTTATTGTCACAAGTAGACTTCAATGAAGTTACTGTGAAAAGCCCATAGTCGCCACTTTCCGGCGCCTGTTCGGGGAGGCTGGTACGGGAATTGAACCGTGCTGCTGGCCTGCCTTGGTATGCTTTAAAAGCCAGCTATTTAGCCCAGTGTGCTGAACCAGCCCCTGGAGAGGGTACAGGGGAGATTTACAAGGATGTTGCCAGGGTTGTAACATTGTAGCTATTGGATAGGCTGGACTTGTTCTCCTTGGAACAAAGATGGCTGAGGAGAGATTTGATTGAGATGTACAAATTTGTGAGGGGCCTGGATCTAGTGGATGGAAAGGCCTATTTATCCTAGCAGAATGGTGAGTGACTAGAGGACACAGATTGAAAATGCCTCATAGATGGATTAAAGGGGCGATGAAGAAACAAGAGGGTGGTAGGGGCCTGGAACTCACTGGATGAAAGGGCGACAGAGGCAGAAAACCTAACCTCATTTAAAAGGTGCTGGGATGTGCACCTGAAGTGCCACAACCTGTAGGGTTACAGAACAAATACTGGAAAGTGGGATTGACTGGGTGGTTCATTTTCTCAGCTGCTGCTTTCAACTTTCAAGATTCTTTGATTCTGTCTCGTTCGGGTTCGTGTCAGGTATGCTCTGTGCACCACTTTTAGCTGCATGAGGCTAGCCTTGCGCAGGAAGAGGTGGAGTTAGCCCTGTTCAGTGCTTCACTCCAGAGTCCCCATCCTACTTCAGACCCCCTCCCATGTTTCCCTTGTTTCGTCTAGAGGGGAGCATGTCCTTTCTAAAAGTCGTCTGTATATGTCCCCGCAGATCCCCTTTCCCAGACTGTTCATGTCCAGTGACACCTCCAACATTACGTCTTTCGGGATCCTAGGGTACTTTGTTGTCTCCTTGCAAAACAAGTTTTTAATTTGTAGATGTCGGAATTTCTGTCAAATCGGGAGTTCCAGTGTCTCCGTCAGCTCTCCTAGGGTGGCTTGTCTGTCCCCGTGTAAAAGCCCCGAACCATCAGAGTTCTCCCCCTGCCCAGGTTAAATTTGTAGCCTGAGAAGGCTCCGAACTCTCTTAGAAGCTCTGTGATTTCTTCCAGCCGTTTTACGGGTCCGAGATGTAGAGGAGCAGGTCATCCGCATAGAGTGAGACTCTGTGCTTTCTGCCTCCTCTTCGGATTTCCCTCGTCTCACAGGGTGAACAGGAGAGGGGACAACATCTCTGCCTTGTGCCACTGCAACTGGAAATATTCAGAGCTGGTGGTGTTGGTCCGAATGTTTGCCTTGGGGGCGGTGTGCAGGAGTTCCACCCATGATGTGAACCCTGTCCCTAACCAAACCGCTCCAGTACATCAATGAGGTACTTCCACTCTACTCTTTCGAAGGCATTTTCTGCATCCAGGGAGCTGATCATCTCTGGCGTTCTCTCCTCTTGTGGGATCAGTGTCACATTCAGCAGGCATCTGATGTTCGCAGTTATATGTCTACCCTTAACAAACCTTGTCTGATCCTCTGCGATCACCTCTGGTACATTCTCCAGTCTCTTGGCCAGGACTTTGGCGAATATATTTGCATCCACTTTGAGCAGTGAAATCGGTCTGTGTGATCCGCATTTGGTCTTTGTCTTTTTTGTGTATTAGCGATGCGGTGGGCTGTGTTAGCATTGGAGGCAGAGTGCCTCTCACTAGTGAGTCTGCAAACATCTCCCGTAGATTTGGGACGAGAGCCGTCGCAAATTCTTCATGGAAATCTGCTGCCTGCATGGAGTTGATACACACCATGACCTCTCCCAGCTCTATTGGTGCTTCCAGCTCCCTCCGTCTATCATCCCCCATGACTGGCATGTCCAGTCCATCGAGATACTTTTTAATCCCCAAGTCCTCGTCAGAAGGCTCAGAGGTGTACAGCCCCCAGTAGAAGGCCTTGAAAGCTTTGTTGACCTTTTTTGGTTTGGCTGCCAGACTGCCTCTGCTATCCTTCACCTGTGCTATTTCCCTCGCGGTTGTCTGCTTTCTCAGCTGGTGAGTCAACTGGCAGCTAGCCTTCTGTCTGTGCTTGTAAAGGCTCGCCCATGTCTGGCAGAGTTGGTGCACTGCTTTCCTGGTAGATAGCAGGTTAATGTCCATTTGTAGCATTTTCCTCTCCACCAGAAGCTCTATCGTTGGCCTCGGAGTACCTTCTGCCGACCTCCAGTATGGAGTCGATCCGTTGTTGCCTAGCCACCCTCTCTTCCCTATCTCTCTGGGCCTTGTAGGCTATGATTTCTCCTCTAATTACAGCCTTCAGTGCCTCCCAGAACGTGGAAGGTGACATACTCACCAATGGATGACTTGTGATGTTTCCTGGCAGAACTTGTCGGCCAAGAGGGTTGTGTTGAACCTCCATGTGGGACGTTAGGTACAGCAGACTCCAACCTCACGTGGAGTGTGGTCAGAGGTTATGATCGTGGAGTGTTTCACGCTGGCTATTTCTGGAAGCACCGATTTCCCCACTACAAAGTCAAAGCGGGTGTGGACCTTGTGTACTTGTGAGGAAAACAAAAACTCCTTCTCACCTGGGTTCAGGAGCTGCCATGGGCCAACTGCCGCCAACTGCTCCATAAACGTTCCCAGTTCCCTAGCCATGGCTGTCATTTTCCTCGTTCTGGGGTTTGATCTGTATGCCAGTGGGTCCTGTACACTAAGTCCCCACCCCACATAATCACTCAGTGCATATCTATGTCGGGGATTTCTGCCTTGGTCTTCATAATAAATTCCGTGTCGTCCCAGTTCAGCACGTACAGATTTACCAGGACTACTGGTGCCCCGTGTAGGACACCGCTGACCATGACGTACCGTCCCCCTTGGTCCGTAATCGTCCTTGTCGCCGTAAACAGTGTCCTGTTGCTTATCAAAATAGCTACTCCCCTTGCTCTCGTCCCGTAGCAGGAATGGTAGGTCTGTTCCACCCAGCCCTTCCTCACCTGCAGTTGGTTCTTCTCCCTCCATACTTTTAAGGCGGGTGAAGACTCTGGATATTTCACTGGGCTGCTAAGTCCCCAAACTTTACAGGCGATAATCCTGGTGGGTGGGGGGGGTTTCTGTACCCCCCCTTCCTGCAGGATCAACCATACTTACCTGACCGATGCGCTTCTGCACTCTCAGGTTCCCTTTGTTAGAGGGCCATCCATAATGGCCGCAGTCTCATTCTCATCATGAGGTTTCCCTTTGTCCAGGGGCCACCCAACATGGTTGGTTGGCAACTGTGTGTGTCCCATGTGGATGGGCCCCTGCACTCTGGGGTTTCCCTTCGTTTAGGGACCCTCTAAAGTTGCTGCTTAAAGTTCCATCTTTCTGAACCTGACCTGCTGAAGTCAGTCTAGAGTCCTTCCCTTCCTTATTGTTATGTTTCTCTCCCCCCCCCCCCCCCCCCGTTGTCCCAATTCACACCTCTATCCTTTCTGCCCTCCCCCATGCCACCCTTTCTATTTGTCCTGTAGCCACGTAAAATGGCTGCGTTCCGATTAATCTGGCCAAAACCCAGTTTAAAATGGCTAACCCAAAAGACTGCTGGGAAAAGCAGCTAAGAAGACACAAGCAGGCAGCTGCAGACAGTATTGCATATTCGGCTCTGGGAAGTTCGCCCAGATCGATACTCAGGGCTATCAACAGCCCATCAACCCAGGTATTTGCCGTTGCATTCAGGACTGTTTGCAGCCCATCTATTCAGACATCCACCGTTAAATTGGCTATCCCCGGGAACAATTGCAACATATTAGCAATTGAATACCGGGCCAGACCTGTCGGCGCCTGCAGTGGCCGAAACAAAGACCGGTGAGCACCCACCCCCCGATCGAGGAATCGCCTCACCATTGGACACATCGACCCCAGAGATTGGGGACAGATCCAATCACTTGGGACTCAGGGTCAAGGGCCGCCCCGGGAGGCGGGAAGCCCCTGGGTCCTATAAAAGTGAGGGTCCAAGTTCAGATCTCTCTCTCTCTCCTCTTCGCCTGCTCGAGACCTTCGCAAGAACAGCAACCAGCAACTGTAAGTTTGAATCCAGCGATCGCTATCCGGTAGAGACACCTAGCCACTGACCTGTAGCAGCCTTTTGAATCCCGCGGGCCAGATCTGATTGGACAAGCCATTCGTTTCCCTGACCTGGTGGGCTCTTCCTAAGTTAAGTATTGGCCAGTAGTGATAGGTTTATTATATAGATAGTAGTATTAGTGTATTAATATTGCTTGTTGTATATAATAAATGACCGTTGTTTTAATCCTTACTAAGCGGTGTGCTGTGTTATTAATCATAACCTGAACTTGAACCACGTGGCGGTATCATAAAGATACCTGGCAACTCATGAGCAAAGGTGACGTAATCAGAGCAAATAGACTAAGGTTAAAAAGAGCAACAGTCCCCCTACCTTCCCCTTCCCCTGTCAGGCACACTCTCCCTGCTGGGAGATGCAACATGCCCCCCCCCCCCATTCTCTCTCTCTCTCTCTCTCATGATTCCTCGCGTTAGCTTTCCCTGCAAATGTGGTGGCCCCCTTCCCAGGGCTGTTCTGACCCGCTCCTATGTCCGTTCCGTTGCTGTCATCTCTGTCTCCTCCTCACCCTTTCCAGGGCTCTTATGCCCGCCCCTTCCTCCCTATGACCTAATTTTCCTACTCATAGCGAGGCAGTGCAGACCGGCACAAAATTGTCCATGTCCATAACTTTTTCTCCCTGCGTCTTCCTCACCGCTGCCTCATTTGCCTTTTGTCCAGACTATTAATACGAACAAACTCCACGCTTCTGCTTTGGTGGTGAAGTAATGTTCTTTGTTCTGGTACGTCACCCAGAGCCTGGCTGGGAATAACATCACAAATTTTACACTGTTTTTGTACAGGGCTGACTTTGTGTGGTTGAACTCTGTCCTGCGCTTTGCCAGGTCCGCCCCAATGTCCTGACATTTCCTTACTTGGTGCCCTTCCCAAAAGCTTGCTTTGGTCTGCTGAGCCCAGTGTAGTATCCTCTCCCCGTCCTGGTACCTGTGCAGTTTGGCTATTATCGCCCTGCTCCCCCACCTTGGGCTTTGGTCGGAGCGACCTGTGCACCCTGTCGATGTCCAGTGACTTGGAGAAGCTGTCCCTTCCAACCAAGTTGCCCAGCATCTGGGCCAAGTAGTCAGCTGGGTCGAGGACCAAGAAAACCGATTCGGGCGACAGAATATGCGAATAGTTGGCCTGCAGAGAGGATTGAGGGCAGAGACCCAACTAACTATGTAAGCCAGATGCTGGGCCTTTCTGAGCTCTTGGACCATTCTCCCTGGGCTTCCAACTTCTTTCCCATCCCGTCGAACGCTGTCTGCAAGGCAGTCAATGCCTCCGCCACTCTGACCACCATTTGGATCTGCACCTTAATCTCGTCTTTCATTGCTATCAGTTCCTTAGTTAGCAATGTCTTCCAACCATCTCCAGGTGAGGAGTGGGAATTGCCGGTCTCCCTCTCTCGGGGGTGGCCAGGGACCCCTCGCCTTGTGGGTCCGACGACTCACTCACTTGCTGCTCTTGTCCTTTTCCACCGTTTCTGGCTTCCCTGCGGTCTCTTGAGCTGATGCTTCCTGGCATACTTTTCTTCTTCCTTGTCTTTGAAGTTGAGGAGATGAATGAGTCCGATTTCTCGGGCTAAATTCGGCCCAAAGTGCCTAGGTCGCTGTGTTCTGGCGGAGAGCCACTTGATGTGCGACGACTCAGCACATTCCCGTCACCGAAAGTCCCAAGAGTTCCAATTTTAACCATAAAGATTATCAGATTCGAATTTTGCAATCTGCCACTAAACATTCCATGTCTCTTTTCAGTCTTTCGCACTTAGAGACTTGCAGTAAGTCTAAGCTTGTTGCATGAGTTGACAACTTAATCCAAAGGTCTATGACCATCTGCAAAAAAAAATTATTGATATCCAAAATAGTTCCATGTTTATGTAACTTCTATGCAGGTCCTCTCATTCTCCTTAAATTACATACATCAAATGACATGAACACCATCTTGTTACTTCATTGTTTACATACTTCAATCAAATCATCTTTCTAGATTAAACATCTAATGTTCTTTGAGCCTAGCATGATAATTAATGGCTTTTAAACTATATCGATGAAACTACTCTCTGCGTAACCTTTTCCAGGGCCTTGGTTTCCCCCATGATCTAGATGAGATTCATCCAGGGTCTTGTCAAATGATCTTTTCTGATTGTCCTAGCTAAACATCAAAATACTACTTTGCTACAGCTTCTCAGTAATGGTAACGAAACTTTAGAGATTTATGCACTGTAGCATCTAGGTCTCTTTCCTGCTCAACAGACATGAATTCAGAACCTAGCATGATGTGCACATGTTTTGTGTGAGCTCAACTTAGCTGAATAACACTACATTTATATACATCAAATGTAATTTGCCAGATACGGGTCCTTTCCGATCTCATTTCCACGATTGGTATCCTTTAATTTTCTTGAACACTAGTGCGGTTCTTGTGTCTTCCTGCAGCATGTGGAAGGTACCAGATAGTTGATGCAGATTGTGCCAATTAATGGCCCTCCTTTAACAGGTCATCAAGCAGAACCGCTACTATTAATGACAGTCATCTGCTGCAAAAATTAAACAAGTTCTCTTATCTAACCTCTAATCGAATAGGCCTCAATCTTTTACAATAGCAATTGTTACACCTAGTCAAAGCTTTTTGCAAAAGCAAAGACACGATGTTTACCGGGCCAACTTGACCTATCAACCTAATAACTTTCTTGTGGAATTCAGTCATGTTGATAAGATATGATGTTTTTTGGAAAGCATGTTGCAAGTCTCTAATAAGTTCTTCTCCGTCAAGGTCTCCAAAACACAATATTCCTAATGATGCCTTATGACAACTATAATTGATGTTAAACTTGCTGAGATTATAATTTCCCAATTCTAACTTGTTGCCCTTTGTGAGTGTCAGTATAGCAAGAGCTAACCTCGAGACTATATAGTCAATCCCAGATAGTGGCAAACTATTAAATATAGGAACAAGAACTTCACACAGCACAGCGCTTGTTTCTTTAAACAAGGAACAAGAATGTTCTTCTCTTCAGCAAATAAGAAAACTAAATGCCTTTTCCCTATCCTTTCCCAGCATGCTTTTTCACATCTAGAAATTCAAATCTGTCACTCACTTGCTAACTCTTCCAACTAAAGGAACATAAATATATTGAGTACTCAAAAGAGGAGGTTGGGTAGTAGACTAATAGTGCCATGCTAATATATGGCATTTTTCAGGAAGTGCAATAAATCCATTTTAGTCTAAGAAATGTTAATTACTTATTAGTACTGATAAAACTAACTTTAGAACAACAAACACACTAACGTATAAACGCTTCACCGTATCCGTGATATTACATGTAAAAAAAGATTGAGGTATATCTGCTTTTTTTTCTAATTCATGAGTTGCATACAACATTTATATAAATTCCGAGCTGTGCATTCGCACAATTTTGTTAGTGGTTGCATTTGAAGTATAAATGGCTCAACAGGCAAAATACTGACCCATAAGGTTGTGCAAAAGTAAAATATTGTTGATGGTGGAAATCTTAAATAAAGAAAGAAAACACTGCAAGTACACAGAAAACACTAGCAGGTCATCTCTCTGTGGAGAAAGAAACAGCATTAAGGTTTCAGGTTGCCTTCCATAATAGTATGTATGCAGCCTTGTGAAACTGGGTTTCTGTCTTACATAGCCTAACAGATTTATGATGACCAACACTTGAAATCAAATTTGAATAAGAGGAGAACAGCAGTTGTTGGTCACTTCCCCTAAATTGGAACAAACCAAGATTCCCAGTTAACATTAAAATCTCCAGATTTGTAAGCTGTGTGGTTTAGAAGACTATAAAACTAACAAAGCGGATCTTGTTCACCAGTCCGGTCTTAATTGTTAAGTTCTATAAGTTCATAAAATTGATTAAGGGATGTTTTAATTCCAAAATTTTTAACTGAGCTGAAAAGAATTAAAGGTCACTTGACTTGCACCCATTTTGGGTCCTCCACTGCAAACTGTCATACAAATCAACAATTTATTACAATAAGTTTGATGTTAATATGTAATTCATATAAATTGGGTCATGGTCAAATAAACACGTATTGCGTGACTCGTTTTGTTGCTCAGCTAGCTACTCCAATTAGTGGGATTGAGATTGCACTGCTGTAAACATTGAGTAAGAACATTGGAATGTCAATGCTATATAATAATTGCAGGCTATTGCATCATGATGAATGTTTTTCAGACTCTAGTTTAGCCTAGTTCTGCAAAACAAGCATTCCATCTGAACCTTGAAGCTCTTCTCTGTCTATCCTATTTTTCCTGTAAATATTTGATTTGTACAAGTGTAGATTCAAAATATGCAGTGAGAGCAACACATATTCAGTGGTTTGTACATAAACATTCTCCATTTTATTTTATCTTTCACTTATTAAAAGGAACAAGTTGAATGTATTGACTAAAACATTGTTTAGCTAATTAAAGTGAATTCCTAATTTCAATCAAACCATTACAACGACATCTTCCAAGTGATTCTTAGCGAACACCATACAGAAAATAGCATCATAGGCAGATCGAAGTACATGCAGGACAAATGTATGCCGAGGATTAGCAAGTAGGCATACAGAAAACGTGATAATCAGAAGTGAAATATGAAAGAAATGTTAGCTATGCAAAGCCTGCTGAAAGGAGGTAGGGTCCAGAAAAACCTCAGTGTCCCAAAAGGGTAATAGGTAGAGCCGTAGATGCTACAAATCGAAGCAAGAAAGACTTCCATCACTGTAACAACCAAGGATGATCAGGATTTTCTACTTCAAATAGTGCTATGAGTTCTTTTATGTCTATTTGACATAAAAGTACCGGGCGGGAACGCTCAGTTTAATGTTTCCGAAAGTGGGTCCCATCAGGAATGTACAATTCCATCAATATTGCATTAAAATCTCAACTAAGACTATTTGCTTAAATCCTGATTTCAGACAATTACTGATTCAGAGACGCGAGTGTTGCTCCTGAGCCAAGCTGATACCCAAGAATCCTGTGGGTCAAAGTTAGCCTCCTCGCAGGGATGTTTTTTAGGATGCCAAGCCCTTGAAAATCTTTTTCATCTAGAACAATATAATCTACTCCCTCAAATAAAAACATAAAATGCTGGAAATATCTAGCAAGTCTGGCAACATTTGTGGAGAGGGTAACTGAGTTAATGTTGCAAGCCATGACATTTTCATTAGAGCTCCATAAGACCATAAGACATAGGAGCAGAATTAGGTCATTTGAAGCCTACATGTGACAAGCGATTTTCATTTTATTTTTCATTTCAATCATGGCTGATATTTTTCTCATCCCCATTCTCCTGCCCTCCCCCCATAACCCCTGATTCCCTTATTGATCAAGAACCTATCTATCCCTGTCTTAAAGACACTGTGATTTGGCCTCCACAGCCTTCTGTGGCAAAGAGTTCCACAGATTCACCACCCTCTGGCTGAAGAAATTCCTCCTCATTTCTGTTTTAAAGGATCGTCCCTTTAGTCTGAGATTGTGTCCTCTGCTTCTAGTTTTTCCTACAAGTGGAAACTTCCTCTCCATGTCCACTTTATCCAGGCCTCGCCGTATACTGTAAGTTTCAATAAGATTCCCCTCATCCTTCTAAACTCCAAACGAGTACAGACCCAGAATCCTCAACCGTTCCTCATACGACAAGCTCTTCATTCCAGGGATCATTCTTGTGAACCTCCTCTGGACCCTTTCCAAGGCAAGCACATCCTTCCTTAGATACGGATCCCAGAACTGCTCACAATACTCCAAATGGGGTCTGACCAGAGCCTTATGTAGCCTCAGAAGTATATCCCTGGTCTTGTATTCTAGCCCTCTCGTCATGAATGCTAACATTGCATTTGCCTTCCTAACTGTCTGAATGAACCTGCACGTTAACCTTAAGAGAATCATGAACAAGGACTCCCAAATCCCTTTGTGCTTCTGATTTCCTAAGCATCTCCCCATTTAGAAAATAGTCTATGCCTCCATTTCTCCTTCCAAAGTGCATAACCTTGCACATTTCCACATTGTATTCCATCTGCCACTTCACTGCCCACTCTCCTAGCCTGTCCAAATCCTTCTGCAGCCTGCTGCTTCCTCAATACTACCTATCCCTCTGCAGATCTTTGTGCCATCTGCAAACGTAGCAACAGTGCCTTCAGTTCCTTCTTCCAGATCATTAATATATATTGTGAAAAGTTGTGGTCCCAGCACCGACCCCTAAGGCACACCATTAGTTACCGGCTGCCATCCTGAAAAAGACCCCTTTATCCCCACTCTCTGCCATCTGTCAGTCACCCAATCCTCTATCCATGCCAGGATCTTACCTTTAACAACATGGGCTCTTAACTTATTTAACAGTCTCCTATGCGGCACCTTGTCAAAGGCCTTCTGGAAATCTAAATAAATCACGTCCATTGGTTCTCCTTTGTCTAACCTCCTTGTGACTTCCTCAGAGAAACTCAATCTACTCCTGCCTATGCTAGCAAACAGCAGCATTCATTTTTGGGGGATCTGCTGATTTTAGTATTGATGCCACAACAGAGAAAGAAATTTATGTTAGAGGCAACCCTATATCCATGTTGGACCTGCTTAGCTTAAAATGTATTGCAGTATGTTTCTAAGATTGGTACTTTTTATGTGTTTGATTTTTTCCAAACTGTGTTTTTAACATTTTTATTAACAGCAGGAAAGACTTGGTATTAATGTGTTTAAAGAGTCCATGGAATCTTGGACACACAGGCATCATGAGAACTTGAGAAAGTTACTCAAGAACACAGGAGTTCAATTTGTATTTAACTGAGCGAAGTATATCTTGTTCTGGCACAATCTTCCTCTTCACATCCTCATATGGAAACCAGCCAGCAGAAATAAATGGCGCTGGACTGAGGGCAAACATCTAAAAATACTTATTTTCAAACCCCATAATGCATCAGACAAGAACTCAGAAAACATATACTTTGAAGAAGTAAGTCTTTAATATAAGCATCGTTATTCTCATTAAAATGACGAATTGACTTAATGGGACATGGTCAGTCCAGGCATATTCAAGCTGACTTATCCATTGCATTAGCACAGCAAGGTTTTCCCACAGCGAAGAAATACTTGTTTAAGTGTTAGTCGTCTTTGGCGGCCATCAATTTGGAACCTTTGGAGTTTGATTTAACTTTACTTTGTTGAACAGCTGGTTCAGCATATTTAACTTTAAGATAAGAGGCTATTTTGAGGTCCAAATCAATCAATTCCTAAAATGTTTACTTTGTGCCATTAGAGGTGGATGGCTGGCTTACTTTGGTGATCTTTCAGTACCAGAAGATGATGCCAGTGCTGTCCATGTCCTAGTTCTAATAATTCAATTCCATGGAAAGTATTTCAGGTGTTCTTACTTGTAGTACTGTATACAGTTCTGGTCTCCTTATTTACAAAAGAAAATAAATGTGTTTGAAGCTATTCAAAGAAGTTTCACTTGACTGATAGCTGGCATGTGGAGTTATCTTCTGAGGGAAGGTTGGACAGGTTATATCTACTGGAGTTCAGAAAAACAAGGTGATCTTATTGAAAACCCAGGATACTGAGGGGACTGCTGAAAAAATGTTTCCCCTTGTGGGAGAGACTTAAACTAGAGGACATGATTTAAAAATAAGATTTGAGAGTCTTTGGAACTCTCTTCCACATGGAACAGTAGAGACAGGGTCAATGGGCCTCACAACACCAGGGACCTGGGTTCAGTTCTGGCCTTGAGTGACTGTAGAATTTGTACGTTCTCCCCATGTCTGCTTGGGTTTCCTCCAGATGCTCCCTGTCCAAAGATGTGCAGATTAGGTGCATTGGAAATGCTAAATTTCCCCATGGTGTCTAAAGATGTGAAGATTAACTGGGGTTATGGGGACAGGGCGAGGGGAGTGGTCTCAGGGAGGGTACTCTTTTGGAGGGTCGGTGCAGACTCAATGGGCCGAATGGCCTCCTTTTGTACTGTAGGGGTTCCGTAACTTCCATAACAATAAATGTTTTTAAGGCAGAGATAGATGGATTTTGGCTAACACAAGAGTCAAAGATTATTGGGGTAGGTGGGAAAGTGGAGTTGGGGCTGCAATCAGATCAGCCATGATCTTATTGAATGGCAGGTAGGCTTGAGAGGGCAAATGGCCTACTCCTAATTTATATGTTTGAATTGACATTCTATCATCCCGAAATGTTGTTAATGTAGATTGGGAGGATACTAACTAAAATGATGGAGTTTGCATTGATTTACTAAATGCACACTCGTATCTTTGGACTGTGGTCTACAACAAATTCCTCAGGGCAAGTTGCGTTTTGTTGTGCATGAGATAGTTATCGTTATTTACTGTTCTTTAATTGCAAGATTGATTCTTATCTCCACCACTGATTATTCTCAGCACTCTTCCTACTGTAAACTTGAGGTAATCCATAATTGCTGTCCCATTTCCTAACTCGTCTTAGATCTGTTTTGACCGTTGCTCCTGTGGTCACTGACTGATGCTGGTTCCTAGTTACGCAGTACCTTGATTTTGAATTTGCATTCTTGTTTTCAAATCCTTCCATGGCCAGACCCTTCCTCATCGTTCTAATTTCCTCTCGTCTCACAAACTGAGATAATTGCATTCTCCAAATTCCGGCCTCCTGTGTCTCTGATTTAACTCCTCCACTATTGATGGCTGTGCCTTCAGTTACTTGGGTTCGAAGCTCCGGAATTCTCTTCCTAAACCTTTTCACTTCTCACATCATTGTTCTCCTTTAAGACTCCTGTGTAATCCACGACAACCACACATCTGCAGTAAGTGTCTGCATCTCGAGGAGCTTCAACTCAAGAATTGATGAGCTGGAATCCGAACTTCAAACACTACAATACATCATGTAGGGGGAAGTTACCCAAACGCTTTGTCCCAGGAGACATTCATACCCTTAGACCAGGTACTACTTAGGACAATGGCATAGTGGTTTTGTCGCTGAACTACACATCCAGAGGCCCGGAGTAATTCCCTGGGGACCAGGCTTCGAATCCCACCAGGACAGTTGGTGGAATTTGAATTCAATAAAATTCTGGAATTAAAAGTCTAAAGGTGATCATGTGGCCATCTGGTTCACTTATGTCCTGTAGGAAAGGAAATCTGCTATCCTTACCTGGTCTGGCCTACATGTTACTCCAGACCCACAGCAATTTGGTTGACTCTTAAATGCCCTCAGGGATGGGCAATAAATGCTGGCAACCACATCCAATGAACAAATAAAAAAATAAATTTGGCCATAAGAGGGTGTCCGTATCATTGCAGGAGAGATAGATATAGACCATCACTGGTGGGTAAGTGAATGCCTAAATGAGTCATTAGACCACTTGAATGTGCTAATATCAGGTTCCTTTTCTTTTCAGTACCTATCCAATTTCCTTTTGAAATTTCCCAATTACATTTATCTGCACCTCCCTATCGCATAGTGCATTTCAGGTCATTACAACTCGCTCTGTTTAAAAAGGAAAGGACTCATCCAGGATTTGAACCAAACACAAATTCCAAACAACACCCATTGAAGCTAGAATTATATCCCTGAGAGAACGGGTTATCCAAACCTTGATGTTATATCCTTTGTTTTGTGAATCCGCTTTCCTGACTTGCCATGGCATATTTTTGGTTGCTGGCCTATTATCATAACCACTAGACGACAGTATGTATAAACACTGCACATTGGTACTCCAATTCATTGCACCACCCCACACTCGCTGAATTTTGATTCTTTATGATCTGTACAACATTTCACAATTCATTATTTTTCCCTTGGAAATTTTGTTTTTGTTGACCGGTTTCAGTCGTGAGCCTTTGGGAAATTCCTTACCTGGCGAAGGTGGGTCATGCATAAAAAAATGTGCTGATAGTAACTTGAACATTTAAACAATGGTGGGGATTGTAATTTCAAAGATGATAGGCTCTGGGTGAACCAGATATTTCATTCGGGGTTTGATAGTAGGTCGCGATTTTGGTGGGCAAGCAAGTGAGGTTTCAGATTTTAAAAGGTGGTGGCGGATCAGGGGGTGATCATAATGTGTGTGCTGGAGGGGAGGTTGGCGGCATTGGTTAGCATATTTGCCCCCAGTTGGGACGATGCAGGGTTCTTGAGGAAAATGCTGCCTGCCATTCCAAATCTGCATACCCATGAGTTTATTTTGCGGGGTGGGGGAAGGGATTGGTACACAGTGCTGGAACTGTAAGTGGACAGATCCCAATTGCTGATCCCGTCAGTCGGGAGGGGGGTATGGTGGGGGGGGCACGAAGGCGTTGGATGGGCTTATGAGGGAGATGGGAGGGGTTGCTCCACGGAGGGTTTTTACACCCGAGGGTTCGGGAGTGTTCATTTTTTTCCCCGGTGCACAAGGTGTTCTCAAGGATTGATTTTGTGTTGTGGTGGGAAGATGTTGTTTTCTGGAGTTAACAGCGCAGAGTATTCGGCAATTGTAATTTTGGATCTTGCTCCACATTGGATGGATGTGGTCCTGGAAAAGAGGGTTGGCTCAGAAGCCAGGGTGGAGCCTGGATATGGGGTTGTTGGTGGACCAGAGTTTCTGTGATAGGATGGGGAAGGTGATTGAGTAAAATTCAGGGTTTAACTGCACTGGGGAGAACATAAGAACTAGGAACAGGAGTAGGCCATCTGGCCCCTCGAGCCTGCTCCGTCATTCAATGAGATCATGGCTGATCTTTGTGGACTCAGCTCCACTCTCCGTCCCGTACACCATATCCCCGAATCCCTTTATTCTTTAGAAAGGTATCTATCTTTTTCTTAAAACGTTTAAAGAAGGAGCCTCAACTGCTTCACTGGGCAAGGAATTCCACAGATTCACAACCCTTTGGGTGAAGAAGTTCCTCCTAAACTCGGTCCTAAATCTACTTCCCCTTATTTTGAGGCTTTGCCCCCTAGTTCTGCTTTCCCCGACCAGTGGAAACAACCTGCCCGCATCTATCTTATCTATTCCCTTCATAATTTTATATGTTTCAATAAGATCCCCCCGCATCCTTCTAAACTCCAATGAGTACAGTCCCAGTCTACTCAACCTCTCGTCATAATCTAATCCTCTCAACTCTGGGATCAACCTAGTGAATCTCCTCTGCACTCCCTCAGTGCCAATATGTCCTTTCTCAGGTAAGGAGACCAAAACTGAACACAATACTCCAGATGTGGCCTCACCAACACCTTATACAATTGCAGCATAACCTCCCTAGCCTTGAACTCCATCCCTCTAGCAATGAAAGACAAAACTCGATTAGCCTTCTTAATCACCTGTTGCACCTGCACACCAACTTTTTGCGACTCGTGCACCAGCACACCCAGGTCCCTCTGCACAGCAGCATGTTTTAACATCTTACCGTTTAAATAATAATCCATTCTGCTGTTATTCCTCCCAAAATGGATAGCCTCACACTTGGCAACATTGAATTCCATCTGCCAGACCCTAGCCCATTCACCTAACCTATCCAAATCCTTCTGCAGACTTCCGGTATTCTCTGCCCTTTTTGCTTTACCACTCATCTTAGTGTCGTCTGCAAACTTTGACACATTGCACTTGGTCCCCAACTCCAAATCGTCTATGTAAATTGTGAACAATTGCGGGCCCAACACTGATCCTTGAGGGACCCCACTAGTTACAGGTTGCCAACCAGAGAAACACCCATTTATCCCCACTCTCTGCTTTCTGTTAGTTAACCAATCCTCTACCCATGCTACCACTTTACCCTCAATGCCATGCATCTTTAGTTTATGCAGCAACCTTTTGTGTGGCACCTTGTCAAAAGCTTTCTGGAAATCCAGATATACCACATCCATTGGCTCCCCGTTATCTACTGCACTGGTAACGTCCTCAAAAAATTCTACCAAATTAGTCAGACACGACCTACCCTTTGTGAACCCATGCTGCGTCTGCCCAATGGGACAATTTCCCTCCAGGTACCCCGCTATTTCCTCCTTAATGATAGATTCCAGCATTTTCCCTACAACCGAAGTTAAGCTTACCGGCCTATAATTACCTGCTTTCTGCCGACCTTTTTTAAACAGTGGTGTCACGTTTGCTACTTTCCAATCCTCTGGGACCACCCCAGAGTCTAGTGAATTTTGATAAATTATCACTAGTGCGTTTACAATTTCCCTAGCCATCTCTTTTAACACTCTGGGATGCATCCCATCAGGGCCACGAGACTTGTCTACCTTTAGCCCCATTAGCTTGCCCAATACTGCCTCCTTCGTGATTACAATCATCTCAAGGTCCTCACCTATCATATCTTTATTTCCATCAGTCACTGGCATGTTATTTGTGTCCTCCACTGTGAAGACTGACCCAAAAGACCTGTTCAGCTCCTCAGCCATTTCCCCGTCTCCTATTATTAAATCTCCCTTCTCATCTTCCAAAGGACCAATATTTACCTTAGCCACTCTTTTTTGTCTTATATATTTGTAGAAGCTTTTACTATCTGCTTTTATGTTCTGAGCAAGTTTACTTTCATTGTCTACCTTACTCTTCTTTATAGCTTTTTTAGTAGCTTTCTGTTGTCCCCTAAAGACTTCCCAGTCCTCTAGTCTCCCACTAATTTTTGCCACTTTGTATGTTTTTTCTTTCAATTTGATACTCTCCCTCACCTCCTTAGATATCCACGGTCGATTTTTCCCCTTTCTACCGTCTTTCTTTTTTGTCGGTATGAACCTTTCCTGAACACTGTGAAAGATCGCTCGGAAGGTTCTCCACTGTTCCTCAACTGCTTCACCATGAAGTCTTTGCTCCCAGTCTACCTTAGCTAGTTCTTCTCTCATCCCATTGTAATCGCCTTTGTTTAAGCACAAAACACTAGTGTTTGATTTTACCTTGTCATCCTCCAACTGTATTTTAAATTCCACCATATTGTGGTCGCTCCTTCCAAGAGGATCCCGAACTATGAGATCATTAATCAATCCTGCCTCATTCCACAGGACCAGATCTAGGACCACTTGTTCCCTTGAAGGTTCCATTACATACTGTTCCAGGAAATTATCCCGGACACATTCTATAAACTCCTCCTCAAGGCTGCCTTTACCAACCTGGTTAAACCAATCGACATGCAGATTAAAATCTCCCATGATAACCGCTGTACCATTTCTACATGCATCTGTTATTTCTTTGCTTATTGCCTGCCCTACCATCCTGTTACTATTTGGTCGCCTATAGACTACTCCTATCAGTGACCTTTTCGCCTTACTATTCCTGATTTCCACCCAAATTGATTCAACCTTGTCCTCCATAGCACCAATATCATCCCTTACTATTGCCCGGATGCCATCCTTAAACAACAAAGCTACACCACCGCCCTTACCATCCATTCTATCCTTTCGTATAGTCTGATACCCTTGTATATTTAACTCCCAGTCGTGACCATCTTTTAACCATGTTTCAATAATGGCCACTAAATCATAGTCATTCACGATGATTTGCGCCATCAACTCATTCACCTTATTCCGTATACTATGAGCATTCAGGTAAAGTACACTTATGCTGATTTTTATGTCTTTGTTATGAATCCTAACACTTTGATCAGTAACCTTTCGCAAATTATATTTCCTCTTACCCTTTCTCCTAATTTTCCTTGTCTTTGAACCCATATCTCTACATAATAACCTGTCACGTAACCTGCTGCCTTGCTCTCCATTAACCATTATACTGTCCATAGCTTTACCCTTCCCTTCCCCCTCAATTTGCTAGTTTAAAGTCCTTGTGACCAACCTATTTATCCTCTTCGCTAGAACACTGGTTCCAGAATGGTTCAGGTGAGGACCGTCCCAACGGTATAGGTCCCTCCTGCCCCAGTACTGATGCCAATGCCCCATGAAATGAAATCCCTCTTTCCCGCACCACTCCTTTAGCCACGTGTTAACTTCTCTAATTTTCTCAACCCTATGCCAATTGGCACGTAGCTCGGGTAGTAATCCAGAGATTATAACCCTGGAGGACCTGTTCTTTAATTTAGTCCCTAGTGTTTGATAATCCCCAAACAGGTCCTCTTTCCTAGTCTTACCTATGTTGTTAGTACCAACATGGACCACAACAACTGGATCCTCCCCCTCCCTCTCCAAAATCCTTTCAAGCCGATCAGAGATGTCCCTCACCCTGGCAACGGGTAGGCAACATACCATGCGGGACTCACGATCTGGCTTACAAAGGATGCCATCAATCCCCCTAATTATAGAATCCCCTACAACTACCACTTGTCTTTTTGCTTCCCCCCTCTTGAATGGCTTCCTGTACCACGGTGCAGTGGTCAGTCAGCGCATCCTCCCTACAGCCCTCTTCCTCATCCACACAGGGAGCAAGTACCTCATACCTGTTGGACAAGGTCAAGGGCTGAGGCTCCTCAACTCCTAAACTCAGGATCCCCCCACCTGCCTCCCTTGCAGTCACACCACTCTGTCCCTGACCACTGATCAAATTAGCAGTACTTATTCTACCGGGTGTGACTGCCTCCTGAAACAAAGCGTCTAGGTAATTTTCCCCCTCCCTGATGTGCCGCAGTGTGTGCAGCTCGGTCTCCAGCTCATCAATTCTGAGCCGAAGTTCCTCGAGCAGCCAACACTTGCTTCAGATGTGGTCACTGACGGTCTCAATGGGATCCACCAGCTCCATCATCATACAGCAACAGCACATCACCTGTCCAGCCATATTCAACTCGTTAATTAATTTAAATAATTTTTTACAACTTTTTTTTTTATAGAACCTCAAGGATAAACCCGAGCACCAACAAAAACACAGCCCTCTCTCGCCACTCACCCGTACTCAGTCCCTCACCTAAACTCACATGCACTCTGTTCCAATCAGCACTCCGTGTCTAAAGGCACTCCTGCCACACCTTTTGTACCCTGCCTGATTTCCAATGAACCAATAGGCCCGCTCCAGGAACTGAAGTCTCTTTTAAATATGCACTCACCTCTCCCAGCAACCCTGTGGCCTGCTCCAGGAACTGAAGTCTTTTTTAAATATGCACTCACCTCTCCCAGCAACCCTGCAGCCTGTGGCCTGCTCCAGGAACTGAAGTCTCTTTTAAATATGCACTCACCTCTCCCAGCAACCCTGCAGCCTGTGGCCTGCTCCAGGAACTGAAGTCTCTTTTAAATATGCACTCACCTCTCCCAGCAACCCTGCATCCTGTGGCCTGCTCCAGGAACTGAAGTCTCTTTTAAATATGCACTCACCTCTCCCAGCAACCCTGCAGCCTGTGGCCTGCTCCAGGAACTGAAGTCTCTTTTAAATATGCACTCACCTCTCCCGGTCTTGCCGTTGGTGGTTTGGGAGGCTCTGAAGGCAATGGTGAGGGGGGAGGTGATTTTGTTTAAGGCTAAGATGGATAAGGAGGAGAGGAAGGCATGCCAACGATTGCTAGAAGAGATCTTGGAAGTAGGTGGGAGGTATGTGGGGGACCTGGGACTCTGGGTGAAGAGGAAGGAGCTGCAGGAGAGGTTTGATCTGCACTCTATGCAGAAAGTGGTGCATCAGATGAGAAGAGCGAGGGGGGTTGTCTATGAGTACAGGGAGAAGGCATATCGGATATTGGCAGTTCAGCTCCACAGACAAGCTGCGACGAGGGAGATAGTTCAGGTTTGGGCTAGGATGGGTGAGCTGGTGGTGGCTCCAGGGAAAATTAATAAGGTGTTTGAGGACTTTTATAGGGATTTGTATGAGTCAGAACCACCAGAAAATGAGTGGGAGATGAGGGAGCTTTTGGGGAGGATGGAGTGGATGAAATGGAGAAGGCGGGGCTGGAGGAGTCGGTGGGGTAGAGGAGGTGAAGGCAGACTGGGCAGGCAGCAGAGCCGGATGTGATCCCGGTAGAATTTTAAAAGAAATTTTAAGGGTAAACTGCCTTTTGGTTATTTTTTATTAAACATTTTATTGAGGTATTTTTGGTTTAGTAACAACAACCCCTCCCCCCCCCCCTCCCCCCCCCCCCCCACGCCTACCCCCCACCCCCCTCCCCAGTCTGCTGATGATTAATTTCCTGCAAAGAAGTTGACGAACGGTTGCCATCTCCGGGTGAACCCTAACAGTGACCCTCTCAAGGCGAACTTGATTTTCTCCAAACAGAGATAGCTAGCCATGTCCGATAGCCAGGTCTCCGACTTCGGGGGCTTTGAGTCCCTCCAAGCTTATAGTATCCGTCTCCGAGCTACCAGGGAAGCAAAGGCCAGAGCTGGTGCCTTTGTTGGTGGAAATGTTCGAGGAACTCCATGGTCAGGGGTGTTTTGCCGAAAACGATGGGACAGGCCTCCATCTCGTCAAGGGGAGACATAGAACATAGAACAATACAGCGCAGTACAGGCCCTTCGGCCCACGATGTTGCACCGAAACAAAAGCCATCTAACCTACACTATGCCATTATCATCCATATGTTTATCCAATAAACTTTTAAATGCCCTCAATGTTGGCGAGTTCACTACTGTAGCAGGTAGGGCATTCCACGGCCTCACTACTCTTTGCGTAAAGAAATCTGTCGACAAATGTGTTGCTGAATGTGCTTTCTCTGGCGGAGGGAAGGGAACTGGAGGTGGTGGTGGCATTAGATGTGGAGGTGGTGGTGATCAGGTGACGTGGAATTATCTGATTGCCAGTGTTGGAGAAGTTTGGGATTGGGTCTAAGTTTGTGGCATGGCTGAAGTTGCTGTATATGGAGTTGATGGTGAACTTGTGGACAAATTATATGAATTCAGGGTATATTCCATTGCACTGGGGAATGAGGCAGAGATGTCCCATCTCTCTCTCTCTCCCCGCCCCCTCCCCCCCACCTTCTCTTTGCGTTGACGATAGAGCCCTTGGCCATTGCGCTGAGGAGCTCGGAGCTGTGGAAGGGTATACTGAGGGGGGGGTTGGAGCATAGGGTGTCCTTGTATGCAAATGTTTGATGATCTACATTTCGGAGCCAGGCTCCTCGGTGGGAAACATAATGGCCGGGGCTCCCCTTTCTGGGGACTAAGTCCCCACGCCGACGGGAAAACCGACGCCAACCACTCCAGCGTCAACAGGAATTCTCACCTGTCTCGGGGGCTAGGTGGTCGCCGGCGGGGGGGGGGGGGGTCGGAGAATCCCGCTGAATTGGTTTGTTTAAAAGATTTGGGTGCTTTCGGGGTACAAGCTGAACTTGGGAAAAGTGAGTATTTTGTGGTTTCTGCTCCAGGGACGGGGGTCAGGTTGGGGACAGGTTGCCATTCCATGTGGCGGTGTCTTTTTTAGGTATCTGGGTGTGCAGGTGGCTTGAGACTGAGCAGGTCTTCGGAAGTTGAATTTTTCAAGTTTTGTGAGGAAGGTGAAGGCAGATTTGTTGGGGTGGGATAATCTTCCTCTCATTGACGAACCGGAGCAGGCGGTAGAGATGAACATTTTACCACAGTTTTTGTTTTTTCTGTGCCTGTGGGTGTTTTTGCCAAGGGCGTTTTGTAAATGGCTGGATTTGTTTGTTTATCTGGGTGGGGTAGGTGGCCAGGACAAGGAAGGTGGTACTGCAGAGGGGACAGCAGTCGGCGGGGGTGGGGGGGGCTGTTTCGGCCTCTCGAATTTCATGTATTATTTCTGAGCGACGAATGCCGCAAAGGTTCGGGGTTTGGCATCGGGAGGCAGAGGCTTTGTGGGTGAGGATGGAGGCGGGTTCATGTAGGGATCGGGGTTGCGGGCACTGGCAATGGCGCCGCTCGTGTTGGTTCCAGGGAAGCACTCGTGGAGTCCGGTGGTGGTGGCCACGCTGATGTTTTGGAGGCAGTTCCGTTAGCACTTTAGGTTGGGAGCGGGGTCGAGGGTGATGCCTATCAGGGGGAAAGCACGGATTTGAGTTCGAGAGGATGGATGCGGTTCCAAGGGTGGGAAGAGAGGGGGATCAGGGAGATGAAGGGTCTGTTTCTGGCAGGGCGGTTTGTGACCTTGGAGGAGTGAATGAGAAGTTTGGGCTACCACAGGAGGAGAGTTTCCAGTGCATGCAGGTGCAGGACTGCGAGGAAGGCCTTTCCATCCTTCCTGATAGCGCCTGCCTCTTCGTTGGTGCAGGAGGAGCTGTCGTTGGCAGGGGGTAGGAGAGCAGGATTGTCTCAGCGATTTATGAGAGGATTTTGGAGAAGGATAAGGTGTCTGTAGAGGGGATTAAGGCTCAGTGGGAAGATGAGTTGGGGGCGGCATTGGAGGAGAGTTTGTGATGCAAGGTGCTGCAAAGCGTGAATGCCTTGCCCTCGTGTGCGAGGCTGGGGCTGATACAGCTGTAGGTGGTGTACAGGGTGCACCTTAGCTGGCTGTTTGAGGGGGGCAGAGGGCATCTGTGAGAGGTGGGAGGGGTTCTGCTGATCATGTGCATATAGTCTGGGCCTGCCCAAAGCTGGAAAGGTTCTAGAGGTCCGTTTTCAGCATCATCTCTGCAGTTTTATACCTAGATATGGAGCCCGGTTCCCTGGACGTATTCGGGGTGTCGGACCGGCCGGAGCTACAGTCGGGTGCGGGGGCAGATGTTTTAGCCTTCACTTGCTGTTTGCTCGCAGGCAGATCCTGTAGGAGTGGAGGTCGGCTTCTCTACCTTGTGCCTTGGCATGGTGAGGGGACCTACTGGAGTTCTTAGTCCTGGAGAAGGTGAAATTTGCCCTTAGGGGGCCAATGATGGGTTCCACAAGAGTTGGGGTTTGTTCATTTTGGAGAGTTGGTTACCGTCGACTATTAAGTTGGGGTGGGGGGAGGGGAAGGGTTCCCATTGGGTGGGGGATTTTATATCTTGGGTGTGTTTTTTTTTTGTAAAATGTTTAAATTGGAATAAAAGTACTTTAAAAACAATGAGGGTTTCCACTTGCTTATGGTGGTACAAAACCTTTTAGAGAGTCCTTTAAGAGCAGACTGATCCATGTCTGTCCAGCTTGGTGTTCCAGATGCAACTGACAAATCTGACCTCTTCCATTAACTATACCACCAGCAATCCAAAAGCACACCACATTTTAGTGTCTTGTTAAATAAATTCTTCCATCAATTGCCCCTGCAAAAATCAATGGTTCTCTCCTTTTTTTATTCATAGCAAAAATGCTAAATACAAACTTTAAAAATGAAAATTTCTTATATTCTTCATATCGCTATCTTTAGAAAATTGTCAGGCTGAACACAAGTTAAACCAATATAACTGCAAAACTACAAGGTTCTGCATGAAACAATTTTTTAAATTGAAATTCAAGATTGCAAAACATCCCACTGTTTATTTATTTTGCGCTTTGTTGCAAAATAATCCAGTGCCTTGCATATATGTTATCACCCATGTTGAAATACATTTGACATTATTATAGTTTGCAATTAGTGCAATGGAAAAAAATGTTTGTTATGGATTGAGGCTGTTAGTTCATTTGGCACATTGCCACGTGTAACATTGGCCTATCCAAAACTCAAACTTTTGAGGTGAGTGAGTTCGTGAGTTTCTTTCTGAATAATACAAACCATTATCATGAGTGTTGCAACTATTATTCCACACCCATGTTAAATACAAGTAATAAAAGGAGATAAGTATGTTGGCCCAGATTTCTGGACTAAAAATGCTAACTTGTTGGAGATGTATTACTGTTTTTTTAAAGCATTTAGAAGTTACTTGTATACACATGCAGGAGAACAGTCAAATTGGCAAGAGTAGCAATGAACTTTTTTTTGCAAGAAACTGCAGTAGATGCAGTAGATTAACTTCAAAAAAATTAAAGAAAAGTGGTGGAGTAATTAAGGCAGTGCCCACTAATGTAGGCTACAACCCATGTCCCCTACTTATTTTAAAATTGGTTTGAGAAGTATTTGAAGTTTTGAAATTAATTTGTAAGTATGTGGATAATGTTATTTAGACCTGCAACTGTGAGACAGTTTTCTGGCAAATGTCAATAGCTTTTTGTGGCAATTTATTTTTCTCTGTTTGGTGAAATTCTAAGTTGTACTTGCTGTTTGCCAACAAATACCTTCTCTGGCATGTTTCCATGAACATCTCTCTAATTCTGATTATGCCTCATAAACTTGTCACTTCAGTAAATGAGATTGTTTTATAACTGAATGTGATGTGTCATGACATTTTGTTCCAATGTACAAGAGCAGATAAACTAGAAAGCTAAAGGAAGGATGAACTGTACCCTAAACTCTTAAGTTTCCACATTCATTTTTTGATCTCTACCAGGCCTTTAACTTCAGTGGCATTTTTCATGCTTCAACTGATGTTAATGCCTTTAAATTAGAAGAAAAATTTGAGGCAGTTCTATTCCTACTTTTTATCTGGCAACCCCTATTGGGAAGCACACCTGGGTGCATCGGATTAGGGTGGGATTTGACTTGATTTGCCATTTTAACCTGCCACTTCCTCTTTTCACCCCCTCCAGCCCCACCCCCTATCTTTGCCCCTGTCCCTTTAATAACTTATTGGTGCTCTGTATCATCAATTCATACACTAAAAATAATCTCTTTAGTGAAGCACTGGAAATGTTAAATTCCATGGGACTGTGTGCCAAAAAGTGTCAGTTTCACTGGAAAGCCCAGAGGGAAGATGCCAGTCTTGATTCATTGCTAGTGATCTCCGATCTGATTCATAGAGCCCTATTATTAACTAGCCTTGATACTCCATATACTATTGCGGGAGTGCGCACTGTTGATGGTGCTATCTTTTAGAAGAGACTTTGGACAATGGCCCTTGTAGATGGTGCTATTTGAAGGTTAAAGTCCAACAGGTTTGTTTCAAATCACTAGCTTTCAGAGCGCAGCTCCTTAATCAGGTAACTTTAAACTGTGTTGTAAGACTTCTTACTGTGCCTACCCCAGTCCAACGCCGGCAACTCCACGTCATGGCTATTTGAACAAAAGCCGGGACCTTTTTTTCCCAGATTCCTGACAAGTACCGTTGATCAGGCACTGTCAAACTCAGGGGTGCGACCCGTGGGTGGATCGCGTCCGGGTGTCGGGAGGGTCGCGGAGCCGCTCGTCGCAGCGCTCTCGATTGCGAAAATCCACGCGCTACAGCCGCAGTAGCCGGCTTTTAATAATGCCAGCTGTGAGTGGCCTTCAAAATGGCCAGGAACAGATTTTAAAAATTTGGCTGCACTGCGCATGCGTGCCCGATCATCGGTGCACACAGGCACGCGTGCGCAGTGCAGCCAAATTTTTTTTAATATGGTCACAGCCTTTTCTTTTCAAGTTCGGGGGGGCCAAAGGGACCCAAAACCATTTCCTCCATTTTTGTCAGCAACAAACAAGGTAAGAGAAATTAGTGTGTCGAGCACGTCGGCCAGCGTGGGCCGCAAAGGTCGGCCGGCGTGGGTCGCGAAGTTCGGCCGGCATAGGTCGCGAAGATCGGCCAGCGTGGGTTGCGAAAGGCATGGGTCGCGAAGGTCGGCCGGATTGGGTCCCAAAGGTTGGCCAGTTGGTAAAAATGGGTCCCAGATAAAATGTTTGAAAAACACTGCCGTAGATCAAGAAATGCTTGTCAGGCAGCCCAGCATATAATATGATCCTATTTTCTTCACCAAAATGCATGTTTGGACATATACTCCGTGTTTAACTCAGTCCCCCACCCATTTTTCAGCTAATAATTGCATGCTTAGAGCTAAACTTGCATTCGGAGTCGGCTTTATCTTTTTAGCCCAGAGGTACATGTTTAGGGTTACATATGAACAAGGGGTAGGAGTAGGTCATTCGGCTCCTCAAACCTTCTCTGCCGTTTAATAAGATGATGACTGATCGGATAGTAACCTCAAATATGACTGCGGCATGGTGAAGCAGTGGTTAGCACTGCTGCCTAAAATGCTGAGGCCTGGGTCCAATCCCGGCCCCGGGTCTGTGTGGAGTTTGCACATTCTCCCCGTGTCTGTGTGGATTTCACCCCCACAACACAAAGGTGTGCAGGTTAGGTGGATTGGCCATGCTAAATTGTCCCTTAATTGGGGGAAAAAAAATTGGGTACTCAATTTTTTTTTTTTTTTTTACTCAAATTTGTAGCCCGCCTAGCCCGCGATACCTTCACTACCTTGCTTACGAAGAACCTATCCATCTCGGCCTTAAGAATATTCAAATACTGTGCTTCCATCGCCTTTTCAGGGAGAGGGTTCTATTTATAGGTCAGTTCATGGGGGTCATGCAAGCAATACAGCTGGATTGTCAAAAAGATACGTGGGAGTTTTAAGACGCACCCTCACAGCAGACTTCACAATCAGAAATGGGCCCTGCTACTCCAATATCAGCAGTTCACATTTTACACTTGCTACATAAGTCTACCCTTGTTTTTGAAAGAATATTTTAAAGCTTCAAAGCTCAACTTGTACACTGCAATCAACAGTAATTTGTTCTCAGCTAACACTATTTTAAAATATATTCGGAGGGATTCTGCGTTCCTGAGACTTAAGTGTTGTGCCAACTCAGGATTCGTTTACGTCCACGAGAGAAAAACTGGCGCCACACCTAGATCGATTCAGCGGCTGTCAAGGGGCTAGCACAGGTGTGATGGGTGGGCTGGTCTGGGCTGGTCAGAGAGGGTGCTTGGGAGGAGGAGAGTGGGTGGATGAACAGATGTTGTGTGTGGGCTGGCTTCCCCCCGACCATCCTCACCACCACCAGGCCAGGGATCCGATGGCACCATGTGATGGAATGACCAGCTCGCATACAAATATCACCCAGGTGGATGATGGAAACTGCTAACCTGGGCAAGAGTCAGACATTGTCAAACGATGCAGAGCACCAGAGCTCTTCCCAGAATGGGTTGTCATCATCCTCCATTGCATGAACCATACTCTCTCTTATTGCCAACCCCGTGGTGCAGCAGGTATGTATCGTGGAGGGGGTGCATGTTCGGGGGGGGGTGGCCGGCAGGGAGGGAGTGGGATGCGGTGTCCATGCCCCTGGCCAGTCGTTTCAACCTTCCCCCCTTCCCCCAGTCGGTGAACCTGGAGGTAACCAGAGCGTCCCGTGCACGTTGGCCACGGCGGATACGTTCTACAGCCTCCTGGGCCTGGTGTCCTGTCCATCCTCGCCCTCCCCCGCATCCTTCTCCTCAGAGGAGGCGTTCATCCTCTTCATCCAGCACGTCACCCTCTGCTGCGCAATGTTGTGGCGGATGCATGTAGGCTGCTACGACTGCAGCGGATAACCCCTGCCCCCCTGAAGCCAATCCCTCCAGCCGAGGAGCGTCTTGAATAAGCCGAAATCTTCAAGTGTGCCAGAGTGAAGGCACCGTGCACACTGCATGGGTATCGGATGCAGACGTGCATGATGCGTAGCTGATCGTCACATATCAGCTGAACGTTCATTGAGTGGAACCCCATTTGGATTTGTGGAGAGCGGCCCCATCCTGAGCCGCTTCCTTCTGTTCTGCTGTTGCTTGGTCTGCTGCTGCAGCTTCCTCCTCCTCGAGCAGCTCCAGCTCGTATAGCCGCAGTGCATCGCCCCAGGACTGCGGCGACTCGCAGGAAGGCCGCCATTACAGAATCACAGAAAAATACAGTGCAGAAAAAACCATTGGACCCAATTATCGGCCATTCGTGAAGCCTGTTTGATCCTCTGAAATTATATTTGGGAGGCAAGGCCCCAATCAGAGCGCCTTAGCAAGCAGCTTAACATCTGCATTCAGAAGCGTGTTAGGACGATATAAACCACACTCTGTCGGGTCCTTGTCCCTCTTAAGAAGCAAGGAAATAGAGGCTTCAGTGAGGGTCAGAGGCAAGAGTCCCTGCGATAGGGAATCATTGAGCATGTCCATTTGTAAATGTATCCACTGCTCCGAGAACTTCTTGTAAAATTCAATTGGAAAGCCATCCAGGCTCCTTGCCAGTCTGCATCAGCACAATACATTGTAAAATCTTGTTGGGGTGTAACGGGGAGTCCAACTCACTGATCACCATTAGAATGGGTAGACTGTCCAGAAAATCAGACATGACCGATTTATCCACAGAGGGCTCCGATCTGTAAAGATCGCGGGAAAAGGATTTAAACGTCACATTGACCTGGAGAGAGATGGAAACGAGGTTACTGCCTGAAATGAGTATCTGAGTGGTCGCGTGGGGGGGGGGGGTTCAGAAGATGACTGACTCCTAAAAGGTGCCCCTGGAGCGTTGTAACTCGCGTACCGCCCTGCTAGTAGACTGTAGCTTGAAGTAGGTCTGTAATTGTTTCCTACTTGCCAACAACTCCGGAGTAGGACCCGGCGAGTACTGGTGATCCACCTCCAGAATGTAATCCACCAGCTTCGTTATCTTCAACATATATGCTCTGTAAGAGATATATCTCCCCCCGCCCCCCAGTGTGGAAGGTGAGATTGAATCAGACCTGTTAGAATTTATGTCATCATTATGGAAGTGGACAGATGCTGACAACATTTTTTATCAGCAACAATGTAGGATGGGATTCTCTGACTGCGTCCGCCCGGCGACCGGGGTCAATGGAGTTCTCCATTTTACATGGCTCGCCCGAGGCGTTACTGCGGCGGGCGGGGCAGGAGAATCCAGCCTGTAGTATCTAATCTCCAGGGTGGACATTGTGTGGAGCCAGACTCTAGCAACAAATCAATAAAGTGCAGGGCTTGGTCCGAAACAACAATTGCTGAGTACTAAGCTGCAACCAATGAAGGGAGGAGAACTGAAAACAAAAAAATCGATACGGGAATATGCATGGTGGACATATTGTTTGGTTGTAAAAACCGGCAAGAACCCACCCCCTATCTGAGTCATAAAAGAAGACAAATCCTTGACCATCCCAGGTAGAACACAAGATTTAGGTTTGGAACGATTCCGTTCAGGTGCCCACCTAAAATGAGCTGATATGAGTCAAGGTTGGGGAGGGAGGTCAGCAAGATGTTAAGAAAATTTGTAGCATCCCAGTTGGAGGCATTAACGTTGACCATGACTACCAGGGTGTTCAACAGGAAGCCACAAACCATAACACATTGACTATTAAGGTAAGCTATAATCTGAGAGGAGGAAAACTGAAATATTTTATTAATTAAAATCGCTCTGCCCCTGGCCCAGTCATCGAAACCGGAATAAAAAACCTTCCCAACCCGCCCCAGAGTCTGGTCTGATTCTTGACACACATGTGGGTCTGCTTCAAGAAAGAAACACATCAGAGTTTAAGCTCTTGAGATGGGCAAATGGCTTCAACCTTTTTACTGGGCCATTCAAACCTCTAATGTTCCAGGAGACTAAATGAATTGGAAGTCTCCCACCACCCTTTAATTCAGAGGCAGCCATTCGCACCAAGAGACATCAACCAAGGCTTTACTGAAAATATAAAGCAAAAAGATTCAGCCAAGATGGCCACCTAGCCAAATCAAAAGACTGAACAAAGGAAAACCAACAGACAATATCAGCAGACTACCCCCACCTCTCCCAAATGCACCATCACCATTGAATGTAACCACACCCAAAAGCAACTAAAAACAAGGTAAACAATAACTAAAACCTACATTTCACAAAACCAAATAAAAGAAAAATTCTTCAGCTTTTTTATTTGTTCATGGGATGGGAGCGTCGCTGGCTGGGCCAGCATTTATTGCCCAACCATGAGGGCATTTCACAGTCAACCATATTACTGAGGATCTGGAGTCACATGCAGGCCAGACCAGGTAAGGATGGCAGATTTCCTTCCCTAGGGACATTAGTGAACCACATGGGTTTTTACGACAATTGACAATGGTTTCATAGACATCATTAAACATTAAATTCCAGATTTTTATTGAATTCACTTTTCACTATCAGTCCTGGTGGGGTTCGAACCCGGGTCCCCAGAGCATTCCTCTGGGTCTCTGCATTATAAATCCAGTGACAATACCACTTCACCACTGCCTCCCCTATAATACTACTACAATGAGCTGCAGCGAAGCCTCCCAAATCACTCCCATCAACTAACTTCTTAGTTAGCAGAGAGATTCTCACTGGAGTAAATTAAGTAACAAAATCCCATTTAACTTGCACGTTCCACCAGCGACTAAATGTCACGCCAAACAACAATGTTGAAAAAAGCGAGAAAACCACATTCTCCCCGTGTCTGCGTGGGTTTCACCCCCACAACCCAAAGATGTGCTGGTTAGGTAGATTTATTTAAAAAAAGAAAGAAAACCATATACTAATGTAAAGAACAAATCCCCATGTAGTAGAGACCCTTGAATCTAATCAAAGGCAATATGAACAGAACCCCCAACAAGAAAAAACAAGAAGTACAAACAATACGACATGGCTGTTGACAGCCATAAACCAGATTACACAACGTATAACTTGTGCCTTTTAACAAACGAGTCCACATCTCCTCGCATGTCGAAGAAATAATCATTTCACTCAAATGTGACTAAAAGACGAGCTGGATAGACCATCCCAACCTAACTCCACTCTTGTACAGGGCAGACTTAACTCCATTAAATGCGCCTTTTTTTTCCACTAACTCCTCCCTCATGTCATGATAGGTAGCACAGTGGTTAGCACTGTTGCTTCACAGCACCAAGGACCTGGATTTAATTCCCAGCTTGGGTCACTGTCTGTGTGGGTTTCTCCCCGTGTCTGTGTGGGTTTCCTCCCACAAGTCCTGAAAGGCATGCTTCTCAGGTGAATTGGACATTCTGAATTCTCCCTCGGTTTACCCGAACAGGCGCCATAGTGTGGCAACTAGGGGATTTTCACAGTAACCTCATTGCAGTATTAATGTGTGCCTACTTGTGACACTAATAACGATTATTATTATATAGCCTAATGGAGTGGCCTTCCCACTTGAAATCATGGGGCAGGATTCTCCGACCTTCCCGCCGGGTCAGTGAATCCCCTTGGGGCGGCATGAATCCCGCTCCGACGCCGGCTGCCGTATTCTCCGGCGCCAGTTTTCGGGCGGGGGCGGGGTTTACGCCACTCCGGTCGGGGGCCGTTGGCAGCGCCCTCCCCCGGCAATTCTCCGGGCCCTGATGGTCCGAGCGGCCGTCAGTTCCAGGCCAGTCCCGCCATCGTCAAATGGACATGGTCCCACACGGCAGGACCTGGCTGGTAGGCCGTCTAGTGGAGTCCTCGGGTGTGGGGGGCTGGGGGAATCGGCCCCGGAGGGGAGGCCCCACAGTTTCCTGGCCCGCGATCGGGGCCCACCAATTTGCGGGCGGGCCTGTACCGTGGGGGCATTCCTTCCTTCTGCGCTGCTCTCTGTAGGGCTCCGCCATGATCGGCGGGGAGAAGAAACCCCCTGCGCATTCGCAGGAACACGCCAGCGGTTCTGTGCATGCGCTAACTTGCGCACCGGTTGGCATGGCGCCAACCCCTCCTCCGCCGGCCTAGCCCCCAGAAGTGCGCAGGATTCCGCAACTTCCGGTTGTCCCAACGCCGGAGTGGTTCGCACCGTTCTTGGCGCTGGCGTCAGGCCATCCCGCCAATTGCGGGAGAATCCCACCCGTGGTGTTCCCTTGCTAATTGCAGAACCCCCAGGTTTTCTTTCCAACTATGGAATCTTACGATCACTGCACGCAGTGGATCTTCAGATCCTTTCTACCACGTACAAGGCACAAGACAGGAATATGAAGGCATAGTCTGAAATTGCCTAGATGAGTGCACCTTCAACACCAAGAGGTTTGTCACCGTTCTGGATAAAGTAGCCCATTCACCAACTGAAACATTCACACCCTCCAGCAGCAACGCACCAAGGCTGCAATGTGTACTGCGTCCAGCTACAAGGTGTACTGCAGCGGGTCACTCAGAATTCTTTTACATCTGTTCCCAAACCTGTGGCCGCTACCTCCTGGAAGGATAGGGCAGCATGTCATGGGAACACCACCACTTCCATGTCTGACTTGGAAATATATTACCATTTCTTCATCACTGGGTCAAAATCTTGAAACTCCTACCTCATAGCACTGTTGGCGTACCTTCAGTACACAGGCTGCTGAGATACAAGAAAGTGACCGCCACAACTTTCTCAAGGGCAGTTTGGGATGGGAATTAATTCTTTTTTTAAAATATAAATTTAGAGTACCCAATTCATTTTTTACAATTCAGGGGCAATTTAGCATGGTCAATCCACCTAACCTGCACATCTATGTGTTGTGGGGCGAAACCCACGCAAACACGGGGAGAATGTGCAAATTCCACATGGACCCAGAGCCAGGATTGAACCTGGGACCTCGGCGCCATGAGGCAGCAGTGCTACTCACTGCGCCACCGTGCTGCCCAGGGAATTAATTCTGGCCTAGCTAGCAATGCCCACATCCCCTGAATAAATAAAGAAGAAAGGCCATTTGAGCTTTTAAAACGACACTGATAAATTTTAGGAATGGAACTAAAGCATGCCCATCTTTAGATGAAGGTCAAGATAAGGAATGGACCAGGAGAAAAAAATGTATGTAAGAAAATCAATTCTTGAAGTGCACTGTAGGGATTCTATGATTCCTTTCTGCAAACGTCAATAGCACAATAAACCTAAATATTGTGCCTAGAATTATAACAATTCAATTTTATTTTTCTCAGCATTAAGCATTTCTAAATAATTCCTTCTTATTTGCATAAGCTTGTGCTAGAATTTAGGAATGTCTCAGTATAAATTTGAGTGAAATGAATGGTCCAAAAGACAGTACAATAATTAAATCTTATTATCTAAAATGTACTATCGCCTGCCAGTAGAAAGAGAAGGAACTTGTTATGAAATTGTAGCAGATGCTCACATCTAAACACTATTTAACACAAATGTGTTCGGTTTATACTTACATCTCCTTGTCATTTTGCCTAGTTCTTTGCCGCAGCATTTATAGTGGCTGCAATCCAGGTGTTAATCAAGTACACAGCCCAGATGTCCTTGGATGCCGTATTATGACTATTAAACTGGCCGGAAAATGCCTCCCAATGGTTTAGAAATATAGTGATTCTGTACAATACCACAGTCCTGCTCTCATAGTGGAAAATTTGCCCACTCATAAGAATGTCAGTGGATTTTCCATGATTATCAGGATTGACATTGACAAACATTCCTGGAGGGAAAAACTAGAAATCTTGACTTGTTTGTCTATTTTTGTTTAGCAAGATAAAACATTTGAAACTTTGGATTCTCTTTTGTTCCAAAGGCAAATTTCTGCCTGCTGTCTTTGGTGGAAGAACGGCCCTCCCTTCGGCCCCTTGATCCCTCCCCACCTAAGAAATGCCAGGATCATTTTGCCTGATGATCTTGACACATCTTCATGAGCTTTCTTGCAATGCCAGCAGTTCTCACTACTCTTTGCTAGTGCTCAATCAGATAGGCTGGCAGCTCTAACGGTGACTCTTTCCACTGATGTGGGAAGTCCAGCCCTCTGCTTGTTAAGGCCACTCAAAGCATATTAATGCTGCATTATTCTTTTTTAAAAGTTTGCGACTGACGTTCTAGGTGTCCTGGTACATGAAAAGCTAGTATGCAGGTATAGCAAGTGATTAGGAAGGCAAGTGGAATGTTGCCGTTTATTGCACAGGGAATGTGATATAAAAGTAAGGATTTTTTGCTACAGTTATACAAGGAATTGGTGAAACCACATCTGCAGTACTATGCCCAATTTTGGTCTCCTTATTAAAGGAAAGCTGTTAATGCATTAGAAGCAGTTCAGAGAAGATACCTGGAATTGGGGGTGTGGTTATTGCATGAAGGAAGGTTGTACAGGTTGGGCCTGCATTCATTGAAGTGCAGAAGAATGAATGGTGATCTTATGGAAACATACAAGTTCCTGAGGGTATTTGACATGGTGGATGCTGAAAGAATGTTTCCCCTTGTGGGAGAAACTGGCACTAGGTGACACAGTTTAAAAATAAGGCTGAAATTAGGCTAATATTTTTTCTCTGAGGTCTCGGGCCACATGTGGCCTATCTGCTTTCTTAGTGTGGCCCACAAGACATTTTGTCGACCATTTCCCATGTGCAGGGTTGCCACATTCCACTAATTTCCATCCACGCAGATGTTTCCTACTTTGACTGAAGTGATATGCACAAAAAGCAAGGACAAATGAAGTGAGTGTTGACTGAGAGAGCTGTGCACGCCCGCTGCATCGAAAGTGTAAATATTTATTTTGTTACCATTTGAAATTGATGGTAATTCTATTAATGTTTAAATGATTTAAGCATTTTGGATTTGGATTTGGATTTTGTTTATTGTCACGTGTACCAAAGTACAGTGAAAGTATTTTTCTACGAGCAGCTCAACCGATCATTAAGTACATGAAAAAAGGAAATAAAAGAAAATACATAATAGGGCAACACAAGGTACACAATGTAACTACAGAACATCGGCCTCGGGTGAAGCATACAGGGGTGTAGTAGTTTCTCTAACTCGTTATAAAATATTTGCCGTGTATTAAACGTATTTAACTCCCTTCACCCCAAGGTGCCCAGGTGACAGCGCCAGGGTGCCCAGGTGGCACTGTCAGGGTTGCACTGCCAAGGGCTGGGGTATGTAGGGTGGGCCATGCCCATGAAAAGGTGGATGATTGGGGGTATGAAGACGCCTCGTAAAGGTTGGGGCTGGCTGAAGGGTGGGGTCCTGAAAGGGATGGGGCGGCCCCTCCCCTCTGACCCCATAGTGGACTGTCCTCACTTGGGGAGGTGTGTAATGCCCATGTATGTGGGGGGGGGGGGGGGAGAGGAGGGGGGGGGGGGCTGACATTGCCAGAGGGTGGGGGACCCTCAAATTCAAGTTGGAGATTGGGTCACCCTTTCAAAATGGCAGCCTTATCTCTGAGGAGTTGGTCTCACTAACGAGTTCAGCTCCCCTCTGTTGAAAAAGTTTTAAGTGTGGACTAGACCGGAGAGAAACTCTCCAAGACGATCAAAAAATGACTCGCGTAGGTAAATACCTGTGTGGATCTCACCGAAAAAGCCGCCAGGAAACACCCCGCCAAACCTGCCCAAATCACACTTAGGGTGGAATTCTCTGGACACGCTAGCCCAGTGACCGGAAATTCCCGCCCGAGGTCAATGGACCTTTACATGGTCCACGTCCCGCCCATGGCAGTCTTGCGGCAGGCGGGGCAGAGGAATCCAGCCCTTAGAAATGTTTCCATTAAACCACGCCCTTAATGTCTGCAAACTCCAATCCAAAACATAGACCATCCCAACCTCAGTCATTGAGCTCCAATACCCTGATGATGCTGCAGTAATTGCTGTGTCAGATCTCCAGGCAAATATTGACGTATTTACTGAGGAATTCGAGAAGATGGGACTTTCACTCAATATTCAGAAGACCAATGTCCTCCATCAGCAAACTCCAATTACACCCACCCCAACCCCATTGATTAGGATTCATGATGAGCGCCTGGAAAATGTGGAATACTTCCAGTACCTTGGAAGTTATTTTTCGCAGAAATCTAACAAGATGCAAAAACCTAGCATTGGCCCAGATCTGTTGGTGCAGCCTTTGGCCACCTGAGGAAGCGAGTGTTTGAAGATTGCGGTATACAAACTGAAACCAAACTTGTGATCTACCATGTGGTCGTGATCCCTTCCTTACTGTATGTGGGTGAAACGTGAATAACATATAGGAGTCATACCATCAATGCACTGGAGTCATACCATCAAGGTTGTCTGCAGAAGATCATGCATATTAAGTGAGAGAACCGAAACACCAACATCAGTATAGTCTCAGATGCAGGCACCACAAGAATTGACGATATGGCCATCCACCATCAGCATCATTGGGTTAGTTATATCATTTGGATGTCAGATGACCAGGCTGCCAATGCAGTTCGACTTCTCCCATCCCAGATGCGCCAGAGGGCAGAAGAAGTGCTTCAAGGGTTTGCTGAAAGCCAAGATGAAGGAATGCAGCATTGACATCAACACCTGGGAGATCCATTGCCTTGGACTGAACCAGATGGTGGCAGAATCTTTGGGGAAGGTTCCAGCATCTTGAAATCCAACAATGATAAAATAAAGAGGAAAAGTTAAAGTGGTACAAAGTATTTGTCATGACCCGAGATGATATAACACAACCAAACCTCCCACATGACAACAAATACCCAACATGCCATAGAGTGCAGATCCAGAATGTGCCTCATCAGCCATCTTTGGATTCATGAAAGGCAGTGTCCTCACTAAAGAGGATAACAAATAATAATAAGGTTCGATTTACCGATCGCGTCCAGCCGGAATCGGGACAGGACGCAGCCAGTAAATCCTGCGGGAGGCCACTTCCGGGATTCACGACGGTCGTTATGCTCCGCAAGATCATAGATCATAGAATTTACAGTGCAGAAGGAGGCCATTCGGCCCATCGAGTCTGCACCGGCTCTTGGAAAGAGCACCCCACCCAAGGTCCACACCTCCACCCAAGGTCCACACCTCCACCCTATCCCCATAACCCAGTAACCCTACCCAACACTAAGGGCAATTTTGGACACTACGGGCAATTTAGCATGGCCAATCCACGTAACCCGCACATCTTTGGACTGTGGGAGGAAACCGGAGCACCCGGAGGAAACCCACGCACACACGGGGAGGATGTGCAGACTCCGCACAGACAGTGACCCAAGCCGGAATCGAACCTGGGACCCTGGAGCTGTGAAGCATTTCTGCTATCCACAATGCTACCATGCCGCCCTAAGATCTAACGGGATCTCATGCGACGTCATGATCTGGACCCCACCCACAATAGTCGGGATCAGACTTGCATAATTAAGTGATCTTAACTGCTCACTTAACTATGCCTATGCCAGAACTAACCAGTCCCTGCGATCTACTGGCCTCACCGAGGAGATCCCAGCCAGACGCCGTTTAGCACTGGTCTCCATAATTAGGGACCAGGCAGAACGCCACTTGATCGGAGGCCTCCGGTTGGTTGGCCTCTAGGCAGGGTTGCACCATAGCACTGCTGATGTCACCTATTACCATGGCACTGGCACCCTGAAGTTGCCCGGGTGGCATTTTGCTCTCGTGCTGTGGATCGGGCCCGAGGGAGCCCTGCCCATATGAGGTGTAGCTGGAGGAGGGGGGGGGGGGGCGGCGACTTGAGGATCCTCAACAGGTGAGTTTGGGGCCTGGGGGTCACGTCGGGGGTCGAGAAATCGGCGCACCATTTTACAATAGCGCCCCGATCTCCTCCTGCAATGGCAAGAAGAGCTCATTGGAACTATTGGTGGAGAATGCGACTGAGTATAGCCTTGGTGGGGGAAAATAGCACCAGGAAGGACCCCTTAAATCTGCCCAAAATGGGACTCTTCTAAATCATGCCCATAATGTCAGTTTTAACTAAGCAAGTTTCACATTAAAAATAAAATGTGAATAATCACCCCTGCCAAAGTAACTGCCTATATGTATGTAGTTTACTTTAAACTCGATTGCCAAAGAAATATACAACCCCATCTTGTGAAGTGTGACCTTTAATTGATAGCCCCTAAATGGAATACAAAAAAATAATTATATCTGTTGCACTAAAAAGTTATTGGTAGAGACAGAATGAAATGAATATGGTTCACCATAACCATAGAGCCATAGAATTTACAGTGCAGAAGGAGGCCATTCGGCCCATCGGGTCTGCACCAACCCTCGGAAAGAACAAACCACACCTCCACCCTAACCCAGTAACCCCACCTAACCTTTTTGGACACGAAGGGTAATTTAGCGTGGCCAATCCACCTACCTGCACATCTTTGGACTGTGGGTGGAAAGCGGAGCACCCGGAGGAAACTCACGTAAACACAGGGAGAAGGTGCAGACTCCGCAGACAGTGACCCAAGTCGGAAATCTCCTGGGTCCCTGGAGCTGTGAAGCACCTGTGCTAACCACTGTACTACCATGCAGCCATAGTTATTGTTTGTGTTTTCACCAGTATAGTAAGAGATTATAGCATTGTAATAATAAACTCCCAGTTGTTGTAAAAATCCAACTGATTCACTGATGTCCTTCAGGGAAGGAAACCTGTTGTCCTTATGTTGTCTGGTCTTTATGTGACTCCAGACCCATAGCAATGTGGTTGACTCTTACTTGCCCTCAGGGATGGTCAATGAATGCCAGCAATACCAACATCCATGAACGAATGAAAAAACACTAGACCCAGAATTGCACATGATGTGCTGCACAGAGTTCTACTGTCACTTGCCAGGCCTGGTCCTTTTGGATGAGTCATCATCAAGATCTCATTTTTAGTTCCTCCTTCAATCCAAATACTAAGGACACAGTTCCTTTACCACATTATTCTACATGGTCCAAAGTGGTTATTGGTACTGGTATGTGTGGAGGTTGAGTTTTTAGACAAACGGGTTATTTATGCTTATATTGATCTTAAAGTCTGTTATAGTTCTTCCAGGTTGAATGAGAATTGATTTAACCAAAACAATTAGTTGAATTATAACTCTGAAATCAATAATCTGATTTTTGATGCAGTTGTCTGACAGGAATCGGTTCTGGTGTATAGCAGTCATGGTGACTGTCACTAAACATAACCCTGGCCAATTCTTGATTCCACTTTTTGAGCCCACTTTAACCTGACTTGGCATTTAAGACTTACGTTAGCACCACTGCGACTTAGTAATACTTTAATTGTTGGCTGATTATGGTCAAATCTAAATAGTGTCCCTGACCTCATCATTTCAGAATACGATATTGCTAAAGTATAACCTTTCTTACCTGTTTGTTTTATCCACCAATTTCCATGTTACTCATCGTTCCCGAACCTAGAGGTCAAGACAGCTTCAGCTAAAGGACCTCCTTGGCCAGTCATTTACAGTTGCTCCATGATTTCCTCTCCTTGTATGGAAGTATAGAGTAGGTTTTTTTGGTCATCAGTGTGGCAAAGGCACCCATCTCACTGTTTAAAATCTCTGGGTTCAATTGAGTTGGTGAGCTCCAGGAATAAAAAATGTCTTGATTTGAAGTTTGTAGGTGTGAAGAATATTGGGCTGCATACAGGATTAAATAGCCTGCATTAGTTTGGAAGAGCCGACGTGATGATTTCCAGACTTGGAAGCCAGCGAGCCTCTTTATTAAAACAAGTGAAGAGTACAAGGGGCCAGAGAAACTCATTACTGAGGTTGGGCCAAGTTATGTACCTTCTTGCAAACCGTAGGAGGTTTTACATTCAGCTAACTTAATCTATTTCTTATTGAAGAGCAATTATAATGGTCTCAGATTCAAAAGTTGCACACAGCTCAAAGAATTTCAAGCAGTTTTCCTGAAAGATGCTTGTTTGGTGTGAATCCCAGTGTCACCTGTAATGAGCCACCGGAGCAGTGAGATGCCGATAGTGTTTCTCCTCGAAGAAGGGAAACACCCCATTACTTATCGAATGACAGCATCTTTCATGGCTCATTTGGAAGCACAAAGTCAACTTCCTCCCTAAAATATCTTAGACTAATAGGAAAAGTGGCAAATATTTTATGAGAGACAATTCTAAAGCAGTTCAATGAAATAATACATCCTACATTCACAATATTTGCTGTTTCCTCTCTCCTAGGACACAGTAGTAGACCCGGGCGAAGATGTTGCTCTCCTTTCTGTCAGTTTTGAGGACACTGAAGCTACTCAAGTGTTTCCTAAACTGTACTTGTCTCCAAGGATTGAACAGTAAGTACAATACTTATCTGTAGCCTCAACTGAAAAGCCAAAAATCTCAAGTTCTGTGCGTTTTACTATTCTATTTTTACTTGGGTTTGCTTTTTACTTCCAATTTTTTGGAGGTAGAGATTCATGCTGGAGTATCATTTATCAGACATAATTAGACCGTCAATATCTTGCCCCAGCGTTGTTGTTTTTTTAACTTTAAACCACATAGTTATATATTATAAAATATTCTTGCAGAAGGGGCCTCAAAGGGAAGTTAGGGAATAGTCATCTGCTTGGCTCAAGTTGTATGATGAGGGCCAATGGATGTTTCAGAGCACTGAACTCTAGCCTGTTGGCATGTCGACAGCAAAACTTTGAAAGAGCGTCATTGTCAATAGAAATGGTTGCCTTGTAAATGATGAGCTCACAAGGGTCAAAATAATTTATTTTTCGAGGAGTCTTCTTGAGAAAAAAAACTGCCTAACTTAATTTTGTTGAGGACTACTTTTCATTTTCATATGAGGAGTTTAGGGTACCATTCTTGATTAGTTCCTTGGTATTTTATCTCAAATTTAGATTCTAAATGCAACTCTTAATTTGTAATAAACTAATATCAATGTAATCTCAAATTCTAACTTTGATGCAAAGAATCAGAAATTAGACAGTCATAAGAAGCAGTTTATATTGAATTTCTGCATGGTTGACCATGGTAATGCACACCACATCTCTGGAGACCCCAGTGTGCCTGATGCAGCCCTATATCACTCATGAATGATTGAATCAAGCAATGGCATTCAATGGAAAGCTGCAGAATGTGGAATTTGGGAAATGGAATATGCAATCAGAAAAATAATAAGCACAGCTGGTATGAATGAAGTCTGTCACAACTGGAATAAATTCACTGTCCAGTTGCTTGCAAACTACTATACAAACATCTCACAACATAAGCGGACATATAGTGAGTCTTACAAGAGGAACGAGTCCCATATTTGAATTCCTTCACCAGCTTCCTGATTGCAGTTTGGATTTACATGCTGTAATATTTACAATATCAACTTCAGAGAGGTATTTAAAATTATGAAGCGTTTTGATAAAGTAAATAAGGTGAAACTGTCTTCAGTGCCAGAAGGGTTACCCGAAGAGACATGTTTAAGACAATTAGAAAAAACAATGGGAATGAAGAAAAATAAAATTGCGTAGCAAATTTTGACCTGGAAGGGTGGTGGAAACAAAGTACTTATTTGCAAAAGGATATTTGGCAACTATTCAAAAAGGCTACAGGGAAAGATAAAGGGACTCATTAGATAGCTCTTTCAACAAGCTAGAACAGATTTAATGGACCAAATGGTTGCCTTTTGAGCTGTATCAATCCATGTACCTTCAGCACATCATGCTATTATTCTCTTTCGGGGAAATAAAATGTTTCCTGGTCATTATATTGATTTTTAACCTCCCATATAAACGGGGATCGATTAGAACATCTTAGCTCGTTGACTTTTTCCCACCTTTGTCGCAACATACTTAGCTGCATTCTTTGAGTTTTCACTTGGTGTATTTTCCAACTGACCAGGTGACATTTGGCAGTTGTATTATATCATATAACAATTTCCCCTCATTCCACAATTGTTGGCAAACTGGGGACCAACATATTACACCGCAATGCCAGCATTTGTTTATTTTTTGATATATATAAATTTAGAGTACCCAATTCATTTTTTTTCCAATTAAGGGGCAATTTAGATTGGCCAATCCACCTACCCTGCACATCTTTTGGGTTGTTGGGGCGAAACCCACGCAAACACGGTGAGAATGTGCAAACTCCACCCAGACAGTGACCCAGAGCCGGGATCGAACCTGGGACCTCGGTGCCGTGAGGCAGCAGGTCTAACCCTCTGCGCCACCAAGCTGCCCCAGCATTTGTTTATTGAGGAAATGGGTTCGTAAGTTTAATTTTGCCTTGCCGTCTCCCCGCTCGACTGTCCTGCTTGCCACCTCCCTCCCTTCCTCTCCCACTTGCTGCTTCCCTAACCCTCCCACTCCCTCCCTCCTTCCAACCAACCCTTTCCCAAACCCTGAATTACAACATAACTAGGCTCATGTGAAAGAGAATTGTTTTGTGAATTGTAAAACAATCGGGGCAAGTCTGAGAGAGTAGCCTGTGATTCAGTATTTAAATAGTAGCATACAAATCATTTTTTAATGTAATATAATTTTAGGTTCTGCGCTTTCTTGTCATATACTGGATGTAATTGCAAATTACACTTGGACTGGGAAAAAGGAAATTCTGTGTAGAAATATCGGTACTCCTCCTCCACTTCCAATCACAGGTTCCCTCCCTCCCACACTTCCTGCACCTCCAATCATAAAACCGATCTCTGGAGAAGCAGGGAATTAATATGTGATTGGAGGAGCCGGGGCAAGAGCATGAGAGAGTCAGAATCTGTGATTTGAGGAGCAGCTCTTCACAGATTCTCTCTCCCATACTCATTGATCTTCCAATCAAACTCTGCATTATGTACAGTGGCGACCAGTCTTCAATTCCTTGCTCCATTTTAGGTTTTTGTTGGCTCAGATTCCAAGGTGAATTCACTTGTGAATTTTTAATCCTGCCAGCTCATACAAACCCTCCATTATCAAAAAAGCTTTGTTAGTTAGATTGTATACAGCTAGATTTTACTTTGAAATGCCTAAATTACCAAATAGAGAAAGGATTTTGGATGGTTTTGCTGGAGAACTGTATTGCAGATAGATTTTTGAACCAACAGTCAGGTTTTATTCCTTTAGTTCTAGGTTTCCCATTGGGAACTTAAACATAGGATGAGGGCTAATGGTGGTGTTACATTGATGGAATGCCTTTGACATTGTGATGGAGTCAGTAGTTTCAACACTGGTATTTTTTGAAGCAATTGAGAAAGGAAACTGAATTTCCAGTTTCTAAGGAAACTAAGACTGCAATTTAGATTGGAAAGCTAAAACTGGTTTAAACCACATGAAGGAACACATCAGAACTCAGATGATGATCAGTCGTGCAGTACAGGCAGGCTGAAAAGGATGGAGGCTATATCGAGAAGCCAAGAATAGGCAAATATACAGCCACTGCAGCTGTTTCTGTTACTTGAAGGTAACATTGAATTATCTGCCCTATCCACATCATGGTAAGGTTGGGGTTGAGAAGTTTCAACAGACGTGTGCCCGAATTAGTGAAGGCTGTACCCATAGAACCCAGGTTGGTTGTATGCTGTTGTTGGCTAGAGATCAGGTTAAATCCTAGAAAGAGAACAGATTAAATTCTTCATGAGGAAGATAAGAGTTTTGAGGGATCCTTTGACTGAGATTGATTACATATGTGCTGGGTGGGCTGTCAAGTCAATTCATAAGATCTGGTCTGGTTGTGTCTATTATTAATTAATAATTTAGAATCAACCATAAATTGCCTGTTAATTCATGTTTAACTTGTATTGATTCTGAGGTTTAGAGTACAGTTAGTTGCATAAGATAGTATTTAGTGTTTGCTTTGTTTGACTTGAATAAAGCATAGATTATTTTGTTTAAAACGTGGAACCTTAGGGCTTCATTCAGTAAAAACTAGGATTTTGGATTTCTTTAGAAACGTTATTGTTCTTGACAAAGATCGTAACAATTTTGAAGGCTCGTCTGGGATCATAACAACAGAAAGTGTGTGGTACTGCTACATTGACAACTCGATTAAAGTCACGGTTAAATATAAAAAATTGGAATCCAACATTATTATTGGTCTCTAGAACTGTTCTCAGGTATCCAATTAAACTAATAGTATGGAGTTGAATTCCTTCTTGTGTCTTTGGGAAACAGAGACTTCTGAGCTTGGATTGGAGTTTCAGTCGACAAAAAAATAAATGGGGAGAGGCCACAGGTCTTCTTTCGAGTGCCACTCTAGTGAAATCACATTATATTGTGTATAAGTACTAAAAGTAGTTAAGCATCATCAGAGCAGAGGTTGGGAACTTCAATTTCTAATGGACCTTGGAGCTTTTGCACATGGGCAGACTCCGAGCAAGCTGCACATGCACAGATCATGCATTCTTTGGGCCCAGCGGTCCTGTGCAGGAAGAAAAAAATGGCACGAAAGCCCAGGTCAGATGATCAGGAGCAGGGGACAGGGCGAGGTCCCAGAAGAAGAGTAGTAGAGAGGGTACAGGAACAGGAAATGGTCCCATTTCAGTTAAGAAGAGAGGAACAGAGAAACAGGCTCCAAACAGGAAAAGGACAGCCGATAGCAGACTTTAAGTGAAAAATCCAACCAAAATGTTGCTGACTCCATGTTGGAGCAAAGGTGTACCCGTTTGGAGCTGTAGTGTCCTGCTTGGCATGGCCAAAGAGCTGAAGTTATGCATGCAAGTTGATGCTTGCGAATTCTGGGGAACAGAATCTCCGGAGACAAGATTAAAATCCTTTGCGAGAGAGGCAGGGTTTCAATGAGATTGATTGACTCAATGTTCACTGACATCTGGGTGAATCATCAAATCTACAGTGAGAAGAAGGCCATTCGGCCCATCAAGTCTGCACCAGCCCTACTAAAGCACATGCCTCCACCCCATCCCCCTAACCCAGTAACCCCACCCAAGCTTTTTTGGACACTAAGGGCAATTTAGCATGGTCAATCCACCTAACCTGCACAAATCTTTAAACTGTGAGAGGAAACCGGAGGAAACCCACGCAGACACTGGGAGAACGTGCAGACTTCACACAGACAGTGACCCAAGCCGGGAATCGAACCTGGGACCCTGAAGCTGTGAAGCAACGGTGCTAACTACTGTGCTACCGTGCCGTCCACGGGTTGTTGTCAAATGCATGAACCCTGTCTTGGTCGCATCTTCCATTTATTTTGCAGTGCGGTGTGTTTGTTCAGGGTTGTTAATTTACAAGTACCTTAAACTTACTCTGAATATTAGAGTATGTGATAGATATTGGGCACGATCTAACAGAAAAGTTTCTAAGTATGGTAGAGAGCATTTTTGTTTCATTCATGGGATGTAGGCGTCACTGGCATGACCGGCATTTATTGCCCATCTCTGAATAATAGAACATTACAGCGCAGTACAGGCCCTTCGGCCCTCGATGTTGCGTCAACCTGTGAAACCACTCTAAAGCCCATCTACACTATTCCATTATCATCCATATGTTTATCCAATCACCACTTAAATGCCCTTAATGTTGGTGAGTCCACTACTGTTGCAGGCAGGGCATTCCACACCCTTACTACTCTGAGTAAAAAGCCCACCTCTGACATCTGTCCTATATCTATCTCCCCTCAATTTAAAGCTATGTCCCCTCGTGCTAGCCATCACCATCTGAGGAAAAAGGATCTCACTGTCCACCCTATCCAATCCTCTGATCATCTTGTAAGACTCTATTAAGTCACCTCTTAACCTTCTTCTCTCGAACGAAAACAGCCTCAAGTCCCTCAGCCTTTCCTCATAAGATCTTCCCTCCATGCCAGACAACATCCTGGTAAATCTCCTCTGCACCCTTTCCAATGCTTCCACATCCTTCCTATAATGTGGCGACCAGAACAGCACGCAATACTCCAAATGCGACCGCACCAGAGTTTTGTACATCTGCAACGTGACCTCAACACTCCGAAACTCAATCCCCCTACCAATAAAAGCTAACACACCGTATGCCTTCTTAACAACCCTGTCAACCTGGGTGGCAACTTTCAGGGATCTATGAAATGGGCACCGAGATCTCTTTGCTCATCCACACTACCAAGAATCTTACCATTAGCCCAGTACTCTGTATTCCTGTTACTCCTTCCAAAATGAATCACCCCAGACCTTTCTGCATTAAACTCCATTTTCCACTTCTCAGCCCAGCTCTGCAGCTTATCTATGTCCCTCTGTAACCTGCAACATCCTTCCGCATTGTCCACACCTCCACCGATTTTAGTGTCGTCCGCAAATTTACTCACCCATCCTTCTACGCCCTCCTCCAGTTCGTTTATAAAAATAACAAACAGCAGTGGCCCCAAAACAGATCCTTGTGGTACACCACTAGTAACTGAACTCCAGGCTGAACATTTCCCATCAACCACCACCCTTTGTCTTCTTGCAGCCAGCCAATTTCTGATCCAAACCGCTAAATCAACCTCAATCCCATGCCTCCGTATTTTCTACAATAGCCTGCCGTGGGGAATCTTATCAAACGCTTTACTGAAATCCATATACACCACATCAACTGCTTTACCCTCATCCACCTGTTTGGTCACCTTCTCAAAGAACTCAATCAGGTTTGTGAGGCATGTCCTTCCCTTCACAAAACCGTGTTGACTATCCCTAATCAAATTATTCCTTTCTAGATGATTATAAATCCTATCTCATAATCCTTTCCAAGACTTTGCCCACAACAGAAGTAAGGCTCACTGGTCTATAGTTACCGGGGTTGTCTCTACTCCCCTTCTTGAACAAGGGGACAACATTTGATATCCTCTAGTCTTCTAGCACTATTCCTGTAGACAATGAAGACATAACGATCAAAGACAAAGGCTCTGCAATCTCCTCCCTAGCTTCCCAGAGAATCCTAGGATAAATCCCATTGGCCCAGGGGACTTAGCTATTTTCACACTTTCCAGAATTGCTAACACCTCCTCCTTATGAACCTCAATCCCGTCTAGTCTACAGTAGCCTGGAGCTCCGTATTCGCCTCTGCATCATTGTTTTTTTCATGTGTGAATGCTGATGAAAAATATTCATTTAGAGCCTCCCCTATCTCCTCGGACTCGACGCACAACTTCCCACTACTGTTCTTGACTGGCCCTACTCTTCCCCTAGTCATTATTTTATTCCTGACATACCTATAGAAAGCTTTAGGTTTATCCTTGATCCTACCTGGCAAAGACTTCTCATGTCCCCTCCTGGCTCTTCTTAGCTCTCTCTTTAGGTCCTTCCTGGCTAACTTGTAACTCTCAAGCGCCCTAACTGAACCCTCATGTCTCATCTTTACATAAGCCTCCTTCTTCCTCTTGACAAGTGATTCAACTACTTTAGTATTCCACGGTTCTATCACTCGACCACTTCCTCCCTGCCTGACAGGTACATATTTATCAAGGACACGCTGTTCCTTGAACAAGCTCCACATTTCAATTGTTCACATCCCCTGCGGTTTCCTTCCCCAACCTATGCATCCTAAGTCTGGCCTAATCGCAACATATTTGCCTTTCCCCAAGCTATAACTCTTGCCCTGCGGCATATACCTATCCCTTTCCATCACTAAAGTAAACGTAACCGAATTGTGGTCACTATCACCAAAGTGCACACCTACCTCCAAATCTACAACCTGGCCTGGTTCATTACCCAGTACCAAATCTAACGTGGCCTCGCCTCTTGTTGGCCTATCTACATGGAACATAGAACATAGAACAATACAGCGCAGTACAGGCCCTTCGGCCCACGATGTTGCACCGAAACAAAAGCCATCTAACCTACACTATGCCATACTAACACATACTATGTCAGGAAACCCTCCTGCACACATTGGACAAAAACTGACCCGTCTAAAGTACTTGAACTATGGCATTTCCAGTCAAAGTTAAAGTCCCCCATAACAACTACCCTGCTCCTATCCAGAATCATCTTTGCAATCCTTTCCTCTACATCTCTGGAACGTTTCGGAGGCCTAGAGAATACTCCTACCAGGGTGACCTCTCCTTTCCTGTTTCTAACCTCAGCCCATACTACCTCAGTAGACGACTCCTCATCAAACGTCCTTTCTGCCACCGTAATGCTGTCCTTGACTAACAATGCCACACCTCCCCCTCTGTTACTACTTTCCCTGAGCTTACTGAAACATCTAAACCCCGGAACCTACAATAACCATTCCTGTCCCTGCTCTATCCATGTCTCCGAAATGGCATTTAAGAGTCATTCACATTGCTATGGGTCTGGAGTCACATGTAGGCCAGACGAGGTAAGGATGGCAGATTTCCTTCCCTGAAGGACATCAATGAACCAGATCGGGTTTTACAAAAATTGACAGTGGTTTCATGCTCGTCTTTAGACTTTTAATTCCAGATTTTTTTGTTGAATTCAAATTTCACCATCTGCCACAGCGGGATTCAAACCCAGGCCCCAAGACTGGGTATCCTATTACCCCAAGGGGCTCGGGAAATGTCACCAGGAGGACAGCCACCCAGTACCGCAAGACGCTCAAGGACCTCCAATGCGCCGCGTGGGTGAGTTGGTCCTTGACACCAGTTCCACCAGCTATCCATTCCCAATGACCCTGCGTGCACCCTCCCCACCTCAGCACAATACTGCGATTTGCCCCAGCACACCCTGGCATCCACCATCACACCTCCCCATAACCAGGGATGGCCGAGGACAGGTCGGTCACCGACATCGAGATTGGCCAACGACGCAGAGTTGAGTATCCACCGGCTCCCACCCAAATTACCTGTCATGCCAGGATGATGATCCTGAATCACATGTCCATTCTCCCGCAGGGTCTTCATCCGATTCCGCCAGCCCATCGGGGTTGTGCCCTCCCCCTTCCCGCCATGGGAACACTTCGGTGGACAGCAGCGAATGCTGTCTGACATCTGTTTGAAGGACCAGCGATGCCTGTACACCTTGCGCCATCGCTGGCCTCCCCTTCTGGGTCCCTTCCTGGCCTGATGGGTTGGCCGAGCCGTCAGGGTGCGGGGCAGGGCCCTGCACATAGGCTTCCGCCTTGAGCCTCTGTTGATGCTGCTGCCGCCGCCGCCTTTTCCGTTTTATGACTGCCTGGCTTGCCAACGCCACTGCGAGGGCAGCTTCCGCAGGGTCCCAGGTATCATCCGTAATGTAATATCTATAAAGAATTGGAGAGGGTGTGAGACTGAAGATTAGCTTTGGCTTCCATCCTGGTACCATCAGAGCCCCAAGCATCCCCACCCTAACAACCCCTCCATCTCTAGGGTGCCATCCAACGTGCCCTGTGCGCACACCCCCAGCTGCAGCAGTGGCCGGACAACACATGCCGGACACCCACTGGAAACTTGACCTTGACCGGGCGCTGGTTTGCTCCCTGGCACACACATCCAACCTCTGGTCGCATGGATGTCCCCAGTGCTGAGGCCCAGCTTTTGGGTGCTCTAATGTTGGCTGCTACCTCTGTGGTGTTGATGCCTCCGGAATTCAGGACAAGTGTCTAGGCCTCAGCTTGATTGGGATGCTGGGCAGTTGCACTCTCCTGCGGCATGGCTCACTGGGGATCCACTTGGGAACTGTGAAGTGCTCACATTTCTAGAATTGCCAATTCTGCATGAGCAATAGCGTTCAGCGGAGGTTAAAGTGACCTTCACTATATTTCCATGGACAGGGTTCCGTCATGGGAGTGTTCGGTGGGAGAAACAGACAGGCAGCAGCTGAGTAGCCCCGGTTTTGTGTATACACAATCTGGGGTCGTGGCATGGTGGATTGGCCATGATAAATTGCCCTTCGTGTCCAAAATTGCCCTTAGTGTTGGGTGGGGTTACTGGGTTATGGGGATAGGGTGGAGGTGTTGACCTTGGGTAGGGTGCTCTTTCCAAGAGCCGGAGCAGACTCGATGGGCCGAATGGCCTCCTTCTGCACTGTAAATTCTATGAAATCTATGACCTGTGGGCGCTGAGCCCTTTCCCTCCAGATCAGGGGCGACCCCTCCCCCACCTCCCCACCCCCATTTTATAGTAAACCGTTACAAAGCATTAGTCAGACCCAATGTGATCCAGCCAGATTTGACAATGAATCAGTTGTCCACCATAAACATTCACATTTGCGTTCCTTGGACTTGAGGGAGCAGATTTAGACAATATAATGGGGTGATAAAAAATAATATTTTCATAAGGACAAGGCATCAATGATAGAGCTGAAGGTGTGATTTCAGTTGAATGGATGGCCAGTGGCTAGATAGTTGGGAATTTGAAAGTGCCATTGTAAGTTACTTCGGGGAGGCATTTATCTAGGTGTGAACAAAGAAGAAAGTGTGGTTCAGAGGGGGATGCAAGTTGAGAAATACAGCAAAGTGATAATCTTTATTAGTGTCATAAGTAGGCTTACATTCACATTGCAATGAAGTTACTGTAAAACATCACCTAGTCGCCACACCCCGACACCTGTTCAGGCACACTGAGGGAGAATTCAAAATGTCCAATTCACCTAACAAGCATATCTTTCGGGACTAGTGGGAGGAAACCGGAGCACTCGGAGGAAACCCATGCAGACACGGAGAACGTGTAGACTCGACACAGACAGTGACCCAAACCGGATAAGATAAGAGATGGCTGTACGTTCCTATGTACACAATTTTAAACAGTTACCACCAGTTTTAAAAGTGAAGAAGAGTGTCATATCCATATATTAAATAAGCATTCCGTATCAACTTAATTTTAGTTTGTGTCAGACCTGCCAGAGCTATTTTCTTGTTTCATGTTTGGCATAACTGGGTCGAAGTTGAATATTTTTAAGGACCCTCCTGTATTAGTGTTTCCAGCATACCCTGAGATAGTGAGAGCAGAGTACTTCTTATCAGTTAGTTTAAATATTTACTGTAGTTAATGATTATACCGTACTATTTATCAGGAATTCCTTTAACTTAGAAGGGTGTAGTAATCTGATTTTATGTTTTGTTCTTAGAAATGTTATTCTTCATACAGTTGCCAATTTATGGAAATATACTGGCTAAATATTATATTACAACTTGATTTTTTTTGATTATTGCACTGCCAGTCATTTTATTCTATCACTACATTGGTTTAAGTCATAAAGGTATTCTCATTACATTTTGTGTAACTTGACAAGTGCTTGTTTTACATAATAATTATGCTCCTCTTCATAACCAAAAGAAAAAACGTTCTATTGTGTATGGACTAGACAGTTAATATCCAAATCTGTTGGAGCTAAGGCTTTGGTTTTTTTGATTTCTCACTGTTAAAACAATTTATAAAAGTCCTAGTTACAAAACCATGTTAATGCAACCCAGTCTGAATAAATTAATCAGTATATAATTTGATACACTCGTTTCTATACTGCAGATTTAAATCTGAATTATTGATGTTTTGCTTTTTTAAAACAAATCAGTGTACTTGAGGTGGGAGGTATTAAACATTGAGAATTTACTAGAATTAATGAACATTGCAAGATGAATTTTCTTGGATCTAGGATGTCATCATCAGAGTCACTGGAATAGTTTGGAGCTTTGTGACTCCCTCCTCATGATGATTCTGTAAATTCATTTCCACAAGTTCCCAGTGAAGTACCGACTCACATTTTCTTTGATATTGTGAGCAATCATAGTCATAATCCAAAAATCTGGATGTTTATATTCTAGTCTCTCACCCCCTTCCCCCCCACCCCCTTCCCCCCCCCCCAAAAAAAAAATTACAAACATTAATAGATGTCAGCTGGGGGTTACTTCTGAGAACTGAAGATCTGATTCAGAGCAAGGAAGATCCAGTCCTCATGAACATTATAGTTGTAGGTGACAAGAGTCTAACAAATAGATTAAATTTTAAAGATCCATTTACTGTTTTCACTGTATATTTTTATTATCATTAATCTGAATGATCATTAATAACACTGAATAGATTATGTATGCTACCTTGCAAACCTCACCAAAAATAAATGGGCGCCATGTGTAGCCACCTGGGTTGGCCAAGTCCCGATTTAAAATGGAGAACAGCAAAGGCTGAAGGGAAATTCAGCCAACACAGGCAGAAACCAGCAGGTGCAAGTTTACTGTGTATTAAACTCTGCAAAAGCCCAGACAGCATCGATACAAGCAGCCATCTGCATAGTAATGTAGCAGCCATCTACATACTAATGAGCGATCCCCGGGAACAATCGCAACATTTGGGACAAACAAAGCTAAGCCAGACTCCCCGGCGCCAGCAGGAGCCAACACAAAAGAGGTTAAGACACCTCAAGACCGTCCAACGATCAGGGAACCGCTCCAGTATTGGAGAAATTGAACCAAGCGATTGGAACGAAGTCCAATCACTTGGAACCAGGTACAGGGTCCGCCCCGAAAGGCAGGAAGATCCTGGGGACTATAAAGTTAAGCCCCCAAGTTCAAATCGTTCTTCTTGACCGGGTCACTCAGCAACGCGAACCAACCTTGACAGTGAACGGTGCAGCTGCCGCCGATATCCAGTAAGTCTTAAGTCAACGCTCGCTACGAGATAGGCGCTCCTAGCTAACAATCCGTACCAACTTCGAATCCCGCAGACTCAGAACCCGAATGAAAGGCCATTTGTTCCCCTGACCTGGTGGGCCAGTCCGAAGCTAAGTATAGGACTGTTAGTTGTAGAAGTAGCTTAGAAGTAGAATTTGTGCATGAGTAGCGATTACTGTGTATAATAAATGTGCTTTGATTTGAATCTTACTAATCGGTGTATTGAGTTATTGATCATTACTTGAACTTGAACCTCGTGGCGGTATCATAAAGATATCTGGCGACTCGAGAGCAAAGGTTACAAAACAGAGCCAATTGAACCAACCAAAAGTTAGCAACACATTGTTAAAATACTTCAGTGGAAGTGAATAATAAAATTGAACAGACCAAAATAGAATTTATTGCTCCTCAAGGAATGAGAAATAGGTTTTGGTCAATTATGCAAAAAAGCAGTATAAATAATTTTAAATATGATCTGATCATAACAAAGAACAAAGAAATGTACAGCACAGTGAACAGGCCCTTCGGCCCTCCAAGCCCGTGCCGACCATGCTGCCCAACTAAACTACAATCTTCTACATTTCCGGGATCCGTATCCCTCTATTCCATTCCTATTCATGTTTTTATCAAGGTGCCCCTTAAATGTCACTATCGTCCCTGCTTGCAGCACCTCCTCCGGCAGCGAGTTCCAGGCACCCACTACCCTCTGTGGAAAAAAAACTTGCCTCGTACATCTACTCTAAACCTTAAACCTAAGCCCCCTAGTAATTGGCCCCTCTATCCTGGGGAAAAGCCATATGTAGAAAGGCAATTTGTTCAGTTGTGCAAGAATAGTGGATTTTCCTCCATTTATTCATTCAATTTATAGATTGAAAAGATCAAAGGGTAAGCAGTGGCGCATTGGTATTGTCACTGGACTATTAATCCAGAGACCCAGGGTAATCTTTTGGGGGCCCAGGTTCGAATCCCACCATGGCAGATGGTGAAATTTAAATTCAATAAAACCTGAAAAAAAATAAAAAATTCAATGATGATTATGAAACTTGTTGATTGTCGTAAAAAAAATCTTGTTCACTAATGTCCTTCAGGAAAGGGAATCTGCTGTCCTTACCTGGTCTGGCCTCCAGCAATGTGGTTGCCCTTAAAGGGCCAGTAAGGGTCGACAATAAATGCATATATTAAAAAAAATTCCGAAATTGCAAAATGGAGGAGAAATAAGCTACAGAGATTTAGGACGTGATTCTACGGAAAATCTTTTGAGTTTGTTTGTGGGGTGGTTTTCAGGGAGTTTCTCGCTGGCTCTGCCAGTGAGTTCCCCACCGCTATTCAATAACTCTTGGTCATTTTTTGGGGCCCTGGGGAGTTTCTCACCGGTTTCACAGACACTTAGAATTTATTTTAGGATTGGGGAGCTGAACTGTGAGATCAGGCTGCCATTTTGAAAGGGTGCCATGATCTCTAAGTGAGCATGTGGGTCTCCCACCCCCCCCACATGGGCAATGTCACCCCCCACACACATGGGCACTATCCCAAACACACCCAGGTGAGGACACTCCGCTATGGGATCCCTGGGGATCCCCCTCTTCAGACCCCCAAGCCCTCTTTCAGCAGTCCCTTCCAGGACCCCCCCAAACTCCCAGAGGCCCCTACTTACCTGCCCTGCACACCCCCACCATTCAAACACCCCCTCCACCCTCCTTTCTTGGGCATGGCCCCAGCCCCTGACACACTGCCATCCTGACACCCAGACTGTACTTGTGCCACCTTGGCAGTGCCGGCATGGCAGTGCCAATGTGCCCTCGTTCCAGGGGTCTCTGATATCCTGGGAGACCCCCAAGGTGCCATTCCGCCTGCCCAACGCCTGGCTCCAGCCTCGCTGGGGAGGCCGGTGGATCCCACGATGCCGGTGGATACCAGGTAATGAAAAATGAAAATCACTTATTGTCACAAGTAGGCTTCAATGAAGTTACTGTGAAAATCCCCTAGTCGCCACATTCCGGCGCCTGTTCGGGGAGGCTGGTACGGGAATTGAACCATGCTGCTGGCCTGCCTTGGTCTGCTTTCAAAGCCAGCTCTTTAGCCCTGTGCTAAACCAGCCCTTAATTGAAGAAGAAGGAGTAATCGCTTATTGTCACAAGTAGGCTTCAAATGAAGTTACTGTGAAAAGCTCCTATTCGCCACATTCCGGCGCCTGTTCGGGGAGGCTGGTACGGGAATCGAACCGTGCTGCTGGCCTGCCTTGGTCTGCTTTCAAAGCAAGTGATTTAGCCCTGTGATAAACCAGCCCCTTAAGTTCAACCGGTTCCGGCACACGCCGTTTTGTCCCGCCCCTTGTAGCCAGGATTCTGACCCCGACACCTCGCGGGACTTGGGCGAATCCCGCGAAGTGTGAAAAGCTCCGGGAAACCTGCGAGAGGGCTCTTCCGGCATTCACCGGCCACACTGCACTCAAGCGAGAGCGCAGTGCAGTTGGTGGATCGCGCCCGTGGTATTTTGATTGGGCTGATGCTTCTTCAGCTTTGCTTCCCCATACTGGGAAAAGTTTTGATTGCAAAAAACATTTTGCTAGTCAGTATTTCATTGGTTATCTTGTGGCCAAACCTATACCGGGACGTTATCCCTCTACACATGAGTGAGTTGGGTCTGACTTGGGTGTATTACTTCAAAACATCTTTATTTACACCATATACATGATGAAATATTAGGTACGTACGTCTATCTTGTGGTATGACTGTTTCATCTTCTCTGCAGAGTCTCTGGCATATGACTGCTGAATGTCATCATAGGGAGATATTAGGAACTTTGGTCCAGAAGTGGGATTAAAGATGTAGCAGGCAATTTAGGGGTTAAACAGGTTGGGGAGAAAGACTGCTCACAGCAGAGTCCGAGTGGTGCACCCAGAGCCTCAGTTACGGTGTCCAAGTCAGACTTAACCTTGTAAGAAGTCTTACAACACCAGTTAAAGTCCAACAGGTTTGTTTCAAATCACTAGCTTTCGGAGCACTGCTCCTTCCTCAGGTGAATGAAGAGGTAGGTTCCAGAAACATATATATAGACAAAGTCAAAGATGCAAGACAATGCTTTGAATGCAAGCATTTGCAGACAATTAAATCTTTACAGATCCAGAGAGAGAGGCAATCCCAAGTTAAAGAGGTGTGAATTGTCTCAAGCCAGGACAGTTGGTAGGATTTCGCAAGCCCAGGCTAGATGGTGGGGGGTGAATGTAATGCGACATGAATCCAAGATTCCGGTTGAGGCTGTACTCATGTGTGCGGAACTTGGCTATATGTTTCTGTTCGGCGTTTCTGCGTTGCCGCGCGTCCTGAAGGCCGCCTTGGATAACGCTTACCCGGAGATCAGAGGCTGAATGCCCTTGACTGCTGAAGTGTTCCCCGACTGGAAGGGAACATTCCTGCCTGGCGATTGTCACGCGATGTCCGTTCATCCGTTGTCGCCGCGTCTGCATGGTCTCGCCCATGTACAATGCTTCGGGACATCCTTTCCTGCAGCGTATGAGGGAGACAACGTTGGCCGAGTCGCACGAGTATGTACCTGGTGGGTGGTGTTCTCACGTGTAATGGTGGTACCCATGTCGATGATCTGGCACGTCTTGCAGAGATTGCCATGGCAGGGTTGTGTGGTGTCGACTTAACCTTGTTAGTGGGAATACACAGGACGCCCCAGTTTAGCCAGGATGATCCATTCAAGATGCATTGTCATTCGTGACAACTTTGTTTGACCAGCCATTAGCCCATCACAGAGTCTGATTACCTATTTGCCTGTCAATGGAAAGTTAGTTGCATATGAATGGCATAGGTCTGTTCTTTGGAATGGGAGTGGGAAATCAGACAGCCAAGATAATGATAATGGATGCAGTCGGGTCACCTCAGGGAAGAACCTTTGTTTGAAGGGGTGGGCAGAGCTTAGAGAAAGAAAGAATGCTGTTCTGAACATTTACAGGCAGAAGGCTATGGAAATCGACCAGCGAGGTCATTTAATTTGCCACCAAGGCAGGCTTTGGACTTTGAAAAAGGGTTCTGAAGAAATGTCCCTAACAAAAGAATTGCTTTGTAAATGCGTATTGCCTTGGCCTGTCTTTGTAAACGGAATGAGAGTGGCATGGTTATTGAAAGTGATGTTTGATGGGAACTAGTGTTTTAAGGTTTAAGAAACTGCATATAATCTGTTTGTGTTAGAGCTGAAGTAAAAGTCTAAATATTGTTTACTTTTATTTTATTTCAATAAAATTTGTTTCTAAAATAACCAAGCCCCATTTCTTTTATTGTCACTCCAGGAATGAATTGATCTTTCCGCACTGCATTAAAACTTATAAATGTTGTGGCATCTGGTCCAGTCTCTTGGCCACTGTTGAGACCTGACCAGACGTCCGTATCATAGGATCCTTACAATGCATAAGGAGGCTATTCAGCCCATCATGTCTGCACCGATCCTTCGAAAGAGCACTCTACCCATGTCTACACCCCTATCCTTGTAACCTCTTAACCTACCCTGCACCTCCCTGCACACTAAGGGGCAATTTAGCTTGGCCAATCCACCTAACACGCACATCTTTGGAAAGTGAGAGGGAACCAAAACACTTGGAGGAAACCCATGCAGACACCGGGAGAATGTGCAAGCTCCACACAGGCAGTGGCCCAATGCCGGAATTAAACCCGGGTCCCTGGTGCTGTCAGGCAACAGTGCTAACAACTGTGCCACCTGCCATGATGTCACTGTTAACCATGATACATATCAGTATCTCATTACCATGACTTTTAAACTATTATGCTACATCTCTGCCCAAGTATATAGTCAACTTCTTTAATAGCAATGTTAAATTATTTCTTAAACTATTTACATTTATTTTTCAAATTTCTGTAACCTCCTTTATTGTTACTTCCCCCCCCCCCCCCCCCCCCCCCCCCCCCCCCCCCCGGGGCCAAATCACTGTGAAAGGTTTCAGTCGCCCAGAGTTTTTCTCAGCTCTCTCAGAGGATGTCATGTACTCATACGGTCACTCGTCTTTTCCCTAGAAGATAAACAACATCGGTAGACTAAGCCAGCAACATTCTGGGATTTCTGGTAACTGGTGTGTGACTGTCACAATGGTTGCACTGAAACTTTTTCAATGAAAAGCTGATCCAAGACAGAAGACCTCAGCACATCAACAACAGCACAGGAAGAGGATAGACTAATATACACTCGGGCATCTTCAAAACCCTCTTAGCATACTGGAGAAAGGCCTGTGAAGATGAAGGTCGGAATTCTCCAGCCGTTCGCTGATGGCAGGAGTCTCTTATCCGCAGGTTCCCAGCGGCATGGGGTGGCTTCAATGGGAATTCCCATTGACAGGGGCAGAGGATCCCATCGCCAGAATACAGCGCGTTGCCTCCTGCCGCCGAGAAACAAGCAGCTGGGAGGACAGAGAATCCTGCCCGAAATATCTTCAAATGGAGAATTGCACAGCTGAACCATTCACATCTGCGTTGAGGACATCTGAGATTTGAACAAATTTGGAGAACGAGAATGATAACAACATTCCCGCAGACATTTCAGGCAATAAAGAAAACATGACTTCCCTAAGAAACTTCAGAAACCGTTTTCACTTTCTGTCGGTAGTGGTAACTGCTGCACTTCAGCATTATGCCGTTCTGCCACTATGGGCATTCGGATGACTGTCAGCATAAAAAGGACAACGCCGTCTTCAGCAATGGAATGAGTCTCCACAGCAAATTCTAGACAAATCTCTTGTATAGGATTCTTCAGCTGTAGAAGCTCTATAGATTTGGTCACTGCGTCTGCAGTGTGACTGCAAAGAAATAGTTTTTTTAAAAATATTTTTTATTCAAATTTTTCGGTCAAACAAAGACAGTACAAAATTTTCCCTTTTGCAACTTTAAAACAATATAAATAATGATGATGACCGTTTTTTTTAAAGAATAATATATTAACTAGACGGCAACTGCCTGCAACAAAAATAAAAACTAGCCAATATCCAAAATAATAAAGTCACAAAAACCAATATAAATAACTCATATACAAACACCTGTACAAAACCCCTGAGGGCCCGGATGGGCCCTCCCCTCCCTCCCCATCCCCCCCTCCCCCCTGGGTTGCTGCTGCTACCTTTCCCATTTCCCTTATCGTTCTGCGAGATAGTCGAGGAACGGTTGCCACCGCCTGGTGAACCCTTGAGCCGAACCTCTTAGTGCGTATTTTATCCGCTCCAATTTTATAAAACCCGCCATGTCGTTTATCCAGGCCTCCACGCCTGGGGGTTTAGCTTCTTTCCACATAAGTAATATCCTTCGCCGGGCTACTAGGGACGCAGGCTAAAACATCAGCCTCGCTCGCCTCCTGCACTCCCGGCTCGTCCGCAACCCCAAATATCGCCAACCCCCAGCTTGGCTCGACCCGGACCCCCATCACCCTTGTAAGCACATTCGCCACCCCCACCCAGAACCCATGCAGTACCGGGCATGACCAAAACATGTGGGTGTGGTTCGCTGGGCTTCCCGCGCATCCCCCGCACCTATCCTCCACTCCAAAACTACTTAACCTTGCTCCAGTCATGTGCGCCCTATGTAGAACCTTGAATTGTATCAGGCTGAGCCTGGCGCATGAGGACGAAGAGTTTACCCTACTTAAGGCATCTGCCCACAGCCCCTCCTCAATCTCTTCCCCTAGCTCCTCTTCCCATTTCCCTTCAGCTCCTCCACCATCGTCTCCCCCTCGTCTCTCATTTCTCTGTATATATCTGACACCCTACTATCCCCCACCCATGCCCCCAAAATCACTCTGTCCTGAATCTCTTGCGCCGGGAGCCGCGGAAATTCCCTCACCTGTTGCCTCGCAAAAGCCCTCAGTTGCATATATCGAAATGCATTCCCCGGTGGCAACCCATATTTTTCTGTCAGTGCTCCCAGACTCGCAAACGTCCCGCCTAGGAACAAATCCTTCAATTTCACAATCCCTGCTCTCTGCCCAAGCTTTAAATCCCCCATCTATCTTCCCCGGGACGAACCTGTTGTTGTTCCTTATCGGGGACCTCACCGAGGCACCCGTCACTCCCTTAAGTCGTCTCCACTGCCCCCAAATTTTCAGTGTTGCCACCACCACTGAGCTTGTGGTGTATTTCTTCGGGGAGAACGGTAAAGGCGCCGTCGCTAATGCTTTTAGGCTGGTTCCCCTACAGGATGCCATCTCTAGTCTTTTCCACGCCGCTCCCTCCCCTTCCCCCATCCACTTGCATACCATTGATATGTTGGCGGCCCAATAATAGTCACTTAAACTCGGCAGTGCCAGTCCCCCCCTATCCCGACTACGCTGCAGGAACCCCCTCTTCACTCTTGGGGTCTTCCCAGCCCACACAAAACTCATAATGCTCTTATCCACTTTCTTGAAAAAGGCCTTTGTAATCATCACAGGGAGGCACTGGAACACAAAAAGAAACCGCGGAAGGACCACCATTTTAACCGCCTGCACCCTACCCGCCAGTGACAGGGGCACCATGTCCCATCTCCTAAAGTCCTCTTACATCTGCTCCACCAATCTTACTAAATTAAGCTTATGCAAGGTTCCCCAGTTCCTGGCCATCTGGATCCCTAGGTACCTAAAATCCCTTGTTACCCTCCTCAACGGCAAATCATCTATCTGCAAAGGAATAGTTAGGCAGCTAACTTCAGGAACTGCAGTGAATGGCAAAACTACAAGAAGCATACTGGTTAAATCAAAAGTGAAAAATAATAAACAAAGAAATCAGTGCTGAGGGACAGGTCAGGAGAGTAGCCCAATTAAGAGTTTTATATGCAAATATATGGCGTGTAAGGAATCAACTTGATGAGCTGCAGGCGCAAATGCAAGTTGAGGATTATGATATAGCTGCTATTACAGAGACATGACTGCAGGATGGTCGGGACAGGGAACTAAATATACCCAGTTATAAAGTTAACAGAAAGGACAGGGTAGATGGCAGAGGGGGTGGAGTAGCCTTACTGATATAGAAATACTGTCACTTCAAGTGAGGGAGGATATAATGAGGAGAAAGCACCCAGTGGAGACCATATGGGTGGAACTGAGGAACAAAATAGAATCTAAATAGAACAAAGAACAATACAGTACAGGAACAGGCCCTTCGGCCCTCCAAGCCTGTGCCGATCATGTGTCCTATCTAGATCAACCGCCTGTATCCTTCTATACCCCGTCTATTCATGTGCCTATCCAGGTAAGTCTTAAAGATCGCTAACGTATCTGCCTCAACAACCTCACTTGGCAGTGCATTCCAGACCACCACCATCCTCTGTGTAAAAAAACTTCCCCTGCACTGAACCTATTCCCCCTCACCTTGATCTTGTGCCTCCTTGTAATTTTCTGTTCCGCCCTGGGAAAAAGCCTCCAACTGTTCACCCTATCTATACCCCTAATAATTTTACAAACTTCGATTAGGTCGCCCCTCAGCCTCTGTCTCTCTAGGGAGAACAATCCCAGTTTATTCAATCTCTTCTCATAGCTAATACTCTCCATACCAGGCAACATCCTGGAAAACCTTTTCTGTACTCTCGCCAAAGCCTCCACATCCTTCTGGTAATGCGGTGACCAGAATTGGACACAGTATTCCAAATGTGGCCTAACCAATGTTCTATATAACTGTAACATAATTTTCAAACATTTATACTCTATACCCTGTCCTATGAAGGCAAGCATGCCATATGCTTTCTTTACCACCATTTCCACCTGTTCTGCCACTTTTAAGGATCTGTGGACCTGCACACCCAGATCTCTGTGTCTCTATGCTCCTGATGGTTCTGCCATTTATTTTATAGCTCCCATCTGAATTGGATCTACAAAAATGCATCACCGTGTATTTGTCTGGGTTAAATTCCATCTGCCATTTCTCCGCCCAATTTTGTAGCCTTTCTCTGACAATCTTCATCACTATCCGCAACTCCAGCAATCTTAGTATCATCCGCAAACTTGCTAATCAGACTCGCTACATTTTCTTCCAAGCTATTTATATATATTACAACGAGCAGAGGTCCCAATACTGAACCCTGCGGAACACCACTCGTTACAGACCTCCATTCAGAAAAACACACTTCCACTGCTACCCTCTGTCTTCCATGGCCAAGCCAGTTCTGAATCTATCCAACTAGTTCACCCCTGACCCCTTGTGATTTAATCTTTTGCACCAGACTGCCTTCAGGGACCTTCTCAAATGCTTTACTAAAGTCCATGCAGACAACACCCACAGCCCTTCCCTCATTAATCATTTTTGTCACCTCCTCAAAAAAAATTTAAATTAGAGAGACATGATCTCCCTTGTATAAAACCATGCTGTAAATCTGTAATGTGTGTTGTGTATCAAGCCTCTGATAACAGTTCTGAGGTGCTAGATTGTATAAGGGCAGAAATTAGACAAGTGTGTAATAAAGGCAGAGTAGTAAAAATGTGGGATTTTAACTTACACACAGATTGGGAGAGGTAGACAAGCACCTGTCAGAAAGGTAGTGAATTTCTGGAATGTGTCCAGGATAGTTTCCTGCTGCAGTATGTTCTGGATGCATCAACGTGAAAGGCAATATTAGATCTAGTTGAGTCTTGACCCCAAGTTAATTAGTAGCCTAACTGTGTGCGAACATTTATCAAATAGTGATCATAATATGATTGAATTCAGTGTAGAGTTCGAAAATGAAAAGCATGTTTCAGACACTAGAATTTTAGACTTGGGTAAGGCTGACTTTAACGGGATGAGACTGAGACTGTCCACAGTAAACTGGGAAGATCTGTTAATAGATCAAACAACTGAAGATCTGTGGAGAATATTTAAAGAAACATTTAATGAGATACAGAACAAGTATATATACCCCGAAGAGGAAATGGCTCTGCTTCACAAAAACAGCAGCCATAGACAACTAAAGAGGTTAGGGCCAGCATAAAATTGAAAGAAAGGGCTTTCAAAAATGCAAGAAATAACACAGATCCAGATGAATAGGAGAGATACAAAGACCAGCAAACGGTCACAAAGCATGTTGAACAGTTTGGACCAAATGCTGGAAATGGGATTAGAATAGATTGGTATTGATGGTCGGCATAGACATGGTGGGCCGAAGGGCCTGTTTCTGTGCTGTATGACTCTGACGATCTAATTACTTTGCCGCCAAAATTACAGTTGAAAAGGAGGATGACATGCCGAAATTTCGGAAAAACTAATAGTCGATAAAGAACAGGGACCTAATACACTTAACGTAAATGCAACTTCACTAACTAGGAAATTAATGGAAATAAAGTGTGACAGATCCCCAGGATCTGATGGTTTCCATCCGACGGTGTTACAGGAAGTAGGGGAGCACATTGTAGATGCCCTAACTTCCAGAGTTCCCGAGATTCAGGAGTAGTCCCTCTGGATTGGAAAATTACACGTCACTCCACTTTTTAAGAAGGGTGAAAGGGGAAACCAGGGAATTACAGACCAGTTAGCCTAACCATCTGTGGTGGGGAAATTGCTGGGGTCTATAATGAAGGATGGGGTAATTGAACATCTTGGAAAAACTTTGGTCGATTAGGAAGAACCAGCATGGATTTGTGAAGGGAAGGTCATGCCTGACATCTTATTGAATTTTTTGAAGAGGCAACTAAGGTAGTGGACAGGGCAATGTTTATGGATGCCATTTATAGGGACTTCCAGAATGCATTTGGTGAAGTCCCACACAAGAGACTGTTAACTAAAATTCCCGAAAGGTGTGCTGTTAGGTGAATTGGACATTCTGAATTCCCCCTCAATGTACCTGAACAGGTGCCGGAGTGTGGATTTTCACAGTGACTTCTTTGCAATGTTGGTGTAAGCCTACTTGTGACAATAATAAAAGATTATTATTAGATTATTAAAGCAGAAGCCCACAGAGTTGATGGCAAATTATTGACATGGTTCGGAAATTGGTTGAGTGGCAGGCGACAAAGAGTGGGAATAATGTGTAATTGCTCTAATTGGCAGGAGATGATTGGTGGTGTACCACTGGGATCTATGTTGAGGCCTAAAATATTCACACTGTTATTAATGACTTGGATGATGGCACAGAAAGTCATATATCCAAATTTGCGGATGATACAGTAGGTGGGATTGTAGGCAACCTAGATGATATCAGAAAGATTACAAGGAGATTTGATAGACTGGGTGAATGGGCAAAATTATGGCAGATGGAATTTCATATAAACAGTGTGAGATTATCCATTTTGGACCAAAAAAGGATTGAGCAGAGTACTTTCTAAATGAAAAGAGGTTAGGTATAGTGGATGTCCAAAGAGACCTTGATGTACAGGTGCAGAGGTCCTTAAAATGCCAGGATCAAAAATAATCAAAAGTCTAATGGAATGCTAGCCTTTATATCTAGAGGACTGGAATATAAAGGAGTTATGCTGCAGCTGTACAAAACCCTGGTTAGATCCCACTTGGAGTACTGTGAGCAGTTCTGGGCACTACACTTTAGGAAGGATATTTTGGCCTTGGAGGGAGTGCAACGTAGGTTTACAAAAAATTATATCTGGATTACAGGGGTTATGTTACGAGGCGTGATTACTCAAATTGGACTTGTTTTTGCTGGAATTTAGTAGATTCTGGGTGATTTGATCAAAGTATTCAAGATATTACAGGGAAAGACAGGGCAGGTAAACATAAACTGTTTCCACCGGTTGGAGATTCTAAATATAAGGGGCATAGTCTAAAAATTAGGGCTAAACCGTCAGGAGAGATATTAAGAAGAACTTCTTCACTCAAAGGATGGTAGAATTTCGAACTCTTTCCCTCGAATAGCAGTTGAAGCTAGAACAGTTGTTATTTTTAAATCTGAGATAAGAGTTTTGTTAAGCAAAGCTATTAAGGGATAGGGGTCAAAGGCAGGGATATGGGTCACAGGCAGGTATATGGTATATCACAGATCAGCCATGATCTTATTAAATGGTGGGACAGGCACAAAGGGCTGAATGGCCTACTGTTCCCAAGTTGCACTCATGGACATCCTTCGCCAAAGGAAGATTTTCTGACGAGATTAAAGTGTGGCCGTCCCAAGCTAATAGGCTCTACAACTCTCTGGCAGTGTGACCCACTATAGAAATAAACATTTAGTTCTCCTTGACAGCTCTTCTCTGGTCAGCCAACAATATACAATGCATCTCATTGGTGGGTTCGGTGAGACAAAGGTGCAAACTCTCCTCTTCGACAGCAAACACAGCTGACTTCACAAAGAAAACAGACTTCATATGTTTTTAGCAGTAGATTCAAATAGTGTACCAGTCACTAGGGCCATATCTTCCATTGGATCACTTACTGCTACAACAACTTCTTTCTCATAACTTTCTTCAAGAAATAGCCTCTCTCGGATGGTCATCATCTGCTGCAGTTCCTTCTGTTTCTGCACTCTGCAGACGTATCTTCAAAAGGAAACGAGAGATCTACAATAAGTTCCAGTGGATGGTATTTCTGTATTGGAGAATGAACCACCACTCGATGAATAAACCTCATCAGCTGCTGTTGAATTAAAATCCATTGGTTCTGCTCCTGACTTTGAAAATTCCTCCATGAATGGTATTGAGCTGTCCTGCTGTAGGTATCCATCTACTATTTCCAGAATGCCCAGTTGTTTCCATTCAGTAAAGGTATGCTTTGATTGTAGAGGGTTTTAACAATCTGTCATTACTTGTGGCGAAGAGTAATGGTTATCTGACTTTTTGCTTGAAGATTTGTACCATCTGGATCTTGCAATCTAATGTTTGATGCAGGAAACATAATGTTTTGAGTCGTACCAAAAAATCAGCCAGTATTGTACTGCCAACTCCAGCGTCAAGTTTGAAGTGAGTTTTAAAGCCTTTAACTTCCAAAATGATGGACCAAAAGTATTTTTCATGATTCTTTATTTCTTTCATGAACTCTGTAATCTCACTTCTTCCTTATTTGCAATTTCTTGAATTGTTTGTGTTTCATAGACATTCTCTCACCTTCTTTAATCAAATTATTAGATTTACAAAACTGCTCGAAGTGTCTTGCGTCCCCACATCAGAAACACACTGCCCCACCAGCTGATAGTCTTGCCTTCTGTGCTGCCTTTTAGCTCCACAGTTTAAGCACCCCAATGTGGCTGCAGTAGGTTTCCTGCCCTTTTGCCCATTTTGGAGGGCTTTCAAATGGGCACAGTGGGTGCCTTTGGGCATACTCAACTAACAGACTCGTCCAAGGCCTCGGTATCTCGACGGATTATAGCCCAATTTTGCTGCCCAATTTCAGCCTGTCTATTGTATTGAACTCCTCAATCAATTACAAGGTTCTGTTTTGGGCTGAAATATGCATCAAACGCATTTAGGACAATTTCAAAGTCTGCAGATGTCTCTCCTACTCCCTGTGTCAATAATGCATCATCGGCAACAGCCCCGACTGCACAGAGGAAATAAACTAACCAGGTGCATCTACTTTTTGGCATGCAAACCTGACCTTACTTGATACCTCAGGAAGTGTTTCCCCACAAATCCTAACAGTGGACTGTTGTGGACCTTTGAGGTTTATGAACGGCTCCGAAAAAGTAAGTGACTGCTCAAATGGTGCTGACATTGGTACTGATTCAGCCTGTCATCAAAGTAAGTCTCCTGATTCTTCCTCTGATTGCTCACTGTGGGTTGAGGGCACAAAATAATTTTGTTAGATTTCAGTCGCCATTGCTGGCACCTTGTTTTGTGGGTTATCTTGTGGCCTAATTTTCACTGGGAAGGTTTCCTCTGCTTATGAGTGACTTGGGTAGGTTACTTCAAACTACTTTATTTACACTATATACATGGTAAGATTCTAGGTAAGTACATCTCTCGTGTACAGACTGTTCGATATTCTCTCCAGAATCTCAAGTACATGATTGCTGCTGTCGCTATTACATCATGATACACATCCCTGTCTCATTGCCACAACTATGAACCCATCATGCTATAGTCAGTACATGCTTTGTAATTTAGTCCCTGGACATTTATAGCTACCTTATCAACATTTTTCTAGTTTTATAGAATGTAAAATAAATTAGCGAACTATGTTCTACAGATAATTATTTGGCTTTGGCTTACTGTGTCTCAGCTGTTGCTCACTTTGTAGGATTCTTGCCTCTTTGTCAGAAAGTTGTGGGTTGAACTACCACTCCAGAAACCTGAGCAGAAAATCTAGGCTGACATTCTTGTGTAGTGCTGGGGGAACACTACACTACACTGTTGGAAGTCCTGACTTTCAGATAAGATATTAAAACAAACCCACATCTGCCCTTTTAGGTGGACATAGAAGACCCAATGGCATAATTTCAAAAAGAGCAAGAAAATTATCCCCGGTGTCCTTGCCAATATTTGTCCCTAAGCCAGCCATTAATGTAACAAAACATCCTATGGTGCTTTACAAAATCATCATTAAGTAAAATGGCAGAGCCACATAAGGAGAGATTAGGGCAGATGACCAAAAGCTTGGTCAAAGAGGGAGATTTTAAAGAGTGTCTAAAAGAGAAAAGAGAGGTAGAAAGATTTAGGGAGGGATTTCCAGAATTTAAGGCAAAGGTGGAGCAGATAAAATCAGGGGTCCTCAATAAATCAGAATTAGAGAAACGCCGCTATCTCAAGAGGATTGCCAAGCTGGAGAAAATTACATAGCCCGGGAGGGGAGGGGAGGGAGGGGGGGGGGGGGGGGGGGGGGGGCGGGGGTCAAGACCTTGGAGGAATTTGAAAATAATATTTTATTGAGGTGATGTTGGAGCCAACGTTGGCCTCAATAATGATGACGATGAAAGTACAACAGAATTGTCATAAAAATGCCTTTGTTCATGAGGGAAGGAAATCTGCAATCCTTACCTGGTCTGGTCGACATATGAATCCAGGTCCATAGCAACATGGTGGATTCTGAACTGTCCTCTGAATGTCTAAACAAGCTAATCAGTTGTACCAAACTTCTAGAGACAGTCAAAAGAGAATAAATCCGAACAGACAGGAAAACAAAGACATACTCTAACCACTGCAAAATTCTCCCACAGCTCTCCCACAGAGTCGAACAACAGCCTGACATAGTCATCCTTCCAAATCATACCTTCGGGTTAATGACCCAGATTCCTTCATTGTCATGTGTGTGAGTGTGTCCTGCCCCACTGGCAGGACAAACCCAGAACGGTGACAACCATTCCTGTCCCTGCTCTATCCATGTCTCCGAAATGGCCACAACATCGAAGTCCCAGGTACCAACCCATGCCGCAAGTTCACCCACCTTATTCCGGATGCTCCTGGCATTGAAGAAGACACACTTTAAACCACCTTCCTGCCTGCCGGTACACTCCTGCAACTTTGAAACCTTACTCATGACCTCTCTACTCTCAACCTCCTGTATACTGGAGCTACAATTCAGGTTCCCAAGCCCCTGCTGAACTAGTTTAAACCCTCCCGAAGAGCATTAGCAAATTTCCCCCCTAGGATATTGGTACCCCTCTGGTCCAGGTGTAGACCATCCCGTTTGTAGAGGTCCCACCGACCCCAGAATGAGCCCCAATTATCCAGAAATCTGAAACCCTCCCACCTGCACCATCCCTGTAGCCACGTGTTCAACTCCTCTCTCTCCCTATTCCTCGTCTCTATCACGTGGCACGGGTAACAACCCAGAGATAATAACTCTGTTTGTCCTAGATCTAAGTTTCCACCCTAGCTCCCTGAATTCCTGCCTTACATCCCTATCCCTTCTCCTACCTATGTTGTTGGTACCAATGTGGACCACGACTTGGGGCTGCTCCCCCTCCCCCTTATGAATCCCGAAAACACGATCCGAGACATCACGCACCCTGGCACCTGGGAGGCAACACACCAATCGCGAGTCTCTCTTGTTCCCACAGAATCTCCTATCTATTCCCCTAACTATGGAGTCTCCAATGACTAATGCTCTACTCCTCTTCCCCCTTCCCTTCTGAGCAACAAGGACAGACTCTGTGCCAGAGACTTGAAAACCCCATGGCTTACCCCTGGTAAGTCGTCCCCCCAACAGTATACAAAGCGGTATACTTGTTACTAAGGGGAACGACCACAGGGGATCCCTGTACTGACTGTTCCTCCCAGCCCCTCTCACCGTCACCCATCTATCTTTATTCTTCGGAGTAACTACATCCCTGAAGCTTCTATCTATGACCACCTCTGCCTCCCGAATGATCCGAAGTTCATCCAGCTCCAGCTCCACTTCCCTGGTGCGGTTTCTGAGGAGCTGGAGATGGGTGCCCTTCTCACAGATGAAATCAGCAGGGACACTGACAGCGTCCCTCACCTCAAACATTCTGCAGGAGGAACATTGCACTACCTTCCCTGCCATCTCCTCTAGATAACAAAAGGAAAAGGAAGAAGAGCTTACCTGTTATTCACTCCCCATCTCAGTAGTCACTCACTCAGCAACCTCTGCGCCCCGCATGATAACACCTGAGGGAAAATAAAAGAACAACTACTTATCAGTCACCGGCCAATCCCTTACCTGCAGGCTGTCACGTCACGGTTCAACTTCTTTCTACTTCTACCTGCCCTCGAACCTTCCTCTTGATCTTTACAGCGGTTGGGGTTTTTTTTGGTTAGAGGAGGGGGTAGGGAGGGAAACATTGAAGAAGTGTTTCGGGTTTAAGTGTCACTTGACAACAGCTCCTCCACAAACCACCAGCAAGTTAGCGTGAGCACAACGGACGTTTGCAAATTTCCCCCACAACAGCCAATCAGCAGCTCCACTGTACTGCCCTCTGCTGGATGCTTGTCTTCACTTGAACAGCTAAGGTCTCTTGCTCAGGTACACCTTCAAGTTAGGATGAGCACAACGGACATATGCAAATTTCCCCGCAACAGCCAATCAGCAGCTCCGCTCCACTGCCCTCTGCTGGATGCTTGTCTTCACTTGAACAGCTAGGGTCTCTTGCTCAGGTACACCTTCAAGTTAGTGTGAGCACAACGGACGTATGCAAATTTCCCCGCAACAGCCAATCAGCAGCTCCGCTCTACTGCCCTCTGCTGGATCTTATGGTCTTAAGATCTCTTATAACCGAACTAATCGTTTAAAATTTAATTCTAACTATCTCAAACCTTTACATTGTGTATTTACGTGTGTCCTATGTTTTTTCATGTATGGTACGATCTGTCTAGACTGTACGCAGAATGATACTTTTCACTACCTCGGTACACGTGACTAAATCAAATCAATCAACAAACCAAGATCCTTTGAAATGCAAGCATTCATTCAATTTCACAGCGCAGTACCTTCAACTTGCCTTTGATTGACAGCTTAATTGTGTAAACACAGCTGCCAGGAGGTTGTTTATTTATCTTTCCATTCTCACTTGAATGCATCTAAAGTACCCTCCATTGATCCTAACTGCAATGTTTATATTCACTTTACTTCCAAGAATGATCTTCAGGATGAGGGGGTGGGGGTAGGGGTTCTCACCCAGGGTCAACCCCCATGATCCTGATCCTTGAGAGACCTTCCTCTGCAGCCTGGCAACGGCAGAGAGGCAATGAGCAATGGGATGATCCGTTTGGCACCACTCGGGATCCATTGCACTAGGCGAGGAGTCACTTCCAGGGTGTCAGTACCAGGAGCAGTGCACCATTGGCATGCCAGAGGGCGTGGACCGAAGAGGGGGGCTGGAGGATGGTGGCTGAAGGGGGGGCAGGCTGAGGGGGTCGTCACCCTCATGCATGCGTGGTGAGGGACGCTGGCCAAATCATTGAGTGTCTTTAAGACTGAGTTAGATAGGTTCTTGATTAGTAAGAGGATCAGGGATTATGGGGAGTAGGCAGGAGAATGGGGATGAGAAAAATATCAGCCATGATTGAATGGCGGCGCAGACTCAATGGGCCGAGTGGCCTAATTCTGCTCCTATGTCTTATGGACCCGTAATTCCTGTAGTGGGAAGCGGGGAGGATGCCCATGCTTGATTAGGGGTGTGCTACCCTTGTCAGTTTGGGCGGGGGGGAGGCGAGTTCAACATTTGCAATGTGTGGGGTAGGTGCCTGTGCCTGGAAGCTGGGAATGGGGTACCCATTCAAAATGGCAGCTCGACCCCAGAGAGAACCGAGAAACCGGCATGTTCAGTGCGATGTACATGTCTGCCTAGTCAAACCATGTGAAACCCTCCCCGATGACATTCCTAACGCCAGCGGGACGCAGTCTCCGCTGGAGGGAGCACTTCGGCTCCAGAATGGAGAATCCCAGTCATTGTCTTGTGTGACATTACCACTGGGCTAAATGCGATAGATTCAAAACAAATCTAGAAGCACAAAACTGGCAATCAACTACAGCAGAATTGTACTTAGCATGTGCCTAATATTACCAATACTATCGAGCCAGGGGATCAACCCTGGTTCAATGACAAGTGCAGGAGAGCATGCCAGGAGTAGCAAAAGTCAAATCTAAATATGAGATTTCAACCCGGTGAAACTATAACTCAGGAAGATGTGAAATCTAAACAGTGGAAGCAGCATGCAATACACAGAGGACACAGAACCCACAACCAATGGATCAGATCAAATATCTGCAGCCCTGCATGTTCAGTGGTGGACAATTAAACAATTAATCATCAATCAAGTGGTTTTGAATCAGGCGGCCCAAGGGAAAGCGATACAAGAAATTGAGCTGAAGTTGTCCAGCCAGGAGGACTATCTAACGTGCTGGACCATAAGGTGGAGGTGTTGGATGAGCGCCACAAGAGAATGCAGGAAAAATTGGTGGACCTGGAGAACAGGTCCAGGAGGCAGAACTTCAGGATCGTTGGCCTCCCTGAAGGAATTGAGGGGTCGAATGCGGGAGCATATGTGGCGAGCATGCTGGAGACGCTGATAGGGCCCGGGGCGTTTTCTCGGCCCCTGGAAGTGGACACAAGGAAGCCTAAGGCGAATGACCCGCTGAGGGTCATGATGTTGCGTTTCCACCGGTTTTCGGACAAAGAACTTGACTTGCGGTGGGCCAAGAAGGAACGGAGCAGCAGATGGGAGAACAGCGAGGTGCGCATCTACCAGGACCTGGGAGCGGAGCTGGCCAAGAGACGTGCTGAGTTTAACCGGGTGAAGGCGATCCTCTTCAAGAAGGGGGTGAAAGTCAGGATGCTGTATCCAGCGAGTTTGTTGGTTACGCACGAAGACCGTCACTTTTACTTTGAGGCACCGGACGATGTATGGTCTTTTATCAAGGAAAATAAGTTGGAAGTGTTTTAAAGGACACTTAAGTCTTGAAGGAGTTATGTGGCGGTGGTTTGTAGTTTTTGTATCGGCTCAAATAAGACTTTATGTGGTTCTGGGTTAAGTATTGGGCTGGGGTGGTGGTTTGAGAGTGCTTTGTTCTTGCAGAGATTGGATGCGGAGGGGGGAAGGGGGCCCCCAAGGTTGGTGCTATTCTGTGGGAGGTTGGGTCTGGTTTCAAGAGATTGTTTCTGCATTGGTTTATATTAATTTATTTTACTTGAGGTTGTTTACTTACTGGGGACTGCGATGTTTTTAAATGGTTTATGCACGTCGGGAGAGAGGTTCAAACAATAGGGAGCCAGACTGTTTGGTACCAAGGGCGGGGGGCTGTCAGGGTCAGCATGGGTCAGCTGACTCTCGGAAGCGTGCTGGGGGGTGCACATGTGCTAAGGATGGTACTTGACCTGGGGGATTAGGTTTTGGGGGCTGTTATGGGGGGGAGGGGGGGAGGGGGTGGCTGCTTCGCTGACAGGGGAACAAAAGGGAAGTCGGGGGCGGTTGCTGCATGTGGGGGAGCTCGGGGAAGCGGGGGGGCACGGGCTCTGGGCTGGCCAAAAAAAGGTTATGGCTAGTCGGCAGTGGGATGGGGGGGAGGGGGAGGGGGGGGGGGGGGGTGGGGGCAGCACCCATCCATGCTGATTACGTGGAATGTGAGGGGTTTGAATGGGCCGGTCAAAAGGGCTCGCGTTTTCGAGCATTTAAAGGGGCTGAAGGCAGACGTAGCAATGCTTCAGGAGACATATCTAAAGATTATTGATCAGACGAGATTGAGAAAGGGGTGGGTTGGTCAGGTGTTTAACTCTGGCCTGGACTCAAAGACCAGGGGGGTAGCGATATTGATCAGCATGCGGGTGTCATTTGAGGCTGGAAGAATTGTGGCAGATAAGTGGGTGTGGGGGGGAGGGGGACACTTTAACACGGTTATCGATCCCGATCTGGACCGGTCAAAATCCAGGACTGGAAGGAGGCCTGCCGCGGCAAAGGAGTTGAGGTGTTTTATGGAGCAGATGGGTGGGGGGGCGGGGGGGGGGTGTAGACCCGTGGAGATTCGAACAGCCGAGGGGGAGGGAGTTTTCCTTTTTTTTCTCATCTCCATAAAGTTTACTCTCGCATTGATTTTTTTTGTTCTAAGCAGGGCGCTAATTCCGAAGTTGGCGGGGACAGAGTATTCGGCGATTGCAGTCTCTGATCATGCCCCACACTGGGTGGATTTTTGGTTGAGTGAGGAGAGAGGGCAGCGCCCACTCCGGGGACTGGATGTGGGGTTGTTAGCGGGCGAAGTGGTCTGCGGGCGGGTGAATAAGTCCATTCAGAATTCCCTGGATACAAACTATACTGGTGAGGTATCAGCAGCGGTGGTTTGGGAGACTCTGAAAGCAGTTGTAAGAGGGGAACTAATTTTGATTCGGCCCCACAGAGAAAAGGTGGAGGAGATACTTCGAGTTGATAGGAGATTTGCGGAGGCCTGGACATGGGGCTCTTGAGGGAGCGTCGGAAGCTACACGCAGAGTTTGAATTGTTGACCACGGAGAGGGCGGTAGAGCAGTTGAGGAGAGCAAGGGGGGCGGTCTACGAATATGGGGAAAAGGCTAGCAGGATGTTGGCGCATCAGATTAGGAAGAGAGAAGCGGTCAGGTTGATAGGGGGAGTAAGGAATAGGGAGGGTAACATGGTCTTGGAACCGGGGCGGGTGAACAACGTTTTTAAAGAATATTATAGCAAACTATATGAGTCGGAACCCCCGCCTGGTGTAGAAGGGATGAGGCAGTTCCTGGATCAGTTGAGGTTTCCGAGGGTGGAGGAGGACCTGGTCGAGGGGCTGGGGGCCCCGATTGAAGCAGAGGATATTGTTAAAGGACTGGAGGGCATGCAGTTGGGCAAGGGTCCGGGGCGGGACGGTTACCCGGTTGAATTCTATAAGAAGTTCTCAGAGGTGTTGTGCCCACTGCTGATGAGTATCTTTAATGAGGCTAACGAGAGGGGAATCCTCCCCCCAACGATGTCGCAGGCCTCAATTTCTCTCATCCTTAAACGAGAAAAAGATCCGGAGCAATGTGGGTCATATAGGCCGATCTCGCTTTTGAATGTAGATGCCAAGCTGCTGGCTAACATTTTGGCCACTAGGACAGAAGACTGTCCCGCGGATGATAGGGGAGGACCAAACCGGATTTGTTAAGGGTAGCAGCTCAATGCTAACGTTCGGAGGCTTTTGAATGTAATTATGATGCCCTCAGAAGGAGAGGAGGCGTCGGAGGTGGTTGCGATGGACGCGGAGAAGGCTTTTGATCGGGTGGAGTGGGAGTATCTTTGGGAGACGCTGGGAAGGTTTGGGCTGGTGAGGGCTTCATCGACTGGGTGCGATTGCTCTACCAGGTGCCGGTAGCGAGTGTGTGCACGAACCGGCTGAGGTCGGGGTACTTAAAGCTACACCGAGTGACGAGGCAGGGGTGTCCTCTCTCCCCGTTGCTGTTCGCTCTGGCTATAGAGCAGTTGGCCTTGGCGCTGAGAGCGTCAAGGAAGTGCCAGGGGCTAGTTCGGGGGGGGGTGAGCACCGGGTTTTGTGGACGATCTGCTCTTATACATCTCCGACCCGGTGGAGGGGATGGGGGAGGTTATGCAGATCTTGGGGGAATTTGGCAGGTTCTCAGGGTACAAATTGAACATGGGAAAAAGTGAATTGTTCGTGATCCAGGCAAGGGGGCAGGAGAGGAGACTGAAGGAGCTGCCATTCAGGATGGTAGAGAGGAGCTTTTGCTACCTGGGAATACAGGTGGCTTGGAAATGGGAGGCATTACACAGGCTCAACCTAATCCGGCTGGTGGAGCAAATGGAGGGGGACTTTAAAAGATGGATATGACCCCACTATCGCTGGCGGGGAGGGTGCAGACCATGAAAATGACGGTGTTGCCCAGATTTCTGTTTGTCTTCCAGTGCCTCCCCATCTTTATCCCTCAGGCCTTTTTCAAGTGGGTAAATAAGATTATTTTGGGCTCTGTATGGACGAATAAAACCCTACGGGTGAAGAAAATGTTGTTGGAGCGCAGTCGGGGAGGGCGGGTTGGCGCTGCCGAACTTCTACAACTACTACTGGGGGGGCGAACATAGCGACGATTAGGAAGTGGGTAATGGGGGAGGGGTCGGCATGAGAGCAGATGGAGGTGGGGTCATTCAAAGGCACCAGTTTGGGAGCAATGGTAACTGCACCTCTGCCGTTCTTGCCGGCCTGGTACTCCACTAGCCCGGTGGTGGTGGCAGCATTGAGGATCTGGGGGCAATGATGGAGGTATAAGAAGGTAGAGGGTGCATCAGTCTGGACCCGATTTGTAACAACTACAGGTTCGTGCCGGGTAGGATAGATTTGCGGGTTCCGAAGGTGGCAGAGAGCAGGAATTAGACGGATGGGAGATCTTTTCACAGACGGGAGTTTTCCCAGTCTGAAGGCGCTGGAGGACAAGATCAAGCTGCCGCCGGGGAATGGATTCAGATATTTACAAGTCCGGGACTTTCTGAGGAAACAGGTGTTGGCTTTCCCGGTGATCCCGCCACGGGGGATACAGGATAGAGTAGTGTCCGGTACCTGGGTGGGAGAGGGGAAAGTGTCAGATATCTATCAGGAGCTGTTGGAGGCGGAGGAGACCCCGCTGGAGAAACTGAAGGGCAAGTGGGAGGAGGAGCTAGGTGGGGAGTTCGAGGCGGGTCTGTGGGCGGACGCCCTAAGCAGGGTTAATTCATCCTCATCATGTGCCAGGCTCAGTCTAATACAGTTTAAAGTGGTTCACCGGGCACACATGGCGGCGAGGATGAGCAAGTTTTTCGGGGTAGAAGATAGATGTGCGAGGTGTGCGGGAAGCCCAGCAAACCATGTCCATTTGTTTTGGGCATGCCCGAAGCTTGGAGGATTCTGGCAGGGGTTTGCCAAGGCAGTGTCCAAGGTGATTGGTGCGCGTGCTTGGTGCCGAGTCCAAAGATAGCAATCTTTGGAATGTCAGAAGACCTGGGAGTTCAGGGAGTGAAAGAGGCCGACGTTTTGGTCTTTGCCTCCCTGGTAGCCTGGAGACGGATCCTTTTAATGTGGAGGGACTCGAAGCCCCTGAGTGTGGAGGCTTGGGTCAGTGGCATGGCTGGATTGCTCAAGCTGGAGAAAATAAAGTTTGCCTTGAGGGGGTCAATGCTGGGGTTCTCTCGGAGGTGGCAGCCATTCGTCGACTTTCTCAGGGAAAATTAAAATGTCAGCAGAAGCAACATTCTGAAGGGGAGGAGGGGGGTGCGGGTAGGCGCAATATGGTTAAGGGATGTGCAGAAAGGGTTGGGTGGGAAATGTCTAGTTTACCATGTTGATGTTTATGTTATTATTGTTTGTTTGTTATTGTTATAAAAATTTTGCAAATGCTTCAATACAAATATTTTCCAAAAAAAAATTAAACAACTAATCAGAGGAGGAGATTCCACAAAGATTCCCATCTTCAATTATGGAAGAATCCCAGCAGATCAGTTCCAAAGACAAAACTGAAGTATTTGCAACCACTTTCAGCCAGAAATGCCAAATAGTCTCCTCCAGCATCGCAAGATGCTTGTCTGCAACCAGTTCCATGCACTTCATGTGATAACAAGAAATAGCTGAAGACACTAGGTATAAAAAACACAATGGCCCTGACAGCAACCTGTCAATAGTAGTTCAAGACTTGTAGCCATAAATAATGTGCCCGAGCCAAACTGTACCATTATAGTTGCAACATCTACCCAACATGGGCGCATTTCCAGACCGTTATCAAGCAACAATTGGGAACATTTCAAAATTCAGCAAAGGCGGACAAAGGGATTGATTAAGAATGGGAAAATACAAAAAGCTAGTGGGGAACACAAAAACTGACTGTCAAAGTTTATAAAGGCACGTGAAGATAAAAAGATTGATAAAATAAACTAATGTAGGCCCCTTACAGTCAGAAACGGGGGAATTCATAATCGGGCACAAAGAATTGCATAGGGTATTGGTGAGGTCGCACCTGGAGTATTGTGTGCAATTTTGATCTCCTTACCTGAGGAAGGATGTTCTTGCTGTGGAGGGAGTGCAACAAAGGTTTACCAGGCTGATTCCTGGGATGGTGGGACTGTCATATGAGGAGAGACTAAGTCATTTAGGATTATATTCATTGGAGTTTAGAAGAGTGAGAGGGGATCTCATAGAAACTCATAAATTTCTATCAGGATTAGACAGGGTAGATTCAGAAATAATGTTCCCGATGGTGGGGGAGTTCAGAACCAGGGGTCATAGTTTGAGATTAAGGGGTAAACCTCTTAGCACTGAGGTGAAGAAAAAAGTCTTCACCCAGAGAGTGGTGAATCTGTGGAATACACTACCACAAAGTAATTGAGACCAAAGCATTGTGAGATTTCAAGAAAAAATTAGATATAGCTCTTGGGGCTAAAGGGAGCAAGGGAAATGGGGGAAAGGCATGGGATCAGTCATGATCATAATGAATAGTGGAGCAGGCTCGAAGGGTCGAATGGCCTCCTGCTTCTATTTTCTATATATGTTCAATGTAACAGAAAGAAAAATGTTGATTTCAAACTTGACAATTTCCACATTGCAAATTTATTGAAGGAAAACTCCAGGTTAATTTTTCAGATTTAACCAAGTAGTTATGTTGAACCTGAACCCTTCATCTGTGTGATTTCTTTGTGTGCAAACACCTCAAAACCATTGAATTCAGAACAGAAAAAATGTCTCAAGCAACCTATTTATAATAATCATATATTTAAAAAGTTAATCATTTTAATAGTTCTCTTCGGCTGGCTAGGGAAGAAAAAAAATCATTTGCTGAATTGAATGACAGTAACACTGAGTTCACGTGATGACCGAGAATAAATTGTTATATTTGGTGAAAGGTTTTGGTGCTAAACTCATGAAATTCATGTGTCTGTCACAGACATTAAGAACATCGTTGTAGTAAGTCACAATAATGCACAGTCCATGCAGGAGGATTAGTGGAGCTCCATAGTTATCCTAAAGGATTATGATGGAAGGGTTCCATACTGATGCTTGTGCCAATGCTTGCGTAACCATGAGGACAAAATGTCAACTAAGCAGTACTGATCAAAATTGGCAGAGGGCAGCTGTGATTCTGTGCTGCAAGGAAGGGTGTGACAATAAGTGAAGTTGGGTGATTCAATTTTAAGTTCACTGTAGTTGTATGCCTCTTGAGATTTAACTCTGAACATGTTCTGATTCAATAACATAAGTTGTGTTAAAATCTAGATACTTGTTCGCTTCAAGAGCAGTCTGATTTCTCCCCTTGCATCAAAATACAAAAGTAATACCAACCCTTTATCCCTGGTATCACATTAACTACCAGCCTCCCCGAACAGGCGCCGGAATGTGGCGACTAGGGGCTTTTCACAGTAACTTCATTGAAGCCTACTCGTGACAATAAGCGATTTTCATTTCATTTTCATTTCATTTCATTTCAACTCTTGTATCAAAGCAATATAAAATGGCTGTTTAGATTCACACTTGATGTAAAACATATAGCTAGAATTTCTTATTGCCTTCCAAGAGAGATAATGGAATTGTATGAGGAAACATTGACCGACATAATTTCATAAAGATCCTCCTGGTGTTGAATTGAAAGTATAAGCATTTCAGTGTCCATTATCAGAACTAACTTTGCTGTATAATTTTTTTTTTAACAGGGCAGCTGTGATCCTTGACACAAGCAGCCCTTGGAATGAGTTCAAAAAAGGTTACTCTGGGTACAAATGTTCCCTATGCTACAATTCATGTGTGCTCACTCACCTCCCCCACCCCCTTTGGAATACAGAACCAGCAAAAGCTACTCCAAGGTTAATGTGGTTCACAGCATTGTTAATATTTTTATTAATTGTAAGATGGTATAATTGTGTTTTGTACTTGGGAATGGTGCAATGGTTGCCATTATTTGCACCACCCATGGCTAATAAATTTTTTAAAAATACAGTGACAGGCAAGAATTCGCCATAGTGCATGCTCTAAACCTTTAGTCAGACGCTTTTCCCTTCTTCTAATAGCAATGCTTATGCAGCTAGAATTGTTAAATAATGTGTTGAAAATCCCAGTGGATTTGTAATATCTGCCAACTTCTTCCAAATATAAGTCTAAACCCTAAAGCACATTAAGACTCAATGTTTTTTTGTGGTGTTCATTGATATATTTTGTTCAAAATAATTTTGTTCTGTTTACTTTGTTTTGGCACCTCCCATTTCTTGTTTAGTCTTGTTTTCTCATCTTTTTCCTCGGTGTATTCCTTTTCCTCTTTTTATACTTTATCTGTCAATAGAGTCCAAAACAGTCAAGTAAAATGTATTTTCTCAAAACTAAGTTGAATTGCAGCACAAATTTATTTCCATTTTATTTGCATAAGAACGATAATCCTGTTTTGAATGTGGCATTCAGTAGCAAACTATGCAAAAGAAAACATGGAAATAGACAGCTCTTCCTGACATTGGTACTGAATGAAATAAATAAATGCACCATTTGAAAGGTAATAAATACCTATTTTACATTATAGGTGGATTCAGAAAATTATCAACGCACTTAAATTGTTTCTCAGAATTCAAGGTATACCAAAAATTGATGACTTGCTAATTCAGTTCTAAAAGACTGCATAAAATATATTATGCACATTGTAAATGGACATTCAAGGTTCCTAGTGGGCAGTAAATATTTGTAGTAAATAATTAATGCCCGGCATCCTGCATGCTATAACTGCTGAAATGTTTTATTGCAACCCAAATGCTTATTTAAATATACATTCCTCAGAAAACTGGTCCCACCCATAGGAAGATGCTTCAAGATGCAAACTTGCGTCCTGGTGGGAATCTATCTCCTGGAAGTAGCCACCCAAGTGGTTGGTAATGGCTGATAATCCAGGCTTTTAGTTCTGTTGTATATAAATCATTCCATACATCATTTTTGAATCTTTTTTAAGGTGAAAAATTAACAAGCCATCAATTTCTGTTGTACACTACAGAAAGAAACAATTCCCTTTTATCAGATTCTGCTATATAATATTCCGTTTTGGAACCTGAGGATTATACCCTAAATGTTAACCTGCCTTTTCCCCTCTCTGCTGCTGACTGTTACAAAAGTATTTCTAGCATATTGTGTTCTTGTATCGCGTTTGCAGAAGATGTGGTACCTTGAATTCGTTCATAGCAATAGAGTTACCTAAAAAAAGAGGCTAAGCTGATTGTTTAATAACCAGAACCATAGAGCCTGAGACTGTAAAATTAAAGCCTTAAGTAGCCATTCATTTTTTTCACGTTTACAAATTACAGAACTACGTGGACCTTTAGAATGATTCACACTCCTTTCCAAGTGAGGTGACATGCTGCATTGGGTACAGTTCATCAAGTGTTTTGGGAATCTGTTCTCCACTCAGATATTGCCTGTTGCAAGTAATGAAGTCTTTCCTAGACTTGTTTCTTTTAATCAACAAGTGGGTTGGGTAGCAGCTTTGTAATTGACCCCAGGCAAACCGAAATCAGTAGACTTAAGAAATGCACGTAACATTTCTGGGCTATGCATTAATCAATCCATATGCTCACAAAAATTTCAAGGAGCACTCCATGTGCTCTCAGACTTAATTTGTGGTGATTTCTCCCTCGTAGAGATTTAATCAGGTCTCAGAAACAAAATACAACAGCTTTTGACACCAGACCCTGTGTGCTTTGGGCAGCTGCATATCTCCTGTGTAAATATATTTTCTTCTAAGTAAATTTAATTCTCAACTTCCAACCTGACCTCATGCTTGTACAGTACCACTTTCATTCTGTTATGAATTTAGGTTTTAACAAAAACACAAAACTGCAATTGGCATGCTACTATATTTCCTGAGACGTCACATGTAGTTTTCCTTTAATTTGGTATGAGTAGTTCCTCCTAGACATTTAATCAGATTTCAGGTAAAATATAAAAAAATGTGAGTTCCACCCTTAGGTTATCAGACCTAATCAGTAACTGATGGTTACTTGCATCGGCACAGTACAAGAATCACCCTTGGCAATGATCACAAAACAATTCATCAACAAGTAGCAGAGTAGCACTGACAGAGTTTTGGGAGAAGGCTATCTTTTAGTTCTACTCACTTTTTACCCGGGAATTAATGCAAAGTTATTTTATAGAAAATGCCGACTAACCACAGGTGTAGTTCCATTGACATGGTTTTAGCCATGCCTGCACCCACACAATATAAATAATTATATTGCATGCATATGTTTACTTAATAAACATGCACTTAAGTATACGTATTGAGATCACATAACCAACAACAGTCCTTTTTACACTTTATTTCCTAACCAGAAATGCAATTAATCACTCTTGGATTCCCAATTAGCCACGTGAGAATAATGCTCAGAAAAGGTTTTTTTTAAAGTACTGTACTGGCACCCTCACAGTGCCAGGGTGGCATCAACCATGCCAGGATGCCACACTGGCCAGGTGCCAACTACTCGGGGCATCTAATCACCTGGGAGACACCCCCCTCCGCCAGTGCTGTTCCGCCTCATCCCAGTCTGTGGAGACCAGTGCTAACGGCACCTGGCTGGGGTCTCCTTGGCGAGGCCAGTAAATCCCGGGTGCTGGTTTGTTCTTTCATTGGCAGAGTTAAGTGACCTTTTAAGCTTTTAGTTCTATCCACTTTTTTCCCTGGGACTAGTGCAAGGCCTCTCCCAGGATATACTGACCGCATCCTGTCCTGAGTTTAACCATTGAGATCTGTTTTGTGTTCATTCAGTGTTGTAAGTAAAAAGGATATAGATAAATATTTGGAAAAAAGGTTTAAAGGAAAATTACTAGTTGAGGGCTGCCATATATGAAACCTTGTGCTGAAAAACTCTTTTTCATTTAAGATCGGGTTTCTCATTGAATTGATGTTTCAAAGGCACCATTTGGGCCGTTGGCCAGATTACCCTTCATTAAATGCAACAAATGTGGCAGAAGTTTTGTTTTCCAGTGGAAACATGGTCACTTTCCAATGGAAGGTGTCCCCCTCCCATCCCCACCATCTCTTTGCTGCACTATTTGTGCAGAGGGAGATGCTTTCCTAAACAATTAATCTTAAATTCCTTTTACTGCACTTCTGGAGAATATCCAAGTTTCCTTCAGCAAACGTACAGGCACTCCCTATTAGCCAGCTTCTATTCCTTGGTTTCCAGAAGAGTACGAAACAGGCTCCTCGCCCACCTTATATTATGTGGACTTTTGATAAGGTCCTAGAAAACATTATAGAATTGGATATCAGATATGCACAGAAACCAATCTATTGTGGAATAACATTAGTCTGCAAACTGCAGTGAGAATTTATCACCAAAAAACTATAAAGAAAGGCTTATTCTGATTGATTGTTTCAACTCCTTCTCCTGGATTTCACTATATTCTACAATCCCTTAACCTGACCATTAAGTATCTCCCTTTTATATTCAAATTATTCAAATACCATTGGACTTCTGGGTCTGGCAATTTGGATATGCAATTCTAAACCATATGATCTAAAATCCATGTTCAGCTTCCTCTTCTGAAAATCATAGAATTCTTCAAGTCTGCATCACCCCCACTCCCTTGCAACCCTTAACCCCACTTAATCTTTGGACATTAAGGGGCAATTTAGCATGGCCAATTCACCTAACCTGCACATCTTTGGACAGTGGGAGGAAACCGGAATACCTGGAGGAAACCCACTAAATAGGGGAGAATGTGCAAACTCCACACAGTCACCCAAGGTGGGTATCGAACCCGAGTCCCTGGTCCTACGAGGCAGTAGTGCTAGCCATTGTGCTGCCCATTCTTTCTCAATAGGGTTGAACAGATTCCACCTGAATTATTTAGTGCTTGGCTTTGCATGCAAGATTCCATTCACATTAATGTTTTATTACATTTAATTTGATCGTGAGGATTCAGTTATGAGATGAACAAATTTTCAGCTTCAGGTAGAATTAAACAGGAAGGAGATTTTTGAGGTAAATCTGTGGTCACATTGTTTGATGTGGTTTCCTGTAGTACTAGAGCTGAAACAATATGACCTGTTTTTCCTTTTTAAAATGTACTGACTCTAGCCAATAACACCTGATTATAAAAACAACCTTGAAAGGCCTGGGGCGCGATTCTCCCATGCCGCGCCGTATGGGAGAATCGCCATTCGTGCCATTCTTTCCTGCGGCGCCGGACCAAAGCCGGCAGGCGATTCTCCGAGGAGCGGAGAATCGGCGCCATTTGCGCCGCGCGGTGACGGTCACGGGCCGCTGTGCGCGGCCGGCCTGCCGATTCTCCACCCTTGATGGGTCGAGTGGCAGCGTGGAAATGGCAGAGTCCCGCCGGCGCCGTTCATACCTGCTGGCTGCCAGCGGGAACTCTGCGCGTAGGGTCGGGGGGCAGCCTGTGGGGCGGGGAAAAGCGCTCCTTCACCAGAGGGGGGCCTCCGATGGGGCCTGGCCCACGATCGGGGCCCACTGATCAGCGGGCCAGCCTCTCCAGCCCCGGCCCTACTTTATTACGCAGCCGGCCCCTGAACCCCATGCCATGTTGCGTCGGCGCCCATTTGGCATCGGGAAGGAAGGCTGGAGTGGCGTGAACCGCTCCAGCGCCGTGCTGGCCCCTTGTGGGGGCCAGAACCAGTAGTGCCCGCGCCCGTTTTCCAACAGCGTTCACGACGACGCAAATACTCTGTCTCCATTTCGGAGAATTGCGCCTGTGGTCTTTGCATAGTGATGTGCCGCTTTAAATGTACTCTGCATGGGCAAGATTGCCAAGTAAGATATCTGATTATTTATTCCATTGTGTCGCTGAAATTACAAATGAAAATGTTGCAGTGATCAGTGCTTCCATGTGATAGTTCTAAAGAGCTGAACTGATCAGCACATATGCTGACAACCTCATCCATATCTTTGTTACCACTAGTCTTGACTGTCCCAGTTACTGCCCTGTGTAAACTTGAGATCATCCAAAAATGCTAACTTGCATTTGAGCCAACACGAAAAACAAAATGGTTGTGTGACGAATGGAGCATTTTAGGAATACTGGATTTTAAATATTGGGGCAATTTAAGGATTAAAAGTCTGTGGCTATTTAAAAAAAAATGTTTTTTATTAAGAAAATTGTTTCAATATAACACCGTAAAAACAAATTAGTACAAGTACAATTCTAGACTCAACCACCGTCCCATTGCACCCACAAAGAAAAACGAGCAAGACAAAACCCAAAGCAAATTCCGAAACCCTCTCCAACATCTGACAGTGAGCAGCTCCCTGATATAGGAAATGAAAGGCCGGCACCTAAATAGTGCCCTTCTGATGAACCCCTCATGATATATTTGACCTTTTCTAGATTTAGATTTATTGTCACTTGTACCGAGGTACAGTGAAAAGTATTGTTCTATGTACAGTCCAGGCAGATCGCTCCATACATGAAAACATAGAACATATATGATAAATACACAATGTATATACATAACATAAATATCGGGTGATGCATATGGAATGATGTGCTACAACTGCAGACAAAATGCATAGAAAGATTAGTTCAGTCCATAAGAGAGCCATACAGGAGCCTGGTAACAGCGAGAGGAAGCTGTTTTTGAATCTATTGGTACATGTTCTCAAACTTTTATTTCTTCTGCCCGATGAAAGAGATTGGTAGTGAGACTAACCTGGGTGGGAGGGGTCATTGATTATGCTGTCCATTTTCCCAAGGCAGCAGGAGGTGTAGGCAGAGTTAATGGATGATGGCGGGTTCGCATGATGGACTGGGCTGTGTTCACGACTCTCTGTAGCTTCTTACGGTCTTGCCATACCAAGCAATTAGATAGGATGCTTTCTATGGTACATCTATAAAAATTGGTAAGAGTCATTGTGGACATGCTGAATTTCCTGAAGACATATACACGCTGTTGTGCTTTCTTGGTCGTAGCAGCGACGTGGGTTGTCATTAGGACAGATTGTTGGTGATGTGTACCCCTAGGAATTTGAAGCTGTCAACCATCTCCACCTCAGAACCAGTGATAGACATGGCAACCAGCTCCTTAGTTTTGCTGACATTGAGGGAGAGATTGTTTTCATTGCACCATGCCTCGAAGTTCTCTATCTCCCTCCTGTACTCTGACTCATCGTTGTTTGAGATCCGACCCATTACGGTTGTGTCATCAGCAAACTTGTGGATGGAGTTGGAAGTCCAAGAAGTTCTAAGTGCAAGTGCAACAAGTTCTAAGTGCAGGAACACATAAGGTCACTTAACCACGATGAAGCACTGTACAGAACCAGAGTCCTCCACCCAAGCAGAACTCGTCTTCGGGCTATCAGCGAGGCGAAGGCATTGCATCAGTCTGCAGCTCCGGCGAGTCCAAGACCCCAAGTTAACCATCAAAGGGCACGGCTCCACCTCAATCCCAAGAATTCCTGACATGGTGCTGAACCATAGAACCATAGAGTGCCTACAGTGCAGAAGGAGGCCATTTGGCCCATTGAGTCCACACCAATCCTCTTAAAGAGCTCCTAACCAAGGCCCACCCTCCTGGTCTATCCCGTAACCCCACCCTAACCTACACATCTTTAGGCACTAAGGGGCACTTTAGCATGGCTGATCCACCTAACCTGCAGATATTTGGGTTGAGGAGTTGAAGTCTGATCTATCTGACCCTGAGTCCACAATTCTCTCCCAGAAGGAAAGTTCTAAAAAGAGTAATAATATTTAAAGCAGTCTTGTCTGAGGACAGTGAAGAAGCTAAAACACGCCAGCTGAACAGGCTTTTTGAAGACATCCAGCCAGAGTCTGCAGGGCCTCCAACAGGAGTCCAAATCTGTTCTGTGAAGCAAGTATTACTCTATGCCATGCTGATTTTAAGATGTATTGAGAGCTGTATGTTCTTTCCTTGTTGGTTAATGGGGAATTGAGTAGGATTGTTTCAGGGGTAATTCTTTTTGGGTGTGAAGTGAAAGAGTTTAATATTGCATTCATAATAAAGTTTGGTTTTCAAAATACCAAATCCCTATTCCTTCATGCAATAACTCCTGGAGCGAATCATTCTTTCCACACAGTCTCACAAAATAAACTAAAATATTGGGTTTTAGGTCCAGTCGGCTAGCCACCTTTGGGGTCTGATCTGGGATCATAATAGTAGATAACATGCAACATTATAAGGTGACTCTGATGCTCAACCCTCAAATAACCCTAACCCCAATTCCCCAAGGGCAGCACTGCCACATAGTGGTTAGCACCATGGCTTCACAGCACCAGGCTCCCAGGTTCGATTGCCGGCTTGGGTCACTGCCTGTGTGGAGTCTGCATGTTCTCCATGTGTCTGCATGGGTTTCTTCCAGGTGCTCCGGTTTCCTCCCACAAGTCCCGGAAGACGTGCTGTTAGATAATTTGGACATTCTGAATTCTCCTTCTGTGTACCCGAACAGGCGCCGGAATGTGGCAACTAGGGGCTTTTCACAGTAACTTCATTGCAGTGTTAATGTAAGCCTACTTGTGACAATAAAGATTATTATTATTACATACATACAAAAATATGAATTAGGGGCAGGAGTAGGCCACTCGGCCCTTCGACCCTGCTCCACCATTGAACAAAATCATGGCTGATCGGTATGTAACCTCAACTCCACATTTCCACCTACTACCAATAATCTTTCACCCCTTGTTAATCAAGAATGTATCTACCTCTCCCTTAAAAATATTCAGACTCTGCTTCCATTGTCTTCTGAGGAAGGGAGTTCCAAAGATTTACAAACTTCTCGGCGTCATTCTCCGACCCCCCGCCGGGCCGGAGAATGGCCGTTGGCCGCCGTGAATCCCGCCCCCGCCCCCGCCGAAGTCTCCGGTACCGGAGATTGGGCGGGGGCGGGAATTGGGCCGCGCCGGTTGGCCGGACGCCCCGCTCAATTCTCCGGCCCAGATGGGCTGAAGTCCCGCCCAGAAATTGCCTGTCCCGCCGGCGTAAATCAAAGCTGGTATTTACCGGCGGGATCAGGCGGCGTGGGCGTGCTCCGGGGTCCTGGGGGGGGCGCGGGCCGATCTGACCCCGGGGGGTGCCCCCACGGTGGCCTGGCCCGCGATCGGGGCCCACCAATCCGCGGGCGGGCCTGTGCCGTGGGGGCACTCTTTCCCTTCCGCCTCCGCCACGGCCTCCACCATGGCGGAGGCGGAGAGACTCTCCCCACTGCGCATGCGCGGGAAACTGTCGGCGGCCGCTGACGCTCCCGCGCATGCGCCGCATTTCCGCGCCAGCTGGCGGGGCAACAAACGCCATTTCCGCCATCTGGCGGGGCAACAAACGCCATTTCCGCCAGCTGGCGGGGCGGAAATCCCTCCGGCGTCGGCCTAGCCCCTCAATGTTGGGGCTCGGCCCCCAAAGATGCGGAGCATTCCGCACCTTTGGGCCGGCGCGATGCCGTTTTTGGCGGCAGTCGGCGGACATCGCGCCGTTGGGGGAGAATTTCGCCCCTCATCTCCATCTTAAATGGACAATCCTTTATTTTTAAACAGTGACTCCTAGTTCTAGATTCTCCCATAAAAGGAAACATCCTCTCCACACCCACCTTGTCATCTGGTATGTTTCAATCAAGTCGCTTCTTACTCTTCTAAACTCTAGCAGATACAAGCCTAGTCTGTCCAGCCTTTCCTCATAAGACAACCCACTCAATCCAGGTATGAGTCTAGTAAACTTTCTGAGCTGCTCCCAAGCATTTACATCCTTCCTTAAATCAGGAAATCATTCTGTACCCAATACGGCAGTATTCACCAATGCTTAGTATAACTGAAGCACAACCTCCCTACTTTTGTATTCAATTCCCTTTGCAATAAATGATGACATTCTATTAACTTTCCTAATTATTTGTTGTACCCGCATATAAGCCTTTTGCGATCCATGCACCTGAACACAGATCCACCTGCATCTCCGAGATCAACAATCTCTACCATTTAGATTAAATGCTTTTTTATTCTTCCTGTCAAAATGGACAATTTCACATTTTCCCAATCCTTTTGCCAGATCTTTGCCCACTCACTTAACCTAACTTAAGTTAACTTAAACATTCAGCAGCAAGACAATAACTTACCTTTCCTTTATCTCCCACCATCATTGCGTACTCTTGGTCACAATGTAAATATAAAAACCACCAACAAATAATCATTGCAAAACAAACAAAATCATTGAATATTAAATTTAAAAAGTTAACCGAAAGCATTTGTGGAATCCTTTAGTATCTGTCTTAGCATTTCTAAACAGTGCTGTCCCAATAGCTGCAGTAAAACTGCTGGAAGGTGACTGACTTTCAGAAAATAGACTAAGATGGCCTTAGAGGACGATATGGAGCTCGTCTGGACATACGTGGTAACAGTCTGGACTGACTGACTGATGGACAATAGCAAGGGAACTGCCAGAGTGGCAAGAGTGTGAGGATGAATTTTGTCTTGGTTCTTGGTCCATGTAGCCACTGATGTTCACCTCGGGTGGTGCAATCCTAGTAATCTTTTGAAGGACAGATTAGTGGCTGCTGTGACACCTTGAAAGCCTTTTAACACAGTGTACTCCACAGCCATGATAGCATGCTGACCTTGCATAATAGCAGTCTGGTGAGCTTCCACTGCAGCATTCCAATGTTGGGTGGTTTCTGTTTGTGCTGCAACAGAGGCTGCAACGTCGGTCATCAACTGCTACATCATTGATGGGTTCACAAGTGCACTAATATATTTGGCCGTCATTTTCAAACTCAAAAGAGTGGGCTTAAATTTCAGCGCAAAGCCCTGTGCCAAGTTAGTGCAGACTCTTCCATGTTCCTCAACATTGATAGCAGGCCTTCTGGCAGGCTTCCCAATACTCCTAACATTTTTCTGTACATTACCATTGGTGTTCTTCTCAAGGTTACCACCAAAATGTTCCTCTAAGTTCTCTACAGAAGAACTCATGCAACATCTCCCACTGACGAGCTGGCATCAGTTCTATCTTTGCTTCCTGCCTTGGCAGCAGTGATAAGTGTCTTTCTAGATGAAGATCCTGCCTCTGTGCTTTCCTTTAAGAATTTGAGTATCTGATGCTACACTCTTGGGCATCTGAAATAAAAAAGCAGAAAAGTACAATTCCACTGCAGTGAAGAAAGAAAAGTAAGAGGTGCGTGCTTGTAAAACAGAAGAGTGTGGGATGAGGGGAAAGATAGAAATTGAGAAGGAGGATTCGTGTGAGTCGATATTAGGTATTTTTGTTGATGCTGTTTGCTGACAATGCAGTGCATGCGCAGTTGTACCAATGTGACATCATTGTGAGTGATAGAGATCAGAATGCTACTCATTTCCCCCAACCTCAATGTGATACATATCCTCTCCAATTAATTTATCTTTTTTAAAGCAAAACTCTCACTCACAGAAATCCTAATGAGAACGGAAACCAACTGTCTCTTTGTTAAACATGAAGTCTGTTGAGCGGTAGCATCTTCAGGAACAGAGGAAGAAAGGGGAAAGAATTGAATAAGAATGCCTTGGTGGAGAAAATAATCGGGCTTTTCTGTGATACATCATAAGATAAAACTATGTGAAAATCTGCAGAGAAATTATAGCATTGCTCCAAAACAACAAGTCTGCTCCTGGCACTTTTTTAACTGATCAGAAAATTGGGTATTCTAACCTCCTTGTTAGCCAAAATAACAATTGCTGTTTGCTTATCCTCATAGCACCTACCTTGGCTGTGATGATGCAGCCCCTGTTTCTTTCAAGTGAGTTATTTTACCATGTTTTTTTTAAAAAGCTTACAAGTTGATGGATAGTGGCTGCCATGTTTGGAACCATCTTGCATTGGCTAGAGCTGCAATGATCTTTGAGAGTTTCAGCCCTGCAACTGACCATAGCTACAGCAATCATCCCAACAATAGCCAGCACCCCCTCCTCCATGAGACTTAGGACATACAGCCACATGTTTCAGTTTGGTTAGGCCCAGGTTTGCTCTGCCTTGTCCGGCAAGAGAGGGGAGTGTGTCAGGGGGTATTAAAGAACATGTTTGGGCAATTTAGCTGACATAGTTGAATAGCTGGCACTGTGCAAGCTTTCAGATGTGAGTGTAAGGCTTGGAATGATACTAAGTGTGTGAGCATCATGGATCATATGAATGGCGAGTTATGGTCTGATTCCTACAGATTGTTGTCAGTAAGTGTTGGGGGGGTGGTGAATTGAGCAGTGTCTGAGGTTCGTAGGGAATGGCATTTGAAGATGCCTTAGACCACTCATGAAATCATGTCAGTTCTGTTCCCACTGCCTCCTCACCCTCTGCAGGTACAGAACATCTCTTCTGCTTTCACGTCTTACAGTAAGAAGTCTTACAACACAAGGTTAAAGTCCAACAGGTTTATTTGGAATCACTAGCTTTCAGAGCGCAGCTCCTTTATCACCTGATAAAGGAGCTGTGCTCCGAAAGCCAGTTGATGTGTTGGGTGTTCTGGATCCGTGGAACACATACAGGCCACCAACACTTAAAATAGTACATCACTATTTTATTAAGTTAGAAACTGTTGAACATACTTTCACTGTTGGTTAACACGATGTTAGATTAAACTAAAGACCTATGCCTGTCCTAACCAGTCAATGCACTCAGCACATGGTGAAGATCTGTGCTGTAAGCTGTAAGCTCTGTCCTTCTAAGAGGCTGCATCCCGAATGAGCAGGAACTCTGATGCCCTCTGTCTATATAGTGCGTGTGCTCTAACTGGTGATTGGCTGCGGTGTTGTGTGTGTTGATTGGTCTTGCTGTGTGTCCATCAGTGTGTGTGTCTGCACCATGATATACTGGTGTATATTATGACACTAGTGATTCCAAACAAACCTTTTGGACTTTAACCTGGTGTTGTAAGACTTCTTACTGTGCCCATCCCAGTCCAACGGCGGCATCTCCACATCATTGCTTCACTTCTTACAACATGGCCTCCAGTGCTGCACCGGAAAACCTTAGAGCCTGCTGTCTCCTCTTTTGTGTCATTATTCAATGCTCCCCAGGTCAGATTCACTTTGTGTTGATTTTTTATAAATTTAGAGTACCCAATTCATTTTTTCCCAATTATGAGGCAATTTAGCGTGGCCAATCCACCTACCCTGCACATCTTTTTGGGTTGTGGGGGCGAAACCCATGCACAGGGAGAATGTGCAAACTCCACACGGACAGTGACCCAGAGCCGGGATCGAACCTGGGACCTTGGCGCCGTGAGGCAGCAGTGCTACTCACTGCGCCACCGTGTTGCCCTCACTTTTTATAAGCAGAAAATCTGGAAAAGCTCAGCAGGCCTGGCAACATCTGTTTAGAGAGAAACGAGAGTTAACGTTTCGAGTCTGTATGAACTTTTGTATGACTGCCGATACCTGCTCCAGTCGCATTGCACCTTCCCTTTAACGTGCAGGCTAACTTTAAGAATTGTAATCAAGCTTTAACTGGTGCTAGTCACTCACGATATTAGCCTCCTTCTCATGCACCCAGTCAATCAACAGCACAGTTTGTGCTGGCTAGATGCAGAAATCAATGAAGTGTGTCGGAGCTTGAAGTCAGCATGTTCCAAAATTGTAGTTAATGGGCAGAAGTTAATTGCGCAGCACAAAGCCCTTGACTTTTCCAGGGTTATCAAATGTAGTCCTCATCCCTGCCCATTGACACTTAGCAAAATAATTCAGCATTCTCTATGACAAGTTCTTCACATCTGTACGATAAGGTTAAAGATATCACACTCCCATTTTGATAAGCAAGCTGTGTTTACCATTTGGGTGGCTAAGTATTTGTTAAGCTGGTGAGTGTGTTAGCCTTGACTTAATGGATGCATACTCAACTCAGAAAGTAATTGGTACAAACTACACGTCAGAGACTTAAGCACCTAATCTAGGCTGGCATTGCAGTCAAAAACGGAGAATTGCACTTCCATAAGATCCCACCGCACTATAAGAAGAAAAACAGATAAGTTGTTTGGTATCCTTTTCTTAGAAAATGTTTTTATTGACGTTTTTTACATATTATACACGACACAAACAGTAAGGGTAACTGTGCCGATCGCAATGTACATATCAATTTCCTTTATGTCGGAGATTGGTAGGGTGAAGGATGAGAAAGGTGATGGTTGGTGGTGATGGACGCTGAGGGGGTGAATAGGGGGCGGGATTCTCTGATGCTGAGGCGAAGTGTTGACGCCGTCGAAAATGCCGTCGTATTTCAGGACGGCGTAAACCTGCCCTCAGGAGCAGTGATTCTGACCCCTACAGGGGGCCAGAACGGCACTGGAGCGACCCACGCCGCTCCAGCTGCCGATGCCGGCGTCGTGGGCGCATCGGGGCTGTGCATGCGCACTGCGACAGATGCCAATGCGTGCATGCGCACTGCGACTGGTGGCAATGTGCAGTGGCTCCCTCCTGCGCGCCAGTCCCGACGCAACAGGGCATAGGGCTACATGTGCCGGCTTGGAGCAAAAGAGGCCCCCAGCCTGGGAGGCCGGCCCACCTATCGGTAGGCTCCAATCGTGGGCCAGGCCACAGCGGAGGCCCCCCCGGGGTCAGACCATCCCCACCAGGCCGCCCCCGGATGCCGAGGCCGAGGTCCCGCCGGGTAAGACCACACGTGGACGGCGGCGGCAGGACTCAGATTTTTTTGTTCGGCCCATCCCGGGCGGATATCCGCCGGGGGTGGGGGGGGGGGGGGGGTGGGGGGGGGCGTGTAGAGCAGCCCCCGAACGGCACCGCGCCAATGCCGCCGATTCTCCGCTCTCTGGCATGGGCTGAGAGAATCCCGCCCGTGGTATTTGAAGACTTCTACAGGAGGCTGTACGAGTCAGAGTCCCCGCCTGGGGAGGAGGGGATGAGACAGTTCCTGGGCAGGTTGGAGTTTACCAGGGTGGTGGAAGAGAGGATACAGGGACTGGGGTTCTGATCGGGCTGAGGGAGGTGATGGACAGCGTGGTGTGATGCAGGCAGGGAAGGCCCCAAGGCCGGATGGGTTCCCAGTGGAGATTTATAAGAAGTTTGGTGCGGAGCTGGGGCAACTAAGTGAGGCTGTACAATGAGGCAAGGGATGAGGTAGCACCGTACCTTTCTCATCCTACACCCTACCAATCTCCCTCCCTGCTGCCTGCTTTCTCAGCTGGTGGGCCAACATCCTACTCGCCTTTTCCCTGTACACATACACTGCCCCCACCCCGCCACATTGTCGCAAGCTTCCATCTTCTTGATTTTGAAGAAAGATAAGGACCCAGAGCAGTGTGGGTCACACCGCCCGATATCACTGCTTAATGTTGATGCGAAAATATTGGCAAAGGTGCTGGCATTGCGAATAGAGGACTGTGTGCCGGGAGTGATAGGGAAGGTCCAGACGGGATTTGTTGAATGTGATGTATTATTATTGGGAGGCGAACATCACAATGGTGAGAAAATGAGCGGTGGGGGAGGGATCAATGTGGGGACAAATGGCGACGGCGTTGTGTAGAGTGATGGCTTTGAGGGCAGTGTTGTTGGCGCCCTTTCGGTTCATGCCGGTCAGGTACTCTGTGAGCCCAGTAGTGGTTTTGGCATTACGGGTGTGGAGCCAGTGTAGGCACCATTTCGAGTCGGATGGCATGTCGTTGTGGGCGCTGATATGCGACAATCACAGGTCTGTGCCAACAGGGCTGGATGCAAGGTTCCGGGGTGGTGTCAGGTGGATAAAGAGTGCTTTAGGGACTTGTTATGGGGGGTAAGTTTGTGGGACTGGAGGAGTTGGAGGAGACGTACGAGTTGCCAAAAGGGAATGGTTTTAGGCATCTGCAGGTGTGGGATTTTGTGAGGAGAGATGTGCCATCCTTCCCAGGATCCCGGTGTTCCACGACAAGTTATTGTTGGAGGATGATATTGTGAAGGGACGGGTGTTGGATATCTACAGTGAGTTGATGGGGAGGGAAGGCGAACCGGTGGAGGAGGTTATGCGGAAATAGGAGGAGGAGTTAGGCGGGGAGGTGTGGGCCCGGATGTGGAAACAGGCCCTACGGAGGGTGAATGCGTCCTCGTCATGTATGAGGTTAAGCCTCATCCAGTTCAAAGTGGTGCATAGTGCACACATGACGGTTGGCAGGATGAGCCGGTCCTTTGCAGGAGTGGAGGATAGGTGTGGGCGGTGTGCAGGGAGGGGGGTGCGGGAGGGGGTCCGTGAATCACATCTACATGTTTTGGGTGTATCCAAAGCTTGAGGGGGTTCAGGCAGGAGTTCTCAGATGTTAGGCGGGATTCTCCCACCCCCCCGCCGGGTCGGAGAATCGGCGGGGGCGGCGTAAATCCCGCCCCCGCCAGCTGCTGAATTCTCCGGCGCCGGGGATTTGGTGGGAGCGGGAACCGTGCCCATCCGGTCGGCAACAGCTGGCAGCGCCTCCCCCACCCCCGGGAGATTCTCCGGCCCGCGATGGGCCGAGTGGCCACCCATTTTCGGCCGGTCCCGCCGGTGTAAATTAGAGTAGGTACTTACCGGCGGGATCTGGCTGCGCGGGAAGCCTCCGGGGTCCTCAGGGGCGCACAGGGGGATCTGCCCCCACGGTGGCTTGGCCGGCGATCGGAGCCCACTGATCCGCGGGCGGGCCTGTGCCATGGGGGCACTATTCCTCCGCGTCAGTTGCTGTGGTCCTCCGCGATAGCCGACGCGGAGATGATCTCCCCTGCGCATGCGCTGGGATGACGCTGGTGATCCCGTGAATTCGGCAACTCGCGGCAGCCGGCGGAGGCCCTTCGGCGCCGGTTGGCGCCAAGCCCCTTCCGCGCTGGCCGGCAGGGCACAAACCACTCCGGCGCCGGCCTCGCCCCTGAAGGTGCTGAGTATTCTGCACCTTCGGGGCGGCTCGATGCCAAATTGGTTCACGCCACTCCTTTGCGCTGTTGTTGCCCGCCCCGCCGGTTCGCGGAGAATCCCGCCCGTTATGTCGAAGATTCTGGGTGTGGGGATGGCCCCGAGTCCAGAGGTGGCGCTATTCATTGTGTCGGAAGATCCGGTAGTCCAGGTGGGGAGAGAGGCTGATGTACTGGCCTTTGCCTCCCTGATAGCCCAGAGACAGGTCTTGTAGTGTTGGCCGGACTCGGAGCCGCCAAAGGGGTATTGGTGAGTGACCTGTCAAATTCCTGATGTTGGAGAAGGTCAAGTTTGCTTTGCGGGGTGCGGAGGAGGGTTTAACCTGGAGGTAGATTGAGGGGATTGGGGTGGGGGTGGGTGGAATAAGGGGGACAAATTAGGAAGGTGGGGTATTGGCGGAGATTGGGGACTTGTGATTTCTGTTCATGTTGATGTTTTGGTCTTCTGATGTTTTCACGTATATGTAATAATAATCTTTATTAGTGTCACAAGTAGGCTTATATTAACACTGCAATGAAGTTACTGTGAAAATCGCCTAGTCACCACACTCCGACGCCTGTTCGGGTTACACTGAGGGAGAATTCAGAATGTCCAATTCACCTAACAAGCACATCTTTCGGACTAATGGGAGGAAACCGGAGCACCGGAGGAAACCCATGCAGACATGGGGAGAACGCGCAGACTCCGCACAGACAGTGGCCCAAGCTGGGAATTGTATCCGAGTCCCTGCCGCTGTGAAGCAACAGTGCTGCCATGCTGGATAAAAGCCTTGGATAAAAATATATTTTTTAAGGTGTTTACAGTTTTGCTAGTTTCTATTCTATTCTCCCTTTCTTTACCAGTATCTTGGTCCTCCTTTGCTATATTCTAAAATGCTCACAATCTTCAGTTTTACTACCTTTTCTGGCAACTTTATACACCTTTTATTTTAATAGAACATAGAACTGTGCAGCACAGTACAGGCCCTTCGGCCCACGGTGTTGTGCCGAACTAGTCTGAAACTAAGATCAAATCAACCTACTCCCAATAATTCTAGTGCACTCCATAAGCCTATCCAATAACCGCTTGAAAGTCCCTAAAGTGTCCGTCTCCACTACCATAGCTGGGAGTGCGTTCCACGCCCCAACCACTCTCTGAGTAAAGAACCTACCTCTGACATCCCTCCTATATCTTCCATCATGAACTTTATAGTTATGCCCCCTTGTAACAGCTGCATCCACCCGAGGAAAAAGCCGCTGAACGTCCACTCTATCTATCCCTCTCATTATCTTATACACCTCAATTAAGTCACCTCTCATCCTCCTTCGCTCCAATGAGAAAAGCCCTAGCTCCCTCAACCTGTGGTAAAGGCTGGTTTAGCACAGGGCTAAATCGCTGGCTTTGAAAGCAGACCAAGGCAGGCCAGAAGCACGGTTCAATTCCCATACCACTTTTCAGCCCAGCTCTGCATCCTATCAATGTCACTTTGCTGCCTACAACATCCCTCCACATTATCCACTACTCCACCAATCTTGTTGTCATCAGCAAATTTACTAACCCAACCTTCAACTCCATCATCCAAGTCATTGATAAAAATCACAAATAACAGAGGACCCAGCACTGATCCCTGTGGTACATCACTATCTTTATATAATGCAACACTTTTCCTTTTTGCATGTAATGGTCTGAATGTATTCCACTCAGCAGGGTGGTAGTGCCACACAACACTACTGAGGTATTCTCACTGTGAAAACAGGACTTTGTCTCCAGGAAGACTGCATGGTGTTTCCCCCTACCAATAGTACTATGAACTGGTTAATGACGGGGCTGGTTTAGCACAGTGGGCTAAACAGCTGGCTTGTAATGCAGAACAATGCCAGCAGCGTGGGTTCAATTCCCATACCAGCTTCCCCAAACAGGCACCGGAATGTGGCGACTAGGGGCTTTTCACAGTAACTTCATTGAAGCCTACTTGTGACAATAAGTGATTATTATTATTATTATGACAGGTAGATTGGTGAGGATGAGGTCGTGTGTCTCTCTTTCCAAATACGTGTCATATCATTGACTTGAACACATCCAATGACAGCTTCCACAGCTGTCCAGGCTAGGGAATTCAAAGGTTTCATGGCCTCTCAGAAGTAATTCCTCCTCTCAGTCTTAAATGGGTGATCTATTATTCTGAAATTATTCCCTTAGTTCTAGATTTCAATCCTTTCAACATCTAACCACCGAACTGCAGTCCTAAAGTTGGGAACAGCATTAGACAGGAATCAGAGATGCATGTGATAAAGGAACATTTGTGATGATGGATGACTTTAATCTGCATATAGATTGGGTGAGCCAAATTAGTCTCAGTATAATAGAACAAGAACAAACAACAAAGAAAATTACAGCACAGGAACAGGCCCTCCCAGCCTGCGCCGATCCAGATCCTTTATCTCAACCTGTCTTCTATTTTCCAAGGCTCTACTTCCCTCTGTTCCCCGCCCGTTCATATATCTGTCTAGATGCATCTTAAATGATGCTATCGTGCCCGCCTCTACCACCTCCGCTGGCAAAGCGTTCCAGGCACCCACCACCCTCTGCGTAAAAAACTTTCCACGCACATCTCCCTTAAACTTTCCCTCTCTCACCTTGAAATCGTGACCCCTTGTAATTGACACCCCCACTCTTGGAAAAAGCTTGTTGCTATCCACCCTGTCCATACCTCTCATAATTTTGTCGACCTCAATCAGGTCCCCCCCTCAACCTCCGTCTTTCCAACGAAAACAATCCTAATCTACTCAACCTTTCTTCATAGCTAGCACCCTCCATACCAGGCAACATCCTGGTGAACCTCCTCTGCACCCTCTCTAAAGCATCCACATCCTTCTGGTAATGTGGCGACCAGAACTGCACGCAGTATTCCAAATGTGGCCTAACCAAAGTCCTATACAACTGTAACATGACCTGCCGACTCTTGTACTCAATACCCCGTCCGATGAAGGAAAGCATGCTGTATGCCTTCTTGACCACTCTATCGACCTGCGTTGCCACCTTCAGGGTACAATGGACCTGAACTCCCAGATCTCTCTGTACATCAATTTTCCCCAGGACTCTTCCATTGACCGTATAGTTCGCTCTTGAATTAGATCTTCCAAAATGCATCACCTCTCATTTGCCTGGATTGAATTCCATCTGCCATTTCTCTGCCCAACTCGCCAATCTATCTATATGTTGCTGTATTCTCTGACAGTCCTCCTCGCTATCTGCAACTCCACCAATCTTAGTATCATCTGCAAACTTGCTAATCAGACCATCTATACCTTCGTCCAGATCATTTATGTATATCACAAACAGTGGTCCGAGCATGGATCCCTGTAGAACACCACTAGTCACCTTTCTCCATTTTGAGACACTCCCTTCCACCACTACTCTCTGTCTCCTGTTGCCCAGCCAATTCTTTAACCATCTAGCTAGTAAACCCTGAACCCCATACGAATTAACTTTTTCCATCAACCTGCCATGGGAAACTTTATCAAACGCCTTACTGAAGTACATGTGTATGACATCTACAGCCCTTCCCTCATCAATTAACTTTGTCACTTCCTCAAAGATTTCTATTAGGTTTGTAAGACATGACCTTCCCTGCACAAAACCATGCTGCCTATCACTGATAAGTCTATTTTCTTTCAAATGTGAATAGATCCTATCCCTCAGTATCTTCTCCAACAGTTTGCCTACCACTGATGTCAAGCTCACAGATCTATAATTCCCTGGATTATCACTGCTGCGCTTCTTAAACAAAGGGACAACATTAGCAATTCTCCAGTCCTCCGGGACCTCACCCCTGCTCAAGGATGCTGCAAAGATATCTGTTAAGGCCCCAGCTATTTCGTCCCTCGCTTCCCTCAGTAACCTGGGATAGATCCCATCCGGACCTGGGGACTTGTCCACCTTAATGCCTTTTAGAATACCCAAAACTTCCCCCTTCCTTATGCCCCCGTAACAGCCTCCCCGAACAGGCGCCGGAATGTGGCGACTAGGGGCTTTTCACAGTAACTTCATTTGAAGCCTACTTGTGACAATAAGCGATTTTCATTACATTTCATTTCAGACTTGACCTAGAGTATTTAAACATCCATCCCTAGCCTCAACATCCGTCATGTCCCTCTCGTTCGTGAATACCGATGCAAAGTACTCATTAAGAATCTCACCCATTTCCTCTGACTCCACGCACAAATTCTATCCTATGTCTTTGAGTGGGCCAATCCTTTCTCTAGTTACCCTCTTGCTCCTTATATACGAATTAAAGGCTTTGGGATTTTCCTTAACCCTGTTAGCCAAAGCTATTTCATGACCCCTTTTAGCCTTCTTTATTGCAGGTTTGAGATTTGTCCTACTTTTCCGATATTCTCCAAAGCTTCATCAATTTTAAGTCGCCCAAATCTTATGTATGCTTCCTTTTTCATCTTAGCTAGTCTCACAATTCCACCTGTCATCCATGGTTCCCTAATCTTGCCATTGCTATCCCTCATTTTCACAGGGAGATGTCTGTCCTGCACTCTAATCAACCTTTCCTTAAAAGACTCCCACATTTCAAATGTGGATTTACCCATAAACAGCTGCTCCCAATCCACATTCCCTAGCTCCTGCCGAATTTTGTTATACTTGGCCTTTCCCCAATTTAGCACTCTTCCTTTAGGACCACTCTCGTCTTTGTCCATGAGTATTCTAAAACTTACGGAATTGTGATCGCTATTCCCAAAGTAATCACCGACTGAAACTTCAACCACCTGGCCGGGATCATTCCCCAATACCAGGTCCAGTATTGCCCCTTCCCGAGTTGGACTATTTACATACTGCTCTAAAATACTCTCCTGGATGCTCCTTACAAATTCTGCTCCATCTACGCCTCGAACACTACATGAGTCTTATTCAATGTTGGGGAAGTTAAAATCTCCCATCACGACCACCCTATTGCTCCTACATTTTTCTATAATCTGTCTACATATTTGTACCTCTACTTCACGCTCACTTTTGGGAGGCCTGGTAGTAAAGTCCCAACACTGTTACTGCACCCTTCCTATTTCTTAGCTCTACCCATATTGCCTCAGTGCTCGAATCCTCCATCGTGCCCTCCTTAATCATAGCTGTGATATCATCTCTGACCAGTAATGCAACACCTCCACCCCTTTTACCTCCCTCTCTATCCCTCCTGAAGCATCTATACCCTGAGATATTTAGTTGCCAGTCTTGCCCTTCCCTCAACCAAGTCTCCGTAATACCAATAACATCATATTCCCAGCTACTAATCCAAGCCCTAAATTCATCTGCCTTACCTGCTACACTTCTCGCATTGAAACAAATGCACCTCAGACCACCTGTTCCTTTGTGTTCATCATCTCTTCCCTGTCTACTTTTCACCTTAGTCACATTGAATTTATTATCTAGTACGTTACTGGCTTTAGTTGCTGCCTCTTTACTGACCTCTAACTTCCTAATCTGGTTCCCATCCCCCTGCCACATTAGTTTAAAACCTCCCCAACAGTGTTAGCAAAGGCACCCCCTAGGACATTGGTTCCAGTCCTGCCCAGGTGTAGACCATCTAATTTGTAATGGTCCCACCACCCCCAGAACCAGCTCCAATGTCCCAAAAATCTGAACCCCTCCCTCCTGAACCATCTCCCAAGCCCCGTATTCATTCTGTCTATTCTTGAATTTCTACTCTGACTGTCTCGTGGCACTGGTAGCAATCCTGAGATTACTACCTTTGAGGTCCTATTTTTTAACTTATCTCCTAACTCCCTAAATTCTGATTGTACGACCTCATCCCGTTTTTTACCTATATCGTTGGTGCCTATATGCACCACAACAACTGGCTGTTCACCCTCCCCCTTCAGTATGTCCTGCAGCCGATCTGAGACATCCCTGACCCCTGCACCCGGGAGGCAACATATCATTCGGGAGTCTCGTTTTCAACCTCAGAAACGGCTGTCTACTCCCCTTACGATTGAATCCCCTATGACTATAGCCCTGCCAGTCTTTTTCCCGCCCTTCTGTGCAGCAGAGCCAGCCACGGTGCCATGAGCCTGGCTACTACTGCCTTCCACTGGTGAGTCATCTCCCCCAACAGTATCCAAAACGGTATACCTGATTTGGAGGGAGATGACAGCAGGGGACAGCTACGTTGCCTTCCTGCTCTTTCTCTGCCTTTTGGTCACCCATTCCCTGTCTCCCTCACCAATCCTAATCTGCGGTGTGACCAACTCGCTGAAGGTAGAGGAGAAATTTGTGGAGTGTATACAGGATGGTTTTCTGGACCAATATGTTGAACCAACAAGGGAACTGGCCATCTTGGACAGGGTTTTGTGCAATGAGAAAGGATTAGTTGGCAATCTATTTGTGAAAGAACCCTTGTGGATGAGTGACCATAATATGATAGAATACTTTATCAAGGTTAATAGTGATTTATGTTGATTCTGAGACCAGGGTCCTGCACCTCAGTAAAGGTAACTGTGATGGCATGAGGGATGGGTTGGCTACAGTGGACTGGGAAACATTACTGAAAGAAAGGACATGGACAGGCAATGGCAGGTATTCAAGTAATGAATGGGTGAACTCCAAAAGTTGTTTATTCCTATTTGGTGCAAGAGTGGAAAGGGAACTGTGGCCCCCATCATGGCTAACAAGGGAAATTAGAAATAATAATAAATAATCTTTATTGTCACAAGTAGGCTTACATTAACACTGCAATGAAGTTACAGTGAAAAGCCCCGACTTGCCACATTCCGGCGCCTGTTTGGGTACAAAGAGGGAGAATTCAAAATTCTCAGCTGGTACAGGAATTGAACCCGCGCTGCTTGCTTTGTTCTGCATCACAAACCAGCTGTCGAGATCACTGAGCTAAACCAGCTCTTGTCTCGAGATAGTAGAGAAAAGACATACAAATTAGCAAGAAAAAGCAATAGGATTGAAGATTGGGAACCGTTTAATATTCTTCAACGGCAGACCAAGGGATTGATTTTAGGAAGGGGAAATACAATATGAAAGTAAGCTAGCAGGGAATATAAAAGCTGACTGTAAATGTTTCTATAAGTATGTAAAGAGAAAAAGATTGATAAGAGCTAAAGGCCCCTTACAGTCAGAAAGGGGGGACTTCATAACAGGCAACAAAGAAATGGCTGAGGAACTAAATTCTTACTTTGCTTCTATCTTCACAAAGGAAGACATGAGTAATGTACTGGAAGTCCTGAGCAACACGTTTCAGTAAGGAGCTGAAGGAAATTAGTATTAGTAAAGAAATGGGGAAATTAATGGGATTGAATGCCGACAAATCTCCAGGGACTATAATCTTCATCCCAGAGTACTTAAGGAAGTGGCCCTAGAAATAGTAGATGCATTGGTGGTCATTTTCCAAAATTCTTTGATCTGGAATGGTTCCTACAGATTGGAGGGTAGCTAATATAATCCCGCTATTCAAAGAGGGAGGTAGAGAGAAAACAGGAAGAAAACTAGACCAGTGAGCCTAACGTCAGCAGTAGGGAAGTTGCTAGAGTCCATTGTCAAGGATTTCACAGCACAGCATTTGGAAAGCAGTGGCGTAATCAGACAAAGTCAGCACGGATTTACAAAAGGAAAATACTTGGCAAATCTACTAGAATTCTTTGAAAATGTAATTAGTAGAGCTGACCAGGGAGGACCGGTGGATGTGATTTATTTAGACTTTCAGAAGGTATTCGACAAGGTTTCACATAACAGTTTACTATGCAAAGTTAAAGCGCATGGGATATGGGTAGTGTCTTCAGATGGATAGAAAGCTGGTTGCCAACAGGAAGCAAAAAGTTGAAATAAATGGGTCTTTTTCCAATTGGCAGGCAGTGAATAGTGGGGTACCGCAGGGATCTGTGCTCGGACCCCAACTCTTCACATTATATATTAATGATTTGGATGAGGGAACTGAATGTATTATCTCCAAATTTGCAGAGGGTGGGAGGGTGAGCTGTGAGGAGGATGCAGAGATGCTTCAACAGAATTTGGACTGGGTGACTGGGCATATTCATGGTAGATGCAGTATAATGTGGATAAATGTGAGGTTATCCGCTTTGGTAGCAAAAGGAAGGCAGATTATTATTTGAATGGATGTAAATTGAGAGAGATGGATACTCAGCAAGACCTTTGTGTCTTCGTGCAACAGTTGCTGAAAGTAAGCGTGCAGGTGCAGCAGGCAGTAAACAGACAAATGATATGTTGGCCTTCATAGCAAGAGGATTTAAGTATAGGAATAGTGATGTTTTACTGCAATTGTATTGGGCATTGGTGAGGCCACACCTGGAATATTGTGTGCAGCTTTGGTGTCCTTATCTGAAGAAGAATGTTCTTGTTATGGACGGAGTGCAGTGAAGGTTTACTCGGCTGATTCCTGAGATGGCGGGGCTAAGTCGGTTAGGATTATATTCATTGGATTTAGAAGGGATCTCATAGAAACTTATAAAATTCTAACAGGATTAGACAGAGTAGATTCAGAAAGAATGTTCCCGATGGTGGGGGAGACCAGAACTAGGGGTCATAGTTTGAGGCTAAGGGGTAAATCTTTTCGGACTGAGGTGAGGAGAAATTTCTTCACCCAGAGATGGTGAAACTGTGGAATTCACTACCATAGAAAGTAGTTGAGGCCAAACGTTATATAATTTCAAGAATGAATTGGATACAGCTGTTGGAGGGAGGACTTCTGGTGGCGGCCAAGGAGCGAGACATCGAAGATGTCGGTTTGGGCAATTTATACCCGCTAGCGGGATAGCTCCAGCAGGAAAGTGGTGTGGATGGAGAGGTTTCTCCAAGATTGATATGTCTACTGGGTACCAGACCCGGCAAAAAACTGTTGAAAACCTGGCTAAGGAATTGGAGGGGACCTATGGCGCAGCAACAATTGCAAAAATGGTGGAGGGGGAAGGGTTGTCACCAGTGGAAAAGGCTCAGATGGAACAGTTGATGGCCTTCTTCAAAGACTAATTTAGCCAGCAGAGGAAGGAGATGCATGGTGACTGGTCAAATGCCACTGAGGGAGCAGTAGCACCTCTGCAAGGATTGATGGATCGTGTAGAGGCACAAGGGATGAATATCCGAGAGGTAGAGAAGGTGGTGTTCGACCAGAGCAATCAGATTGCCTCCTTGGAGGTGGGGGCCCTGGGGGACCTATGCAAGTCGTTGAGGGTGAAGGTGGAGGAGCAAGAAAACCGGTCCAGGCAACAGAACCTATGGATTCTGGGGCTGCCAGAGGGTGTGGAAGGAACGAGCACCACAAAATATGTGTCTAGGATACTGGCCGGGTTGGTGGAGGAGGGAGTGCTGGAAAAAGGCCCAGAGGTGGACAGGGCTTTAATGTAGAGGCCGAGAGCGGGGGAGCCGCTGCTGGCAGTGTTTGCGCGGTTGCACAAATTTGTTGAGAAGGTGAAGATTCAACGATGGGCCAGGGAGAAGCGTGACTGTGAATGGAAGGGGAATCGTGGCCGAATATATCAAGATATTGGTGCGGAGCTGACAAAGAGGCGTGTTGTACTGAAGGAAGTTTCGGAGTGGGGTGCTGTACCTGGTGAAACTATGGATCACTTTTGAAGGCCGGAAGTACTATTTTGAAATGCCAGAAGAGGCCAATGATTTTATAAGTGACCATAAACTAGGGGAGAGCTGAGAGTTGGTGTGAGATGGAGGAGCTGTATCTGCAAAGGCTGGAAGTTATGGTTATTGTGTGTTGCCAGAGGGTGGTTTTCATTTTTCTTTTGACTGGGGGTGGTGGGTTGGGGGAGGAAGAGAGGGGGGGGGGGATATTAATTCTATGCCCACCACCATCAGTCCAAATTCTGTTGAAGCATCTCTGCATCCTCCTCACAGCTCTGCAAATTTGGTGTTTTTCTTTTTGGAAGGGTCAATTTGCGTTTTGAGATGTTTTTGCTTTACGGGTAAGGAGTGTGTATATATACAGTCAGGTCCAGTAGGTGAGATTGTCAGTTGAGGGGCATTCATGTGGGTAGAGGCCGTTTGCACAGAAGGGGCTGGTGAGGGGGTGCGGGGGGCCTTCGAGCGAGAGCTGCCACGCTGGCAAGATATTGCTGGTGAACGGAGATGAGGTGGGGGAGGAGACCGTGAGGGGTGGCCAGATGGGAGGGGGAGATGGGAGAGGGAGGGGGGGGATTGCGACATGGCAGAGTTGGAGACTGAGCGTGGTCATGGACAGAGAGAGGGGGCCGTCTTGGGTGGGCCCAATATAGGGTGATATTAGAAGAGGCAGAGCCAGAGGGGGATGATGGCAGATTGTCAAGGAGAGTGGAGGGATAAGCCTCCACTACCAAGTGGAATGTGGAGCATCCAGGGGTTAAACGGGCCGATTAACAGATGTTTGTGTACCTGAGAAGTTTGAAGGCGGAGGTGATCTTTTTGCAGGAGATGCACCTCCAGGTGAAGGACCAGGTTAGGAAGGGATGGGTGGGACAAGTATTTCACTCGGGGTTTGACTCGAAGTCGCGGGGAGTAGCCATTTTGTTGAACAAGAAGTGCGGGACCTTGGCGGGGGGGGGGGGGGAGAGATATGTGATAGTGAGTGAGGTGCTGGAGGGGACACAGGTGGTGCTGGTCAACGTATATGCACCAAATTGGTATGATGTGGGGTTTGCTGAGACCTGGATACGCACCAGTTGGTTTTGGGTGGAGATTTTAATTGTGTGATGGAACCAAGGGGGGAAACAGGTCGAGCCCCAAGTCAATGGGAAGGGTGAGGATGGTAAAGGAGTTGGGAGGGTTTATGGAGCATAATGGAATGGTTGATCCGTGGAGGTTTAAGAACCGGGGAGGTACTCCTTCTTCACAGACGTGTATAAGGTTTATTCAAGAATTGATTTCTTTGTGGTGAGCCAAGCGGTGTTGTTGGGGGTGGATGCAGGGATTGTGATATCCGATCATGCGCCGCACTAGCTGGAGATGAGGCTTAGTGCGAGGCAGGTAGCACGGTAGCACAATGGATAGCACTGTGGCTTCACAGCGCCAGGGTCCCAGGTTCGATTCCCTGCTGGGTCACTGTCTGTGCGGAGTCTGCACGTTCTCCCCCTGTCTGTGTGGGTTTCCTCCAGGTGCTCCGGTTTCCTCCCACAGTCCAAAGACGTGCAGGTTGGGTGGATTGGCCATGATAAATTGCCTTTAGTAACCAAAAAAAGGTTAGGAGGGGCTATTGGGTTACGGGGATAGGGTGGAAGTGAGGGATTAAGTGGGTTGATGCAGACTCGATGGGCCGAATGGCCTCCTTCTGCACTGTATGTTGGTGGATGAGGGGTTGTGAAGAGGTGAGATCGGCAATCGGGGAGTACGTGGAGATTAATCAGAATGGGGAAGTGGCTGTGTTCTGGGAGCAGTTGAAGGCAGTGGTCCGAGGGGGTTCAAGGCACACAGGGGCAGGAGGAGGAGGGAGGAGCATGGACGGTTGTTAGATGAGATAGTCGAGGTGGACACTAAGGAGTTGTTGGCGGAGAAGTTGGAGGGGCAGTTCGATAGGTTATCGATGGGAGGGGCGGTGGGGCTGCTACGGAGGTTGAACATTGATGATAGTGGGCGGGATTCTCCTGAAATTGGTGGGATGGCCCGCCACCAAGAACGGCGCGAACCACTGCGGCGTCCGGCCAACCAGCCTTCTGGGGGCTAGGATGGGGCCGGAGGGGTTGGGGCCAACCGGCGCCGAAGGGCCAGTGCGATTTGGCGCATGCGCAGAACCGCCGGCATGGGTTTGCGCATGCGCAGACCAGCCAGTGTGGGTTTGAGCATGCGCAGACCAGCCGGTGTGTTGCCTGCGCAGGCGCAGGGGGGTTCTTCTCCGCGCCGGCCTCTGTAGGGCTCCGCTATGGAAGGAAGCAGTGCCCCCACGGTACAGGCCCGCCCGCAGATCGATGGGCCCTGATCGCGGGCCAGGCCACCATGGGGGCCCCCCCCCAGGACCAGATCCCCCCGCGTCCCCCCGAGGACTTCAGTAGCCGGCCTACAAGCCAGGTCCCCCCCGAGGACTTCAGTAGCCGGCCTACAAGCCAGGTCCCGCCGTGATGGACCATGTCCATTTCACGCCGGCGGGACTGGCCAAAACCCGGGCGGTTGCTCGGCCCTTCAGGGCCCGGAGAATTGCCGGGGGGGCCATTGCCAATGGCCCCGACCGGCGCAGCGTGATCCCTGCCCCTGCCCGAAAACCGGCGCCGGAGAATACGGCAGTCGGCGCGGGGCGGGATTCACGCTGCCCCCCCCGCCCCTGAGGATTCTCCGATCCGGCGGGGGGTTGGAGAAGCCCTCCCAGTATTCTTAAATAAGGTGATGTGAGTTTGCTTCATTTAAAACTCATTTGTTTGTTAACTTGCAGATGCTTGGGGAGAGCTGTGGGTTTTCTGCCTTTGGCTCTATAGCAGCTAACTTTCATAGTTTTTCACATACATTGTTTAATCACGGTACTTTTTTGCCTTTGTTTTGTGTTCCCTCATCTTCTTTAGGCATTTTTCCTCGAAAATCTGGGGATTTCTTTCCATTTTGCTGCTCATAATTTATCGGGTGGTGGTTTTTGTTTCTTCAGTTCTCAGTTTCAATTTCCAGTGCTCGAATTGAGCAGAATTGTGACAACTTCGAGTTGAATATTTTGATTTAAAAGAATGAAATTCTGTACTTTTAAAAAAAAAACATTTGTATTCAATTTTACTGTTACAAAGCTTCACCTGTGTGACATTCTACCTTTACCAAAACATCATTTAGAATAAAGGGAAGAGTTTTTAATCTCATTCAAATAAATAGGTCATAATCTAGGTTTACCAAACAAAATTAAAATGTGGAAGCTATGTACATGTCCCAATTACTCAGCAGGTAAATGTATTCAGTAGAGCTGCAGTTGTTATAAAGATATAAAACACATTCTCAAAGTTGTTAAAAATGACTACCTCTTGACGACAAAAGGTACTTTGAAGGGCTAGTCTTAATGAGCTGGAAGAAATACTGGCTATAAACAGGCAAAAAATATGAGCACCTATGTTACTTGTTACATCACATTGTGAAAGTCTACCAGCGTCAGGGACATTTGAGTCGATATAACTTTGATTATAGCTGGCTACTTTTACTTCGGACTCAGTTCAGAGTCGAACCACTTGCAGAACAATCAAGTTTTGGTTTCATTTGGGATGAACGATCCATAATTTTGGATTTGTTTGTGCTGACTTTTTACATGAGTTATTCCACAATGAGATGCTGTGTTTATTTTTAAATTTTCATTTAAATAAATTTTTTCTTATCCCTATACAGTGCGCTTGGTGGGACCTCTGCTCTCCATATCCCACCTTTTCCAAGTGGTGGTTGTCTCATTGATTATGTGCCGCAAGTTTGCCAATTACTCACCAATAAGGTAACACGAAGAAAAACAAAATTCAGTTCATAATTCAATTGTATAGAACCTTGGTTAGGCAGCACCTGGAATAATGCGTGCAGTTTTACTTTAGAATCAAGGTGTACAAGATTGAGGGGCATGGACAGGGTGGATAGGGAGCAGCTGTTGCCTTTAGTTGAAGGGTCAGTTACGAGGGGACACGAGTTCAAGGTGAGGGCAAGAAGATTTGAGGGAAAACCTTTTTACTCAGAGGGTGGTGACGGTCTGGAATGCACTGCCTGGGAGGGTGGTGGAGGCGGGTTGCCTCACATCCTTTAAAAGTACCTGGATGAGCACTTGGAATGTCATAATATTCAAGGCTATGGGGCAAGTGCTGGAAAATGGGATTCGGTAGGCAGGTCAGGTGTTTTACATGCTCAATGGGCCGAAGGATTCTACGAAGGATATTATTTCCATGAAGGGAGTACAGTGATAGTTCACCAGATTTCTTCGCAGGATGTGGGACTGTCCTATGAAGTGAGATTGGGGAAGTTACACCTGTATTCTCTCGCGTTTCGAAGAATGAGGGGTGATCTAATTTAAATTTATGAAATACTTAAAGGGCTAGACAGGGTAGATGCAAGTAAGATGCGTGGAGAGTCTAGAATAAGGGGCAAGCCACTTAGGATTGAGATGAAAAGAAAGGCTTTATTCAGGGCTGTGAATCTTGGAAATCCTGTACCGCAGAGGGCTGTGGAAGCTCTGTCATTGAGTATGTTTAAAGTAGAGATTGACAGATTTCTAAATACCAATGACATGAAGAGATATAGGAATAGTTTGGAGGAAAAGAAATAGAAGTGGATGAACAGCCATGATCTTATGGAATGGCGGAGTAGGCTTGAGGGGCTGAATGACCTATTCCTGTTCCTATGTATTCTCTATGTTCGAAGGTATGCAGTAGAAAGTGTTTAGACATGCAGTTGGAACTCGCTCCTACACGAGGCTGAAAAGTTCAAGAAGAAGTCAAGGAAGAATTGCTTAAGCTTTTCATAAGCTGTTGGCTTTTCTGTGATATAGTCTTAGTTAGAAATTTAATTTCTCCCTTTAAATCTATTTCATTAAGCAAATCAGTGATAGTTACTTGTATCCATACTCTTGTAGTTTTTTTTTAAAGTGTATTTTATTACAAACATATTTAGAAGTACAAAAAATTAATTAAAAAACATTACCCACATTTCACAGTTTGTGCCTGTTTTTCCCCTTTTCACCCCCCCCCCCCGCCTCCCGGCATTCCGTCACAATTCCTCAAACATTGTCATGAACAGTTCCCACCGTGTCTCAAAGCCCTCCGCAGATCCCCTCAATTCGAACTTGATCTTTTCCAGCCAGAGGAAATCATACAGGTCCCCAGGCCAGGCTGCCACATCCGACAGCCGTTCCAACAGAATCCTTCAGCGGGCAATTAGAAAGGCAAAGGCCACAATATCAGCCCTCTTCCCCTCCATCAGCTTTGGCATTTCCAATACCCCAAAAATCGCCACCATCGGATCCGGCCAGGCCTCTGCCCCCATAATCGTCGATAGCATCCCGAACACCACCTCCCAGAAACTCTCCAACTTCTCCCAGCCCCAGAACATATGCGCGCTGGCCCTCGCCCACACTTCTCATACTCATTTGCCACCCCCTGGAAGAACCCACTCATCCTCGCCCGAATCATATGCATCCCATGCACCATGTTAAATTGAATCAAACATGGAGATCGAATTTACCCTACGCATTGCCTCATTCCACAGTCCCCATCTTATCTTCCCCCCGCCCCCCTCCACCCAAGTTGCTCCTCCCATTTTTTCTTAATCCTCACCACCTGTGCTCCCACAGCCACCCATTTATATCACCAGTGCTACCCTCCACCGCCACATCCGGAGCAGCAGCCGCTCCAACAAGGTGTTCTCCGTCAGTTTGGGAAACCCTCTCCATTCCTTCCGTGCAAAGTCCCTTACGAGCATAAACCTGCACTCACTTCCCTTCAGCTCTACCCTCTTCTGCAGCTGTCCCAGAACTGCAAACCTCTCCTCCAGATATAGATCCCGCTCTCTCACCAGCCCCACCTCCCTCCAGTTTCTATATATGCCATCTGTCTCCCCTGGCTTAAACGCATGGTTCCCACACAACAGTGTCAGCACCGACATCCCCTCCACTCTAAAGTGTCTCCTCAACTGGTTCCACACCCAGATTGTGTACTGCACCACCGTGTACCTCCCCGGTGCCAGCGGAAGCAACGCTGTCACCATGGCCCTCAGGCTGGACCCTCTACAGGATGACTCCTCCACCCTAACCTACTCTAAGCCCTCTCCTTCCCACCACCGCCTCACCTCCGCATCGCCATCCAATAGTAATGAAACAGGTTTGGTAGCACCAGCCCCCCTCTCTGCCTCTATAACAGGACCCTTTTCACTCTAGGTCCCTTCCCCGCCCATATAAATTCCTGAATCGCTACATCCAGTTTCCGGAAAAAGGCCTTCGGGATGAAGATCGGGAGGGTCAGGAATACAAACAGGAACCTTGGCAGAATGTTCATTTTAATCACCTGGACCCTCCCTGCCAATGTCAGGTGTAACGTATCCCATCTCCTAAAGTCATCTCTCACCTCCACTAATGTTGTCAGGTTCCACTTGTGCATCGTCACCTGGACCCCCAGGTACCTGAACCTGTCCCTGGCTACCCTAAATGGCAACGGCCCCATATTGGCTTCCCGACCTCCCGCATTCACAGGAAGCACCTCACTCTTTCCGACATACAACATAACCCGAGAAGGCCCAAACCCCTCTAATGTCCATAATTCTCCCATACTCTCCAATGGGTCCAACACAAACAGCAGCAGATCATCTGTGTACAGCGACACCTGGTTGTCCCTACTCCCCCTCACAATCCCATGCCACTCCACTAGCCCCCTAAGGGCCACCACCAAGGGCTCTATCGCCAGCGCGAACAGCGACGGCGGACATTCCTGCCTTGTTCCCCGTGCAAACGGAAACTCCGTGAACTCGTTTCATTTGCCCGTATACTCACCACCAAGGCCATATACAACAGACGCACCCACGCCACTAACTTCGGGCCAAACCCGAACCTTCCCAGAAGGTCAAACAGGTACTGCTACTCCACCCAGTCAAAAGCCTTTTCCACATCCATAGAAACCATCACCTCCTGTACATGCCCCTTCAATGGGGTCATGATCATATTTAATAGCCTCCTGATGTTACTGGAAAGTTGCCTGCCCTTTACGAAACCGTTTGGTCCTCTGCAACCACCCCCAGAACATATCCTTCCATCCTCCTGATTTATTATGTTGTAGGTGTAACATAAGCGGCTTCCTTGTGGTGCACTTGACAAAGGGAGGTTCCGACGTGGAGATAACTTCAACACGTTTATTAAACTATTTACACTTCTATTACTCGGGTTCGACACTACTGCTCATCCTCCGATAGCTGCCCAGACTGACCAACCAGTTGCTGCAATCCACGTGGTGGGAGTGATATTGAATTAACCCTGTGTCTCTACTCACTGACTGTCTCCATTGGAAAGAGGCAGATCACGTGTGTGGTGTCCTTTATATATGGGTTGGTGTAATGCCCTCCTGTGGTGGTGTCTCCTCTGTGTGTATCGTGAATGTCCATTGGTCGTGTCCTGTCTAACGGATCTATTGGTTGGGTGTGTGTGTTTGATGTCTCTGTAGTATCTAGCTAGCCTACATGCATTTACATTGATGCACATCACCACATCCCCCCTTTTTTATATGTTACATATTTTCTGTACACTTTGAGAAAACTGAACAAAAAACAGGTAGATAGGTTAAGGTATATACAAGTCTTGGGAACAGTGATTAAACAATAAGTCCAAATCATTCGTGCGAGTCCAAAAACCATCAATCATCATAGTCAAATGTCTCTCTTGGTTATGAATGCCATCACCGTCCATGTGCCACAGGAACCAAGAAGTGGTCAAATCAATTTGCTGTCTGATTTGGAGTCCCTTTCTTTTTCAATGTTTGTGATGGTGCTGTCGGATGGCATCTTGTAGCTGATAAGGTGTTGACGTTGAAGAGGTACCATCAACAGTATCATTCGAGGTCATGGATGTGCCATATGTTGAAGTTGGATAAGACTGTACATACTGGTTCTGGCCACATGCTGTGCAGGAAGGGTGATCCTGCTGAGAACCGTTGAAGTCGAATTGGAAACAGAATTGCTGCTCTCATAAATACCTGGTGATGGTGTGAAACTAGAACTTTGCATCTGATAGGAATATGCCATCTGGCCAGGCTGGGGTGCAGCAAATCCTGGGCTGTAACTAAGGCATCCAATCTGTAGTGCAGATTGTGCTTGCGGTAGTCCTCCTTCGGTCTTGATGCCATTAGTGCGCAATCCGTGGTGCTGGCCTGTTTGAGAATATGCTGCATAAACTGCTGGCTGCTGCATGCCTGAATACTGGGTTTGTCCAGCATTAGCTGTCATTGGCTGCACTGCTGGTGTGGAAAAAATGTGTGGATACAGCTGTGGTGAATATTGGTGTATTCCTCTTGGACTGTAGCCGCTGCTTGTTATTACTGACCCAGTGTAATTGTTAAGTGATCCATCTCCTGTCGTTGTGGCATCTGCTGTTACCCTGAGCGTGCCATCACTGAGGTTGCGGCACTCCCTGTCTGGAGTAAAGTCCGGCTTACATGAATCAGAGTCGACGTTTGGTTGCTCCCCATCTGGAGCCTGGTCTGTTTTAACTGAGTCAGTGTTGGTTTGTTGATGCTCCCCGTCCGGAGTCTCAGCAGGTTCACTGGAGTCAGCTGAGATTTCTTGAAGCTGCACGTCTGGAGTCGGAACATGCAGGAATGCATTGACTTGTGGAGAGGTTCGAGCGAATGAGGGTGGAAGTATCATGGTGTCATCGGAACCACCAGTGGTCTCACTGTGATCGTCGAGTGCCTCTGTACACACAAGCTGAGGTCTGTCACTTTGCACATCTTGCATGGGAAGTGGGATGCTGTCGTCACTCGGCTCACATACCATGGGTAGAGCCTCAGTAGCTGCTTGTTGTTCACTTGGGTTGGGTAAATTGTCAGAGTCTTCATCTGGTGGCGCAAACAATGTGGGTGGACTATCATTGCCTTGCTGTTGTCTTTCATTTGGGCTTGGACTGTCGTCGTTGCTTTGTTCTTCACTGTAGCATGATAGACCGTCATGGTCGTCCTGCTGTGCACTGGAGCGTGGTAGACTGTCATAGTCTTCTTGCTGTTTACTTGAGCATGGCAGAATTGCATCGCCTGCCGCTAGTTGGTCAGAGGAGGTTGCTAGACCCTCATGGTCTTGTTCCTGCAAGGACTGCGCGTCCGAGTTTTGCGTTGCTTCTATCGTGGAGGCTGTCCACGAGCTCGCTGCGGAGGCTTGTGACACTGGAGTCACGTCTTCTGTGTGCAAGGACTGTGCTCTGGAGTCTTGCGTTTCTTCTATCGTGGAGTCTGTCCACGAGCTCGCTGTGGAGGCTTGTGACACTGGAGTCACTTCTTGTTCATGCAAGGACTGCGGTGTAGCGTCGGGAACCCTGAGTGGTGCATGGACCACGCTCTGTGTGGAAGCAGGCCGCTCTCTGTGGGCTTGTACCGCTCTCTGTCTCTTGATTTCAAGCTGCAGCATCATCCTGCACTCACGCGTTGGGATGTCATATCTGCTGGGCTGAAGATCCTCAAATCTGAAGAATTCGTCATCGGGGTCGTCAATGTGCAACACGTCTAGTTGCGGTTCGGATTTGGTACTGGGGTAGCCTCCCAAGGTGAAAGGTTCTTCTGTGTCGTTGTCTTCTAGGACCATACCATCACTGTTTGCGTCGGAGCTGGTATTGGGCTCGCGAGGTCCAGAGAAAATGTAACGGTCGGTTTTGAAGTGTTCAAGGTCGGAATCATCAGTTTGGACATGGGTAACTGCTTGTTGCAGGGTCCTTAGGAGGTTAATTTCATTTCCTGGTTCAATTTGAGGCATTGTGCTGTCATTCCAGGTCAAGGAAGGTGATTTACGGCTTTAATAGATTTTTTTCTTTGATTTGGGACGTTTCCCCTTTAAATGGGCATGGTCCGGGGCCTCTGATGTCATGACGCATGTGACATCATACGTAGGAAGCGTTTTCGCTGTTCTGTACCGGGGGCCGTTTTCGTGATTGCACATGCCTGGCGTCTCGTGCATGCGCAAACGGACCTTCACGTTCTGTGCGTTTCTCGCGCAACTGCACAAGTGCAGTCCCTTTAGAAGGATGGCCGCCGATCAAAATTGTTCTCTGCTCCGGGATCTCGGCCTCGTGGTGAGTACTGGCGCTTCTTTTACCTTTTCTTGCTGGTTGGAGTGTGTTTTCCTCACAGTATTTGCCGAATTTGTCCAGGACTGCCTGGAAGTCGCTCCTGTTTTGCCCTTTGGGGAACTTGAATTTTTTAAAGATTTCTTCTGCTCTGAAACCGGTTTTGGTGAGCAGAAGCTCTGTCTTTCCAGCATCGGCCACATCTGCAAGGTCGGCTGCTACCAGGAAGATTTCAAACATTTGCCAGAATACCCGCCAGTTTTCGCGGAGATCGCCGTGGCACTGGAGCTGCTGCGGAACCGGATCTCAAACATCTTGCCTAGGTATCGTTGCTGGTTGTCACTGTATGCTGAGATATGGCTCTATGGATTGAAACAGTTCACTGCTGGTACCATGATTTGTTCTGTTGTAGGTGTAACGTAAGCGGCTTCCTTGTGATGCACTTGACAAAGGAAGGTTCAGACGTGGAGATAACTTCAACACGTTTATTAAACTATTTACACTTTGGACAAGTGCGCTAGATGCACGGGAGGACCAGCGAAACCATGTTCACATGTTTTCGGCATGTCCTAAGCTTAGGGGTACTGGGAAGGGTTTGCGGGAATCATGTCCCAGGTGCTGAAAACAAGGGTGGTGATGAGTCCAGGGGTGGCAATTTTCGGGGTTTCGGAAGACCCAGGAGTCCAGGGGGAGAAAGAGGCAGATGTTCTGGCCTTTGCTTCCCTAATAGCCCGGCGGCGGATACTGCTGACATGGAGGGACTCAAAACCCCCGAAGACCGAACTATGGCTTTCGGACATGTCAAGTTTTCTGAGTATGGAAAAAATTAAGTTCGCCTTGAGGGGATCTGTACTGGGGTTCGCCCGAAGGTGGCAACCATTCATCGACCTCTTCGCGGGAGAGTGAACGTCAGCAGGGGGGGGGGGATTAGGGTAGAGTAGGAGGGATAAATAGGTGGGTAGTGTCGAGGGGAGAGGAACGGGCATGTGCAGTATGGTTTGATTGAAGTGGTGGTTTTATATTGATGGTTTTATAATGATGTTTGCACATTTCATAGATTTTTCATAGAATTTACAGTGCAGAAGGAGGCCATTCGGCCCATCGAGTCTGCACCGGCTCTTGGAAAGAGCACCCTACCCAAGGTCTACACCTCCACCATATCCCCATACCCCAGTAACCCCAACCAACACTAAGGGCAATTTTGGACACTAAGGGCAATTTATCATGGCCAATCCACCTAACCTGCACATCTTTGGACTGTGGGAGGAAACCGGAGCACCCGGAGGAAACCCACGCACACACTGGGAGGATGTGCAGACTCCGCACAGACAGTGACCCAAGCCGGAATCGAACCTGGGACCCTGGAGCGTGAAGCAATTGTGCTACCCACAATGCTACCGTGCTGCCCAAATTTCTGTTAACTGTAACTGTTTACAATGCCAAAAAAAAACTCAATAAAATTGTTTGTTAAAAAAAAAACTATTTACACTTCTATTACTCGGGTTCGACACTACTGCTAATCCTATTATAGCTACCCAGACTGACTAACCAGTTGATGCAATCCACGTGGTGGGAGTGATATTGAATCAACCCTGTGTCTCTACTCACTGACTGTCTCCACTGGAAAGAGGCAGATCATGTGTGTGGTGTCCTTTATATATGGGTTGGTGTAATGCCCTCCTGTGGTGGTGTCACCTCTGTGTGTATCGTGAATGTCCATTGGTCGAGTCCTGTCTATTTATCTATTGGTTGAGTGTGTGTGTGTGTGATGTCTCTATAGTGTCTAGTGTCTCGCTAGCCTACATGCATTTACATTGATGCACATCACCACACCTCCCTGCCACTAACTTGGACAACACTTTGACATCCGTGTTTAGCAGTGAAATGGGCCTATGTGGCCCACACTCCAACAGGTCCTTCCCCTTCTTCAGGATTAGCGTGCTCAATGCCTGGGTCAGTGTCTCCAGTAGCTCCCCCTTCTTCAGTGCCTCGCTAAACATCCCCAGCAAATGTAGTGCAAACTCCATCACAAACTCTTTATAGAGCCCCGCCGGGTAGCCGTCTGGCCCCGGGGCCTTCCCCAACTTAATCCCTTTTATACTATTCATCACCTCTCCCAGCCCTAGCAGTTCCTCCAGCGCCTGCCTCCTCTCCTCATCCAGCCTTGGGAATTCCAGCTCCACCAAAAACGGCCCCATAGCCCCTACTTCACCACCGGCCCGGCCCTATATAGCGTCTTGTAATACTCCCTAAACAACTTGTTAATCTTCCCTGGCTCTGACACTACCTCTCCCTTCCCTGTCCGCACCCTTAGAATTTCCCTGGACGAGGCATGCCTCCGTAGTTGATGGGCTAGCATGCGGCTCGCCTTCTCTTCATATTCATACTGCATCCTCCATAACTGCCCCACTGCCTTCCCTGTCGTCAAACTGCCCAGTAACCTCTTTCTCTCCACCAATTCCTGCTTGGTAGGGGCATTCGAATACTTCCTGTCCACCTCGATCATCTCGTCCAACAATCGTCCATACTCCCCCCTCCTCCTCCTGTCCCTGTGCACCTTGAACGAAATAACGTTCCCCCGACCCACCTCCTTCAACGTCTCCCAAAATGTGACCGCTAATATCTCCCCATTGTGATTCACCTCCACATAGTCTCTGAGGGCAGCGTTAGCACAGTGGTTAGCACAGTTGTTTCTCAGCTCCAGTGTCCTACATTCCATTCCCGTCTTGGGTCACTCTCTGTACGGAGACTACACGTTCTCCCCGTGTCTGTGAGGGTTTCCTCCGGTGTGGGTTTAAGTGGGGTGCTCTTTTCAAGAGTTAGTGCAGACTTGATGGGCTGAACGGCCTCCTTCTGCACTGTAAATTCTATGATTCTATGATCACCGACTGCACCTTCTCACAAAACCCCTTGTCCGCCAAAAGCCCAGAATCCAACTTCCATCCCAGCCTCTGCTCTTGTCTCGAGCTAGGTCTAACCTCCAGCCAGTGCGGCACATGGTCTGAGATCACAATCCCCACCACCCCCACCAACACAAATAGGCTCACTACGAAAAATTCAATTCTAGAGTATACCTTGAAACGTGTGAGAAGAAGGAACACTCCCTCTTCCCCCAGGTTCCTAAACCTCCACTGATCCAGAATTCCCATCCTTTCCATATCCCCTCCCAACTCCTTTGCCATCCTTTTCATTGAGGTGTATTTCCCCTCTATGTTAGACCTACCAAAATGCATTACCTCACATTTGTCTGGATTAATCTCCATTTTGCCATTTCTCTGCCCAAGTCTCCAACCTATCTATGCCCTTTCCATTCCATCCCTCCGTCCTTCCCCCTCCTCCTGTTCCCTTCCCTCCCTCCCCCCTCCTTCCTTCCCTTTCTTTCCCTTTTCTCCCCTTCCCTCCCAACCCATCCCCTTCTCTCCTCTCCTCCTACCTCTCCCCTCTCCACTCTCTCCGATCTCCCCTCCCCCATCTTTCCCTCTTCCCCATTTGCCATTTGCGATTTCTCTGCCCAAGTCTCCAATCTATCTATGTCTTGCTGTATCCTCTGACAATCCTCAACACTATGTGCCACTCCACCAACCTTGGTGTGATCCACAAATTTACTAATCAGAGCAGCTACATTTTCCTCCAAATCGTTTATGTACACTGCAAACAGAGGCCCAAGCACAGATCCCGTGGAACACCACTATTCAAAACCTTCAATTCAGAAAAACACCCTTCTACTGCTACCCTTTGTCTTCTGTAACCAAGCCCAGTTCTGTATCCATCTTGCTACCTCACCTCTAATTCGTGTGACTTCACCTTTTGTAACAGCCTCTCATGAGGCATTTTGTCAAAGGCTTTACTGAAGTCCATGTAAACAACATCCACAGCGCTCCCCTCAATCATCTTTGTCACCTCCTCAAAAACTCGATCAAGTTAGTGAGGCAGGTAGACTTCCGGTGGCGTGGGCAAGCAGGGCGGCCGCAGCAACAAGAGCTCCCGCCGGTGGCCGCGATTCGCGGAAATCCCCGAGTCCGCACCCCCCCCCCCCCCCGACTATCGTAGGCCTTTGGGGCCGCCACGAGCAGCCAGCGGGGCCGGTTTAAAAACCGGCGAAGAACCCCGCGCGGGTGTCGGGCGGCGGGGGGCTGATGCGCCGGGCCCGGCGCGGCAGGTCAGAGTAGCGGGGGTGGAGCTACGAGGAGGCCGAGGCGGCAGGCCCGAGGCCAGGGCACCATGTAGGGAGGGTGCTCCACGTCGGATGGCTCCCACCTACGAAGAAGAAAGAAGGTTGAAGCCTGGTCCCAGGTGAATGCAGAGGAGAAAGAAAGAAGATTTAAGGAAATTTGGTGAAAGATTATTTTTTTTTTCTCCCCCAGTTTTTTTTTTCAAAAATGAAGAATGTCAGATTGATGAAGGGCAGGAGGATGAAGGGGAAGAGAGGAGAAAGGAAAGAAGATAAAAAACAATAAGCCGCTAAAGGGTGCGAAGAGCAGCGTCGAATAAAGGAGGAAACGCGGGTTCGCCGCCGAAGGAGAAGACGAGCAAAAGTGTTGACAGGATGGTGGAAGCCGAACTGCAAGGCGGGGCAGCACGACTTACGGTGGAGAAGATGACCGAGGTGATGGCGGTGGAGCTGGAAAAACATTTGGTGAGGCACTTGGAGGCCTTGAGGAAAGAGATGGCAGTCGTGTTGAGGTCATGGGTGGAGGAGGCAATCGGCCCGATGAGGGTGGGGGCGGCAAAGGCATAGGCCGAGGTGACAGAGCAGGGCGAGAAGATGAAGGAGGTGGAGGAGGCCGTGAGACGACACAGCGACCAGGTCACCTCGATGGGGGACGAGCTGCGGAGGGTGGTGGAGGTTAACAGAGGACTCTGAGCAAAGCTGGAAGACTTGGAAAACCGCTCAAGGCGGCACAATTTGAGAATTGTGGGCTTGCCCGAAGGGACAGAGGGCCCAAGGCCAACGGAATACTTTGCTAAGAAGTTGGCGGAGCTGATGGGGGAGGGTGAAAGCCCCACCCTGTACGAGCTAGACCGAGCTCATCAGTCATTAAAGCCGGAGCCCAAAGTGAACGAGCCGCCAAGGGCAGTAATTATCTGCTTCCATAAGTTTTGCATGAAGGAGAAAGTATTAAGCTGGGCGAAGCAGGAGCGTGAGGTGCTGTGGGATGGTACTGCAGTTCGGATCTACCAGGACTTGACGGTGGAGTTGGCAAAAAGACGAGCGGCGTTTGGGCGAGTGAAGGCGGCTTTGTACAAGAAGGGGGTGCGATTTGGTGTGGTGTACCTGGCAAAGTTGAGAGTAACATATAACGCCAAAGACTTTTATTTTGAGACAGCGGAGGCGGCTGAGGCGTTCATGAGGACAGAAGGCTTGGGACAGACGTGAAGAGCGGAACTGGAAGAGAGACTGTGGACTGTGTTTGAGCGGCTGGAATATGTCCAAATGTTACAACTTTCTTTTTACTGATTTGTATTGAAATTTACTTCTCTTTGCATTGTTACAGAGTTCAAGTTAATGGCGTTCTGTGTTGCGACGGTTAAATGTTATGTTAGTGAATTGTAGGGGTTGGATTATTAGGTTTGTTTCTTTCTCTGGGACTGGGTGGAAGGGGACGAGAGGTCCTGGCGGGGGGAACCACCCGTGCTAGCTAACTAAAGTCAGTTAGTGAACGGGGGTGAGGTGAGAGGCGGACTGTGGACGTTGGAGCCTGGATAGCAGGCTTCAATGGGCCTACGAGGTGAGCAAGAGGGGGTGGAGGGATGGATGTTGGGGGATGTTTTTTTAGGGGGGGGGGAAGGGGTTCGATGTTAACAATGGACAGGGGCGGGTCAGGCTTATGGGGCAGGGCCCGGTGGGATGGTGATGGTGGATAAGAAAGGTGGGGGGGGGGGGGGGGGGGAGAGACCCCCAGTAAGGATAATCACATGGAACGTGAGAGGGCTAGGAGTTCCGGTCAAGAGGTCAAGGGTGCTTGCACATCTTAAAAGTTTGAAAGCCGATGTAGCAATGCTGCAGGAGACTCACTTGAGGGTGAAGGACCAGGTGAGACTTGAAAAGGGCTAGGTTAGCCAAGTGTTTCACTCCGGATTTGATGGAAGGGCTCGAGGGCTAGCGGTGCTGGTCAGCAAAAGGGTACACTTCCAGATGGAGAAGGTGGTGGCAGATCAGGGGGGTAGATATATGATTGTGACAGGGGCACTGGAGGGGAGATTAGTGGCGCTGTTAAGTGTATACGGTCCCAATTGAAACAATGTGGGTTTCGTGAGGAAGGTGTTTGGGGCTATTCCCGACTTGGACACGCATGAGCTGATTGTGGGGGGGGACTGGAACTTGGTGCAGGAGCCAAGGTTGGACAGATTATGGCCGCGCTCGCTGGTCCCATCAGGGGGGGCGAAGGCGCTGGCTGGGCTAAGGGTGGAAATGGGAGGGGTGGACCCTTGGAGGTTCCTGCACCCAAGGGAACGGGAGTATTCGTTTTTCTCAGTGGTCCATAAGGTATACTCGTGGATCGACTTTTTTGTGGTGGAGAAGGCTTTACTGGCTGGAGTCAAGGCGTCGGAATACTCTGCAATTGCAGTGTCAGATCACGCTCCACATTGGGTGGATATGGTGCTGGAGAAGGGGGCAGCGCAGAGACCGGGGTGAAAACTGGATGTGGGGCTTTTGGGGAACCAAGTGTTCTGTGAGAAAATTGAAAAGGTAATTAAGGAATATGTAGGTTTCAATTGTACGGGTGAGGTGTTGAAGGCAGTCGTCTAAAGGAGGCTCTAAAGGTGGTGGTGAGAGGTGAGGTAATTTTGTTTAAGGCCAGGGTGGATAAAGAGGAGAGGTTGGAGCGGCAGAGGGTAATAGATGAGATGTTGGTGGTAAATAGGAGGCATGCAGAGGATGGGGACCCGGCGAAACTGGAAAGGAGGAAGGAACTACAGGCGAGCTTCGACCGACTGTCCACCAGGAAGGCGGTACGCCAACTGAGACGAGCAAGGGGTGCAGTTTATGAACATGGAGATAAGGCGTTAGCAGGTCAGCTCCAGAGGGAGGCAGCGGTAAAGGAAATTCTTCAGGTGAAGGATAGGGCAGGGAAGTTGGTGGTGGCCCCAGTGCTGATTAACAAGGTTTTTGAGGAGTTTTATGAGAGGCTATACAAGTCAGAGCCACTCGGGGGAGACCGTGAGATGCAGGAATTTCTAGATGGGTTGGAGTACCCAAGGCTAGGGGAGGGGGACAGAGCTACATTAGAAGGAGCAATCGTGGAGCAGGAGATAAAGGATGCGATTGGGAGGATGCAGTCGGGGAAGGTGGCAGGGCCGGATGGGTTTCCGGTGAAATATTATAAAAAATTTAAGGATAGGTTGGCACCCCTGATGGTGGGGATGTTTGAGGAGGCGATAGGGAAGGGGGTGTTGCCGCAAACCTTGGGGCAGGCATCGATTTCCCTGTTACTAAAAAAAAATAAGGATCCGACGGTGTGTGGGTCGTATCGGCCCATATCACTTCTGAATGTGGACGTAAAAGTGTTGGCGAAGGTACTGGCGGGCAGGCTGGAGGAGTGCCTTCCGAAGGTAATAGGGGAGGATCAGACAGGGTTCGTGAAAGTGAGGCAGCTGTTTTCAAACATTAGGAGGGATTTGAACGTTGTTATGGCACCGGCGGAAAGAAAAGAAACAGGTAGTTGTGGCATTGGACGCCGAGAAGGCATTTGATCGGGTAGAATGGGGGTACCTGATGGCAGGGCTGGAGCGGTTTAGGATTGGTCCAAGGTTTGTGAACTGGGTAAAGCTATTATATAAGGAACCGAAGGCGAGTGTCCGCACAAATAATATCAGTTTGAGATACTTTTCTCTCCACCGTGGGACGAGACAAGGATGTCCTATGTCCCCCCTGCTGTTTGCACTTGCGATTGAGCCATTGGCCATCGCATTGAGAAGTTCGGGAGCATGGAAAGGAATAGTGCGTGGGGGGGGGGGGGGGGGTGGGGGGGGGGGGAATAGAGCATAGGGTGTCCTTATATGCCGACGACTTGCTGCTGTATGTGTCGAAGCCGAGTGCGTCAATAGGAGGAATATTGGAGCTACTGCGGGTATTTGGGTCTTTCTCGGGGTACAAGTTGCACCTGGACAAGAGTGAGTACTTTGTGGTGTCTCGGCCGGGGGTGGGGGCAGGGGTGGGGGGGGCTGCCATTCCGTAGAGCAGGGACTCATTTTAGGTATCTGGGGGTGCAGGTTGCCCGGGAGTGGGGGAGGCTTCGCAGGTACAACATCACTAGTTTGGTGGGGAGAGTGAAAGCCGATCTGGCAAGGTGGGATGGCCTTCCTGTCACTGGCGGGTCGTGTACAGGCGGTTAAAATTAATGTGTTGCCGCGATTCCTGTTTATTTTTCAATGCCTACCGATTTTCCTGCCAAAGTCTTTTTTCAGGGAGATTGAGGGAAGGATTACCTCATTCATATGGGGAGGGAAGGTGGCCAGAGTGAGAAAGGTGCTGCTACAGAGGGGAAGGCAGGCAGGGGGTTTGGGTCTCCCGAACCTGTTGTACTACTACTAGGCGGCGAACGTGGAGAAAGTGCGGACCTGGGTCAGAGGGGTTGATTCTCAGTGGGTCAGAATGGAGGAGAGTTTGTGCAGGGGGTCGGGGCTGAAGACACTTGCAACAGCCCGCTCCCGATAGCTCCGGGGAAATATTCAGGGAGTCTGGTAATAATAGCTTCATTGAAAATCTGGAGGCAGTTTCACCAACACTTCGGGTTGGGTTTAGGGTCAAGGGAAATGCCGATTCGGGGGAACCACAGATTTGAGGGGAGGTGGGATGGAAGTTTTCAGAAATGGGAAGAGAAGGGGATTAAGACGCTGAAAGATTTGTTCCTTCGGGGTCGGTTTGCAAGACTGAGGGAGCTGGAAGCGAAGTATGGGCTGGAGCATGGAGAAGTGTTTAGGTACATGCAGGTTCGGGATTTTGCCAGGAAGGAGATACAGAGCTTCCCAGAGGAACCGGCCTCCACATTGCTGGAGGAGGTGTTGATGACAAGGGGACTGGAGAAGGGGGCAGTGTCAGCGGTGTACGGAGCTATTCTGGAAGAGGATAAGGTACCACTGGAAGGGATCAAAGCAAAGTGGGAGGAAGAGCTGGGAGAGGTTATAGGTTATAGAGGAGGGGGTCTGGTGTGAGGTGCTCCGGAGAGTGAATGCCTCCACCTCATGTGCGAGGTTGGGGCTGATACAGCTGAAGGTGGTATATAGAGCGCACCTCACGAGGGCGAGATGAGCCAATTTTTTGAAGGAGTAGAGGATGTGTGTGAGCGTTGCAGGGCGGGGGGAGGGGCGCGAATCGCGTTCATATGTTTTGGTCCTGTCCAAAGCTAGGGGAGTACTGGAAGGAGGTGTTTCGGGTAATTTCCAAGGTGGTGCGTGTGAAACTGGACCCGGGTCCCCAGGAGGCCATATTCGGGGTGTCGGACCAGCCAGGGTTGGAAACGGGAGCGGAGGCAGATATCATAGCCTTCGCCTCGTTGATCGCCCAAAGGCGGATCCTGCTGGAATGGAGAGCAGCCTCTCCACCCAGTGCCCTGGCGTGGCGGGGGGACCTGTTGGAATACTTGACCCTTGAGAAGGTTAAGTTCGAACTGAGGGGAAGCTCGGAGGGGTTCTACAAGTCATGGGCGCCATTTATTATGCACTTTCAAGAACTGGATAACATCGAACATTAGTTGGGGGGATGGGTGGGGGGGAAGGGGGGCTGTGTAGATTAAGGGTGACTGCGGGTAATCCCTGATTCCTTTTTGTCATTTGTTTATGTAAACATGCGGGCTGATGTTTGGGGGTTGGTGGGCGGATGGGATCGTTGTTATTATGGGGAATGACATATCTTGCTGATTATTGTTTATTGTTGATGGGTGTAAATGTGGGAGAAAATGTGAAAAAGGAGAATAAAAATATATTTTTTTTTTGAAAAAGTTAGTGAGGCACGATCTTCCCTTCACAAAGCCATGCTATCCATTGCTAATGAGCCCATTTGTTTCCAAATGGGTATATATCCTGTCCCTGAGAATTCTCTCCAATAATTTACTTCTACCGACATGAGGCTCACCAGCCTATAGTTTCCTGGATTATCCCAGCGGTACCACATTAGCTATTCTCCATTCCTCTGGAATGTAGCCAATGAGGGAAAAAAGATGTCAGTCAAGGCCCCAGCAATTTCCTCTCTTGCTTCCCTCAGCATTCTGGGGTAAATCCCACCTGGCCCAGGAGACTTATCTATCTTAATGTCTTTTAAAACACCCAATACTTCCTCCTTTTTAATGTCAACATGACCCAGACTGTCCACACACCCTACCCAAGAATCATCTTCCACAAAGTCCTTTTCTTTGGTGAACACTGATGCAAAGTACTCATTTAGTACCTCACCCATTTCCTCTGGCTCAACACATGTATTCCCCCCACCCACTGTCCTTAAGTGGTCCAGTCCTTTCCCTGGCCACCCTCTTGGTTTTACAAATGAATAAAAAGCTTTGGGATTCACCTTAATCCTACTTGCCAAGGACATCTCATGACCCCTCCTAGCCCTCCTAATTTCCCGTTTAAGTACCTTCCTACTTTCTTCATACTCTTCAAGGATTTTGACTGTCCCCACCCTTCTAGACCGTACAAAAGCCTCCTTTTCCTTTTTGACAAGGCTCACAATATCCCTCGTTATCCAAGGCTCCCTAAATTTCCCATACTTATCCTTCAATCTCTCGGGAACATGACTTTCCTGAATCCTGATCAACTGTCGCTTGAAAGACTCCACATGTCCAATGTTGATTTCCCCTCCAACAGCCGCACCCAATCCAAATACTTAAATTCCTGTTTAATGTTATTGTAATTTGCCTTGCCTCAGTTTAGCACCTTAACATGAGGGTTACCCTCATCCCTATCCAAAAGTACCCTAGAACATAGAGAATTTTGGTCACTACTCCCAAATGGTTCCCCTGCTGAAACCTCAACACCTGTCCAGGCTCATTCCCCAACACCAGGTCCAGAACTGCCCCTTCCCGAGTTGGACTATCTACCTATTGCATCAAGAAGCCTTCCTGAATACACCTTACAAACTCTGCCCCATCCAAGCCCGTCGCACTAAGTGAGTCCCAGTCAATATAGGGGAAGTTAAAATCCCCTACCACAACAACCCTGTTACTTTTGCACCTATCCGAAATATCTCTACCTATCTGCTCCTCTGTCTCTCGCTGGCAGTTGGCGGCCTGTAATAAACCCCCAACATTATCCCCTTCCTGTTTCTGAGCTCTAACCAGATTGTCTCATTGTAAGAGCAGTCCGAGGTGTCCTCCCGCAGTACGGCTATAATATTCTCCTTAACCAATAATGCTACTCCCCACCCCTTTTACATACCCCTCTATCTCTCCTGAAGCATCTATATCCTCCAATGTTCAGCTTTCAATCCTGCCCTTCGTTTAACCCTTTGTTTCTGTGATAGCCACAACATCATAGTTCCAAGTACTAATAAGTGCTCCACGTTCAACTGTCTTAACTACTGGACTTCTGGCATTGAAACAAATATACTTCAAATCACTGCATTTGAGCAGACAGGGTGATGTTGTTCTATTGGAACAATGTTCTAGGGGGTGCTTTTGCTAACACTGTTGGGAAGGTTTTAAACTAATGTGGCAGGGGGATGGGAACCAGATTAGGAAGTTAGAGGTCAGTAAAGAGGCAGCAACTAAAGCCAGTAAGGTACTAGATAATAAACTCAATGTGACTAAGGGAAAGAGTAGACAGGGAAGAGATGATGAACGCAAAGGGAAAGGTGGTCTGAGGTGCATTTGTTTAAATGCGAGAAGTGTAGCAGGTAAGGCAGATGAACTTGGGGCTTGGATTAGTACCTGGGAATATGATATTGGTATTACGGAGACTTGGTTGAGGGAAGGGCAAGACTGGCAACTAAATATCTCAGGGTATAGATGCTTCAGGAGGGATAGAGAGGGAGGTAAAAGGGGTGGAGGTGTTGCATTACTGGTCAGAGGTGATATCACAGCTATGATTAAGGAGGGCTCGATGGAGGATTCGAGCACTGAGGCAATATGGGTAGAGCTAAGAAATAGGAAGGGTGCAGTAACATTGTTGGGACTTTACTACAGACCTCCCAAAAGCGAGCGTGAAGTAGAGGTACAACTTTGTAGACAGATTATAGAAAAATGTAGGAGCAATAGGGTGGTCGTGTTGGGAGATTTTAACTTCCCCAACATTGAATGGGACTCATGTAGTGTTGGAGGTGTAAATGGAGCAGAATTTGTAAGGAGCATCCAGGAGAGTATTTTAGAGCAGTATGTAAATAGTCCAATCCGGGAAGGGGCCATACTGGACCTGGTATTGGGGAATGATCCCGGCCAGGTGGTTGAAGTTTTAAGTCGGTGATTACTTTGGGAATAGCGATCACAATTCCGTAAGTTTTAGAAGACTCATGGACAAAGACGAGAGTGGTCCCAAAGAAAGAGTGCTAAATTGGGGAAAGGCCAAGTATAACAAAATTTGGCAGGAGCTAGGGAATGTGGATTGAGAGCAGCTCTTTAAGGGTAAATCCACATTTGAAATGTGGGAGTCTTTTAAGGAAAGGTTGATTAGAGTGCAGGACAGACATGTCCCTGTGAAAATGAGGGATAGAAATGGCAAGATTAGGGAACCATGGATGACGGGTGGAATTGTGAGACTAGCTAAAATGAAAAAGGAAGCATACATAAGATCGAGGCGACTTAAATCTGATGAAGCTTTGGAGGAATATCGGGAGAGTAGACAACTCTCAAACGCGCAATAAAGAGGGCTAAAAGGAGTCAAGAAATATCTTTGGCTAACAGGGTTAAGGAAAATCCCAAAGCCTTTAATTCGTATATAAGGAGCAAGAGGGTAACTAGAGAAAGGATTGGCCCACTCAAAGACAAAAGAGGGAATTTATGCGCGGAGTCAGAGGAAATGGGTGAGATTCTTAATGATTACTTTGTATCGGTATTCACCAAGGAGAGGGACATGACGGATGTTGAGGCTAGGGATGGATGTTTAAATATTCTACGTCAAGTCGGCATAAGGAAGGAGGAAGTTTTGGGTATTCCAAAAGGCATTAAGGTGGACAAGTCCCCAGGTCCGGATGGGATCTATCCCAGGTTACTGAGGGAAGCGGGGGACGAAATAGCTGGGGCCTTAACAGATATCTTTGCAGCATCCTTGAGCACGGGTGAGGTCCCGGAGGACTGGAGAATTGCTAATGTTGTCCCTTTGTTTAAGAAGGGTAGCAGGGATAATCATGGGAATTATAGACCTGTTTAAACTAGTTCAGCAGGGGCTTGGGAACCTGAATTGTAGCTCCAGTATACAGGAGGTTGAGAGTAGTGAGGTCACGAGTAAGGTTTCAAAGTTGCAGGACTGTACCGGCAGGCAGGAAGGTGGTTTAAAATGTGTCTTCTTCAATGCCAGGAGCATCCGGAATAAGGTGGGTGAACTTGCGGCATGGGTTGGTATCTGGGTCTTCGATGTTGTGACCATTTCAGAGACATGGATAGAGCAGGGACAGGAATGGTTGTTGCAGGTGCCGGGATTTAGATATTTCAGTAAGCTCAGGGAAGGTGGCAAAAGAGGGGGAGGGGTGGCATTGTTAGTCAAGGACAGTATTACAGTGGCAGAAAGAACGTTTGATGAGGACTCGTCGACTGAGGTAGTACGGGCTGAGGTTAGAGACAGAAAAGGAGAGGTCACCATGTTAGGGGTTTTCTATAGGCCTCCGAAAAGTTCCAGAGATGTAGAGGAAAGGATTGCAAAGATGATTCTGGATAGCAGCGAAAGCAACAGGGTAGTTGTTATGGGGGACTTTAACTTTCCAAATATTGACTGGAAATGCTATAGTTCGGGTCCTTTCGATGGGTCTGTTTTTGTCCAATGTGTGCAGGAGGGTATCCTGACACAGTATGTAGATAGGCCAACGAGAGGCGAGGCCATATTGGATTTGGTACTGGGTAATGAACCAGGGCGGGTGTTAGATTTGGAGGTAGGTGATCACTTTGGTGATAGTGACCACAATTCGATTACGTTTACTTTAGTGATGGAAAGGGATAGGTATTTACTGCAGGGCAAGAGTTATATCTGGGGAAAGGCAATTATGATGCGATGAGGCATGACTTAGGATGCATCGGATGGAGAGCAAAACTGCAGGGGATGGGCACAATGGAAATGTGTAGCTTTTTCAAGGAACAGCTACTGCGTGTCCTTGATGATGTACCTGTCAGGCAGGGAGGAAGTGGTCGAGCAAGCGAACCGTGGTTTACTAAAGCAGTCGAAACACTTGTCAAGAGGAAGAAGGAGGCTTATGAGATATGAAGGTCAGTTAGGGCGCTCGAGAATTACAAGTTAGCTAGGAAGGACCTAAAGAGAGAGCTAAGAAGAGCCAGGAGGGGACATGAGAAGTCTTTGGCAGGTAGGATCAAGGATAGCCCTCAAGCTTTCTATAGATATGTCAGGAATAAACGAATGACTAGGGTAAGAGTAGGGCCAGTCAAGGACAGTGGTAGGAAGTTGTGCCTGGAGTCCGAGGAGATAGGAGAGGTGCTAAATGAATATTTTTCATCAGTATTCACACAGGAAAAAGACAATGTTGTCGAGGAGAATACGGAGATTTGGGCTACTAGACTAGAAGGGCTTGAGGTTCATAAGGAGGAGGTGTTAGCAATTCTGGCATTGAAGAAGACACATTTTAAACCACCTGGAAAAGTGAAAATAGATAAGTCCCCTGGGCCGGATGGGATTTATCCTCGGATTCTCTGGGAAGCTACGGAGGAGATTGCTGGGCCTTTGGCTTTGATCTTTAAGTCATCTTTGTCTACTGGAATAGTGCCTGACTGGAGGAAAGCAAATGTTGTCGCCTTGTTCAAGAAGGGTAGTAGAGACAACCCTGGTAACTATAGACCAGTGAGCCTTACTTCTGTTGTGGGCAAAATCTTGGAAAGGTTTATAAGAGATAGGATGTATAATCATCTAGAAAGGAATAATTTGATTAGAGATAGTCAACACGGTTTTGTGAAGGGTAGATCGTGCCTCACAAACCTTATAGAGTTCTTTGAGAAGGTGACCAAACAGGTGGATGAGGGTAAAGCAGTTGATGTGGTGTATATGGATTTCAGTAAAGCGTTTGATAAGGTTCCCCACGGTAGGCTACTGCAGAAAATACGGAGGCATGGGATTCATGGTGATTTAGCGGTTTGGATCAGAAATTGGCTGGCTGCAAGAAGACAAAGGGTGGTGGTTGATGGGAAATGTTCAGACTGGAGTCCAGTTACTAGTGGTGTACCACAAGGATCTGTTTTGGGACCACTGCTGTTTGTCATTTTTATAAGTGACCTGGAGGAGGGCGTAGAAGGATGGGTGAGTAAATTTGCAGATGATACTAAAGTTGGTGGAGTTGTGGACAGTGAGGAAGGATGTTACAAGTTACAGAGGGACATAGATAAGCTGCAGTGCTGGGCTGGGAGGTGGCAAATGAAGTTTAATGCAGAAAAGTGTGAGGTGATTCATTTTGGAAGGAATAACAGGAAGAATAACGGGAGTACTGGGCTAATGGTAAGATTCTTGGCAGTGTGGATGAGCAGAGAGATCTCGGTGTCCATGTTCATAGATCCCTGAAAGTTGCCACCCAGGTTGAGAGGGTTGTTAAGAAGGTGTACGGTGTGTTAGCTTTTATTGGTAGAGGGATTGAGTTTCGGAGCCATGAGGTAATGTTGCAGCTGTACAAAACTCTGGTGCGGCCTCATTTGAAGTATTGTGTGCAATTCTGGTCGCCGCATTATAGGAAGGATGTGGAAGCATTGGAAAGGGTGAATGTTGCCTGGTACGGAGGGAAGATCTTATGAGGAAAGGCTGAGGGACTTGAGGCTGTTTTCGTTAGAGAGAAGAGGTTAAGAGGTGACTTAATTGAGGCATACAAGATGATCAGAGGATTAGATAGGGTGGACAGTGAGAGCCTTTTTCCTCGGATGGTGATGTCTTGCACGAGGGGACATAGCTTTAAATTGCGGGGAGATAGATGTAAGACAGATGTCAGAGGTAGGTTCTTTACTCAGAGAGTAGTAAGGGCGTGGAATGCCCTGCCTGCAACAGTAGTGGACTCGCCAACACTAAGGGCATTCAAATGGTCATTGGATATACATATGGACGATAGTGTGGATGGGCTTTAGAGTGGTTTCACAGGTTGGCGCAACATCGAGGGCCGAAGGGCCTGTACTGTGCTGTAATGTTCTATGTGAGCTTGACGTCAGTGGTAGGCAAACTGCTGGAGACGATACTGAGGGATAGGATCTATTCACATTTGGGAGAAAATAGACTTATCAGTGATAGGCAGCATGGGTTTGTGCAGGCAAGGTCATGTCTTACAAACCTTATAAAATTCTTTGAGGCAGTGACAACGTTAATTGATGAGGGAAGGGCTGTAGATGTCATATACATGGACTTCAGTAAGGCGTTTGATAAAGTTTCCCATGGTAGGTTGATGGAGAAAGTGAAGTTGTATGGGGTTCAGGGTGTACTAGCTAGATGGATAAAGAACTGGCTGGGCAACAGGAGACAGAGAGTAGTGGTGGAAGGGAGTGTCTCAAAATGGAGAAAGGTGACTAGTGGTGTTCCACAGGGATCCGTGCTCGGATTACTGTTGTTTGTGATATACATAAATGATCTGGACGACGGTATAGGTGGTCTGATTAGCAAGTTTGCAGATGATACTAAGATTGGTGGAGTTGCAGATAGCGAGGAGGACTGTCAGTGAATACAGCAAAATATAAATAGATTGGAGAGTTGGGCAGAGAAATGGCAGATGGAGTTCAATCCAGGCAAATGCGAGGTGATGCATTTTGGAAGATCTAATACAAGAGCGGACTATACGGTCAATGGAAGAGTCCTGGGGAAAATTGATGTACAGAGAGATCTGGGAGTTCAGGTCCATTGTACCCTGAAGGTGGCAACGCAGGTCGATAGAGTGGTCAAGAAGGCATACAGCATGCTTGCCTTCATCAGACGGGGTATTGAGTACAACAGTCGGCAGGTCATGTTACAGTTGTATAGGACTTTGGTTAGGCCATATTTGGAATACTGCGTGCAGTTCTGGTCGCCACATTACCAGAAGGATGTGGATGATTTTGAGAGGGTGCAGAGGAGGTTCACCAGGATGTTGCCTGGTATGGAGGGTGCAAGCTATGAAGAAAGGTTGAGTAGATTCGGATTGTTTTCGTTGGAAAGACGGAGGTTGAGGGAGGAACCTGATTGAGGTCGACAAAATTATGAGAGGTATGGACAGGGTGGATAGATCCTTGGAAAATAGGTGATTGGTTTTGATAAAGGATCTGGATCGGCGCAGGCTGGGAGGACCGAAGGGCCTGTTCCTGTGCTGTAATTTTCTTTGTTCTTTGTTCTTCAATTATTACACCTTCTAAGCTAACGCTCTGGTTCCTACCCCTTTGCCATCCTCCCGAGTGACTGTTTCAAAATAGTACACCAGGCCATCAAGCGCCACCCACCGTTTCGCCAGGTACATTACCCTAAACCGGATCTACCTTCCATGTAAAACCGCTTTGGACTTGTTAAATCCAGGGCGCCTCTTCGCCAGCTCCACTCCAGTATCCCAAAAGATTCGGATCCTGGTCCCCTCCCATTCTCAATTCCACTTCTCCCTGGCACATCGCAGGTTCTTTACGTTCACAAATTTATGGAACCTCACAATCACCACCCGCGGCGGCTCTCCTGCTCTTGGCTTCTGCCACAGGGACCTGTGCACCCTGTCCACCTCTGGGGCTTTGTCCAGCACCCCCTCTGCCACCAGCCTCGCTAGCATCCTTGAGACATATCTCGTGGCACTTTTTCCTTCCCTCAAGCAAGCAAATGATACGCAGGTTCTGCCTTCTGGATCTGTTCTCCTGCTCCTCTACCTTTGCCCTTAGCGACTTGCAAAGGTCCCCCAGGAGCTCCGCCTCCAACGCCACCAACCGATCACTGTGATCGGACATCACCTTCTCCATCTCCCGGACCTGTGACCCCATGCCTCCAGGCACTCTCGGCTCCCTCCATCAATCCTTTCAAGGATGCTACCACTACCTTGATGGCCTGCGACCGATCCTCCCGCATCTCCTTTCGCTGCTGGCAAAACTCCCCTCTAATAAACGCCATCACCTGCTCCATTTGGGTTTTTCCAAATTGCGACAACCTTTCCCCCCTCGGCCATACTACAAAGTCTATGGGCCCTGACAATACCCTAGCAATAGTATTGGAAACTTGTGCTCCAGAACGGCTGTGCCCCTAGCCAAGCTGTTCCAGTACACCTACAACATTGGCATCTACCCGGCAATGTGAAAAATTACCCAGGTGTGTCCTGTACACAAGAAGCAGGACAAATCCAACCCAGCCAATTACCACCCTATCTCTCTACTCTCCATCATCAGCAAAGTGATGAAAGGAGTCATCGACAGTGCTAGCAAGCGGCACTTACTCAGCAATAACCTACTCACGGACGTTCAGTTTCGGTTCTGCCAGGGTCACTCCTGATCTCATTACAACCTTGGTTCAAACATGGACACAAGAGCTGAATGTCAGAGGTGACCTGAGAGTGATTACCCTTGATATCAAGGCAGCATTTGACCGAGTATGTTACGGTATCAAGTAGGAAAACTCTCCATTGGTTGGAGTCGTACTAGCACAAAGGAAGATGATCGTGGTTTGGAGGTCAATCATTTCAGCTCAGGTCATCACTACAGGAGTTCCTCAGGGTAGTGTCCTCGGCCCAACCAACTTCAGCTGCTTCATCAATGACTTGCTTTCCATCATGAGGTCAGAAGTGGGAATATTTGCGGATGACTGCACAATGTTCAGCACCATTTGCGACTCGTCTGATAATGAGGCAGTCCAAGTCCAACTGCAGCAAGACCTGGACAATATCCAGGCTTGGGCTGACAAGTGGCAAGTTACATTCGCGCCACCCAAGTGCTAGGCCATGACCATCTCCTACAACAGAGGGCCTAACCACTGCCACTTGACAGTCAATGGTACTACCAGCTCTGAATCCCCCACAATCAGTGGTTACCATTGATCATAAACTGAACTGGACTACCAATATTAATACTGTGGCTACCAGGGCAGGTCACATGCTAAAAGTCATACGGCAAGTAACTCACCTGCGCCCCCACCCCCCCAAACCCAAAAGCCTATCCACCATCTACAAGGCACAAGTCAGGAGTGTAATGGAATACTTTCCACTTGCCTGGATGAGTGCAGCTCCAACAACACTCAAGAAGCTTGACACTATCCAGGACAAAGCAGCCCGCTTGATTTCTCCCCATTCCACAAACATTCAAACCCTCCACCACCGACGAACAGTGGCAGCAGGTGTACCATCTACAAGATGCACTTCAGTAACTCACCAAGGTTCCTTGGGTAGCACCTTCCAAACCCATGACCACTACCTTCTAGAAGGACAAGAGGAGCAGATACCTGGGAACCCCACCACCTGGAGGTTCCCCTCCATGTCACTCACCATCCTGACTTGGAAATATATCGCCGTTCCTTCACTGTCACTGGGGCAACATCCTGGAACCTTCTCCCTAACAGCACAGTGGGTGTACCTACACATCAAGGACTGCAGCGGTTCAAGGAGGCAACTCACAACCACCTTCTCAGGGGCAACTAGGGATGGGCAATAAATACTGTCCTAACCAGCGACGGCCACATCCCTTAAAGGATTTTTTTTTAAACTTCCCAATTGCTACTGCACCACAGGTCTCCTCCAATTCCTTGGCCAGGTCTTTAACAGACATGCCACCCCCGGGGAAACTTCTCCTCCACACCTTCAGCTACACTTTCCTGTCAAAATTAATCCACTTTCGGGTAAAAAGAGCTCAAACCAGCACCTTCGAGCTGAAGCTGCTCTGCCTGCGAGCACTCACTCCATGGCCGCCACCAGAAGTCTCATATATTCTAGTAGTTGTCCTCATGAGTGCAAGACGGAAAGCTTTGATGTGATGTCTTACCAGCAATATGCAAGTTCTATACAACCAAATGACTAAATTCTCTTGCATTAATTTGTTCATGAAAAGCAACTGCATTGGAGCCTTATGCCCCTATTCTTTGAAGAACAAAGGAATTAGGAGCCAAACTATGGAAATTCAGCCCTTCGAGCATGCTCCACAATTCAATCAGATCATGGTTGATTTCTTCCTGGTCTCACATCCACCTCCCTACCTATTCCCCATATCCCTTTAACCTGTTTTTTCTCAGAAATATATCTATCCCCTTCTTGAAACCATTTAATGACTCAGATTCTACTGTAAGATGGGCAGCGAGTTCCGCAAATTCATCACCTCTGCGAGATGTAGTTCCTCCTCATCTCAGTTCTAAATCTATTACCTCTAAATTTATATCCGTTACCTCTTGTTCTAGATTACCCTTCAAGGCGGAACATTTGGTCTACATTTACTTTGTGATGATAATCTTTATTGTCACAAGTAGGCTTCCATTAACACTGCAATGAAGTTACTGTGAAAAGCCCCTAGTCGCCACATTCCGGCGCCACACTGCGGGAGAATTCAAAATGTCCAAATTACCTAAGAGCATGACTTGTGGGAGGAAGCCGGAGCACCCGGAGGAAACACATGCAGACACAGGGAGTACCTGCAGACTACGTACAGACAGTGACCCAAGCCAGGAATCGAACCTGGGACCCTGGCGCTGTGAAGCCATGGTGCTAACCACTATGCTACCGTGCTGCCCAATCCCTTGTAAATCTGTAGTGATCTCTGTATGTGCATGTACATAAGGGTTACTGTGTAATCAGTAGCACCACATGATCACTAGAGGGACGGACCAACAGGGGTATAAAAAGCAACCACAATGTGTCTCTCCCTCTCTCTTGGGTGCACTGTGACCAGGGCAGTATCAGATGGCTAGTGGAGTTACGTATAGTTACTGTAGTTAGATCTTGTTAACCTTATCACTAGTATCAAAGTTAAAGTAAAGAACTCATGCAATTATTGTTATAGTTACTCAATAAACCTTTTGTTACTACTGGACGAGTTCGAGTCTTCTTCATCGAGATTCAGAAGACCTCATCATTAACCAAGGATTGACTAGCACATGTTACCTACCACACAGGTAACAAAGCAAATCCCTTTTAGTATTTTATACTAAAGATCCCCTGTCATCCTTCTAAACTCCAGCGAATATAAGCCTAAACTGTTTAATCTCTCCTCAAACGTCAACCCTTTCATCTCCGGAATTAATCTGGTGAACCTCCTCTGAACTGCCTCCAATGCCACCACATCCTTCCTCAAATAAGGAGACCAAAACTGGGCACAATATGAATGAATGAATGAAAATCGCTTATTGTCACAAGTAGGCTTCAAATGAAGTTACTGTGAAAAGCCCCTAGTTGCCACATTCCGGCGCCTGTTCGGGGAGGCTGTTACGGGAATCGAACCGTGCTGCTGGCCTGCCTTGGTCTGCTTTCAAAGCCAGCGATTTAGCCCTGTGCTAAACAGCCCCTTCCAGTCATACCAGTTGTAGTCTCATCAACACCCTATACAATTGCAACAACACTTCTCTACTTTTATACTCCAGTCCTTTTGCAAGAAACGCTAACACTCCATTTGCCTTTTTAATTACATGCTGTCCCCACATATCGACTTTCTACAAATCATGAACAAAGCCACCCAGATCTCTCAGCCCAGACGCATCTTGAATCTGCTTTCCATTTAAATAATTTACCCTTCAATTTTTTCAGCCAAAATGGATAAACTCACACTTATCCACATTGAACTCCATCTGCCAAATTTTGGCCCAATCTCCTAGCTTATCTATCCGCCTTTAAAATCTTTATCTCGTCTTCACCGCCTGCTTTCCCACTTATTTTAGTATCATCCGCAAATTTTGATATGTCACACTCTGCCCCTGCTTGCATTTATATATGATGTGGAGATGCCGCCGTTGGACTGGGGTGAGCACAGTAAGATGTCTTACAACACCAGGTTAAAGTCCAACATGTTTGTTTCGAATCACTAGCTTTCAGAGCACAGCTCCTTCCACGGGTGAAACTGAGGAAGGAGCTGAGCTCCGAAAGCTAGTGATTCAAAAAAACCTGTTGGACTTTAACCTGGTGTTGTAAGACTTCTTGCTGTGCATTTATATAGATTGTGAACAGTTGAGGTCCGAAGACTGACCCCTGCAGTAGCCCGCTAGTTACAGTTCACCAGCCAGAGAAGGACCCATTTATCCAGATCCTCTGCTTTCTGTCAGTCAGCCAATCCTCAATCCAATCTAGTACTCACCCCCCAATCCCTTGCGTTCTCACCTTCTGGATCAATCTTCTATGAGGCACCTTGTCAAACACCCTCTGGAAGTCTAGATATATCCACAGGTTCCCCATTGTCCACCTTGCTGGTTATGACCTCAAAGACCTCGAGCAAGTCTGCCAAGCCTGACTTATGCTTCATAAAACCATGCTGACAATGGTGGATTGAGATTTATCTTTCCAAATGTTCAGTCATCTCGTCTTCAATGTTTGATTCCAGTAACTTCCCCACCACAGAGGTCTATAGTTTGAGGGATGTTACTGTGGCACATTTTAAAGAAAATATTACAGCTTCTGTAAGTGTGTGTTTGTGTGTGTGTGTTGCACTGTCGACAATCAACTGGTTTGTGTTCAGTACCACATTGTAAACAATAAGCATTTACTATTGCCTATTTAAGCTCATTCTTCTGGCAAATGATTTGTGCCATTAGTATGCTTTCATGCTACACAAATATAAGTTTAAGACCAGCCAGGGCAGATAAGATAAAAGGCTGTCTGCAATAGATCTTCTAATTGAGATAAAATGTCAAAATGAATGTCAGTAGAAAACGAATTAAACAGTAGTCAGGGTGGAATTTTCCACTCCCGCCAGTTGCATGAATTGTGGCGTTGGGGGAGCAAGATTTGGCGGGAGGCCAAAAATCAGTTTTTCAAAGTCGGAAATTCGTTTGAAATTTGTTCTGATTTTCACCATTTGCACCTCATGAATTCTCATTAAAAGCCCAGTACACTGGAGTCTTGTTCCCCTTCCAAATTAAGCACCCCGCCATGGGCATTTAGAACATCCACTACTATGACTGTACATAAGTGGCGTGCACTTGGTGAGGTTGACTTCTTCCTGCACTTTCAGATCATGAGAAGCAGTGATTGCTTTCAAGCCTATCAAGTCACGGTGGGGCGTGCCAATTCCTGCCTGCCTCACCATGAGATATAAATGTGCTCCTCATGGCAGCTGAACAGCATAATATCTCGCATATTCAGCCATCCTGTTATCCAGCGGAAGTCACACCAAATTTCACTTCTACTTCATCTCCGGAACAGAAAATTCTGCCCAAAGTACTTAGAAGGATTATTTTACCTTGAACGACTAAAATTCAAAATGAACACATCCTACAGGTATAGCACAAGTTGTGTGCATGCTATACAGCAGTTCTACCTTCTAAAAGTACTCCTTCTGATTTGTTATTTCTCTTATAAATTAAAATCAACTCTCAGCGAAGTTAAAACTTTTTTGAACCTTTTCTTAATGTTGCTCAATTAGTGCCCAAAGAAAAAATACTTCAACTCAATTTTGTCTGGATAGAGGTCAGATAAATTGGAGGATTATCTAGATATAAATAATTGTTGATCCTAAAAAGCTGGTAGCCAGTAAAACTGACCATGATTGTTATTAAAATGCAACTGGTTCACAAATTTCCTTTAGGGGAGGAAACCTTCCTGAGTCTTGTCGATATGTGACTCCAGTCCCACATGTTAACTCTTACCTGAAATGGTCTAGCATGCCAATCAAATCATTTATCACAAGGATTGGTAGTGATCCAAGACAAAGGTGCACTTTCAAAAATTGGATGCCATCGAACATTAGGGTTTGGGGGGGTTTGAATGTATGGTTTATGGGTGATCATGTATGGAATGACCGTGGATTCTCTTTTTCTTTCTTGTTTTGTATTTGGGATGTAGGGGGAAGGTTTGGGTTTATAAGATGAAGGGGTTGTTAGTCATGGGAATGCTATGTATTTGTTATTGTTGGTTATCTGTTGTTGAGTGTATATTTAATGAAAATGTGGAAAATTAGGAGAATAAAAATATTTTCTAAAAAAAGTAAATTGCACTTAGATCCCAAGAATTAATACATTTTAAAAGTGTGCAGAACTTTTAAAGGGGTGAAGCATTTGCTTCTCATCTGTCGTAACAAGTCATTGCAATATGATTAAGATTAGTTTCCCACAGAATAAATATTGAACAGTAATACAAAAACACAATCAAACCCGGGTAAATCAAGCTCATATATGTAGTTTGTTTCTGGAAGGGTGATTACTGTAGTCATAGAAGTGTAGAACTTCTATTTGTTTATGATGCTCAGTCCATCCATACAGAATACCATTTGGCCTATCATAAAATCTACTCCAGTTGTATGCAATCATTGCATATAGCAACACCAAATTAGATAATTTGATGATCAAGCCATATGCTGTTGTTTTTCTCCACATGAGCCTCTTTATCTCCTGCTCACTCCTCATATCTTTTATTATTTTTTGTTCAAAAGGAATTTATAGATCTGCTTGGACAGTAGTTTGTGTAGCAAATCCACATTCAACACCTGTGCACTGATTTTTCTCTCCATCCTACTCGTTTTTCTTGTTCATCATAAACCAGTTGTGTTACTACCTTATTAACCTATAAGATAGTGTTGGCGATTTCTCTTTACTCTGGCTCTGTTCCAATTAGGACAATCAGTGAATTTGCCTTCTTTCTATATTGTCTAAGTCCGAATGCTTAGAGTTGCCAGGTATCGAATGATACCACCACAAGTTTCAACCAGCTATCGATCAAAGAGCCAAACACCAGTTAATTAGTTCAAGGTCAAGGGTACTTTATTTATTTACAATTAATCATGCAACATACACTACTAGGTAACTACTCCTATTACTAAGACAACCTGTACTTAACTTCGGGCACCCGGATTAGGTCAAGAAACAGTGGCTGCTGATCAATTCTGGATCTCTTGGGTTTGAAGGGGTAACTGCCGCTCAGCTGGGCTCCATCTGGTAGTGGGCGTTGAACTCGAACTTGCTTCTGGTGTTGCTGCGATTGGCGATGACCGTGACCGGGGTACCAAGGCCCAAAGGGAGCGAGCATATAGCGAACTCTTCCTTTATACTTGGGGGCTTTCGTGCGGTCCTTCGATTTGGGCCTTACTAATTGGGTGACCCCTGATCACTCTGTTCAATTCCTTAGCCAATATGTGGGCGGGGATCTGGATGACTGGGCGTGTCTCAAGCGGTCATTGACCCCGTTGTTTGTGTTTCCCTTGGACAGGGAGTGGCGCCGAAATGTCTGGGTCTGTCCCGGTAGCTGGAGTACCAGTCCTTTGTGTTGGGGAGATGGGCCATCACCTGCTAATCGGCCTGATTAACATGCTAATGGGACGGGTGTTCGATGCCGCCTGGACTTTGCTGACAAATATGCATTTCGGGCTCAGTACCTGCCTGACTCTTGGCTTGTCCATTTTACCCATCAATCTTTGCGAGTTGCTCTGTGCTTAGCTGGAAGTGGCCATCCCAGATGGCTACAATAGTAACAAGAATTAAGCCACCCTACTAATGCCCACCTACTTTACAACATATTTTACCTTGGACAGTATGGCAGCAGCCAGAAATTCCATTCGTAGAGTATTAAAGCATGTTGACTATACCGACCCTCACTAACTTCAATCCTTTTGTCACACAGGTCAATACTTTTTCTACTTTTTGGGGTGGCACAGTAGCACAGGGGTTAGCACTGTTGCTTCACAGTTCCAGGGTCCCAGGTTCGATTCCCGGCTTGGGTCACTGTCTGTGCGGAGTCTGCATGTTCTCCCCGTGCCTGCGTGGGTTTCCTCCGGGTGCTCCGGTTTCCTCCCACAGTCCAGAGGTGTGCAGGTTAGATGGACTGAGCATGCTAAACAGACCTTTGTGTCCAAAAAGATTGGGTTACGGGGATAGGGTGGAGGTGTGGGCCCAGGTAGGGTGCTCTTTCCAAGGGCCGGTGCAGACTTGATGGGCCGAATGGCACTGTAAATTCTAAACCTATTATTCAACTGTTTTTACTTAGAACTAGATCCACATACCCAGTGCTGTGGCGTGGGACATAATATTCTAGTCTATAATCTTTCTTGATACTAGTTTTTTTCTACATAGAATCATAGCATCCCAATCCAGAAGGAGGCCATTCAGCCCATCGAGTCTCCACAGATCCTCCAAAAGAGCATCCTATCTTCGCACGCACCCCATCCCAGTAACCCCACCTAACCTTTTGGACACTAAGGGGCAATTTATCAAGACCAATCCACCTAACCAGTACACCTTTGAACTGTGAGGGGAAACCGGAGCACCCGGAGGAAACCCACGCAGAGACGGGAGAATGTACAAAGTCCACACAGACAGTCACTGAATGCTGGAGTTGAACCCGGGTCACTGCCGCTGTGAGGCAGCAGTGCTAAACCACTGTGCCACCATGCCGCCCTAACTTGTATGCTGTTTATTATTTTACAATTCAAATTTAAGGGGATACTTACATCTACCTTACATATTAGAAAAAGACCTAGACTTCAGCACACTACCCCTTGAGTTGACCTCCAATCAAAACAGTGAGTCTGGAAGTGTGTGATGCTGTCGTTTTGTGCAAAATTAAGAAGTACTATTCTCACATTTCTCATCACCACTGCAAGTTTTAAACATAGACACACGATACTAAAGCATGAAATGTACATAAATCTTAAAAAGGGCAATATTTTGCTTTGAATAATGTACCATATCTCCAAATTTGAAATTGCTGTCCTTATTTGTTTTATTAATATCTTACCTGTTTTAATTTACTTTTTTTTTTTGCTTTATTTAAACCAAGGTGCAGTACATCATTCAGGGTTACCACAGACGAAGAGAGTACATTGCAGCCTTTCTGAGTCACTTTGGAACGTAAGTTTATATTTGGATTCAATTAATTGTGTAATCTAAGCAAAGAAGTTACATTATGCAATCATGGAATTACAATGTGAGAAACGGCACAAATATAATTTGAAACAGCCAGACTGGAAATTACTTTGATTTCCAAATCACTTTTTTTGTAAAGATAAAGAATACCCCAAAACAGATTCTGTTGAGAAATGATTCTCCTTCAGGAGCTGGTAATGCAATATTCTGATCCCCACTTATTCTCCTTCCATCTTTTCTTTATCATTCCACCTTCTTCTCCTCTTCCTTCGCCTCCTCCATCACTTCCTTGTAAACTTGAAAAATAGAAGGATAACCATGAAGACCTATGGAGTACTTCATATCCACCTTGCTTGAACATCTACGCTGGAACATTGCAGTGTCTGCACATTTTGTGTATTATTAACGCCTCGAGAAAAAATTCAGTTCAGGCTAGTCTCCAAAAGCAGCTGGAGCTCCTGAACAGCAATCCAGATGCTCAAGGTCAGAAGTGGGCTGTGCATTGATGATTGGATCATGTTCCACACCATTTGTGACTGCTCAGATACTGAAGCAGTCCATGTTCAAATGCAGCAAGCTGTGGACAATGTCCAGGCTTGGGCTGACAAGTACATTTATGCTGCAGAAGTGCCAGGCAATGGCCACCTCCAATAAGAGAGAATTCAACCATTGCCCCTTGACATTCTTTGGCATTACCATCACTGAATTCCCCCACCCCCACTATCAACAACCTGGGGATTACTATTGACCCGAAACTGAACAAAAAATACTATGGCTGTAAGAGCTGGTCAGAGGCTAGGAATCCTGCTACGCCTAACTCACCTGACTCCTCCAAGCCTTTCCAGCACCTACAAGGCACGAGTTCCTATAGTCCTGTAAGTATTTTCCCTTCAAGCATTTGTCTAATCGGGCTTTTGAAAGTTACAATTAAATCTTCATCCACCACTCTTTCAGACAGTGCATTCAAGATCACAGCAACTTGCTGAGATTTTCTCCCCTTAAGTCACCTTTGGTTCTTTTGCCAATCACCTTAAATTAGCTCATCTAGTTACTGACTGTTCTGCCACGAGGAATAGTTTCTCCTTACTTTATCAAATCCATTCATGATTTGTGAGACACCTCTCAAATCTCTTTACCTTCTCTGCTCAACTCCCAACTTGTTGTCTCACCACTTAACTGAATTCCGCAGCAGGATTCCTAGCCTCTGACCTGCTCTTACAGCCATAGTATTTTAATGGCTAGCCGCATACTATTTTAGTAAATATCTTCTGCTTCTTCTCCAAACCCTTCCGAAAGCAAAGGATTCTGTATACTTTTAATAATATCTCAAATTGCCCTGTCACCTTCAAAGATTTATCACATGCACCTAGGTTTCTGATTCTGCATTCCCTTTAAAATTGTACCATTTGGTTTCTTTTGCCCCTTATTTTTCATACCAAAACGTATAGCAACAACAACTTGCATATATATATAGCACTTTAATGTAGTAAAACATTCCAAGCTGCTTGAGAATCATTTCCAACCAAAATTCAATACCAAACATACAAGACCATATTAGGGCTGGTGACCAAAAGCTTAATCAAAGAGGTAGGTTTAAGGAAGAAAGAGTTGGAGAGACGAGACGTTTGGGAGCAAACCGAGGAGAGAAAGCTAGAGGGAGGAATCAGGAGGAGATGGAAATTCGTGAACTGCAGTGTAGGAAGGGTGGAGTTGCTTTATCTTGGGGCCTGCATAGAGGTTAGTTTGTGGGTTGGAGGAAAAAATCCTGCTCCTGGCCTGCAAGCAGTACTGCAAATATACTTCCCTAATTAATCCAGCCCGTCTCTTCCTTGCTGGTTTATCCAAGTCCTGCAAAACCTTGCAACTATGGGTTAAAAATTAAAACTCTGTGACAATTAAATGCACAACCTCTCTTAAAGTTTTTACTGGCTGACGCGCCATTTGAGAGCATATTTTTCACCTGCTCCCGACCTGCCTCCGTTTCAATTTAAGTAAGTGGTTTGGTGTCCTGATAAGATTTTTAAAACTATTGATTCCCACCTGACACCAACAGTTTATAATCTCCCCCTTCTTGCAGTCTTTTCAGTAGGTAACATGCCATAAGAATAAGTAGAATCCCTTTAAGAGGTGTTTTTCCTTCCCTTTACACTTGTGCACTCCAATGCAGTATCTGTCCATTTGCGTGCGGATGTTCCACAATAAAATTTAAATGAGCTGACGTAGCATTATTTCCTGGTCTTAAGACCATAAGACATAGGAGTGGAAGTAAGGCCGTTCGGCCCATCGAGTCCACTCCACCATTCAATCATGGCTGATTTCAACTCCATTTACCCGCTCTCTCCATAGCCCTTAATTCCTCGAGAAATCAAGAATTTATCAACTTCTGTCTTAAAGACACTCAACGTCCCGGCCTCCACCGCCCTCTGTGGCAATGTGTGAGGAGTATTGCCCAACACCACAACACCAGAAACACATTATTAATCCCATTGTTTTTCTTTATTGCGACTTTTTACATAATACTCAGACGTGAATGTGATGATGAGTTTAATTAATTTGCCAATGATATGCAAAAATATAGTTCTCGGGTGAAGTAAAAGTTGTGCTCTTCAGCAATCCTCTGTTGAATGTAGCAAAAATACTGGACTGAATGCATCTCTGATCCTGTTACTGGACTTAAATGAGGAACATGGGTGGCGTATTTGAAGGAATGTTGATTCTCTCTGCTATTGAGTTATGAGCTATCATCTTTCTGCTGCGGAACATTTTTGGAATATCAGCTTTTTTGCAAAAATAAAACTTTCTGGGTTTGGTTGTATTTCTTGAGAAAGGCTACATTCTCAAAGATGTGGGATAAAATATCCTTTTTCTTACATGTGGATTTGCACGATCTGTGTTTATACAAAAATATATCTATTTTTTTCTTGCATTATTGAGTTTTTGTCTGCCACGGTTCTGGATTCAACCCCCACTATAACTTGAGCACATGACCTGAGATGATACTGTAGTGGACTGAAGCATCGTTGGTGGGCCCATCTTTCAAATGAGATGTTAAATCAAGATCCCCATTCCACTCTGTCCAAATAATGATAACGATTTTACGACACCATTAAAGGAAGAGTAGAGTTTTGCCATTCATCCCTCAACAGCGCCAAGAAAATATAATCTAGTCATTAATTCATTTACTATTTCCGTGTTCTTGTGAAACAAATCGATCACTGTTTGTCAAAGTCCTGTTACCGATTTCATACTGTATTTTTGATACTAGCCCCACACTGAAGATGACACTGCACTAATACCAAAAGTGTGATATAAAAATAGCACGATTGGTGTAAAATGAGAATTGAATCCCTTGTCAACGTTATGTATTTAAAAATGTGGTTATATAGTATAAGAATGCAAATTGGGGGTGAGGGCCATTTAGGTTAGAAACAAGTATCCATAATTGACTGACTGAATAATCACTAGAGACTAGCATAGGAGATAAAATATTAGAACAAATCCAAACTTCTTGCCTTACAAGTCAAGTTACCAGCTGTGGACTAGCACATCATCTATGAACCTATGATTTCTAAAAATAATGGAATGGATTTTACAGGAAGAAAGGCCCACAATTCAGTTAGCACATCACTGACTAGAAATCCGGCTACCCCACAGCTTCTGGGGACAGCCGTAATAGGGTCAGAGTGGGACTTCACCAGTGAATAGGCTAATATTGGGACTACAATCCGCTCCAAAGAAGAAGAGCGATATCTCCTGGACTGGAGGTACATCCGGGGATTTCTCATAGGCCAAACGAGAGGGGTTGGATTATCGGGTTAGAGAAGGCAGGGGAGAGGGATAGGGGTGGGGGGGGTACAACTTGAGGAAGGGGCAATGCCCCTGATGGGCACAGGGGAGACTCCAAAGGAGATGGTCTCCCTGCCTGACTGGAGGTGAACTGCCAGGTTGTTCACCATACCTCTGCCTTCCCCTCCCCCGCAGACTTAAAAATTGCAGCGGAGGCAGATTGAGGGCCTTAAATGGCAGTTAAGTGTCCACACTTTAACCACCCCTGTAGTATGAGGGATATGTCAAGGGTGGATAGGAATGCAGTTGGCTGATCAATGCTTTACAAACTCCCGTACCTTCAAATACATCAGATTAGGGTCAGCCCATAAGTTTGTAACTTGTAAAATGGTGCAAAATTTAGTTGATGTATAAGCTGAAGTGTTGGTCAAGTTATTTGAAACCACAGAAGAGAGCCAAGACTCGAGAGCAGGATTTTTTCCACAAGGGTAACATTGATGGAAACCTTATTACATCGTCCTCCTCTTGAATACCAAGAAAGACTCAAAATGGCTGAATGGTTGAAATTGAGCTGCAAAACTCCGTAAATAATCAGTAAAGCACTACATTTCACAGAGTGCATTGTTAAAAATGGAGGCATCAACTTCATTGAAAAAGAGTTAACTTTTTACCAAGTTAACGAAAAATCTCTATCTACCTTACTGCGTTTGTAATTCACTTTTCAAGAATAGCTATGTAAGCTACCTAATTTGACCATGTGGGTTGCATACAACCAGATGAGAGTTTGTTGCCATATTTAGGCAAGTGTGGGTTATGTGTATTGATGTTATAATCACGTTAATTATAAATATGTTGTGTGACAGTGTCTGGTGGAAATCATATCTTCTAGTTGTATTTTTCGGAAAAATCCATTGTGTCGAAATTTATCATCTTGCAAAGCTGCCAGCTTTATATTTTCAGATCATGCTTGCCAGTTAATGGCCAGTCGCCATTGACTTGTGCATTCTCCATGGCAATGCTTAACCAATCAGCACCCTTTTCTCATACAGTGTAAAGTTGCTGTTTTGGGCAGCATGGTTGCGCAGTGGTTAGCAGCTCACGCAGCTGAGATCCCAGGTTCGATCCCGGCTCTGGGTCACTGTCCGTGTGGAGTTTGCACATTCTCCCTGTGTTTGCGTGGGTTTCACCCCCACAACCCAAAGATGTGCAGGGTGGGTGGATTGGCCACACTAAATTGCCTCTTAATTGGAAAAAATGAATTGGGCACTCTAAATTTATTTAAAGAAATAAAGTTGCTGTTTTCCCCTGACATTAGGATTGAGGAAAGTCATGTTCCTGAGAGAAGGAAGGATAAGTATGGGAAGTTTAGGGAGCCTTGGATAATGAGGGATATTGTGAACCTCATCCAAAAGAAAAATACTTTTGTAGGGTCTAGAAGGGTGGGAACAGTTGAAACCCTTGAGGAGTATAACGAAAGTAGGAAGGCACTGAAGCGGGAAACTGGAAGGGCTAGGAGGGGTTATGAAAAGTCCTTGGCAAGTTGGATTAAGGTGAATCCCAAAGCTTTTTATTCATATGTAAAAAGCAAGAAGGTGGCCAAGGAAAGGATTGGAACACTTAAGGACAATGGGGGGAATCTATATGTTGAGCCAGAGGAAATGGGCGAGGTCTTAAATGAATACTTTGCATCAGTGTTCACTAAAGAAATGGACTTTGTGGAAGTTGATTCTTGGGTAGGGTGCGTGGACAGTCTGGATCATGTTAACATCGAAAAGAAGGAGTTCTTGGGTCTTTTAAAAGATATTAAGGTAGATACGTCTCCTGGGCCAGATGGAATTTATCCCAGAATACTGAGGGAAGCAAGGGAGGAAATTGCTGGGCCTTGACTGACATCTTTGTATCCTCATTGGCTACAGGTGAGATCCCAAAGGACTGGAGAATAGTGGCCATGGTACTGCTGTTTAATGAAAGGTAGCAGGGATAATCCTGGAAACTATAGGCTGGTGAGCCTCACATCAGTAGTAAACCATAGAACCAGAAGGCGACCATTCGGCCCATCGAGTCTGCACCGGCTCTTGGAAAGAGCACCCTACCCAAGGTCAACACCTCCACCCTATCCCCATAACCCAGTAACCCGACCCAACGCTAAGGGCAATTTTGGACACTAAGGGCAATTTATCATGGCCAATCCACCTAACCTGCACATCTTTGGACTGTGGGAGGAAACCGGAGCACCCGGAGGAAACCCACGCACACACGGGGAGGATGTGCAGACTCCGCACAGACAGTGACCCAAGCCGGAATCAAACCTGGGACCCTGGAGCTGTGAAGCAATTGTGCTATCCACAATGTTACCGTGCTGGAATCCTCAGGGACAGGATTTATATCCATTCGGAAACTAATGGACTCATAAGCGATAAACAGCATGGTTTTGTGAAGGGGAGGTCGTGCCTCACTTACTTGATCGAGTTGTTTGAGGAGCGAACAAAGATGATTGATGAGGGGAGAATGGTGGATGTTGTTTACGTGGACTTCAGTAAAGCCTTTGACAAGGTGCCCCATGGTACAAAAGGTGAAGTCACATGGGATCAGAGGTGAGGTGGTAAGATGGATTCAGAACTGGCTCAGACACAGAAGGCAAAGCGTAGCAGTAGAAGGATGTTTTTCTGAATGGAAGGTTGTGACTAGTGGTGTTCCACAGGGATCGGTGCTGTGGCCTCTGTTGTTTGTGGTGTACATAAACGATTTGGAGGACAATGTAGCCGGTCTGATTAATAGGTTCGCGGATGACACCAAGGTTGGTGGAGCGGTTAAAAAAAAAAATTTGATTAATTTAACTCACCAGTTGTGAAACTCTGAATATGGTTATCATTAAACTTAAATAATTCCCTCCTGAAATTGTTTCTCACCTCCTGGTCCGACTGGGTTTAAAATCCGCTCTCAATTCAGTTTGATTGTCTCTTCTGTGTGAAACTGTCTGTGATGGGCAGATATGAAGCCAGATTCACAACATTCTGGAACGGGACAAATCTTTATCCTCCACAAAGAGATTTCTCGTGAAGTCAATGCGGAAAAAGACGGTGGAGGAATATAAAAAATCAGAGATATTTGGGCATGTAGGTCCACAGATCTTTGAAGGTGGCAACACAAGTGGACAAGGTAGTCAAGAAAGCAGAGGGAATGTTTGCCTTCATTGGACGGGGCATTGAGTATAAAAACTGGCAAGTCATGCCGCACTTGGAACATTACGCACAATTCTGGTCGCCACACAACCACAAGGATGTGGAGGCTTTGGAGAGGGTGCAGAGGAGGTTTACCAGGATGTTGCCTGGTCTGGAGGATGTTAGCTATGTGGAGAGGCTGAATAGACTCGGACTGTTTTCATTAGAAAGACGGAAGTTGAGGGATGACCTGATAGAGGTCTACAAGATTATGAGGGGCGTGGATAGAGTGGATGGGCAAACACTCTTTCTCAGGGTGAAGGGATCAGTCACCAGGGAGCCATAGGTTTAAGGTCCGTGGGGCAAAGTTAGAGAAGATGTGCGACGCAGGTTTTTTACGCAGAAGGTGGTGAGTGCCTAGAACGTGTTGCCAGGGGAGGTTGTGGAAGCAGATACATTCAAAAGGCATCTTGACAAACACATGGATAGGATGGACATAGAGGGATATGGCACAAGGAAGTGCTGAGGGTTTTGGCAAAGGTTGGTATCATGACGGGTACAGGCTTGGAGGGCCGAAGGGCCTGTTCCTGTGCTGTATTGTTCTTTGTTCTTTATTGGTATTCTTGTGATTGCCTTGATGAGTGCAAGATGCAAATCGGTGACAAAATGTTTTTATCAACAATGCTCAAGTTCTGTACTACCAAACGACTGTTTGTTATTTTGTTACCATTTGTAGTCTTGCGATTATAGTAATATATAAATGGATTTTTAAAAATGGAGTAAAATAAAGCTTTATTTGTATTCTGAATGTCATTTCCTTACATTACATACTATGATTATTCAAGAATTGCATAGACTATGCTACACAGAAACAACCCATTTAGCAAAAATATATGGCATATATGTCAGTGTTACACTCGACTGCCTCCCATCCTTCCTCATCTAATTCTGTCCGCATAATGCTCTCTTCTCCCTCACATGCTTATCTAGCTTTCCCTTAAATGTATCGGACTATTTGCCACAACTACTCCCTGTGGCAGTGAGTTCACATTCTTGTCACTTTCTATATAACGATATACATATAATATATATATATTTATTCTGAATTCCCTATTTGATTTTTTTCTTAACTGTCTTATATTGATGGCCTCTAGTTTTGTTCTTGCCCATAAGTGGAAACACACAGCATTTTCCTGTGGCTTTAAGAGCCCAGTATCAGTTCAGTGTGAGAATTAGTCATCTATGATTTAAGTTTCCCCAAATTAGCTAATTATTGGCCGGAGGGTTAACCCCAGAGTCTTCCAGTGGCTCTGTTTCTCCAGCCTGCTATATGGGGGCCACCTCCAGGCAGCTGTGCTGTCCCACATCATCTATGGAGATCTGGATGTCAACTTGTAAATTCCAGTCAGCTTCCAACAACAGGCCTCAATGGGTCCTTAATTAGCCCAGTTGGCTATGGGCAGGTAGCCCCAAAAGCCTGCAAGCCTTCCCTCGCCAACCTCCACCCCATCCCTAGGGAGAGATTGGGCAGGAAAATCAGCATGCCTGCCTCTCTTCCTTCCTGGCTTCTTAGTAGGGTCTAAACATCCTGACCCCTGAGTCTACCTGTCAAATTCTTTCACAATTTTAAAGTCATTTATTAGGTCAGGCCTCAGTCTTCCTCATTCTTTCCTGGTGGTATAACTTCAGGGTCCTGATGTTATCCTTGTAAACCTGTTGTGCACCTTTTATATTGCTTTGATTCAATGGTACTAATTTTCCTTTTCCTTTCCAGAGGAGTTGTGGAGTATGATGCTGAAGGATTCACCAAACTTACATTATTACTAATGTGGAAGGACTTCTGTTTTTTAGTTCATAGTAAGTATTTTTTATCTAGAAAACTTACATTTGATACAGTTTGTGCCAAAGAATTCCATCTTTTTCTTCTTTGATTGGATGTGGGCATTGCTGACTAGGCCAGTATTTATTGTTCATCCCTAAGTGCCCTTGAGAGGTGATGGTGAACTGCCTTCTTGAACCGTAGTCCAGGTGGTGTAGGTGCACACATACAATGGTGTAATCGGATTGGCCGGCAGCTCTCGAAGGCCGAAGTCTCAACCTTAAGCAGTTAATGCTGCTTCCAACGTAAAATGGCTGTGGGGCCCTCGGCTTTTTGGTGGACAAATTCCCTCCTGACCTTTTTAGTCAGTGTTGGGGCGAAGAATATGGCATCCCACACAATCCAGCCCGATGTTTTAGGTTGATTACATTTTATCACAACTGGGAAAAGATAAAAATGTGGTAGGTTGTGAGCAATGGGTAGGTGGGAAAAGGGACAAAAGGAGGATCTGTGACAGGGTGGAGGACAGGAGATATTAAATGACAGCCTTAAAGAGTCAAAGGGAATGGTGATGGAAAAATAAAAGAAGCAAAGAAACAAAAGATGTGCCTAAGCAGGTGTGCTGCTATGCAAAAGCAAAAATAAGAGAAAAGCAAAACATTCAAAGAAAAATGGGGGAAAGATTGCTGTCTGAAATTGTTGAACTCAACACAAATTGAGTCCAGAAGGCTGCAAAGTGCCTAATTGAATGATACTGCCACACCTGTTTAGTATTTTCTCTTTATTTCAAATTTCCAGCAACCGCAGTACTTTTGTGCTCTGAAACAAAAGTACTTAACCCAATCATAACATTTCAGTAAACAGTTAAATTGCTTCCTATTATGTAACATTATTTTTTAAATTCTAACCCTCCTATCTTCAACCTTATCACAGATCTTTCTGACCCTTTTTCCATCACCCCAGTCTCAGAAGCTATTACATTTGTAACTTTTCCCAGTTGTGATGGAAGGTCATCGTGACAAATTGGGCTGGGTTTTACAGGGCACCATATTATTGAGCCCCTCTCCCCTCCGATCCCATTAACATTTCAAGTGTAATACAAGTTCGACCCAGTTCCGAGGTGTCATATTAGACTCAAACACATTGGGCTGTATTCTCCTATTGGGAGGTGAACTGCGTTCTCCCAGGGGAGGTGAATTGCAACCGGTTTATGATCCTCCCTGGGAGCGCAAACTGGCAAGCAATTCAGTGTTTTGAGCAGAAGGCCCCCCCCCCCGCACCACACAGCAGGCCTTCACCCCCGGATCACCTGGTTTCCCCCCACCAACCCTCCCAGGGACCCGTGCAATAGGGAGGTTCCTTCCCCCACCCTCTGTGACCCCTGTAATAGGATTACCCCCCTCCAGCGATCCCTGTAATAGGGAGCCCCCCATCACTGAACCGTGTGGTTGCACTACACTGACCTCTCTTTGATGTGCTCAATGTTTGTCAACATTGAGGTTTCACCGCTTAGAGTCACTGAACCAGGCAGGGGCTATGATTGCCTCCGGAACAGGTCACATGATCCAGGGGTTGTAATGGAGGAACCCTGCTTGATTCCCCTCCCCAGCCTCGATACCCCCAACCTCCCCATGGCAGTCCCCCCCACCAATTGGGGATGCACCCTCCCGGTAGCCGACCCCCTCCGAATACAGGGGCAGCAGGCCCAGTGTCTCCGGGCTCATTGTCTGTGAGCAGGGATGGCTACTCACCTCTCTGGGTCTCCACAGCAGCCCTCCTGCCAGGTTCCCGTTTTTCCAAAGGCACCAGCGTGATCACTTGCTGGGGAGGCCGCTGCATCAAGGAAGGCCGTTGTATATGGGATGGCTCCCGTTAATTGTATGGAAATAGACATCGCAAACGGTCTGGCACCTGGCGCGGTTCTCGTTTTGTGCCCCCCCCTCCCTCCCCAACACTCTTAAAGAGGTCAATGAACGGCTTCCACCTCTAGACGAACCCATCAACCGACTCTCTCAAGGTGAACTTAAACTTTTCCAACCAGGAATTCCAGCATGTCACTGACCCAAACTTTTTATAAAACACCATTGGGAACACATCCGGAGCCTTCCCTACCTGCATCACCCCCATACTCTCCATCACCTCCCTCAACCCAATGGGACTCCCAATCCCTGCACCAGCTACTCGTCCACCCTGGGAAACCCCAACCCATCCAGGAATCGCCGTGACCCCACTGCGTCGTCATCGCCCCCCCCCCCCGGCCAGGGGCTCCAGCTCATATAACGTGCAATGAAACTCCTCAAACACCCTATTCACCCCCACCGGGCCCAGCACCACCCTTCCCGCTCCATCCTTTACTCTGAGAATCTCCCTCGCCACCTCCTGTTTCCTAAGTTGGTGGGCCAGCATCCTGCTCACCTTCTCCCCGTATTCTTACATTACCCCCCTGGCCCTCCGCAACTGCCCTAGCGCCTTCCCTGTGGACACCAGCCCAAACTCCATCTGAAGCCTCTGCCTCTCCCTCAACAACCCAGCCTCCGGAGTCTCCGAATACCTCCTGTCCATCCTCAGGATCTCTCCCATAAACCTTACCATCGCATCTCGTTCTGCCTTTTCCCTGTGCCCCCAAATAATTGCAATAAACACTTTCTCACCCCCACCCTCCCCCCAACCACCGCCTTGAGTGCCTCACACAGCGTGGCGGCTGTGACCTTCTCCCGTATCATTGAGCTCCACATACCTCTGGGTGGCAGCTCTCACCTGCTCGCACACCACCTCATCCACCAGCAACTTTGCATCCAACCTCAACTGTGGACGCTGTCCCTCCCACCCCGATCTTCTCACAAATCCACCCAGTGCGGCGCGTGGTCTGAAACCACAATCACCGAATACTCAGAGTCGACCACCCCCGCCAACAATGCCGTGTCCACCACAAAAAAGTCAACCCAGGAGTACACCCGGTGCACATGGGAAAAATACGAAAACTCCTTCACCTCGGCCTCCCAAACATCCAGAGGGCAAACACCCGCCAATCCATTATATAAACCCCTTCAGTTCCTTCGCCGACTCCTTCCCCAACCTTGGCCTCGACAGGTCCAAACTTGGCTCAATAACTATGTTAAAATCCACCCCCCTCCCCAACACCCGACTCATAAATTCCACATTGTCCCAGTTTGGGGCATAAACATTTACCAAAACCATCCGCATCCCCTCCAGCTTCATGCGCACCATCACGAACCTCCCCTCCCGAATCTGCCACTATGTTCCACACCTGCCCTCCCCATCCTTTCCCCAACCTTGTCTGATCCCCTATCTTTAAATGCATCTCCTGTAAAAAAGCCACATCTGCCTTCAGACTCCTCGTGTGCGCAGACTCACATGACCGTTTGACTGGCCTATTCAGCCCCCTCACATTCCAAATGACCAGCTTGGTTGGTGGACTCTCCGGCCCCCTCCCCTGCCGATCAACCATATCCGTTTTTGGGCCAGCCCTTGGATGTCCATCATCATCGCTCCCTTTCGAACTGCGGCACCACAACCACACCTTTGTCAGCAACTCCCATCCCCTTCCCTGACCACCCCCCCACTGTGCTCCTGTTAACTGCCAACCACCTGACCACCCCCCACTAGCCCACCCAGCCAGCGTGACAACCTTGCCCAAGTCCTCCAAACCTCTTCTGCCCCCCCCAATTCCACCCCCCCATCCACACTCCCACAAGAAACATAGACACAGAAAAAGATGCACTCGCCCTTGATGCTCTCCAAGCACTCCACCACCAAGTCCAACAAAACATTTCAAAGGAGAAAAAGCTCTCCCAACAATCACCAAAAGAAAACATCTTCTCACACCTCCTCAAAAGTTTAATGCCCTCCTTCTCCTGCCAGTCCATTGTCTCTCAAACGTTCCGTCACCTCCTCTGGCGTACCAAAATAGTACTCTCGATTCTGGAACATCTCCCAGAGGTGGGCTGGGTACAGCACCCCGACTTCATCCCTTTTTGAAGAGGGCAAACTTGACCCGGTTAAACCCGACCTTCTTCGCCCGTTCCGTGCCCAGATTCTAGTACCCCCACAACTCGTTCCCCTCCCAAGTGTACTCCTCGTCTGTCTCACCCACTGCAGAATCTTTTCCTTGTCCAAGAAGCGGTGCAACCGCACCACCATTTCCCTCAGTGGCTCGCCTGCCTATGGCCTCCTCATCAGCGCTCTGTCGACCTCAAGGGGCTGGTCAAAGGCCCCCTTCCCCATCAGCTTTTCCAACAGCTTGGCCACGTACATGCTGGCCTCCACTCCTTCAATGCATCGCCCATTCTCACGATCCGCAAGTTTTGTCTTCTGGAAGAGTTCTTCAGATCCTCCACCTTTTCCTTCAGCCTCTTTATGGTCTCCCGCATCACCCCCATCTCAGCTGCCACCAAGGCGAGCTGCTCCTAGTGCTCCCCCACAGCCTCCTCCACTTTTTGGATCACGTGGCCTTGGGACTCCAGCCTCTGCTCCACACGATCAATCCCTGCTTTAAGTGGCTCTTTCACCTTGGCTAGGTCCTTCTGGGCCTCCCTACTCTGCTGGCTGAACTTCTCATTTAAGAAGTCCACCAGCTGCTCCATTGACCAGTGGGCGGGCAGGACAGGCCGTTTGCCCTCCGCTGTCCTGACCTGTGGTGCATGAAGATTCTCCTGCTCCACCAGCTCCCTTCTTCCCGACCCATTCCTGATCTGTGGATCCATCCACCATCCACACCAGAGGAGTCACACTTTCTCCTGGCACTCCTACACCTTTTTCCATCCAAACTTCCAACCTGCGAATGGGGAAACGACCAAAAAAAATCCACCTTGAACTGGAGCTACCAAATATGCAACTGCTCACTCCATGGCCGCCACCTGAACCCCAGCTGTGCAAGTGTTGTTTAAGTGCTACTCGACCTTAGAAGCGGGGGGCTGCCGAGAGCGGTCCCGGCGAATCGGCTATTGAGCCTTCATTTGCATCATGAAGTCCGGGGACCAGTTGACGTTGTATTATGGTGCAGGCCTTGCCGGGCAAATTTAATTGTAACTAAATTAGAACATTTTTCTCTAATTGGGATTACAATGACTATAAACTATGACCTGAATTTTCATCCTGGAGGTGGGGAGTGGGAGTCGACCCACCTTGGAGACAAGTGTCCAGAAAGACAGAGGGGGTGAATTCTTTGCCTCCCCAGCCACATGTTTCTGGGTGGTGCATCGCCGTTGGCAGTGGGATTCTCCGTTTCCGCCGCTGGCCAATGGGATTACCCATTGTATACCACCCCATGCTGCCGGGGAACCCGTGGGCGGGAGTGCACTGTCGGCAGAATGGAAAATCCCGCCGGCGGAGAATTCACATCAGGATCTTCATTGCTGGGGGATGGGGTCAGGCTACAATCAGATCGGCTGACCCAGGAGGAAATCCGGAGGCAGTCACAGGGGTGACCTCGTTGCAGAGGTGTGTTGCATAAAGGCATGCCTCAGTCTTGTGGGACTTTGTCTTGGTTAAAATAAAAGCACAAAAGTTCTCCAAACCCCACCGCCCGCTATGGAATTCCCCCACCCCCATTACCCCTCATGTCCCTTATGCTAAGCTATGACACTTAAATGCCAATTGACCCAATGTATACTGTATGGAACCAATGAACCCTACAGTGATAGTAGGATGTATATAAAAAAGTAATTCATTCATCACGTTCCACTATCTTTATACAAAAAAATTATTTCACTGCAAGGCACTAAAAGTGCCCATGATCCAGTTCCTATAAAGAATCAAAAACACAAACGACAAATCCTTGAACCCATTTAATCATGTGTAGAGCAAGATTGTGAAACAGAGAGAGCTAGAGCTGTCAATCAAGCAATGTTTTCTCTGGGGTGCAACTTTTTCAACAAGAGTAATAGAATAGATGTTTGGACTCTCAGCCAAGCATATGGGGCAGAAGGGGCTATCAGGTTTGCGGGGGGGAGGGGATGTGGCGTACTTTGCCTTGGCATTGGGGCATGAGGAGAACCTCTGGAACTCACTTTTTACAAGGGGTTTGTGACTCCTGAGAGGTCATGAACCACAACTCTTTAAAAACCTAGCCTCGTCTCCATGAAAACTGCAGAGCAGTAGGGCACACCAATTTCTGCAATGGATCCAGCTGGGTCAGGCGTGGCCACAGGAACCAGCCCGCATCCTTTAAAGGCAGCCCCGAAAATCAGACAGCTCAGGAATGAGATTGGGAATCCTGGAATCCCTGCCTGCCATTTTTAAAGGGCTCCTGAGTCATCCCAACTCTATGTATCTTGAAAACCATCCAATTCCTTGTATAATTCTCTGATGCTGCTAAATTTCAAAATTGTTGTTTATTTTGCACAACCTGTGTTGCTATTTCAGGTTTCTTATCCAAACTGTGAAATATGACTTAATGCACTTCTAAATTGTGTTCTGATCTGTTTGCCTGTTAGCAAAGTATGTTGTCAGCAAACTACCTTGAACCTGATAAACTAGGGTGGGACTGGAGAATTTCCTAATAGGTTTCTAGTTTAGGAATCCGTACACACCCAAAAATCTTGATAACCTGAGGACAGAAATTAATTTAAACAACATCATTCTAGGTATGAAACATTCTGAAAGCTACCATTTTGATTCAGCAAAACTGATTTAATTTACATCACGAGGAAGATAACTTTTCAAGATTTATACAACAGTTGCATTTTTAATATTCACCATCAATATCAACCACTTTCAAAATCATTAAACTCTGCAGACAAATTTCATACCTTTTATGCTGAAACAGATCCTACTCCATAAACACACCTCTGTTCAATTGGTCATTTAATCTGTTAATTATGTAAAGCTATCTTTTAGAGCCATATGCATAGCATGTTTTTAGCAAGTATTGTGCGTTACTTTATTATGCAGATTCTAATTTTAAGAAGATATAAACAATGTTTCTGCTTTGACCTTTAAGATATATAAGGGATTTACTTTGTCTTGGCGAATCAGTAGTGTCTTACACTCTACTCAATTTTCTTTTCCATCACATTTCCCTTCAGAATTTAGAGCCTTGCTCATAAATGATTGCATCTCCTCCCTTATCGAAGCCTCCCTGCCTTGCGATACTTCTCATCATGCCTCAACCAAACCCTAGGGGCACCATGGCTCTGATGGAAACTTCACACTTCTACCTCTCCTCTGTCTTCTTTAGGCGCTATCTCTTCAATCAAGCATTTCTTTTTTAATTCCTCATTGTTTAACAGCCAACTTGAAATTTCTCCCTTTGATATTGCTCCTTCCTACTCTCATGCTCTTCGTTAAGTAGAGACTCAATCTCATGAAGATGAGTGGGGAGTGGACATGCATTGGCATTAAGTTAACATTGGGACTATAAGGGGATGTTGGAGGTGGCGGAGGGTCATGTATTGGCATGGAGGGTATGATGATCCTTTGGGAGTGGGTGGAGTGGAATGTGTTGGACATGGAGGGTATGAGGGGCATTGAGGGTGGGTGCAGAACATGGGTTGGCATGAGTTGCCATGGATGGGGCATGGAGAGTGGGGACGAGGTGAAGAGGGATGAGGGCCAGTAGGGCCTAATATTTAACAACGCAACTGGGACAAAGTCCAAGACATACGAAGCTGGCCTTTTATTAAAAATAAATACATTTCAAAAATTTATTCTCCTTTTTCACATTTTCTCCCAAATTTACACCCAACAATAAACAATAATCAGTAATGAATGTAATGTCAATCCCCATATCAATAACAATGATTCCATCCTCCCACCAAACCCCAGACATTGGCCCGCATGTTAACATAAATAAATGACAAAAAGGAATCAGGAATCACCTACAGTCACCATTAGTACATACAGTCCGTCTCCCCCAACCCTCCCAGCCCCCAACCTCCCTAATGTTCGATGTGATCCAATTCTCGAAAGTGCATAATGAATAACGCCCATGAATTTTAGAATCCCTCCATCCTTCCCCTCAGCTCAAATTTGACCTTTTCAAGCGTTAAGAATTCCAGTAGGTCCCCCCGCCACGCCAGGGCACAGGGCGGAGAGGTTGATCTTCACCCTAACAGGATTCGCGATCAACGAGGCGAAAGCTACAACATCTGCCTCCGCGCCCATTTCCAATCCCAGCTGGTTCGACACCCCGAATATGGCCTCCCGAGGGCCCGGGTCCAGTTTCACGTGAAGCACTTGAGAGACTCCCCAAAACACCTCCTTCCAGTAATCCTCCAGCTTTGGACAGGACCAAAACATATGAACGTGCAACCCCGCAACGTTCACACACGTCTTCTACCCCCTCAAAGAGCCGGCTCATCCTCGCCCTTGTAAGGTGCGCTCTATACACCACCTTCAGCTGTATCAGCCCCAACCTCGCACACGAGATGGAGGCGTTCACCCTCCGGAGCACCTCACACCAGAACCCCCCCCTCCAAACCCTCTCCCAACTCTTCCTCCCACTTTGCCTTGATCCCTTCTTGCAGCACCTTCTCCTCCTCCAAAATAGCCTCGGAAACCACCGATACTACCCCCTTCTCCAGTCCCCCTGTCGCAGCACCTCCTCCAGCAATGTGGAAGCCAGCTCTACTGGGAAGCTCTGTATCTCCTCTCTGGCAAAGTGGAACTGGCCTTTTAACCAGCCTGCTGGGCACTTAGCCCCAGTGGTTTCCTCCGGTCTACTTCCGGAGGCGGTATACCGTACACCTCTCTCACCTGCCCCCCTCCACCCACCACCACCACCCTGGATCCTAATTCGTGACTTCGAGGCACCTTTTCCTGAGGTGGGCACACCAAGCTGGAAAATTTCCCTACTCCAGTTATCCAACTCTAAGATGAAAATCCAGGCCATGATCTGAAGTTTATTTTTGAAATTCTTAGCCCTTTACACATGAAAAAACAGGCTGAAGCTGTCAGATTAAGCAATTCGCTATCTTTGATGTGGCTGGTAAGGTAAAACTTTATTTAATTTTAAGAACAGATGAAACACTTGAGGGAATATTAAAGTTTTAAATGAGTGTATTAACATCAAGTATGTGTAAGTGAGAGCTGCACTAGACTATTAAAAGTTTAATTTCTTTTCATGGCACCTGAGGTCTATCCATAATGAATAGTGGCTGTAGAGGGGGCATGGGAAACATGAGGTGGTATGGGAATAGGTGGGGTTATGAGGGTTAGAGAGCCCAACAGCCCTATATACAACTGGGCTGATGCTCCAGAGAACTGGGGCCAGCCTTCTAACCACCCTGCTTAGGCACTCACCTGCCTGTGGCAGTCTACAATCTGCTTTGGGGGCAGCAAGCCTGACACTATCCCATCTCATTTCCATGGTGCGTAAATTAAGGGTAAAGGTGTCCTTTAAATCAGATTTGCTGAGCCTGCAAATTTCCTGACTCAAGCTATTTGCCTCAGTGGCAAATATCCGGAGGTGACCAAAGGGGCTGCTGAGTTACAAGGCAGGCTGGTTAGAAGGCCTGCCTCAATTATCTTGGACTTTGTTCCAGTTGTGTTGTTAAATATTAGGCCCTCTAGCCCTAACCCTTCACATCACCTCACCCCCTAACGCACTCCCTATGCCCTATCCATGGTAACTCATGCCAAACCATGCTCCCCATTTTCTCCAACTGCCCTTCATACCTTGCATGCCAACGCATGCTGCTCTGCCCCCCCCCCCCATGCCCCTCATTATCTCTATGTCATCTCATGCCCCTCCACCCACCTCCAACACAATGGGGGTTGGCGTAGACCAGAAACTAATCTGGACTAGCCACCTGAGTTTTGTGGCTACAAGGGCAGGTTAGTGACTAGGAATCGAGCTCCTGACAACCCCAGAGCTAGTCCATCATCTACAAGATACAAGTCAGGAGTGAGGCAGAATGCTCTCCACTTGCTTGGATGAGTTCGGCACCATACAGGTCAAGGCAGTCACTTGATTGTCATCCCTTCCACAAACATTCACTCCCTCCGCCACCAATTAACAGTAGAAGTCTTACAACACCAGGTTAAAGTCCAACAAAGTCCTTGTGTGTAAGACTTCTTACTGTGCTCACCCCAGTCCAACGCCGGCATCTCCACATCATGGCTACCAATTAACAGTGGCAGCAGTGTGTATCAACTACAAGATGCACTGCAGGAACTCACCAAGGCTTCTGAGGCAGCAGCTCCGGTTTATGTAAACAAACATCTAGAACTATTTTTCCACTCTGAGGCAAAGGCAGGTACTTTATTTCCAAAAATTAAAGGGAAAGAATTTTAATAACTTGACAGCTTGACTGCTCTACATCCGTCACACCCTACACAAGCATTTATGTCTCCTACATGTAGTCGGGAAACGTACACTGTAGGTTGACGCTGTCCGTGGAGTGAAAATCTGATCAGCTTGTACTGTGCACTGAGTTTAAATGCCCCTGCCAATTCATGCCTGCACACTTCCCAGCCCTCCTCTTTCCCCTACCATTGTAGCACAGTGGTTAGCGCTGCTGCCTCTCAGTGCCAGAGTCCGGGTTCAATTCCGGCCTTGGGTGACTGTGTGGAGTTTGCACTTTCTCCCTGTGTATGCGTGGGTTTTCCTCCGGGTGCTCCAGTGCCCTCCCACAGTCCAAAGATGTGCAGGTTAGCTGGATTAGCCATGCTAAATTGACCCTTAATGTCCATGTTAGGTGGAGTTACGGGGATAGGGTGGGGTATTGGGCCTAGGAGCGTGCTCTTTCAGAGGGTCGATGCAGACTTGATGGGCCAAATCTCTTTCTGTACTGTTGGAATTCTATGGTTCTGCCTGTGAAAATGGCATGAGCTGGATTGGGGGCAGAATTTCAGATCTGGGTCCTGTCCACCATTTTTAAAGGTCCCCAGATTCTACACAACTTCACGAAAATCAAGCCTCATGACGCTTAAATGATTTGAAGGATAAAATCCGTTTACCTCTACTCCATGAATTTGTGATTTCCACACTGCGATTTAAGGTTCTTGGAACCGTGATAATGGGGTTTGTTTGACCAGTAAATTCTAATGGCCCTGCTGTGTTCAGGTTTCCCACCGGTGTGATTCATGCCCCACCCCCTCCCCAATGCCTGCAAAAGTAGGACTGGTTGGAATAGGGGTGGGACTTCCTCAACTGGTTCATGTCCACTAAATTTCAAGGTCCCTAAAGTTAGTTTGACTCTGCGAAAATGCAAGTCCTCTCTCTCCCCACTTCCCTAGCTCTGCTGTTCCTCTTAATTATCTCCTTTATGAAAAATTCTTCTTTTCCTCAAATACTACCTCTCGCCGTACAAACAACTGCTCATCTCCAATCTTGCTTTCCTCTCCAAAGTGCTGGCACGTTTTCTTACTTTCCAGACATATGATCAACTTACAATCTGGGTTTCTACCCCTCTAATATCACTGGAAAGACCATACTAAAGTACATTCTCTGTGACTGTGCAGCAGTATCCCCATTTGACCCATGCTGGCTTTAAATAATAGAAACGTTATCTATATCTTATTCATTGTCCAGCCGTGTGCAACTGTCCTTGGTCATTCCACTCTTAATTCTCCAATAATATACAGAAAATTTCTGCCAGTGGTTTTTGTTCCCACCTCTCCATTGTCACCTTGAGAATCCCCAAAAAATCCTTGGCCTCCTCGTTTTCCTGCTGCCTTTTGACATAATTTTCAGGTGTGGGGTCAGCTTTCACATAATGAGATATTCTGGTAGATTACAACCAAAGAGGTAGGTTTTATGGAGGAGAAAAAACAGGTAGAAGTTCAAGGAGAGAATTTCAGAGCTCAGGGCCTTTGCAGTTGACGGTAAAGCTTGCAGTGGTGGAGAGATTAAAATAATGGTTGCTGAAAAATCAAAAGAAGTAAAACATGAATATCTAGGAAAGTTGTGGGAGGTGGAGTTTACAAAGATGCGAAAGGTCCTGGCCACGGAGAGATTTCAAAACCAGAATTAGAAGTTTTAAATCAAGGCATTGCTTAACTGGAAGTCTATGTAGGTATGCAAATACAGGATGATGGTGAATAGGACAAGGGGCGCGATCCAATCACCACGCTGCTTCCAAAGAGCAGCTCGCCGCAGCGTGACCAATAAAAGCCGGGAGACCCTGTTTCCGGGATCTATCCAGCTATCAACGCCTCATGAGATGCAATGCGATCTCGTGAGATGTTGCGATGTAAATCCCGCCCATTCTGGCGAGATCACTTTTTGGCAAACTGTATATTAGAGCGAAACAGCTAGTCTCACTCTATTGTGCAGATTCCCGATGTACCTGAGGCTTTGGGATTCATCATCTTCTCCTCAGAGACCTTGGCGAGTGCCATTCAGCACTGGTCTCCACAAACGGGGAACAGACGGAACCGGACTTGTGGGGGTCTCCCAGGGGATCGGAGGCCCCCAGCTGAAGGCCCTTTGGGCAGTTTGGTGTACTGGTGCTGCTGGTGCCATCTGAGCATGCTGGCAGTGCCAGCCTGATACTGCCAAGGTTCCCAGGTGGCATTTCCAGCTGGCATGGGCACTGCTGTGGTGCCAGGTTGGCACTGCCAAGGTGTCAAGCTGCCATTTTTTGTGCGTGCGCGATTGGGCCGGGGATGCCCTGTTTAGGTGTTGAGAGGGGGGGGCCGGGGACCCTCCCATACTGTTAGGGGGATCAGGGTTTGCTTCATTGCCCTTTTAAATGGCGTACCAATCTCCTGCTACACTGGGGAGTTCCAGCGAGCAGAGCTCCCCAGTGTACAAAACGAGGCTATGTGCATTTCCAGCTGAGGTCCCTTACACAACCCGAGTCGCACTGCGAGCGCTGGGAAACATGCAGCTAAACTTGCTATGGGACTTTGTTCCCAATTAGTTGAATCACACCCATATTGTAAGTTAGGACGTGCAGAACAGGGTTTTGGATAACTTCAGTCTTATGGAGAGAGACCAGGAAAGAATTCTCTGTACTAGTCAAGCTTAGAGGTAACAAAGTCAAAGGTAACAAATTGAGGGTTTCAGCAGCAGATGATCTGAGACATGGGCAATGTTACAGAGGCGGAACTTGTGATTCTAGTGATGGAGCAGATATGTGGTTAGAAGCTCATCTCAGTCAAATCTGGCACCAAGGTTGCAGTCTACACTTGGACTCAACGGACTGAATGGCCGTTATGGCTCTGAGTGGGTGACAGTAAGCTGCTAATAATCTCTCCTACAAATAGGTATTCTGAAAATGGGAATGATTCACTTGATAATTTGTTACTGTGTAGTGACATGAAAGTCAATTTAGGTTAGAGGAGTACTATGTGTGTTTGCCTTTAATGTAGTACATTAGTTCAAGTATTTGTTTATGATGCTTAGCATTTCCCTATAAACTTTCTTTTAGTTTAATCTGAACAAAATGTTGGCAGGGCATCTTGTACTGCACTACTTGAAGGGACATTTACTGCAGAGGTTTCTGCCAGTTTCCCCACAATTTCTTGCTGTAGATTTAACAGTACTCCGAATTTGCACTTGTGGTTGAGAGCAAAATTGCTTTGCCTTATTTTACAGTTTTAAAATATCTTCACTTTTTTGTAACCAAATCGTTTAGAAATGGGTAAAAAAAAGAAAAAGCTTAAAATTGTGAAGAAGTAATTTTTTTAAAAGTAAAAATTATTTTACACTCCCATCTACGTTACAAGTGATTCCATTTATTCCACCTATATTTAGAGAGAGTATTTGGTAAGTTTCTGGCTTCCACATTTTCCGTTAGTTGATTCGTCACTAATCATGATATGAAACTGAATTTTAAAAGTAAGTTAGATTAGGAAGTGCAAGGTACTGGCGATGTCTGAAGTTATGGTAGGAAGATTAAAAGTGAATTTTTGTGGGTGCTGGAATCTGAATGAAATGAAAATCGCTTATTGTCACAAGTAGGCTTCAAATAAAGTTACTGTGAAAAGCCCCTAGTCGCCACATTCCGGCGCCTGTTCAGGGAGGCTGGTATGGGAATTGAACCGTGCTGCTGGCCTGCCTTGGTCTGCTTTTAAAGCCAGCAATTTATCCCTGTGCTAAACTAGCCCCTATATCTGGAGCTAAAACAGAAAATGCTGGACAATCTCAACAAGTCTGACCGCATTCATGGAGAGAATGGAGCTAACGTTTCGAGTCTGGACAACTCTTCGTCGTTTAATGGAGTTTCATTATTTTTGTTGATTTTTTACTTAGCAACAATCGATAATGGCAGCATACCATTTAATGTCTGTGACACCCAAAACAGTCTTCACTAAGTCCTTCACTGGTTTAATTTGTTTAGAATAATACCATGTTCTGTTAGTTTGACTGTTTTGCTTCCTATTATAGTTTATTTTTTTGATCACAGTAAGAAGCCTTACAACACCAGGTTAAAGTCCAACAGGTTTGTTTCAAACACTAGCTTTCGGAGCACTGCTCCTTCCTCAGGTGAATTTTCACCTGAGGAAGGAGCAGTGCTCCGAAAGCTAGTGTTTGAAACAAACCTGTTGGACTTTAACCTGGTGTTGTAAGACTTCTTACTGTGCTCACCTCAGTCCAACACCGGCATCTCCACATCATATTTTTTTGATGTCAGTAATTCAAAGAATATAAGTCAAATGATAAATTATGAATTCACCTTTGCTTCTTTTCAGAAGCATTTTCAGTTGCTTTAGCTGGGTAATTAGGATAATCTGGAGTGGTTACTTTTCTGTTGCTTTCCATGAGGATCCAGATCAGCTAGAGCACACTTTCAGAGAGAGATCCATCTATCTGATACTCATACAGACTCCTCCCCCATTCATCCAGTTAAACTAGTCTGGTACGGTCTTTATGGCAAATATATATGCTGGTACATAGACTGCTATGTAATGAACAAACACTGCTTCTAGAGAGGGGTAAATTGCTCATGGATTATTTTTGATAGACTTGAAATTGTTTGTGGTGTTCTGCAACTAAATACACAAAGCTTTTCCAAGAACGATTAGCCTTCTTTCATAAACAAATTATATGCCGACCAAAAAAGTGACACTTTCTATGTAGAGAGAACTTTTTAAAAATTTATTTTTATTAAACTTTTAACATTTTATACCAATCACAATCACAGTAACACATATAATAACAATATAAAATCAAAAGAACCATACCCCCTACCAACAGGTAACAGTGACCAGATCCTTAAAGTGCAATATGACTGGCCGCCATCTATGATAGAACCCATGGATCGACCCCTTCACCGTAAACTTGACCTTCTCAATGTTCAAGAACTCCATCAAATCACCCAGCCATGCTCCGACGCTAGGTGGTGCCGCCTGCCTCCAACTCAGCAAAATCCGTCACCAGGCCAGCAATGAGCGAATGCGTCCACCCCACCTCCATCCTCAGCTGTTGGTCCTACACCCCAAATACAGCTACTAACAGGTATGGCTCTAGGTTCACATTCAGGATAGTCAGTATGGTGGTGAAACAAAGACCTCTAAAAACCCACCAGCTTTGGGCAGGACCAGAACATGTGTGTGTGGTGAGCAGGCCCTCTCGAGCACCGCTTACACTTATCCTCAACCCCTTCAAAAAATCGACTCATCCTAGCCCTAGTGAGGTGTGCCCTAAACACTACCTTTACATGAATCAAACTCAGTATCGCTTAGGAGAGTATCCTTTCCAGCAAGGTAGACCACAGTGCCTCCGAAACGTCGGAAATGCCCGCTGAACAAAATCCCGCACTTGAAAATGCCTGCCCTCACAATCTCTCGCCACTTATCGAAGGTCCTCAAGGCAATTGCCAACGGTTCAATCGTCAACACGAACAAAAGAGGGACATAGGACATTGGTACCTCGTCCTCCTGTACATTCTAAACAACTGCATACTCATGGTGTTCATTCTCATGCTTGCAGACAGCATTTCATATAACCTCCTAACCCTTGACACAAACCCAGGGCTGATCCCAAACTGCGAACAGGCAGCTCCGTTGAACCCTATCGAACACCTTTTCTGCATCCAAAGACACCATCATTTCCATGTCTGGCCCCAAAGCTGGTGTGAGAACCATGTTAAATAACCAAGCGCCTCACATTAGCCGATAGATTTCTGCCCTTCACAAATCATGTCTTCCCCCCACTACCTCTGGGAGGCAGAGTTCCAACTTCAACACCAAGACTTTGGCCAAACATTTCACATTCACAGTGAGCAGAGAAATTGTGTTGTATGAGCCACACTCTGTGGGGTCCTTAGCCTTCTTCAGAAGGAAGGAGATGAACATCTGTCCCAGCATCTCAGGAAGTCAACCCTGTGCCAAGGAGTTGTTTTCAGAGTGGCAGGCAGTGACTGCAGGGTTCAGTGCTGGACCCCAGCTCTTCATAATATACATTAATGATTTGGACGAAGGAATTGCATGCAACATATCCAAATTTGCAGACAACACTAAGGTGGGTGGTCGTGTGTGCTGTGAGGAGGATGCAAAGAGGCTGCAGGATGACTTGGACAGGCTGGCTGAGTGGGCAAATAATTGGCAAATGTAATATAATGTGGGTAAATGTGAGTTCATCCACTTTGGTAAAAACAGGAAGACAGATTATTAAAGAACAATGCAGCATAGGAACAGGCCCTTCGGCCCTCCAAGCCTGTAGCGGTCATGATCCCAACCTTGGCCAAAACCCTCAGCACTTCCTTGTGCCACATCCCTCTATACACATCCTATCCATGTATTTGTCAAGATGCCTTTTGAACGCCGTTAATGTATCTGCTTCCACAACCTCCCCTGATGACGCGTTCCAGGCACTCGCCACTCTCTGTGTAAAAAAAGCAAACCTGCCTCGAACATCTCCTCTAACCTTTGTCCAACAGATCTTGAACCTATGTCCCCTGGTGACTGACCCCTCCACTCTGGGAAAGAGTGCCTGCCATCCACTCTATCCATGCCTCTCATAATCTTGTCGACCTCTATCAGGTCATCCCACAACCTCCGTCATTCTAATGAAAACAGAGGCCCCAGAAAAAGACCCCTGCGGAACACCACTAGTCACAACTTTCCATTCAGAAAAATATCCTTCTATTGCTACCCATTGCTTTCTGTGACCGAGCCAGTTCTGTATCTATCTTACCACCTCGCCTCTGATCCTGCATGATCTCATCTTTCGTACCAGTCTGCCATAAGGCACCTTGTCAAAGGCTTTACTGAAGTCCATGTAAATAACATCAATCATCTTTGTCACCTCCTCAAAAAACTAGATCAAGTTAGTGAGGCACGACCTCCCCTTCACAAAACCAAGCTGTCTATTGCTAATGAATCCATTTCTTTCCAAATGGGTATAAATTCTGTACCTGAGAATTCCCTCCAATAATTTGCCTACTACCGACGTGAGGCTCACCGGCCTATAGTTTCCAGGATTATCCCTGCTACCTTTCTTAAATAGCTGTACCACATTAGCTATTCTCCAGTCCTCTGGGATCTGACCTGTAGCCAATGAGGATACAAAAATGTTAGTCAAGGCCACAGCAATTTCCTCCCATGCTTCCCTCAGTATTCTGGGTTAATCCCATCTGGCCCAGGAGACGTATCGACCTTAATATCTTTTAAAAGACCCAATACCTCCTCCTTTCGATGCCAACATGACCCAGACTGTCCACACACCCTACCCAAAAATTATCTTCCACAAAGTCCTTTGGTGAACACTGATGCAAAGTACTCATTTAGTTCCTCACCCATTTCCTCTGGCTCAACACATAGATTCCCCCCACTGTCCTTAAATGGTCCAATTCTTTCCCTGGCCACCCTCTTGCTTTTTACAGATGAATAAAAAGCTTTGGGATTCACCTTAATCCTACTTGCCAAGGACTTTTCATGACCCCTCCTAATTTCCCGCTAAATATGAGCTTCCTACTTTCTTTATACTCTTAGGTTTTGACTGTCCCCACGCTTCTAGACCGTACAAAAGCCTCCTTTTTCTTTTTGAATGGTGGCAGTTTAGGAAAAAGTGAAGTGCAACCTGGGTGCCATGGTGGAACACTCGCTGAAGGTTGACATGCAGATACAGCAGACGGTGAGGAAAGCTAATGGCATGCTGGCCTACAGAGTGAGAGGATTTGAGTACAGGAGTAGGGACGTCTTGCTGCAGTTCTACAGGGCCTTGGTGAGGCCACACCTTGAGTATTGTGTGCAGTTTGAGGAAGGTAATAATTCACCCATACCCACCATCACAGCTTCCGAAGTCAGATTGGCCTTCCTGAAAGTGAACCCTCGGAAGGCGACGGGCCCGGACGGGATCCCTGGTCGTGCACTCAGCCTGCGCGGACCAGCTGGCAGAGGTATTCGCGGACATCTTTAACCTGTCCCTACTCCACTCCGAGGTCCCCACCTGCTTCAAGAAGACCACCATCATACCGGTACCAAAGAAGAACCAGGCAACGTGCCTCAATGACTACCGACCAGTGGCCCTGACTCCAGTCGTAATGAAGTGCTTCGAGAGGTTGATCATGAAGCGCATCACCTCCATACTCCCAGAACGCCTTGATCCACTGCAATTCGCATACCGCTGCAACCGGTCCACATCAGATACCATTTCCCTGGCCCTACACTCATCCCTAGAGCATCGCGAAAACAAGGACTCCTACATCAGACTCCTATTTATTGACTACAGCTCCCTGTTCAACACCATAATCCCAGCCAAGCTCATATCAAAGCTCCAAAGCCTAGGACTTGGCTCCCCACTCTGCAACTGGATCCTCGATTTTCTGACCAACAGACCACAATCAGTAAGAATGAACAACAACACCTCCTCCACAATAGTCCTCAACACCGGCGCCCCGCAAGGCTGGGTACTTAGCCCCCTACTCTACTCCCTGTACACACACAACTGCGTGGCAAAACTTGGTTCCAACTCCATCTACAAGTTTGCTGACGATACGACCATAGTGGTCCGAATCTCGAATAACGACGAGTCCGAATACAGGAGGGAGATAGAGAATCTAGTGGAGTGGTGTAGCGACAACAATCTCTCCCTCAATGCCAGCAAAACTAAAGAGCTGGTAATTGACTTCAGGAAGCAAAGTACTGTACACACCCCTGTCAGCATCAACGGGGCCGAAGTGGATGGTTAGCAGTTTCAAATTCCTAGGGGTGCACAACTCCAAAAATCTGTCCTGGTCCACCCACGTCGACGCTACCACCAAAAAAGCACAATAGCGCCTATACTTCCTCAGGAAACTAAGGAAATTTGGCATGTCCACATTAACCCTTACCAACTTTTACAGATGCACCATAGAAAGCATCCTATCAGGCTGCATCACAGCCTGGTATGGCAACTACTCGGCCCAGGACCGCAAGAAACTTCAGAGAGTCGTGAACACCGCCCAGTCCATCACACAAACCTGCCTCCCATCCATTGACTCCATCTACACCTCCCGCTGCCTGGGGAAAGCGGGCAGCATAATCAAAGATCCCTCCCACCCGGCTTACTCACTCTTCCAACTTCTTCCATCGGGCAGGAGATACAGAAGTCTGAGAACACACACGAACAGACTCAAAAATAGCTTCTTCCCCACTGTCACCAGACTCCTAAATGACCCTCTTATGAACTGACCTCATTAACACTACACCCTGTATGCTTCATCCAATGCCAGTGCTTATGTAGTTACATTGTATATGTTGTGTTGCCCTATTATGTATTTTCTTTTATTCTCTTTTCTTCTCATGTACTTAATGATCTGTTGAGCTGCTTGCAGAAAAATACTTTTCACTGTACCTCAGTACACGTGACAATAAACAAATCCAATCCAATCCAATCCAAGGTTATTGAGGGCGTCCAGCGAAGACTAATTCCCAGAATGGCAGGACTGACATATGAAGAAAGACTGGATCGACAGGGCTTGTACTCATTGGAGTTGAGAAGAATGAGAGGCGATCGCATAGAAACATACAAAATCCTGATGGGGCTAGATGCAGGAAGACTGTTCCCGATGTTGGGAACGTCCAGAACTAGGGGTCACAGCCGAAGAATAAGGGGTAAGCCATTCAGGACTGAGATGAGGAAGAACTTCTTCTCTCAGAGAGTTGTGAATTTGCGGAATTCTCTACCACAGAGAGCTGTCCAGTTCATTGGATATATCCAGTTCATTGGATATATTCATGGGTGGCACGGTAGCACAGTTTTTAGCACTGTTGCTTCACAGCGCCAGGGTCCGAGGTTCCATTCCGGTTTCAGTCACTGTGCAGAGTCTGCATGTTCTTCCCGTGTCTGCATGGGTTTCCTCCGGGTGCTCCGGTTTCCTCCCACAAGTCCCAAAAGACGTGCTTGTTGGGTTAATTGGACATTCTGAATTCTCCCTCTGTGAACCCAAACAGGCGCCGGATTGTGGCGACTAGGGGATTTTCACAGTAACTTTATTGCATTGTTACTGTAAGCCTACTTGTGACAATAATAAAGATTATTATTATTAAGAGGGAGCTAGACGTGGCACTTGTGGCTAAAGGGATCAAGGGATATGGAGAGAAAGCAGGAGTGGGCTACTGAATTTGCATGATCAGCCATGATCATATTGAATGGTGATGCAGGCTCGAAGGGCCGAATAGCCTACTCCTATTCTCTATGTTTAAACATCCCCAGCGCCAATGTGGCTTGCTGATCCGCGAACGTCTTATCGAATTCTACCGGGAACACATCTGGCCCTGGAACCTTCCCTGTCTGCATCTTTCCCAAGGCCCTGAGGATCTCCTCCAACTCCATTGCCGCCTCCAATTCCTCCCCCACCTCAGGTGTTATTGGCTGCTTTTTAACCTCAGCCTCACCTATCTACCTTTTCACCATGGACTTCTTACAGTATCTGTCATTCATTCTGCAGAAATGCAAACAATGGATGGAATTTTACGATTTATTTTCTAAGTGTTGCCTCAAGTGGAAAAAATAGACCGCAGCCCGCCAGCTGCCTTGCTGGCTTTTGCTGCAAAATTCTCAAACACTTTGAAAAAAATGGAAGAGACATCATGCTGACTGAACCCACCCTGTCAGCAACTTCGGCCCCTGACAGATCAGGGTGCTGTTTCTGTGCATGTGCACTACCAGGGGACTGTACGTACCTGTGCACTCCCAATGGGTTCTGTTTGCATATCTCGTATTTGTCAAAAGCTGTTGTACACCCCAGTGACAATTCGTGAGGGGATGATACAGCAGAGATGCCCGCTAATGACTTGTAAATGTATGGTAATGGATTGCTGACCTTTCATGGCAGGAACCTCCTTACATCATTGGCGGGGCACAGGGACTATCACAATGGGAAATCCCGCCAGCATAAATGCCATTTTGGGAGTTCCGTTTGATTTGCCGAAAACGGCGGGGGGGGGGGGTGTGCAGTGGCAGTGAACCCCCCCCCCACGTGTCATTCCCTATTCTACAAAACAATCATTATTTGTGTGAAAAGTTCTGCTAAAATTCCTTTCTTACTCCTCACGTCCTAAATTTTAATTTGTGTTTCCTGGTATTTACCTGCATTGAGTTTAAATTGTTTTTGCTGAACTGATGTGCTCCTTTAATCCCTTCTGCAAACTGAGGTATGGTGACATTAAATGGGTTGCAGATAGCATTGACAGACATTGAGAACAATTGATTGGGACAAACAGTAATATGCTAGACAATTTAATTACAGCAAAGAATTACCCTCAGCACTTAAGCTGTAACTGGCTCCTTCACCTGATGTAAATGTTGTCTTTGGTGAAGTTACACTGGTATGAAATCCCCTGTTACTACTTTTGTAATTAAATGAAACATGTTAGCATACTTACAGATCTTAAACTGGAGAGATATTCTCAAGGAAACCTTCTGTTGCAGGATTGGATATAGATAAAATTACTAATATATAATATTTGGTGGGGACGAAATATGAAATATGGCTTTGAGACTCACAAATACCCCAAGGATGCCTTGTAAGACCAATATAGTTTATTTCAACACCAGGTGTCTTTGAAGATTTACTGCTTCATGATTCTGTGCTGTTCACCACTCTACCGGGCAGACCGGTTCCTGCTCTACACCTCCATGCTGAGCTGGTCTTCATGGAGAACATGGGACCCTGCCATTCTGGTCAGCGGGACAGGCACCACACTTAGTCTCAGAATGAGAGGGATGACACAATCATTGGCACATGGATTTTGGACTTAAAGCAAAGGTTCATTGAAGTTAATAAAACAGAAAATGCTGTAAATGCATCAATTGAGGCTGCAAGTTTATCTAAACTATGGCTTGAAACAAGAAAATGCCATTTCTGAAGAAAATATATTTGTAGATGTTTGGCCAGCCACTACTTGCTATGAGAAACCTTCTGTTGCAGATTGGATATGGAAAAAATTACTAATATATAATATTTGGTGAGGAGGAAATATGAAATATTGAGACTCGTAAATACCCCAAGGGTGCCTTGTAAGACCAATATAGTTTATTTCAGCACCAGATGTCTTTGAAGATCATTTTTTTATTCATTCTTGGGATTTGGGTGTCACTGGCTGAGCCAACATTTGTTGCCCATCCCTAATTGCCCTTGAACCGACTGGCTTGCTAGTCCATATCAGTGGGGGGCAGTTAAAAGTCACCCTCATTGCTGTGTGGGTCTGAAGTCACATGTAGGTCAGAACCGGTTCAGATGGCAGATTTCCTTCCCTCGAGGACTTTAGTGAACCAAATGGGTTTTACGACTATCGGCAATGGTTTCATGGTCATTAGACTTTTAATTCCAGATTTTTATTGAGTTCAAATTTCACCAATATGACTACCCCACCGATAAAGATGAATATCTTTTGAATGCAACTGACCAGGTTTTCGATCAAATATGCAGCTAGTGCAGTAGTACATCTGCTGGGGCACTAACATCCTAATCTAGTGATGTAACATGAATTTATGACCCAAATTCTGCATGCAGCTCCCAGTTTCTGTGACATTGGGCCAGATTTTGCTGTGGCAGGGCACTTAACAATACCTGCCTTAGCTAGATTTGTCCCTGCACCCTACAATTCAAGAAATGTTTGCCCACCAAGTTGCGTCAGGGTCCCGGATTCGATTGCCACTTGGGTCGCTGTCTGCAAACTCTGCAGGTTCTCCCCATGTCTGTGTGGGTTTCCTCCCGGTGCTCCGGTTTCCTCCCACAAGTCCCAAAAGACTTGCTGTTAGGTGAATTGGACATTCTGAATTCTCCCTCAGTGTACTCGAATAGGCGCCGGAATTTGCCGACTAGGGGATTTTCACAGTAACTTCATTGTTAATGTAAGCCTACTTGTGACAATAATAAAGATTATATTAAAGATTATTATTATAAATTCAAAACTTGAAGGATTGAGTCTCCACACTTGGAGGCTGGAGGCTCAAAGTGCCAAAGAGATTGATTGAAATAAATAACAATTACTGTGTAATTAAAAGGGTACTTATTATTAACCTAAATATCTGTGGTGCATTTGTATCTATCACTTAAATACAGCAAGTTCATGTCAATCAATAGTGAGTTAGACAGCAAAATGCTGTTTTCGTGAAGCTAACAGCAGAGCAGTACAACAAAGACAGAAATTTCTAGATATTTGCATTTAACTGCATATCTGCTCTTCAACCAATGTTGCTATATCATTTACCCATAAATACTCGTGGGCAACATTAACCTAACAGAAAAGTCTGGCCCATGGATTATGTCCCAAATTCTACACACTCTTATCCAGCCTTAACACTGTTGTCTTGGTGAATGCTGAATGGAGGAAAGGATTTGCCGACCACAAGGAAAGGAGGAGAAATGGTTTTCTATACATGTATAGGGGAATAGACAGGCGTTTCTGCGGACGCAAACGAGAATCCAGGTTGGTATGTTGCCTCCCTGGTGCAAGGGTCAAGGATGTCTCGGAGCGGCTGCAGGGCATTCTGGAGGGGGCGGGTGAACAGCCAGCTGTCGTGTTGCATATAGGCACCAATGATATAGGTAAAAAACGGGATGAGGTCCTACAAGCTGAATTTAGGGAGTTAGGAGTTAAACTAAAAAGTAGGACCTCAAAGGTAGTAATCTCAGGATTGCTACCAGTGCCACGCGATAGAGTAGGAATGACAGGATAGCTAGGATGAATACGTGGCTTGAGAGATGGTGCAAGAGGGAGGGTTTCAAATTCCTGGGACATTGGGACCGGTTCTGGGGGAGGTGGGACCTGTACAAATCGGACGGTCTGCATCTGGGTGGGACCGGAACCAATGTTCTTGGGGGGGGTGTTTGCTAGTGCAGTTGGGGAGGGTTTAAACTAATGTGGCAGGGGGATGGGAACCGATGTAGGAAGTCAGTGGGGACGGAAGCAAAAGGCAGGAAGGGAGAGTGTGTAAAGCATGACCAGAGAAAGCAGGGCAGAGAGCAAGGAAACTGCATTTATTTCAATGCAAGGGGCCTGACGGGCAAAGCGGATGAACTCAGGGCTTGGATGGGCACATGGGACTGGGATATTATAGCTATGACTGAAACATGGCTAAGGGAGGGGCAGGACTGGCAGCTCAATGTTCCGGGGTACAGATGCTATAGAAAGGATAAAACAGGAGGTAAGAGAGGAGGGGGAGTGGCGTTTTTGATTAGGGAGAACATTACGGCAGTACTTAGAGGGGATATATCCGAGGGTTTGCCCACTGAGTCTATATGGGTGGAACTGAAAAATAAGAAGGGAGAGATCACTTTGATAGGACTGTACTACAGGCCCCCAAATAGTCAGCGGGAAATTGAGGAGCAAATATGTAAGGAGATTACAGATAGCTGCAAGAAAAATAGGGTTGTAATAGTAGGGGACTTTAACTTTCCCAACATTGACTGGGACAGCCATAGCATTAGGGGCTTGGATGGAGGGAAATTTGTTGAATGTATTCAGGAGGAATTTCTCATTCAGTATGTGGATGGACCGACTAGAGAGGGGGCAAAACTTGACCTCGTCTTGGGAAATAAGGAAGGGCAAGTGACAGAAGTGTTAGTGAGGGATCACTTTGGGACAAGTGACCATAACTCCATTAGTTTTAAGATAGCTATGGAGAATGATAGGTCTGGCCCAAGAGTTAAAATTCTTAATTGGGGCAAGGCAAATTTTGATGGTATCAGACAGGAACTTGCAGAGGTAGATTGGGGGAGACTGTTGGCAGGCAAAGGGACGGCTGGTAAATGGGAGGCTTTTAAAAATGTGTTAACCAGGGTGCAGGGTAAGCACATTCCCTTTAGAGTGAAGGGCAAGGCTGGTAGAAGTAGGGAACCCTGGATGACTTGAGATATTGAGACTCTGGTCAAAAAGAAGAAGGAGGCATATGACGTACATAAACAACTGGGATCAAGTGGATCCCTTGAAGAGTATAGAGATTGTCGAAATAGAGTTAAGTGGGAAATCAGGAGGGCAAAAAGGGGACATGAAATTGCTTTGGCAAATAATGCAAAGGAGAATCCAAAGAGATTCTACAGATACACAAAGGGGAAAAGAGTAACTAGGGACAGAGTAGGGCCTCTTAAGGATCAACAAGGACATCTATGTGCAGAGCCACAAGAGTTGGGTGAGATCCTGAATGAATATTTCTCATCGGTATTCACGGTGGAGAAAGGCATGGATGTTAGGAAACTAAGGGAAATAAATAGTGATGTCTTGAGAAGTGTGCATATTACAGAGGAGGAGGTGCTAGAAGTCTTAAAGCGCATCAAGGTAGATAAATCCCAGGGACCTGATGAAATGTATCCCAGAATGTTGTGGCAGGCTAGGGAGGAAATTGCGGGTCCCCTAACAGAGATATTTGAATCATCGGCAGCCACAGGTGAGGTGCCTGAAGATTGCAGAGTGGTGAATGTTGTGCCCTTGTTTAAGAAGGGCAGCAGGGAAAAGCCTGGGAACTACAGACCGGTGAGTCTAACGTCTGTAGTAGGTAAGTTGCTAGAAGGTATTCTGAGAGACAGGATCTACAAGCATTTAGAGAGACTAGGACTGATTCGGGGCAGTCAGCATGGCTTTGTGCGTGGAAAATCATGTCTCACAAATTTGATTGAGTTTTTTGAGGGGGTGACCAAGAAGGTAGATGAGGGCAGTGCAGTAGACGTTGTCTACATGGACTTTAGCAAAGCCTTTGAGAAGGTACCGCATGGTAGGTTGTTGCAGAAGTTAAAGCTCACGGGATCCAGGGTGAGGTTGCCAATTGGATTCAAAATTGGCTGGACGACAGAAGACAGAGGGTGGTTGTAGAGGGTTGTTTTTCAAACTGGAGGCCTGTGACCAGTGGTGTGCCTCAGGGATCGGTGCTGGGTCCACTGTTATTTGTGATTTATATTAATGATTTGGATGAGAATTTAGGAGGCATGGTTAGTAAGTTTGCAGATGACACCAAGATTGGTGGCACAGTGGATAGTGAAGAAGGTTATCTAGGATTGCAACGGGATCTTGATCAATTAGGCCAGTGGGACGACGAATGGCAGATGGAGTTTAATTTAGATAAATGTGAGGTGATGCATTTTGGCAGATCGAATCAGGCCAGGACCTACTCAGTTAATGGTATGGCGTTGGGAGAGTTATAGAACAAAACTAGGAGTACAGGTTCATAGCTCCTTGAAGGTGGAGTCGCAGGTGGACAGGGTGGTGAAGAAGGCATTCGGCATGCTTGGTTTCATTGGTCAGAACATTGAATACAGGAGTTGGGACGTCTTGTTGAAGTTGTACAAGACATTGGAACGGCCACACTTGGAATACTGTGTGCAGTTCTGGTCACCCTATTATAGAAAGGATATTATTAAACTAGAAAGAGTGCAGAAAAGATTTACTAGGATGTTGCCGGGACTTGATGGTTTGAGTTATAAGGAGAGGCTGGATAGACTGGGACTTTTTTCCCTGGAGCGTAGGAGGCTTAGGGGTGATCTTATAGCGGTCTATAAAATAATGAGGGCGTAGATAAGGTAGATAGTCAACATCTTTTCCCAAAGGTAGGGGAGTCTAAAACTAGAGGGCATAGGTTTAAGGTGAGAGGGTAGAGTTTCAGAAGGGCCCAGAGGGGCAATTTCTTCACTCAGAGGGTAGTGAGTGTCTGGATTGGGCTGCCAGAGGTAGTAGTAGAGGCGGGTACAATTGTGTCTTTTAAAAAGCATTTAGATAGTTACATGGGTAAGATGGGTAAGAGGGTTATGGGCCAAGTGCGGGCAACTGGGACTAGCTTAATGGTAAAAACTGGGCGGCATGGACTGGTTGGGCCGAAGGGCCTGTTTCCATGCTGTAAACTTCTATGATTCTATACGTTATTACGTACGGAGCAGTATTGATGCAGAGCCGGGAGAAGATTGCTCTCCCTTTTAGCGAAGAGGGGAAAATTTGTTTTTTAAGAATAGCACTTTTTCTTTGTAACTTGTACTCGCCAGTATAAGGGATATCACTTTTGGAAACATGTAATGCTCTTCAGTGTCAGTATCAAATATCAATGGTTTAACAAATTGAAAGTTGCATAAAACGCAAGGTTGATGACCCTTCATCTGAACTGTTGAATGAAGGGTCACCGACCTGAAACGTTAACTCTGTTTCTCTCCATAGATGCCGCCTGACTTTCTGAGTACTTACTGCATTTCCTGTTTTTAATTCGATCAGGTCCCATCTCATCCTTCTAAACTCTAGCGAGTATAAGCCCAAACTGTTTAATCTCTCCTCATACGTCAACCCTTTCATCCCCGGAACCAATCTGGTGAATCTCCTCTGAAATGCCTCCAATGCCACCATTTCCTTTGTTAGTAAAGCCCCCATTCTTATTTATCTCCAATTGACATCTCAGATATTCTGAAGCGATGGACAGCTTAGTAGCAATTTGTGACTCAGTAGGCAGTTTCATAATTGTTTACTGATAATTATACTGTAATTGAAAAGGTGTATTTTTCTTCTCCGCTTTTCTATCAGATTTTTCCCCACCTCCTCTTATGAAAACATCAACTGCTAACTTGGGTATACATCTTGGCACCTTATACAAATGTCAGCAGGCCTTATCACTTTATCACCTCCCAAAGCCACATCCTTGACCAGCTAGAAGGACAAGGGCAGCAAGCATGCGGGACTACTATCACTCTCAAGTTCCCCTCCACTTCACACACTATCTTGACTTGAAATATTTCATCATTCCTTAACTGTTGCTGGTGTAAAATCCTGGACGTCCTTAACAGTACTGGGGTAACCTACAACAAACTAATTGCAGCAGTTCAAAAGGGTGCCTCACCACTAAGGGAATTAGGATGAAAAAATGATTTACCAGTCAAGTGGGCTCAATGGCCTGTTTCTATGCTGTATAATGTACATAAGACAGAAACCATGAGTACACATTGTTCCTTGTAGGTCTCATAAAATAAACTTGTTGACATATTTTACGTAAATTCTTACAGATGTCAAACAGAAGAAGGTTTTGTGCTATCAGTTACAGTTCAGATCAAGACCCAAGTGGTGCGATATGCAGTTTTGTTAATTGCTTTGCCAAATAGAGTTTTTCACTGTAGTGCAGTTGCTTCTGGCTCCTTCTACATTGTCGTGGTGATTGGAAACCTGAGCAAGGAAAAGTATTAACAGCAAAAACATAAATAAGATTGCAGTGTAGATTTGATTTTAACAGTTTGTGCTGTACATAAAGGAATGCTTGGTATTCATCTTTTCAACAAGGCTGTGACATGCTTTCCCTTTGTTCAAAGACATTGCTGGATCAATATCCTGGAATTCACAACCTAACACCATTGTGAACACCATAGAAAAGATTCAAAACCGGCAAACTTGGGAAAGTTATGGATGCCAGTGTCACCCGCTCTTAATACTTTTTAAAAATAGAAGTGCATAAATTTTAAAGCCTTTTTCTTTGATGCACATTTAGCTAGAAGCACAAAACAAAGAAAGAAAATATAGCTATCAGTAAAAATGTATCCAGTTAACAGTCTGGTGTAGAATAGGACTGTTTATTCATTTTCTCTTCAGCATGTTTAACATAAAAGGCATATTTGGCTTAGTGTTAAATACATTTTAAAAATGGAATTCACATTGCATAAAGTATTGAAAGCAAACTGAATGGATCTGGCAAACTAGCCCAAGCAAAGAAAAGATAAGCACAGAATACTCTCCTTGATTCTTGTCTTGGCTAAATGACTCATCCACCATTGTTTGACACAACCAGAGCAGGAATGACTCAATCCTTATTTCTATATGCCTGTTTCAGCACGAGTAATATTTTTCCCCCTTTCCCCTCATTTGCAAATATTCTTTTTTTATTTTCGGCTGCAGTTGACTTGCCCTTATATTTTCCACGGGATCAACCCACCTTGACGTTCCAGTCAGTGTACCATTTTACCAACAGTGGACAGCTCTATCAACAGATACAGAAATCTTACCCATACAGTCCACGCTGGGATGGCAATGAGATGGCTAAAAGAGCAAAGTAAGTGCCTTTAGAGATCAACAGAGTTTAGATTTATTGTTGCCAAAGAAATCACATTGTCTTCAATTCATAGCAAATATGCAAAATTTTCTTTCCCATCCCCCTGTTTTGAGCATTGATTATTGTTACAAAATTCGAATCAATTTCCCCTCTTAAACAATGTAAGAACATTAACTTAACCATTTTCTACAAAGATAAACTTTTAGAGAGAGCAAGTAGGTGGGCAAGTCTATAATGTGCACCCAGTTGCAATGCAATATCTTCAGTGTGTGTTTGTGAAGGCTAAGTGGTTTGCATCTACAATCAGGAAGCAGATCGAGTTCCAGGATACTGAGAGATGGGTTTGGAAGCCTCACTACCAGACTTTTGTCAATAGTTCAAGGCTGGCCAGTAAAAGTAGAACATCTACAGGGCATTGTGTTAGCGAACCATTCCATTTAATCTAGGATATACATTTAATCTTACCTTGTATACCCATTCTTAACCCTTTGAGGATATCAGTGATATTTCTGCAACAAAATCATAAATATCAGAAGGGTGTCATATTTATGTTAGTTATGTTTTGGATTTACTTATTTTTGTTGTTACTTATTTTCGCCCATTGTGTTTCCTTCATATATATGCTAATTTCTATATTTTATATGAAAAACTGAATCCATGTTAAAAATATATTTGTACTTGCTGTTAATTGCCCTCAGATGTTACAGTATTTTTCATTTTAACCACACTGCAAGCTAATTCTTCTTGAATGTGAAAGTAATCACTGAGAATCACTACTCTGAATGTTAACACTCCCATAGTTAATAAATCTATCAATATAAGTCTCATTTTATAGCAGAGATTTACTTTTCCAGATAGGCAAAGACTTCTCCTTTTTGGTTCACCAAACTTGTCGCAGGTCAGTGAGTGGCTCGAGACAGTGATTGGTATTCTTTGTAGGACCGACTAGTATAATCATGTATATGAAGGCAGGCTTGGCATTATACTATGTACTCAGCTAGTGACTCTTGACAAGCCAGGAGATCCAAAATGGCAGCCATCCTCAAAATTCATCTAATTACATGAAATACCAATTTTATTGTATCAACAGGCTACGGTTCCACATTATATTAGAACTATTTTAACAGCAAGGCTCCAACTGAGATAATGAAAGTCTGTGGTTCTGAGTGAGAAATCTGTCCAATCTCAACCCAGTTTTTTTGTGGGTGCACAGCACAAAACTGCTTGCCATTTGATAAGAAATTGCCGTTTTCAAGAATCCATAAGTTGTGGAAAACTGAAACATTCACACTGGTACAGTCGGAGGTCCTTGCCTGAGGTTCAAGGTATGCTTACCCTGACCCAAGAATGCATGTGTTGAAACTGGTTGCCAATGTTGACGTTGCTTTCAGCACGATGCAAATAAAGATTCACCAAAAATGCATAAAGTATTAATTAAGCGAAGAACGCAGTTCAAAGATTTAATAGCAGAGCACTTGGGAGCAGACAGGTTCGGACAGAGGAATCAAGAGGAATTCTTCAAGGATGTAACTAGTAGAGTTGATGAGGGGGATCCTGTGGATGTGAATATTATTTGGACTTTCAGAAGGCTTTCGACAAGGACCCACATAAGAGATTAGTGTGCAAAATTAAAGTATATGGGATTGGGGGTAATGTATTGGGGGTAATGGATAGAAAGCTTGTTGGCACTGATTTTTTTTCTGAATGGCAGGCAGTGACTCGTGGGATACCTCTAGGATCCCAGCTATTCACAACATATGTTAATGATTTAAATTAAGGTACTAAATTTAAGATCTCCAAATTTGCAAATGACACAAAGCTGGGTGGGAGGATGAGCTGTGAGGCGGACGCAAAGATGCTTCAGTGTGATTTGGCAAAATTGAGTGAGTGGGCGAATGCATGACAGATGCAGTAGAATTTGGATACATGTAAGGTTAGCGACTTTAGTAACAAAAACAGGAAGGCAGATTCTAATTTGAATGGCTATATTTTGGGAGAGGGGAATGTGCAATGGGACCAGTATGTCCTTGTCCACCCGCCGCTGAACGTAAGCATGCAGGTGCAGCAGGTAATGAAGAAGGGAATAGTATATTGACCTTCATAGCGAGAGAATTTGAGTACAGGATCAGATGTCTTGCTGCAATTATACAGGGCCTTGGTGAGGCCACATCTGGAATGCTGTGTGCAGTTTTGGTCTCCTTATCTGAGGAAAGATGTTCTTGCTATAAAGGGAGTGCAACAAAAGTTTACCACACTGAATCCTGGGATGGCGGGACTGACGTGGAATCACAGAAAAATTACAGCACAGAAGGAAGCCATCGGCCTACCTTGTCCATGCCAGCCTAGGACATCCAAGTGCCCTTTCTAATCCCACCTGCACCCAGCCCACAGCCCTGTAGCTTAGAGCACTTAAGGTGCAGATCCAGGTAGCTTTTGAAAGAGTTTAGGGTCTCTGCTTCCACCACCAACACAGGCAGTGAATTCCAGACTCCCACTATCCTCTGCGTAAATAAGTTTTTCCTCATGTCCCCTCTACACCTTCTGCCACTTATCTTGAATCTATGTCCCCTGGTTCTAGAATTCTTCATCAGGGGAAACAATTTTATCCTGTCCATCCAATCTCTTCACCTCACAATTGTGTACACCTCAATTAAGTCACCCCTCAATCTCTCCTTGTAGCCACACATTTCTAGCCCTGGTAACATTCTTATAAACCTCCTCTACTCTCTCTCCAGAGCAATAATGTCTTTCCTGTAATGTGGCGACCAGAACTGCACACAATATTCCAGTTGTGACCTCGCCAGTGTTTTATACAATTCTAACATTATAACCTTACTTTTATATTCTATACGTCTGCCAATGAAGGAGAGAATTCCATATGCTTTCTTAATAACCTTGAACTGCTGCCTTTGGAGACCTGTGCACTTGTACGTCAAGATCTCTCGCTTCATCTATCCCTCTTGGTGTATTCCCATTTATTGTGTACCCCTTACAACTGTTCGACCTCGCTAACTTCATGACCTCATACTTAGAATTTATTTTTTTGTGTGATAAATTCCATCTGCCACTTTATCACCCACTCCACCAATCCATCCATATCGCTTTGAAGGTTATAGCTATCCTCTACACTGTCCACACTTCGCCAATCTTTGTGTCATCTGCAAATTTTCCAATCATGTTCCCCATAGAGTTATCATAGAATTTACAGTGCAGAAGGAGGCCATTCGGCCCATCGAGTCTGCACCGGCTCTTGGAAAGAGCACCCTACCCAAGGTCAACACCTCCACCCTATCCCCATAACCCAGTAACCCCACCCAGTAACCCATGTTCACGTCCAAATCGTTAATATATAACACAAACATTAAAGGTCCCAACACCTAACCCTGTGGAACACCACTAGAAACAACTTTCCAATTACAAGGACAGCCATCGAACATTACCCTTTGTTTCCTGTTACTAAGCCACCTTTTTATCCAGTTTGCCACATTGGCCTGTATCCCATGTGCGTTCACTTTCTTGACCAGGAATAAGAAGGGTGCAATCACAATGTTGGAGGTTTACTACAGGCCTCCCAACAGCCTGTAGGTAGAGGAGCAGATAGGTAGACAGATTTTGGAAAAGAGTAAAAACAACAGGATTATTGTGATGGGAGACTTCAACTTCCCCAATATTGACTGGGACTCACTTAGTGCCAGGGGTTTAGACGAGGCAGAGTTTGTAAGGAGCATCCAAGAGGGCTTCTTAAAACAATATGTAGACAGTCCAACTAGGGAAGGGGCTATACTGGACCTGGTATTGGGGAACGAGCCCGGCCAGGTGGTAGAAGTTTCAGTAGGGGAGCATTTCGGGAACAGTGACCACAATTCACTAAGTTTTAAAGTGCTGGTGGGCAAGGATAAGAGTGGTCCTAAGATAAATGTGCTAAATTGGGGGAAGGCTAATCATAACAATATTAGGTGGGAACTGAAGAACCTAGATTGAGGGTGAATGTTTGAGGGTAAATCAACATCTGACATGTGGGAGGCTTTCAAGTGTCAGTTGAAAGGAATTCAGGACCGGCATGTTCCTGTGAGGAAGAAGGATAAATACGGCAAATTTCAGGAACCTTGGATAACGGGAGATATTGTAGGCCTCGTCAAAAAGAAAAAGGAGGCGTTTGTCATGGCTAGAAGGCTGGGAACAGACGAAGCCTGTGTGGCATATAAGGAAAGTAGGAAGGAACTTAAGCAAGGAGTCAGGAGGGCTAGAAGGGGTCATGAAAAGTCATTGGCAAATAGGCTTAAGGAAAATCCCAAGGCTTTTTACACGTACATAAAAAGCAAGAAGGTAGCCAGAGAAAGGGTTGGCCCACTGAAGGATAGGCAAGGAAATCTATGTGTGGAGCCAGAGAAAATGGGCGAGGTACTAAATGAATACTTTGCATCAGTATTCACCAAAGAGAAGGAATTGGTGGATGTTGAGTCTGGAGAAGGGTGTGCAGATAGCCTGGGTCACATTGAGATACAAAAAGACAAGGTGTTGGGCGTCTTGAAAAATATTACGGTAGATAGGTCCCCAGGGCCTGATGGGATCTACCCCAGAATACTGAAGGAGGCTAGAGCGGAAATTGCTGAGGCCTTGACAGAAATCCTTGGATCCTCACTGTCTTCAGGTGATGTCCCAGAGGACTGAAGAATAGCCAATGTTGTTCCTTTGTTTAAGAACGGTAGCAAGGATAATCCAGGGAACTACAGGCCAGTGAACCTTACATCAGTGGTAGGGAAATTACAGGAGAGAATTCTTCGAGACAGGATCTACTCCCATTTGGAAGCAAATGGACGTATTAGTGAGAGGCAGCATGGTTTTGTGAAGGGGAGGTCGTGTCTCACTAACTTGATAGAGTTTTTCGAAGAGGTCACAAAGGTGATTGATGCAGGCAGGGCAGTGGATGTTGTCTATATGGACTTCAGTAAGGCCTTTGACAAGGTCCCTCATGGTAGACTGGAACAAAAGGTGAAGTCACACGGGATCAAGGGTGAGCTGGCAAGGTGGATACAGAACTGGCTAGGTCATAGAAGGCAGAGAGTAGCAATGGAAGGGTGCTTTTCTAATTGGAGGACTGTGACTGGTGGTGTTCCGCAGGGATCAGTGCTGGGACCTTTGCTGGTCGTAGTATATATAAATGATTTGGAGGAAAATGTAACTGGTCTGATTAGTAAGTTTGCAGACGACACAAAGGTTGGTGGAATTGCGGATAGCGATGAGGACTGTCAGAGGATACAGCAGGATTTAGATTGTTTGGAGACTTGGGCGGAGAGATGGCAGATGGAGTTTAATCCGGACAAATGTAAGGTAATGAATTTTGGAGGGTCTAATGCAGGTAGGGAATATACAGTGAATGGTAGAACCCTCAAGAGTATTGAAAGTCAGAGAGATCTAGGTGTAGATGTCCACAGGTCACTGAAAGGGGCAACACAGGTGGAGAAGGTAGTCAAGAAGGCATATGGCATGCTTGCCTTCATTGGCCGGGGCATTAAGTATAGGAATTGGCAAGTCATGTTGCAGCTGTATAGAACCTTAGTTAGGCCACACTTGGAGTATAATGTTCAATTCTGGTCGCCACACTACCAGAAGGATGTGGAGGCTTTAGAGAGGGTGCAGAAGAGATTTACCAGAATGTTGCCTGGTATGGAGGGCATTAGCTATGAGGAGCGGTTGAATAAACTCGGTTTGTTCTCACTGGAACGACGGAGGTTGAGGGGCGACCTGATAGAGGTCTACAAAATTATGAGGGGCATAGACAGAGTGGATAGTCAGAGGCTTTTCCCCAGGGTAGAGGGGTCAATTACTAGGGGGCATAGGTTTAAGGTGCGAGGGGCAGGGTTTAGAGTAGATGTACGAGGCAAATGTTTTACACGGAGGGTAGTGGGTGCCTGGAACTCGCTGCCGGAGGAGGTGATGGAAGCAGGGACGATCGTGACATTTAAGGGGCATCTTGACAAATACATGAATAGGATAGGAATAGAGGGATACGGACCCAGGAAGTGTAGAAGATTGTAGTTTAGTCAGGCAGCAGGGTCGGCACGGGCTTGGAGGGCCGAAGGGCCTGTTCCTGTGCTGTATCTTTCTTTGTTCTTTGTTCAATCGGCCATGGGCTTTGTCAAAAGCCTTGCTAAAATCCATGTACACCACATCCACTGCATTACCTTCATCAACCCTTGTCACGTGCTCAAAGAATTTGATCAAATTTGTGAGGCAAGACCTTCCTTTAACAAATCTGACTATCTCTGACTAGTCCATGTTTTTCTATGTGACAGTTAATCCTTTCTCTCAGAATTGATTCTGCTAATTTGCCTACCACTAGTGTAAGACTAATTGGCCTATAATTGTTCGAGATTTCTTTCGATCCCCTTTTAAACAATGGAACCACGTTTCTATTTCTTAAGTCTTCTGGTACCTCCCCTGTGTCTAGTGAGGATTGGAAAATCATCCACCAAGCATCTGCTATCTGGATTGGATTGGATTTGTTTATTGTCACGTGTACCGAGGTACAGTGAAAAGTATTTTTCTGCGAGCAGCTCAAAAGATCATTTAGTACATGAGAAGAAAAGGGAATAAAAGAATATACATAATAGGGCAACACAACATATACAATGTAACTACATAAGCACTGGCATCGGATGAAGCATACAGGGTGTAATGTTAATGAAATCAGTCCATAAGAGGGTCATTTAGGAGTCTGGTGACAGAGGGAAAGAAGCTGTTTTTGAGTCTGTTCGTGCGTGTTCTCAGACTTCTGTATCTCCTGCCCGATGGAAGAAGTTGGAAGAGTGAGTAAGCCGGGTGGGAGGGATCTTTGATTATACTGCCCGCTTTCCCCAGGCAGCGGGAGGTGTAGATGGAGTCAATGGATGGGAGGCAGGTTCGTGTGATGGGCTGGGTGGTGTTCACGACTCTCTGAAGATTCTTGCGGTCCTGGGCCAAGCAGTTGCCATACCAGGCTGTGATGCAGCCCGATAGGATGCTTTCTATGGTGCATCTGTAAAAGTTGGTAAGAGTCAATGTGGACATGCCGAATTTCCTTAGTTTCCTAAGGAAGTATAGGCGCTGTTGTGCTTTCTTGGTGGTAGCGTCAATGTGGGTGGACCAGGACAGATTTTTGGAGATGTGCACCCCTAGGTCTACTCCTGACCTCCTTCAGTAGCCTCGGAAACAATCCATCTGGCCCTGGCGACTTATCAACTTTCAAAGATTTCAATCCTTCGAGTACTTCCTCCCTCTTTATTATCCCATCCAGTATCTCACAATGTTCCTCCTGGACTACTATATCTGTATCATCCATTTCCTTGGTAAACGGGGAGACAAAATATTCATTTAAAACCTTTCCCACACCCTCTGCATCTATACACATGTTCCCCTCTTCAACTCTGATAAAACAAAGAACAAAGAAAAGTACAGCACAGGAACAGGCCCTTCGGCCCTCCAAGCCCGTGCCGACCATGCTGCCCGTCTAAATTAAAATCTTCTACACTTCCGGGGTCAGTATCCCTCTATTCCCATCCTATTCATGTATCATGATAGGTCCCACTTTTTCCTTAACTAACCTTTTACCATGAATATATTGGTAAAACATCTTTGGGATTTCTTTAACTTTACTTGCTAATCTTTTTTAATTCCCTCTTTGATTTCCTGATTTTCTTTTTGACTTTGTCACTGTACTTGCTATACCCGTCTAGGCTATCTGCAGCGCTTAGTCCTTTGTACGTATCGTACGTTTTTTTTCCTGTTTGATCTTCCCCTATATTCCTCTAGACAACCAGGGGTGTTTAGATTAGGCAGTACAACTCTTATTTTTGGATACATCTATTTTGCACCTTTAGGATCTCTCCTTTTAGTGCTTCCCACTGGTTTTCCACAGAATAATCCTCTAGCAGTGCTGGCTAGTCCACCTCATCCAAGTCCCTTCTCATTTCTACAAAATTTGCCTTCCCCTAGTTCAAATTTTTTACTCCTGCTTTATCTCTGTCCTTTTCCTTGGTAATACTGAATCTAACTGAATTGTGATCACTATCCCCCATATGGTCACCAACTGTCACTTCACCCACTTGCCCCTCTTCATTCCCCAAGACTAGGTCTATAATTGCATCTCCTCTCGTATGAGAAGAGATTGAGTTAGTTAGGATTATATTCGCTAGAGTTTAGAAGAATGAAGGGGAATCTCATAGAAACCTGTAAAGTTCTTACAGAACAAGACTGTTTAGATGCAGGAAGGATGTTCCCGATGGCGGGGAGTCCAGAACCAGGGGTTACAGTCTAAGGATACGGGTAAACCATTTAGGACTGAGTTTCCTCAACCAGAGAGTAGTGAATTCTCTACCACAGAAAGCAGTTGAGGCCAAAACATTATAAGAGGGCTTCTCCATTGGTGGAAGCCAGAATCAGGAAACGCGATTGGGCGGAGAATCGGTTTTGGTGCCAAAATCGTGGTGGGCGCCGGTTTCAAGCCGTATCACAATTCCCCGGTACCTCAGCAGTGGCATCAATGTGTTCCACTCCGTTGGCCTGACCCGGTATTCTCCGCCTCCCTTCGGGGGAATTCCTGAAAGCGAGGCTCACTTGTGCTCTTAAAAATCGAGAAACAGGCACCATGGTTGATCGTGGGCTGCTGGTCTTGACGCTTGGGGGGGGGGGGGGGGGGGGGGGGGGGGGGGACACCGAAAATGCACTGTGTTAGACAGTCCGACGCATGCAGCCCAGGGGTTGGGTAGCAACCTGGCACTGCCATTTTTTGTGCGCTGGTGATCGGGCGGGGGTTCCTTGCGCGGGTGTTGGGGGGGGGGGGTGCAGGGCGGCCCTGGAACCTTCCCATAATGCATTGGGGCTTGGGTGGGTCAGGGGACCCGTCGGGGGCCTCTGAGATCAGGACGCTAATTAAAAATTATGTCCCAATCTCTTGGTGTAGAAAACAGGACTATGTGCGGCCCTGGCGTGCGTTCCCTGCTGAGGCCCCTTATTTAATGCGAGTGGTGTTGTATCGCCATGTGCATCTGAGAAAAGGTGTTCTTGCTTTTGAGGGAGTGCATTAGGGCAGCAGGGTAGCATAGTAGTTAGCACAGTTGCTTCACAGCTCCAGAGTCCCAGGTTCGATTCCCGGCTTAGGTCACTGTCTGTGCGGAGTCTGCACGTCCTCCCCGTGTGCGCGTGGGTTTCCTCCGGGTGCTCCGGTTTCCTCCCACAGTCCAAAGATGTGTGGGTTAGGTGGATTGGCCATGCTAAATTGCCCTTGGTGTCCAAAAAGGTTAAGTGGGGGTTAGTAGGTTATGGGGATAGGGTGGAGACATGACTTGAGTGGGATGCTCTTTGTAAGGGCCGGTGCAGACTCGATAGGCAGAATGGCCTCCTTCTGCACTGTAAATTCTATGATTCTCAACGCTGGAAGCGCTGGGAAACATGTGGTTTAATGCACTCGCTATGGGACTTTGTTCCCATTTAGTTGAATCGTGCCCTACATGTTGGAAATACCACACACAACTCCTGCAGCATTCAGACATCTGTGGTAGCATTTAAGGATAAATAATTATTTTGATTGTGAATTAGTAAAACATTCTGTGGTTTAGTGTTCGTCAGGCATTCTCCTTGTAATATTTGGTGTTGGAATATAATGAGGTGTCTACAATTCTCTGAGACAGAAAAGTGAATGCAGCAAAGGAAGTAGCAGCTGAAGTCCACTGCTCTGATAACTCTCAGTTCCCCCAGGTGTATTTCACAGAAATCTCACTAACTAGTTCTGTTTCAGTCAATTTTAAAGTTCGCTCTAATTTTACAATCTGACCATTTTTGATGCCGTTTGCTACAGCTAATTTAGTCATAGAATGTCCTATTCTTTTGCTTTTACTTGTTTCCTGTTTTGGTTTCCAATTTTTTCCCCCTATCAAATGATGCCGTAACTTCAAATTAAAACAAATATTTTAGCATTTGCATATCTGACTGTATACAGAGGTGTCTATTTTTTGTCACTGTTTTATCTTTTGTGCCGAAAAATAATGGTGATAATTAAATAATCAAGTCCCATTGAGGGAAAACTGTAAATATTAGTAATATGCCACTTATTAAGAAACAAAGTAAACAAAAATATGGTTTTGAAATTATCAACCATGATCTTATTTACTGGCAAAGCAGGCTTGAAGGGCCAATAAGCCACCTACTCTGATTCCTTATGTTCTAATGTAGTGAGATACCAAATGCATTTGTAGTCAAATCCCTCCTCAATTGTTTTAATGGAAGTTGGGACCGAATTTTACCTGTGTTAATACATAATTTGCTTTATGTTCAGATGAATGAAGGAAATAGGCTGGCTTGGTGCTCGCGTTGTGTCTTCAGATTACAAGAGACCATAATAATTGTTTATGAAATTGATGTTGAGTCTGTATGTAGGGACTAGTTTAGCACAGGGCTAAATCGCTGGCTTTTAAAGCAGACTAAGGCAGGCCAGCAGCACAGTTCAATTCCCGTACCAGCCTCCCCGAACAAGCGCCGGAATGTGGCGACTAGGGGCTTTTCACAGTAACTTCATTTGAAGCCTAATTGTGACAAGCGATTTTCATTTCATTCATTTCATTTTCATGTGGAAGAGAAATAAGGAGAGTTTTTTTAAATCCAGAAATCAGTGTGAGTGGGCTATTATAATGAAATTGCAAATAATTATTTTTAAAATGCCAGTTTCCAGTGTGGAACAGGGCATGCTTCATAGTAATAAAGAAAGATCAGTTTTATACCAGCCTAGCAGAGGTTTGTGAGTAATGTGGTTTTTACTTCACTATTCCAGTGTTTTAAATCAGCTGTACGTTTTCAGTTATCTTTTTCACCTTTGTCACAGTGGAACTAATTTGCTTTGGTGTTTTGAACTCTTGTGGTTATCATGTTCAATACTCAATTTTTCTCAATAGGAGATTTTGCATAGGGTTAATTGATTATCATGTATTTTAAGTAGAATTATATCTATTGTCTATCTTTCTGCCAATCTATATAGCGTAAATTATGGAGTGAAGGGAAAAGTTGCAGAAAGTTTCAACTTGTACATGGAGGGGAATGCATTTTCTCCGATTCACCATCCCCCCAGCTTCCCCACCAATACATTATCAGTGCATCTGTGAATGAGGAGGAGCAGAACTATTTCCATGGAAATTGTCCTTCGATGAATAACCAAGAGCTGTTCTTTAACAAGATGGGAGGAAGCAAGACTCCGTGACATTTGTGCCCTTTATTCATTCCCATCTGTTTCTCTGTCTTTGAATTCTGGAGAGAGGGATTAATTATTTTTTATATTTTCTTACCCTTTTTTTTTGTTTTCTATGTCTTCCTGAATGGTTCCTTAACTAAGGTGACCTTTTACTAGGCTTGTTGTAGGATCACTCTTGAGCAGGATGTTATAAGATATACAAGTGAGGCCCGAGATAACTTTCCCCTATTCTGTACTTCCTAGATAATGATGGCCATGATCTGAACCTTGTAACATAGATGCAGATTTGCAGCTGAAGTTCCAGTTCCTAATAATTTTAGCAAAAAATTCAGGGAGTTTGTAGATTTCAGTAAAGTTTTTCCCACCACCCTATCTGATTAAAATTACAAAATCTTTTGTATTTGAACAAAGGCAGTTGATTTATGTACCAACATGCTAAACCATGGAATGTCAGGATTGGCATTTTACCTGTGACTTCACTGTAGAAGGGGTTCAATCTCCGTTGGGTCATCACTTGACTGAAAGCATGTGTCTTCCAACAAGAGAATAGAAATGTTTATCTTTGCATATTATTAAGAATAACAATAGAGTGGGCTAGCTCCCTCAAAGGAAGAAAAGTGTTCAAGGTGGAGGGAAAACCGAAGGAGAAATTCTTATGACAAACTGTTAATTTTCAGTTTTACATAAAATTAGAGTTTTTTAGGGTTCTTTGTCCCATCCAATAGGTGGTGTTGAAGTATTGCAAGGCTGACACAGGAACTCTTTGATCAAGTTTTATTGACATATGCACATGGAGGGCAAAGCCAGTGGGCTTTAAGTGTCCTTAATCGGCAGCCTGAGCGAACGCAACAAAGGAGGATCCGTACGATTATGCAGAGGAGAATGAGAAGGGCAAGGCCTATCCCGAGATACTTGAGGAGGGTCTTTCGAAATCCCCCAAACCACCCATCAATATCAGGGAGCCATCCCCACCAATCAAAAGGCTTTTCTTGAGCCACAGAATGGAAAAAGCGAACTTGCTCCTGTCTGTTGCTCACATCCATCTCGATTCTTTGAAATGAAATGAAATGAAATACAAACAACAAGAACAAAGAAATGTACAGCACAGGAACAGGCCCTTCGGCCCTCCAAGCCCGTGCCGACCATGCCGCCCGACTAAACTACAATCTTCTACACTTCCTGGGTCCATATCCCTCTATTCCCATCCTATTCATGTATTTGTCAAGATGCCCCTTAAATCTCACTATCGTCCCTGCTTCCACCACCTCCTCCGGTAGCGAGTTCCAGGCACCCACTACCCTCTGTGTAAAAAACTTGCCTCGTACATCTACTCTAAACCTTGCCCCTCTCACCTTAAACCTATGAAATTGACCCCTCTACCCTGGGGAAAAGCCTCTGACTATCCACTCTGTCTATGCCCCTCATAATTTTGTAGACCTCTATCAGGTCACCCCTCAACCTCCGTCGTTCCAGTGAGAACAAACTGAGTTTATTCAACCGCACCTCATAGCTAATGCCCTCCATACCAGGCAACATTCTGGTAAATCTCTTCTGCACCCGCTCTAAAGCCTCCACATCCTCTGGTAGTGTGGCGACCAGAATTGAACACTATACTCCAAGTGTGGCCTAACTAAGGTTCTATACAGCTGCAACATGACTTGCCAATTCTTATACTCAATGCCCCGGCCAATGAAGGCAGGCATGCCTTCTTGACTACCTTCTCCACCTGTGTTGCCCCTTTCAGTGACCTGTGGACATCTACACCTAGATCTCTCTGACTTTCAATACTCTTGAGGGTTCTACCATTCACTGTATATTCCCTACCTGCATTTGACCTTCCAAAACGCATTACCTCACATTTGTCTGGATTAAACTCCATCTGCCATCTCTCCGCCCAAGTCTCCAAACAATCGAAATCCTGCTGTATCCTCTGACAGTCCTCATCGCTATCCGCAATTCCACCAACCTTTGTGTCGTCTGCAAACTTACTAATCAGACCAGTTACATTTTCCTACAAATCATTTATATATACCACAAACAGCAAAGGTCTCAGCACTGATCCCTGCGGAACACCACTGGTTACAGCCCTCCAATCAGAAAAGCACCCTTCCATTGCTACCCTCTGCCTTCTATGACCTAGCCAGTTCTGTATCCATGAAAATGAAATGAAAATCGCTTATTGGCACAAGTAGGCTTCAAAGTAGCATTCTTTGGTCCTCATTGACCTAAAAGCAGCAAGATTTGTTCATGGCTGCACAGACTCCCCCTTGTGCTGCCAATAGGAAATCAAGAGCTATTCGATTTTGGAGTATCACCTTAGAGAGGGATTGAATTTCTGATTGCAACCCCTGAATGGCATCCACGTTCTGGTCTCCATGATTTCCATAGTAGCAGAGATGTTAATGATAGTCCTTTCTAATTCCGAGATTCCCAGACCTGGGATTAGGGCCCGTACAAACTGGTGAAACCGGTATTACGAATAACCAGTGGATTCGAGATCAATCTTTTAGGATGCCCCAGAGGTCCCAGGTGGTTATGGAGGGAATGAATGGCAAGGTGTTTGACCCCGAAGGCCTCGGGGATAATATTGCCAATGGTGCAGGTCCCTGTCCAATCAACAGGAAGTGTCCCACAAAGCCAGTAGGAACCATTGCGAACAAGGGTCGGGTACCAAAAGGTATGGTTCTGGTGGTGTTTCTATAATTACAGGGCCCAAACCTTCCCTTGACAGAGCCATTTGAGTTGCAGAGGAATTGCCCAGGGTCAGATAATACGCCTGCTGACAGTCACATCCATTCTGGTTAGTATATGTGAGATTGCCCTCAGAGGAAGGTGCCTGGGTAGGCATGTCGACTCATTCCTTTTGCATTCCCAAAAGGATGTCATTGGACCTGACTAGTTGTAGAAACGGAATCAGGCTTCCTGGTAATCACTAGCTTTCGGAGCACAGCTCCTTCCTCAGGTGAATGAAGAGATGGGTTCCAGAAACATATATATAGACAAAGTCAATGATGTAAGACGATACTTTGAATGCGAGTCTTTGCAGGTAATTAATCTTACTGATCCAGACGGAGCAACTGGAGAGAGGGATAATCACAAGTTAAAGAAGTGTAAATTGTCTCAAGCCAGAACAGTTGTAGGATTTTGCAAGCCCAGGCCAGATGGTGGGGGGTGACATGAATCCAAGGTCTCGGTTGAGGTCGTACTCATGTGTGCGGAACTTGGCTATAAGTTTCTGCTTGGGGGAGGGGGCCTCCGGGGAGCAAGGCGGCATTGTTGTCTCTTTGGGTCTGTTTTTCTTGTTTTACTGTTTTGTACTTATCAAAAAATGTTTAGTAATATATTTGTTTTTAAATGAGAGTTTTTTAAATATATGTAGTAAAGTTTAAGTCATCAAAGATTTAATTATCTTTTGTATGTCCTTGTGCTCTTCATTTTTAACCACTGCTCCCTCTCTTTTGTATTCATCAGGGCTTACTTCAAAACCTATGTTCCTCAGTTCCAGGAGGCAGCTTTCGCAAATGGAAAGTTATAGTTGACTCCAGGATCCAGAAGGAAGCCAATCAGACAGATACATTAGTTTGTTTTAGGACGTCTTTTGCATTTTTTCATTTTTCTTCCAGTGTGAAGTCTGTCAAGGCATTGATTTTTACTTGGCTGCAATTCATTGAAGTGTGCCTAAACTATCCTATATAAATGAAGGTATTTTCTTAAGTTGTTCAATGAATGTAAGCTAGTTCAAGTCTATATTGAAAGTAACATGAACTGTTCCAAATGAATGAGAAGAATGTTCCGAGTTACAATAAATACTTCCATTGCAAAGCTTGAATGGTCTTCGCTGCTGTTAAAATGACTATGCAATTATCTTCCTCTTCCCACTCCCCCATATTTTGGAATTCATTTATTTCCTAAAAATGAATTTTATTCAACTATAGTGTCATTAATGCTATGAAACCAATATTGAGCAATCCCAAGTTAGATATAATGTGAATTAGGTACAGAGTAAAGCTCCCTGCACTTTGCCTTTACACAGTTTTTTAGTCTTACTCGGAGTTAGAGCAAACCTCAAGTTTCCCAATTCCTACAGGCATATTTAAGGCCTGCCTGAATAACACTGGTGGTTTAGTACAAAATGCCGATTATGTTCTGTGAGGTGAACTTGGATCTTTTAACAACTAATTTAAGAGTGCCCAAATTTGCTCCTCATAGAACCATTACAGTTAGCAAGGCATAAGAATTTAATCACCAAACAACAACTTTGATTTAGATCTAGATTTCAGTGGTGCCGTCTTGCCCAGTTAGAAGAAGGCATGAAGGTGTATTGGGTGTGGATGTGGAGGAGGTGGCTCAGGGTGTGTGTGTGTTTGAGAAGTCCCTGTCCTGCGAAGTAAGTGATTTTAGTCAGCTGGTCCTTTTTCTCGTACTATGTAACAACAATTTACATTTATACAACACCTTTAAATATCCCAAGGCGCTTCATTATAAAACAGAATTCATGGAATTTACAGTGCAGAAGGAGGTCATTCGGCCCATCGAGTCTACACCAGCTCTTGGAAAGAACACCCCACTTAAGGCCACACCTCCACACTATCCCTGGAAACCAGTAACCCCACCTAACCCAAGGACAATTTAACATGGCCAATCCACCTAACCTGCACATCTTTGGACTGTGGGAGGAAACCCACGCAGACATGGGGAGAACATGCAGACTCCGCACAGGCAGTGACCCAAGCCGGGAATCGAACTGGGACCCTGGAGCTGTGAAGCAACTATGCTAACTACCGTGCCGCCCCTATTCGACAGCACATAAGTAGCTAACCAAAAACTTGGTCAAGACATAATTTTTAAGGAATGTCTTAAAGGAGGAAAGCGAGGTGTAGAGGTTCAGGGAGTGTAATGATGCACTTTAACGGACTTAATTAGAAGCACAAAAGGATTTATTAATAAGAAGAACTACAACAGTGCAGCAGCCAGCACAGCTGTACCTCGTCCTCCAGCCTATGAGAGGACTTCATCTCCTGGGGTGAATACCCATTCTGAGTCCCGATTGGTTCCCCTAAGCCATGTAACCCTTACACTTCTTTGTTGCCCTTAAAGAGACAATCACCTCAATGAGAGAATTCCGGAGATTAGTGCCGGCAACTGAAGGAATAAAATAGGAGATGCTAAAGAAACCAAAATTCGATGATCGCAGATAGCTTGGAGGGTTGTGGAGCTAAAGTATACAGAGATAGGGAGGGACGAGGCCATGGAGGGACTTGAAAATAAGGATTAGAATTTTCGCGGCATTGCTTGATCAGGAAACAATGTAGATCAGAAGCGGTGATAGGTGTGAGGTAAAACAGAGGTAGCTGAGTTTGGCTGATCTCAAATTATAGAGAGTAGAATTTGGAAGACCACTCGAGCGCAGTGGTATAGTCAAGTTTAGACATAACAAAGGTATGAATGAGGCTTATTGCAGCACGTGAGCTGAGATGGGTGAAGTCATGAGATGTTACCGAGATGGAAATTAAAGCAATTAATACAACAAATCTGCATTTTCAGCTGTTTAAAGGTGAGTAGCGGTCGATTGTTTGCTTTGGGTTTTTCAAACTTGAAATTCATGCAATATATCTACAGATAAATACTGGTACTAAAGTTACAGACTTTAAATAAACTGAATTAAACTGTTTAACTGAATTATGGTAGTGAGCATTATGGAATGAAATGCTGTCCACATCTCAGCCCTCCTGAGGTGAGAAGAGCCTTGTGGGACATTGCTCTTGATTTGACGAGGCATTACTACCTTATCTCAGAAGAGCACCTTCTATTAGTACATGTGACACAAATCTCATCTTTAGGCCCAATTGCCAAGCCGGTCACATGGGAAAGCTCCACTGAGCAATCCTATTTGGGTGGTATTGTGCTCTTGTTTTAAACTTTTTACAAAGAATTATTATTATATCGAATTTGCAGGACGATTTACACTATTGGTTCATACCAGTGTTTATGCTCCTGTTTAACTCTTATCACCTCGTCCTTTCTATCTTCCGTATCATTCTAGCTTTTCTTTCATTGCATCTGTGCTTTTCAACTCAACTATACTTTGTGGTGGTGAGTTCTGCAGTCTAACCACTCTGAGTAAAGAGTCATCCCCTGAATTTCCTGATGACTACTTATATTTATGATTCCTAGTTTTAGACTTTTCCCTAAAAGTGTGTTTTCTCTACATTTAACGTCTCTATATTTTACCAATCACTTTCATAATCTTGGAATAACATCTATCAAGTTGAGAAAAGAACCACTTGCTGGGTATTGGTTTAGAAGTTCAGAACTAATTTCTACTTTGATCCTTATAATCACCAGAGAAAGCGTAACATCCCCACCACTTGCTCCCTCACACACCACTATCTTTTCTTTACGTTGTTAACATTGCTTTTGAGCTAGATATGCAAACACTTGGGTATTGCACTCCAATTACCCTGTTGTAATGTCATAAAAGAATTATTTATGAATGCAATGCTAGGACTGCCAACTTGTTATAAACTGAACATGTTTAGCGTATCAGTGCAGTGTCTTTCATTGCCTGGATATTCATTTCCCACTGTTACAATCCTAGTGTTGTAGGTCTATTTACAAGCATTTATATTTTTGTACTGAATCATGTTCAGATTTTAATATACCCCACAAGCTTGTGCTGGATTTTAATGGAACTACAATGCTCAATTCGAGACAAAACTGCTGTTACATCCAGAGGTGTCTGATGAGGAACAATTATTGCTTCATACTGACATTTACGCATAGGTCATGATGCTCATGTGTAGATTGCATGCAACTGAAACCTATGAAAGCTTTGTACATCTCCATGACTGTTTCCAATATAACATGACAGTTACAGGTAAGTGCATTCCAATCTGCAAAGCTTCCAGATCAAACAACAAAACTTTAACCTGAGCTTTTGTTTACTTAATAATAATTGAACTTAAATTACTTGAAGGAACTCAGATTTGCTTTAGCGGAATAATAAAAAAATGAAATGAAAATCGCTTATTCTCACAAGTAGGCTTCAAATGAAGTTACTGTGAAAAGCCCCTAGTCGCCACATTCCGGCGCCTGTTCGGGGAGGCTGGTGCAGGCTGCATAACATCACTGAGAGGTAATGTGTTGTTCATTGATCTTTAAATTCATTTTAAGGTGCCAATGGAGATTTCTGAGAATAGTGTTGATGGGCGACCAGGTGACTGGTTTGGCATAGCACAGGACAATTGTGACAGAGGTTTGGCCAAGTTGGAGTTTGTAAATCTCTGGAGGTAGGTGTTGCACAAGTAGGGTGTGGGGGTAACAAAGATGCAGGTAAGAGTTTTGGAAGTATGTTTTGAGGTAAGGATGGAAGAATCAGTGTGCCAGAGGTGAAAGTAAGTTTTGATAGAACAGATGTGAACTTTGAACAAGGTTGAACGGGTTACCAAAGTTGCACCTCTGCTTCAGATGAATGAGCAACTTGGGTGTTAGTGACGAGAGGACAGAGATTTTGGGGGAAGCCCAAAGAAGGTGGATTTGGCATTCAATTGGAAGTTTTTGCATCTTGATAGAAAAAAAAGAATTGAAAGGAAAACAAAAATATATATATAGTGCCATTGGTGATCTCAGCACTGCCCAAGTGCTTCACAGCCGATGGTGTTCTTTTGCAGTGTACTCACTAAAGTGTAAGAAACGCAGCAACTAATTTATCCACAACAAGTGTTGAACTCTCAGACTGACAGCACAAGCAGAGTTCAGTTGTCAACATATTGATCCTATGCCTGTGCATAACATCACTGAGATGTAGTGTTTACATAGGGAATAGGATCCTCTGAGGTACGCTAATGATCATAATTTAAGAACAGAGGGGAAAAACATTTTTAGGTTTTGTTCTCAGTGCATGTGATACGACAAAGCTGTGTTCATTGAAAAATGAAATGAAAATCGCTTATTGTCACAAGTAGGCTTCAAATGAAGTTACTGTGAAAAGCCCCTAGTCGCCACATTCCAGCGCCTGGTCGGGGAGGCTGGTATGGGAATTGAACCGTGCTGCTAGCCTGCCTTGGCCTGCTTTAAAAGCCAGCGATTTAGCCCAGTGTGCTAAACCAGCCCCTTGTGCTAAACCATTACCCCTCTGTAATTTCCCTGACATCTGAATAGTTGGACCACCTAAGGGCATTATGCACCTGCCATATACAGTGGGACTGGAGTCACATGTAGGCTAGACCATGGCGAAATGGAAGATCATTAATAGGCCAGCTAGAATTTCACAGTAGCTGTTATGATCATTTCTGATTCCAGCTCTAAATTACCATATTTATTGGATGCAATTTTTACAATTTGTCATGGTTCGATTTGAACTAATGGCTTGAGCACAGTACCATAATCACTAGGCTACTGCAATCACTTTTAATCTATTTCTATTGATGTGGTAGCAACATTCGGAGCAGTGATAGTAGAATTAAGCAAAGGCAGTTTTGAGGAGCTGATCATCAAAGAAGAAATATAGATGATTAAATAATATACAGAGTATGGCAGTAGGCACTTTCAGCAGGACAGTCTCCATATTATGGACACCAAGAAAGGCAGATGCAGTAAAAGTAAACAAGCAATCCCATCTTACAGGTAGATTGATCATTATGCAGCTGTGTATTTACGTGACTTCAGTGAGTAAGGAAAATATCTTTTATTTTCTAAAACCAATCAATAAATGCTTCACTGTCACTGGCAAGACTTCATTAAAGATTTTACAGTGAAGCCCTCTTGCACATCCATACCCAGCAAACCTATTTCCTCCGGTTTCCTCCCACAGTCCAAAGATGTGCAGGTTAGGTGGATTGGCCATGTTAAATTGTCCTTGGGTTAGGTGGGGTTACTGGTTTACGGGGATAGGTTGGAGGTGTGGGCTTAAGTTCTTTCCAAGAGCTGGTACAGACTCGATGGGCCGAATGCCCTCCTTCTGCACTTTACATTCTATGAAAAAAAGAGAAGTCATGAACTATATTCTGGGCGGGGGACCCTTTTAAAGCATAAGACCCAACTGTGCCATGATCCTAGATCTCTGGCCTCTCATTAAAGCCTGATTGTACATTCTTAATCTTTTCTATCAACAGCACAATATATATTTATACAAGATAAAGAGGTTTTAATTGTTTGCAATTTCAGCTATTGATACTTTGAAAGACCTGGATGATTGACATCTTTATAGGGCTGTTGTGAAAGGAATTATTTTGAAAGCAGGAAGTTATAAAATAATGACTTACAAAAAACGGTTACACACATTCTGTTGTTACTATAAGGTTTATTGATTTTGTGTAGGGAGTACAGTGGATGAATAGACACGGACATACCTTGGCTTGTGAATAATAATATTTATTAATGTCACAAGTAGGTTTACATTAACACTGCAATGAAATTACTGTGAAAATCCCCTAGTATCCACACTCCGGTGCCTATTTGGGTACACAGAGGGAGAATTCAGAATATCCAATTCACCTAACAAGCACGTCCCTTGTGGGAGAAACCGGAGGAAACCTACACAGACACGGGGTGAAGGTGCAGACTCGCACAGACAGTGACCCAAGCCAGGAATCGAACCAGGGTCCCTGGCGCTATGAAACAACAGTGCTAACACTGCCCTACCGTGCTGCCGTGGAAAGTATGGAGAGAATGAGGGATCATGGAGGAATAGTTGGAAGAGGGACATAGCTTAGCACTGAGGGTATGACGGGTCATGGGGGTGGGCAGAAGGGCATGGTTTGGAATGGAGAGTACAATGGTTTGGTGTGGTTGGGTGAGGGAATAGGAGTAAGTTGGGTCATTACAAGGCATGGATGGGCCATGGGGAGAGTATAGAAGGTTGGGGCTGTGAGGAGCAAGGGCTTTTTATTTTTTTTATTTTATTGTAACTGCAACAAAATCCCAGTGTGCTGAGGTGGACGTTGTCACTCAGCAGCCCTTGTGCTGTCTCCACATTCTTTCCAATTGTGGAGGGCCTGTCTTATATCATCACCCACCTCCATTGGAATTGAACCCGGCACTATAAGACCATAAGACATAGGAGTGGAAGTAAGGCCATTCGGCCCATTGAGTCCACTCCACCATTCAATCATGGCTGATTTCAACTCCATTTACCCGCTCTCCCCATAGCTTTTAATTCCTCGAGAAATCAAGAATTTATCAACTTCTGTCTTAAAGACACTCAATGTCCCGGCCTCCACCGCCCTCTGTGGCAATGAATTCCACAGACCCACCACTCTCTGGCTGAAGAAATTTCTTCTCATCTCTGTTCTAAAGTGACTCCCTTTTATTCTAAGGCAGTGCCCACGGGTCCTAGTCTCCCCTACTAATGGAAACAACTTCCCTACGTCCACCCTATCTAAGCATTTATTATCTTGTAGGTTTCGATTAGATCTCCCCTCAACCTCCTAAACTCCAATGAATATAATCCCAGGATCCTCAGATGTTCATCGTATGTTAGACCTACCATTCCTGGGATCATCCGTGTGAATCTCCGCTGGACCCGCTCCAGTGCCAGTATGTCCTTCCTGAGGTGTGGGGCCCAAAATTGCTCACAGTATTCTAAATGGGGCCTAACCTAATGCTTTATAAAGCTTCAGAAGTACATCCCTGCTTTTATATTCCAAGCCTCTTGAGATAAATGACAACATTGCATTTGCTTTCTTAATTACGGACTCAACCTGCAAGTTTACCTTTAGCGAATCCTGGACTAGGACTCCCAAGTCCATAAGACATAGGAGTGGAAGTAAGGCCATTCGGCCCATCGAGTCCGCTCCACCATTCAATCATGGCTGATTTCAACTCCATTTACCCGCTCTCTCTCCATTGCCCTTAATTCCTCGAGAAATCAAGAATTTATCAACTTCTGTCTTAAAGACACTCAACGTCCCGGCCTCCACCGCCCTCTATGGCAATGAATTACACAGACACACCACTCTCTGGCTGAAGAAATTTCTCCTCATCTCTGTTCTAAAGTGACTCCCTTTTATTCTAAGGCTGTGCCCCCGGGTCCTAGTCTCCCCTGCTAATGGAAACAACTTCCCCACATCCACCCTATCTAAGCCATTCATTATCTTGTAAGTTTCTATTAGATCTCCCCTCAACCTCCTAAACTCCAACGAATACAATCCCAGGATCCTCAGACGTTCATCGTATGTTAGGTCTACCATTCCTGGGATCATCCGTGTGAATCTCCGCTGGACCCGCTCCAGTGCCAGTATGTCCTTCCTGAGGTGTGGGGCCCAAAATTGCTCACAGTATTCTAAACGGGGCCTAACTAATGCTTTATAAAGCTTCAGAAGTACATCCCTGCTTTTATATTCCAAGCCTCTTGAGATGAATGACAACATTGCATTTGCTTTCTTAATTACGGACTCAACCTGTAAGTTTACCTTTAGAGAATCTTGGACTAAGCCTCCCAAGTCCCTTTGCACTTCAGCATTATGAATTTTGTCACCGTTTAGAAAATAGTCCATGCCTCTATTCTTTTTTCCAAAGTGCAAGACCTCGCACTTGCCCACGTTGAATTTCATCAGCCATTTCTTGGACCACTCTCCTAAACTGTCTAAATCTTTCTGCAGCCTCCCCACCTCCTCCATACTACCTGCCCCTCCACCTATCTTTGTATCATCGGCAAACTTAGCCAGAATGCCCCCAGTCCCGTCATCTAGATCGTTAATATATAAAGAGAACAGCTGTGGCCCCAACACTGAACCCTGCGGGACACCACTCGTCACCGGTTGCCATTCCGAAAAAGAACCTTTTATCCCAACTCTCTGCCTTCTGCCTGACAGCCAATCGTCAATCCATGTTAGTACCTTGCCTCGAATACCATGGGCCCTTATTTTACTCAGCAGTCTCCCGTGAGGCACCTTATCAAAGGCCTTTTGGAAGTCAAGATAGATAACATCCATTGGCTCTCCTTGGTCTAACCTATTTGTTATCTCTTCAAAGAACTCCAACAGGTTTGTCAGGCACGACCTCCCCTTACTAAATCCATGCTGACTTGTCCTAAACTGACCCTGCACTTCCAAGAATTTAGAAATCTCATCCTTAACAATGGATTCTAGAATCTTGCCAACAACCGAGGTTAGGCTAATTGGCCTATAATTTTCCATCTTTTTCCTTGTTCCCTTCTTGAACAGGGGGGTTACAACAGCGATTTTCCAATCCTCTGGGACTTTCCCTGACTCCAGTGACTTTTGAAAGATCATAACTAATGCCTCCACTATTTCTTCAGCTATCTCCTTTAGAACTCTAGGATGTAGTCCATCTGGGCCCGGAGATTTATCAATTTTTAGACCTCTTAGTTTCTCTAGCACTTTCTCCTTTGTGATGGCTACCATATTCAACTCTGCCCCCTGACTCTCATTGTTGGGATATTACTCATGTCTTCTACTGTGAAGACTGACGCAAAGTACTTATTTAGTTCCTCAGCTATTTCCTTGTCTCCCATCACTAGATTACCAGCGTCATTTTGGAGCGGCCCAATGTTTACGTTTGTTTTTAATGTATTTAAAGAAACTTTTACTATCATTCCTAATGTTACTGGCTAGCCTACCTTCATAGCAGCAGGGGCTGGTTTAGCTCACTGGGCTAAATCGCTGGCTTTTAAAGCAGACAAAGGCAGGCCAGCAGCACGGTTCAATTCCCGTACCAGCCTCCCATAACAGGCGCCGGAATGTGGCGACTAGGGGCTTTTCATAGTAACTTCATTGAAGCTTTCTCGTGACAAGCGATTTTCATTTTTTCATATTTGATCCTCTCTTTCCTTACTTCTACTTTGTTATCCTCTGTTTGTTTTTGTAGCCTTCCCAATCTTCTGACTTCCCACTACTCTTTGCCACATTATAGGCTTTCTCTTTTGCTTTGATGCATTCCCTGACTTCCTTTGTCAGCCATGGCTGCCTAATCCCCCCTCTGATAACCTTTCTTTTCTTTGGGATGAACTTCTGTACTGTGTCCTCAATTACTCCCAGAAACTGCTGCCATTGCTGTTCTAATGTCTTTCCACTAGGCTCTGCTCCCAGTCGATTTTCGTCAGTTCCTCCCTCATGCCCCTGTAGTTACCTTTATTTAGCTGTAACACCTTTACATCTGATTCTACCTTCTTTCTTACATATTGCAGGACAATTTAACATGGCCAATCCACCTAACCTGCACATCTTTGAACTGTGGGAGGAAACCGGAGGAAACCCACGCAGACATGGGGAGGACATGCAGACTCCGCACAGACAGTGACCCAAGCCGGGAATCGAATCTGGGACCCTGGAGCTGTGAAGCAATAGTGCTAACCACTGTGCTACCGTGCCGTTCCACTTGGGTGCAGTGAACCACGAGTCCTTTAAAAGCTGGCCCAACAGCATGAAAATTTCAGAGGACTAATACCTATCTCCCCCAGGGCAGGAGTGCAGGATGTGAACTTGCAAATTGCACCTTAACCTGCACCGGTGAAAATTAGAGGAACCTAGAATCGGGTTAGGAATGCCAGAATTGGATCCTGGCCACCATTTTTACATCTCCATGGAGTCTCTCCAATCCATGGAGCCTGAAATATCTTTTGCACAAAATATTCTTTTTAAAATATTTTCATTGTAGAAATTTTCATGATAATAAAGTAGCACCACTCCATACAACAAATGCATAAATTACATAAAGGTACAAAGCAAAAATAACAATTAATACTTAACTTCTGAGTTTTAACAAGATCTCGCAAGACGTTGCGATTTGGATCCTGCCCACAAAGTGCAGACTCAGATTTGCAGAGTTAAGTGAGCTTAAAAGTTTACTTAACTCTGCTGATACCAGATCTAACTGACTCCCAGGATTGACCAGCTTCGCCGAGGAGACCCCAGCCAAGTGTTGTTTAGCATTGGCCCCCACAAATGAGGACCAGGTGGAACGGCACTTGCAGGGCCCCCGGACAGTCAGCTTCTAGGCAGGGTGGCACTATGACACTGCTGATGCTACCTGGGCACCTTGGCACTGCCAACCTGGGGCATCACCAGGGTACCCAGGTGGCACTGGCATGGGCACTGGTGCCCAGGTAGCATTTTTCCCGTGCCGGGGATCGGGCCGGGGGGTGCTCTGCCCATATGAGATGGCATGCGGACCCCCCAACAGGTGAGTTGGTCTGGACGTTGCGTTGGAGGGTCGAGTGGAGCTCCTCCGTGCAGGAAATGTAACGGAGTGTGGCCTCAGGGGGGGCCTGCCTCCAAATCCTCAGAGTGGACACCACTACCAGACTCCAGGTAAATTCTGCTGAAGAAAATGGAAGTGCGGCAGTTACAAAGGCCCCCAAACGAGAACCACTACAAGAGCTCGCCTCCATCTGCCCCCATATTGCTTCACAGCACCAAGGTCCCAGGTTGAATCCCAGCATGGGTCACTGGCTGTGTGGAGTCTGCACGTTCTCCCCGTCTCTACGTGGGTTTCCTCCGGGTGCTCTGGTTTCCTCCCACAAGTCCTGAAAGACGTGCTGTTAGGTGAATTGAACATTCTGAATTCTCCCTCAGTGTACCCAAACAGGCAACTATTTGCTTTTCACAGTAACTTCATTGCAATGTTAATGTAAGCCTACTTGTGAGAATCTTTATTAGTAGGAAGGAAATTAAGCGTGGAATTAGGAGGACTAAAAGGGGCCATGAAATGTCTTTAGCAAACATGGTCAAAGAGAATCCCAAGGCTTTTATGCATATATTAGGAGCAAGAGAAAGAGTAGGCCCACTCAAGGACAAAGGAAGGAAGTTATGCATGGGACCACAGAAAGTGAAATACTTAATGAGTACTCTGAATCGGTATTCACCATGGAGAAGGACATGACGGATGTTGAATTCAGGGATAGGTGTGTGAACGCTCTTCAGAATGTCAAAATATCAAAGGAGGAAGTGTTGAGTACCCTTAATTGCATTAAGGTAGACAAGTCCCCAGGGCCGGATGGAATCTATCCCAGGTTACTGCGGGGAACACTGAGAAATAGCTGGGACCGTAACAGATATCTTGATATCCTCTTTAACCACAGAAGAGGTTCCAGAGGATTGCCGAATAGCCAATGTTTTTCCCTAGTTTATGAAAGGAAGCAGTGATAATCCAGCAATTATAGACCAATGAGCCTGACATCAGTGGTGGGGAAGCTTTTGGAAAAGATACTGAGGAACACGATGTATACACATTTGGAGAAAAATGAACTAGCTTGTGTCTGGGAGCATGGTTTTGTATGGTTGTTTCTCACCAACTTGATTGAATTTTTTGGAGAGGTGCCAAAGAAAATTGATGAGGGAAGAGCTATGAATGTAGTTTATATGGACTTTAGTAAGACGTTTGACAAGGTCCCACGTGGCAGGCTGGTACAAAAACTAAAATCACATGGGATTCAGGGTGTGCTGGCTAGATGGATACAGAACTAGCTTGGTTACAGAAGACAGAGAGTAGCAGTGGAAGGGTGTTTTTCAGAATGGAGATCTGTAGCTAGTGGTGTTCCCCAGGGACCTCTGTTTGTATATATAAATAATCTGGAGGAAAATGTGGGTAGTCTTATCAGTAAGTTTGTGGATGACACGAAGATTGGTCGAGTGCTGATAGTGCCTAGGATTGTCTGAGGATATGACAGTATATAGATTGGAGACTTGGGCACAGAAATGGCAGATGGAGTTTAATCCGGACAAATGCGAGGTGATGCATTTGGAGGATCGAATCTATGTATGAATTATACTGAAAATGGCAGAACCCTTAGGAACATTAACATATAGAGGGATCTGGGCATGCAGGTCCACAGTTCCCTAAAAGTGGCGCACAGGTGATTAAGAAGGCATATGGCATGCTTGCCTTCATCAGCCAGGGCATTGAGTGCAAGAGTTGGGAAATCATATTGCAGCTATATAAAAGCTTGGTTAGGTCACATTTGGAGTATTGCGTGCAGTTCTGGTCATCACATTATCAGAAGGACGTGGAAGCTTTGGAGAGAGTTCAAAGAAGGTTCACCAGGATGTTGCATGATCTTGAGGGTGTTGGCTATGAGGAGAGGTTGAATAAACTCGGATTGCTTTCACTGGAAAGAAGGAGGCTGAGGGGGAGACCTGATAAAGGTTTAGAAAATAATGAGAGGCATAGACAGGGTGGATAGTCAGAGGCTTTTTTCAAGGCAGGAAATGTCAATTTCAAGGGGGCACAGGTTCAAGGTGAGAGGGGGAAAGTTTCAGGCAGATGTGCGCAGTAAGTTTTTCACGTAGGGAGTTAGGGCTTCATGATCGGCACAGGCTTGGAGGGCCGAAGAGCCTGTTCCTGTGCTGTACTTTTTTTTGTGCTTTGTTCTATGGCCAGCGGCTCTATTGCCAAAGCTGAGACAAAAGATAACCCCGCCTCATACCCCTATACAACCGCAAGCAACCCAAGCTCAAGGCATTTGTGCGAACATTTACAGTGGGTGCCCTATACGGAAGATATAAAATTCTGCCGGAAACCAAACCTCCCAAAATCTCAAACAGATACCCCCACTCGACCCTCACAAATGCTTTTATGGCATCCATTGAAACAATCACCTTCAGTTCAGGCCCTGGAGAGAGGGAAAGGATGATGTTCAATAATCGACGTATATTGGCCGACATCTGCCGATCCTTGACAAAACCTGTCTGTTCTTCGGAGATCACCCCTGGAAGACAGGGCTCTAATTGCATTGCCAATACTTTAGCCAGCAATTTAGCATCTGCATTCAACAACGAGATAGGCCAACACGACCCACATTCTGTAGGGTCCTTATCATTCTTCAAAATCAAGGAAATCATGGCCTGCACCAGTGTAACCGACAGTAAGACCGGAACAAGGAATCATTAAACATGTCCAATATCAGTGGGATCAACTGCCCCACAAATTGTGGTAAAACCACACCTGGTTCACTAATGTCCTTTAGGGAAGGAAATCTGTCATCCTTACCTGGTCTGGCCTACATGTGACTCCAGATCCACAGCACATGGCTGATTCTTACATGCCGTCTGAAATGGGCTAGCTGTTCTAGGGCAATTAGGGATGGTTAACAAATGCTGGCCAGCCAGCGACATCCAACTCCCATGAATGAAAAGAAAAGCCTCCTGTGAGAATTCCCTGGTACTTATCAAATACCAAGTAGCTGCTATTCAACAATATATCCTCAAATTCATTAATAAGAAGCATCACAGGAGATCAATTTCTGTGCTAGTAAAGTAGCAGCTTTGTTAGAAGTCCAGTCTGCAGATGGAATGGTAACATCATCTGCAGAGGAATCGGCCAGGAATGGACTGTAGACACAATCCCAAGTAAAGAAGCGGGCAATGCATATACGGAGTTGAACAGGAAATATACATGTGGTTTGCAAAGGAAATGAAGAGGAACAATTCACTGTGGTGATCCTCTGTATTTGAAATGAAATGAAAATCGCTTATTGTCACAAGTAGGCTTCAAATGAAGTTACTGTATGTAAATTGCTGTGCAGAAAATCTGAATAATTATCATTCCCCAAAAAATATGAATCTATTTTCCAGACCTCCTTAGTGGTTGATTTTTATGTTTGTACAGTATTCCCATTTGGTTTTGACAACAGGTTAAACTTTTACCCAGATAGTTTTTTCTGAGTTGCATTGCTAGGTGACTTACTGTAAAATCTACAACCCACATCTTGTAGTGTTTTTAATTGCACTCTCACACCTTAGTGATACATTAACAGAACACTGCGAAAATGTGCAAGACTAATCAGTGGTGTACTGGAAGTCAGTACATTGTAGTTAGTCGAGAAAAGGTTTTATTTCTGCATAAACCTTTTGAACCTTTCAAAATCTGATGACAACATTGTCTGGAATTTTGTAGTGTGGTAAGTTCCTCATTTGGTATTTTAAATTTCTGCTAAAATAGTTTACAAGGGCTGTACATGAGGTCCGGCTAACTATCCCGCACATGCTCTGGTCTTGTCCCAAGCCTGTTAGTTTTTGGGTCGTCCTTTGGTACCATGTCGGCGATTCTGAAGATTGAACTGGAGCCCTGTCCTTTGGTGGCCATATTTGGGGTGTCAGACTCACCGGAGCTGCAGACAGGCACGCCGGCCGATGTCCTGGTCTTCACCTCGCTGATTGCGCAGCGTCGGGTTCTGCTGGGGTGGCGGTCCGCATCTCCACCCAATTCTTCGGTGTGGCTGGCAGATCTGCTAAAGTTCTTATACCTCCAGAAAGTTAGCTACACCATGAGGGGGGCAATCGAGGGGTTCTATCGGAGATGGCAGTGTTTTATTGTTTATTTCAAGTGATTAGTCACTGTTAGTTGTTAAATATAATAATCTTTATTGTCACAAGAGTCATGTGAGAGTACCTTTAAGAAATGGGTGTTTATTAAGTAGCTGCAGTGATGTCAGAGTGTGGGTGGAGCTGGGCCGGCTGTCTTTCACTTTCGTTTTTGAGCAGGCAGCTGCACGGTGTGTTTAGTTTAGTTTTGCAGATTGGGAGCTGCATCCAGCAAAACCAGGTGTAATTCTGATTTATTTCTGCATGAAAGGAATGTCTTCAAATCACTTGCTAATTTAAAAGTGATAACTGCTCTCAGTGGAGAATTTAAACCTGATGACTGTGTTGAAGAGGGTATTTGTCTTATGGATGTTGCAAGGAAAGATTAAGGGTTACTTATAGAACATTGTATCTGTGGGGATGATTAATGTTGATAGTTGTTAAGATGTTTACTGTGGGTTTATAAAGTGTTAACTGGTTTCATAAATAAACATTGTTTTAATTTAAAAGTACTTTAGCTCTCTGTTTGCATCACACCTGTAGAGTAGGCCCTTGTACTCCCCATAATCACAATCTATTAAAGGTTGTGGGTCAGGTGAACTCCATGATACACTTTGGAGTTCTCTAAACCCTGGCCCATAATACAAGTAGGTTTACATTAACACTGCAATGAAATTATTTTGAAAAGCCCCTAGTCGTCACATTCCAGCACCTGTTCGGGTACACAGAGGGAGAATTCAGAATGTCCAATTCATCTAACAGCACGTCTTTCGAGACTTGTGGGAGGAAACCGGAGCACCCGGAAGAAACCCACGCAGACACGAGGAGAACGTGCAGACTCCGCACAGACAGTGACCCAAGCCAGGAATCGAACTTGGGACCCAGGTGCTGTGAAGCCACAGTGCTAATTCCTGTGCTACCGTGCCATCAGGGAGAGGTGGATGGGGAGGAGGGGAGGGGGAGGGGGGGGTGAACATTTAGGTTTAGTAAGAGGTTGTTCCAGTGTTAGTTTTGTTAAGGTTGATGTATGTAAATTTGTTTACTTTTTCTACTTTCTATTTTATAAATTGAAAAATGTGAATAAAAATATATTTTTAGAGGACGACATACAGGGCCTGGTGGTGAAGACGGAGACGCAGGAGGCACATCAGAAACGATGTGTGGAAAGGTTGGAGGCACTGGAAAACAACGCAAGGAGGAACAACCTGAGGATTCTTCCTGAAGGTGTGGAGGGAGCGGACGTCGGGGCATATGTGAGCACGATGCTGCACTCGTTAATGGGAGCGGAGACCCCGGCGGGTCCGTTGGAGGTGGAGGGAGCATACCGAGTGATGGCGCGAGGACCGAGAGCAGGAGAAATTCCCAGAGCCATAGTGGTGAGATTCCTCCGTTTTAAGGATAGAGAAATGGTCCTTAGATGGGCGAAGAAAACTCGGAGCAGTAAATGGGAGAACGCGGTGATCCGCGTTTATCAAGACTGGAGTGCGGAGGTGGCGAGAAGGAGGGCGAGCTTTAATCGGGCCAAGGCGGTGCTTCATAAAAAGAAGATAAAATTTGGAATGCTGCAACCGGCAAGACTGTGGGTCACATATCGAGGGAGGCACCACTACTTTGAGATGGCGGATGAAGCGTGGACTTTTATTGTGGAAGAAAAACTGGAATGAGTGGGTTATTAAAAAGAACGTTTGAACAAAGTGGTGGGACGAATGTGGGGGGCAAAGAGGGGGGTTAAAAAGGGGGGAAAGAGGAGTTTTATGTACTAATCCTGCGATGTGGTAACTTTTCTCTCTCCCACAGGTGGTGATGGTGGGAGGAGGGGAGGTGGAGGAGATGGGGCGTTGGCCATTGGGGGCGGGGCCAAGGGAGAAGCGCGGGCTTGGTTCCCGCGCTATGATAATCATGGCGGGAATAGAGAAGCAGGAAGGAGGGGGCGTCGCACGGTGCGAGCCGAGGTCACGGGGGGAAGCCGAGGTCGGCCAGAGTTTGCTGACTTCTGGGAGCAACATGGGGGGAGTAATTACGCTAGCGGGGGATCTAGCGGGGGGGTGGGAGGGGGGAATTACTGGGTTGCTGCTGCTGGGGAGAGGGGGGAGCTGGTATGGGGGAGGATGGGCGGGGGGGCACCGCCTGGGGGAGATACAGCTGCGTGGGAACTGGGTGAGGAGCTGGAAAAAGGTGATGGCTAATCGACAAGGGGGGGGTAGGAAGCACCCCAACTCGGCTGATCACGTGGAACGTGAGAGGGCTGAACGGGCCGATAAAGAGGGCACGGGTACTCGCACACCTTAAGAAACTTAAGGCAGATGTGGTTATGTTACAGGAAACGCACCTGAAACTGATAGACCAGGTTAGGCTACGCAAAGGATGGGTGGGGCAGGTGTTCCATTCGGGGCTAGATGCGAAAAACAGGGGGGTGGCTATATTAGTGGGGAAGCGGGTAATGTTCGAGGCAAAGACTATAGTGGCGGATAACGGGGGCAGATACGTGATGGTGAGTGGCAAACTACAGGGGGAGACGGTGGTTTTGGTAAACGTATATGCCCCGAACTGGGATGATGCCAATTTTATGAGGCGGATGCTAGGACGCATTCGGACCTAGAGATGGGAAAGCTGATAATGGGGGGAGATTTTAATACGGTGTTGGAACCAGGGCTGGATAGGTCGAAGTCCAGGACTGGAAGGAGGCCGGCAGCAGCCAAGGTACTTAAAGATTTTATGGAGCAGATGGGAGGTGTAGACCCGTGGAGATTTAGCAGACTAGGAGTAAGGAGTTCTCGTTTTTCTCCTATGTCCATAAAGTCTACTCGCGAATAGACTTTTTTGTGCTGGGTAGGGCATTGATCCCGAAGGTGAGGGGAACGGAGTATACGGCTATAGCCATTTCGGATCACGCTCCACACTGGGTGGACTTGGAGTTAGGGGAGGAAACAGGAGGGCGCCCACCCTGGAGAATGGACATGGGACTAATGGCAGATGAGGGGGTGTGTCTAAGGGTGAGGGGGTGCATTGAAAAGTACTTGGAACTCAATGATAATGGGGAGGTCCAGGTGGGAGTGGTCTGGGAGGCGTTGAAGGCGGTGGTTAGAGGGGAGCTGATATCAATAAGGGCACATAAAGGGAAGCAGGAGAGTAAGGAACGGGAGCGGTTGCTGCAAGAACTTTTGAGGGTGGACAGACAATATGCGGAAGCACCGGAGGAGGGACTGTACAGGGAAAGGCAAAGGCTACATGTAGAATTTGACTTGCTGACTACGTGCACTGCAGAGGCACAATGGAGGAAGGCACAGGGTGTACAGTACGAATATGGGGAGAAGGCGAGCAGGTTGCTGGCACACCAATTGAGGAAAAGGGGAGCAGCGAGGGAAATAGGGGGAGTGAGGGATGAGGAAGGAGAGATGGAGCGGGGAGCGGAGAGAGTGAATGGAGTGTTCAAGACATTTTATAAAAAATTATATGAAGCTCAACCCCCGGATGGGAGGGAGAGAATGATGGGCTTCTTGGATCGGCTGGAATTTCCCAAGGTGGAAGAGCAGGAAAGGGTGGGACTGGGAGCACAGATCGAGGTAGAAGAAGTGGTGAAAGGAATTAGGAGCATGCAGGCGGGAAAGGCCCCGGGACAGGATGGATTCCCAGTCGAATTCTATAGAAAATATGTGGACTTGCTCGCCCCGGTACTGACGAGGACCTTTAATGAGGCAAAGGAAAGGGGACAACTGCCCCCGACTATGTCTGAAGCAACGATATCGCTTCTCTTAAAGAAGGAAAAGGACCCGCTACAATGTGGGTCGTATAGACCTATTTCCCTCCTAAATGTAGATGCCAAGATCCTGGCCAAGGTAATGGCAATGAGAATAGAGGAATGTGTCCCGGGGTGGTCCACGAGGACCAAACTGGGTTTATGAAGGGGAGACAGCTGAACACGAATATACGGAGGTCGTTAGGGGTAATGATGATGGCCCCACCAGAGGGAGAAACGGAGATAGTAGTGGCGATGGATGCCGAGAAAGCATTTGATAGAGTGGAGTGGAATTATTTGTGGGAGGTGTTGAGGAGATTTGGTTTTGGAGAGGGGTATGTTAGATGGGTGCAGCTGTTGTATAGGGCCCCAGTGGCGAGCGTGGTCACGAATGGACGGGGATCTGCATATTTTCGGCTCCATAGAGGGACAAGGCAGGGATGCCCTCTGTCCCCATTATTATTTGCACTGGCGATTGAGCCCCTGGCGATAGCGTTGAGGGGTTCCAAGAAGTGGAGGGGAGTACTTAGGGGAGGAGAAGAACACCGGTTATCTTTGTATGCGGACGATTTGCTACTATACGTGGCAGACCCGGCGGAGGGGATGCCAGAAATAATGCGGATACTTGGGGAGTTTGGGGATTTTTCAGGGTATAAATTGAACATGGGGAAAAGTGAGTTGTTTGTGGCGCATCCAGGGGAGCAGAGTAGAGAAATAGAGGACCTACCGTTGAGGAAGGTAACAAGGGACTTTCGTTACCTGGGGATCCAGATAGCTAAGAATTGGGGCACATTGCATAGGTTAAATTTAACGCGGTTGGTGGAATAGATGGAGGAGGATTTCAAGAGATGGGATATGGTATCCCTGTCACTGGCAGGGAGGGTGCAGGCGGTTAAGATGGTGTCCTCCCGAGATTCTCTTTGTGTTTCAGTGCCTCCCGGTGGTGATCACGAAGGCTTTTTTTAAAAGGATTGAAAAGAGCATCATGGGTTTTGTGTGGGCCGGGAAGACCCCGAGAGTGAGGAAGGGATTCCTTACAGCGTAGCAGGGATAGGGGGGGGCTGGCACTACCGAGCCTAAGTGAGTATTATTGGGCCGCTAATATTTCAATGGTGAGTAAGTGGATGGGAGAGGAGGAGGGAGCGGCGTGGAAGAGATTAGAGAGGGCGTCCTGTAGGGGGACTAGCCTACAGGCTATGGTGACAGCCCCATTGCCGTTCTCACCGAGGAACTACACCACAAGCCCGGTGGTGGTGGCTACACTGAAGATTTGGGGACAGTGGAGACGGCATAGGGGAAAGACTGGAGCCTTGGGGGGGTCCCCGATAAGAAACAATCATAGGTTTGCCCCGGGGGGAATGGATGGGGGATATGGAATGTGGCAAAGAGCAGGAATAACGCAACTGAAAGATCTGTTTTGTGGATGGGAAGTTCGCGAGTCTGGGAGCGCTGACCGAGAAATATGGGTTGCCCCAAGGGAATGCATTCAGGTACATGCAACTGAGGGCTTTTGCGAGGCAACAGGTGAGGGAATTCCCGCAGTTCCCGACACAAGAGGTGCAGGACAGAGTGATCTCAAAGACATGGGTGGGGGATGGTAAGGTGTCAGATATATATAGGGAAATGAGGGACGAAGGGAGACTATGGTAGATGAACTAAAAGGGAAATGGGAAGAAGAGCTGGGGGAGGAGATCGAGGAGGGGCTGTGGGCAGATGCCCTAAGCAGGGTAAACTCGTCGTCCTCGTGTGCCAGGCTAAGCCTGATTCAGTTTAAGGTATTACACAGGGCGCATATGACTGGAGCACGGCTCAGTAAATTTTTTGGGGTGGAGGATAGGTGTGCGAGGTGCTCGAGAAGCCCAGCGAATCATACCCATATGTTTTGGTCATGCCCGGCATTCTACAGGGGTTTTGGATGGGGGTGACAAAGGTGCTTTCAAAAGTAGTAGGAGTCCGGGTCGAACCAAGCTGGGGGTTGGCTATATTTGGGGTTGCACAAGAGCCGGGAGTGCAGGAGGCGAGAGAGGCCGATGTTTTGGCCTTTGCGTCCCTAGTAGCCCGGCGCAGGATATTGTTCATGTGGAAAGAAGCCAAGCCCCCGGGTGTGGAGACCTGGATAAATGACATGGCAGGGTTTATAAAGCTAGAGCGGATTAATTTCGTTCTAAGGGGGTCGGCTCAAGGGTTCACCAGGCGGTGGCAACCGTTCGTCGAATACCTCGCAGAAAGATAGACGGAATGGAAAAAAGAAGGCAGCAGCAGCAGCCCAGGATTGGGGGGGAGGGGGGGGAGGAGGAACCAGAAGGACTCTCAGGGGTTGTTAATATATACTGTATAGTATGTATAGGTCGTTGCTACAGATAATTATATATTGGACTGTTAAATTATATTTTTGGAGAGTGTTTACTTGTGACAAGGCAGTTGCCAATTAGGGCTAGTTTTCATTTTTGTTATTTATTATTTATTCATTTTTTGTTTATAAAATAGGGTCATTGTTATTTGTGTTGTTATAATATTGTGTAAAGGATGCACAATGTACTGTGTTGGTTGACCAAAAATTTTCAATAAAATATTTAATAAAAAAATATATATATATTTTTTAAAAATAGTTTATAAGGCATATGAGATTGCCAAATGCTTGATCCACCATGTTCCCAGAGTTTTTTAATATTTGTTCTCGGGAAGTAAGTGTCTCTGGCATTTATTACACATCCCTCCTTGCCCTTGTGAAAGTGGTGGTGAACCACCTTGCACAGTGCAACCTGCATGGTGTGGATACACTCACAGTGCTGTTAGAAAAAGAGCTCTAGGATTTTGACCCAGAGACAGTGATGAAACGGCGATATATTTCCCTGTCAAGATGGGGAGTGACTTGGAGGGGAACTTTCAGATGGTGCTGAACATCCTTCTGCCGCCTTTGTCCTTTTTGATGGTAGGTTTGGAAGGTTTTGATGATGCAGCCTTGACGATTTACTATAATCCCTCTTGTGGATGGTACACGCTGCTGCCATTGTGTGCCAGTAGTGGAGAGTGAATGTTTAAGGTGGTGAATTGGGTGCTAATCATTTGGGTTAATTTGTCTTGGGTGGTGTCAAGCTTCTTGAATGTAGTTGGAGCTGCATTCATCTAGCCAAATGGAGAGTATTCCATCACATTCCTGACCTGTACCTTGCAAATGGTGAACATGCTTTGGGGAATCAGGAAGTGAATTACTAACCTTAGAATCCCCAACCACTGCCTTGTTCCTGTAACCATAATATCTACTTGACTGGTCCAGTTGAATTTCTGGTCAATGGTGTTGATGTTTAGATTTAGCAATGGGGGTACCATTGTATGTCAAGGCAACGTGGTTAGATACTCTCTTGTTAGAGCTGGTTATTGCCGAACATTTGTGTGGTACAAATGTTACTTTACACTTATCAGCTCAAAAGTTTAAATGTTTTCAAGATTTGCTCCATGCAGGCACAACCTGCTTTATTACCTGAAGAGGTGAGAACACTGCAACCATCAGAGTAACCCCATTTCTGACCTTATTCTGAAGCAGCTGAAGATGTTTGCGTCTCCAGGACACTGCCCTGAGGAACTCCTGCAGTGATGCCCTGGGACTGAATGATCTCCAACAACTACAATGTGTTCCTTTGTTTTAGGAATGACTTGAGCCACTCAAATATTTGCCCTGATTGCCACTCATTATTACAATTTTGCTAGATCTCCTTGATGCCACACTCCGTCAAATGTTGCCTTGATATTAAGGGCAGTCACTCTCGCGTCACCTCAGAAATTCTTTGTCTATGTTTGGACTAAGGGTGTAATTAGTCTGGAGCTGGCTGGGGGTGGCAGAACCCAAACTGAGCTTCGATGAGCAGGTTATTGGGGAGTAAGTGCCGCTTGATAGCACTGTTGATGACTCCTCCCATACTTTTACTGATGGTCGAGAGGATGCTGATAGGGCAGTAATTGCCCAATTGGATTTATCCTGCTTTTAGTGGACACCTGAATTTTCCACTTTGTTGGGTATACGTCCATCTTTGCAGCTGTACTGCAAAATCATGGTTAGGGGAACAGCTACTTCTGGAGCACAGGTTCTGGGCAGCACGGTAGCACAAGTGGATAGCACTGTGGCTTCACAGCGCCAGGGTCCCAGGTTCGATTCCCCACTGGGTCACTGTCTGTGCGGAGTCTGCACGTTCTCCCTGTGTCTGCGTGGGTTTCCTCCGGGTGCTCTGGTTTCCTCCCACAGTCCAAATATGTGCAGGTTAGGTGGATTGGCCATGATAAATTGCCCTTAGTGACCAAAAAAGGATAGGAGGGGTTATTGGGTTATGAGGAAGTGTGGAAGTGAGGGTTTAAGTGGGTCTGTGCAGACTCGATGGGCCGAATGGCCTCCTTCTGCTCTGTATGTTCTATGATATTTGCCTTTGCTGTATCTGATGTGCTTGGCAGTTTTTTGATTCCACATGGAAGAATCAAATTGATTGAAGACCAGAATCTGTGATGCTGAGCATCTCAGGAGGCTGAAATGGGTCATTTACTCGATGCTTCTGAACGATGAGAGTTGAAAACCTATCTTTACTCACTGCCCATTCCTGGTTGCCCTTGAGAAGATGGTCGTAACCTTTTGTCTTGAACTGAATGACGACTAATTTTAATTATTTTTTTTAATAAATATTTTATTGAAAATTTTTGGTCAACCAACACAGTACATTGTGTATCCTTTACACAATATTATAACAACACAAATAACAATGACCTATTTTATAAACAAAAAATGAATAAATAATAAATAACAAAAATGAAAACTAACCCTAATTGGCAACTGCCTTATCACAAGTAACACTCTCCAAAAATATAATTTAACAGTCCAATATATAATTATCTGTCGCAACGACCTATACATATTATACAGTATATATTAACAACCCTGAGAGTCCTTCTGGTTCCTCCTCCCCCCCCCCCCCCCCCCCCGATCCTGGGCTGCTGCTGCTGCCTTCTTTTTTCCATTCCATCTATCTTTCTGCGAGGTATTCGACGAACGGTTGCCACCGCCTGGTGAACCCTTGAGCCGACCCCCTTAGAACGAACTTAATCCGCTCTAGCTTTATAAACCCTGCCATGTCATTTATCCAGGTCTCCACACCCGGGGGCTTGGCTTCTTTCCACATTAACAATATCCTGCGCCGGGCTACTAGGGACGCAAAGGCCAAAACATCGGCCTCTCTCGCCTCCTGCACTCCCGGCTCTTGTGCAACCCCAAATATAGCCAACCCCCAGCTTGGTTCGACCCGGACCCCCACTACTTTTGAAAGCACCTTTGACACCCCCATCCAAAACCCCTGTAGTGCCGGGCATGACCAAAACATATGGGTATGATTCGCTGGGCTTCTCGAGCACCTCGCACACCTATCCTCCACCCCAAAAAATTTACTGAGCCGTGCTCCAGTCATATGCGCCCTGTGTAATACCTTAAACTGAATCAGACTTAGCCTGGCACACGAGGACGACGAGTTTACCCTGCTTAGGGCATCTGCCCACAGCCCCTCCTCGATCTCCTCCCCCAGCTCTTCTTCCCATTTCCCTTTTAGTTCATCTACCATAGTCTCCCCTTCGTCCCTCATTTCCCTATATATATCTGACACCTTACCATCCCCCACCCATGTCTTTGAGATCACTCTGTCCTGCACCTCTTGTGTCGGGAGCTGCGGGAATTCCCTCACCTGTTGCCTCGCAAAAGCCCTCAGTTGCATATGCCTGAATGCATTCCCTTGGGGCAACCCATATTTCTCGGTCAGCGCTCCCAGACTCGCGAACTTCCCATCCACAAACAGATCTTTCAGTTGCGTTATTCCTGCTCTTTGCCACATTCCATATCCCCCATCCATTCCCCCCGGGGCAAACCTATGGTTGTTTCTTATCGGGGACCCCCCAAGGCTCTAGTCTTTCCCCTATGCCGTCTCCACTGTCCCCAAATCTTCAGTGTAGCCACCACCACCGGGCTTGTGGTGTAGTTCCTCGGTGAGAACGGCAATGGGGCTGTCACCATAGCCTGTAGGCTAGTCCCCCTACAGGACGCCCTCTCTAATCTCTTCCACGCCGCTCCCTCCTCCTCTCCCATCCACTTACTCACCATTGAAATATTAGCAGCCCAATAATACTCACTTAGGCTCGGTAGTGCCAGCCCCCCCTATCCCTGCTACGCTGTAAGAATCCCTTCCTCACTCTCGGGGTCTTCCCGGCCCACACAAAACCCATGATGCTCTTTTCAATCCTTTTAAAAAAAGCCTTCGTGATCACCACCGGGAGGCACTGAAACACAAAGAGGAATCTCGGGAGGACCACCATCTTAACCGCCTGCACCCTCCCTGCCAGTGACAGGGATACCATATCCCATCTCTTGAAATCCTCCTCCATTTGTTCCACCAACCGCGTTAAATTTAACCTATGCAATGTGTCCCAATTCTTGGCTATCTGGATCCCCAGGTAACGAAAGTCCCTTGTTACCTTCCTCAACGGTAGGTCCTCTATTTCTCTACTCTGCTCCCCTGGATGCACCACAAACAACTCACTTTTCCCCATGTTCAATTTATACCCTGAAAAATCCCCAAACTCCCCAAGTATCCGCATTATTTCTGGCATCCCCTCCGCCGGGTCTGCCACGTATAGTAGCAAATCGTCCGCATACAAAGATACCCGGTGTTCTTCTCCTCCTCTAAGTACTCCCCTCCACTTCTTGGAACCCCTCAACGCTATCGCCAGGGGCTCAATCGCCAGTGCAAACAATAATGGGGACAGAGGGCATCCCTGCCTTGTCCCTCTATGGAGCCGAAAATATGCAGATCCCCGTCCATTCGTGACCACGCTCGCCACTGGGGCCCTATACAACAGCTGCACCCATCTAACATACCCCTCTCCAAAACCAAATCTCCTCAACACCTCCCACAAATAATCCCACTCCACTCTATCAAATGCTTTCTCGGCATCCATCGCCACTACTATCTCCGTTTCTCCCTCTGGTGGGGCCATCATCATTACCCCTAACGACCTCCGTATATTCGTGTTCAGCTGTCTCCCCTTCACAAACCCAGTTTGGTCCTCGTGGACCACCCCCGGGACACATTCCTCTATTCTCATTGCCATTACCTTGGCCAGGATCTTGGCATCTACATTTAGGAGGGAAATAGGTCTATACGACCCGCATTGTAGCGGGTCCTTTTCCTTCTTTAAGAGAAGCGATATCGTTGCTTCAGACATAGTCGGGGGCAGTTGTCCCCTTTCCTTTGCCTCATTAAAGGTCCTCGTCAATACCGGGGCGAGCAAGTCCACATATTTTCTATAGAATTCGACTGGGAATCCATCCGGTCCCGGGGCCTTTCCCGCCTGCATGCTCCTAATTCCTTTCGCCACTTCTTCTACCTCGATCTGTGCTCCCAGTCCCACCCTTTCCTGCTCTTCCACCTTGGGAAATTCCAGCCGATCCAAGAAGCCCATCATTCTCTCCCTCCCATCCGGGGGTTGAGCTTCATATAATTTTTTATAAAATGTCTTGAACACTCCATTCACTCTCTCCGCTCCCCGCTCCATCTCTCCTTCCTCATCCCTCACTCCCCCTATTTCCCTCGCTGCTCCCCTTTTCCTCAATTGGTGTGCCAGCAACCTGCTCGCCTTCTCCCCATATTCGTACTGTACACCCTGTGCCTTCCTCCATTGTGCCTCTGCAGTGCACGTAGTCAGCAAGTCAAATTCTACATGTAGCCTTTGCCTTTCCCTGTACAGTCCCTCCTCCGGTGCTTCCGCATATTGTCTGTCCACCCTCAAAAGTTCTTGCAGCAACCGCTCCCAATCCTTACTCTCCTGCTTCCCTTTATGTGCCCTTTTTGATATCAGCTCCCCTCTAACCACTGCCTTCAACGCCTCCCAGACCACTCCCACCTGGACCTCCCCATTATCATTGAGTTCCAAGTACTTTTCAATGCACCCCCTCACCCTTAGACACACACCCTCATCTGCCATTAGTCCCATGTCCATTCTCCAGGGTGGGCGCCCTCCTGTTTCCTCCCCTATCTCCAAGTCTACCCAGTATGGAGCGTGATCCGAAATGGCAATAGCCGTATACTCCGTTCCCCTCACCTTCGGGATCAACGCCCTTCCCAGCACAAAAAAGTCTATTCGCGATGAGACTTTATGGACATAGGAGAAAAACGAGAACTCCTTACTCCTAGGTCTGCTAAATCTCCACGGGTCTACACCTCCCATCTGCTCCATAAAATCTTTAAGTACCTTGGCTGCTGCCGGCCTCCTTCCAGTCCTGGACTTCGACCTATCCAGCCCTGGTTCCAACACCGTATTAAAATCTCCCCCCATTATCAGCTTTCCCATCTCTAGGTCCGGAATGCGTCCTAGCATCCGCCTCATAAAATTGGCATCATCCCAGTTCGGGGCATATACGTTTACCAAAACCACCGTCTCCCCCTGTAGTTTGCCACTCACCATCACGTATCTGCCCCCGTTATCCGCCACTATAGTCTTTGCCTCGAACATTACCCGCTTCCCCACTAATATAGCCACCCCCTTGTTTTTCGCATCTAGCCCCGAATGGAACACCTGCCCCACCCATCCTTTGCGTAGCCTAACCTGGTCTATCAGTTTCAGGTGCGTTTCCTGTAACATAACCACATCTGCCTTAAGTTTCTTAAGGTGTGCGAGTACCCGTGCCCTCTTTATCGGCCCGTTCAGCCCTCTCACGTTCCACGTGATCAGCCGGGTTGGGGGGCTGCCTACCCCCCCCCCTTGTCGATTAGCCATCCCCTTTTTCCAGCTCCTCACCCGGTTCCCACGCAGCTGTATCTCCCCCAGGCGGTGCCCCCCCGCCCATCCCCTCCCATACCAGCTCCCCCCTCTCCCCAGCAGCAGCAACCCAGTAATTCCCCCCTCCCACCCCCCCCCGCTAGATCCCCCGCTAGCGTAATTACTCCCCCCATGTTGCTCCCAGAAGTCAGCAAACTCTGGCCGACCTCGGCTTCCCCCCGTGACCTCGGCTCGCACCGTGCGACGCCCCCTCCTTCCTGCTTCTCTATTCCCGCCATGATTATCATAGCGCGGGAACCAAGCCCGCGCTTCTCCCTTGGCCCCGCCCCCAATGGCCAACGCCCCATCTCCTCCACCTCCCCTCCTCCCCCCATCACCACCTGTGGAAGAGAGAAAAGTTACCACATCGCAGGATTAGTACATAAAACTCCTCTTTCCCCCCTTTTTAACCCCCCTCTTCGCCCCCCACATTCGCCCCACCACTTTGTTCAAACGTTCTTTTTAATAACCCGCTCATTCCAGTTTTTCTTCCACAATAAAAGTCCACGCTTCATCCGCCGTCTCAAAGTAGTGGTGCCTCCCTCGATATGTGACCCACAGTCTTGCCGGTTGCAGCATTCCAAATTTTATCTTCTTTTTATGAAGCACCGCCTTGGCCCGATTAAAGCTCGCCCTCCTTCTCGCCACCTCCGCACTCCAGTCTTGATAAACGCGGATCACCGCGTTCTCCCATTTACTGCTCCAAGTTTTCTTTGCCCATCTAAGGACCATTTCTCTATCCTTAAAACGGAGGAATCTCACCACTATGGCTCTGGGAATTTCTCCTGCTCTCGGTCCTCGCGCCATCACTCGGTATGCTCCCTCCACCTCCAACGGACCCGCCGGGGCCTCCGCTCCCATTAACGAGTGCAGCATCGTGCTCACATATGCCCCGACGTCCGCTCCCTCCGCACCTTCAGGAAGACCAAGAATCCTCAGGTTGTTCCTCCTTGCGTTGTTCTCCAGTGCCTCCAACCTTTCCACACATCGTTTCTGATGTGCCTCATGCGTCTCCGTCTTCACCACCAGGCCCTGTATGTCGTCCTCATTCTCGGCTGCCTTTGCCTTCACGACCCGAAGCTCCCGCTCCTGGGTCTTTTGTTCCTCCTTTAGCCCTTCGATTGCCTGTAGTATCGGGGCCAACAGCTCTTTCTTCATTTCCTTTTTGAGCTCTTCCACACAGCATTTCAAGAACTCTTGTTGTTCAGGGCCCCATGTTAAACTGCCACCTTCCGACGCCATCTTGGTTTTTGCTTGCCTTCCTTGCCGCTGTTCTAAAGGATCCACTGCAATCCGGCCACTTTCTCCTCCTCTTTTCATCCATATCCAGGGGGATTCCCTTCTGGTTTACCGCAGTGTTTTTAGCCATCAAAATTGCCGTTGGGGCTCCTATCAAGAGCCCAAAAGTCCGTTTCACCGGAAGCTGCCGAAACGTGCGACTCAGCTGGTCATCGCCGCACCCGGAAGTCGACTAATTTTAATTATGATCACAACATAATTACAGATGAGGAAAGGACATTTGGCTTTTTTTCATTCATCCATCCAGAATTATCTTCATATTCTCCCTTACCAATCATACCATCAAATTGTTTCTGAGATGATTTCCTCCACTACTGTACCTGAAGGTTTAGCCCACAAGTTGATTTTTCTTTCTGCGAAGGAATAAATCCTGAAATCTGTCCTAAATGTACCTTCTCATATATGATCCTGTGTCGCCTTATTCTGCTCATGCACTTCAATTTACAGAAAAATTCTGATTTAACATTCTATACTTTCATTCTCAGTTATCTGTTTTCAAAGTTGAAATGGCCAAGTCTTTCTGAATAACACAAATCTTTTAACTGGGTTATCAGTCTGTGACACTTCTCTGCATTGCTTCTAGCAGTTGATTGTCTCACTACTTTCTTGGTAACCAGAAATAGAAACAGTATTCAAGGTGCAGTTTGACTAGAACTCCAAAATGTTATGCTCTTTGACTTCTATTCTACTGTATTAGCTGTGTAGTTCATCATTCTACTGCCTTCATTTCTTGGATATGTTGCACCTTGAATGCACTAAGACTCCTTTGTCCCTTTCTCTCTCATCTTTGGCAACTCCAACATCATTCCTGGCTTACGTTCATTTTCTTTATTTCTTTGTGTACTAATTTATATTTGTCTGCATTCAAGTTAAGAAGTAGGAGCAGAATAGGCTAGTTAGCACCCCTCCGCTCCCCCGTCCTCAACCTTCTCACAACATTTAGTAATATACTTGTTACACTTTTACATTAACTCCACTTTTGATCCTATCCCCCATATCCCTTTATTCCCTTAGTGCTTGAAGGGTCGGGTGCTTGAGTTGTTTGGAGGTTTAAGGACTCCCTCCGACGCCTCAACGTAACCTCCGTACTTTCCCAACAAAGTCTCTCAATGTGTTTGATGCCTTCCTGATTGAAGCTTTTCCATTCTGGTCAGGTACAAGCCAGGGTTGCCCATGAGTCAATGTTTGACCTCTTCAGGGTTGCTCTGAGGACATCCTTAAAGTGTTTGTGTTGTCCTCCTGGAAGTCTCCTATTGCAACCAAGTTCTGAGTAGAGTAGTTGCTTTGGGAGTCTGATGTCGGGCATATGAACAACACTTTCTCCCTGCGGTTGTGTGATTAGCTCCTCAATTCTGGGCCAGTTGACACAGGAGCAGGCGCAATGACTGAACAGCCATTGCCCTCGGGTAGAGAATTCCAAAGGTTCACATGTCTCTGAAGAAATATCTCCTCATCTCAGTCTTAAATGGCCACCCTTATCCTGAAACTATGACTCATAGTTCTAGATTGCAGCTCTCAGCGTCTACCATGTCAAACTTTCTGAAGGTTTCATGCACTTTTCAGTAATATCGGGGGTGATTCGCCGAGTCCCATGCCGGGCCGGAGAATCGGCGCAACCGCGCCCCGACGCCGGTGCGCAATTCCCCGAGGTGCGGAGAATCGGCGCCGTTTGGCGCGGCGCTGGCCGCTGGAATTGGCGGGGCTGCTGATTCTCCGGTCCGGATGGGCCGAGCGGCCGCGCGGATATGACAGAGTCCCGCCCGTGCTGTTCACCCCTGGTCGCTGCTGGCGGGAACTCTGCGCGAACAGTCAGGGGGGTTGTCTGTGGGGATGAGGGGGGCGCCTTCACCGGGGGGTGCCTCCGATGGGGTCTGGCCCGTGATCGGGGCCTGTCGATCGGTGGGCTGTCCTCTTCCCCCGCCCCTGGACCTACTTCCCAGCGCGGCCGACCCCTGAACACCGACGCCATGTTGAGTCTGGGCGCTAAAGAAGTCCCTCGCACATGCGCAGGTTGGCGCGGCCCAACTGCACATGCGAGGGTTGGCGCGGCGCCCATTTGGCATCGGGAAAGGAGGCTGGAGCGGCGTGAACCGCTTCAGCACCGTGCTGGCCCCCTGTGGGGGACAGAATAGGTCGTACCCGGGTCCGGTCTGCGCCGTCGTGAAACGCGACGACGTTCACAACAGCACGAACAATTGGGCTCCATTTGGGAGAATTCACCCCCAAAATCTCACTCTGTAAACTCCAGAAATATCAGCCCATTCAACTTGATCCCTCCTCAGAGGAGAGACCTATATTCCAGAAATCAATGTAGTGAACCTTATTGCAACCACTTTAAGGAACTATATTCTTGCTTAGATAAGGAGTCCAAAATTGTGCACAATACACCGGGTGTGGTCTCACTAAAGTCCTATATAATTGCATAATAATAAAATCAAAATACTGCAGATGCTGGAAATTTTTAATAAAAACAAAGTGCCAGAAAACTGGCAGAATCTGAGGAGAGAGTAACAAAGTTTAACGTTTCAAGTCAAATATGACTTTTATTCAATTCTGAAGATGTCATATTCAACAGCAAATATAATTGCAGCAAGACTTCTTTATTCTCATATTCTATCCCCCTTGTTTTTGTGTGTGCCAAATCACTCTGAATCCCAATATTTACTCATCATTTATCCCTTTTTTAAATATTCCATTTTACTTTTAAAGGGATAATTCCACACCTCTCTGCATTATACTCTGTCTGCCATCTTTTTTTTCTTCTTTTGTATTATTTTAATTCCAGGGGTGCACGCAGGGGAAAGGGGAGGAGGGAGAGGGAGGGCGAGGGAAAGGATAGGGAGTGCTGAAGGCACTTTGAGAATACCATCGATGATTTAACTGGTTGGACTTGTTACATTTTGCTGCTGAGTTACCGATGCTTGCTCATGGGTACATCTTTGTGGGTCGCCTGCAGTATAATTAGGTCAATAATCAGCACCGTTCAGAGATCACAGAATCATTTCACTGAACAAGATCTTCTCGGTGACAATACCTTCTCTTTGTGATCCTTGAATGCGATGGATATTTCCATTATTAAATGTGAGTCTTGGAACCTCATCAAACAGAAATCTCCCCTTCTCACTGCTGAAAGCTCCCTGTCTTCGCAGCCACATACAGATAGAGAGATTCCAGATTTCTATCACTCCTGTGTGTGCAAAGGAGCTTCCTGATTCCACTCTGAAAGGCATACGCTGATTTGAATGGTGTAAATGGGAAAATATGCAGAGACAGAGTTGGTGATCTTGGTACTGGACAGGATGTGGTATTTAACATCTAGCTTGGGAGTTGAACAGGGAGTCACCTGCAATTAATCAGGTTTACGCTGAAAGAATGGTTAAGGAGGGACGGAGTAAATGGAGAGGGTGCATGGTCTCCGGTGGGGATGACAATTTGAACCTTCCCAATGTTCAGCTGGAGGAAGTTGTGACGTCACCAGAATCTGACGCCAGACAAGCAATTGAACAGTACTGAAGCAGTCAAAAGACAAGGCAGAGGTAGAAATGGGTATCAGTGTGCACATGGAGCCTGTGCCTGGAGGGAGGGAGAGAGAGGGAGAGAGGGTGCATCAATGCACCCTGTAAATATCAGCATCAATGCACCTTCTAGGGCAGCACGGTGGCACAGTGGTTAGCATTGCTGCCTAACCATGCTAGGTCCCAGGTTCGATCCTGGCTCTGGGTCACTGTCCGTGTGGAGTTTGCAAATTATCCCCGTGTTTGCGTGGGTTTCGCCCCCACAACCTAAATATATGCAGGCTAGGTGGATTGGCCACACTAAATTGCCCCTTAATTGGAAAAAATGAATTGGCTACACTAAATTTATTATATTTTTTAAAAAATCAATGCACCCTGTAAACATTCTCCTCGAGTTTCAGGTCAGCTCCACTCTGTGAAATTGAAGAAGAAAAAGCCCCCATCCTAAACAACAGCATTGTTATTTCAGGTTAAACTTAACAAAACAGTGATTTTTTTTTTTTGCGTTTTGCTACCCCTCACAGATGACAGTGTTTATCTTAAGTCTCAGTACCAGGTTCACCTCTCACTCCGAGCCTCACTTCGAGGTGGAAAAAAACAGGTATCTGGATAATAATCATTGAAAGCTCAACATGAAAAATACTGATTGAGAATGAAAGAGAATCTACAGCTCATCAACTGTGGCTGGATGGGAATCCACAGCCCAGTCTTGGTGTCAGTGACATTTCCCTGATTAGTGGAAATCAAGAGCAGAAAGTATAGATCAAACAAGAAATTGTTGCTTCAACTTTTGGAGTGGCTGCGATAGCTAGCAATTGGTAACTGATCAAAACTGCTTACTGAAACCTTCCAAATGTGCCTCTTCCTGCTAACTCTTCAAAACCGTTATTTGTCCAAAATGTTCTACCTACCTTTGTGGACATTGAATTGTGTATGAAGTAGCCAAATATGCTCCAAGGTTATGTCCCAATAAAATCATTTTCTCCATTCCCACCGTGGCCCTCCATTCCTCTATAGACTCCACAAACTGTGTTTCTGCCAGGACTGAATCAGTGCTGAAATGTGGCCTGCTACTCTGGCCAAATCCCAGCAGGTCAAAAGCATACACAGTGTGTTGTCGACTAAGTGCATCAAAGTTCAAAGTCCAGAGTCCAACTCCCCCTCCAAATCCATGAATCAGAACAAGTGGAGTTTTGTTATGAGTATCTTGACTGAATGTTAGTGTCCATATCTCATTGCCACTTGGTAGCGAAACATATTCTTTCGTAAATTTACTTCTGACACCCTGTAACATCTTATTCTCAGCATCCTTGAGAAGAGACAAAGATGTGGGACACCAGGTCGGCAGCCAACTAAGAAGCCATCCTAACAGTCCGGCTCCCGAAGATGCCGCCGCCATATTGACCCGGAAATTACATCCTCTGTCTGCCACCTTGCCCAATCCTCTAACCGGTCTCCAACTGCACACTCTTTTATAGTCTCCTTATAATGTACTTCGCCAAAACATATCTTTCTTGAAGTTTATTTACCTTTTTTCTGCCGAGCTTACTTATTCTGGCTCATCTCTTCTGGTTCCATTGCCCTGCCTTGTTTGGCATCGTCAGAGAACTTCACTACTTTACATTGAATTTCTGAATCCGGGTGTAATTTTGAAACCATAATGTTCCCACCACCGATGCCCGAGACCCCCTGTCCGATACACAACCCCCCCCCCCCCCCTGGCAGAACTCTTGCAATAAAGTCTCCATTGTTTCTTACCCCTGAACCTTGTTTTTAAATCTATTCGTGTGCTTTGAAAAAAAATTGTCAGGAAGGGAAAACCACATTGAGTGAGATTCTCCGTCGGCAGGATGCTCCGCTTCGCCGGCAGTGCACCCACGCCTGCGGGTTTCCCCATTGGCCGGCTGCAGGAATGGAGAATCCCTCTGCCGGCGGGAGTACGTCGCGCCGGAAAACGGGGCAGGCGGGATCATAGAATTTACAGTGCTGAAGGAGTCCATTCGGCCCATCGAGTCTGCATCGACCCCTGGAAAGAGCAGCCTACTTAAGCCCACACCTCCACCCTATCCCAGTAACCCCACCAAACCTTCTTTTTGGATACTAAGGGCAAATTAGCATGGCCAATCCACCTAACCTGCACATCTTTGGACTGTGGGAGGAAACCGGAGCACCCGGAGGAATATCCACACAGACACGCGGAGAACGTGCAGACCCCGCACAGGCAGTGACCCAAGCCGGGAATTGAACCTGGGACCTTGGAGCTGTGAAGCAACTGTGCTAACCACTGTGCTACCGAGATGGAGAATCCTGCCCACCATCTTCTTCTTTATATATAAATAGATCTATTCAAGAAAAAAAAAAATTGAAAAAGAAATTACTATTAAACAGTGATTGTGTAAATATTTCACTAAAAGAGCCGAAGAGTTTTCAATATTATGTTTAACTTCAAAAAAACTAATGGCAATGTCCATGACAACAGAATCTTTCTGCACATATCCAGACCAAGAACAAATCTCGGAATCTAAAAATGAACATTGCAGTTTGATGGATCAGGGATTTATCAACTGAGATTTATTCAACAGGACAAATAAAACCTTTAAAATATGTTAAGAAAAAGGACAATATTCTAACATTTTTGGATATAATAATACAAAAGCAGCAGTGTCCTGAAAAGGATATAAAATGGAAAACAGTTTGTCATTCAGACAAATCAAGTATCTGTATTACTCATTTGCCCATAATGTGTGGCTTTCAATTTTTATCAGCTGAAGTATAATTGATGTCATTGTGGTGGCCAGGAAATGTGAAATTACGTGTGTGAATAAGCAAATTCATCTTTGATTTTTTTTTAAAAATGTCCAGCAGTGTTACAGTACATTCTGTTAAGTTCAAGGCATGAAAAGAAACCCTTATCAGAACATCACAGTTTCACATCTCGCCAGCACCGAGCTTGCCAGATTCAGCCAACGTGGAAGAGGGAGGGAATATTGAGAGGTTGGAGGGGACGAGGGCGCCCCAAGCCGCATGTCTCCTTGAGGTGTTGACCGTGTCTGCGGATTCAACCTCCTGGCGCAGGAACGAGATGTGCAGTAGAGATAGTAGCAATTACAGTTTCAAAATGCACTAAAAGAGGTAAAATGGTAAAACTGTCATCTGTGTGATCAAGGACGGCCAAGTATCCAAAACATAGTGACAGCATCACTGACTATCACTCCAAAGGTTTCTGCAAAATTGTACTTTTCCTGCCTGCAGTCTCGTGTTCTCACTATTGACGTAAGTAAATTTTGGTTTTAAATAGTATTTGCCTCTATTAATAACTGATTGCCAACATGCATGGTCATTGTGGTTTGAGCTATACCAACATTCATTTTAGATGTTGCCTTCACCTCATTCCAAAGCAATCACTTTAAAATTGAAATCCTGTATGACCCAAGTTAGATTCCTGAAATAAAGGAGATGACAATCATGCCTGTAAAAGGTATTACTTTATGCAGTAGTGCATTGTTTCCCCGGGCAAATTGCTTAACTCCATGAGGAACTGTGTTTATTTCCGAGCTGGGTCCTAATGTGCTCTCAGCAGGCCCCTTCTCCACACGGCCAGTCATCTACCTATATTTTTTATTCATGGGATGTGGGTGGAGCTGGCTAGGCCAGCATTTGTTGCCCATCCCTAATCGCCCTTGAACTGAGTGGCTCGCTCGGCCATTTCGGAGCCAACCACATTAGAGTCACATGTAGGTCTCACCAGGTAACGTTGGCAGATTTCCTTCCCTGAAGGTCATTAGTGAACCAGGTGGGTTTTTACGACAATCGACCATGGTTTCATGGTCGCCATTAGACTTTTAATTGAATTCAAATTTCACCATCTATCCTGACGGGATTCGAAACTTGATTACTAGTCCAGCGACAATACCACTACATTACTGCCTCCCTGATACAGTCCTAGAAGTGTATCTACAGCAAGGATTCCTGTAGATATCCGGCACCAAGCTCACTGACCTCTTTGACCTTTCTGCTTCTACCTTCTTCCAGGCATACTGCAGCTTCCTTCAGCTGCCTTAGATGGCACACTCTGGAATTTTTTCCCCAATCTTATCCAACTCCCTCTCTTCCTCTATCTGAGACCTGCCATAAGATCTACCTACTTCTACCCCTTCAATTAATCCCCTTCTTTGGTTCCATCGCATTCTTTTTTCACTGCTCTCTGAATAATAATAATAATCTTTATCGTCACAAGTAGGCTTACATTAACACTGCAATGAAGTTACTGTGAAAATCCCCTAGTCGCCACATTCTGGCGCCTGTTCGGGTACACTGAGGGAGAATTCAGAATGTCCAATTCACCTAACAAGCACGTCTTCCTCGGGACTTGTGGGAGGAAACCGGAGCGCCCGGAGGAAACCTACACAGACACCGGGAGACCATGCAGACTCCGTACAGACAGTGACCCAATCTGGGAATCGAACCGGGAGCCTGGTGCTGTGAAGCAACACTGCTAGCCACTGTGCCACCGTGCCTTGTATCAATAACTTTCTCTCTATTGAAGACACTATATTGATGCCAGTTGCTGTACACTCCAGCAACCCCTTGGTCATTGCAGCCTGGATGAGCAAACATTTCCACCAGTTTAACATTGACAAGATCAAGACCTCTTCAACCCTCCCCAGCATTTACATGCCTTTGTTATATGTTCTAACGACCACACGATAGTTCCCATTTCAGGCTAAGAGTATAAGTGCGTAACATAAACATACCAATCAGCCATTAAACGCAGTTTTTGTTTTACTCCCCAGGTTGCATTCTCTCACCTCCGTACATCATCTGCTTTTTCCCCTAACTCTTTCCAACACGCAACCCCCCCACCCCCCCACCCCCACCTCGACAAACATTTTTCATTTGCCCTTAAGGTTTCATCTCTGCATAGTTCAATACTATCAATATCCACAAATGAAATACTCATTCAGAATACTAATTCCCATATCCTCACCCTTCACAAAGTCCCCTGGTCCCACCATTTTTATTGTTGTCAAAATCAACTAGCCCCCGCCCCACACCCCAAAAATGGATTTCCAACGTCTTCAATACCTTCAAGTTCCGAACAAGAATCATATTGGCCTCAAAACGTTCAGTCTGTTCCTCTCTCTACAGATGCTACCAGACTTGCTGAGTTTTCCCAACACTTTGTTTTCATAGAATCTATGACACGGAGACAGTTCCTTCAGCCCAAACTGGTCCATACCAACCAAAAAGCCCATCTAAGTCCACAGGTCCACAGGTCATTGAAAGGGGCAACACAGGTGGAGAAGGTAGTCAAGAAGGCATACGGCATGCTTGCCTTCATTGGCCGGGGCATTGAGTATAAGAATTGGCAAGTCATGTTGCAGCTGTATAGAACCTTAGTTAGGCCACACTTGGAGTATAGTGTTCAATTCTGGTCGCCACACTACCAGAAGGATGTGGAGGCTTTAGAGAGGGTGCAGAAGAGATTTACCAGAATGTTGCCTGGTATGGAGGTCATTAGCTATGAGGAGCGGTTGAATAAACTCGGTTTGTTCTTACTGGAACGAAGGAGGTTGAGGGGAGACCTGATAGAGGTATACAAAATTATGAGGGGCATAGACAGAGTGGGTAGTCAGAGGCTTTTCCCCAGGGTAGAGGGGTCAATTACTAGGGGGCATAGGTTTAAGGTGAGAGGGGCAAGTTTTAGAGTAGATGTACGAGGCAAGTTTTTTACGCAGAGTGTAGTGGGTGCCTGGAACTCGCTACCGGAGGAGGTAGTGGAAGCAGGGACGATAGTGACATTTAAGGGGCATCTTGACAAATACATGAATAGGATGGGAATAGAGGGATACGGACCCAGGAAGTGTAGAAGATTGTAGTTTAGTCGGGCAGCATGGTCGGCACGGGCTTGGAGGGCCGAAGGGCCTGTTCCTGTGCTGTACATTTCTTTGTTCTTTGTTTGTTTTGTTCTAAGCTAGCCCCATTTGCCTGCATTTGGCCCATATCCGTATAAACCTTTTCTATCTGTGTATCTATCCAAACGCCTTTTAAATGTCATTTCAATTTCAATTTTCATTTCAACATTGCTCTCAAATCTCTCCATGACCTCAGTCAATACCTTGAGCCTGCTCTCTGTTCTCTAACATGAGCTGATTCCTGATTTTCTCCTGTTACTTTTTTAAACACTCTTGTCTTTTTGTCTTGGCTGTTGTGTTTCAGACCAGTCTTTTACGTAAGTTCTCACTCTCTCTTTTTGGATAAAATGTCCTGGCCCACTGGCAAGAGCAGACACAGCACCCCATGTTTCGAGTACTTCAGCTATCGCTCTAAACATGCTACTAACGCAATTTCCTTGCTTTCCTAAATCAGCAGAGCTAAGCCAGCATTTAACTTTGTTTAGGCATTAAGTGGCAATAAGATTTATGTACACCACAGAAGGTGGACAACAGCACTTGTAGAACTTATACATTAGTGGTTAAACCCTACTATTTGCAGGGTAGAAAAAAATAATTTTTTTTGACATGATTCCTTTCCTTGTCAATTATTCAAGTTATCTGACCTGTTCTCTTTAAAAGTTCCAGTGAGATCATCTCCAGGACAAAACTTGCTGATTTTAATTATCCCTGATAGCAGTTTCAAAAGCCAAGCAGTAATTTAAGTGAGTAATTTGAGGAAGGTGCCAGCCAGACAAAGGCCTGAACAACTCACACAGCGACTGCATGTTCTTAATTTGGGGTGGAGTCTGGCAGAGTGGGACTGCTGTAACCCCTTTACTAGTTTCTGAACTCTCTGCCAAGGGAAACAGCTCCCTCCCGTGTACTCTGTCTCTACCCCTCACAATTTTGTGCACCTCAATCATGTCACCCCCTCTGCCTTCTCTATTCCAAGGAAAACAACCCCAACCTCTCCAATCTCTCCTCATGGGTACAGTTCTCCAGCCCTGGCAACATCCTCATAAATCTTCTCTGCCCTCTCTCCACAGCAATTACGTCCTTCCTGTAATGTGGTGACCAGAACTGCCCACAATACTCCAGATGTGACCTCACTGTCTTGTACAGTTCCATCATTATATCCCTACTTTTGTATTCTATACCTCTGCCAATGACGGAGAGCATTCCATCTGCCTTCTTTACAACCTTCTCTACCTGTACTGCTGCCTTTAGGGACCTGTGCACTTGCACGCCAAGATCTCTCACTTCATCATCCCTTTTGGCACAGTGGTTAGCACTACTGCCTCACAGCTCCAGGGACCCAGGTTCAAGTCCGGCCTCAGGTGACTGTTTATGTGGAGTTTGCACATCCTCTCTGTGCCTGCGTGGGTTTCCTCCGGATCCCACAGTCCAAAGTAGTGCGGGTTAGGGGATTGGCCATGATCAATCGCACTTAGTGTTCAAAATATTAGATGGTGTTACTGGGTTACGGGGATAGGGTGGAGGCTTAAGTAGGGTGCTCTTTCCAAGGGCCATGCAGACTCGATGGGCCGAATGGCGTCCTTCTGCACTGTAAATTCTATGATTCTATAACTCTGTTACAACCGTTATTCGAGGTTGGCAATCATTGGCCTGGCAGGCCAAGCTCCCAGTAGGATTCCTGTCATCAAGGGCCGAAGGGCCTGTTCCTGTGCTGTACATTTCTTTGTTCTTTGTTCTAAGACGAAAACTGCCGAGGCTGACAAAGAGATTGGATTGTTGTGTGGCAGAGAGTGAGACCGACAAAGGGTGCTAAACAAAAGTATCGAAAGGAACAGTGGGCTATACTGGGCCTTTGCCCTCCGTGTGCGAACAGTGGTAATGTTGTTGGTAGGACCTACCACTATCTTCCACCAGGTGATCTGTCAAAAAGCAGTAAGAGAAAGAAAGACTTAGGAGATGATTGTCCCGGAAATCGGCAACGGCCGATAGCAGGCGGTAAAAACGGCGTAGAATTGTTGGCGGCTTTCTCCGCTATATCATTCGAGGCTTAGGCTCAAAAACCTCAAAGAGCGGGTCCCACGACAGGGCTGGTGCTAGGGGGCAATGCCCGAGCATGATCCCCCCCCCCTCCCCCCCCAAGCGATGCACACACCTGAGCTCCTCTGAGAGGTCTGTTCAACCAAAGCCTTGCGAGAGCAGCGGGTCTGCCCTCACGGGGGAGGCAGGGATAATTCAGACGTAGAGGCCTAATAATTATATGCTAATATATGGAAATGATGTCCCTGATGTTGAACGTTGGGAAACACGCTCTATCACTGGTGCAGGGTAGGGAGGACAGTCGCATTTACGTCAGCACTAAACACGTTTTGGCTCCACCACCTGGTGAAAACAGGGGCGGAAAATCCGGGCCTTGCACTTCCTGTCTCAACTTCAGGATATCCTAACCCCATGCCAGGTGTAGTCACTTTTGTAATGCAGTAAGAAGTCCGATGAGTAGGAGTCTGAGAACCAGGCCCCTGGCAATATGTGCATGACGAGAATGGGGGAAGGGAATGCTCCACCACCCAATTCTGCTGCTATTTCTGCCACAGGGGCAAATGCAATCTGACATGTTTTATTTCAAATCAACTACTTATTTCATATAAGTGGCTTGACTCCTTCCCCAACTGAACAGCTCAGAAACCAACAGGGCAGTCCTTACTGCATTGTATTCTGTTAAACTGGGACATGATTTCTGTGAGTAAGGTTGGTTATTAAATCCAATGGACAACATAAGAATTAAAGAAGTTAAATGGCAAATGAAAAACTTCCAATAGATAACCTTCATTAATTTCCACAACTCTTCCCCTGCTCTAACACCAGTGCCCACTTTTTTGACTACTTCCCCCTTGTCCTATGGAAGTCCTTCTCAAATTCCTCTCCTTTTTAGGTCATAGGTCACAGCCTCACGATAAGAGGTAGCAAATTTAAAACAGAGATGAGGAGAAACTACTTCTCCCAAGGGGTTGTGAATCTGTGGAATTCGCTACCCCAGAGTACGGTGGATGCTGGGCCAGTGAGTAAATTTAAGCAGGAGTTAGACAGATTTTCAATTAGTAATGGGTTGCAGGGTTGCGGAGAACGGGCAGGACGGTGGAGATGAAGCCGTGGTGAGGCCAATCATCATCGTATTGAACGGTGTTGCAGGCTCGAGGGGCTAAATTGCCTACTCCTGCTCCTAGTTCTGATGTTCTAAGAAAGAACTATTCTGTCTGATTTCACCATCCAGCTCTTGGTCTGTAGCCCTGTAGGTAATAGCACCTCAAGCACAAATCTGGTGTTCTTGATTAACAAGGGGATTTCTTGATTAATAAGGGGATCTGGGATTATGGGGAGATGGCAGGAGAATGGGAATGAGGAACATAGCAGCCATGATCGAATGGCGGCGCAGACATGAAGGGCCGAATGGCCTAATTCTGCTCCTTTACCTTAAGGTCTTCGTCACCTTGGGCGGGATTCTCCGACCCCCACCCCCCCAGGGTCGGAGAATCTCCGGGGGTCGGCGTGAATCCCGCCCCCGTCGTCCTAATTCACCCGCCCCCCAAAAGTTTGCCCCGGCGTGAGTCGCGCCGCCCGCCTCGGAGAATAGCGGGGACCGGCGCGACTCAATGGGCCCCGGGGCTGACCGAATTCTCCGACCCGCGATGGGCCGAAGTCCCGCCCGTTCTTTGCCAGTCCCGCCGGCGTAAATTAGAGTTGGTCCCTTACCAGCGGGACCTGGCGGCGCGGGCGGGTTACTGCGTTCTTGAGGGGGGTCGCGGGGGGATCTGGCTCCGGGAGGTGCCCCATGGTGGCCTGTCCTGCGGTCGGGGCCCACCGATCCGCGGGCGGGCCTGTGCCGTGGGGGCACTCTATTGTTCCGCAGCAGAGGCTGTACTGGTCCGCCATTCCCGGTGCGGAAATGAATCCCTCTGCGCATGCGCGGGGATGACGCCAGCACCCGCTGGCACTCTCGCGCATGCGCCAACTGCAGAGGCCCTTTGGCGCCGGTTGGCGTGGTGCCAAGCCCCTTTCCCGCCGGCCGGCGGGGCGCAAACCACTCCGGGGCCGGCCTAGCCCCTGAAGGTGCGGAATCCTCTGCCCTGCCAGGTAGGGAGAATCCCGCCCCTTGTCTTTTAAATTTTTCCAATGAAGGAGCAATTTAGCGTGGCCAATCCACCTAACCTGCACATCTTTGGGTTGTGGGGGGTGAGACCCACGCAGACATGGGGAGAATGTGCAAACTCCACACGGAGAGTGACATGCGGCCGGGATTGAACCCGGGCTCTTAGCACTGTGAGGCAGCAGTGCTAACCACTGTGCCACTTTGTCGCCTCTTTAATTAAATGGCCGATCAAACTCAAATGGATGAATGACCTATTCCTAACTCTCTCCCTGCTTTTGTGTCCCACCCAATGCTCCCCGCCCCCCACCTCCCACATCTCATTGATTTCAGAACCTGTATTTATATTGAACCTTCCGAGTGGAATAATTTCCAATGGTTCTTCACAGTTCACCAGCCTGCCCCGGGGATGGCTGGACTCTCTTATGAAGAGAGGTTGGGCAAACTGGGCCCGGATTCACTAGAGTTTGAAACCTACAAAATACTGAAAGGAAAAGACAGAGGAGATGTAGGTGAGATGTTTCCCTTTTGGGGGGGGGGGGGGAACCAGGGGGCACAATTTCAAAATAAGGGAGAAGCCACTTAGAACTGAAATGAGGAGACATTTTTTATACAGAGGGTTGCGAATCTTTGGAACCCTCTATCCCAGAGGGCTGTGGGAGCTCAGTCATTGTGTATGTCCAAAACAAAGATCGATGGATTTCTGATTAACAATAATGTAAAGGGTTTTGGGGATAGTGGGTGGAAAAGGCATTGAAGTGTCTGATCAGCCATGGTCACATTAAATGGCTGAGCAGGCTCGATGGGCTGAATGGCCTACCCCTGTTCCTATGTTCCTAGGAGTTCCTATCAAACAAAATTTGACCGCCAACCCCATTTCGGACTTTCTTCAGTGAAACAGAGAAGGTTGCCAGATATAAGTCTTCAAATTCACTGTGTCTGTTTTTAGGATAATTTTAAGATCAACAGCAAAAGAGAAAAGAGGAAATGTTTCCGTACAGATGGTTGTTCGGACATGGATAGCCTCTATCAGGAAAAACAGTGGGAGCAGAATATGGGTAAGGGCATGCAAATGGAACCAAATGAACAGACTTCAGGCACAAAGCCAAAAGCCTCTTTCTATGGTATAAAGGTCAATGATTATGAAAGGTTTTGATGGGGTAAATAATAAGATTGTTTCTGTTGGTTTGTGAGATGGAAATGTAACTACAAAAAGAATGAATTGGGAAGTTAAAGAAAGATTTCTTTGCATAGAGTGTGGTGAGGATGTGGCATTCACCACCCACAAACAGGAAAAGCTCATATTCAAGTGCTTTTGTAAAGATATCTAAAAGTTGCTTGTAAAAGAGAGTATGAACAATGAGCAAGAAAGCTGAGATGAACAAGGGGATGAAGTGAGATAACTCCCGTGGAGAACACCAGCTCTGATTGGGTGAGCCAGAATGGCCTCGTTCTGTAGCCGTGACATTTTATGATTTTGTAATTCCATTTCTTTCCATCAAGCTGAAACATCCATATTTGCTTCGAAACAAGCTTCTGTGGGTCTCTTATTCAACAACGCCATCACTATATCAGTCCCGCCTGGCAGTGGGGGGGGGGGGAGAGAGAGAGAGAAAAGAAGCTGACCTGGCTTTAAAAGTGGCGTGCATTGTTTTCAAAATGAGCTGTCCGTCTACAAGCCTTATATTTTTCCCCTTTCGAGCCCCAGAAGAAGTCATCCACCTCTGCATTTCCTCTTTCAACAGGAATGAGAAGGTGGAACCAAACAGTCATGCTTAAACCACAATCACTGAGATTCTGTAATTGATAGGTGTGTCCAATGGAGACATGGTGCAACTAATTCCACTGGGCAGTCACAGACGCAAAATTCAAATGTCAATCAGGATTCACACTCTGCGTCATTCCATCAAGACAGAAGTCCAGTGTTCCAAGAGTGTCACCCAAATAAATGCACTTTGAGGTTAATAAAAATAATAAATGCTGGTGATAGTGATTGATCCGTTATAAAAAGATAAGGTTCTTGGTAATGTTTGGGGTACAGAGCTGCATTACGAAGCATTGCTGACAATTATTTCCTGATAAATCGTTGTGAATTCTCACTCTTCTCATGTATTAGGTGAAAGCTGAAGATAACATTTAACATGAACCACATAACTTAAAATGTATTCTCCGTAACCTTGAGTTCCAGTACTCTATGCTTGTATCTTAACTCATACCAAATTCTGTTCACTCATCTCCCCCTCTGCTCCCAATTCGGCTAAAATCGCTATTTTAATATTCTCAGCCTTGATCTCAATTCTTTCCATGGCCTCGCCTCTCCCTTTCTTAGTAACCTCTTCTAGCCCCCAAATTCTCCGAGATTTCTACTTTCTGCCAATTCTGGCTTATTGCACAACCCCTATTTCCTTTGCCCCCCCTCCACCAATTATGGCTGTGCCTTCAGCTGTTTTGGTCCTAGCTCTGGAATCCCCTCCCTAATTCTCACCATGTCTCTACCCCTCTCTCCTCCGTTAAATGTGCCAGCCTTCCGTCCCATGGTTTGCAAACATGGTGGTCAACCCATTCATTGCCTGGTGTGGCTTAGGAGCCCCACTCTGGCCTGGCAGTCTCTGGCATATCTGCTGCAGAGGAAGACAGTGGGGCTGAGAATGTGCACGATTCGCTGGCCTCTGTTTTCTCAGGCTCTATTATTGGTCAGATGAGCTTCTTGTTTCTGATTGCCCCTCCCATATGCCATTGCAGACAGTCAGCTTCCAAAAGTCACAGCTACCAGTGACTGTCAACATCCGACACCTTCAGATCTCACTTGCAGTGGATCTATGAATGCCCAGGGGGCAGCCCTGAGGGTGTGGGGACAGTGGAGTTACCACATGGGGTTAGGGGGGGCATCGGCGTGGGCGCCGATATGTGATAACTACCGGTTTGCCCCGGGGGGGCTGGATAGGTGGTTTCGGGGGTGGCAGCGGGTGAGGATCGAGAGATTTGGGGATCTCTTTATTGATGAGGGTTTCCCGAGCTTGGAGGAGCTGGAGGAGGAGTTTGACTTTCTAGGTGGGAATGGGTTCCGGTATCTACAAATGAGGGATTTTGTGCAGAGGCAGGTTTCGACCTTGCCGCACCTGCGCACTGGGGTCTGCAGGATAAGGCGGTGTCGAGAACAGGAGCAGGAGAGGGGAAGGTCTCAGAGATCTATAAGGAACTGATGGACTGGGAGGGATCCCTGATAGGGGAGGTGAAGAGACGGTGGAAAGAAGAGCAGGGGGGTTTTGGAGGCTGGATTATGGGAGGAGGCCTTGGGGCAAGTTAATGCATCCTCATCATGCGCCAGGCTCAGGAGAGGCATGGGAGGGACGACTGAGGGCAGAAGAACCAATGGAGGGTAGGAGGGGCTGGGGAAGGTGGCACTGTTTATGTAAGCCATGTTGGCTGGGGTCTGTGCTCGGCAGGGGAAGGGGGTGTTTTTTTCTTGTTGAAATTTGATGTTTAAAATTGTTACAATTCTAAATGCCTCAATAAAATATTTTCTAAAAAAAAAATGAATACCCAGGGTGCTGTGAGCCAATGGCCAACTCACTGTACAAGGGTCTTTGTGTAGGGTCATTGTCCATCCAATGAATGTGACTCAGCCAGTGCAGAGTGTACTTAAGCCAGATGGGGGAGCAGCTAATTCTTCACCTAGAGTTAAGACCAGGGAAAGGTCAAGAAAGTATCATTATTGAGAGGGTAAATCCCTTTTCAACAGATAATATAATTCCTGTCCAAAATTAGAAATACAGCTATAATTTCAGTGTAAAATTCTAGAAGGTGCAAGAAGAGCTGTTTTAAAGTGTTTTTATTAATTTTCCAACAAGTTCCTACAGGCGTTACAGTCCGACATTTGAAGAACCACCTCAAAAATAACTATTGCAACATTTTTCTTGATTTTGACCTAGTCAAGGGTCTTCAAAAAATGTATGTGCACTTCAGCTACCTCAAATCCGTTATCTAGCTAATCAGTCAATCCTTGGACGGGATTCTCCGCAAATGGCGCGATGTCCGCTACCCAACGCCAAAAACGGCACGGATCAGTCCGACGTCGGGCCGCCCCAAAGGTGCGGAGAATCCTCACATTTAGGGGTCAAGCCCTCACCTTGAGGGGCTAGGCCCGCGCCGGAGGGGTTTCCGCTCCGCCGGCTGGCGGGAAAGGCCTTTGGCGCCACGCCAGCCGCCGCCGAAAGGTCTTCGTAGGGCGACGCATGCGCGGGATCGTCAGCGGCCGCTGACGTCATCCCCGCCATGCGCAGGGGAGGGGGTCTCTTCCGCCTCCGCCATAGTGAAGACCATGGCGAAGGTGGAAGAAAAAGAGTGCCCCCACGGCACAGGCCCGCCCGCGGATCGGTGGACCCCGATCGCAGGCCAGGCCACCGTGGGGACCCCCCCAGGACCCCGGAGCCTGCCCGCGCCGCCTTGTCCCGCCGTTCAAAAGGAGGTCTAATCCACGCCGGCTGGCGAGGGTTGACAGCGGCGGGACTTTGGCCCATCTCGGGCCGGAGAATCGCCGGGGGTGGGCCCGCACACCGGCGCGATTCCCGCCGACAGGCGCGGCACGATTCCTGCCCCCGCCGAATCTCTGGTGCTGGAGAATTCAGGACACGGCGGGGGCTGGATTCACGCCAGCCGCCGGCGATTCTCCGACCCGGTGGGGGCTCGGAGAATGAAGCCCCAGTCTCCGTGGCCCCCTATATTGTCAAAAATGGATGGGATTTTTTTTCCCAAATGTTTTTTCCCAAAGGTACTGTGCTGCAGATCCACAAGGAGCAGGAGAGCTTCCACAGTCAACGTCATTGTCCCTCATCCCTGGAAACACACTCCGACACCTCAGACTTAACTGAGGGAGGCTGCCAGTGACGCAAGTGATCTGAAATGAACTTCTCTCCTCAGACGAGCTACCTTTGGTGGCGGGATAGGTGACCCAAAATAGATGAGGCCCAAGAACAAATTTCCACCAATCCTTGGGGCCCTTGGTACAGTCGGAATTCAAAAACATAAATGCAAATCTACCCTCCCCCCTCCCCCCCCACCGGAAAGCAGTCAAAGGAATCTTAAGTCCAATGAAATTGTACTAACAGCCTGAAGTACTGGTGAGTGAGACCGCATTTAGCACAGTGGGCTAAACAGCTGGCTTGTAATGCAGAATAATGCCAGCAGCGCGGGTTCAATTCCCGTACCGGCCTCCCCGAACATGCGCCGGAATGTGGCGACTAGGGGCTTTTCATTGAGGCCTACTTGTGACAATAAGCGATTATTATTATTATTTGGAGCAATGTTACCTGAGGAAAGCTGCTGGCAATGGTTGAGAGGGAGGAGGTGGGATGGTAATGGACCTTACAGCATTACAACAAAGAACAAAGAAAAGTACAGCACAGGAACAGACCCTTCGGCCCTCCAAGCCTGTGCCGACCATGCTGCCCGTCTAAACTAAAATCTTCTACTCATCCGGGGTCTGTATACCTCTATTCCCATCCTATTCATGTATTTGTCAAGATGCCCCTTAAACGTCACGATCGTCCCTGCTTCCACCACCTCCTCCGGTAGCGAGTTCCAGGCACCCACTACCCTCTGTGTGAAAAACGTGCCTCGTACATCTACTCTAAACCTTGCCCCTCTCACCTTAAACCTATGCCCCCTAGTAATTGACCCCTCTACCCTGGGGAAAAGCCTCTGACTATCCACTCTGTCTATGCCCCTCATAATAAAACAATAAACAAAAATTCAGGAGAAACATTTTTACCCGGAGAGTAGTAAGAATGTGGAGCTCACCGCAAAAGGACTGGTTTCTGCAAATAGCATAGGAGAAGCCAGATAGACAGATCAGGAAGAAAGGGATTGACGGTTATGCTGGTAGAGGTGAGGAACGATGGACGGAGGGCTGAGTGCAGCATTAATGCTGGCATGGGCTTGTTGGGCTGAACACCCTGTTTCTGTACTGCAAGTTCTATGCAATGAGTTATTAAGAGATTTCATGGGATTAGATTTGTTCCCATTGGAAGGAAGACTGAGATGTTTAAAATCATGGATCAGGGCAATTAATGTCGTAAAATGGCATAAACAATGATATCATTGTAAAGAATAAACTTTTTGTTGTTGGCCTGTTTGGTCAGTTTTTATCAGTGTTTGTTGAAACAGTCAGTACTGAAGAGGAATGTGTCCCGGGGGTGGTTCACGAGGACCAAACTGGGTTTGTGAAGGGGAGACAGCTGAACACGAATATACACAGGCTGTTAGGGGTAATGATGATGGCCCCACCAGAGGGTGAAACGGAGATAGTAGTGGCGATGGATGCCGAGAAAGCATTTGATAGAGTGGAATGGGATTATCTGTGGGAAGTGTTGAGGAGATTTGGTTTTGGAGAGGGGTATGTTAGATGGGTGCAGCTGTTGTATAGGGCCCCGATGGCGAGTGTGGTCACGAATGGACGGGGATCGGCATATTTTCGGCTCCATAGAGGGACAAGGCAGGGATGTCCTCTGTCCCCATTACTGTTTGCACTGGCGATTGAGCCCCTGGCGATAGCGCTGAGAGGTTCCAAGAGATGGAGGGGAATACTTAGGGGAGGAGAAGAACACCGGGTATCTTTATATGCGGATGATCTGCTACTATATGTGGCGGATCCGGCGGAGGGGATGCCAGAAATAATGCGGATACTTGGGAAGTTTGGGGATTTTTCAGGGTATAAATTGAACATGGGGAAGAGTGAGCTGTTTGTGGTGCATCCAGGGGAGCAGAGTAGAGAAATAGAAGACCTACCGTTGAGGAAGGTAACAAGAGACTTTCGTTACCTGGGGATCCAGATAGCTAAGAATTGGGGCACATTGCACAGGCTAAATTTAACGCGGTTGGTGGAACAGATGGAGGAAGATTTCAAGAGATGGGATATGGTAGCACTGTCAATGGCAGGGAGGGTGCAGGCGGTTAAGATGGTGGTCCTCCCGAGATTCCTCTTTGTGTTTCAGTGCCTCCCGGTGGTGATCACGAAGGCTTTTTTTAAAAGGATAGAAAAGAGCATCATGGGTTTTGTTTGGGCCGGGAAGACTCCGAGAGTGAGGAAGGGATTCTTACAGCGTAGTAGGGATAGGGGGGGGCTGGCACTACCGAGCCTAAGTGAGTATTATTGGGCCGCTAATATTTCAATGGTGAGTAAGTGGATGGGAGAGGAGGTAGGAGCGGCGTGGAAGAGATTAGAGAGGGCGTCCTGTAGGGGGACCAGCCTGCAGGCTATGGTGACAGCCCCATTGCCGTTCTCACCGAGGAACTACACCACGAGCCCGGTGGTGGTAGCTACACTGAAGATTTGGGGACAGTGGAGACGACATAGGGGAAAGACCGGAGCATTGGGGGGTCCCCGATAAGAAACAACCATAGGTTTGCCCCGGGGGGAATGGATGGGGGATATGGAATGTGGCAAAGAGCAGGAATAACGCAACTGAAAGATCTATTTGTGGATGGGAAGTTCGCAAGTCTGGGAGCGCTGACCGAGAAATATGGGTTGCCCCAAGGGAACGCATTCAGGTACATGCAATTGAGGGCTTTTGCGAGGCAACAGGTGAGGGAATTCCCGCATCTCCCGACACAAGAGGTGCAGGACAGAGTCATCTCAAAGAAATGGGTGGGGGATGGTAAGGTGTCGGATATATATAGGGAAATGAGGGACGAAGGGGAGACTATGGTGGACGAACTAAAAGGGAAATGGGAAGAAGAGCTAGGGGAGGAGATCGAGGAGGGGCTGTGGGCAGATGCCCTAAACAGGGTAAACTCGTCGTCCTCGTGCGCCAGGCTAAGCCTGATTCAGTTTAAGGTATTACACAGGGCACATATGACTGGAACACGGCTCAGTAAATTTTTTGGGGTGGAGGATAGGTGTACGAGGTGCTCGAGAAGCCCAGCGAATCATACCCATATGTTTTGGTCATGCCCGACACTACAGGGGTTTTGGGTGGGGGTGACAAAGGCGCTTTCAAAAGTAGTAGGAGTCCGGGTCGAACCAAGCTGGGGGTTGGCTATATTTGGGGTTGCACAAGAGCCGGGAGTGCAGGAGGCGAGAGAGGCCGACGTTTTGGCCTTTGCGTCCCTAGTAGCCCGGCGCAGGATATTGCTAATGTGGAAAGAAGCCAAGCCCCCGGGGGTGGAGACCTGGATAAATGATATGGCGGGGTTCATAAAGCTAGAGCGGATTAAGTTCGTCCTAAGGGGGTCGGCTCAAGGGTTCACCAGGCGGTGGCAACCGTTCGTCGAATATCTTGCGGAAAGATAGATGGGGGAAAAAAGAAGGCAGCAGCAGCAGCCCAGGACTTGGGGGGGGGGGGGGGTTGGGGGGGGGGGGGAGGGATTGGGGGGGGGGGAGGGATGGGGGGGGGGGGCGGGTGGAGGGATGGGGGGGGGGGTGGCCTGAGACAAGGCAGTTGCCAATTAGGGCTAGTTTTTATTTTTGTTATTTAATATTTATTTATTTGTTGTTTTTTGTTTATATAAAAAAGGTCATTATTATCTGTATTGTTATAATGTTGTGTAAAGGATGCACAATGTACTGTTTTGGTTGACCAAAAATTTTCAATAAATTATTTATTAAAGAAAAAAAGAAACAGTCAGTACTGAGGACATCTTTGGCGAAACTGGCCTGGTGACGTTTCTGAAGTAGACAATACAAGGGAGCTGAATTACAACAGCAAAGACGCTTGCACCAGTAACCCTTCAGTCCTTTTGGACTACACTTGATCACTCAGCTTGCTTTTTCATGAGCCATGCTTTGTTTATTTAGGCAAAAGCAGCCAAAGAAATCAAAAGGAAGAGACACAGTGAGAAAATAAGAGACATTAATCACAGTGATTTGCTGTTTAATGAAAGCTACTGTAACTGTTTTTGAAAAACCACGTCTGTCCATAAACCCAGATGTGAGACTATTGTCAACTCACTGCACCTGTGTTGATCAGTTGCAAGTTATATCCTTCACACATATGGGCGCATGGTGGCGCAGTGGTTAGCACTGCTGCCTCACGGTGTCGAGGACGCGTGTTCAATCCCAGCCCCGGGTCACTCACTGTCCGTGTGGAGTTTGCACATTCTCCCCATGTCTGCGTGGATCTCACCCACACAACCCAATGATGTGCAGAGTAGGTGGATTGGCCACACTAAATTGCCCCTTAATTGGAACAAAAAATGAATTGGGCACTCAAAATGTTTTTAAAAATATCCTTCATACGTCAGAAAAGTAACTATCGGTGCGATGCTGGGGCTGATACAGCTGAAGGGTTGCACCTGACAAAGTCAAGGATGAGCTGGCTGCTTGAGGGGGCAGAGGACTTGGAGAGACAGTGGCATAGTGGTATTGTCACTGGACTAGTAAACCATACACCCAGAGTAATGCTCTGGGGACCTGGGTTCAAATCCCACCATTGCAGATGGTGAAAATTGAATTCAATAAAAATCTGGAATTAAAAGTCTAACGATGACCATGAAACCATTGTCGATTGTCGTAAAAACCCATCAGGTTGACTAATGTCCTTTAGGGAAGGAAATCTGCCATCCTTACCTGGTCTGGCCTACATGTGACTCCAGATCCATAGCAATGTGGTTGACTCTTAACTGTCCCCTCAAGGGCAATGAGGGATGGGCAATAAATGCTGGCACAGCCTGTGCCATCCTGGTAACATGAAAACATTTTTTTAAACCTGTGAGCGGTGTGGAGGGGCCCTGCGAACCATTTACATATGTTCTGCTCTTGTCCGAAGCTGGAGAGGTTCTAGAGATCAGTTTTTAGCACCATGTCGGTGGTCCTACATGTAGATGTGGAGCCCGGTCCCCTGGAGGCCATATTCGGACCTGCCGGAGTTGCAGACGTGTGGGTCAGATGTTTTAGCCTTTGCCTCGCTGGCAGCTCGCTCGCGCGTTCTGTTGAGGTGGAGGTCAGCTTCTCCCCCCTGTGCCTCGGCGCGGGGATCTAATGGAGTTCTTAGCGCTGGAGAAGGTGAAATCTGCCCTAAGGTGGGGGGGGGGAGGGGGGAGAGCGAGTGACGGGTTCCACAAGAGTTGGAGTTTGTTCATTTTGCATTTTGGAGAGCTAGTTACCATCGACCGTTGAGGGGGGTGGGGGGCCTTCTTGTGTAGGGGGTTTAATTTGTTGCATATGTTTTTTTGTTATTGTAAAATGTAAAATGTTAAATACTTTTTTTTAAAAAGTAAAGTAACTGTGTGTGATCTTCACGCTTCAAAACAATCTTGTGGATCAGATCTGTTCATATTGTTATCAGCTCTGGGATATTCTGCTTGCCCAGCTATCTTGAGATGTCTGGTTCTAGCTTCGGCCTGGACGAAGAACAAAGAAACTCATCAGCTCCTCAGTAATATCAGTGTTTATCTCTCTGTCATAGTTTCTTTCCTTGCATTCTCTCTTGGTATCTCGGCCTTTGTAGTTGGGTTAAATACTTTTCTAACCTACTAACTAGCTCTGTAAGAAACAAATGTTAACCTTGATGACTCACTGAGTGGACCTACTATGTCTATGCTCCGTTCGCTGGCTGCAATTGGGGATAGTCTCAGCACCCGGGAAATTTGGAGGGACGAAATTGGCCACGGTTCCTGCTTCTCATAAGCATATCATGCTTGCTGTGAGAATCAAACTCAGCTGCAATACTGTCTACAGTCAAATAACCACTTATCATAGATTCTACGGTGCAGTTGGAGGCCATTCAGCCCATCATGTCTGCACCGGCCCTTGGAAAGAGCGCCCCACTTAAGCACACGCCTCCACCCTATCCCCGTAACCCCGTAACTCAGTAGCCCCACCCAGCCTTTTTGGACACTAAGGGCAATTTATCACGGCCGATCCATCTAACCTGCACATCTTTGGACTGTGGGAGGAAACCTGAGCACCCGGAGGAAACCCACACAGACACGGGGAGGACGTGCAGACTCCGCACAGACAGTGACCCAAGCTGGGAATCGAACCTGGGACCCTGGAGCTGTGAAGCAACTGTGCTAACCACTGTGCTACCGTGCTACCCACTTCAAATGCACTTGACACCTTTCCCTTCAATATTGGGTAAAGTGCTGGAGTGCAGTTGATATCAATGGGATACAACCCAATTCGGGGCATTGCCCTCAGGAAAAGGAAACTGGAAAGAAAGAATTAAATTAATGCAAAATTTTTCCCATTAAAATGAACTGTTGTTGATGGGCAATAGGTTTATTTGGGATTTTCAAGGGGTTCTTATTCACTGAGAAGGAAATAGCTTTGTCATTTTTTTTGGAACGCTGGTAGTGCATTATGTAGCAAGACCAATTCTACATCATGTAAGGAACACTGAATAAGTAACTCAATAACGACGAGAATTTCGACAATGTTCCACTTCACAAGAGGTGAGCAGGAGAGAAAATGGAAAATCAAATTGAGGGGATGTAAGTGCAGTTCAAAAGAAAGGCCTTTGAGATGTTTGTGAGAGAGAGCAGAAGCCAAAGTAAGCCAGTAAAATATTGAATAGGGTAAGAAAGCTTGCATTCCCATTTCCATCTCTGTAACATTGCCCAATTCTTTTTTTTCCAATGAAGGGGCAATTTAGTGTGGCCATTCCACCTACCCTGCACATCTTCGGGTTGTGGGGATGAAACCCACGCAGACACAGGGAGAATGTGCAAACTCCACACGGACAGGGGCCAGGATCGAACCCAGGTCCTCAGCGCCGTAGGCAGCAGTGCTAACCACTGCACCACCTTGCTGCCATTACATTGCCCCTGTCCTCAACCTGTCTGCTGGTGAAACCCTCATTACCTCTTGTTACCTCTAAACTTCACAATTCCAACACTTTCCTGGCCGGCCTCCCTCATGACACCCTGTATAAATTTGAGATCATCCAAAACTCTGCTGCCTGTGTTCCAAATCTCACCGAATCCTGTTCACCCATCACCTTGGTGTTCGTTGACCTATACCAGCAACCAGTTCAGCAGTGTCTCCATTTTAAAATTCTCACCCTTGTTTTCGAACCCCTCATAACCTCACCCCTCCCTATCTTTGAATTCTTCTCCAGCCTGATTATCCCTCTGAGATAGCTGCATTCCTCTAATTCTGGACAACATCCCTGATTTTAATTAGAGGGTTCCCTTCAGCTATTGGGACCCTAAGCTCGAGAATTCCCTCCCTCCACTTCTTTGCCTTGCTGACCTCCTTTAAGACACTTCTTTGAACCTGCCTCTCGAACCAAGCTTTCATAGAACCCCTACAGTGCAGAAGGAGGCCATTCAGTCCATTGAGTCTGCACTGACCCTCTGAAAGTCCTATCAGCCCTTATTGGGGTGGCACAGTGGTTAGCACTGCTGCCTCACAGCTCCAGGGTCCCAGGTTCAATTCCGGCCTCGGGTCCCTGTGGAGTTTGCACTTTTCTTCCCATGTCTGCGTGGGTTCCCTCCGGGTGCGAGTTTCCTCCCACAATCCAAAGATGTGCAGGTTAGGTGGATTGGCCATAATAAATTGCCCTTAGTGTTCAACGGTATAGGTGGAATTACGGGAATGAGGTGAGGGAGTGAGCACCCGGAGGAAACCTGGGGCGAACGTGCAAACTCCCCACAGTCACCCAAGGCCAGAATTGAACTCAGGTCCCTGACGCTGTAAGGTGGCAGTGCTAACCTTTCTGCCACCATCCCCCACCCACAGTCATCTGAATTAATATTTCCTTAATAATCTTTATTGTCACAAGTCGGCTTACATTAACACTGCAATGAAGTTACTGTGAAAAGCCCCTAGTCACCACATTCCGGCGTTTGTTCGGGTACACGGAGGGAGAATTCAGAATGTCCAATCCACCTAACCTGCACATCTTTGGACTGTGGGAGGAAACCGGAGCACCCGGAGGAAACCCACGTGCACACGGGGAGAACGTGCAGACTCCGCACAGACAGTGACCCAGCCGGGTATCGAACCTGGGACCCTGGAACTGTGAAGCAACAGTGCTAACCATTGTGTTACTGTGCCACCCCGTGGCTCAGTGGCATATATTATTTTATAATGCCTCTGTGAAGCAACTTCTGATGTTTTGTTACATTAAAGGTGCTATAAAAAAAGGCACTGCTGCTCTATGGAGACCTCAGGACAATCCAAAGCACTTTACGGCCAATTGAGTGTTGCCTAAAGTAAGTCAATGTAATGTGGCAGCTAATCTGCACACAGCATTATCGCACAGACAGCAATGTGATAATAAGCAAGCAATTTGATTTTTCTCCCCTTTGCTGGACTTCTCTACCCTTCCAAACCTACCATCAGACTCCAGTGAATTCGGTGAATTCAGATATTATAGTGAAATGATCACCCGCACCAACTCTCTCTTTTGCACATATCTAGCCTGCTTTTCTGTTTACCCCACTTCCCACAGTGGGAGAGCTGGGAAACTATCCCATAATCACACTTTTAATTATAAATGTGGCCTCTATTTGGCGTCTTTTAGTTTAAACTAACAATGGATTTTGTTTTATTCATTTCCAAGATGTGGGCATTGCTGGCTGGGCCAGCATTTATTGCCCTTCCCGAACTGCCCTTTAACTGAGTGGCCATTTCAGAGTCGTTCGACATTGGTGTCACATAAGCCAGACCAAGTAAGGATGATTAGTGAACCAGATGGCTTTAAAAAATAATAATTTTTAGTAGTGTCACAAGTAGGCTTACATTAACACTGCAATGAAGTTACTGTGAAAATCCCCTCGGCGCTACATTCCGGAGCCTGTTCGGGTCACAGAGGGAGAATTCAGAATGTCCAATTCACCTAACAGCACTTGTGGGAGGAAACCGGAGCACCCGGAAGAAACCCGCGCAGACACGGGGAGAACGTGCAGACTCCACACAAACAGTGACCCAAGCCGGGAATCGAACCTGGGACCCTGGCGCTGTGAAGCAACGGTGCTAACTCCTGTGCCACCGTGCTGCCACTAGCCTTTAATTCAAGATTTTTTATTGAATTCAAATTCCACCATCTGCTGTGGTCAGATTCAAACTCGGGACCCCTGGAACTTTTGATTACTGGTCTAGTGACACACTGCTACACCACTGCCTCCCCTTACCAAAGGTGGCGAGGTGAACAAGGAGTAATCTGGTGTTAGAAGAGTGGAGGTTGCGCGACTGAAAAACATTGAGGTAAGATGGAGTGAGACAATGGAGAGATTTGAAGCTGAGGACAAAGATCTTAAAATCAACTCGCTGGAGCACCGGAAAACAGAGAACCTTGAGAAGAATGCAAATGGTGCTGGAGCTCTGGGGCTTTGTATGGGGTTCATATTGCAACCACTTCACCGTAGCTGTCCCACAGGCCTCCTCTATTATATCAGGGATAGTGGAGGGAATTGTGCCTAGAGTCTGAGGAGATGGGGGTGGGCAGCACGGTAGCCTTGTGGATAGCACAATTGCTTCACAGCTCCAGGATCCCAGGTTCGATTCCAGCTTGGGTCACTGTCTGTGCGGAGTCTGCACATCCTCCCCGTGTGTGCGTGGGTTTCCTCCGGGCGCTCCGGTTTCCTCCCACAGTCCAAAGATGTGCAGGTTAGGTGGATTGGCCATGCTAAATTGCCCTTAGTGTCCAAAATTGCCCTTACTGTTGGGTGGAGTTGCTGGGTTATGGGGATAGGGTGGTGGTGTTGACCTTGGGTAGGGTGCTCTTTCCAAGAGCCGGTGCGGACTCGATGTGCCGAATAGCCTCCTTCTGCACTGTAAATTCTATGATAATCTATGATAAATGAATATTTTGTTTCAGTATTCACTAGAGAGTGGGACCTCGTTGCTCATGAGAACATTGTGAACCAGGTTAATAGACTCAAACAGGTTGATATTACGGAGGATGTGCTGGAAAGTTTGAAAAGCATCAGGATAGTTAAGTCCCCTGGGCCTGACGGGATATACCCAAGGTTACTACGGGAAGCGAAGGAGGAGATTGCTGCGCCGTTGGCGATGATCTTTGCGTCCTCACTCTCCACTGGAGTAGTACCGGATGATTGAGGGAGGTGAATGTTGTTCCCCTGTTCAAGAAAGGGAATAGGGAAATCCCTGGAAATTACAGACCCATCAGTCTTACGTCTGTGGTGAGCAAAATATTGGAAAGGATTCTGAGAGATAGGATTTATGATTATTCAGAAAAACATAGTTTGATTAAAGATAATCAGCATGGCTTTGTGAGGGGCAGGTCAGGTCATGCCTCACAAGCCACATTGAATTCTTTGAGGATGTGACGAGACACATTGATGAAGGTTGGGCAGTGGATGTGGTGTGTATGGATTTCAGTAAGGCATTTGATAAGGTTCCCCATGGTCGGCTCATTCAGAAAGTTAGGGGGCATGATATACAGGGAAATTTGGCTGTCTGGATACAGAATCGGCTGGCCGAAAGAAGACAGCGAGTGGCAATAGATGGAAAGTATTCCGCCTGCAGGTCGGTGACCAATGGTGTCCCGCAAGGATCTGTTCTTGGATCTCTGCTCCTTGTGGATTTATACATGACTTGGATGAGGAAGTGGCAGGGTGGGTTAGTAAGTTTGCCGATGACACGAAGGTTGGGGGAGTTGCCGATAGTGTTGAGGGCTGTTGCAGGTTACAACAGAACATTGACAGGATGCAGAGCTGGGCTGAGAAGTGGCAGATGGAGTTCAGATAATCTATGAAAACCTAGATAAATGTGAAGCGATTCATATCGGAAGGCCAAATTTGAATGCTGAATAACGGGTTAAAGGCAGGATTCTTGGAAGTGTGGAGGAACAGAGGGATCTTGGGGTCCTCGTACATAGATCCCTCAAAGTGCCACCCAGGTTGATCGGGTTGTTAAGAAGGCGTATGGTGTGTTGGCTTTACAGGGGGATTGAGTTTCAGAGCCGCGAGGTTTTGCTGCAGCTTTATAAAACTCTAGTTAGACCACACTTGGAATATTGTGTCCAGTTCTGGTCGCCTCATTATGGGAAGGATGTGGATGCTTTGTAGAGGGTACAGAGGAGATTTACCAGGATGCTGCCTGGACTGGAGGGTAAATCTTGTGAAGAAAGATTGAGGGAGCTAGGGCTTTTCTCACTGGACCGAAGAAGGCAGAGAGGTGACTTGATAGCAGTGTACAAGGTGGTGAGAGGCATGGATAGAGTGGATAGCCAGAGGGCGGAAATGGCTGTCACAAGGGGACATAATTTTACGGTGATTGGAGGAAGGTATAGGGGAGATGTCAGAGGTAGGTTCTTTACACAGAGAGTGGTGGGTGCATGGAATGCACTGCCAGCGGAGGTGGTGGAGTCTGAGTCATTAGGAACATTTAAGTGACTCTTGGACAGGCACATGGACAGCAGTAAATTGAATAGGGTTGTTGGTTAGGTTGATCTTAGATTAGGATAAATGGTCGGCACAACATCGCGGGCAGAAGGGCCTGTACTGTTCTATGTTCTATATACCCCATAGGAATCAATCAGGTCTCTGGTCTGCTCTGGTCCTCACAGTGATAATAGGATAATGCATTACAGTAAATCCTGCACACAGCCTTTCCTCAGTTACCAGTGGTAAACACATTCCTGACAAGTTGGAGCATGCATTTGAAGGTAAATTGGGTTCAAAACAATGGAATGTATAAATTTGGCATATCAATCAATTGGAACTAAGAGTAGGAAGGTGAACTGGAGAGATTGTCCAATCTACAGTATTGGATAAACCTGTATCAGTGGTCAGACAACGCGATGTCTGTGTCCCTCATCAACCTGCCACCAGTCCCTTATCTCTGAGTCATATGGTTACTCTTTAATTTAGACATATGGCTAACAGAACAGCAGACAATTGTCTCGCAGTCCACCCTCATGATTTAAAGAAATGCAGGGTGCTTAGAGGGTTGTAGAACTGCAGGAGCTCACAGAGATAGGGAGGAGTGAAGGTATGAGGGGATTTAAACACATGGATGAGAATTTTAATTTGATGTGTTGGGTGACTGGGAGCCAGCGAAGGTCATTGTACACATGTGTGATTGGAGAGCGTGACTTGATGCCAAATAGATTAAGAGCAGCTTGCTTTTGGATGAGCAGAATTATACAGAGCATGGAGGATGGTCAGTCTACTCGGACATATCCTCAAACAGGGCATTGAGCTTGGATCAGCCTGCCGCAGGGGTTAGTGGGGCGAGATGGGCCTCAGTATTGAGGATGTAGAGTGTGTAGTAATGGTCAACGTTATGGCGTGTTTAACTGAAATAAGCTATGGTTTATTCAGGATTACACCCAGACAAGCAATTTGACAGCCCAATGGCAGGATGAAGAGAGGTAAAGAGCTGTGTGTCTTCAGCCTACATGTCTTTGGATGAGCTGCCAAGGGGAAGTATATTGATCGGGAAGAATCAAGGGACAAATATGGGACCAGGCCGGGAAGAGAAGCCATTGCTGGAGATTCTCTTGGGGTGATTAGACAGGTAAGGGTGGGAGCAAACAGGGACAGTCTCATAAAGCTAGGCATTGGAGGAGAGGTATGGGAGGAGGACAATCTGCTGGACTAGAGAGTGGCCAAGAAGTTCATGCAGCATGATCATAATTACAATGGTTGTTATTTGTGACTCTGATGAGGGCTGTTTGGTTAACTTTGTGGAAGGGGCAAAAACCTCATTCAAATAAAGTGATGCAGAGTTATTCATTCATGGGGTGTTGGTGTCACTAATTGGATCAGTTTGCCCACCCCTGAGGGCATATAAGAGTCAACCACATTGCTGTGGGTCCGGATTCACATATAGGTCAGGTGACGATGGCAGATTTCCTTCCCTAAAGGACATTAGTGAACTAGATGGGTTTTTACAACAGACCCAATGATGCAGACTCGATGGTGCAGACGCGATGGGCTGAATGGTCCCCTTCTGCACTGTAAATTCTATAATGCTATGATTCTACCAATCAACAATGGTTTAATGGGCATCGTTAAGACTTTTAATTCCAGATTTTCATTGAATTCAAATTTCACCATCTGCCCTGTGGGATTTGAACCCAGGTTCCCAGATCATTACCCTGGGTCTCTGGATTATTAGTCCAGTGACAATACCACTGCTTCCTCTTTGCAATCTAAAGTGGGGAAGTTTTACTCATGGAATAGTGTTTTAATATCAAATCAGTTAGCCCTACGTCATGTCTAGCCTCAACCATCTCCGGAAACTGTTCAAAATGGGCCTAATATCTAGTTCTAACAGGCTGTATGTAGTGACTGTCTCAATCCTTTGAACTTCATTTTCATAATCACACATTAATAATCCATATAATGTAACAACATGAAAATTGTGCCAACGTATTTGAAGAGGTCAGGACTGGCTTTATGGTTGGGGGAAGGTGGGGGGACATGGCCCCTCGTAAAAATCCAGCCATTCATTTTAATCTTTCACAAATCAGCATACTCAAACTTCAAACCTCTATGAACATATGAACTTAGATTTCGGGACTGGGAAGCCTGCTTTAAACATTCCTTTTGACTCATTATGGTAGTGAACCACAAGTCTTTATTCTAGATCAGCTGCGTTTGATTTGGGATGCAAGCAGGGCAGTTCTCGGAACTTCCCTCGAATTTTTACCGAAAGTAATCTCCCTGTTTGTTTCCGAGTGAAGTTATTGCCCTACATCTAACATCACATCACGCAAGTCAGAATTGCAGCGTCACTTCTCTCTCAAGTCGTGGATCTTGCAATGATCAATTTAGACACGCTACATAATTGTTCCTTTCCACCAGTGCAAGGGATCAAGGCAAACTGATGATTTAAACAGCAGATATCCAAACAATGGTTGAATGAATTCTTCGCTACTAACATCTTGCACGAAATAAAGCCAATCAGCAGGATAAAGGTAATCTGGCCCAGTTGATAGCTGTTTTCCGTGACGGCATTTGATCTTGTTCCAGCTGGTGCATGTGGAGGGACCCTTGTGCTGTTCAGATGTAACCATACCTTTGCCTCATCAGTGCTCAAAGATGGTGGAGACCTCTCCCCTCTGAAATATACCCATGTTGTCGAAAAGCCTAGCAACTGCAGAATTAGGAAGACTAAGAAGGGATCATTTTGAGCTGTGTCACCTACATGAGGAGCCTGAGGAACAGATTGCTCATGCACAGTAAACCCACCATTGTCTGCGTGTTTCAAACCAGCCTGCCCATTGTAGAACACACCCAGTCCTTTGTTCTATTGATTCCTCCACCACAATGCTGCAGAGTTGAAAAATCACTCCCTACATTTCTGGGGTGATTTCTTCATTTTCTGAATGACATGCATCTTCCGCACACTGCGACGGGACAGGATAGGCATGGTTTCGGGGAGAAGAGGTGGCAGTGGTTAGTTAGTTTCACTTTAGTTGCAAACCTAAACTCAAGGGTGTAATAAAGCAGGTTCAGCAGCTTGCGCTGCAAAAAACAGATCACCGACAATACCTTCTATCAGCAATATCACAATGGCATTTTCATTTGTATTCAGCATTGTATTTCATTTGGTTTTGTCATTGGACTAGTAATCTGGAGACCTGGGGCAAGATCTGGGGACCATGATCCCACCATGGAAGATGGTGAAGTTTGAATTCAATAAACATCTGGGATGTGATTTAATGGAAATGTAATAGAGTCCTGTCTTGGGTGTGTTTAGCTGGGTATTTCCTGTCACTTGCAGCACTGAGAGCCAACCCACTTTTAAACGGGACACTGCTTCATTTCTGGGCCTCGGTGAGGAATGGCCTGCTGAGGCTGCACTTAAGGCTCACTTCCTGCACTAACACGTTCCATTTTCAAATGGCGGACCGATCTCTTGACACCCCCCTCCCCAATGCCCCTACTCACCAATTACAGGATAATCAAGCTCTCAGCATTCCAGCTCACAAGGGCTGGGCACCCCTGGGCCCGATCCCTGGAATGGGCAAGATGCCACCTGGCACTGCCAGCCAGGCATCCTGGCAGTGCCAGAATGGCAGCTGGGTGGCACTGCCAGGGTTCCCAGGTGGTACTGCCAGGGTGCCAGGATGGCAGGGCTATGGTGCCTGGAAGCAGGGGTGCCAGGATATCACCCTGCCCAGAGTCTGACAACCCAGGGGCCCCCGATCGCCTGGAAGACCCTTCCCCCAAGTGCTAAACCTATGCTGTGCTAAACGGTGCCCACTCAGGGTCTCCAAGGTGAGGTTGTTTGATCCTGGGCGCTGGGTAGATCTGGCGTGAAACTAACCACTCACTTGGATGTGCAAATCTGGATTCTGCCCTCAAAGGGCAGGATCCAGATCATGATGCCTTTTGAGATCTCATGTCGCAAGTTGGGCACGACGAGGCCAAAAGTCACGTCCCTGGAATTTTCTGATAACCATAAAACCAGACATTGTTGTAAAAGCCCATCTGGTTCATTAATGTCCTTTGGGGAAAGGAATCTACTGTCCTTACCCGGTCTGGTCTACATGCGGATGGGCAATAATAATGCCCACATCCTGTAAATGAATTTTTAATAAACGAATTATGTAAACTTGACTATCTTGCTAAAATGTATGTTGGATACACATTAAAAGTGGTAGGTCATCTATCTTTGCAAAATTAAACATTAAATACATTTTGGACAGTACATCAAAGAGGAGTGGGTTTCCATATTTTTATCTTTTTATTGCTCTGTATGCTGTGCTCTAGTTTTCCTTGTGAAGGGGTCCCAGATAATGTGTGTGAGTTTGAAATAATTATTTTGTGGTCTTGATACCAGAAGCTCACCTGCTAACTGGATCTCTTATTGGATGGGATTGTTCTGTTTGTCTTTTTTCTTTTTACAGTGGATAGTTTTTGGTTGGGAAAATTACAAACAAACTTTCAGGTATAATTATAGAGTTTTTACAGCTCAGAAGAAGGCCAATCAGCCAGCTGTATACATGCTCCCTCTTTGGAAGAGTCACCAATTAGTCCCATTGCTGGGCTCTCCCTCTCATTTGCTCCTATTTTTTTTATTTTTTAAATGTTTGCCCACTTCACTTTTAAAAGTTATTACAGCTTCTGTTTCTGCCACTGTTTTTAACAGGGAATTCCATACTCGGGCAACCCTGTGTATAAAACAATTTCTCCCAATCTCTTTATTGATTCTTTTTAATAATACTAATCTTTATTAGTGTAACTAAGTAGGCTTACAATAACACTGCAGTGAAGTTACTGTGAAAATCCCCTAGTCGCCACACTCCGGTGCCTGTTCGGAGACACAGAGGGAGAATTCAGAATGTCCAATTCACCTAACAAGCACGGCTTTCAAGACTTGTGGGACGGAGCACCCGGAGGAAACCCACGCAGACACAGGGAGAACGTGCAGACCCAAGCCGGGAATCAAACCTGGGTTCCTGGCGCTGTGAAGCAACAGTGCTACCATGCTGCCCAATTTCCTTGATTATCTTAAGAGGCCGGTTTAGCTCAGTTGGCTGGACAGCTGGTTTATGATGCAGAGCGAGTCCTGCAGTGTGGGTTCAATTCCTTTACCGCCTGGGGTTATTAATTAAGGCCCTGTCTTCTCAACCTTGCTACTTTCCTGAAATGTGGTGATCCTCAGGTTAAATCACCACCAGTCAGCTCTCCCCCTCAAAGGGTCATCTGGGACCATGGCAACTTTACTATCTTAACTTGGCCTATTTAGTGACTTGCCAACAATTGAAGTAGATTTTCCCTATTTACCTTTGCAAAATAATTTTGAATATTTCAATTGGATTTCCTCCAGGCAGTTTTGTTCTAACAATAAAAGTCTTTGTCTCATTCTTCAACTAATAATATGTCATTATTTTTGTGAATCTACTTTATACCCTCTCTGTGACCTTTACTTCCAATCTAAATAAAAATCCCAAAGCAAAACAATATTTGAAACCTTGCCTGACTTTAATGTTACCTATTTGCTCTGTATTCTTATTTATAAGACTTATCCATACACGATCACAAGGAACTAAGAGCAGAAATCAGCCATTCAGCCCCTCGAGCCAGGTCTGCCATTCAAAAAGATCATAACTGATCTGTTTGTGCTTAAAGTCCTACGTTCCCATCTACTCCCAATCACCACTGATTCCCTTGCCTAACAAGTATCTATCTAACATAAAAACAGAAAATTTGGATAAACTCGGCAGCATCCGTGGTGAGAGAAACACAGTCAATGTTTCGAGTCCATGTGACCCACCTACCTCTGCCTCAACTATATTCAATCACCCCCACCTCCACCGCCTCCTGAGGCAGAGTTCCAAACTCGCACAGCCCTCTAAGAGTAAAAATTCTCCCCTCTGTCCTAAAAGGACGGCCCCTAATTTTAAATGGAGCTTTTTTAATTGCATTATCAATTCATCCCCTCGTTTCCAAAGATTTATGTGTCTCAATCTCTGAATGTCCATTTACCATATCTTCACATTAAATTTGATCTGACATCCATTTTTCCAAAATACTAACCTGTGGTTAGATTTTGCCAGCTATAATATGGAGCACAGATTCTCATTAACCTCTGTCCAATACCAAATTGATAGCTGAATTGGTTATGCAAAACCCTGGAAGCATTGAGTTGTGCAATATCACAAAAAAAGTTAAAGGAGTCCAATGAGATTAATGCTGGGTTAATGATTAAACATAGTTGATTCTTTTTTAAGGAATGTATCAGTCCATCAAAATTCCTTTTAAAGAGTAAAATGATTTTAGGAGAGCAAGACAATTAAAAAAAAAACTTTTTTTTGCCAGTTGGAAATTTTGTTGGAAGTGTTTTAAAATAACAGTGGGGACCGACAATTGGGGAGCTACTAATTGCTTGGACCAGCCATTGAGCCAATGCATTGTTGGAATAGAGGAGTTAGCTGAAATATTTTGGATTAATAATTAGCTTGTGTTAATCCAGATCCTATTGGCCTTAGTAACTCACCCAAACTAGAACTTCTGATAATGTCATGAGCTATCTCTGTTTAAAGAATATCTGAAGGAGATGAAATCAGCAGAGTAAAAATAAAACTTAGTGATCCTCCTATCTTTAAGAACTCTTAGGCTAATGTCATACGTATTTTCTGGGCTTTAATGTTTTTACACTGATTTATTTTTATGTGTAAATAAATTTAAACTAGCAGCTTGCTGTTCAATTTCATGAACATGATAAAATAAACTGGTCAAATAAGTGTTGTACTTAACCTGTACGAAACCAAATCATCAATAAAATGATTTTGAGTATGAAATTAAACAGCGAGTGGAGTGCTGCAATGTTTTTTCCCTCAGAGTTGAATGAGGATAACCTGATATACACTTTTTAAAATACCAATGCCTAACAGCATTGTATATTTGTTAAAATAAGTAAAATACTGTGGATGCTGGAAGTTGAAACACGAGCAGAGGGCTCTGGAAAAATTCAGCAAGTCTGGCAGCATCTATTAGGAGAGAAAGCAGGGGTAATGTTTCGAGTCCTTTGACTCTTTATAAGAACTGAAGGGAGGGAGAATGTGTTAGAGCTGTAAGAGATTGCAACAAAAAGTAGCAACTTGAAGAACAAAGGGCAGATGGCCTTGCGGAGGGAGGGCTGGGGTTTACATTGAGGCAATTGTTACGACACCCTGGGCTAGTGTATGGTCAATTCCAGCCCCATTTGACACGGAGTTACAACATGAGTGACTTAACCAATAATACTTAGAAAACACCTGAACTCCTTGGCTCTTGGCTGTCGAAAAATCACAGGCACCAGGTTTGTACGTTTAAAGTAAATTACTGTTTGTTGCGTTGATGATGGAGGGTATGGGTGAGTTACTAATGCCAATAGGAGTGGATTAGCACGATACTTGTGAATATTGGCTTGGAGGGGAACTTAGAGGTGGTGGCATTCCCACGCATCTCCCCTTCTTCTAGGTGTTAGAGGTCACAGACTTGGGAAGCGGTATTGAAGAAAGCTTACATAGTTTCTTCAGCCATCTTGTTCACAGTTGCTATCACTGTTCATCAGTGGTGAAAGGAGTCAATGGGCGCGATTCTCCAAAATGCATTTCACAACGGCGCAAAATGGGCACGGGGACTAACGATTCTGTCCCCCACACGGGGCCAGCACGGCGCTGGAGCGGTTCACGCCGCTCCAGCCTCCCTTCCCGGTGCCAAATGGGCGCCGCGCCAACCTGCGCAAGCGCAGTTGGGCCGCGCCAACCCGTGCCTGCGTGGGGGACTTCTTCAATGCTCTAGCCCCGATGCAACATGACGCGGGGGTTCTGGGGCCGGAAGCGGAACAAAGTAGGCCCGGGGGGGAGAGAGGCCGGCCCGCTGATCGGTGAGCCCCGATCGAGGGCCAGACCCCATCAGAGGCCCGCCCCAGTGAAGGAGCGCTTTTCCCCGCCCAACAAGTCGCCCCCCCGACCCTTCGCGCAGAGTTCCCGCCGGCAGCGACCAGGGGTGAACAGCGCCGGCGGGACTCTGCCGTTTCCGCGAGGCCGCTCGGATCATCCGGGCCAGAGAATCGGCGGCCCGGCCTCGTACAGCGGCCCGCGACTGGCGCCGCGCCAAACACAAATGGCGCCTATTCTCTGCACCTCGGAGAATCGCGCGCCAGTGGTGTGGTGGCGTGGCGCGATTGCGCCGATTCTCTGTCCCGGCGCGGGGCTCAAAGAATCGCGCCCAATGTTTCAGGTAGTGGATGGAGTGCCAATCAAGTGGACTGCTTTGTCCTTGATGACGTGACCTTCTTCACTATTGTTGGATCAGCACTCATCCAGGCAAGTAGAAAGTATTCCGTCACACTCCTGACTTGTGCCTAGTCGGTGCTAGAATGGCCTTGGAGAGTCAAGAAGTGAGTTACTTACCACAGAATAACCAGGCTCCTGACCTGCTGTCGTAGCCATATCATTTAAGTGGCTGGTCCAGAAAGCGGCTGGTCAATGGCGACTTCCAGGATGTTGATGGTGCCTGTCTGGGCACCAATGTCAGATTGGAGGAAGTACAGAGTGGGATGCAGTGGGAAGCAGCACTAAGTCCCTAATTTGCATTCACGGTTTGGATTCGGAAAGCAAATATACATTAGTCAAATTTACACATTCGAGGAGGGAGCAGTCTCCTACCAGGAACTAAGCAAATGTGTGACTGATTGACAAATGAGATGAAATACAGACAGGCATAAGGCTCTACACACTGGAAAGAAAAATACCTGTGCCAATTAAATATGGTGCAGATTTAGTCGAGGGTGAAGTGGAACGGGATCTGGAACAATAGTAGAGTTAGCACTTGTTAAATCTGTTGCAACAGAAGCAAGCAAAGTTTTTTTTTAAAAGTTGATTTGTTCAGTGGATGTGGGCCTCGCTGGCTGGGCCAACATTGATTCCCATCCCTTATTGCCTTTGGTGGTGCTGAGCTGCCTTCTTGGTAACTAGGCAAATCATTGAAACAAGTAAGTGAAGAGGAATGGAATTAATTCCTAAAATCAAATAATGAAGTAAAGATGATAAAGGTGCTACAAACAACTTCAGTGCCCATGGCTAATATGGGAAAAATCAGTTAGGTTTCCTGAGAAATGGAGAATGGAGAAACTGGGATCTCTCTATTCTTGAAGACTGATGGTTCCAAGATATCTTCCACAATTATACAAGATATTAAACAGCACATTCAAAGTTAATCTGGAGCATTACATCACTGTATGCCAGGTTAGAACCAGGAGATATAATTAGTGAGGAAAAGTTAAAAAACATGTTCACCCAGGATGATAAGCATTTGGAATTGTCAGAGGTCACTCCTTCCGATGAGGTGTCAAATTGAGACACTATCAGATCTCTCAGCTGGACATTTGTGAAGATATTCTCCCAGCATTCTGTCCAATATTTATTCCTCAATCAACATCACTAAAACAATGGTCATTATCACGTTACTGAATGATTAAAGCAAGGCCCTGACTTCCCTTACAAATTCCCCTGTGCAAACTGGTTCCTACATTATAACAGTGGTTACGCTTCTAATGTTCTTCATTAACTGTAAAGCACTTTGTGACATCCTGAGGGTGTGAAATAAAAGCAGCAACATAATTGCAAGTTCCTCTTTCTGGGAAAGGTAATTGAGTGGAGCATAAAAGACAGTTGGAATGGTTGGGACAAATGTCCGGTTTCTGTGCTCTTTATCCTTTATAATGAAAGCAAGGACAATAAACGTAATCATGATACAGTTAGATGAGGTTATGGGAGAAGTTTTTATTAAGACAAGGCAATGATCTCCTTCATTTCTATCTATCTTGTGTATATTTGTTCTGATGAAACGCCACAGCATACAAGGCTGTGGACCAAGTATTGGAAAATGGGGTTAGAATAGATGGGTGCTTGATGGCCGGCACAGACACTATGGGCTGAAGGGCCTCTTTCTACACTGTTAAAAACTCTGTGACTCTCTGAATATGACTATGAATCCGAAAATAAGTGAGTGAGATCCATGAAGTGTAATTTATGTGTAAGAGTGAGCCAAAATAGATCATCACTGTGAAAACAAATCTAATTCTGGAAACCCTGCATCACTATTTCTTGAGTTCTCCTCGCATGACCAGTGACAAGGTGGCAAACTTTCATTACACACTAATAGTAATGCACATCTGAAAATAACAATGGAATTAATTATTTTAATTCATGAAAAGGAATCTATTCAATAAATAATATTTTAATCCCTCACTCTGAGGGGGGGGGGGAGGCACGGTAGTACAGTGGTTAGCACAGTTGCTTCACAGCTCCAGGGTCCCAGGTTCGATTTCCGGCTTGTGTCACTGTCTGTGCGGAGTTTGCACTTTCTCTCTGTGTCTGCGTGGGTTTCCTCCGGGTGCACCAGTTTCCTCCCATAGTCCTAAAATGTGCAGGTTAGGTGGATTGGCTATGCTAAATTGTCCTTAGTGTCCAAAAAGGTTGGGTTGGGTTAGGGTGGAGGTGTGGGTTTAGGTAGGGTGCTCTTTCCAAGGGCCAGTGCAGACTCGATGGGCTTAATGGCCTCCTTCTGCACTGTAAATTCTATGATTCTCCCTTAACCAGCGAATGGCTCATGCAAAACATCAGGCACATTATGTGAGCTAAATTACCTTTGGGCTATTTCAACTCATTCCAGCATTGTCCACATTCATACTTTACTTTCCTCATGACAATGCAGATCAGGAAACATGACTGATTATTCCCATATTAGCCATGGGCACTGAAGGTGTTTGTAGTCCCCCCACCATCTTCGAAATAATCTATTTTCTATTCTTATGTGGGATGTCGGTGTCATGGGTAAGGTCAGTATTTGTTGCCCATCCATATTGTCCTTGGGACGATGATGGGGTGTCACCTTCCTGAACTGCTGCAGTCCCTCTGCTGCAGATACCCTGTTGGGGAGTGACTCCCAGGATTTGGACCCAGCAACAATGAAGGAATGGTGATATAATTCCAATTCAGGATGATGAGTGGTGTGGAGGGGATCTTGCAGATGGTGACGTCCCCATGTATCTGCTGCCCTTGTGTATCTAGGTGGTAGAGATCACAGGTTCAGAAGGTGCTGCTGAGGCAGCCTTGGGGAGTTGCTGCAGTGCACCTTGTACATGGCGAGGAAGACATTCCAGGTTCAATCCTCCGTTTATGCTGAGTTGGTTCTGCCACTATGATAATAAGAATGCTAGAGCTGGGCTAGGAAGCAGAAAGTTCCTGAACAGTGTTTCGGAATAGTGCCCCTTCCTGAAGTATGTGTAAATATTGGATGAGAACACAGTTTGAACTGCCCTCCACTGTGGAATAGCCTAATGCCTCTCACAATCTCAGAACACACATTAAAGCAAAACTACTTTGGTAATTGGCGAGAGTGCTGCTAATTCCTTCCTGTGTATTCACCTTTCTCTTTGGAGACTTAAGTGCAGAATCTGCAGTGCTGAGGGATTTCTGCATGGTTAAAGGTACTGGGAAATAGGGTGCGATTTAACACACAAACAACAGAGTCCCATTTTGGGCACATATAATGGGTGTTTCTTGGTGCCTGCAGTGCCAAGACTGACCCTCTGTCAAACAGGACTCTTTTTTTTGGGGCCTTGGCAAGGAACACCTCACCAAGCCCACACATATCTCAGCTCAGCTAACCTTACCGGGCTCAGCTTGTCAGTGCAGGAAGAGATCGGGGCGCTATTTTTAAATGCCACCCCCCCCCAATCTCTCAAACCCCTCCACCCCATTGTGGCCTTTGGACCCTCCCCCAACACCTAAACTTACCTGTTAAGGGTCCTCGACACCACATCTCATAAGGACATGACACCCCCAGTCCGGATCCCTGGTATGGGCAACCTGGCACAGCCCCTGCCAGGCTGGCAGTGCCAAGGTGACAGTGGGAGTGCCAGGGTACCACACTACCCAGCGCCTGACCACCTGGGGGCCTCCGATAGCCTGGGTGACATCTGGACCATGTTTGTGTGGACCAGTGCTAAATGGAACCATGCGAGGTCTCCCATCCACGGGCGCTAGTTCCCAGGCCTCGGAGGCATCGGGCACAGACATATTTAAGTGAGCCTAACTGCTCAGTTAAATATGTAAATCTGGACCTCGCCCAGCGAGAGGCTGCTCGCGAGATTTAATGGCCTTGTTGCGTCACTGGGTTGGGCGTGATGAGGCTGTTCGATCGTGTCCGAAAGATCCCACGATACGGAATATTGAGGAGAATTCTACCTGGTGTCCTCCTCAATATTTACCTGCTCATTGAACACCTAATAAAAGATGATCTGGTCATTATCACATTTTCTTACTTTTACACAAAATTGACTCTTACAGCAGGAATTGCACTTCAAAAGTACTTCATTTGCTGCAAAGTGCTTTGCGATGATGAGGTTGTGCGTGAAAGACTCTCTAGAAATGCAGGTCTTTTAAAAAAATTTACCTATCTACTCCTAGCCAATCATTCATGCAGCAGTCTTTAGGCAATGCATGGCTGAAGGATAAATGGGACAGAACTCCTTGCACTTCCTTTAAATATTTCCGTCAATCTTTTATTTTCACCTGAGAGGCAGACAGGGCCTCGATTTAATGGTCTTGCCAGGCCCAGTGTAGCACTCCTCCAGTTCTGAGAACTGATGCACAAATCGATAAAGTTCAGTCGAGTTGGTGTCCTCATTGTTCTGATAACGCCTAGTCCTTGGAATTACACATCATATCAACCACTGGATACATGAAATTTCTTGGTCCTTTTTTTAGAAGTGCTAACTTTAATACCTTCATTAAAACCAAAGATATGCAGGTTAGTTGGATTGGCTGTGCTAAATTGCCTCTAGGTTGGGTTACAGGGATAGGGTGGGAGATGGGGCCGAGGTATGGTGCTCTTTCAGAGGGCTGGTGCAGACACGGTGGGCTGAATGGCCTCCTTGGGCTGAATGGCCTCCTTCTGCTCGGCACAGGTTCTATGAAAACAGCAGAGGAATTTCATGTATGATTTATGCATATTTCAACAGAGACAGCGAGTGTTAGTCCTAACAAACTGAAGGTCCTTGGTAAAGTGAGCCAACAGCTCATGCGGTTTTGTGTAGAGCAAGTGACAAGATGTTGAATTTTCCTGAGGCGATTGCTGTTGTTGGCGCATCTTCACACCCAGATATCATGTTCTACCCTTTGCGGAATAGCGGGGGAAGTGGTGGAGGGGCCTCTGAGCTCATTATCAGCTTGTTGAACCGCATCGAGCACCTCAACATGCCCCGGTGTTGGACTTGAACACGGAAATTCTGGCCCAGATGAAGGGACACTACCACTGACCCACGAGGCCTGAGGCTATTACAAAAGTGTCACCAAAAGTCCTTCAATGGCTGTGTAAGCACTTTAGGACAAACGGTAAAAGGTGCTATATAAAAGCAAACGGTGTATCTAACATCTTGAAAAGACGTCATTGAGTTTTTACAGCAGAGAAAGAGGCCCTTCAGCCCATCGTGTATGTGCCAGCCATCAAATATCTATCTATTCTAATCCCAATTTACACCACCACCTGCAATATTCTCCAAAAAGCACAGCAACGAACAAAAATGAGCAACAACAGAATCGGTTTAAAACGGAGTTTTAAAATACATCGTGTACTTTAAGTGAAGCATGCGTTTTGTTGGTTCTACCAGTGGTGTTGCTGCAAAGGACGCAGCAAAGGGACAACAGCAGCATCCTAACCCAGTGGGGATTGTGTACCACTTCACCTGGATTCGTGTCCCTCAAATCAACCTGCCATTAAATTGCAGCTTTAATCTAAACCCCTGTTCCTGCAGGCTGCAGACACGTCTGTCTAACGTTGGCGGTCACTGGCGCGCCTTCTGCATCCCTCAAATGCCTTCAATTTTCCTACTTTGTTTTCCACGGTGCGGCTCGCGGCTCACACACAAAACAACACGTGCTCATGTTCAAGTGAGGAAAAACATTGGATTCTGGTCACCTGGAAAACAACAACAAATAAATAATATGCAATCCCCTCAAGCTAAAGACATGCCTGGTCTGAACTCGGTGTCATTATAAAGGGCGGGGAAGCACAAATTCAGCCTTACGCACTTTTTACCTCAGCGATTTCCTGGCAAGTCGGCACTTGCTTCAACCTTTAGCGTTTTAAGTGGCTTAAATGGAGCAATTTTACATGCATGCGTTTGTTGGGTCACAGCTTGCATAACATCTTTTTAAAAACTACATAACTCGTGTTGGAAAAATAATAAGACATTAAACTAACACGTCAACTTGCATCACTTAACGCCCCTCTGGCTTTTGAAGATAGCATTACATAGAAAACGTTTTTGAAAAAAAATATTTCAGAGGATGTGGGCATCACTACCTCAGCCAGCTTTTATTGCCCATCCCTAGTTGGAAGGTGGTGGTGAGCTGCCTTCTTGAACAGTTGCAGTCCATGTGGTGTAGGTACACCCACAGTGCTGATAGGGAGGGAGTTCCAGGATTTTGGCCCAGCCACAATGAAGTAACAGCGATATATTTCCAAGTTCCGGGATGGGAGAGGAACTTGCATATGGCGGTGTTCCCATGCATCTGTTGCCCTTGCCATTCTAGGTGCTAGAGGCATGATGAGTTGCACTTTGTCGATGGTGCACACTGCTGCCACTTTGCACAGTAATGCAGGAAGTGAATATTCAAGGTGGTGAAAGGGCTGCTTTGGTTCTTGCTTCTTGAGTATTGTTCGAACTGCACTCATCCACGCAAGGGGAAATTATTCCATTACTCTCCAGACTTGGGCCTTGTTGATGATGGACAGGTTTTGGGGAGTGAGGAGGTGAGTTACTCACTGCAGGATTCCTAGCCCCTGACCTGCTCTTGTAGCCACAGTTTGTCTATGGCTAGTCCAGTTCAGTTTCTGGTCAATGGTAACCCCCAGGATGTTGACAGTGGTGGAATGTCAAGGGGTGGTGGTTAGACCTTCTCTTGTCGGAGATGTTCATTGCCTGGGACTTGTGTGGTATGAATGTTACTTGCACTTACTAGCACAAGTCTCAATGTTGGCCAGGTCTTGCTGCATATGGGCACAGACTGCTTCAGTATCAGGTGTTGTGACCAGTACAGAATATTATTAAATCATCAGTGAACATCTCCACTTCTGACTTTACAACGGAAGAGAGGTCATTGATGAAACAATTGAAGGTGGTTAGGCTTCGTACAGTAATTCTGAGGAACTCCTGCAGTGATGTCCCAGGACTGAGATGATTGACCTCCTACAACCACAATCATTGTCCTTTGTGTCAGGTCTGACTCCAACCAGTGGAGAGTTCCCCCCGATTCCAATTGACTCCCATTTTGCTTGGGCTCCTTGACGCCATACTCAGTCACATGCTGCCAGGTGAAGCCAAGGGCCGTCACTCTTGAATTTCATTCTTTTGTCTATGTTTGAACCAAGGCTGAAATGAGGTCAGGAGCTGAGTGAACCTGGCGGAACCCAAACTGAACATCAGCGAGCAGGTTATTGCTGAGTAAGTGCTGCTTGATTGTAACGTTGATGACAATTTTCATCACTTTGATGGCGATCGAACGTTGACTGATGGGGGCTGTAATTGAGCGGGTTGTATTTGTCTTGCTTTATGTGGCCAGAACATTCCTGGGAAATGTTCTAAATTGTCAGGTAAATGCCAGAGTTGTAGCTGTATTGGAAACAGCTTGGCTGGAGGTGCGGCAAGTTCTGGAGCACAGGTCATGCGGCTAGGAGCGCCCAAGTCTTCAGTGTTATTGCAGGAGTGTCATCCGGTCCCATAGCCTTTGTGGTATTCAGCACAGAAAAAAGACAGTGAGTTCAGCTGATCTATCCAGCCACGGCTGTTGGATGAGCCCGATTTAGACAAGCAAGGGTTGTACTCCCCTGGAATTTAAATGGTCATTGGGTAATTTGTTCAAGGTTTTTAAAGTACTGGGAAACAGGTAGGATGGATCCGGAGAGCAGCTAACTAGGGAGTCTGGTTGGGGGCAGTCAAAAACATTGAAGACAAGCCCTTTTAGGAGTGGAATTAGGATACACATAAAGGGTGGCAGAAAATTGGATAATGCTAAATCAATTGTTAGCTTTAATGCCAAGATGGATTAACTCTTTGTTAGCCAAAGGTATAGGTGGCAAAGGTACATTATGGAGTTAGGTCTGATCTCACTGAATGTGGGAACGGGGTTCGGGGGGTTAAATAGCCTGCTCCTGATCCTATTTTGCTTTCATCAAACCTTCAATCCTTCTCTCTTCCTCTCAAATGTGAAGGCATTAGGCAGCTATCGGGTCTATTCTGCTGGCTTTATCCATTAGCAACTGACAATGTTAAAGAGCACACTGCACTCTTGGAAAGGCGGAGAGTGAACCTGACAACACACCCTTAAAAAAAAAACCAACAACTGCCCATCATCCCTTGACCAACCTTGCATATAACAGTCACTATGCTTCCATGCCCTGTAGTTCATTGTGTGAAGGGCTATGAGGCATTTCAGGCACATGATGATAAATCGATAGATACATCAGCTGGGATACAGCCTTGGAAACTATTCAGCTGATGCGCGGAGTTGCATTTTTGTTTATAAGAGTGGAAAATATCGCCTCGCTGTGTTACATAACCTTTAGCGCAAAGAAATCTAAAAAAAATAAGTGTTTATTTTTAGGCATCGCGTAAATGCTGGGTTTCCAATACGAGAGTCTTTGCCATTTTCCACATGGAAACAGGCAGCATGAACCCCCCGCCCCCCCCCCAGTAATGTGGTACGTGCGACATGTCACTGAACTGACCAGTCAAAGCCGGTCATATTACACTTGTGGGGCGAAGCGATCCTCTTTGCGGGGGACTTCGGACCGGGTTGGCGGGGAACGGGATTTCTTACTGGACTCGTGTCGACACTCATCATTCATCAACCCCGATTAAATTTGGTTAGAGTCCTGGGGAAATTGCACTCACTTCACTTTTCATTTACAACCCTCCCCTCCCGCACAATACATTAAATAAAACGCATTTATTGTCCAGCTGATCACTCCAACTTTTGTTTTAAAACAAAAGATCATGTTAAGCATCTAAAACGGCAAGACGCCCTTTTAGCTAAACATCGCGCCTCAATAATGAAAAGCTGTCGTCTTTTTAAAGAAAAAAAATGTTAAACCCACAAAATGATATTTTTTTTGTAAATTCCGGGAGGATTTCTGCCGTAACGATAGATTTTTAAATATTGTGGGGGGGGGGGAGGAATCTTGATTACTTAATTTATTTGAAAGATGCTTTGGTGTCACGCTTCGTGTCTCAATCTGGGCGATATTTACCCTCCCTCGCTCGTTCCACCGGCCTCCGACTTCACGTCCCTGGTGGCCGCCATCGTTTAGCCCTCCTGTCACCCCTCCCCCCCCCCCCCCCCCGCCCCTCAAGTCCTGTTGTCCACCCTGGATGGTTTGAGCTGTCGGGGACGCAGGAGGGGAGGGGGAAGGTTCTGGCACTAGGGAAGCCGGTTGGCAGCCTCCTGCGCTTTTGCGACGAAATAAAAACTTGGTTCCCGGGGTGGGGGGTGGGGGGAGCAAGGCGGCGCTAAGACGCCAAGTTTCCCCCTTCAGCTGGAACATTGCGCCCCTTTTTTTGCCGCTCTCCTCGGCGGCGGTGGTGGTGGGTGTGTGAGGCGGGGAGGGGGGCTCTCTCTCTCTCTGCAGAGCAGTTCGGCGAGGCAGCTGCAGTGGGGAGGGTGAGTAGGTGGATCTCTCGCCAACACTGAAAGGGAATCCCTCCGTACGGACGTCACGTTAACCAAGGAAACCCACACCTCGCATCATTTGACGCAAATACCCATTTTTAGGCAACGAGATACGTCAATGGACGGTGCAATCTTAGTCATAGAGAGAGAGAGAGGTTGCTCTGCACCCCCCCCCCCCCCCTCCCCCCCCTTGCAAATAAGTTCCTCTTGAAGAGAAAATAAAATATGCTGGGAGAGCGAAAAGAGAGGTGGAAAGAAAGCGGGGTGCGTTGGATTTGAGGGGAGGGGAGCTGCTTGCTGACTGACAGAGCTGTTGCTGTGTGAGCTGGGCTGGGCGCCGAGCTCCCCGCCTCTCCGTCCCCGCCCCGCCTGGCTGGGAGTGGGGCGGATTTGGGGCGGGCCCGGCGCTGAGGTGACTGACGCTTTGCGGGGAGTGCTGGAAATAAAAAGGAGCAGACTTTTTAATACCTCGGCAACTGAGTCATCGCCGAGCTTGGAGGGGAGGGGGAGAAAGAAGAAGAAGTAGCCAGCGAGCGGGTGAGAGAGCAACTCGGGCAGGGAAGCCAGCAGAGGGGCGGGCGCATGGCGGAAGAAAAATAATTAGTCACTTGCGACTAACAACAACACACAAAAAAAGCCAGCAACCAGACATCGGGGGAAAAAAAGTGTGGAAACGCCAGAGATCGTGCGACTTTTTATAATTTTCAAAAAAGATACTCATTAAAGTTTCATCCTCGATTGAGCAGGGGGGGGGGGAGAGAAAGTTTGGAAGAGGGGAGGACGATTCCAGGAAGTTTGTGTGGATTTTTGCAGCTCTGCATGAGGAGGAACCAGCCCAGAATGAGAGGGGAGGACAACTTGTGTTAACCTTCTGCGTGGCAACAACTGCGAGGGAACGTCTTCATCATCAACGCGGACTTGCCGATCGTTGTGTTGCTCGGGGGCTGCTGGAGTTGTATTGGCGCCGACATTTCAATCCTCTATCCATCTAGGAGCGAGCTCTGCCCGGGAGAGAGGGATTGAGTGAGAGCAGCCTCGCCCCCCCCCCCCCCCCCCCCTCCCAAAAAAACCCAACTTCATTCGGCGGGGGAACATGTACCAAGATTATCCCGTGAACTACGACACATCGTCCCGCAGCAGCGCGTCGCCCGTTTACCAGGAGAGCGTGTTTGGCAGCGCCGGGAGCAGCGGCATCCTCGGCGGCTCCGTCAGTGCTTCCCAGGTAAGGGGGAGAGGGGGGGAGAGATTCCTCACACCTAACCCCCCACCACCCTGTCAAACACTCTCTCCCTACCAACATCGATTTACCTAAAGATATACAACTCTGGATTTTTCCAAAATAGTTTAGCACTTTTCTGTGACATTTTAATGGGTCGCTTTATTTATTGTGTGTCAAGCATGGGAATTTCGGTTCCAGATGGTGATTTGGCCTGTGTGTGTGATAGAGGGGAGGTTAGAGTCCTTTCCTCTCCCTGTCCCACAGTCAGTCTGTGGCTAGTGCTGTTTCCTGGTCTCAGTCGGCGGTTGTCTGTCAAAGAGTGTTGGCACCGTGCTTGCCCAGTGTGTGAAGCGAGAGAGGCTTGTTAAAACATTGGCACAAGTGTGAATCGGCCGGCTGTGTGTGCCAACGGGGCGGGCGGCGTCAGATGGTCTCCTTATTCCCCCGCCGCTGTGTGTGTGTGTGGGGGGGGTGTCTGTCCTCAGCTCAATAAATAAAACGACAGCCTTTCCTTTTACTGTATTTGATCAAAGTGTTTGCTCGGATGGATTTTTTAATTTAAAGAAAAGTATAGTCTCCCCATTCCCTCTATACATTTCGTGTAGCCTTGTCCACTTCACACATGCAGCAATGTCGCTTTTCTCCCCAATCATCTATCGGACGGAGAGGAATTCAAAGGCAATCTTTTCACCCAGCGTCTCTTTGAGAAGTCTTTTTTTTTGGGGGGGGGGGGGGGGGAGCAGCGTTCAATTAAATAAACGGATCAAAAAGTTGGCCGAAAAATGTAACTTTTAAAAAAAAACTTTTAAAAAATATATATATATTTATCCCCCAATTATTGAAATCTCTCTCTCCCCCCTCTCCCTGCCCCAGTTATTAAAAATTATTTCAATGCCTCCTTTTAAAAGCATGCCCATCTCTCCGGATCAATGGGAAGTTCGGGGCGCTGTCACTTTAACTGGGGAGCTGGGCTGATGTAACTTTCCTCCCTCTCTGTTTATTTAACGCGTTGTTCCTGTCTGTAAAAGGGCGATGAAGAAATAAGGCGAGCTGGAGGGGAAGCTTGCGCAAGGCTGAAGAGTTGGCCGGGATTACAAAATCGGTTTCGTAACCCCTTCTGTGTGTGTGTGGTGTTTTTTTTTTAAACAAACAAGTCTCCGGAATTTTTCTGTCCCTGTTCCGTGGCGGAAGTTAGTCCTGGTGCCAACATGGTAACGTGTAAAAGTGATGGGGCGTTTCGTTTTGTTTAGCTTTACCCCTCTCTCTCCCCCCCCCCCCCCCCCCCCCATGTTCATGGACAAATAACACTTCTCGAAATAATCATTTCCAAACGCTTTCCGGGTAGGTCTTGGCGACATTCCTCTCCACTGGAATTCTTGTCAGCGCTTGGACTGACTGCTCCTCGGCAGCCCCACCCCACTGTTACCAGTGGTGGGCCGAGCGAACTTGCACCCTGCTCCCGGGGACAGTGTGTGTTTAATATATTGACTTACTGTAAATAACACTGGCTACAAGCAGCGTCCCGGCCCCACCTCAACCCCCCCCCCCCCCCCACTCCCTTTTTCTTAAAACACAGTGGGCGTTTTGTTGGATCCTTGGCTTGTGGTTTGAAACCATACCGGATTAGAATGTTTCTAGTTTTTATTACACTTTTTTTACATGTGGAAAATTACATGTACCCTCGGTGATACTTCATCTGCTAACTGTGTGCTTTATCCCTCCATCTCTCTGGACGCTATGGGTACTGCCAGAGGTCCCTTTGCAACGGGCAGCTATTTCCAACTTTATATTTTTCCAACGTGTGTGTTATTTTTAACTGTCCTACTTCCTATAGTCGTTGATTGTGAAGATCCAAGCTGGGAGATAATCAATGTGATTCTGTGTAAAAGACAGCCCCCTCCAATCCCCTCACCAACACAGTTTCTCTCCCTCTCTCATAGACACTCAGTGGCTGTTAGGCTCATCAGCTGCTCTCCCTCTCTTTGCAATTTGGCTAATCCCATTTCCTCTCCCCCCCCCCCTCATCTGTTCCCCAAATTCTATCCCTTTCAGAGGCTGAACCGATCCCCCTCTGGAACTCCCCGATTGAATCTGCCTCTACCACACACTCAAGCAGAGCATTCCAGAACCTGACCATTCGCTGCCTTTTTTTAAATTAAAAAAAAATGTCCTCATGTTGCCTTTAGCTCTTCTGTCAACCGCCTTAATTCAGTGTCTTAAAACCCACAGGAGTGAAAAAGAAACAGTAGCATTTCCATCGTGCCTTTCAGAACCGCGGGTATCTCAAAGCCTTCCACAGCTAATTAAGGATTTGTTCTGAGAAGGGTGGTCACTGCTGTGATGTAAGAAAGGCAGAACCAATCAGTGATCAGCCTAGACTCCCCAAACCAGTAACGTGACAATGACCATGACAGTCGTTCTCCTTACGATGTTGGTTGAGGGATGATTATTGCCCAGAACACCAGGGTGAAAGAGTGCTGTGTGGGATCTTCCATTTCCTGTGGGAGGGAAGATTGGTTTTATGTCACATTCGGAAGTTAGGATTGGCTTTGCCCCAAATCCTGGGTGGGTGGAATGGGATTACGGCTTAAATTCTCATGAATGCCAGGGAATGGTAAATGCTAATAACCTCTAAAGCAGAAAGTGTGTGTCTGGAGGGGTTGGGGGGGGGGGGGGGGGGAGAGGAGTGTGGTGGTATGTGGTTGGAGGATAGATTTGGTTTTACCATCAGATTTGTGCCCAGATTCCAGTTGATAATTTTCAGATCGACTCTCTCAACAAACCACAACATCTCTTCCAAAACTGGGAAGCTGGAACCCGAACTGCAAGTAACGCCTTCCTGACACACTAACACATAACCTGGATAAATTGAAGGCAAAGTAATATTATAGCTTGCTTTATATCCTTCGTTAGAACCTTTGCCCCATAAAGGACTGATTCATTTAACATAGATTTTATCGCAAGTTTTTTAATGGTCTTTTTGTACACTGTGCCTTTGGGATTGTACCATAAGGACACCAATAAGGAGTCCAACCTGAAGTCAGTTGCTCCTGGGCAGATAAACAGATGTAAACAATGTTCTCATCCTGGGATGGCTCTGACACCCTCTTTAGGTTACATAAAGGGAGGCACAGCACTTAAGACATATGGTCAAATTACTGTATACTATATTACTATCACGCACAATCACTACCAGAAGGATGTGGAAGCTTTGGAAGGGGTGCAGAGGAGGTTTACCAGGATGTTGCCTGGTCTGAAGGGTGTTAGCTATGTGGAGAGGCTGAATAGATTCAGACTGTCTTCATTAGCATGACAGGGGTTGGGGGGTGACCTGATAGGTGTCCACAAGGTTATGAAGGGCATGGGTAGAGTGGATGGGCAGGCACTCTTTCCCAGGGTGGAGAGGTCAGTCACCAGGAGGTCCATGGTCCATGGGGCAAAGTTTAGAGGAGATGTGCGAGGCAGGTTTGTTACACAGAGGGTGGTGAGTGCCTGGAACGTGTTGCCAGGGGAGGTTGTGGATGCAGATACATTAATGGCGTTCAAAAGGCATCTCGATCAATCTGGATAGGATGGGTATAGAGGGATATAGCACTAGGAAGTGCTGAGGGTTTTGGTCAAGGGTGGTATCATGACCGGTACAGGCTTGGCGGGCCGAAGGGTCTGTTCTTGTGCTGTATTGTTCTTTGTTCTTTGATCATGGCTTTATGTGCATCGTGCACATGTTTGTTTACATAGGTTATGTATATTTAATAGAGGTTTTGCAAGAACAAGATTCCTTTACACTAACGTATTGTTGGCCTTTTAAAGAATGCGTTTCAGGTCATTTTTTACGGAATAGATCAATTATAATTTTAAAAACCCCACAAGTTTTCTAATTTCATTGGCCCATCAAGCTGCGAAATATGTTCCTCATCCCTGATATTCTGATATTTATCGTTCAGTGAGATGACAACCGAACATTCCACAGAGGGGCAAGAAATCGCTATTGACGTTGGTTACAATATCGACAGTGCCCTGGCGGGTGTCTGTTATGTGTCGTTTGCACAAATGAGCTCCGTTCTGAATCTGAAAGAAAACCTCAAGAAAGGACACCTTCCACATTTCATATTCTGGTCACTTTCATCGTAACCAACATTTGGTTTGATCAATGGTTGTTTTGATCTTGGTTCGAAAGGAACTGCCCGATTCACAGTTTAGAATTTAAATTAAAGCTGCCTTCCATTTAGTAAGAATGGTATTTCTTCCAGGTCACACATTATGCTGACCTGGGCATATCTCATTATTCTTTCATTATTGCTACTGCAAATGGCTAATCAATGTGATTGTGGGAGGGAGCATATTCCATAGAATCAATACAGCGCAGAAGGAGGCCACTCGACTCATCAAGTCTGCACTGACCCTCCAAAAGAGCATCCTGCCTAGGCCCACTCCCCTGCCCTATCCCAATAACCTGCGCGTTGGTCATAGCCGATCCACCTAACCTGCACAGTTTTGGACTGTGGGAGGAAACCGGAGCACCCGGAGGAAACCCACGCAGACACTGGGAGAAAGTGTAAACTGCACACAGATAGTCACCCGAGGCCAGAATCGAACCCGGGCTCCTGGCGCTGTGAGGCAGCAGTGCAGCGGTGAGCAAGTCTCTCTCTTCCCTTCACACAATCCTATTTAATATCGTCTCCATTGGATATCAATGGGAATGCCAATTTCTACATTTTACAATAAGAGGTCTTACATAGAACATACAGTGCAGAAGGAGGCCATTCGACCCATCGAGTCTGCACTGACCCACTTAAGCCCTCACTTCCACCCTATCCCCATAACCCAATAACCCCTCCTACACCAGGTTAAAGTCCAACAGGTTTGTTTCGAATCACTAGCTATCGGAGCACTGCTCCTTCCTCAGGTGAATGACGAGGTGGGTTCCAGAAACATATATATAGACAAAGTCAAAGATGCAAGACGATACTTTGAATGCGAGTCTTTGCAGGTAATTAAGTCTACAGGTCCAGAGAGAGGGGTAACCCCAGGTTAAAGAGGTGTGAATTGTCTCAAGCCAGGACAGTTGGTAGGATGGCGCAGGCCCAGGCCCGATGGTGTTGGGGTGAATGCAATGCGACCTTTTACAACTATCAGGCTAACTCTTAGAAGCATGTTGGTTGTAAATTGCAAAGTGGTTACTCAACTCCTGTTTCTCTGGAGCCAATATGGTCACAAGTGTTTTTTTTAATTTGCTCTGCTTCCTGATTCCCTCCACAACAATGAAAATGAAAGGATCTTACAAGGAGAGTGGAGGTTATATTTGTGGGCTAGTAATCCTAAACTTGGACATGTGAATTCAGATTCCACCCTGGCAGCTTGACATTTTGGAATTTGAAGAATGTCCCAAGTTAAAAAAGCTGTTGTGAGTTGATTTTAAAAAAATGGTCAGAAGCTGTTGGATTGCCAAAAAATGAATGCCATTTATGGGAAGAAAGTTGCTGTCCTTGCTCAGTCTGGCGTACATGGGACTTTAGTTACACTCAACATCTAGCTGACTCTTGACTGCCCACTACCATGACCATTTGTATCTGAGAGAGTTAAAAGCTGCGAGACTACCATTGTTCAACGTTTGCACTCTGGTTCGGACATGAAGAATAGAGACATTAGGCTATCTATCTATGCCATAGACATCCACAAGCCCGGGAAAGTCAGCCCTATTTGCACTTCTTTCACGTTCACTGACTGACTTGTTCTATTTGAATGCTGTGGGTTTGGATATTTGGAAAGGACTTAGTGGTGGATAAAACCAAACTCTGGACAGCAGGATATGCCAATGTCGGCAGCTGTTTTATTCATTCTGTGGATGTGGGCTCACTGTCAAGGTCAGCATGTATTGCCCAACCCTGAACTAAGTGACTGCTAAGTCATTGCAGAGCATATCTTAAGAGTATGAAGGGCAGCATCTGGTGCAGTCGTTAGTATTGGGACTGTGGCGCTGAGGACACGGGTTCGAATCCCGGCCCTGGGTCACTGTCCTTGTGGAGTTTGCACATTCTCCCCATGTCTGCGTGGGTTTCACCCCCACAACCCAAAGATGTGCAGGTTAGGTGGATTGGCCACGTTAGATTGTCCTATAATTGGAGAAAGAATAATTGGGTACTCTAAATTTATTTTAAAAAAAGAGTATGATGAAGTGGGACTGGGTAAGGACAGCAGATTCTCTTGGTTAAAGAAAATTAATGGAAGCATGGCTTAGTGGTAACGTTAGTGGACTAGTAACCCAGAGGCCCAGGTGGATGATTCAGGGACACAGGTTTAAATCCCACCACAGCAGCTGGTGGAAATTCAATCCAATTAATAAACTCTGGAATTGAAAAGTGAGTCGCAGTAGCGGTGGCCACGCCAACTATCATCGATTGTTGTAAAAACCTAACTGGTTCACCAATGTCCCTTAGGGGAAGGCAATCTGTCGTCCATGCCTGGTCTGGCCTACATGTGACTCCAGATCCACAGCAATGTGGTTGACTCTTAATCACCTTCTGAAATGGCCTAGCAAACCACTCAGTTCCAGGCTTTTAGGGTTGGACTCTGTGGAATGTTGCCTAAAATGATGGTTTCCTCGAACTGATAACTCAGAACAAGAAATGTTTTGCTTCCATCTGTGCCAGCAGCAGTCTCCCATGACTTTTGGAAGATGTTTATGAATGACTGTATCACTGAGGGGCTGCAGCAATTTGACTCACTGGCCTTATTTTGTTGTTTTTATTTTTAAACCTCCTCAGAAATATCGATCAGACATGCCAGGATCCAGTAGTGCCTTTGTCCCTACAATCACCGCCATTACCACCAGCCAGGACCTACAATGGATGGTTCAGCCCACGGTCATCACCTCAATGTCCAGCCCTTACTCCAGGTCGCACCCTTACAGCCTCCCGGGGGCCAGCATCTCATCGCCCTCCTCCACCACTTTACACCGACCGGGGGTCATTAAAACCATCGGAGCAACAGAGAGGCGAGGAAAAAGAGACGATCAGGTGAGATTGAAGCCCGGTGTCTGCAGAGATGAATGTATCAACCCTCAGCCCATTCACGCCGCCAGCTGAGGGGTTGTTCAATTTCCTGCTCTCCATACTTCTTGTCATCATTTTTATCCAATTTGCTTTCTTCACTTTGATCTCAGTAATCAGGATTTTTATATGAATCACCTCCATAGGAAGTGTAGGATGGGAACGATCAAGTTCCATCTGGTTCACCTTCTACCACCCTAGTAGTTACATAATACAAGGTTAATGGTGACTAATCAGGCATTTGGGCTGTAATCAAACAGTCTACAACAGACCCAGACATAAGATGACAAATACCATCGTAACAGAGAGCTTTGGGAACCATAGGTCCAAAGTTCCCTTTTAAAATGCTGGTTTAGCTTAGTGGGCTAGACAGCTGGTTGGTTCCATTGTCACCCAGTTTGCACCTTGGAATTGAGAAGTTCCTCTGCGAAGTTCACTTCAGTGCTAAAGTAGGATGATCATTTTTGGTCTAGCATTGTAATCGAGACCAGGGTGGGGGGGGCGATGGGTGGGGGTCAGCATAATCCATAGAGCCGACAGCATGCGAGCCTTTTTGAAGGCTGAGGAACCACAGAATTTGCAGCACAAAAGATGTCCTTTGGCAGCTCTTTAACTCGAAGTATTTACTTTAATCCACTTCTCCAGCTCTTTCCTGACACATTATTCTTGACTTCTCCAATTCCCTTTGAAGTTATAGTCTAGACTCTGCCTCAGTAGTCACTTATTCCATGTTCTAATAATCCTCTATCTGGAAACAAAAATATTTTCCTTGCTCTTACTTCCTTATGATATTTCTCCATTTTTCAAAAAATCTGTTCATGGGATGTGGGCGTTGCTGGCTATGCTTTACTTATTGCCCTTTCCTATTGCTCTGGAGCAGGCAATTAGCCTTTCTAGCAACACCCACGCCCCATGAATTAATAAAGAAATCTGCACCTGTCTCTGCTTGTTAGTAGCAAATCAAAAATCTTTTATATTTTGAGATCTTTCATCGTTCGATGCCTCCTTTATTGCCTCTGCTCCAGTCAAGAAAGCACAGATATTCCTCCCCCATCCCCTCTCCCCCATCTATATTTTAAAATCCAATATTAAAAAAGAAAATAGGGTTAGATATATATATAGGTCTTGAATAGAGGATATATGGACCATAACACACATGGGCCTACATCTAAACCGAATCTAAACCGAATCACAGATTGTTTCATACAGTCAGGATTATGCGTTTCTTCCCACATCGGATGTTCTGTTGGACCACGGCACAGGCCTGGTTTCTGTAATCGGATCATGTCACCTGCACTAAGTTTCGTTGGGAAGATGTAATTAAGTCTGTTGTAAGAGAACAGCCCATGTGTGCATATTATAAAGAAATACAGGAAAATATCATACCATGTGAATTTTACAGTTTAATGTATTTTTGATGGGTCGTTAGTAAGTTGCCCTTGCCGTTTAAGTACCTCGGGACGTTTTACTACGTTAAAGGTGCTTTGTTAGTGAATGCGCAATATATATATAAATGTATATATACATGTACAGCAGTGAACAGCAGCTACCTCGGAACATCAGTGACTAACGTCCTGTGAACATTAAGGGCAATTGCACAATGTATGTCTCGTATTGTAAATGCATCTTACATGTTATAGTGAATAACAATTCCTGCAGATGTTATAGAGGATTACACACTGTGGACATTACAACAGAAAAGCACCATATGAACCCAATACAGGAAAATGGCACACACTGTGCCTAAATTGTGGCAGAATAGTGCAGATTAATTGAGAAGTCGGAATTTAGTTGATTGGGTTAATGGCGTGTAGGAAGGTGGAGACAAGTAGTTCAATAGTTTTGATTTCTGGAGCAGAATAAATTGTAATTAGGCGCCTGGGGATTAACAGGAGATAAAGGTATCTGTGACTGAGGCTGGGCGTGTATGTAATAAATGCAGGTACACTCCCAAAACCTGCTTGAAGCACAATCCCGTGGGTAACCTGCTGCAGTGATGTGTGTGCAATTGCCTGCCACTTAAGACTCACCTGGCACGAGATGGTGCTCATGTTATCCCCAGTGACTATCTGAGTAATGAAGGAGGTTTTTTTACTGCAGTTTCAAGGAATCACGTGGAAAGAAAGAACTTCCATTTGTATAGCATCTTTCACATCCCCAGGATGTGCTGCAATGTTCTTCAATTCAAACAAGCGATTAATTGGCTGGGTAGTTATTGTTCTGTCAACAAGAGAGATGCACAGCAGGGAACTTCTGATCAATGGATGCATGGTTTTGGGGGACTTATAAACAATATAAAATAAATAAACCACATAATCTTCACCACCCTGAGTGAGAAATCCTTTAATGGTCCGACCTTGTAGAACTTTCTGGAATGTTATGGGAGTTCTTTTAGCAGGTATTCTAGGATTGCAAGCTCTTTTTAAATTTGTTAGCTAGCACATGCTGGATGGGTGAAGGAGGACCATTTTCTCTTGTCTAGTTACCTCTTATGAAAATATTACACGTCTGCACCCCTCTTCCCACTCCCATTACAGAATCCACTGCTACTTAAACCATCCTAACATTCTTGTCTCCATTATCCTACTTGGAAGTTTGTTGTTTTGATTATTCCTTTTGTAAATAAGTGGTATCTGGCATGACCCTAAAGCCCCCTCTACATTTGATTGAACCTGTACCTCTTAACTTGCATCACAGTGAGACACAAATATAATTTTACCCTAACCATCCAGTGCCTGATTTTACTCCTACACCCAGCTTGACTAATGTTAAAGGAAAGTGAGTAGTCAACATGATCCTGCCCATTTCTCCCTTAGTGAGTCAGGATTAAATTATGCCCATGTTGTCAGGAAGGGTGACCCTATATTGAACCTCATTCAATATAGTCCACTTGTGAGAGGGTCTCTGAAGGGCAATTGCAGTTTACTCCTTACCAACTTCCTCCTGTGTTCAGCTCCCTAACATTCACCATGGTTCATCCACACAGAAACTCTTATATTCTGTGGATAATTAGTCATCTCACTCTAAACTCACACAAAGTACACTCGCGCTGCTTGAATGGCTCTAATCCATCTACATTGTGATGAGGAGAGAGCAGTCTGAGTAAATGTCCTTGCCTCTGTCCGATTTTAAGGCTACCTTGTCTTTATGTAGTCCCTTCTGCACACTCTGGACGTTCTAAAGCTCTTTACAGCCAAGTCAGCACTAAGACGCCTAGTCACCATGTGAGAAATGCATTAACTAATTTGCACAGAGCAAGGGGACAAAAGACCACGTCCACTTTTAATTTTAGATGATGATTGAGGGATATATATTAACCAAGACACCAAGGATGCCATTACTCTTGTTTGAAATAGTGCCATGGGAGCATTTACATCCACATGAGAGGACCGGCATGGCCTCTTACCTGGATCACCTGGAATGGACTGAGATGAGGAAACATTTCTTCACTGAGAGAGTTGTGAATCTTTGGAATTCTCTATCCCAGAGGGGTATGAATGCTCCATCGTTGAAGATATTTCAGGCTGAGCTAGACAGACGTTTGGTCTCTCAGGGGATTAAGTAATATGGGGAGTGGCGAGGAAAATGAAGTTGAATTGCAAGTGCAACCATGATGGTGTTGAATGTTGAATGGCAGAGCAGGCTTGACTGCCCATATGATTTACTCTTATTTATTGTGTTCTTGAGCCTTGAACGCACGGTTTTGAGTCAAGAGCTCGGGGCTTAGGGACAGCACGGTGGCGCAGTGGGTTAGCCCTGTTGCCTCACGGCGCCGAGATCCCAGGTTCGATCCCGGCTCTGGGTCACTGTCCGTGTGGTGTTTTCCAAATTCTCCCCGTGTTCGCATGGGTTTCGCCCCCACAACCCAAAGATGTGCAAGGTAGGTGGATTGAACATGCTAAATTGCCCCTTAATTGGAAAATAAAATTAACTGGGTACTCTAAAATTAAAAAAAAAAAGAGCTTCGGGCGCTACCAACTGAGCAATGGCTATCCTTTATGTAACAAAAATCCAAACTACTTTCTTCGTTCAACAATAGGTTGTGGTGCCATCCAAACTCAACTCACTCCCCGCTTAAACACCTGCCTCCCAAAACTAGACATACCATTTACACTCATTGCAGTGGTGCAGCCTCACTAGAGAACCACACAATCAGACCGCTTGCTCCTGTCTGAATCTGATGAAGTTGGGGTTTGGTGGCTTTTGCCTGCTTTTAAATGGATTCTGAAATCTGTGGATCACCCAGTGGCGATTTCCACAGGTTTAGGAGGCCGGGATTTAGGGAAGTCAATGTCATTGGTTCAGTTTTTGTTTGCCTGTGGGTTTTCTCCCCCCTTCTTTTCTTTTAAATTGTATTTTTTTTTATTCCCCCCTCACCTCCTCCCTGCCCCATTTAGATTTTCCACTGTCGCCTGCCACAGCCGCTGCACTTTCTCCAACCAACAGGGCAGCATGGCCTGGGCCGTGACCTGCTCAACGGCCACCGTCAGTGCTGCTCCGGGAGTGACCAAGAGCGGACATGTTTCTGCAGGGTAGGTCTGCTCCTGCCACTTTCTCCTGCTCATCAGATGGGACTGCTCCGTCTTATGGGCTGGGTGAACAAGTGTCTCTCTTCAACAGTACCCCGGCTCCTCCACCTGATTTCTTGTTTTGTGAACTCAGTGTTGAGAGATTTCTGTGGATTCTAATATTTCCCATTAGGAGTCTATAATCTGCGTGGTTTTTGGCTTCTGTATTCATTTTATTTTCTCCCGCCATTTTTAAAACAATTATTTTGGTCCCTGCGAGCCGTTTCCGGATTGGGTGGTGACCTGGCAATTAACACATGCCCTGGGCTCTGCCAACACGTCTTTGTTGTGTTGGTGGCTCGAACTGATTTGTGTTCTCCCAGATTATATTTCCAGTAACTTTAGTCTCCTTTTACCTTCTGGTTTTACTTGCTACCCTCTGGTTTCCCTCTCTGTGTGCACACGCACTCTCTTGCGTGCTCTCTCCCCATTGTGCACGATCACTGTCTGACTTGCACCCTTCCCCGTGCTCACGCTGCCTGTCTCTCTCTTTGTCTGTGGGTCTGTTTGTACATTTTCCTGAGTAACTCCCTTGGGCATTCTTCTCTGTCTGCCTCTCTGCTTCCTATTTTTCTTTTTGTTCTCTATCCCTGCAAAATTCTCCATTCTTCAGCCAGCGCTCTTTCAGCCAGCGCTCTTTCAGCCAGCGCTCTTTCAGCCAGCGCTCTTTCAGATAGTGCCTTCCAAATCGCAATAACTCCTCTTGCTCTTTTGCCAACTACCTTAAATCTGAATTCTCTGGTTGCTGACCCTCCTGCCGCAGGAAACCGCTTTCTCTTATTTACCCCATTTAAACATTCACGTTTGACCTGCCGCTTACAGTTCACGTTCAGGCAGACACCTATTCCTACACATTAGACTCATACCTGGCACAAAGGAAGATGGTTGTGGTGGATGGAGGTCAGTCAGCTCAGTCCCAGGACATCACTGCAGGAGTTCCTCAGGGTAGTGTCCGCTGCCTAACCATCTTCATCTGCTTCATCAATGACCGTAAATCATTAGGCCAGAAGTGGGGATGTTCGCTGATGCACCATTCGTGACTCCTTAGATACTGAAGCAGTCCATGACCAAATGCAGCAAAACATGAACAATATCCAGGCTTGGGCTGACAAGTGGCAAATAACATTCGTGCAGCACAAGTACCAGGCAATGACCATCTCCTACAAGAGAGAATCAAACCAATGCCCCTTGACATTCAATGGCATTACCATCGCCTGGATCCCCCACTATCAACATCCTGGGGGTTACCATTGACCAGAAGCTGAACTGGACGAGCCTTATAAATACTGTGTCTACAAGAGCAGACTAGGAATCCTGCAGCGAGTACCTCACCTCCTGACTCCCCTAAACCTGTCCACCATGTTATGGGTCAGGGTTTAGAGAATCCCAAAGTGTATTATGGAGTTCACCTGACCTACAACTTTTAATAGATTGTGGTATGGGGAGCACACGGCTCACCCAACAGGTATGGTACAGCAGAAATGGACGAGTATTTTTAAAACCAAAACAATGTTTATTCTATGAACTCAAGTTGACCTTTCTAAAACAAACAGTGAACATCTCAGCAACCTGTAAATCAAATACACCCCCCAAAGAATACAACACTAAGTAATCTGTACGCTGTTCTTTTACCATCCAAAAGACTTAACAAACCTCCAAACAGGAGCACATCAGGGTTTACATTCAAGACTGAAAACATTTATGCTTCTTCTGAATTCACCAAATGATCCATAGATATTTTTGGATGGCAGAGATCAACAGCAGTGCAGCTCACAGACACCCCCAAGCTTTTCTCAAACTGAAACTAAGAAGCAGAAATGGAGCTCAGCTCCACTCACACTCTGACATCACTCCAGTAACATGAGCAGCTCCATTTCTTAAAGGTACATTTCTTAAACACTCATTTCTTAAAGGGTACTCTCACATGACACCTCCCCCCAAGAAAAAGAAAATAAACCCATCAACCTCAAGATGGATTCATTTTTCACCATTGCACTATCCTTTAAGAAATGCCCACAGTAAATATACTTGTTCATTAAAAAAAACCCACACACAAACAGGTACAATAATAAAGTCCATTTTTTCGTTCTTCTTCCTCCAACTGCAATCCTTCATGATTGACAGTCTCGTTGAACAGGAAGGTCTCTGCATGATCCGTCCAATTCTCTACGCCTTAGCATTTCTCTTTAAAGTTCAATCTGATCATAGAGTCCCTTGTAATTCTCCAGCACATGCGCATTGGTTATCACAGCTTTCAGGCAATCAAATGCCTATCGAAAGTCCGCTGTCCATTGAAATTTTTGACATTTCTTCCGCAAATCCATCAGTGGAGCAATCACGTGACAAAAGCTTTGCGCACATGTTCGATCAAATCCACTCATGCCAAGAAATCGCATTATTTCCCTTTGTCTCGAGGGTATCGAAAACTCCTCAAGGAAAGTGATTCGGGCTTTTCCAAATTCACTTTTGGCTAGGTTTATCACCAAACCCGCCCCCAGAAGTCGATCGAATAACTCCATCAGATGTTTCAAATGTTCTTTCCATGTTGGCTGAAAATTACCAGATCGTCGATGGCATAATTTTACCCAACGGTTGTGTGTGGATTACCCAATTGTGAAGATTACCCAATCTTCACAATTGGGTAATCCTGAAACGACTGAGTTAGTTAACCGTTGAAATGTGGCTGGTGCGTTTTTCATGCCAAATGGCATAATTTTGAATTGGTATATACCATCTGGAGTCACAAAAGCTGAAATCTCCTTCGCCCTTTCGGATAAAGGTACTTGCCAGTAGCCTTTAAGTAATCCAATTTGGATCTAATAGCTGATTGTCCCACTTTCTCAATGCAATCCTCAAAACGTGGGATAGGATAAGATATTCTTGTAACTGCATTAACCTTTCTATAGTCCACACACAACCGTTGGGTACCGTCTGGTTTAGGCACCATCACTATGGGTGAGCTCCATTGGCTGCAACCCACTTCAATTATGCCATTTTTAAGCATACTTTCAATCTCTTTGTTAACCTGTGCCAATTTTAAAGGGTTAAGTCTATCTGGATGTTGTTTGATTGGAACAGCATTTCCCACATCTACATCATGTATAGCCATTTTAGTACTTCCCAATTTATCCCTACAAACTTGCCCACGTGATAACAATAACTCTTTCAGGTCAGTTTTTCCTCTGGAAGATAACTCAACAATTTATCCCAATTTTTAAGAACATCGTCATTTTCAAATTTAATTTGAGGTATATCAAATTCACAGTCATCTGGATTTGGTTCATCACTTTGAGTTAGAATCATTAAAACCTCATTTTTCTCTCCTTCCCTTTCAAAGTACCTTTTAAGCATATTCACATGACACACTCGGTGAGTCTTCCTTCTATCTGGTGTTTTTACCACATAATTCACCTCATTTAATTTCCTTTCAATCTGATGCGGTCCACAAAACCTTGCTTTTAAAGGTTCACCTACCACTAGTAACAATATTAAAACTTTATCCCCACTGGCAAAACTACAAACTTTGGATTTCTTGTCTGCTACCCGTTTCATCACATTTTGTGCAACTTTCAAATGCTGTCTAGCCAATTCACCTGCTCTATTTAATCGTTCCCTAAAATTTGACACGTAATCCAATAATGTAATTTCCGATTTCTCACTCACCAATTTTTCCTTAATCAATTTAAGTGGTCCTCTTACCTCATGACCAAAAATTAGTTCAAAAGGACTAAATTTGGTTGACTCATTAGGTGCATCCCTAATTGGGATAGCGATGAGGACTGTCAGAGGATACAGCAGGATTTAGATTGTTTGGAGACTTGGGCAGAGAGATGGCAGATGGAGTTTAATCCAGACAAATGTGAGGTAATGCATTTTGGAAGGTCTAATGCAGGTAGGGAATATACAGTGAATGGTAGAACCCTCAAGAGTATTGAAAGTCAAAGAGATCTAGGAGTACACAGGGGCAACACAGGTGGAGAAGGTAGTCAAGAAGGCATACAGCATGCTTGCCTTCATTGGCCGGGGCATTGAATATAAGAATTGGCAAGTCATGTTGCAGCTGTATAGAATCTTAGTTAGGCCACACTTGGAGTATAGTGTTCAATTCTGGTCGCCACACTACCAGAAGGATGTGGAGGCTTTATAGAGGGTGCAGAAGAGATTTACCAGAATGTTGCCTGGTATGGAGGGCATTAGCTATGAGGAGCGGTTGAATAAACTCGGTTTGTTCTCACTGGAACGAAGGAGGTTGAGGGGCGACCTGATAGAGGTCTACAAAATTATGAGGGGCATAGACAGAGTGGACAGTCAGAGGCTTTTCCCCGGGGTAGAGGGGTCAATTACTAGGGGGCATAGGTTTAAGGTGAGAGGGGCAAGGTTTAGAGTAGATGTACGAGGCAAGTTTTTTACGCAGAGGGTAGTGGGTGCCTGGAACTCGCTACCGGAGGAGGCGGTGGAAGCAGGGACGATAGTGACATTTAAGGGGCATCCTGACAAATACATGAATAGGATGGGAATAGAGGGATATGGACCCAGGAAGTGTAGAAGATTGTAGTTCAGTCGGGCAACATGGTCCGCACGGGCTTGGAGGGCCGAAGGGCCTGTTCCTGTGCTGTACATTTCTTTGTTCTTTGTTCTTTGCAAACAGTACAAATGGAATTCCTTTATCCCAATCCTCTGGATAATCTTGACAATAAGCCCTCAACATTGTCTTTAATGCTTTAATGTCTGATGCCACCTTTCTAACGCTCGCTGTGATTCTGGATGGTACGCAATTGATTTAAATTGTTTTATTCCTAAGCTATCCATTACTTCTTTGAATAACCTGGAGGTAAAATTTGATCCTTGATCCGATTGTATTTCTGTGGGTAGTCCATATCTAGTAAAACATTTAAGTAATTCCTCCACAATCTCTTTAGCTGTAATATTATGTACTGGAATGGCCTCTGGAAACCTAGTAGACACATCCATTATAGTCAAAAGATATTGATTCCCACTTTTTGTTTTAGGAAGCGGTCCTACGCAATCAATTAGGACTCTTGTAAAAGGTTCCTCAAATGCTGGAATGGGTATTAAGGGCACTGGTTTTATCACTGCTTGAGGTTTCCCTATCACTTGACAGGTGTGACATGATTGACAAAATCTAACTACATCTTTATGTCGTCCAGGCCAATAAAAATGTTTTTGGATTTTAGCTTGAGTTTTCCTTATTCCCAAAAGACCTCCTGTGCAACTCGCAACACCTTTCTATACCCTATCGGTAATACTACTTGATGAACTTCTGCCCACTTTTCATCTGCCTGCATATGTAAAAGGTCTCCATTTCTCATCAAGACATCACTTTTACGGTAATAACACTCTGGTATACACTCAGATTCCTCTTCTGTGTATGCGTTCTGATACATCCGTTTTATTTCTATATCTTTTTGTTGTAACTCTGCCAATTTTCCTGAACTAAAAATATCCGCCTCATCCTCCACCTGTTCTTGTTCTTTTTCAATCATCTAATCAAAAATCGTTTCTGATAATTGCACTTCCACTTCATCTTCACTCTTTGATTTCTCCTCTTGTCTTAACCTGTGACTTTGCGACCTTGTTACTACACAATCTGGAAAAATCCCAGGATATTCGTCCTTCAACACTTCAGTTGTCTGATTTTCCACTGGCTTATCAACAACAGTAGGCATCACTCCCACTTGCGATCCAGCTATATCATTACCCAAGATAAACTGTATTCCTGGACAAGATAATTTCTCTATTACTCCTACTACCACTTCACCACTCTTCACTGGACTTTCCAATCTTACCTTATATAATTGAACACTACTCCTCTCACCCTGAATTCCACATATTACCACCTTTTCTGGCAACATTCTTCCCAACCTACATAACGCTTCATCTCTTCCCATTAAAGACTGACTACCTCCCGTATCTCTTAAAATTGTGACTTCGTTACCTGCTCCTCCTGATGCACATGAGTAAACTTTACCCACACAAGTAAATTCTTTAAAAAGATCTGGCACCTTCTTATCAATCACCTCTTGAACAGGCTGTACAATCTTTTGCACCTCCTTCGCTTCCCTTGGGCTTTCCTTTACCACTTTCACAAACCCCACTGTCTTATCCTGTTTTACCACATCAGCCTTCCCAGTGCTTTTCTTCAACCACCAACACTGTGACTTTACATGGCATAGTTTATTACAGAGAAACATTTGAAACTTTTCATTTCTTTTCCACCCTCCTGGATCTCTTTTTTAATCTGAGGTACACTCTCCTTATTATTTCCCATCAGATTACCTTTACTTTTACCACTTGAGTATTTCTCATGTCCCCAGTTTCTATCCCTCACAGGCTGAAACTGATGTCGGAAACCAAGTTTTGATTTATGAACTAATTCATAATCACCTGCCATTTCTGCTGCTAACGTCGCAGTTTTAACCCTCTGCTCTTCCACATGAGTTCTCACTACATCAGGAATTGAATTTTTAAACTCCTTTAAAAGGATAACTTCTCTGAGAACTTCATACGTTTGATCTATTTTCAAAGCTCTTATTCACCTATCAAAATTACTCTGAGCCTTTCAAGCTCCATGTATGTTTGACCAAATTATTATTTTTTCACCTCCTCATACGTCTCAGATACCTCCTCCGGTAGTGATCCAAAGACTTCACTAGCTCTACCTACCAGCTTTGTTTGAATCAGTAATACCCACATGTCCTGTGGCCATTTCATTTGTTTAGCTACCTTCTCAAAAGAAATGAAAAAGGCTTCCACCTTCTCATCAAACCTTTGCAATGCTTGGACATATTTAAATAGATTCCCACCAAGCCTTCGACTTTGATTCTCTTTCTCACTATCCTCATTACTATCATCCAACTGTACGTTTCCTTTTACGTCTGCCAATTTTAACTGACTGTCATGTTTCATGGCCATTTTCTGAAGTTCAAACTCTCTCTCTTTATCTTTTTCCCTGATCCGTATCTCCCTTTCTCTTTCTTTTTGTTCTGTTAGGGCTATTCTTTCTTTTCTCCTTTCTTCTCCTTTTATTTTTCCTTGCTCTCTCTCTTTCCGCTCTCTCTCTTTCGTATTCAAGCTGCTTTAATTCTTTCTCATGTTCCATTTGTTTAATTTGCAACTGAATTTTTGCCATTTCCAATAAGTCAAACTCTATCTCAGGCAACTTTAAATGCTTAACCACCACCATAATTACCTCATCTTTTCGCATTTTGTCAGGTAATGGTAACTGCAAAGTTTTTGCCAAATCTACCAGTCTGCTTTTAGTCTCTGTCCATAAGGTACTGCGTGTGACAGTCTCCACCCCCAAAAACCTCTGAGCCTCTGAACGAGCCATTGTCCACAACACACTCCCCACTTAAACTAAAATACCACACCTGAAAAGCAACCACAATATGCTCACCCCTCACTGTCTTTTAAGTTCACTAAGCCAATCCAATAGATAGACTTTTATCCCCCTCGAGCCCCCAATTGTTATGGGCCAGGGTTTAGAGAATCCCAAAGTGTATCATGGAGTTCACCTGACCCACAACTTTTAATAGATTGTGGTATGGGGAGCACACGGCTCACTCTACAGGTATGGTACAGCAGAAATGGACGAGTATTTTTAAAAACAAAACGATGTTTATTCTATGAACTCAAGTTGACCTTTCTAAAACAAACAGTGAACATCTTAGCAACCAGTAAATCAAATACACCCCCCAAAGAATACAACACTAAGTAATCTGTATGCTGTTCTTTTACCATCCAAAAGACTTAACAAACCTCCAAACAGGAGCACATCAGGGTTTACATTCAAGACTGAAAACATTTATACTTCCTCTGAATTCACCAAATGATCCATAGATAGTTTTTGGATGGCAGAGATCAACAGCAGTACAGCTCACAGACACACCCACGCTTTTCTCAAACTGAAACTAAAAAGCAGAAGTGGAGCTCAGCTTCACCCACACTCTGACATCACTCCAGTAACATGAGCAGCTCCATTTCTTATAGGTACATTTCTTAAACACCCATTTCTCAAAGGGTACTCTCACCTGACAACCATCTACAAGGTACAAGTCAGGAGTGTGATGGAATGCTCTCCATTTGCTTGGATGAGTGCAGCTCCAACAACACTCAAGAAGCTCAACACCATCCAGGTCAAAGAATCCCACTTGATTGGCATCCCTTCCACAAACATTGACTACCTCCACCACTGGCGCACAGTGGTAGCAGTGTGTGCTATCTACAAGATGCACTGCAGGATCTCACCAAGGCTCCTTAGACAGTACCATCCAAACAAAGACTACTACCATCTAGAAGGACAAGGGCAGCTGATACATGGAACACCACCACCTAGAAGTTCCCCTCAAAGGCACTCACTATCCTGACTTGGAAAAATATCGCTGCTCCCTCACTGTCACTGGGTCGAAACTTTGGAACTATCACCCTAACAGCAATGTGAATGTACCTACACCACAAAAAGGAAGTTCACCACCATCTTCTCCAGGACAATTAGGGATGGACAATGAAGCTGGCCTAGCTAGCAAAGTCCACATCTCTTGAATGAATTTGTAAAAATCTCTTTATTCAGCAGTCCAAGCATATCCCCACACAGTACAGCTATCTACACAAACCCCCTACCATAGCTGAGCTGTAAATTGAAAGGGGATAAATATACCATCACTCATCCTATGATCTGACAGCTTTATTCAAAGACTTGACTCTGCACTGAGCCCAGGTGTTTATCTATGCCTTCATAAATGGGTCTAAATGGTTTATTTTCTCTCTTTACTGATCCACATCCAATTATTTCCTGTTTAACGACTTTCAATGTGTTAAAATACAGAGGTCAATGGCTAATATTAAAATAAATTCTCACTCTGTAATCAGTCTTAGCAGAATCATCTTTTTAAATAAATGCCGCAACACCTTTCCCACCCTCTGTGTGGTCCACTACTACTTGACTGGTGTCACCCGCGGAATCTTGTTCTGGCCTGCGGCAACACTTTCAGTAGTGGTGGCAGAAAAGGGATGGAGACGACAAATGGAAAAAGGATAGTTTCCACGGCAGACCAGTTTTTGAAGCCGCTGGGACGAGGAGAGGCCTTATGATGGAAAGGTCATTGATGAAACAGCTGAAGATGGTTGGGCCGACGAGACTACATGGAGCTCAGGGTAGTGTCCTCGGCTCAAACATCTTCAGCTGCTTTATCAATGACCTCCCTTCCATCATAAGGTCAGAGTGGGATGTTCACAGATGACGGCAGAATGTTCAGCACGATTTGCGACTCCTCAGATAATGAAGCAGTCCGCGTCCAAATGCAGCAATATCCAGGCTTGGGCTGACAAGTGACAGGTTACATTTGTGCCACACATGTGCCAGGCAATGACCATCTCCTACAAGAGAAGATCTAACCATTGCCCCTTGACATTCAATGGCATTACCATCGCTGAATCCTCCACAGTCAACATATGGGGGTTACCATTGATCATAAACGGAACTGGATTAGCCATATTAACACTGTGGCTACCAGAGCAGGTCAAAGGCTATGAATCCTACGGCCCCTCCTGAACCCCCAAAGCCTGTCCACCATCTATAAGGCACAAGTCAGGAGTGTAATGGAATACTCTCCACTTGTCTGGATGAGAGCAGCTCCAGCAACACTCAAGAAATTCGACACCATCCAGGACAAAGCAGCCCGCTTGATTGCTTTCCCTTCCACAAAAATTAAAACCTCCACCACCGATAAGCAGTGACAGCCGCGTGAACCATCTACAAGATACACTGCAGGAACTTGCTTGTCGTGTTATGTACTCTGGGATAACACAGGCTGCAACTGGATGCACTTTAACCAAAAGATACGCCAGACCTTGAAGTTAGTTCAATCTGATATATTGAACCAGTAGCACAGTTAGCACAGTTCTCTATGAGTTTGACTCTCTGCTAACCTAAGTGAGGTTACTCTGTCTGACTGAACCAGACTAGCTCTTAGCCACGTGCTGGAGGTGTGATACTGTACAGACACTCTGACTCACTCCGTAGATGTTCATCAGTGGAAAGAGATGGAATGTGAGTGCCTCGTGCCTTTTATAGTGAGATACCACCCCTGAGTGTCCTGCCTGCTCATTGGTCATGTCCTGTTCTCTGTGTTCATTAGCTGCCTGTCTGTATATCATTAGCTTCATGTCTGTATATCATTAGCTGCATGTCTGCATATCATGACATTGCTGAGGTTCCTTAGACAGCACCTTCCAAACCCATGACCATTACTGTCTAGAAGGACAAGAGCAGCAGATACCTGGAAACCCCACCACCTGGAGATTCCCCTCCAAGTCACTCACCACCCTGACTTGGAAATATATCACCGTTCCTTCACTGTCGTTGGAGCAACATCCTGGAACTCCCTCCCTAACAGCACAGTGAGTGTACCTACACCTCAGGGACTGCAGCGGTTCAAGAAGGCAACTCACCACCACCTTCTGATGGGCAACTAGGGATGGGCAATAAATGCTGGCCTAACCAGCGACGCCCACATCCAGTAAATGAATAAAAAAAGGCTTGGCCAATGTCACTGCCCCCAAATCACTCTGGAGGCAAGGCTCCTGCACATTTCTGCATTGAAGTCACCGTCTCCAGATCGACAGAATCTGATATTCTATAATGTTTGCCAAGTGAAGTGCACTGGGAATCTCATCCCCAAGTGTTAATGGTAAAATCTCAACTCCGCATCCTCATACTCTGGGCCAGTAAGGTCCAATGTGTCAATGGAGGTTGTTCCTTCCTTTGTAATTGCAGGCAGATATTACCAACATGTAATCAAATGTGTTTCACTGGAGTTTGCCACTTTGGCCCAATGAGTAGTGCTCCAGTGCAAAGGGTTGTTAGACATCCTTGTGCAGTATTGAGGGAACATTATGCTGTCGGAGGTACACGAGAGGCATTTGAAGGGAGTTCTCCCAGTGTCCTGATCAACCTTCAAAAAAAAAATCACCATGAATTGGTGAATTGACCACTCATTTCCGTGCTGCTTGTGGAATCTTGCTGTACACAAATTGGCTCTCACATCTTTCCAAGTGGCATCGAGAACATTGCTTATTGTGAGATTAATATACTGAGCTAGTGTCTCTCGCTCTACATTGTGGATTATGGTGCAGAGGTGAGGGTGAATGAGTCCTGGTTGACAAGGCAGTAGAGCTGAGGGTATACGTGTACGGTGGACTTAAAACTAAATGCTCATGTTGAAAATGTGCTTTGAATGCAGAACTGAACAGCAGGCCTGCCAGCACCTGGAATCTGAGAAAAGACCACTCGGTGTCATTAGTGGTCTCTGTTTTGTGACCTTGGGTTAAGGCTGTCTCTAGTGGGATCACTTTTATGCCCCTGGCCCCACTCACCCGATTGTTGTGCTCACATAACAAACCCTGCTCCTGTTGCTAATGCAAACTCTTCATCCTTATGAACAGCTGACTCCAGAGGAGGAAGAGAAACGAAGAGTACGGCGAGAGAGAAACAAGCTGGCTGCTGCAAAATGTCGGAATAGACGTCGCGAGCTAACCGAGAAGCTTCAAGATGTAAGTGCAATGGGATTTATATTGGACTGTATGTAGCAGAGCTTGGACGAGGGCTGCTAATGTCTGAGCACCGCCCAGGGGTTATCGACCATTCAGAATTGCCCTGAAGTCCCCAGGAATGAGAGGATGATTGTCAGGGATGTTCAAATAAATTGTTTGTTATGTTTTTGATTTATTTACATTTGCAGGCGTTTTGGGGAGATGGTGGTATAGCGGCGATGCCGCTGGTCTGGCAATCCAGAGGCTCAGCCTAATCCTTGGGGGGACAAGGGTTCAAATCCCACCACGGCAGCTGGTGGAATTTCAATTCAATCAGGAAAATCTGGAATTGAAAAGCTAGCCTCAGTAATCACCGTCATTGATTGTAGTAAAAACCCAGCGGGTTCACTAGTGTCCTTTAGGGACGGAAATCTGCTGCCCTTACCCAGTCTGGTTTACATGTGATTCCAGACCCACATCAATGTGGTTGCCTCTTGACTGCCCTCTGAAATGGTCCGAGCAAGACATGGGAAACAAATGCTGGCATCACTAGCAAGGTCCATACCCATGAAAGAATGAAGAACAATAATTTCAACATACACTGGGGGTTTGTGGGTTGGGGGCTCCAGGGCTGATAGGCAAGGTTCCTGTAATTGGACAACAGAGTTTGGTCACTTCTCATTTGATGGGGAGACGCCACGCTGTGAGGATGGGCCTGTCAGGCCACCACTGGTCCCAGAGTGGGTGGTGAGGTGAGAGGTCAAGTGATGGGGACCGCCTGCAGTACATCTTTCCAGAGTTAGCTAACCTAGTTCAACCACTCAAACCAACTGGCACTTAAATCTGGAAAGCATTGATACCTGAGAGTGTCAGGCAGCAACTCCTTATAAAGCCAGCCAGCTCTGTTCTTGATGTCCTTACGGGGTGGATGGACTACACTATTCCGTCAATTATCCATGCAGCTGCACTAGGCAGTGTAATATAGAGCGACTGATTTGATGTCATGTCTGGTAGCGGTGCCTTTGGGGGGCATATTGCTCCGGTTCGGAATGTACTGATCTGGATCGGAATGTGCTGATCCGGTTGCAAGTGTGCTGAGCGCTGAACTCTCCGCCTCCGTCCTGCATTATCCTATGTGCAACACCTCATTGAAGGCTTGACGATCAGTATCTTTGTACTCTGCACAGATGATCGAGATTGGAATAGGTGTGCGTTTGGCTAGAATGTCAATGCCACAAAGCGATTTCAAGCAACATGTAGGATCTTGCAAAAATAAGAGAGAAATTGTGCCGGAAGCAGGTCAGCATACAAAGAGCAACAACACCGAGAAACAGATCTCGGCACAAACGAGAAGAAACTTGTAGCTTATTAGGCAATCCTTTCTCCACTCCGTGCCTGCAACCTGCGTGTTACAGTTTCTCTCCTCTCCAGAGATCCCCAGGCCTCACCCCACCAGAAGGCTTCCCATCTCCATTCCCACCGCATTAACACTACTTCTGTTCATTATTTTTTTTTAAATCACATTCTTTCATTAAATAATGTGGAGACTGCATTGTTTTACAATTAGACTAATAAAGAGGTTGGTGTGTGCCAATCCAAGGCCAAGATTGCAGGTTGAAGTGCAGCACACTAAGGATAACACAGACTGGAATGTGTTAGACAGAACTATGTAGAGGCTAGAGTCTATTACACTAAGGGTGTGCGAGCAGGCTCAAGTCTGTCACTCTGAAGGTGGGCGACAGGCCAAGAGTAAGTCACTGTGGGAGTGGGCCTCCAGGCTGGGGCATGTGACTGAGAAGGTGGGCTACCCGGCTGGGATGTGTTGCCTGGAGAGCAGGCAGGCCCTTGGGAGAGGCCATGTCCCCGGGTGGGCGGGAGACAAGCCGAAGTGTGATACTGGTAGGGCGGGCCCTTCGGGCAGGGGTGTGTGTGACTGGGAGGGTGGGCTCCCCTTCCTGGGGTGTGTCACGCAGGTGCCAAGTATGGAAATATATTGCTGTTCCCTCCCTAACTGCACAGTGGGTGTGCCCACAGCTCCAGGACTGCAGCGGTTCAAGAAGGCAGCTCATCACCACCTTCTGAAGAGCAACTAGGGATGGGCAATAAATGCTGGACTAACCAGCGACGTCCACATCCTGTAAATTAATTTTTAAAAGACCTGCCACTCTGCATTTTAGGGATCAGAGTAAATGTAAGAAACTGAAGCTGGCATATGGCCCCTGAAAACAGCTAAGTAATTTCATACAGTAAGAGTTGATCTTCTGCAGTTACATGCCCGATCATACCATTTTTGATTCCTCTTGATTTGTAAGTGGGACAGATAGAAATTACCCAAGAACCATAATTCTGTTTGGAGTTCTATGGAATATCAGGCTCCACTGGATATTTTAAATATATTCCTGGGATGTGGATATCGCTTGAAAAGACAGCAGTTAATGGCCATCTCAGTTGATTTATTGCAACCCTTGCTCGACCATTGTACAATGCATTGTAGAAGCAGGACCTCAAAGGTCATAATCTCCAGATTGCTTTGCATCGCGTGCAATTGAGTATCAAACTAGAATGATAGAGTAGATGATGGGAATGGGGTGCGAATGGGTCTTGTCCAGGCAAATTGAAATCAAAGATTGGCAGACAGAACTGTAACTGAACGAAAGGCGTTTTTAAGAGGAGAGACTGCAGGTATAAACAATGTATATTCCCATGAGGGTGAAAGGCAGGACAAACAAATTGACAGTTCTGTGCATGATGAAATAGAAAAAGGGTGCATGTAACAGATGTCCAGTAGTAATACAACCGAGAACTAGGCTGAATATAGAAGATTCAGAGAGGAACTGAATAGCAAAGAAGAGAAGCAAAGAGAGAGTATGAGATGAGACTGGCAGCTAAAAGGAACGTAAAAGTCTTCTGTAAGCAGCTTAATAGTAAAAAGGGGAGTGGGGTTAATTAGGAACATAAAAGATATTTACATATGAAGGCAGGGGCCTGGCTGATACACTAAATGTACTTTGCACCTGCCTTTCTCAAGGGAAATAATGCTACCAAAGTCATGGTAAAGGAGGAGGTATTTGAGATATTGGGGTTGGTTAAATATTGATGAAGAGGCAACATTTAATTGGCTGGCTGTACTTAAAGTTGATAAACCACCAGGACCAGATGAGATGCATCTAAGGATACTGACTGAATGAAGCATGGGAATTGTGGAGGCTCTCGCCACAATCACCCAAATCCGTCTTAGATACAGAAATAGTGCCAGACAACTGGAGAATTATGAATGTTGCATCCTTGTTCAGAAAAGGGTGTGAAGATAAGCCCAGCAATTGCAGGCCGATCAGTATAATCTGGGTAGTGGGAAAGCTTTGAGAAATTATCATTTCGGACAACAGTAACAGCCATTTGGGACAAATATGGATTGATCAAAGAAAGCCAACGTTTAACTAACTTGCTTGCATTTCTTGATGAGGTAACGGAGGGGGTTGTTACGGGTAATGCTGTTGATGTGGTGTACATGGACGTCCAAAAGGCATTTGATAAAGTGCCTCACAACAGACCTGTGAGAAAGGTTAGAGCTCATGGAATAAAAGGGGCTGTCGCAAAATGGACTCAAAATTGGCTGAGCGACAGGAAACAGAATGGGACTGAGCAGTTGTTTTCCAGACTGGAGGAAGGTTTATAGTCCCCAGGAATTGGTACTGCAGGTTTTCCGGATGTATGTTGATGACCTAGTCCTGGGTGTGCAGGGTACAATTTCAAAATTTGCGGATGGAAACATAGCTTGGAAATGCTGTGAGGTGAATACTGGTAAACTTCAAAAGACAGGCTGGTGGAATGGACGCACAAGTAGCAGAGAAGTGTGAAGTGGTTCCTTCTGGTTGATTGAGATGGGGCAATATAAAAGAAAGAGGACAATTCTATAAGAGGTTGCACGAGCAGAAGGACATGAGTGTATATATGCATAAATCATTGAAGGTGGCAGGATGGCTTGAGGAAGTGGATAATCAAGCATTCGGGTACCTGGGCTTTATAAATAGGGGATTAGAGCCCAGACGTTAGGAAATTGTTTTAAACCTGTCTAAGTCATTGGTTCGGCTGGTGCTGGAATATCGTGTCCCTTTCTGGGCGCCACCCTTCTGGAAGAATGTGAAAGCATTCGGGAGGGGGCAGAAAAGATTCACGAGAATGCTTCCGGGCACTTCAGTTACACGGATAGGTTGGACTGCTCTCCTCGAAGAAGAAGAGGTTGGGAGGAGATTTGATAGAGGTGTTCAAAATCATCAGGGGTTTGGACAGTGTAGGTAGAAAAAAACTGTTTCCATTCGTGAAATGATCACGAACCAGAGGGCACAGATTTAAAGTGATTGTCAAAAGAAGCCATGATAACCAGGAAGAAAACTGGTGTTTTCAGCAAGGTGATGTGGGAGCGCCTGCCCTTGACATCAATGTAGCATTTGACTCAGTGTGGCATCAAGGAGCCAATGGGAATTGGAGAGGAAACTCCCCACTGATTGGAGTCATACCTAACACAGAGGAAGATGGTTGTGGTTATTGAGGCCAATCATTTCAGGCCCAGAATAGTGCTGCAAGAATTCCTAGGCGCAACCATCTACAGTAACTTTGTTGATGACCTGCCCTTTATCAGGGCAGCATGGCCACACAGTGGTTAGCACAGTTGTTTCACAGCTCCAGAATCCCAGGTTCGATTCCCAGCTTGGGTCACTGTCTGTGAGGAGTCTGCACGTTCGCCCCGTGTGTGCGTGGGTTTCCTCCGGGTGCCCCGGTTTCCTCCCACAGTCCAAAGATGTGCAGGTTAGGTGGATTGGTGCAGACTCGATGGGCCGAATAGTAACTGATGATAACTGATGATTGCATTATGTTCAGCTCGAATTACAACTCCAAAGATACTGAAGCTGTCCGTGTCCATATGCAGCACGAACTGGGCAACATTATGGCTTGGACTGATAAGTGGCAAGTAACATTTGTACCACACAAGTGCCAGGCATTGACCTTCTCCAACAAGAGATAATCTAGCCATCAGTTCATGATATTCAATGGAATTACCAACACTGAATTCCTTAATATAAATATCCTTGGAGCAACCATTCCTGAAACTTAACTGGATCATTTTTCTCCCATTTATTCTTCCATGGGATGTGGGCGTCGCTGGTTAGGCCAGCATTTATTTCCCATCCCTAATTGCCCTTGAGAAGGTGGTGGTGAGTTGCCTTCCTGAACCGCTGCAGTCCCTGAAGTGTCATATACCCACAGTACTGTTAGGGAGAGTTCCAGGAATTTGACCCAGCGACAGTGAAGGAACAGCGATCTTTTTCCAGGATGGTGAGTGGTTTGGAGGGGAAACTTGTGGGTCATGGTGTTCCCATGCATTTTTGCCCTTGCCCTTCTAGGTGCTAGAGGTTGTGGGTCTGAAAGGTGCTGTTGAAGGAGCCATGGTGAGTTGCTGCAGTGCACCTTGTAATTGGTACACACGGCTGCCAATGTGTGTCAGTGATGGAGGGAGTGAGTGTTTGTGTTGCACTCATCCAGGCAAGGGGAGTGTATTCCATCGCACTCCTGACTTGTGCCTTGTAGATGGTGGACAGACTTTGGATAGATGGTGGAAGGCCTGTCCATATAATACTCAGCCTCTGACCTGCTCTTGTGGCCACAGTTGACCTGCTCTTGTAGTATTTATGTGGCTGGTCCAGTTCAGTTTCTGGTCAATGGTAACCCCTGGAATGTTGGTATTGTGGCTAAAAATGCAGGTCAAACATTGGGACTTCTGCAATGAATAACTCGCCTCCTGTCTCCCCAAAGCCTATCCACTATCTACAAGGCACAAGTTAGGAGTCAAATGGGATGCACTCCACTTGCCTGGCTAAATGTGGGTCAAGGAACTTGAAACCATCTGGGACAATGCACCCATGGTCACCGACATCTCAAAGTGCTTTACAGCCTATGAAGTAATGTAGTCACTGTTGTAATGTAGGAAATGCAGCAGCTGCTTTGTACACAGAAAGTTCCCTCAAACAGTAAGGTGATTGCAGATAATCTGTTTTTGCAGTGTTGATTGAGGAGTAAATATAATAATCTTTATTTGTGTCACAAGTAGGCTTACATTAACACTGCAAAGAAGTTACTGTGAAAATCCCCTAGTCGCCACACTTCAGCACCTGTTCGGGTACACTGAGGGAGAATTCAAAATATCCAATTCACCTAACAAGCACGTCTTTCGGGACTTGTGGGAGGAAACCGGAGCACCCGGAGGAAACCCACGCAGACACAGGGAGAACGTGCAGACTCCGCACAGACAGTGACCCAAGCTGGGAATTGAACCTGGTTCTACTGACGCTGTGATGCTACAGTGCTAATCACTGTGACACCGAAATATAATCCACGAAACCAGGGCTAACTCCCATTTCTCTTGTTTGAGTCAGCCGTGGGATTTTTTACATCCACCCCAAAAAGAAGGTGGGGCGGCATTTTAACATCTCGGGCGGGATTCTCCCCCACCTGGCGGGGCGGGGGGTCCCAGCGGGGCGGAGTGGCGTGAACCACTCCGGCGTCAGGCCGCCCCAAATATGCGGAAACCTCCGCACCTTCAGGGGCTAGGCCCGCCCCGGAGTGGTTGGGATAGGGGCCTGGCACCACGCCAACTGGCGCCGAAGGGCCTCCACCAGCCGGTGCGAGTTGGCGCATGCCCGGGAGCACCAGCGCGTGCTGGCATCATCCCCGCGCATGCGCACATGGAGTCACTTCTGCACCGGGAATGGCGGATGACCACGGCCTCCGATGTGGAAGGAATAGAGTGCCCCCACGGCACAGGCTTGCTGGCGGATCGGTGGACCCCAACCGCGGGCCAGGCCACCGTGGGGGCACCTCCCGGGGCCTGATCCCCCTGCGAGCCCCCCAAGAACCCCGGAGCCCGCCCACGCCGCCAGGTCCCGCCGGTAATGGACCAACTCCAATTTATGCTGGTGGGACCGGCATAGAACGGGCGGGACTTCGGCCCATCGTGGGCTGGAGAATCCGGACAGCCCTGGGGCCCATTGAGTCGCGCTGGACCCCGCCATTCTCAGAGGCGGGCGGCGCGACTCACGCCATGCCGGTTTTTGGGAGGCGGGAGAGTTGGGAGGACGGCGGGGGAGGGATTCACTCCGACCCCCGGCAATTCTACACTGGCGGGGGGGTCGGAGAATCCCGCCCTTTGACAGACGGCACCTCCACAGTGCAATGCTTCCTTTGTACTGCACTGGAGTGTAGGCCTTCATTTTTTGTGCTCAATGCCTTTGGGGTTTGAATTGGGAATATTGTGACTCAGCGATTAGAGAGCTTCCATCTGAGCCACGGTTGACACTTAGAGAGTCATTTACAGCACAGAGAGAGGCCCTTCGGTCCATCACATTCACGCCGACCATCAAACACCATACTGTTCTAATCCCATTTTCCAGTACTTGGTCTGTAGCCTTGTAGGCTGCGGCATTTCAAGTGTTCATCTAAATGCTTCTTCAATGTTGTGAGTGTTCCCACCTCCACCACCCTTTCACTCAGTGAGTTCCAGATTCCCACCCCCATCTGGGTGAAAAAGCTTCTCCTCACATCTCCTCGAAACCTCCTGCCCATCACCTTGAATCTCTGCCTCCTGGTTATTGACCTCTTCACTAAGAGGAAAAGCACCTTCCTGCCCACCCTATCTATGTCCCTCAAAATGTTATACACCTCAATCAGGTCCCCTCTCTGCCTTCTTGCACCAAGGAAAACAACCCCAGCCTATCCAGTCTCTCTTGATAGCTAAAATACGCCAGCCCAGGCAACATCCTGGTGAACCTCCTCTGCACCCTCTCCAGTGCAATCACTCACTTTCTATAATGTGGAGATGCCGGCGTTGGACTGGGGGGTGACCACAGTAAGAAGTCATGCAACACCAGGTTAAAAGTCCAACAGGTTTGTTTCAAATCATTAGCTTTTGGAGCGCTGCTCCTTCCTCAGGTGAATCTATAGTGTGTATTGACACAATTCACACTTAAGGGCGGCACGGTAGCACAGTGGGCAGCACTGTTGCTTCACAGCTCCAGGGCTCGATTCCCGGCTTGGGTCACTGTCTGTGTGGGGTCTGCATGTTCTCCCTGTGGTGACTAGGGGCTTTTCGCCGTAACTTCATTGCAGTGTTAATGTAAGCGTACTTGTGACAAAGATTATTATTATAATTGATTTGAAGCTGATCTCTGTTCCAACACTTTCCCCATGAGTAGAAGGTACCAGAAAGCGGATGAGTCAGAAGGGAAAGATGCTTCATTTGCTGACATGTGAAATGAAAGATTAATTTTTTCTCTCCTCTCTCCCTTTCAGGAAACTGAGAAGCTTGAAGAGGAAAAATCTGGCCTCCAGAAAGAGATTGCAGTATTGCAGAAGGAAAAAGAGAAGTTGGAGTTCATGCTAGTTGCTCACAAACCTGTTTGTAAAATGGCACCTGGGAATGAAGGCAGAAGACATTCCCCATCCCCTCAGCCACGAGCCGGCCGCACGTCCAATGCCGTGGTGGTCAAACGGGAACCGGAAGAACGGGTGAAGCTGTCCATGCCCAACCTGTCCAAAACCCAGAGGTCCGTCATCAAACCAGTGACCGAGATCTCCATCTCCAACAACTACTTCCTGGAGGCCGAACCTCTCAACACACCAGTGGTGATCACGTCCACGCCCGCACCCAACATCACTCCGTGTGCCGCCAGCCTGGTCTTCACATACCCCAACGTTCCCAGCCTTGACCAAGAGCCTGCGTCAGAGTCCTGCTCCAAGGCCCACCGCAGAAGCAGCAGCAGCGGGGACCAGTCCTCGGACTCTTTGAACTCCCCCACCTTACTCGCGCTCTGAGGCAGTTGCTGGCACCCTCGGGAAGACACTTGCGGGAGATGCCAGGGGCTGCATCTTGATGAAAATGAACTTCTTTGTATCGACTGGAGCTCGTGGAATCGAATTATTTCTTAACACTTCAGACTCGCTGGGTGGGGTGGGTGGGAGCGGGATGGGGAGGGAGGTGTGGTTGGGATCGGGTGGGGTTTAGTCCAAACAACTCTGACGTGGCAGTTGACACTGAGTATCGACTATGTCAGTGACATTCTGTGGTGGCGGGGGAAACTCCAGCCAGAAGAGTGCCGATACCACGGCCACTGGCGGGCTTCGTAGGCCCTTCCGACAGTGGACAGCTTCACGGTTGACTGATTCCAGGCAGTTCTGTACTCTGTTGTAAAGCATTTTTTCCTGATTTTTCTTCCTCAAAGTATTTACTACACAATGACATTTTAGAAATCCATGATGCGTGCGTGTGCGTGTGTGTTTGTGTGTGTGTGTATATATATATATATATACACGCATATATATATATATATATATATATATATATAGAAATATATATTCTTTTGGACCATGCCGCAATTCTGTTTAAAATTTGTGCTATCTCCGTATTTGTGACCCTTTTACTCCCAGCAAGCTCTGGAATGGAGAGCACTCTCTAACATGACATTCCTGTTCTGTAAAGAACAGATTACTTTGTGACGCTTACTCAGTACTATGGAAATATCTGCAATACTGGAATTGCTGTTAAAACCTGTCAGAATTCAGCATTAACAGGGCAAAAGGATTTGTTTCATAATGTTACAGTAGGATGATTATATTGTGTCCTTCCAACATCAACCTTCGACCCCTTTTGCCTTTTCGCCTTCTGACCTTAACTTTAGTATTTATAATTTTTGAATGAATAATGAAAATATACTGTAAAGGCGCCAGGTTGGGAAATAAAGGATTGTAGGCCTGATGAGGGCAGGGCATGGTGTAGGATTTTGGTTCAGAGTCTATCGTTTGCTAATCTACTGACGAGAGGAGGCGTGGAAAAGCGAGCATTCAATAGTATTAAAAGTCTAGTGTGCTTGCGTCTGTGCATCTAAAGTGGAATGCACAGACTTGAACTAAACTGGCTGAAAACGGGCCTCTATCCCGCAGAGTGATCAATGCACGGAGTCATTTTTCCCATCGGGCAGTGGAGGCAAGGGTCAGTGAGATGAGGTAATGGGATGATGCGAGTATTTTTTTCTGGAATGGATGTGCTGAATTAGGTTAAGGGACATTGCTGATCCATCCCCCAGCCCCCGGGGTCAATACTGAAACTTCCATCATGGCTAACAGAACCTCCGCACTGACTCTGAAGTGGAAAGAAATGATTTCTATTGAAAATATATCAGTTTCTGACTTTTTTCTTCGGGTTGTTCACTTGCTGACTGGACTGTCGAGGCATGTGACAACTGATTGTAAATGCCGAGCACAAAGCATTGAAATTAGTTTTTCTTCTCCAAAGGCTTGAAAGTGTTGACTTTTTACAAACACCGCATTATATTGCCATTAAGTTGGCCTGGAAAAAGAGTGGGGGGGGGTTCCTAGGACAGTTTCTTCCGGTTACTAATGCAAGAAAAACGTCAATGCAAAATCAGGGGAACTTGCTTTTAACAATGGTACAGATGTTTTTTTTCCTCTCCCATTAGCAACTGGCGGTTTATAAACCCAATTGTCTCTTTACACCTTGGTTCTGGGAGGTATGAATAACTGTACACAGAATTATGGAAGCGAGGGAGAGTATGCCCTGGCCTTCTCCCTGCTCATTTCTCCCACCCCGTTGCATTTGAATGGGACCTCCCACATGCTGTGTGGGCAGTCTGCAGTCTCCCATTGATTGTTGTACAGACATCAGCAGTGACCAAAGCAGACATTTTCCAGCCTTTTATTTAAAGTCTGTTTAAGATATATATTTATAGCACTTGTTGTTTCCTAAATTGAACAGATCGTACTAGAAAACGTGTTTACTGTTAGAGCAGGTCTCCAATGAATTGTTAATTTTGACAAAAAAAGCATTACACTGGTTTTATATTGTACTAGTTGACCCCCTGTGACATTGCTCCTAGTGAGTGATAGGGGAGGGGAGGGTTTAGGTCGGTGAGAGATGTGGAGAGAGAGAACCGAGCAAAGTGAATGGAAAGTAGGACCTTTTTTTCCCTTTTGGCATAGATTTGCCAGGAACGAATGTCGCTGCTATGAACTTATCCTTGTTGACAGGCCATTCAGGATAAGTGGTCAGGGCTGAACAGATTTCTGATTTGGTGAGTTGAACCAAGAAGGACGCACATTGACCTGGCCATTCCCCAAAGCTGCACCCTGTGCTCCGTAGAATCCCTACAGTGCAGAAGGATACCATTTGGCCCATTGAGTTTGTACCAACCCTTCGAAAGACCACCCTACCTAGGCCCAGTAATCCCACCCCAACCTTTGGACCCTTTGGGTCAATTTAACACAGCCAATCCACCTAACCTGCACATCCTTGGACTGTGGGTGGAAACTGGAGCACCCGGAGGAAACCCACACACACACGGGGATGTGCAAACTCCACACAGACAGTGACCCAAAGTCAGAATCGATCCCAGGTCCCTGGCACTGTGAGGCAGTAGTGCAAACCGCTGTGCCACCGTACTGACCGTTGAAGTTCCATTACCCCTTTGAAGTTTCGCTGGCGATGGAGGGAATGAATGTCAATGGTGAGCGTATCTCACGTTACATCCAAGACATTGTTTTGATTTTCCTCATGATTTTCCTCTTGAGGTGGAGCCGACCAGTGTGCCCTAACACTTTGTGAGCACTCCTGATTATCTTCTGCAGCCTGTTCCAACATCCTAGTTTCCTAGCAACAGACCACTTCTCTGTTGCTCGAAAGGAGGAAATGACATTTTCCATATTTAAAAGCAATCCAAAATTTATATCACCCGAGCTGACCTTGCAACTTAAAGGCCCTCAATTTTCTGCTTCCAAACTACAAGACTTTCAACAGGAGTGCAAAGTCAGAAAGTAACCCCAGGCAAGGCTTTTTTCACCTACTTGCATTGGAACTTACAGTAAATTTGGTTTCAGGAACATTAGCTGCCTATGCTCAGTTTGTCATAACATTAATATAGTGTTGGGAATGCAGGAAGAAAGGCCCTGGTACAGGACACCAGTGTAGGCCATCAGGAACTGGATGGAAAGGGAAATCAGGATATCGGCAGTTGGGAAGCATCAGGCATGAACTTTATAGACCTATTGATTCCAGGTGGGAGAAGCTGAGCAGTCACACACGCGAGGACCTTAAAGAAAATGAATTAAGAGCAGGACGGGCAATGAGCCTGGTTTTTGACATGGTGAGGAGGCGGGAGTATGTGTTCAGAGGTGGATTTGACAGTTGGGTTTGAAGGAGGAAGGACCATATTAATGTGTACAATCAGATAAAAAAGGAAATAAGAAATGTTCTAACTGGGAGGGAGATATTGCTATCTTGAGCTGTAGCACGCCTGGTGCATTGGGCCACAGTGTACACATCTTTTCGAAGCTGAGTCATTTTGAAAATCTATTGGAGGAAGTCTCTCGATTTTCTCATTAAGCAGCTCAGCCACAGTGGAGCCCTGTGCCTACTCTGAACTGGCTGTCCTTAGCTGATGATGTGGAGATGCCGGCGTTGGACTGGGGTGCGCACAGTAAGAAGTCTTACAACACCAGGTTAAAGTCCAACAGGTTCATCTGAGGAAGGAGCAGTGCTCCGAAAGCTAGTGTTTGAAACAAACCTGTTGGACTTTAACCTGGTGTTGCAAGACTTCTTACTGTCCTTAGCTGAGGCAGCTTATGGGGTACTGCCATGCCATTGTGTTACATTATAGATCAGCTCTTGATAGGCCAAATGTGCTGTATCCACTGTGGACCTATTTTTAATCTTGTGCCCTTGCTTGACCAAGAAAACACTGGCATGCTTCCTTGGGCTGTGAGACACAGAGCTGGGACTTTGGATGCATGTTTGGAGCAGGTGTGAGTTTTGGGGAGAGAGTTAAAGTTATATCATTGAGGATGAGAGCATGAAAAAAAACCAACAGAAATATAAGGGTCTCTATTTCTGTTTGATTTAAAGGAAGAATTTGTCAATTTTAAAAATGTATACATTTTTGAGGTGGGCGTGAGATGTAACACGTAACATAATGGCATCAGAGAATGATGACAACCAGAATATGATGACTGCTTTGTGTGTTAGCAAAACAACAAAGAACTTGAGCCAGGAATGCGATGGTGAGGTCCCCATGAGATTCATTGTTCTGGACCCACCATAGTGAGGTACTGAGACCTTACAGAGTCCTCCGAAAGATTCTCTGTAAAATGCCCTAGAGTGACAAAAAAAATAAAGGTAAAGGAAAGTAGTGAAGGAAGGATGGAGATGAACAGTGGGTCGGCCAGGATCCGAATAAAAGGTGTAGGATAGTCAGCTCATCTCAAACTTTAATTATATTGTTAGCACTTAGACTGAATATCTACAAATGTGCAGAGTGGTACAGAGCTTTTGCCAGTACACTGAACTCTAAAGGTTCATGAGCAGGAAGGGCAGCGAGGGATACTGTGACTGTGTTGGGGACTTTGAAAGCCAAGACTTCACAGCAACGCTGTGGGAATAATGGTAGCACCAAGGAAGGTGGCAAATGTCGGATGGTCTTCGATCCCACCTATTATAAATATTTTGTGGAGATTCTGGTGGGGAAAACATTTGATTTTAGTATGGTTTTCTGAGAACATCCATCTGGAGTGCACAGGGTGGTGCAGTGTTGTGTTTTATTCCGTGCACTTGGCGAGTGACAAATGTCCAACGAACAGGGTGCTGTCAAGGCTGAAGGTGAAGAGGAGAGACAGTGATGAGACAAGTCAAATGCTGGTTAAGTGATGCCAATTTTAGATTTCAAAAGGCTATGACTGTTCAGGGGAGTGGAGGAGTTCCACAGATTCTGAGGTCTTAGGACAGAGATTGAGTTAAGAGTCGGAGAGAACAGAGTCAGATTTCTCTGCAGGTGAAGATGCAGAGCAGAGCTCAGTTACTCTCAACATGATTGGATCTCATTAGGATATATTGAGGTACGATTATTGAAACTTCTGGAAGAAAAGGGACCAAAACTGGGCCAGAAGTCAAATGATGAGAGTTCCTCGGTGTGCATATCAGTGCTATACTGGAAGAACTGGACATCAATAAGCATTGTAACAGGGATGAGCACACCAGGAGCATTATCAAGATCTGTAATCATTCCCACAGGGACCGTGATAAATGTAAATTTGTATAACAGTTCTGTTTTTTTTTAAAGAAGATATGAGTAATTGTAAAAAAAAACAGTCTGATCTACTTTTGCTATTCAAAATTGTATGTGTCAATATTTATTAAACAACAAATCAATATTTTAGATTATTGCTGTTTTCTGAATTTGTGCTGTTTGTGCTCTTGATGCACTGAGTCATTGCACAACCCCTTCAATCTACTGCAGGAAGTGGGTTAAATTCTGCCGTTTCTGTCTCACACACAGCCACATTAATGGATTGCATTCTGAGCTCGGACTCAAATATTGATGGAAGGCAAGCTCTCACGTGGCGAGGGTCCCGTTCTTTCTGAATTGTAATGGGTTGAGCCAAGCGATGACAAAAGCATCCTTGCTTCCTGCAGGATGCAGGACTCTCAGTTTTTCTGTTGCCAAAATAGTTACCCAGGAAAAGCAAAACCACTTCTGACTCCTGGGTACGATACTCCTATTTTGGGGTGAAACATATAACCAATTAAACTAAATCAAATAAACTGAGGGACAAATTGAAGGGGCAGCCCTTTAAAGGGATGCTGCCTTAAAAGGATTCTCAAATGAAACTAAAAACATCAGACCAGAACATGATTAAGAGGGTCAATAAAGCACTCCAGTCCCACAAGGCATGGAAGGCTGGGTAACTATATACTGGACCCCCTAACTGCTCTTGCCACCCCCACACTGCAAATATTCTCTCCCCCCCTCCCCCCCAACCTCTGACCGCCCAACCACCGTCCCACACTTCCCACTTAGGGCAGTACATCGACTGCCCTAATCCCTCACCCACTTTTTCTCCTTGGGACCTTTAATTCTACCTGGTTCACAGTAGCTAGTACAAGAAATGTGTAGCCCTGGACTAAGCGAGGTGCAATCCGACTGTGATTGCCACTCCACAGAGGTCCTGATCCTAACCTTTTCAAGAAGTTCACTTCTCTTCCTTCTAAATGCCAATAAGTACAGGCTCAAGCCACTCAACCGTTCCTGATAAGACAAACTCTTCATCCCAGAATCAACCGTGTGAACCTTCCCATTCTCTGAGCCGCTTCCAACGCATGTAATACCCCAGGTGCGCTCACACCAGTGCCCTGTCCAGCTGCAGCAAGACTTCCCTACTTTTATACTCTACCCCCTCCCGCTCGCCCTCCCCCCCCCCTTGCAATTAAGGCCAACATTCCATTTGCCTCTTCATTTAAATGATAAATGATGTAAATAATATTCTGACCCACTCATACTCGAACTGCAATACTCTCCCATAACCTCTTGGCACACCTTTTGGCAGGTTCCTTAAAATCTGCTGAGTAAGTCACCTGCCCCAAATCCTTCCTGACCCAAATTTGACCAGATTCCTCACTTAATAAAGGCTTTTTCTATCACTAAGGTACTATGCTAATTCAAGGGGTAACAACCAATGTGGCCAGCATTGAGCACAGCGCTTCATCTAAGGCCTGGCCTGAGGCTGTACAGTGGTTTACCATCATGTTCTTGCCTTTATACTCTACTCAAGCCCGTTTCAGGGGATAGACAAGAAATTGAGAGTGAATCACTGGACTCGGATGAGCAAATGTGATATCATTCAAATAGGAGTTGTGTGTGTAGTCGCTGAGCAGATCACAGACTCCAAAGAAGATCTCTGGGAAGATAAAGATGGAGAACATCAGCATTTCTACTTCTGATGAAAATAATCCAGCCACTGGACATGTTAAAAGATCCAAGCATCCCATCTTTTTTTAAAAGCTTCAATTTGTCCTGTAACATTTGAGGCACGATCAATTTGACTGGAGACGAAGTTGAATCCAAACTGAGGCTTTATTAGTATCAGATGTGTGGCCTCCCACAGCAGCTGGCGAAATGGCTGCGAGCTGGAGGTCACGCATATTTATAACCCGCCTCCTGGGCGGAGCTAACATGCAGGGGCCACAGGTGAACCTGTAGTGCAGGTTCTACCGTACAACCTCTAATATCAAAACACAGTGGTTTACCGCATTCACCCCCTGTTAAAATTGAGTCCGGCGGGGGTGGTGGATAACTATATACAATTAGAAATGTTAATATTTACAGAGCAGTAAAAAAACATGTCTCTGGTCATCCGGTGGGCCGGTCAGAGGTTCAGCCGGTCCGGTGCCTTGATGGTTCTTTGAGATCGACGAAGCGGTGACGGCGATGTTGGCGCTGTCATCGTCGAAGTTGACTCCGGGAGCGTGCCAAAATCCTCTTCATCAACAGGGGTGGGCAGGGGGAGGACGGACGGTCCGAAGGGGGGTGATGGGGGCGGCGGTGGAGTGGAGGGTGGCGCCGGGGGTGTGGGGGTGGAACCCGCTGGTGCTAGGTCCCTGAGGGAGACGGTATCCTGGCGGCCACCGGGGAACGCCACGTAGGCGTACTGGGGGTTTGCGTGGAGCAGGTGCACCCTTTCCACCAACGGATCTGCCTTGTGGAGCCACACATGTTTACGGAGAAGCACGGTTCCCGGAGCTGTAAGCCAAGTTAGGAGCGATACCCCGGATGTGGACTTCCTGGGGAAGGCAAAAAGACGTTCATGTGGTGTACTGTTAGTGGTGGTGCAGAGTAATGAGCGAATGGAATGTAGTGCATCAGGGAGGACCTCTTGCCAGCGGGAGGCCGGGATATTCCTGGACCGCAGGGCCAGCTGAACGGCCCTCCATACCGTCCCACTCTTCCTTTCTACCTGTCCGTTTCCCCGGGGTTTTTAGCTCGTCATTCTGCTGGAGGCGATACCCCCGCTGAGCAAGAACTGATGTAGCTCATCATTCATGAATGAGGATCCCCTGTCACTGTGGATGTAGGCGGGGAAGCCGAACAGAGTGAAGATAGAATTAAGGGCTTTAATGACGGTGGCAGACGTCATGTCGGGGCATGGGATGGCGAAGGGAAATCGGGAGTATTCATCGATCACACTGAGGAAATATATGTGTCGATCGGAGGAGGGGAGGGGGCCTTTGAAATCCACGCTGAGGCATTCAAAGGGGCGGGAGGCCTTCACCAGGCACGCGCGGTCCGGCCGGTAGAAGTGCGGCTTGCACTCCGCACATACCTGGCAGTCCTTGGTGATTGTCCTTACTTCCTCGACGAAGTAGGGCAAATTTCGTGCCTTAATGAAATGGTACAACCGAGTGACCCCTGGGTGACAAAGGCTGTTGTGCAGGGTCAGGAGTCGGTCTACTTGTGCGCTGGCACATGTATCTCGGGATAGGGCGTCTGGGGCTCGTTGAGTTTGCCGGGGCGATACTTAATCTGAATTTTTTTCACGTTTGTGTTTTACACCAAGTCCAATTCATTAATATTGATCAAATAGAGGAGTGGTCCTAATACTGAACCCTGAGGCTACCTCTGTGTATAATAATTGCCCCATCAATCTCAAGTATCTACTTCACAATGTGCTCTGTATATAATTACTCAAGTCACGATGTCTGCTTAAATCCTGGGTGCACAGCAATCTGTCTTGTAACATGCTACTAACATTGCAGTTTCAAAATCACTAACTTCCCCATGGAACCACAAAAGAAGCGAGAATGTTTTTTTGTGTATTGTGCCCGCGGTTATGTGCGTGTCTGCGGATGTGTGTGTGTGTCTGTAGATGTGGCTGTGTGTGTCTGCGGATTTTTTTTGTGTGTGTCTAGATGTGTGTTAGTGTGTCTGTGGATGTGTGTCTGCTATGTGTTTGTGTATTTTTGTATGACTTTGTGTGTATATGCCTATGTGTTTGTGTCTGTGTGTGTTTGTATAACTGTGTGTTTGTGACTGTGCATGTAATTCTGTATGTGTGTCTGTCTGTGTGTGTGTCTATGTGTATGACTGTGTGTGTGGGGCAGTCATGTGTGTGTGTATATGTCTATGTGTTTGTGGTTTGTATAACTGTGTTTGTGACTGCATGTGTTTGTGTCTGTGTGTGACTGTGTGTTTGTGCATGTTTGTTTCTGTGTGTGCGAAACAGTGTGTCTATGTGTTTGTGTGTGTGACTGTGTGTTTGTGCCTGCCTGTGTCTGTGTGTGAGTGTATCTGTGTGTTCTTGTGCTTGTTTGTGCCTGTGTGTCCATGTGTATATGACTGTGTGTTTGTGACTGTGTTTGTGATTGTGTATTTGTGTTTGACTGTGTGTGTGACTGTGTCTGTGCGACTATGTTTATGTGTGTGACTGTGTGTTTGTGTAAGACTATGTGTCTGTGTTTGTGTGTGTGTGAGAGACTGTGTATATGTTCATGTTTGTGACTGTGTTTATGCGTGTGAGTGACTGCATGTGTGAGCATGTGTGACAGAGTGTTTGTGTGTGTGACTGCGTGTGTGTGCATGTGTGCAGAAGGAAACCAGAGCAATCAACTCTTGCCATTGGCTGCTATTCCAAGTTCAGGCCCATTATTGGCCCCATTGTGATAATAAAATCTCCATCTGAAAACATCATTCATTTCATTTACTGCATGTGGAGATAATGGTGTCATTGTCATCAGCGGATTGCTGCTCTGTTTGAACTTTTCAATGCTCCAACACTGCTCCACATTCCTGGTTGAGTCCTCCTAGCCCTCTTTTCCACAAATGTGGAGAGCAATGTCCCTCAGAGAACTCCATTACAGCACTGCAGTGTGGGGGGGAAGAAAGACATCTTTTTATGACACCAGCTGGGGTGAGTAGGTGGTTGAGGTAAGTGGAAAATGGATAAGGTGCAGGTGGTGGGTGGTAAGTGGGTAGAGTGACAGGTGGGTGAGCTGCTAAGTGGATATGGTGGAAGCTGGGTAGGCTGCCAGGTGAGTGAGGTGGGTAGGTGGGTTAGATGGAGAGATGGGTGAGGGAGTATGTGGGTTGAAGGTTGTCAGGGCCCAGTTGGGAGGGGTAGTCAAGTGGCAGTGGATAGTCAGGTGTGGTCTGGGGTGTAGCCAGGTGGTCAGGGATTAGCATGATTGGGAGGAGTAGTCAGCTCCTTTTGGGGGAGAGGGGGGTGTTGTTCAGGAGTGGGGGTTAGTTTGGGTCAGAGATAGTCAGGCTGGGGGCTAGTCAGGGGTGAGGATTTTCTGTTGGGGGTGAGAGGTGCTGGAGGGATGTGGCCATTGAATGCGACTGGGGAATCAGCTGTATAGTTACCCAGGAGTTAGAATATAATTTTTCTGTCCATCATTACCTGGGTAACAATTTAGTTAAATCCCATAAAACTGTCTGAAGTTTCCGACTCTAATTTAGAATCAGAGACATTCGCAGCGGATCCAAGGGCGCGAGGGAATTACCCATTGGAAGTTCAAACGTCCCAGGCAATTCTCAGGGAGGTCAGCGCGACAGGACTTCCATGGGTTCCGAGGAGCGTCTTGGGTGATACACCCACTCTCGGATCATCTGGGGCCGGGGGAAGATCTGGGCCAATACGTTGTGTGTTGTTATAACCTGCCTGCTTACCATTGGCTGGGGACTAATGACAATACCACAATCCTGTGGGAGTATGAGCTTCCCCAATGAGGGGGGGGGCGGAGAAATCATTAGCAGACTCCCTGTATAAATAAAGCTGGCCAATTTGGAACCAGCAGGACGGAATGAGCAGCAAGGGAAGTTGCTGCTGCTGTTATATATATATATGTTATTGTAAATAAATGTTATTTCTTTGTATCCTTAAAACTCGTGCTGGATTCTTCGTGGCCCTCACAAAACTGTCGACGAAGGTAAAAGTGAATAGCTGTCTACACTGCTGAAGCCATCTCCTTGGATTTTTGTTGGATACAGGTTGGAAGTTGTTTTCTATTATACCATGCCTCTGTACGGACGTTTGGATGTTTTTGATGCTGCGCTGGAAAGCTGGAACCAGTACGCACAACAGATGCATTACTATTTCCAGGCAAACAATATCACCGAAAACGAGCACCAGGTGGTCATATTGCTCACGCCTGCGGCCCGCATACGTTTGGGGTGATTAGGAGCCTTACGTACCCAGCTGTGCCGGACACCAAAACGTTTGATGAACTTGTGAATTTAGTGGGGCAACATTTTAACCCAACCCCGTCCACGATAGTCCAGCGTTACCGGTTTAATACCGCTGAGAGGACCCCAGGAGAATCCCTTGCCGACTTTCTATCCAGGCTACACAGGATTGCGGAGTACTGTGACTATGGTGAGACCTTGTCAGAAATGTTACGTGACCGTTTGGTTTGCGGTATTAACAATGCGGCCACCCAGAGCCAACATTGACTTTTCAACAGGCCATTCAAATAGTATTGTCCCGAGCGAGCGCAGAACGAGGAATGCAGGAGCTACAGGGAATGGAGGTGCATGCCTTGGGGCGCAACCCCTTCTGTCCGAAAACGTCCCCCCGCGCTCCTGCGGTACCTTGGGCGAGGCGAAGTCCGGATCGACGCCAGTGGCCATCGGACATGCGTCCCCGAAGGGAGCCTTCTCCAGAATCAATGGATGAGGAGCCATGTCCGTGTCAGACTTGTAGGCGCCGACCCCGTCGTGGACACCGGTCCTGGGGGCGCCAGAGGCGCCGTCGTTCCGACCGAAACTGGGACTAACCCAGGGGCCGTACCTTCCATGTGGATGAACCTGCGGCGACTACTCCTGAGGACGTGGAGACGGAGGATGACTGCCTGCAGCTGCATTGTGAGGCAGCTCCCCGTGTGGCCCCCATTAAGGTGACAGTACGGGTCAATGGTCACCCGCTTGAGATGGAGTTAAACACTGGCACAGCGGTCTCCGTGATCGCCCAGAGGACATTCGACGGCATCAAGCAGGCTATACAGACCCTTACATTAACCGACACACAGGCCAGGTTGGCCACCTACACGGGGGAACCATTGGACATTGCAGGAACTATGATGACCCCTGTTGTTTATGGACGCCAGGAGGGGCGTTGCGTTTCCCACTTATCGTGGCGCGCAGCCATGGGCCCAGCCTGTTGGGTTGGGACTGGTTGCGCCATTTGCGGTTGCAGTGGCCGCACATCCTCCAAACAGGTTCTGGAGGGTTGACTGAGGTGCTAGGACGATACCCAGATGTATTCCAGCCCGGTTTGGGGAAAATAAAAGGGGCCGTAGCCCGAATCCAAGTTGAACCAGGAGCCATGCCGCGTTATTTCCGGGAGCGCCCGGTGCCTTACGCCTTGCTCGAGAAGCTAGAAGGGGAGCTCACTCGTTTGGAGACTTTGGGTATCATCAGGCCCGTCCGTTTCGCTGACTGGGCAGCACCAATTGTACCTGTAATGAAGCCAGATGCCACAGTTCGCTTGTGCGGCGACTATAAGCTTACAGTGAATACGGCTTCCCGACTCGACCGATATCCAATGCCTCGCATAGAGGATCTCTACGCGAAGCTTGCAGGCGGACTCTCGTTCACAAAATTAGCTATGAGTCACGCCTACCTGCAGTTGGAGCTGGACCCTGCCTCCCGACCATATGTAACGATTAATACACACCGGGGCCTGTATGAATATACACGTTTGCCCTCTGGAGTATCCTCTGCCTGCTATTTTTCAACGCGTTATGGAGGGCATTTTGAGAGGTTTACCACGTGTCGCTGTCTACTTAGATGACGTTTTGATTACAGGGACGTCGGAGCAGGAACATTTGGAAAATCTGGAGGCTGTCCTTAGACACTTTTCGGATGCTGGAGTCCGTTTACGTCGCACAAAGTGTGTATTTCAGACAAAGGAAGTAGTCTACCTAGGTTCTCGGTTGGACCGCGAAGGTTTGCACCCCGTCGCAGAGAAGGTGCGCGCGATTCAACAGGCCCCCGCCCTGACTGACACTTCGCATCTTCGTTCTTTTCTCGGCCTCATAAACTATTACGGGAAGTTCCTCCCCAATCTGGCAACTACGCTGGCCCCGTTGCACCTTCTGCGAAAGAAAAATCACACCTGGGTTTGGGGTCAGCCGCAAGAAACCGCTTTCCTGCGGGTAGAGCAACAATTGTCGTCATCTGGGTTACTAACCCACTATGATCCTGGAAAGCCTTTGCTCGTCACATGTGATGCATCCCCGTATGGTATTGGGGCCGTCCTGTCCCACAAGATGGAGAAACGGGCCGAGTGGCCGATAGCTTTCGCCTCCCGCACATTGACTGCAGCGGAGAAAAAGTACGCGCAGATCGACAATGAGGGCCTGGCAGTGGTCTTTGCGGTGAAACGTTTCCACCAGTACGTGTATGGCTGCCACTTCACTATCGTGACTGATCATACGCCTCTGCTGGGACTTTTCAGAGAGGATAAGCCAATAACGCCCATTGCTTCCGCACGGATCCAGCGCTGGGCTTTGTTGCTCGCTGCATACGAGTATTCTCTGGAGCACAAACCAGGAACCCAGATAGCAAATGCAGACGCACTGAGCCGATTGCCTTTATCGACTGGCCCCATGTCGACCCCCACGACCCGTGAGGTGGTTGCAACCCTAAATTTTATGGCCACCTTGCCTGTCACAGCATCACAGATCCGTGAATGGACACAGACGGAGCCAGTCCTGTCAAAGGTTCAGCACATAGTCCTGTACGGTGGGCAGCATAGACAGCTCCCAGGCGAGTTGTTTGCATTTTCCTCCAAGCTGTCAGAATTCAGCGTGGAAGACGGCATCCTCTTGTGGGGCACGCATATGATTGTCCCAGAAAAAGGACTGGAGCTGATACTAAGAGACTTGCACAATGGGTATCCAGGTGTGACCAAAATGAAAATGTTGGCCTGGAGTTATGTCTGGTGGCCAGGCCTCGACACCGACATTGAGAAGGTGGCCCAAAACTGCTCCATTTGTCAGGAGCATCAGAAGCTTCTGCTGGCCGCGCCCCTACATCACTGGGAATGGCCAGGGCGGCCTTGGGCACGCCTGCATGCAGATTTCGCAGGCCCTTTTCAAGGATCCATGTTCCTTCTATTTTTAAAAAAAATAATTTTTATTAAGGTTTTCATAAAATATCAATAACAAAATGAAAAAGGAACCCAACAGGGTTAAGTGCAAAACACGGTCTAGAAAAGCAACCCGCCCTACCCCCTCCCACCTGTACATGAATAATAAATTAACATTAACACCCCGACTTAACACAACTGGAATATACACCCCCCTGGACCCTCCAGTGTAAATAACAGAAACAGAAATAAAGTAAAGTAAACCCCCCCCCCCCCCCCCCCCCCCAACCGAGTTGCTGCTGCCATTGGCCAATGTCTACCGTTCTGCCAGGAAGTCTAAGAACGGTTGCCACCGCCTAAAGAACCCTTGTACCGACCCTCTCAAGGCGAATTTCACCCTCTCCAATTTAATAAACCCCGCCATATCGCTGATCCAGGATTCCACGCTTGGGGGCCTCGCATCCTTCCACTGAAGAAGAATCCTTCGCCGAGCTACCAGTGACGCAAAGGCCAGAATACCGGCCTCTTTCGCCTCCTGCACTCCCGGCTCCTCTGCCACCCCAAATATTGCGAGCCCCCAGCCCGGTTTGACCCTGGATCCTACCATCCTCAACACCATCCTCGCTACGCCCTTCCAAAATTCCTCCAGCGCTGGGCATGCCCAGAACAAATGGGTGTGGTTTGCTGGGCTCCCTGAGCACCTAACACAACTGTCCTCACCCCCAAAAAACCAGATCATCCTTGTCCCGGCCATGTGTGCCCGGCCATGTGTGCTCATAAACTGTATGAGGCTGAGCCTTGCGCACGATGAGGAAGAGTTCACCCTCCCCAGGGCATCTGCCCATGTCCCCTCCTCAATCTCCTCTCCCAACTCCTCCTCCCACTTATCTTTCACCTCCACCACCGAGGCCTCCTCCTCCTCCTGCATCACCTGGTAAGTTTCTGAGATCTTCTCCATTCCCCCCCCCCCCCCCCCCCGAGAGCACCCTGTCCTGTACTGTGTGTGGCAGTAGCCTCGGGAATTCCACCACCTGCCGTCTGGCAAACGCCCTGACCTGTAAGTACCTGAAGGTGTTCCCCGGGGGGAGCCCGTACTTCTCCTCCAGCTCACCCAAGCTCGCAAACTTCCCGTCCACAAACAGGTCCCCCAACTTTCGTATACCTGCCCTGTGCCACCCCGAAAACTCTCCACCTCTTCTCCCTGGGGCGAACCGGTGGTTCCCCCGTATTGGGGTCCACGCCGTGGCCCCAACTTCCCCCCTATGCCACCTCCACTGCCCCCAGATTTTAAGGGCAGCCGCCACCGCCGGGCTTGTGGTATACCTCCTTGGGGGGAACGGCAGCGACGCCGTTGCCAGCGCCCCCAGACTCTTACCCACACAAGACGCCGTCTCCAGCCTCTTCCATGCAGCCCCCTCCCCGTCCATCACCCACTTGCGCACCATCGTCGCATTGGCGGCCCAGTAGTACCCACAGAGGTTGGGCAGCGCCAGTCCCCCCCCTATCTCTACTCCGCTCCAGGAACACCCTTCTCACCCTCGGAGTCCCTCGCGCCCACACAAACCCCATTATGCTCCTGTTGACCGCCTAAAGAAGGCCTTCGGGATAAACACGGGGAAGCACTGGAACAGGAACAAAAACCTTGGGAGCACCGTCATTTTGATTGACTGCACCCTACCCGCCAAGGACAGCGGCAACACGTCCCACCTCTTGAACTCCTCCTCCATTTGCTCCACCAGCCTTGTGAAATTAAGCCTGTGCAGGGCCCCCCAGCTCCTGGCCACCTGGACCCCCAAATACCTGAAGCTCCTCTCCGCCCTTTTTAGTGGGAGCTCGCCAATCCCCCTCTCCTGGTCCCCTGGGTGAACCACGAACAGCTCCCTCTTCCCCATATTGAGCTTGTACCACGAAAAGTCCCCGAATTCCCTAAGCATCCTCATTACCTCCGGCATTCCTCCAACGGGTCCGCCACATATAGCAGCAGGTCGTCCGCATAGAGCGACACCCTGTGCTCCTCCCATCCCACACCAACCCCCTCCAGTTCCTTGACTCCCTCAGTACCATAGCCAGGGGTTCAATCGCCAGTGCGAAGAGCAGGGTGGCAGGGGACACCCCTGCCTCGTCCCTCGGTGCAACCAAAAGTACTCCTGTTTGTGGCCATCGGGACCTCACACAACAGCCTAACGCACCTGACAAACCCCTCCCCAAACCCAAACCTCTTCAGCACCTCCCACAGGTACCCCCACTCTACCCTATCGAAAGCTTTCTCAGCGTCCATCGCCACCACTATCTCCGCCTCCCCCTCCCTCGCCAGCATCATGATAACGTTCAAAAGCCTCCGCACATTCGCGTTCAACTGTCTCCCCTTCACAAACCCCGTCTGGTCTTCATGGATGACCTGCGGCACACAATCCTCAATCCTCGTGGCTAAGACCTTCGCCAGCACCTTGGCATCTACATTTAGCAATGAAATCGGTCTGTAAGACCCACATTGCAGGGGATCCTTGTCCCGCTTCAGGATCAAGGAGATCAGTGCCCGGGACATCGTCGGGGGCAAAGCCCCCCCTTCCCTTGCCTCATTGAAGGTCCTGACTAGCAACGGGCCCAACAGGTTCATATATTTTTTATAGAATTCGACCGGGAAACCCTCCGGCCCCGGTGCCTTCCCCGCCTGCATGCTCCCTATCCCTTTGGTCAGCTCCTCCAGCCCAATTGGGGCCCCCAATCCCGCCACCAGTCCCTCTTCCACCTTTGGAAACCTCAATTGGTCCAGGAAGCGGCCCATCCCTCCCTCCTCCCATGGGGGCCTCGGATCGGTACAATTCCTTGTAAAAGTCCCTGAAGACCCCATTGATGCCAACCCCACTCCGCACCACACTCCCTCCCCTGACCTTAACTCCCCCGATCTCCCTAGCTGCGTCCCGCTTCCGATGCTGATGCGCCAGCATCCGCCTTGCCTTTTCCCCATACTCGTAGACCGCCCCCTGGGCCTTACTCCACTGCACCTCCGCCTTCCTGGTGGTCACCAGGTCGAATTCGGCCTGGAGGCTGCGCCTCTTCCTCAACAACCCTTCCTCGGGCACCTCCGCATACCTGCTGTCTACCCTCACCATCTCCCCCACCAGCCTCTCCCTCTCCCCCCGCTCCCTCCGCTCCTTGTGGGCCCTAATGGAGATCAGCTCTCCCCTAATCACCGCCTTCAGCGCCTCCCATACCATCCCCACTCGGACCTCCCCGTTGTCGTTGGTCCCCAGGTACCTCTCTATACTTCCTCGGACCTGCTCGCTCATCTCTTCATCCGCCAACAGCCCCACCTCCAAGCGCCACAATGGGCGCTGGTCCCTCTCCTCCCCCAGCTCTAAGTCCACCCAATGCGGGGCGTGGTCCGAAATGGCTATCGCCGAATACTCGGTATCCTCTACTCTCGCTATCAGCGCCCTGCTCAAAATGAAAAAGTCGATTCGGGAATAAACCTTATGGACTTGTGAGAAGAATGAATTCCCTAGCCCCCGGCCTTGCAAATCTCCAAGGGTCCACCTCTCCCATTTGGTCCATAAATCCCCTCAACACTCTAGCCACCGCCGGCTTCCTACCCGTCCTAGACGTGGAGCGATCCAATGCCGGATCCAACACCGTGTTAAAGTCTCCCCCCATTATCAGGCCCCCCACTTCCAAGTCTGGGATCCGACCCAACATACGCCGCATAAAACCCGCATCGTCCCAATTCGGGGCATACACATTGACCAGTACCACCCTCTCTCCCTGCAACTTACCACTTACCATTACGTACCTACCGCCATTATCTGCCACAATGCTCGACGCCTCGAATGACACCTTCTTTCCCACCAAGATCGCCACCCCTCGATTTTTGGCATCCAGCCCCGAGTGAAACACCTGACCTACCCACCCTTTCCTCAATCTTACCTGGTCTGCCACCTTCAGGTGTGTCTCCTGGAGCATAACCACATCCGCCTTGAGCCCCTTCAGGTGCGTGAACACGCGGGCCCGCTTAACCGGCCCATTCAGTCCCCTTACATTCCAGGTTATCAGCCGGATCAGGGGGCTACCCGCCCCCTGCCCCGCCAACTAGCCATAACCCCTCCTCGGCCAGCCACGCGCCCGCACCCCACACCCGGCCCGTTCCCCACGGCGGCAAACCCCCCGTCTTGACCCCCCCACTCGCTCCAGCTCCCCCTTGACCATAGCAGAGCAACTCGATTCCCCCCAAAGCCCCCCCCCCACCCCGCACCTCCCCCACCCCTCACTAGGACCCATCCTAGCTGGTTTACTCCCCCCATTGCACTTCCGCAAGTCAGCTGACTCCTGCTGACCCCGGCCACTCATGCCTCTCCTTCGACTCCTCCCATTGTGTGACACACCCTCCTCTTCCGTTCCCCATCCATAGGCTCTCCCCCTCCCCCTTCCATTCAAAGCGCGGGAAACAACCCTCGCTTCCCCGCCCCAGCCCCGCCTCCTCCAGTCTTCAGCGCGGGAAAAAACCCACGCTTTCCACCTACCCGGCCCCGTCACCTCTGACGCATCTCCTTTTACAGCCCCAGTCCCCTCACCCCCGACTCGGGCCTCCCCCTCCCCCGCGGGGCCCCATCTCACCGCCGGCCACCACCCCTGTTCCGGTTACCTACCCCCCTCCAAGGGCCCCCCCGACCAACCCAACCAAAACAGTGCCCAACCCACCCCAACCACCCCCACCGACCCGAAAGAGAAAAACACAAAGAAAAAGAAACCAAGAGCAAAGGCCCCCCCCTTAAAAAGTAACATGTCAACCGCAGTCCCCAAACGCCCATCCCGACCCTCAATCTGTGTCCAACTTCTCGGCCTGAACAAAGGCCCACGCCTCCTCCGGAGACTCAAAATAATGGTGCCGGTCCTTGTAGGTGACCCACAATCGCGCCGGCTGCAACATGCCAAACTTCACCCCGTTCCTGTGCAACACCGCTTTTGCTCGATTGTACCCGGCCCTCCTCTTCGCCACCTCCGCACTCCAGTCTTGGTATATTCGAACCTCCGCGTTCTCCCACCTGCTGCTCCTCTCCTTCTTGGCCCATCTGAGCACGCACTCCCGATCGACGAACAGATGGAGCCTCACCAGCACCACCCGCGGAGGCTCGTTAGCCTTGGGCCTCCTCGCCAGCACTCTATGGGCCCCTTCCAGCTCCAGGGGCCCCTGGAAGGACCCCGCTCCCATCAGCGAGTTCAACATGGTGACCACATAGGCGCCCACGTCCGGCCCCTCCAGCCCCTCTGGGAGGCCCAGATCCGCAGATTCTTCCGCCTCGACCGATTCTCCATCTCCTCGAACCGCTCCTGCCATTTCTTGTGGAGCGCCTCGTGCGCCTCCACCTTCACTGCCAGGCCTAAGATCTCGTCCGTTGTCGGAGATCTTTTGTCGAGCCTCACAGATCGCCACCCACTGGGCCGTCTATGACTCCAGCTGCTTATCAATAGAAGCCTTCATTGGCTCCAGCAGGTCCGCTTTAATCTCTCTGAAGCAACCCTCCTGTTGCTCCTCCGCCCACTGCATCCACGCTGCCTGGTCTCCGCCCGCCGCCATTTTGTTCCTCTTCCCTCGCACCTTCTTCGGGTCCACCACCACCTTTTTAGTCGCCCCGCTCCTAGTAGAAGCCATATACTATCGGGGAGCTGTTATAATCTCCTTCCCACACCGGGAAACGTCGAAAAAGTGCCGTTGGGGGCCCTGAAAAGAGCCCAAAAGTCAGTTTTTGCAGGAGCCGCCGAATGTGCAACTTAGCTCCGCATAGCCGCAACCGGAAGTTGCCCCATATTCCTTCTATTAATCGACGCCCAGTCTAAATGGCTAGAGGAGCATAAGATGGTAGGCACAACGTCCTGCGCAACAATTGAGAAGATGCATTTGTCTTTTAGTATGCATGGCCTCCCCGAGGTGCTGGTCACGGATAACGGCACTCCATTCACAAGTGAGGAGTTTGCGAGGTTCATGAAGATGAACGGCATACGCCATATCCGCACTGCCCCTTGCCACTCGGCTTCAAATGGGTTGGCGGAGCGCGCAGTGCAGACATTCAAACGAGGTCTAAAGAAGCAGTCTTTCGAGACTGGCTTGGCTTTTTGTTTTCGTATAGGACCACCCCCCCATGCGGTGACTGGGGTAGCTCCCGCAGAACTCCTAATGGGCTGGAGACTTTGCACCCACCTTAGCATGGTTTTCCCGGACATTGGCGCAAAAGTACACCGCACACAAGATTCGTCAGTTTGCGCCCTGTGACCCAGTGTTCGTTCGGAATTTTGCTGGTGGTGCTCAGTGGGTCCCTGGCGTAATCTTTCACCAAACGGGCCCTATATCTTACCAGGTGCAAGCCCAGGGTCGTCTCCAGTGCAAACATGTAGACCACGTACGGTCCAGAAGACTATCCCTTCCAAAGGTTTCCCGCCCCCGGAGCTCATTTCAACAGCCGCAGAGACCAGAGACAATGGAAGGTAGTCCTCACAGTCTACCACTGGTGCCTCACTCGAAGCCTGCACAGGTCGTTACAGAACCGCATGGAGATAGAGACGCCGAGATGATAGAGGCAACAGACTCTGACTCCGAGATGGAGACACAGGACGCATCAGAGGGGGAATCCACGGGCCGTGGATATACAACCGTTACGCCGTTCATCACGGAAGCGCCGGTCTCCGCCTCGTTACACGCCGCCCGATCCAGCGCCTCGTGCAAATGGTGTCCGGCCTGCGGCAAAACGAGTCCGACGCCCTCCTTCGCCAGGGTCTTCGGTGGATTCCTTGGACTTTGGGGGGGTGGGATGTTATAACCTGCCTGCTTATCATTGGCTGGGGACTAATGACAATCCCACAATCCCACAATCCTTTGGGAGTATGAGCTCCCTCAATGAGGGGGGCGGAAAAATCATTAGCAGACTCCCTGTATAAATAAATCTGGCCAGTTTGGAACCAGGAGGAAGGAGTGTAGCAGCAAGCGAAGTTGCTGCTGCTCTTGTATATATATGTTATTGTAAATAAATGTTATTTCTTTGTATCCTTAAAACTTGTGCTGGATTCTTCGTGGCCCTCACAAAAGTGTACAATCTCTTCTACATCTCAATGCATACCAGTATATTTTCCTTCATTCTGAGACCATTCAAAATTTGCTTCGCAAGAACACCATCTTAAGATGGTTGATTCTGAACCGTGGGGCCCACGGCAGCCATTTTTGGTCATATGAGTGCAGAGGCTGGTCAGCACTGTAGAGATAGCACTCTGGCTTCACAGTGCCAAGGTCCCAGGTTCGATTCCCGGCTTGGGTGACTGTCTATGCGGAGTCTGCACGTTCTCCCCGTGTCTGCGTGGGTTTCCTCCGGGTGTTCCGGTTTCCTCCCACAATCCAAAGATGTGCAGGTTAGGTGGATTGGCCACGCTAAATTGCCCTTAGGTTAGATGGGGTTGTTGGGTTACGGGGATAGGTTGGAGTTGTGGGCTTGGGTAGGGTGCTCTTTCCGAGGGCAGACTCGATGGGCCGAATGGCCTCCTTCTACACTAGATTCTATGACTGAAGGATAATACCATTAGCACATGAGTGCTTTGTGCAATGAAGCATTGGGTTCTATGATGAAGGACAATAGGCCAAGCCATCAGGATTTGCATGGCCATTTCTTTTGCCTGGATGGGTTAGTGAGAGGAGGATCTGGGTTGGAGGCTCCAGTACAGTCCAGCAAGGCTCTCCACAATTATGCCCTTGTTGCATCCTCCGTAATTCGACCATTACACAGTGATTGGATCTTCTCATTCATAAATAAAAAGGAAGAAGATGGAGACAAGCGATCTTCTGTTCAGTGAGAGGACTGTCAGGAGAGAAAGCAGAGAACGCACCCTCAGCACATGCCATCAATCAGGATATCGGCAGCAATATGTTTTCGTGATCAGGGTGGACTTCATCTGCTTAACACAACAAATCTCTCGATTTTCCCCGACTTTGTTTTCTCAAGATCCATTAACCCTCCAATTTCTTCTACTAGAGAATCATAGAATCGTAGCATCCCTACAGTGCAGAAGAAGGCCATTCAGCCCATCGAGTCTACACTGATCCTCTGAAAGAGAAGCCTATCCAAATCCACTTCCCAATAACCCCTTAACCTAACCTTCACATCCCTCGGACTTAGGGGCAATTTAGCATGGCCAATCCACCTAACCTGCACATCTTTGACTGTGGAAGGAAACTGGAGCACCCGGAGGAAACCCACGCAGACACAGGGAGAACGTACAGACTCCACACAGACAGTGACCTGAGGCCGGAATTGAACCCGGGTCCCTGGAGCTGTGAGCCACCTACCCTGCACATCTTTGGGTTGTGGGGCTGGACCGAAGCAGAACATAAAACATAGAACATGCAGTGCAGAAGGAGGCCATTCGGCCTATCGAGTCTGCACCGACCCACTTAAAGCCCTCACTTCCACCCTACTCCCGTAACCCAATAACCCCTCCTAAATCTTTTGGTCACTGCTGCCCAGTCCCAACAGGAACTCTTAAACAAAAATCATTACAGAAGGATGTAAACAGAGGGTCTTGGTTGAATTAATACACAATTACAATGAATTGCAAAATTAGGGGGGGGGGGGGGGGGAGTGGCATTGTAACTGGACTAATAATCCAGAGACCCAGGATAATGCTCTGAGAACTGGGTTCGAATCCTACCATCTCAGCTGGGACAATTTGAATTCAATAAGAATCTGGAATTACAAATCTAATGATGTCATAAAAACCTATCTGGATTTGTAATGTCCCTTTAGGTGCTGGTTTAGCTCAGTGGGCTAGACAGCTGGGTTGTGATGTAGAACAAGGCCAGCAGCGCGGGTTCAATTCCCGCACCCATTCTGAATTCTCCCTCTGTGTACCCGAACAGGCGCCGGACTGAGGTGACAAGGGGCTTTTCACAGTAACTTCATTGCAGTGCAAATGTCAGCCTACTTGTGACAATAAAGGTTATTTACTTATTTATTTTTAGGGTAGACCTTACCCGGCTTGTATGTGGTTCCAGACCAGTGAGTCTCATCTTATTGGGCCACATGTTTGAACTTTGGCTTCTTCACTAACCATGACCCTATGAATATACATTTAATACACGTTGAATATTCATAATGAGTTAATAGAACTTCAAATGGTAAAAACAAACTAAATATTTACACAGAGGGAGGGCATGACTCGCTCAGCCAATGTTGTGAGCAATCAGCGTTTACCTCACTTCACGTGTTCTTGCTTTACTTTTTTTTCTTTACTCTCTCATGGGATGTGTACGGCACAGGCAAAACCCACATTTCTTACCCACCCCAATCGCCCTCGAACTGAGCAGCATTTAAAAAAAATTAGTGTACCCAATTCTTTTTTTTCCAATTGAGGGACAATTTAGCGTGGCCAATCCACCTACCCTGCTCATCTTTGGGTTGTGGGGCTGGACCGAAGCAGAACATAAAACATAGAACATACAGTGCAGAAGGAGGCCATTCGGCCTATCGAGTCTGCACCGACCCACTTAAAGCCCTCACTTCCACCCTACTCCCGTAACCCAATAACCCCTCCTAAATCTTTTGGTCACTAAGGGCAATTTATCATGGCCAATCCATCTAACCTGCACGTCTTTGGACTGTGGGAGGAAACCGGAGCACCCGGAGGAAACCCACACAGGCACGGGGAGGATGTGCAAAGTCCACACGGATAGTGACCCGGGGCCAGGGTTGAATCCAGGTCCTCGGCACCGTGAAGCAGCAATGCTAACCACTATACCACTGTGCCGCCCCTAACTGAGTGGCATTTAAGAGTCAATCACATTGCTGTGGATCTGGAGTCACATGTAGGCCAGACCAGGTAAGGACAGCAGATTTCCTTCCTTAAAGGACATTAGTGAACCAGATGGGTTTTTATGACAATGGACAATGGACTTCAGTCACACCGGCAGGAAATAAACTTCAACAATGAAAATCAGTGGAATGTGGCAACCCTGCACCTGGGCACCAATCAACAAAATGTCTCGTGGACCTCACTCAGAATCCAGATATACCATATGTGGCCCTCCGGCTGTATTTTGCACACCTGTGCCCCAGACCCAAGACAATGTGGTTGACTCTTAACTGCCCTCTGTAATGGCCTAGTAGACACTCAGCTCAAGGGCAATTAGGGATGAGCAGCAAATGTCGGTGCTTGCCAGTGAGGGCCCCATCCCATGAAAGAATATATTGTTAATGCCTATTACTAATATTCCCTTTCTTCTCCATCCCTAATTGCTCTTGAGCTGGGGTTCTGCAAATCATGTGTATATGCTTTGCTCCTGCCCGAAGCTGGAAAGGTTTTGGAGGGTGGTTTTCAGCACCATTTCAGGGGCTTTGCATATAGATGTGGAGCCTTGTCACCTGGAAGCCATATTCGGGGTGTCAGATCGGCAGGAGCTATAGGCGGGCGCGGGGGCAGATACTTGAAGCTTCCCCTCGCTGGCTGCTCGCAGGCCGGGTCTTGTTGGGGTGGAGATCAGCTTCTCCACCCTGAGCCTTGGAGTCAGATGTAGGCCAGACAGGTAAGGAAGGCAGATTTCCTTCCCCAATGAGCATTGGCGACCCAGATTGTTTTTCATCAGTCAATCATAGGAGAATGCCCATCGTGAACTAGCTTACTATTCCAATTCTTATTTCGCCACTAATCAAAATGAAATTTGACCAGCTCTGATAGTGGCGTTTGAACCCATGTCCCCAAAGGATGAGCGTTGATCACTGGAGTAACGGCCCGGTGACATTGCAGTCCACCACCAATCAATGTGAAATACAGCCAAGGAAACTTAACTGAATCCCGAAAGCCTTGAGCAAGGGTGCCCTTGAACAGTTGATGCTGGAAGCACCAATGTCCCTTAGAACACTCCCCCAGCATATCTCCTGAATGATCATATGCCCCAGGCTGTTCTTCGCATAAGACCATAAGACATAGGAGCAGAATTAGACCACTTGGCCCATCGAGTCTGCTCCGCCATTCAATCATGGCTGATATTTTCTCATCCCCATTCTCCTGCCTTCTCCCCATAATCCCTGATCCCCTTATTAATACATAATGTGTATGCTTCAACCCAGGTGTATGCAGACATTCTGTTGTAGCAACACTTTCAGGCACTGGTATTGCAGATACCACTCAAGCACAACCCAAAAGGTGTTAGGAATGAATGGAAAGGCTGAGAAACATACTGGATGCATAAACCTAAGAGTCTGTGAATCGACTGGTTTGTCATACTACCAACAGAGCTAACTTACATCACAGGATTAATCAGATTGCTGAAACCATCTGCTTTCTAATCCTCATGCCGATTTGAATATTACAGTGAAGGAGACATAACCGTATAGTTCTCACACATTGTTCAAGAGGGGCCGGTTAGCTCAGTTGGTTAGACGGCTAGTCGGTGGATCAGGTTAATGACAACAGCACGACCTCCACTTCCTGGTTCAGCAGAGGTAGGGTCAGTTTCTGCAACCTCCCTCTACCTGCATTGAAAAATCATTGTTCGACAAATAATCGCCAAGGACCTCCCTTCAGGTGGAGAACTGAAGAAGACATTGTTCGGGTACACTGAGGGAGAATTCAGAATGTTCAATTCACCTAACAAGCACGTCTTTCGGGATTTGTGGGAGGAAACCGGAGGAAACCCATGCAGACACAGGGAGAACGTGCAGACTCCACACAGACAGTGACCCAAGACGGGAATCGAACCTGGGAGCCTGGTGCTGCGAAGCAACAGTGCTAACTACTGTCTGTCCATGCTGCCCTTTATATTTATATTTAGTAATATAAATATAATATAAATATAACATGTATTTTTAGTAATATAAAAGAAGATAGGAAGAGATTTTTACAATATGTAAAAGATAAGAGAGAGGCAAGAATAGACCACTGGAACATGTGGCTGGAGAAGTAATAATAGGAAATAAAGAAATGACAGAAGAACTGAATGGTTACTTTGCACCAGTCTTCACGGTGGAAGAAATGAAATGAAATGAAAATCGCTTATTCTCACAAGTAGGCTTCAAATGAAGTTACTGTGAAAAGCCCCTAGTTGCCACATTCCGGCGCCTGTTCGGGGAGGCTGGTACGGGAATTGAACCGTGCTGCTGGCCTGCCTTGGTCTGCTTTCAAAGCCAGCGATTTAGCCCTGTGCTAAACCAGCCTCTAAGACACCAGTGGGATGCCAGAGCGCCAGGAGAAGCAGGGGGCAGAGGTGAGTGTAGTGGCCATTACTGAGGAGAAGGTTCTGGGGAAACTGAAAGGTCTGAAGGTGGATAAATCCCTTGGACCGGATGGACTACACCCCAGAGTTCTGAAAGAGACAGCTGAGGAGATTGTGGAGGCATTGGTGATGATCTTTCAGGAATCACTGGAGGCAGCGAGGGTACCAGAGGACTGGAAAGTGGCTAATGTAACACCACTGTTTAAGAAGGGAGTGAGGCAGAAGACGAGAAATTATAGGCCAGTTAGCCTGACTTTGGTCATTGGTAAGATATTATTAAATTAGGTCCATTATTAAAGATGAGATTGCAAAGTACTTGGAAGTGCATGATAAAATAGAACTGAGTCAGCACGGCTTCGTCAAGGGGAGGTCATGTCTGACAAATCAGTTAGAGTTTTTTGAGAAAGTAACAAGGAAGTTAGACAAAGGAGAACCAGTGGACATGATTTATTTAGATTTCCAGAAGGCGTTTGACAAGGTGCTACATAGGAGACTGTTAAATAAACTAAGAGCCCATGGTGTTAAGGGTAAGATCCTGGCATGGATAGAGGATTGGCTGACTGGCAGAAGGCAGAGAGTGGGGATAAAGAGTCTTTTTCAGGATGGCAGCCGGTGACTAGTGGTGTGCCTCAGGGGCCGGTGCTGGGATCACAACTTTTCACAATATACATTAATGATCTGGAAAAAGGTACTGAAGGCACTGTTGCTAAGTTTGCAGATGATACAAAGATACGCAGAGGGACAGGTAGTATTGAGGAAGCAGGGGGCTGCAAAAAGACTTGGACAGGCTAGGATAGTGGGCAAAGAAGTGGCAGACACGGGGAAAACGTGCAGACTCCGCACAGACAGTGAACCAAACCGGGAATCGAACCTGGGCCCTGGTGCTGTGAAGCAACAGTGCTAACCACTGCGCTACCATGCTGCCCAATCTGAAGTGCTTCTCCCACCTATGGAAGTTCTTCCCCACACAGTCATCCACACCATTGAGCAGGGCTGGGAGAGCAACCTGGTGGGTGGATTTACTAAATCTTACCCCATTACTTCAGTGAAATCCCCATTTGCGTGCGCATGCCACGTAGCTGCTGAACACCCACCAATGTGCCTGAGCAGGTTAAGTCCCGATGAAATTCCTGGAACCTTGATCCAACCATCACCTGGAGCTGGTTTAGTGCAATGGGCTAAACAGCTGACTTGTAATGCAGAATAATGCCAGCAGCATGTGTTCAATTCCCGTACCAGCCTCCCCGAACAGGTGCCGGAATGTAGCGACTAGGGGCTTTTCACAGTAACTTCATTGAAGCCTACTTGTGACACTAAGCGATTGTTATTATTATTATCTCCATTGCAAATGTTCTGTTATTTCTCAGTATGGCTGATAGCCTCTGAACCTGTCTGCTCAAATACTACCTTCCTTCTGATTGCGTCCAACTCATCGCCCAGTAGACTCCTACTCTACTTGAACTTAACAATGAGGGTCTTATCACTCGTAACAACAACAATAACTTGCATTTCTAAAGCACATTTACTGAACGAGCATGTCCCGAGACATTTCAAGGCTGTGTATTCACACAAAATTTGACAATGAACCACCTTAGGAGCTATGAGGGCAAATAATAATAATCTTTATTAGTGTCACACGTAGACTTCCAATAACACTGCAATGAAGTTACTGTGAAAAGCCCCTAGTTGCCACACTCCGGTGCCTGTTCGGGTACACAGAGGGAGAATTCAGAATGTCAGGACTTGTGAGAGGAAACTGGAGCACTCGGAGGAAACCCACGGGAAGAATGTGCAGACTCCGCGCAGACAGTGACCCGAGCCGGAAATCGAACCCGGGACCATGGCGCTGTGAAGCAACAGTGCTAACCATGACCAATAGCTTATAGTCGAAGATGTCTGTTTTGGGAAGGATGGGGGTAGAGGTAGAGCTGAGGAGAGGGAGGGAATTCCGGAACAAATCCACTTGGGATCTGGAGGCATGGCCGCTAATGGTGAACAATTAAAATCGGGGGTACAAAAGAGACTGGGATTGGAGGAATGCGGAGTTCCTGGTGGGTGTAGGGCTTGAAGAGGTAGAATGAGTTGGGTTGGAGGATCAGGGCGATGGAGGGATTTGCTCTCAACCCAATATCCTGTCCTGGCAGGCTAGGCCCTTCACCTGGGTTTCGCCATAATGCTCTCACCTGCCTTCTCATGCCAGTGAAGAGATCAGCCCTTTTTTTAATGAAATGCCTGGAGATATGGGAGTGGCGAAGAATGTTTGACGTCCTGGCACACGTCCAGTACCAGTGCAGGATGTGCTTACAGGAGAGAGCACAGTGATGTATTCTGCAGCTGTTTGCTCCGAGAATGAATAACACTATGTTTCAGCCAATAAAAGGATCAAACCCCTGCTGTAATGTGCGTGTTTAGTGGTCAGCACATTTGTTCCCATGTTCTGCAGGTGTTGTTTATCCAACTATTCAGGATTTGTTCATACTGGTTAATGAATCAAAAACTGACTTGATACGATTGCTGGTATTGTTGCAAAGGGGAATAAACTGCACTGAACCAGTTCCTCAGGGAATAATTTAATGCAGACTGGCGTCTCAGCCACTTCGGTGCTGCCATTTTGCCATGCTCGGTTCTCTTCGCATATGGGCTTGATATACTGGGCATGCCTGCAGGGGTCATTAGGGCTTCCAAAAGTCTAACTTGTTTCTCTTGAGGCAGAAATGGGAGTGCCAGTTTCTGCTGTGGGTTCGCGCGAGGGGAGGGGGGGGGGGGGTGCTCTCCTGCGCCGGCTCAAAAAAGCTGTGGGTTCAAGTCCCACAACAGAGCAGCAGCATGGTGGCACAGTGGTTAGCACTGCCGCTTCACAGCTCCAAGGACCCAGGTTCGATTCCCGGCTTGGGCCACTGTCTATGCGGAGCCTACATGTTCTCCCCGTGCCTGTATGGGTTTCCTCCGGATACTCCAGTTGCCTCCTGCAGTCCAAAGGGCAGGTGAGGGGAATTGGCCATTCTAAATTGCCCTTGGTGTCCGAAAAGATTAAGTGGGGTTACTGGGTTACAGGGATAGGATAGGGTGGAGGCATGGTGCTCTTTCCAAGGGCCGGTGCAGACTTGATGGGCCGAATGGCCTCCTTCTGCACTGTAAATTCTATGATTCTATGATTCAGTATGGTTCCGAGGGCTGAGGAGGTGCTGGTGGACCAAGGCCCTGTCGACCCTCTCAAATTCCCCTGTGTAAAGTGGCTGCTGTGCTTCTCACTTGATTGGGTAGCATGGTGGCACAGTGGTTAGCACTGATGCCACACAGCGCCAGAGTCCCGGGTTCAATTCTGGCCTTGGATGAATGTCTTTGTGGAATCTGTACATTCTCCTCATGTCTGCGTGGGTTTCCTCCGGGTTCTCCGGTTACCTCCCACAGTCCAAGGATGCGCACGTTAGGTAAATTGGCCGTGATAAATGACCACTTAGTGCCCAGATTAAGTGGGCGTAAATGGATAGGCGGGGGAGCGAGGCTAGGTAGGGTGCTCTTTCGAAGGGTCGGAGCTGACTCGATGGACGAATGGCCTCCTTCTCCACTGTAGGGATTCTATGATAATACTGCAAAAGTACTGGCTGCAAAGCATTTAGGGACATCTGGAGGTTGAGGAAGGAGCTTTAGTAATACAAATCCTTTTGTTTGGAACATTTGCACAGTCAAGGCTTAGAAGAAACTGAAATTTGATTGTTTTTCTCTCGACCCTGCAAGGCAATTGAGCAACATCTTCAACTTATTAACAGTATGTCAACCTTATGACAAAATGCCTCCAATTCCTATCTATCTTCATGTTAAATAGCAATTGCCATTTTATGAAGATCCGATGACAACAACATTGTTCTTGCTGCGTTCGCAGGTAGACATTGTCACCAAGACAGGCCACCATGGATTTGGAACCGCTACATTGGCCCGGTCAGGCAATGTCTTGATTTTGGAAAAGAGTAAAAACAACAGGGTTGTTGTGATGGGAGACTTCAACTTCCCCAATATTGACTGGGACTCACTTAGTGCCAAGGGCTTAGACAGGGCAGAGTTTGTAAGGAGCACCAAGGAGGGCTTCTTAAAACAATGTGTAGGCAGTCCAACTAGAGAAGGGGCTGTATTGGGCCTGATATTGGGGAATGAGCCCGGCCAGGTGGTAGAAGTTTCAGTAGGGGAGCATTTCGGGAACAGTGACCACAATTCAGTAAGTTTTAAAGTGCTGGTGGACAAGGATAAGAGTGGTCCTAGGGTGAATATGCTGAATTGGGGGAAGGCTAATTATTACAATATTAGGCGGGAACTGAAGAACCTAGATTGGGGGCAGATGTTTGAGGGTAAATCAACATCTGACATGTGGGAGGCTTTCAAGTGTCAGTTGAACGGAATTCAGGACCGGCATGTTCCTGTGAGGAAGAAGGATAAATACGGCAATTTTCGGGAACCTTGGATAACGAGAGATATTGTAGGCCTCGTCAAAAAGAAAAAGGAGGCATTTATCAGGGCTAAAAGGCTGGGAACAGACGAAGTCTGTGTGGAATATAAGGAAAGTAGGAAGGAACTTAAGCAAGAAGTCAGGAGGGCTAAAAGGGGTCACGAAAAGTATTGACAAATAGGGTTAAGGAAAATCCCAAGGCTTTTTACACGTACATATGAAGCAAGAGTGTAGCCAGGGAAAGGGTTGGCCCACTGAAGGATAGGCAAGGGAATCTATGTGTGGAGCCAGAAAAAATGGGCGAGGTACTAAATGAATATTTTGCATGAGTATTCACCAAAGAGAAGGAATTGGTGGATGTTGGGTCTGGAGAAGGGTGTGTAGATAGCCTGGGTCACATTGAGATCCAAAAAGATGAGGTGTTGGGCGTCTTGAAAAACATTACAGGAGATAAGTCCCCAGGGCCTGATGGGATCTACCCCAGAATACTGAAGGAGGCTAGAGAGGAAATTGCTGAGGCCTTGACAGAAATCTTTGGATCCTCACTGTCTTCAGGTGATGCCCGGAGGACTGGAGTATAGCCATAACAGAATGTTCCTCTGTTTAAGAAGGGTAGCAAGGATAATCCAGGGAACTACAGGCCGGTGAGCCTTACGTCAGTGGTAGGGAAATTACTGGAGAGAATTCTTCGAGACAGGATCTACTCCCAACTGGAAGCAAATGGACGTATTAGTAAGAGGCAGCATGGTTTTGTGAAGGGGAGGTCGTGTCTCACTAACTTGATAGAGTTTTTCAAAGAGGTCACAAAGATGATTGATGCAGGTAGGGCAGTGGATGTTGTCTATATGGACTACAGTAAGGCCTTTGACATGGTCCCTCATGGTTGACTAGTACAAAAGGTGAAGTCACACAGGATCAGGGGTGAGCTGGCAAGGTGGATACAGAACTGGCTAGGTCATAGAAGGCAGAGAGTAGCAATGGAAGGATGCTTTTCTAATTGGAGGGCTATGACTAGTGGTGTTCCGCAGGGATCAGTGCTGGGACCTTTGCTGTTTGTAGTATATATAAATGATTTGGAGGAAAATGTAACTGGTCTGATTAGTAAGTTTGCAGATGACACAAAGGTTGTTGGAATTGCGGATAGCGATGAGGACTGTCAGAGGATACAGCAGGATTTAGATTGTTTGGAGACTTGGGCGGAGAGATGGCAGATGGAGTTTAATCTGGACAAATGTGAGGTAATGCATTTTGGAAGGTCTAATGCAGGTAGGGAATATACAGTGAATGGTAGAACCCTCAAGAGTATTGAAAGTCAGAGAGATCTGGGTGTACATGTCCACAGGTCACTGAAACGGGCAACACAGGTGGAGAACGTAATCAAGAAGGCATACGGCATGCTTGCCATCATTGACCGGGGCATTGAGTATAAGAATTGGCAAGTCATGTTGCAGCTGTATAGAACTTTAGTTAGGCCACACTTGGAGTATAGTGTTCAATTCTGGTTGCTACACTACCAGAAGGATGTGGAGGCTTTAGAGAGGGTGCAGAAGAGATTTACCAGAATGTTGCCTGGTATGGAGGCCATTAGCTATGAGAAACGGTTGAATAAACTCAGTTTGTTCTCACTGGAACGACAGAGGTTGAGGGGCGATCTGATAGAGGTCTACAAAATTATGAGGGGCATAGACAGAGTGGATAGTCAGAGGCTTTTCCCCAGGTAGAGGGGTCAATTACTAGGGGGCATAGGTTTAAGGTGCGAGGGGCAAGGTTTAGAGTAGATGTACGAGGCAACTTGTTTACACAGAGGGAAGCAGGGATGATAGTGACATTTAAGGGGCACCTTGACAAATACATGAATAGGATGGGAATAGAGGGATACGGACCCAGGAAGTGTAGAAGATTTTAGTTTAGACGAGCAGCATGGTCGACACGGGCTTGGAGGGCCGAAGGGCCTGTTCCTGTGCTGTACATTTCTTTGTTCTTTGTTCTTTGAATTCGCATCCTTGTTTTCAAATCTCTCCAAGGCCTCGTCCCTCCCTATCGCTGTAATCTCCTCCAGCCCCACAACCCTTTGAGACATCTGCGCTCCTCTCATTTGTGAAGGGCGGTAAAAGTTTGGAACTTTATTCTGCAAAAGTCAATTGATGCTTGATCGACTGTTAAATTTCAAACTGAGATCGGTAGATATCTGTTGAAGGTCTTAAGGGATGTGTGGGTTAGGTCACAAATCGGCCATGATCTTAATCAATGATGGAACAGGGCCAAGGGCCTATTCCTATCCTCCCATTCTCTAGCCTCTTTTGCAGACTCGATTTTAATGGTTTTGCCCATCGGTGGCCATGCCTTCAGTTGCCCGTGAGCTCTTGAATTCCCTCCCTACACCTTTCTTCCTCTCTACCTTCCTTTCCTCCATGGAAATGGACTTAAACCCCACCCCTTTGGCCGCGCACCGTAGTATCCTATGTGCCTCGGCAGCGAAACATTTTGTTTATGATGCTCTCATGATGTGCCCTGGGGTGGTTTATTGTGTCAAGGCTGCTATTCAAATGCAAGTTGTTGTTGTACAGCTATGCCGGTAGGAAAAGGGAACTTTCATGATATCAGCCTGGTCTGGATTGGAGCAAACTAGTGCGTATAAATCCATAACGTTGTGTCAATCTTCATGTTTAAGGAGGAAGGGAAGAAAACTGGGGAAGAACAAGAGGTCACAAATAAAATGTAAATGATATGTGACATGCCTTTGTGTATAAATCCAATGCGTGCAATAAAAACGGCGCATTTTGTGCATGCGGTATAGATAGAGGCAGGTTATTCTGCAAAGAGTGACTCACTTACAGATCCCTCCAACCCCTTATTATCTCCATAGCTTCAGTCAGGAGTGATGGAATACTCACTTGGATGGAGTGCAGTGACAACAACGCTCAGGCAGCTTGATGCTCTCCAGGCTAGAATGATCTGCTTGATCAACAGATCTGCTACTGGGTTCGACATCAACCTCAACATCAGGCCAGCGCACTGGGGCTGCAGCGTATCGTATTGACTGCACCCACAACCAGGTACTCCGCTCCAGGAGTGATTCCACTGACACCCTAGGGATCTTTTATATTAAAACAAACTTTATTATTAACACAGGGTTTACCCCATCAACATCCAAGGAAAAGCAGCTTTTCAATGAGCAGTTAAACAAACAGATAAAGAAAGGTCTTTGAGCACAGTGGGCTAAACAGCTGGCTTGTGATGCAGAACAAGGCCAGCAGCGTGGGTTCAACTCCCGTACCGGCCTCCCCGAACAGGCGCCGGAATGTGGCGACTAGGGGCTTTTCACAGTCACTTCATAAAAGCCTACTTGTGACAATAAGCGATTATTATTATTATTACTTTCCCATCTACTTCTAAATTTTCCATTAAGCAAAATCCACACACACAGATCAAATGCCTCTTATTAATGTAATTAACACTCAGTGGCTTACAGATTTATTCACAAATTCCTTGAGAGAGAGTCAGTCTGAGAAACACACCTCCTTTCCTCGGAAACCAGAGAAGAACTCTAAAAATGAAACTAAAAACACCCAGAGAAGAAATCCAAAATGAAACTAAAACACCAGACACAGGGCAGGGCTGAAAGTGAAACTGAAAACAGACCCAGTCCCTTCCATTAGTGACATCATGGCCTGCCTAGCTGTTAACCCCTTAATAACAATTTTAGAAGACATATAATCTGGATACTTAACCTAAGTTATTTTTTTAAAACTCTTTTTATTGGCTTTTCTCATATTTATAAACAGTTGCTGTGTCATTACATTTTTCTTGCCCGTGCTAATTTACTTTATTTTACAGAGAGGTTTGTTTTGCCATTCATTTAACTAACTCTATGTACATTTTGTTGCCCTCTGGATCGGTCAATGATTCCCTCCCCCTTCCTCCCCCCCCCCCCACACTGGCTTCAGCACCCTTCCTCTTCTCTTGTGGTTTCCCCACCTTCCTTCCGCCCCCCCTGTCCCTCCCTCGGGTTGCGCAATCCTTTGGTTCCCCATCTATCTTTTTTTCCCCCCCTTAGCTTACTCCTCGTTGCTGGCCTTGAACAGGTTTTGGAACAGGCCGACGAACTGCCCCCAAGTATGCAGGAAGCGTTCCTCTGACCCTCGGATGGCGTACTTAATCTTCTCCAGGTGGAGAAATTCCGAGAGATCAGTGAGCCAGTCTGCAGCTGTGGGTGGTGCTGCCGATCGCCAGCCGAGCAGGATTCTTCGGCGTGCGATTAGGGAAGCGAAAACAAGGGCGTTGGCCCCCTTCCCCATGTGTAGCTCTGGCTGCTCCGATACCCCGAAGATTGCCACTATTGGGCATGGCTTCACCCTCACCCCCACAACCTTGGACATTGCCTCGGAGAAGGCTGTCCAGAACCCAGCAAGCTTGGGACATGCCCAAAACATGTGGGTGTGGTCGGCCAGGCCCCTCTGGCACCGTTCACGTTTGTCCTCCACCTCCGGGAAGAACCTGCTCATTCGGGTTCTGGTCAGGTGCGCTCTGTGCACCACTTTGAGCTGCATTAGGCTGAGCCTTGCGCAGGAGGAGGTGGAGTTCGCCCTGCTCAGTGCTTCGCTCCAAGGTCCCCATCCCACCTCTGTCCCCAGTTCGTCCTCCCGTTTTACTTGAGGACCTGATAGGCACAAGCAGGGGGGGTGGGGCTATGTGGGAAAATATACGGACAGCTACTGGACAGAGCTCTGACACCACTGGACGAGACCAGACCTAAGTTCTTTTAATAACATTATTGCAACAGACACATAAAATCTATATAAAAATTCTCTTCATTCATTACACAGTGCAGCATTGAAATGGTGGTGGCGGTTTAAGGAGATCGCTCCTTTGTCCCTTTTCCGTATACGGTGGACAATAAACGTGGCCTCACCAGCATCAGCCACATCCTGAAAACAAGTAAGGGAAAGTTAGCATTGTAAATGAAATTGAGCATGATCTCCCACAGAAGAACGACTTGTGCAGCCTTCCATAGACTCAGGGGAAGCCTGTCGATTGCAGCGACTATGAAGCATGCTGAGAGAAAGAAAGAAGAACTGTGTGACCAGATAGATACACAGGAACCTCACGGTGATCTCCTCAGGTCGACTGGACACTTTCTGTCCATGTAGAGTCTGGTACGTTTGTTTGCTTGAGGGATTAGCGTGGAGCCACATCACTGGATGAGCCCCACTGTGATGCCCCAGGTGGTAAAATGTCCGATCTTACGTGAGGTGACAAGTCCTTCAGAAAAGGGACAAAAGTACTGTTGAGCTGTAACACTCCAAATGGCCGGCAGTGCATTAGAATGGGCAGGTCTAGAGGTAACAAAGGCATGGGTGAGGGATTTCAATAGTCGCTGAGGCTGGGCCTGAGGCAGGTCATGTTACAACGGTGCAAGTCGGTGGTCTTGCTAATGGCATTGATAAATGGTTAAAAACACATCCGAACAAGATTGTAAACAGTATGATTCAGCCTGTGACTGTTGCCAGAGAGACGGATGGAGAGCTAAACAAGGAAGCGATCAGTGGTAAATGGGCACAAGGCAATGAAGAGTGTCCTCAGCTGTAAGGAAACCAGAACAGCTCTGGGAGGGCAGGGATGATAAAATCACACATCAGTCACCTTGGATAAGTTCATCAAACAATATTGAGATGAATTAATCACAGTCCGCGCTTCATTGATTTCTAGTATTTATTCAACAAAGTAATTTACTGGAATTGTCTGCATCTGCTTCTTCCCAAAATAGGCAGCTGTGCCTTGAGAATCACAGAATTGTTACGGTGCAGAAGGAGGCCATTCGGCCCATCGTGTCTGTGTCGGCTCTCCAAATGAGCAGCACGTCTTAGTGTCGTTCCTCTGCCTTTTCCTCAGACCCTTGAGCCTCCTGGGCCCTAAGTGCTGGAATTCCCTCCATAACCCTCTGTGCATTTCTCTCCTCCTTTAGCATCTGCTTCAAAACCTGCCTCTTGGACCAAGTATCTGGTTACCTCTACTAATGTCATCTTCTTTGGTTCATGACAATTTTATGTCTGATTTACTCCTCACCAAATCTGCAAGTCCCCCCCTCTCGCTGCCCACCCTCTAACCCCCCCTAACCTACCCCCTCACCCCCCCTCACTCACCACACATTAAATGGAACATTCCCCATGGGGCTCCCACAAGGGCCTACCCTAGCAGTGCCAACCTGTCAGCGCCAATCTATGCTAGGGAGTCTGTGCCAGGGGGCAGTGCATGAGGGCAGTTCCAGAGGCACTGCCAGGTATGTCCCTCCCTCCCAAGGCTATACTGACCTTTGCACCACCGGAGGGATCCCCTTGACTGAACCCCATTTTAAAAGAGCTACTGTAAACCTTGCCGACGGGCCTTCATCTCTGCATCCTCCTCACAGCTCACCCTCCCCCCCAAACTTTGTAAATACTACATTTAGCTCCCGCGTCCAAATCATTAATATATAATGTGAACAGTTGGGGTTCTAGCACAGATCCCTGCGGTACCCTACTAATCACTGCCGGCCAATCGGAAAAGGACCCATTTATTCCAATATTTTGCCTCCTGTCTGCTAACCAGCTTTCTATCCATCGCAAGACAGCGCCCGCAATCCCATGCACTTTAACTTTACATGGTAATCTGCTATGTGAGACTTTGTCGAAAGCCATCTGAAAGTCTAAATGAATTGCATTCTACTGGGTCTCCCTGGTCAACTCTACTAGTTACATCTTCTACAACCCCATCATTGCAGTCCTTTCCTTACTGTCCCATTGATTAAATTGTCAGCCACATGACCTGTTGGACAGGAATCCACTGAAACTTAATGGGAACTTTAAAAATGTTATCCTAAAGAAATCCGTTTTGCGCTGAGATGCAAACTCGTTTCTTAAAGATGTTGGGCTGGATTCTCCGTTTCAGAGGCTAAGTGCTGATGCTCGGACTGAATGGGGGTGTTTCACGGTCCCAATGACAGCGCCAGTCCCGGAATAATTCGGGATATGCAAATGCGCCAGCACACGCGCCGTGTGGAACTAGTGCAATTCCAACTGACGCCAGTGTCGGATTTGCTGCGGCCGGGATTGGCCCTGGAGAGCCTGGCGATCGGGAGTTGTATCTCAGCTCTCCGCTCCTCACACACTCTCATTCCAGCCAAGAAGATGGCAGCACGAAGAGCAGCCCGAGGTTCACGGATGCAGAGCTGGGCATATTGTTGGCTGCCGTGGAGGAGAGGTGGGAAACATTGCTCCCTGGGGCGGGAAGAAAGCTGCTACCTGCCTACATCAACCTGGGCCTGGGCGCAAGTGGCAGAGGCAGTCAGCTCCATGGGCCTCATCGCAATGACTGGGCAGCACCTCCTCAGTGCGGCCCGGGTGAGTCACCACCTCCGTGCCCCTAGCACCACCCCTGTCCCACCCCCCCCAACCCCCCCCTCTCACCCCCCCCCCCCCCCCCCCCCCCCGGCCCCATGCTGCTCCCACCAGGTGGATCGGTAGACAATGCTGTGTTAGCATGGGCAACCCCCACCCCCCCAAGGCCAGATATGGCCTGTTGTATCAGTGTCAAAAGTGAAAAATAATTTGGGTAATTACATTAAATTAAATTAAAATGAGTCACACCTGTAATATGTTTGAGGGAAAGCATGTCTAAGCTGGTAGTTGTAAATAGGCCAATTTACCCTTCATTTTGGTTACATATCTAATTGCAAGAAATATAAAATTATTGTTAGTTTTTCACAATGTTCTTCAGCCTTAAAAAAAGAGGTGTCAAAGGAACACTTCAGAGTGCTGTCCTTTTTGAATGTCTTGCCTGATATTGTTGTCTTAGGACTTTGTAAGGGTACAGAGTATGCTGAACCAAACAGGGAGTGTAGTTGATGAATGGATATTTGTTCAGATGCAATCTGTTTCCTTGAAGGATCTTGATGAAAGTGTTATAAACAGTGTGAATTATTATTGTTGTTGGATGAGGGAAAAGGCTATAATCCTTCAGATTCAGGACAAATCGCTGAATCCCCCCACTATCAACATCCTGGGTGGTTGCCAGTGACCAGAAACCGAACTGAACCAAACATTGGAACGCTGTGGCGATAAGAGCAGGTCAGGGGCTGGGAATCCAGCCTGGCAACTCAAAGCCTGTCCACCACCTACAAGTCACAAGTCTGGAGTGTGATGGAATACTCACCACTTGCCTGTATGAGAGCAGCTCCTACAACACTCAAGAAGCTCAACACCATCCAGGACAAAGCACCCCGCTTGATTGGTCCCCCTTCCACAAGCATTCACTCCCTCCACCACCGACGAACAGTGGCAGCCGTGTGTATAATCTACAAGATGCACTGCAGTAGCTCACCAAGGCTCCTTCAACAGCAACTTCCAAACCCACAACCTTTACTTGGGCAACAGATACCTGGGAACACCACCACCTGCAAGTACCCCTCCAAGTCACACACCATCCTGACATGGAAATACATCACCGTTCCTTTACTGTCACTGAGTCAAAATCCTGCAGCTCCCTCCTTCTGTGGATCTTGCAATGAACAGAATGTTTCAAATGCACAAATGCTTTTTTCTTGAATACCTCATTTGTCTAAGCACGCTGTTCTGTAAGAGGATGGGTTGAAATATAAGGATGGAAGCTGAAAAAGTAACAACAATATCACAATTATAAGACCATAAGACAGAAATAGGCCACTCGGCCCATCGGGTCTGCACCAACATTTAATGATATGACTGATCTGATTTGATAATCCTCAACTCTACTTTCCTACCTTAATCCCATAACCCTTGATTCCCTTACTGATTAAAAATATGTCTATCTCAGCGTTGAACTGATGTAACGACCCAACCTCTGCAACTCTCTGCGGTAAAGAAATTCCTCCTCACCTCTGTCTATAATGGGCGACCCCTTACCCTGAGATTATGCCCTCTGGTCCTAGACTCTCCCAGAAGGACCTTTGACATATTGAAACATCCCAAGGCACATGATAGGAGCATTCTAAAATAAACCATGACACCAAACCGCATAAGGAGATATTAGGTCAGATGACAAAAAGCTTGGTCAAAGAGAAAGGATTTAAAGAGTGTCTGAAAGGAGGGAAACGAGGGGGGCAGAGAGATGCGGGGAGAGTGGGGCAACTGAATGCGAGGCCACCAATGATGAAGCAATTAAAATCAGGGATGCACAGGAGGCCAGAGTTATAGGTGCACAGATATCCCGGAGGGTTGTGGAGCTGGAGATTACTGAGGTAGGGATTTGAAAACAAGCATGAGAATGTTTCAATGAAGGTGTTGTATGACTGGTAGCCAGCGTGGGCCAGCAAGCACAGGGGTGACTGAGGAACAGGACTTGTTGTGAGGTAAGACGCGAGTTGCAACATTTGAGATGAGCAGAAGTTTACAGGCGGCAGAATGTGGGAGACCAACCAGAGTGCAGTGGAACAGCCGTATCGAGAGGTGACAGAGGCATGAACGAGGGTTTCAGCAGCAGATTACCTGAGACAGGGTGAAATCAGCCACTATTATGGCGTTGGAAATAGATGGTGGGCAGGATTTTCCAGCCGTTCCCGCCAACGGGCTCTTTTGGTCCCGCCAATGGAGAACCTCCTGTTCCAGATTTCCTGGCGGGCGCGCGGGGGGGAGGGATGGATCCCGCCACCGGCCAATGGCGTGCCGCCTCCCGCCACCAAGGGGGTGGGCATGGAAACCCACACCGGTCTTTGTGATGACGCCTGTATGAGGTCAGAAGCACCCCTCGTGTTCAAATGTGCCAAGCATTTACACACAGGCCGGTTTCATCTCACACTGTGCCAAGGAGAGCAATGGAGTCGGCAGATAAAGAGTGGAGTTTAGAGCAGGTTAAGGAGTTTCCGAGTGAGGAAGGAAGTCAGGCAGAACACTGTTTCACCCAAAGGAGCATAGCATTAAATATTAGGGAAGAGCTTTGAAGCCGACAGTGTAAATGCATTTTTAGAAATAATTAGATGTTTTCCTCCAGAGGGAAGAGATTGAGGGATAGGCTGAGAAGGTGAGCAGATGGAGTTATAAAAGAGACCTGCAGTTCTCAGCCTGTCAGGAGTCCATAGAGAATATTATAGTCAGACCGTGCTTCAAAACTCCTTTGGTGATTGTTATTGTTTTTGAAAGCTCTTTTGTGATAACTTCTACCTTCATTCAACATTCTATAAGAACGTAAGAAATAGGAGCAGGAGTAGGCCATCTGGCCCCTCGGGCCTGCTCCACCATTCAGGGAGATCATGGCTGATCTTTTGTGGACTCAGCTCTACTTTCCGACCCGAACACCATAACCCTTAATCCCTTTATTCTTCAAAAAACTATCTATCATTATCTTAAAAACATTTAATGAAGGAGCCTCTACTGCTTCACTGGGCAGGGAATTCCATAGCTTCACAACCCTTTGGGTGAAGAAGTTCCTCCTAAACTCAGTCCTAAATCTACTTCCCCTTATTTTGAGGCTATGCCCCCTAGTTCTGCTTTCACCCGCCAGTGGAAACAACCTGCCCGCATCTATCCTATCTATTCCCTTCATAATCTTATATGTTTCTATAAGATCCCCCCTCATCCTTCTAAATTCCAACGAGTACAGTCCCAGTCTACTCAACCTCTCCTCGTAATCCAACACCTTCAGCTCTGGGAATCTCCCCTGCACACCCTCCAGTGTCAGTACGTAAGCACCTCAAGTAAGGAGACCAAAACTGAACACAAAACTCCAGGTGTGGCCTCACTAACACCTTATACAATTGCAGCAGAACCTCCCTAGTCTTAAACTCCATCCCTCTAGCAATGAAGGACAAAATTCCATTCGCCTTCTTAATCACCTGTTGCACCTGTAAACCAACTATTTGCGACTCATTCACTAGCACACCCAGGTCTCTCTGCACAGCAGCATGTTTTAATATTTTGTCATTTAAATAATAATCCCTTTTGCTGTTATTCCTACCAAAATGGATAACCTCACACTTGTCAACATTGTATTCCATCTGCCAGACCCTAGCCCATTCACTTAACCTATCCAAATCCCTCTGAAGACTTCCAGTATCCTTTGCACTTTTTGCTTTACCACTCATCTTAGCGTCGTCTGCAAACTTGGACACATTGCCCTTGGTCCCCAACTCCAAATCATCTATGTAAATTGTGAACAATTGTGGGCCCAACACTGATCCCTGAGGGACACCACTAGCTACTGATTGCCAACCAGAGAAACACCCATTAATCCCCACTCTTTGCTTTCTATTAATTAACCAATCCTCTATCCATGCTACTACTTTACCCTTAATGCCATGCATCTTTATCTTATGCAGCAACCTTTTATGTGGCACCTTGTCAAAGGCTTTCTGGAAATCCAGATATACCACATCCATTGGCTCCCCGTTATCTACCGCACTGGTAATGTCCTCAAAAAATTCCACTAAATTAGTTAGGCACGACCTACCTTTTATGAACCCATGCTGCGTCTGCCCAATGGGACAATTTCCATCCAGATGCTTCGCTATTTCTTTCTTGATGATAGATTCCAGCATCTTCCCTACTACCAAAGTTAAGCTCACTGGCCTATAATTACCCGCTTTTTTCCTACCTCCTTTTTTAAACAGTGGTGTCACGTTTGCTCATTTCCAATCCACCGGGACCACCCCAGAGTCTAGTGAATTTTGGTAAATTATCACGAGTGCATTTGCAATTTCCCTAGCCATCTCTTTTAGCACTCTGGGATGCATTCCATCAAGGCCAGGAGACTTGTCTACCTTTAGCCCCATTAGCTTGCCCATCGCTACCTTCTCAGTGATAAGATTTTCTCGCATTTTCTCTTTCGTTTCAGATTCCAACATCCGTAATAATTTGCTTTTATCCAGTAAAAAAAATTAATCTGGTCTCCCTCGGGTTTTTTTTAAAACTGAGGCCTGATGTACTCAAACATTGCGAAAAGTCATTACTCCAAGATGGAAAATGTCCTGTTTGATTTGACCCTGGGGCTGGTCCAAACAAATCTGGTCAGTTAGATTTTTGATCCATGGTGATTTAATATTTGTCACACAATCGCTGTTTTAAATATTGTGACAGTAAAAAGTCTCACAACACCAGGTCAAAGTCCAACAGGTTTATTTGAAATCACAAGCTTTCGGAGCACTGCTCATTCACCTGAAAAATGAAATGAAAATCGCTTATTGTCACAAGTAGGCTTCAATGAAGTTACTGTGAAAAGCCCCTAGTCGCCACATTCCGGCGCCTGTTCGGGGAGGCTGGTACAGGAATCAAACTGTTCTCTGGCCTGCCTTGGTCTGCATTAAAAGCCAGCGATTTAGCCCAGTGTGCTAAACCAGCCCCACCCTGCCTACCCGACCCATTCCTACCCCACCCTGCCAATTCCACCCTGCCAACCCCACCCTGCCTACCCAACCCAGCCTACTCCACCCTGCCAATCCCACCCTGCCAATCCCACCCTGCCAACCACACCCTGCTGACCCCACCCTGCCTACCCCACCCTGCCGACCCCACCCTGCCTACCCCACCCTTCTGACCCCAGCCTGCCTACCCCACCCTGCTGACCCCACCCTGCCTACCCCACCCTGCCTACCCAACCCAGCATACTCCACCCTGCCAATTCCACCCTGCCAACCCCACCCTGCCTACCCAACCCAGCCTACTCTACCCTGCCAACTCCACCCTGCCAACCCCACCCTGCCATCCCACCCTGCCTACCCCACCCTGCCAACTCCACCCTGCCATCCCCACCCTGCCTACCCCACCTGCCTACCGCACCCATTCCTACCCAACCCTGCCTACCCCACCCTGCCTACTCCACCCCTCCTAACCCACCCTGCCTACCCCACCCTGCTGGCCCCACCCCTCCTAACCCACCCTGCCTACCCCACCCTGCCATCCCCACCCTGCCTACCCCACCCTGCCTACCACACCCATTCCTACCCCACCCTGCCTACCCAACCCTGCCTACCCGACCCATTCCTACCGCACCCTGCCAACTCCACCCTGCCAACCCCACCCTGCCTACCCAACCCAGCCTACTCCACCCTGCCAACTCCACCCTGCCAAACCCACCCTGCCAACCCCACCCTGCCTACCCAACCCAGCCTACTCTACCCTGCCAACTCCACCCTGCCAAACCCACCCTCGCCAATCACACCCTGCCTACCCCACCCTGCCAACCCCACCCTGCCATCCCCACCCTGCCTACCCCACCCTGCCTACCGCACCCATTCCTACCCCACCCTGCCTACCCCACCCTGCCTACTCCACCCCACCTACCCCACCCCTCCTAACCCACCCTGCCTACCCCACCCTGCTGGCCCCACCCCTCCTAACCCACCCTGCCTACCCCACCCTGCCATCCCCACCCTGCCTACCACACCCATTCCTACCCCACCCTGCCTACCCAACCCTGCCTACCACACCCATTCCTACCCCACCCTGCCTACCCAACCCTGCCTACCCGACCCATTCCTACCGCACCCTGCCAACTCCACCCTGCCAACCCCACCCTGCCTACCCAACCCAGCCTACTCCACCCTGCCAACTCCACCCTGCCAAACCCACCCTGCCAACCCCACCCTGCCTACCCAACCCAGCCTACTCTACCCTGCCAACTCCACCCTGCCAAACCCACCCTCGCCAATCACACCCTGCCTACCCCACCCTGCCAACCCCACCCTGCCATCCCCACCCTGCCTACCCCACCCTGCCTACCGCACCCATTCCTACCCCACCCTGCCTACCCCACCCTGCCTACTCCACCCCACCTACCCCACCCCTCCTAACCCACCCTGCCTACCCCACCCTGCTGGCCCCACCCCTCCTAACCCACCCTGCCTACCCCACCCTGCCATCCCCACCTTGCCTACTCCACCCCACCTACCCCACCCCTCCTAACCCACCCTGCCAACCCCACCTTGCCAACCCCACCCTGCCAACTTCATCCTGCCAAGCCCACCCCGCCAACTCCACCCTGCCAACCCCACCCTGCCAACTCCACCCTGCCAACTTCATCATGCCTACCCCACCCTGCCTACCCCACCCTGCCAAGCCCACCCGCCTACCCCACCCTGCCAACCCCACCCTGCAAATTCCACCCTGCCTACCGCACCCCACCATCCCACCCCTCCTAACCCACCCTGCCTCCCCCACACTGCCAACCCCACCCTGCCAACCCCACCCTGCCAACTTCACCCTGCCAACCCCACCCTGCCTACCCCACCCTTCTGACCCCACCCTGCCTTCCCCACCCTGTAGACCCCACCCTGCCTACCCCACCCTGCCACCCCCACCCTGCCTACCCCACCCTGCTAACCCCACCCTGCCTACCCCACCCTGCCTACCCCACCCTGCCTACCCCACCCTGCCTACCCCACCCTGCCTACCCCACCCTGCTAACCCCACCCTGCCTACCCCACCCTGCCTACCCCACCCTGCCTACCCCACCCTTCTGACCCCACCCTGCCTACCCCACCCTGCTAACCCCACCCTGCCTACCCCACCCTGCCTACACCACCCTGCCTACCCCACCCTGCCTACCCCACCCTTCTGACCCCACCCTGCCTACCCCACCCTGCTGACCCCACCCTGCCTACCCCACCCTGCTGACCCCACCCTGCCTACCCCACCCTGCCTACCCCACCCTGCCAACCTCACCCTGCCTACCCCACCCTGCCAACCCCACCCTGCCTACCCCACCCTGCCTACCCCACCCTGCCTACCCCACCCTGCCAACCCCACCCTGCCTACCCCACCCTGCCTACCCCACCCTGCCTACCCCACCCTGCTGACCCCACCCTGCCTACCCCACCCTGCTGACCCCACCCTGCCTACCCCACCCTGCTGACCCCACCCTGCCTACCCCACCCTGCCTACCCCACCCTGCTGACCCCACCAACCCCACCCTGCCTACCCCACCCTGCCTACCCCACCCTGCCAACCACACCCTGCCTACCCCACCCTGCCTACCCCACCCTGCCAACTCCACCCTACCTACCCCACCCTGCCTACCCCACCCTACCTACCCCACCCTGCCTACCCCACCCTGCCTACCCCACCCTGCCTACCCCACCCTGCCAACCACACCCTGCCTACCCCACCCTGCCAAACCCACCCTGCCAACCCCACCCTGCCTACCCAACCCAGCCTACTCTACCCTGCCAACTCCACCCTGCCAACCCCACCCTGCCATCCCACCCTGCCTACCCCACCCTGCCAACTCCACCCTGCCATCCCCACCCTGCCTACCCCACCTGCCTACCGCACCCATTCCTACCCAACCCTGCCTACCCCACCCTGCCTACTCCACCCCTCCTAACCCACCCTGCCTACCCCACCCTGCTGGCCCCACCCATCCTAACCCACCCTGCCTACCCCACCCTGCCATCCCCACCCTGCCTACCCCACCCTGCCTACCACACCCATTCCTACCCCACCCTGCCTACCCAACCCTGCCTACCCGACCCATTCCTACCGCACCCTGCCAACTCCACCCTGCCAACCCCACCCTGCCTACCCAACCCAGCCTACTCCACCCTGCCAACTCCACCCTGCCAAACCCACCCTCGCCAATCACACCCTGCCTACCCCACCCTGCCAACCCCACCCTGCCATCCCCACCCTGCCTACCCCACCCTGCCTACCGCACCCATTCCTACCCCACCCTGCCTACCCCACCCTGCCTACTCCACCCCACCTACCCCACCCCTCCTAACCCACCCTGCCTACCCCACCCTGCTGGCCCCACCCCTCCTAACCCACCCTGCCTACCCCACCCTGCCATCCCCACCCTGCCTACCACACCCATTCCTACCCCACCCTGCCTACCCAACCCTGCCTACCACACCCATTCCTACCCCACCCTGCCTACCCAACCCTGCCTACCCGACCCATTCCTACCGCACCCTGCCAACTCCACCCTGCCAACCCCACCCTGCCTACCCAACCCAGCCTACTCCACCCTGCCAACTCCACCCTGCCAAACCCACCCTGCCAACCCCACCCTGCCTACCCAACCCAGCCTACTCTACCCTGCCAACTCCACCCTGCCAAACCCACCCTCGCCAATCACACCCTGCCTACCCCACCCTGCCAACCCCACCCTGCCATCCCCACCATGCCTACCCCACCCTGCCTACCGCACCCATTCCTACCCCACCCTGCCTACCCCACCCTGCCTACTCCACCCCACCTACCCCACCCCTCCTAACCCACCCTGCCTACCCCACCCTGCTGGCCCCACCCCTCCTAACCCACCCTGCCTACCCCACCCTGCCATCCCCACCCTGCCTACTCCACCCCACCTACCCCACCCCTCCTAACCCACCCTGCCAACCCCACCCTGCCAACCCCACCCTGCCAACTTCATCCTGCCAAGCCCACCCCGCCAACTCCACCCTGCCAACCCCACCCTGCCAACTCCACCCTGCCAACTTCATCATGCCTACCCCACCCTGCCTACCCCACCCTGCCAAGCCCACCCGCCTACCCCACCCTGCCAACCCCACCCTGCAAATTCCACCCTGCCTACCGCACCCCACCATCCCACCCCTCCTAACCCACCCTGCCTCCCCCACACTGCCAACCCCACCCTGCCAACCCCACCCTGCCAACTTCATCCTGCCAACCCCACCCTGCCTACCCCACCCTTCTGACCCCACCCTGCCTTCCCCACCCTGTAGACCCCACCCTGCCTACCCCACCCTGCCACCCCCACCCTGCCTACCCCACCCTGATAACCCCACCCTGCCTACCCCACCCTGCCTACCCCACCCTGCCTACCCCACCCTGCCTACCCCACCCTGCCTACCCCACCCTGCTAACCCCACCCTGCCTACCCCACCCTGCCTACCCCACCCTGCCTACCCCACCCTTCTGACCCCACCCTGCCTACCCCACCCTGCTAACCCCACCCTGCCTACCCCACCCTGCCTACACCACCCTGCCTACCCCACCCTGCCTACCCCACCCTTCTGACCCCACCCTGCCTACCCCACCCTGCTGACCCCACCCTGCCTACCCCACCCTGCTGACCCCACCCTGCCTACCCCACCCTGCCTACCCCACCCTGCCAACCCCACCCTGCCTACCCCACCCTGCCAACCCCACCCTGCCTACCCCACCCTGCCTACCCCACCCTGCCTACCCCACCCTGCCAACCCCACCCTGCCTACCCCACCCTGCCTACCCCACCCTGCCTACCCCACCCTGCTGACCCCACCCTGCCTACCCCACCCTGCTGACCCCACCCTGCCTACCCCACCCTGCTGACCCCACCCTGCCTTCCCCACCCTGCCTACCCCACCCTGCTGACCCCACCAACCCCACCCTGCCTACCCCACCCTGCCTACCCCACCCTGCCAACCACACCCTGCCTACCCCACCCTGCCTACCCCACCCTGCCAACTCCACCCTACCTACCCCACCCTGCCTACCCCACCCTACCTACCCCACCCTGCCTACCCCACCCTGCCTACCCCACCCTGCCTACCCCACCCTGCCAACTCCACCCTACCTACCCCACCCTGCCTACCCCACCCTACCTACCCCACCCTGCCTACCCCACCCTGCCTACCCCACCCTGCCTACCCCACCCTGCCAACCCCACCCTGCCTACCCCACCCTGCCAACCACACCCTGCCTACCCCACCCTGCCTACCCCACCCTGCCAACTCCACCCTACCTACCCCACCCTGCCTACCTCACCCTGCCTACCCCACTCTGCCTACCCCACCCTGCTGACCCCACCAACCCCACCCTGCCAAAAGGCTATCATGTGCAGGAGCTTGAACAACCAGTCAACAAGGTCACCACCCTGTGGGGAATCTGAGCCCAACCCTTTCCTGTGGATTTTCAGTAGATTGGCAGCATAGTGATTGGGAGTGGGAAGACAAATCAATGGTCCTTCTGTGAGCAGTTTTGGGCCCCGTATCCAAGGAAGGATGTGCTGGCTTTGGAAAGGGTCCAGAGGAGGCTCACAAGAATGATCCCTGGAATGAAGAGCTTCTTGTATGAGGAACGGTTGAGGACTCTGGGTCTGCACTCGTTGGCGTTTAGAAGGATGAGGGGGCATCTTATTGAAAATTCCAGGATACTGCGAGGCCTGGATAGAGTGGATGTGGAGAGGATGTTTCCACTTGTAGGAAAATCTAGAACCTGAGGACACAATCTCAGACTCAAGAGATTCTTCAAAACAGAGATGAGGAGGAATTTCTTCAACCAGAGGCTGATGAATCTGTGGAACTCAATGCCGCAGAAGGTTGTGGAGGCCAAGTCACTGAGTGTCTTTAAGACAGAGATTGATAGGTTCTTGATTAATAAGGGATTATGGGAGAAGGCAGGAGAATGGGGGTGAGAAAAATATCAGCAATGATTGAATGGCGGAGCAGACTCAATGGGCCGAGTGGCCTAATTCTGCTCCTATGTCTTATGGTCTTATGCCACCGGGTTAAAGTCCAACAGGTTTATTTGGGATCACGTGCTTTCGGAGCATAGCTCCTTCATCCCAGTCCAAAGCCAGTATCTCCACACTTATGCTCTTCCTCTAAACAGCTGGTGGTGCGGCCTATTGTAGTAACTGGACTCGTTCCTCAGGGAACATCAGCTCACAGTGCAGGCTAGAGAACGAGATTGAGGACCTTCGCTGTCTGTGATGGAGTGGGAATCTTCTGGAAGCTGACACAAAGTTAGCTCCAACAGTTTTCACAATCAGTGAAAATCTACTATAGGCTTTGTTTAAGACAAAAGGCCTCATACACAAGTAGCCTGCAATGGGAGTAAGAGGGAGGCTGACTGACACACTTGTGGCTTGCTTGTGTTTGATCATGATCACAGGCACCCTGAAAGGAAGATTGTGCAACGGCTTTCTCGATCCCGGTGTCTGGAGACTGCTGGGATGGTCTGGATTCAAAACTGAGAAACTCCAGATGGCGCAGCTTTGAAATCTCTGCCATAGATCACTCTTTCTCCTGGCCTGACTTAATTGCGAAGCATGTTGCTGACTTGGATGGAATGTATCCTATCAAACAGTCTCAAGCTATGATTTATGAAGCTTTTCTTTAATTTTCCCCTTTTCTCTAACAATTGGAATTTCGTCTTATGAGGCTTACTTCCCCTGAGTATCTGGTCAGCTTATAGCTTCTCACTAATCTCCTTATGGTACATCATTGGTCACTCATAGATACATAGAAGATAGGAGCAGGAGGAGGCCTTTTGGCCCTTCGAGCGATCATGGCTGATCATCCAACTCAACAGCCTAATCCTGCTTTCTCCCCATAGCCTTTGATCCCATTCTCCCCAGGTGCTATATCCAGCCACCTCTTGAATATATTCAAAGTTTTAGCATCAACTACTTCCTGTGGTAATGAATTCCACAAGCTCACCACTCTTTGTGTGAAGAAATATCTCCTTATCTCTGTCCGAAATGGTTTACCCTGAATCCTCCGGCTGTGACCCCTGGTTCTGGACAATCCCATCATTGGGAACATCTCCCCTGCATCTTCCTGCATCTGTTAGAATTTTATAAGTCTCTATGAGATCCCCCCTCATTCTTCTGAACTCCAGCGAGAACAATCCCAACCTAGTCAATCTCTCCTCATATGACAGTCCCGCCATCCCCGGAATCAGTCTGGTAAACCTTCTGGTAAACTCTACAGTAGAGTATCTCACTGGTCGGTCTACAGGATCCCACTGGTAACAGCATATATCTCACTGGTCACTCTTCAGTATCCCTTTGGTCATTTAATGGTAACTCACTGGTATTTTGCTCAAATACTTTTCACTGTACCTCGGTACACGTGACAATAAACAAATCCAATCCGATCCAAACCAATCCAAATAATCATTGTTCTCATATGAGCTTAGCTAAGTAAGCAAGTCAAGTCGTCACATTCCCAGATGATCATAGGCTTCTTTCCCCTGTGAGGGTGAGAGCTGACCGGTGATGATTTAACCTGAGGATCGCCACACCACAGTTGAGAAGACGGGGCCTACATGAATAACCTCAGCTGGTACGGTATGAGCCTAGCTAGTGAGTGGTGGCAGTCCTTGAGCTGTGGAGGGGGGTATCTGTGTGAGCTTGGTCTGATCTTGTCCTGGAGTCCACAAATGTGCACCTTCCAGCTTGAGTCACCAGACAGTGACCAGAACTAGGACACCTCTCCCAGATGTCATAGAATCCTAGAATCACTACAGTGCAGAAGGAGGCTATTCGGCCCATAGAGTCTGCATTGACCCTCTCTGAAAGAGCACCCTACCCTAGGCCCACTTCCCCCCCCCGCCCTAACCGCACCTAACCTTTTTGGGTACTAAGGGGCAATTTAGCATGGCCAATCCGTCTAACCTGCACATCTTTGGACTGTAGGAAGAAACCGAAGCACCCGGAGGAGACCCACACAGACACGGGGAGAATGTGCGAACTCCACATAGACAGTCACCCGAGGTCGTAATCGAATCCTGGTCCCTGGCACTGTGAGGCAGCAGTGCCACCCCAGGACATTGAGGCCAATTGTATAGGGAGGGGTTCAGTTCCATGAACTGGCTAGCGAGCTATCAGCAGGTAAGATCCAGGTTCAGTTGGTCCCTAATCTATCAGGACAAAACTGGATCAGTCTTGTATTTGGATAGTTAGGGAACTCCCAAGAAAACTGAAGGACTTTTAAAGCAACGCCCAGGTTTCCGACAAGGTATTTGTAATATGTCAATGCAAATTGCTTCCAAAAACCCTTATTATATTTAGACTTTGGTCAATCTTCGACGGTGCTGTTTGACAGTGAGATTGAATAACCAGTGTAATAAAAGAGCAGTATAAAAATAGGGATGTCCTAATAAAACTATACGAGGCACTAATTGGACCACACCTGGAATACTGTGAAATGTTTTGGTCCCCTTATCTAAGGAAATATATACCGCATTAGAGGCAGTGCAGAGAAGGTTCACTAGGTTACGTATGTTCAAGGTTGAGATAGATGGATTTAGAACCAGTAAGGGAATCAAGGATTATGGGGTTAATGCGGGAAAATAGAGTAGAGGATTATCACATCACACCAATCATGATTTAATTGAATGGTGGAGCAGACTCGATGGACTGAATGGCCTACTTCTGCTCCTATGTCTCCTGGTCTAATATGGGCTGTAACCTAAAGCAATATGGCAAGGTGAACATGATTGATACAACAGCGCCCTCTGGTGACTTCACACTGAAATCCTTTGGCTATTGTTCATTTCGGAGAACTCGGGTCCCTTCATCCAGTTTGGCTTTGATGATGCTTTTGCTGGCAGGGGGAATTCAGAACATGAGGTCATAATCCTAGCATTATTCAGAGCCTTGCGGATTGAATTCAGTGCGTTTTCAGGAAAGGGACATTGTATAGGGAGGGGTTCAGTTCCATGAACTGGCTGGCGAGCTATCAGCAGGTAAGATCCAGGTTCAGTTGATCCCCAATCTATCAGGACAAAACTGGATCAGTCTTGTATTTGGATAGTTAGGGAACTCCCAAGAAAACTGAAGGATTTTTAAAGCAATGTCCGACGGATCTTGCGGGGCTGCGGAAGAAAGGAGGTCCTCCTTCAGTGAGGCCGGCCCGACGATCGGTGGGCACCGATCGCGGGCCAGACCCCATTTGAGGCCCCCCCCACCCCCCGGTGCAGGATCCCACCTCCCCCCCCCCGCAGGCCGCCCCCCACCCCCCCCAGCGATCCCGCGCTGTTCCCGCCGGCAGCGACCAGGTGTGGACGGCGCCAGGGGGAACCTGCCGTTTTGGGCAGGCCGCTCGGCCCATCCGGCACTGAGAATCGCGGGGGTAACCGGTGAATCGCCATTTGGGCTGTCTCGGGCGATTCACTGGACCGCGCCGCGCAAAACGCGATTGTGCCGATCTGGCCGCTTCCATGAATCGCGGGAGGGTGTCGGACTGGCGTCGCAGGAAAATGTGGCGACCCAGGCGATTCTCCAAACCGGCGCGGGAGCGGAGAATCGCTCCCCTGTTTAGTTTTGAATCGGGTGGGCTAAATGAGGGGCCCTCATTCATCTCAGTGGGCCACAAAATTGATGTCAGGCTTGATGACTAACCATGAGCCCATGAATATGATTAAATACATTTAATTCATATTGAATATCTCAACAACAAGGACACCGACGTCAGACTCCTATTCATTGACTACAGCTCCGCCTTCAACACCATGATCCCAGCCAAGCTCATATCAAAACTCCAAAACCTAGAACTTGGCTCCTCCCTCTGCAACTGGATCTTCGACTTTCTGACCCATCGACCACAATCAGTAAGAATAAGAATCAACACCTCCACCCTAGTAGCCCTCAATACCACGGCCCCTCATTATGTCAAGGCTGCGTACTAAGCCCCCTACTATACTCCCTATATACACACGACTGTGTGGCAAAATTCAACTCCAACTCTATATACAATTTTACTGATGACACGAATGTAGTGGCTCAAACAATGACGAGTCGGAGTACAGGAGAGAGATAGAGAACTTAGTGGCATGGTGTAATGACAACAATCTCTCCCTCATCCGGGGCTGGTTTAGCAACGTGGGTCAAATAGCTGGCTTGTAAAACAGACCAAGGCAGCAGCAGGCGCCGGTATGTGGCGACTAGGGGCTTTTCACAGTAACTTCATTTGAAGCCTACTTGTGACAATAAGCGATTTTCATTTCATTTCAATAGCACTGTTGCTTCACAGCACCAGGGTCCCAGGTTCGATTCTTGCTTGGGTTCACTGACTGTGCGGAGTTTGCACGTTCTCCCCGTGCCTGGGTGGGTTTCCTCCGGGTGCTCCAGTTTCCTCCCACAAGCCCCGAAAGAAATGCTTGTTAAGTGAATTGGACATTCTGAATTCTCCCTCAGTGTACCCGAACAGGTGCCGGAGTGTGGCGACTAGGGGCTGTTCACAGTAACTTCATTGCAGTGTTAATGTAAGCCTACTTGTGACAATAATAAAGATTATTATTAGATTGGATTGGATTGGATTTGGATTGGCTTATTGTCACATGTACCGAGGTACAGTGAAAAGTATTTTTCTGCGAGCAGCTCAACAGATCATTAAGTACATGAAAAGAAAATAAAATAAAAAGAAAATACATAAAAGGACAACACAAGGACCACAATGCAAATATATAGATGCCGGCATCGGATGAAGCATACAGGAGTGTAGTGTTAATGAGGTCAGTCCATAAGAGGGTCATTTAGGAGTCTGGTGACAGTGGGGAAGAAGCTGTTTTTGAGTTTGTTCGTGCGTGTTCTCAGACTTCTGTATCTCCTGCCCGATGGAAGAAGCTGGAAGAGTGAGTAAGCCGGGTGGAAGGGGTCTTTGATTATACTGCCCGCTTTCCCCAGGCAGCGGGAGGTGTAGATGGAGTCAATGGATGGGAGGCAGGTTCGTGTGATGGACTGGGCTGTGTTCACGACTCTCTGATGTTTCTTGCGGTCCTGGGCCGAGCAGTTGCCATACCAGGCTGTGATACAGCCAGATAGGATGCTTTCTATGGTGCATCTGTCAAAGTTGGTAAGAGTCAGTGTAGATATGCGGAATTTCCTTAGTTTCCTGAGGAAGTATAGGCGCTATTGTGCATTCTTGGTCGTTGTGTCGACGTGGGTGGACCAGGACAGATTTTTGGAGATGTGCACCACTAGGAATTGAAACTGCTAACCATCTCCACCTCGGTCCCGTTGATGCTGACAGGACTGTGTACAGTACTTTGCTTCCTGAAGTCAATTACCAGCTCTTTAGTTTTTCTGGCATTGAGGGAGAGATTGTTGTCGCTACACCACTCCATTAGGTTCTCTATCTCCCTCCTGTATCCTGACGCATCGTTATTCGAGATCCGGCCCACTATGGTCGTATCGTCAGCAAACTTGTAGATGGAGTTGGAATCAAATTTTGCCACACAGTCGTGTGTATACAGGGAGTAGAGTAGGGGGCTAAGTACGCAGCCTTGCGGGGCCCCAGTATTGAGGACTATTGTGGAGGAAATGTTGTTGTTCGTTCTTACTGATTTTGGTCTGTGGGTCAGAGAATCGAGGATCCAGTTGCAGAGTGGGGAGCCAAGTCCTAGGTTTTGGAGCTTGGCTATGAGCTTGGCTGGGATTTTGGTGTTGAAGGCGGAGCTGTAATCAATAAATAGGAGTCTGATGTAGGAGTCCTTGTTGTCGAGATGCTCTCGGGATGGGTGTAGGGTCAGGTCTGATGTGGACCGGTTGCAGCGGTATGCGAATTGCAGTGGATCAAGGCGCTCTGGGAGCATGGAGTTGATGCGCTTCATGACCAATCTCTTGAAGCACTTCATTACGATTGATGTCAGGGTCACCGGACGGTAGTCACTCAGGCATGTTGCCCGGTTCTTCTTTAGCACCGGTATGATGGTGGTCTTCTTGAAGCAGGTGGGGACCTTGGAGCGGAGTTGGGGCAGGTTAAAGATGTCCGCGAACACATCTGCCAGCTGGTCCGCGCAGGCTTTGAGTGCACGACCAGGGATCCCGTCCAGACCCATCGCCTTCCGAGGGTTCACATTCAGGAATGCCTATCTGACTTTGGAAGCTTTGATGGTGGGTATGGGTGAGTTAAAGGCTGCTGGGGCACTTGACAGCGGATCGATGGTTTCCTGCTCGAACCGAGCATAGAATGCAGCAAGTTCATCGGGGAGGGGTGCGCTGCTGCCGGAGATACTGCTCGGTTTATGATTATTATTATTATTCATGTCAGCAAAACTAAGGAGCTGGCCATCGTTTTCAGGAAACAAAGTATCGTACACACCCCTGTCTGTATCAATGGGGCCGAGGTGGAGATGGTTGACAGTTTTGAATTCCAAGGTGTGCAGATCACCACTAATCTGTCCTGGTCTACACAAGTGGATGCTATGACAAAGTAAGCGCACCAGCGCCTATAAATCCCCAGGAAACTAAGGAAGTTCAGCATATCCACATTTACAGATACACCATCCTCTCTGGCTGCATCACAGCCTGGTATGGCAACTGCTCGGCCCAAGACGGTAAGAAACTACAGAGAGTCATGAACACAGCCCGGTCCATCACACAAATCTGCCTCCCATCCATTGACTCTGTCTACACCTCCTGCTGCCTTGATAAAGCAGGTAGCATGACCAAAGTCCCTTCACACCCAGGTTATTCTCTTTTCCACCTCTTCCATCGGGAAGGAGATACAAAAGTCTGAGAACACGCAAGAACAGGTTCAAAAACAGCTTCTTCCCCACTGTTACCAGACTGCTGAATGGCCCTCTTATGGACTGAACTGATCTCTCCATGCATCTTCTCTACTGAGTAGCACTACACTCTGTATGCTTCACCCGATGCCTATCTTTACGTATTGTGTATTTATCGTATGTCCTATATGTTTCATGTATGGAGCGATCTTTTTTCATGTATGCAGCGATTTTCCTGGACTGTATGCAGGACAATACTTTTCACTGCACCTCAGTACATATGACATTAAATCTAAGTCTAAATATTTCATAATGAGTTATATATTAATAGAACAAAATCACCTTCAAATGGTGAAAACTCAGCAAATATTTACACTTTGGACACAGTGGGAGCACACGGCTCTCACAGTCAATGTTGTGAGCAACCAACGTGCACCTCTCTTCACTTGCCCTTGCTTTACGTCCAGTCATGCTTGTCGGACAAAAACTACATGGACAGGAATCAGCAGAATGTATCAACCCTACACATGGGAAACGGTCAACACAGTGTCTTGTGGGCCGTCCTCAGAATCCACATGTGGCCCCTGGACCACCACTGCAGTAACGCATTGACAACTGCATTGCAGCAGGCGGTTCATCACGTTGATCTTAATGAACACTTGAAAACTTCTGTGGACAAAAATGAGACGCGTACCGCCGATAACAAACAATTAAAGGAAAACCCAATTGATGCAGGAAATCAATTATCTCCTTTGAAAGAGGAGTTTGCTAATGATAAAAGAGAATTGACAAGAACAATTGGGAATCAATCATGGAAAGTATGCTAATTCCTCATTTCGATTTAACAAAGTCTAACACTTGACTGAGGATTTGAACTGTCTGAATGATAAACTTGTAAAAACAAACTCAGCAAAGTCGATTTTCACTTGAAATTGGATCAACGTAAACCATCAGAAGTTTCTATGAAGTATCGGGGAAAATGCCTTGAATCCAAAAGGGAAATGCTGGTAAATAAGAATAATTGGTTGTACGCAGAATTGAAAGGCGAACGAATGAACTGTTGGAACTCTGTTGCAAGACTTCCGGGTGCGGCGATGACCAGCTAGGTCGCACGCTTCGGCAGCTCCCGGTGGAACGGACTTTTGGGCTCTTAATAAGAGCCCCAACGGCAATTTTAACGGCTAAAAGTACTGTGCGGGAAACCAGAAGGGAATCCCCCCTGGTTACGGATGGAAAAAGGAGAGGAAAGTGGCCGGATTGCGGTGGATCCTTTAGAGCAGCGGCAAGGAAGGCAAGCAAAAACCAAGATGGCGTCGGAAGGTGGCAGTTTAATATGGGGCCCTGAACAACACGAGTTCTTGAAGCGCTGCGTGGAAGAACTTAAAAAGGAGATGAAGAAGGAGCTGTTGGCCCCGATATTACAGGCGATTGAAGGGCTAAAGGAGGAGCAAAAGACCCAGGAGCGGGAGCTTCGGGTCGTGAAGGCAAAGGCTGCCGAGAATGAGGACGACATACAGGGCCTGGTGGTGAAGACGGAGATGCACGAGGCACACCATAAACGATGTGTGGAAAGGCTGGAGGTGCTGGAGAATAATGCGAGGAGGAAGAATTTAAGGATTCTTGGTCTTCCTGAAGGTGCAGAAGGGGCGGACGTCGGGGCATATGTGAGCACGATGCTGCACTCATTAATGGGAGCGGAGGCCCCGACGGGTCCGTTGGAGGTGGAGGGAGCAGACCGAGTGATGGCGCGAGGACCGAGAGCAGGAGAAATTCCCAGAGCCATAGTGGTGAGATTCCTCCGTTTTAAGGCCAGAGAGATGGTCCTCAGATCGGCAAAGAAAACTCGGAGCAGTAGGTGGGAGAACGCGGTGATCCGCGTATATCAAGACTGGAGTGCGAAGGTGGCGAGAAGGAGGGCGAGCTTTAATCGGGCCAAGGCGGTGCTTCATAAAAAGAAGATTAAATTTGGAATGCTGCAGCCGGCAAGACTGTGGGTCATATATCGAGGGAGGCACCACTACTTTGAAATGGCGGATGAGGCGTGGACATTTATTGTTGAAGAGAAATTGGAATAAGCGGGTTATTAAAAAAGAACGTTTGAGACAAAGTGGTGGGGCGAATATGGGGGGCGAAGAGGGGGGAAAAAGATGGGAGAGATGATTTTTATGTTGTTAATCCTGCGACCCGGTAACTTTTCTCTCTTCCACAGGTGGTGGTGGGGGAGGCAAGGAGGTGAAGGAGATGGGGCGTTGGCCATTGGGGGCGGGGCCAAAAGGGAAGCGCGGGCTTTGTTCCCGCGCTATGATAATTATGGCGGGAATAGGGAAGCAGGAAGGAGGGGGCGTCGCACGGTGCGAGCCGAGGTCACGGGGTCACGAAGCCGAGGTCGGCCAGAGTTTGCTGACTTCTGGGAGCAACATGGGGGGTGTAACTACGCTAGTGGGGGATCTAGCGGGGGGAGGTGGGAGGGGGGATTTACTGGGTTGCTGCTGCTGGGAGAAGGAGGAGCTGGTATGGGGTGGGGTGGGCGGGGCGGGAGGGCACCGCCTGGGGGGGACACAGCTGCGTGGGAACCGGGTGAGGAACTGGATAAAAGGGGATGGCTAATCGACAAGGGGGGGGTAAAGTGCCCCCCAACCCGGCTGATCACGTGGAATGTGAGAGGGCTGAACGGGCCGATAAAGAGGGCACGGGTACTCGCACACCTTAAGAAACTTAAGGCAGATGTGGTTATGTTACAGGAGACGCATTTGAAACTGATAGACCAGGTTAGACTACGCAATGGATGGGTGGGGCAGGTGTTTCATTCGGGGCTAGATGCGAAAAATAGGGGGGTGGCTATACTAGTGGGGAAGCGGGTAATGTTTGAGGCAAAGACCATAGTGGCGGATAGTGGGGGCAGATACGTGATGGTGAGTGGCAAATTACAGGGGGAGGCGGTGGTCTTAGTGAACGTATATGCCCCGAACTGGTATGATGCCAACTTTATGAGGCGCATGTTAGGACGTATCCCGGACCTAGAGGTGGGGAAGTTGGTAATGGGTGGAGATTTTAACACGGTGCTGGAACCAGGGCTGGACAGATCGAGGTCCAGGACTGGAAGGAGGCCGGCAGCAGCCAAGGTGCTGAAAGACTTTATGGAGCAGATGGGAGGGGTAGACCCATGGAGGTTTAGTAGACCTAGGAGTAAGGAGTTTTTGTTTTTCTCCTATGTCCACAAAGTTTATTCGCGAATAGACTTTTTTGTTTTGGGAAGGGCGTTGATCCCGAAGGTGAGGGGGACGGAGTATACGGCTATAGCTATTTCGGATCACGCTCCACACTGGGTGGACTTGGAGATAGGGGAGGAAAAAGAACGGCGTCCACCCTGGAGAATGGACATGGGACTAATGGCGGATGAGGGTGTGTGTCTAAGGGTGAGGGGGTGTATTGAAAAGTACTTGGAATTCAATGATAATGGGGAGGTCCAGGTGGGAGTGGTCTGGGAGGCGCTGAAGGCAGTGGTTAGAGGGGAGCTGATATCAATCAGGGCACATAAAGGAAAGCAGGAGAGTAGGGAACGGGAGCGGTTGCTGCAAGAACTTCTGAGGGTGGACATGCAATATGCGGAGGCACCGGAGGAGGGACTGTACAGGGAAAGGCAAAGGCTACATGTAGAATTTGATTTGCTGACAACGGGTACTGCAGAGGCACAGTGGAGGAAGGCACAGGGTGTACAGTACGAATATGGGGAGAAGGCGAGCAGGTTGCTGGCCCACCAACTGAGGAAAAGGGGAGCAGCGAGGGAAATAGGGGGAGTGAGGGATGAGGAGGGAGAGATGGAGCGGGGAGCGGAGAGAGTGAATGGAGTGTTCAAGGCATTCTATGAAAGATTATATGAAGCTCAGCCCCCGGATGGGAAGGAGAGAATTATGTGTTTTCTGGACCAGCTGGAATTTCCTAAGGTGGAGGAGAAGGAGAAGGTGGGACTGGGAGCACAGATCAAAATGGAGGAAGTAGTGAAAGGAATTAGGAGCATGCAGGCGGGGAAGGCCCCGGGACCGGATGGATTCCCAGTTGAATTTTACAGGAAATATGTGGACTTGCTGGCCCCGCTACTGATGAGAACCTTTAATGAGGCAAAGGAAAGGGGACAGCTGCCCCCGACTATGTCAGAGGCAACGATATCGCTTCTCCTAAAGAAGGAAAAAGACCCGCTGCAATGTGGGTCCTATAGACCTATTTCCCTCCTGAACGTAGACGCTAAGATTCTGGCCAAGGTAATGGCAATGAGGATAGAGGATTGTGTCCTGGGAGTGGTCCATGAGGACCAAACTGGGTTTGTGAAGGGGAGACAGCTGAATACGAATATACGGAGGCTGCTAGGGGTAATGATGATGCCCCCACCAGAGGGGGAAGTGGAGATAGTGGTGGCGATGGATGCCGAGAAAGCATTTGATAGAGTGGAGTAGGATTATTTGTGGGTGGTGTTGAGGAGATTTGGCTTTGGAGATGAGTATATTAGATGGGTACAGCTGCTGTATAGGGCCCCGATGGCAAGAGTGGTTACGAATGGACGGGGGTCTGCGTATTTTCGGCTCCATAGAGGGACGAGGCAGGGATGTCCTCTGTCCCCATTATTGTTTGCACTGGCGATTGAGCCCCTGGCAATAGCATTGAGGGGTTCCAGGAAGTGGAGGGGAGTACTCAGGGGAGGAGAAGAACACCGGGTACCTCTGTATGCGGACGATTTGTTGTTGTATGTGGCGGACCCGGTGAGGGGATGCCAGAGATAATGCGGATACTTGGGGAGTTTGGAGAATTTTCAGGATACAAACTGAACATGGGGAAAAGTGAGTTGTTTGTGGTGCATCCAGGGGAGCAGAGCAGAGAAATAGAGGACTTACCGCTGAGGAAGGTAACAAGGGACTTTCGCTACTTGGGGATCCAGATAGCCAAGAATTGGGGTACATTGCATTGGTTAAATTTAACGCGGTTGGTGGAACAGATGGAGGAGGACTTCAAGAGATGGGACATGGTATCCCTGTCACTGGCAGGGAGGGTGCAGGCGGTTAAAATGGTGGTCCTCCTGAGATTCCTCTTTGTGTTTCAGTGCCTCCCGGCGGTGATCACGAAGGCTTTTTTCAAAAGGATTGAGAAGAGTATCATGAGTTTTGTGTGGGCCGGGAAGACCCCGAGAGTGAGGAAGGGATTTTTGCAGCGTAGTAGGGATAGGGGGGTGCTGGCACTACCGAGCCTAAGTGAGTACTACTGGGCCGCCAATATCTCAATGGTATGTAAGTAGATGGGAGAAGAGGAGGGAGCGGCGTGGAAGAGATTTTAGAAGGCGTCCTGTAGGGGGACTTGCCTACAAGCTATGGCGACGGCGCTGTTGCCGTTCTCACCGAAGAAATACACCACAAGCCCGGTGGTGGTGGCTACTCTGAAAATTTGGGGGCAGTGGAGATGGCATAGGGGAAAGACTGGAGCCTCGGTGTGGTCCCCGATAAGAAATAACCATAGGTTTGCTCCGGGGAGAATGGATGGGGGATTTGGAACATGGCAGAGAGCAGGAGTAACACAATTGAGAGATCTGTTTGTAGATGGGACGTTTGCAAGTCTGGGAGCGCTGACCGAAAAATATGGGTTGCCCCAAGGGAATGCATTCCGGTATATGCAACTGAGGGCTTTTGCGAGGCAACAGGTGGGGGAATTCCCGCAGCTCCCGACGCAGGAGGTGCAGGACAGAGTGATCTCAAAGACATGGGTGGGGGACGGTAAGGTATCAGACATATATAGGGAAATGAGGGACGAGGAGGAGATTATGGTAGATGAGCTGAAAGGGAAATGGGAAGAAGAGCTGGGGGAGGGGATTGAGGACGGGCTGTGGGCTGATGCCGTAAGTAGGGTAAACTCATCGTCCTCGTGTGCCAGGCTAAGCCTGATACAATTTAAGGTGTTACACAGGGCGCATATGACTGGAGCACGGCTCAGTAAATTTTTTGGAGTAGAGGATAGGTGTGCGAGATGCTTGAGAAGCCCAGCGAATCACACCCACATGTTCTGGTCATGTCCGGCACTACAGGGGTTTTGGGTCGGGGTGACAAAGGTGCTTTCGAAGGTGGTGGGGGTCCAGGTCGAACCAAGCTGGGGGTTGGCTATATTCGGGGTTGCAGAAGAGCCGGGAGTGCAGGAGGCGAAAGAGGCTGATGTTTTGGCCTTTGCGTCCCTAGTAGCCCGGCGCAGGATACTGTTGATGTGGAAGGAAGCCAAGCCCCCGGGTGTGGAGACCTGGATAAATGACATGGCAGGGTTTATAAAGCTGGAACGGATTAAGTTCATCCTAAGGGGATCAGCTCAAGGGTTCACCAGGCGGTGGCAACCGTTCGTCGAATACCTCACAGAAAGATAGAGGGAATGGAAAAGAAGAAGACAGCAGCAGCAACCCAGGGAGGGGGGGGGGGAGGGGGGGGGGACCAGAAGGACTCTCAGGGATGTTAGTGTATAAGTATAATATGTATAGGTTGTTGTTATAGGTAATTGTATACTGGACTGATGAATTGTATTTTTGGAGAGTATTTATTTGGGACAAGGCAGTTGCCATTTAGTTTTGTTTTTTAATTTTGATGTTGTTTATATATTATTTATTTCTTGTTTAAAAAACTGGCCATTGTTATTTATTTGCTATATTACTGTGTAAAAGATACACAATGTACTGTTATGGTTGGCCAAAGATTTTGAATAAAATATATTTAAAAAAAAGAACTCTGTTGCAAAAAGAACAACGAGATTCTTGAACTTTGAAGCAAACTGGAGAAAATGGAAGTCAGCGGGATTGTCCACCGGCAGGATTCCCCGTTACGCTGACAGCGCACCCATGCCCACGGGTTTCCCGGTGGCATGTGTCATGTGAGAGTACCTTTAAGAAATGGGTGTTTATAAATGGGTGTGCATATAAATATCTGTAGTGAGAGTACCTTTAAGAAATGCTGTTTATTACTGCAGTGATGTCAGAAAGTGGGTGGAACTGGGTTGTCTGTCAGCTTTTTACTTTCGCTTTAGGCTTTTTGCTGCAGGGTGGGTTTGGTTTCATTTTAGTTTTGGAGAAGCTAAAATCACAGCAGGATGCGTATGAATCTCTGCAAGCTTATGAATGTTCATTTGGGATTTTCAAAGTGGTAACTGCTCTCAATAGTGAATTTAAACCTGATCTTTGTGTTAAAAGGGTCTTTTGTCTTCTGAATGTTGTTTGGGAATTTATTAAGGATTACTTAGTGTTGTATTCTTTGGGGTTTTTATTTGAATCGTTGGTTGCTAAGATGTTCACTGTATGTTTTAAAAAGGTTAACTTGAGTGCATAGAATAAACATTGTTTTGCTTTAAAAATTACTTTTCCATTTCTGCTGTACCACTCCTGTAGAGTGGGCCGTGTGCTCCCCATACCACAATCTATTAAAAGTTGTGGGTCAGGTGAACTCCATGCTACACTTTGGGGTTCTCGAAACCCTGGCCCATAACACATGGGATGGCCGCAATGGAAAATCCCATTGGATGATGGCGGGAATGGAACATCCCGCTGCCGGTGAGGCGCGCCTCCCAGGAAAACTCAAGTGGCGGACCGGAGAATCCCGCCCAGGATGTGTGGAATGGGTACCACAATTTTAAAGTTGTTCATGTAACAAAAACCTCATTGCCGAATAGTGTTGCAGTTGGGCAAAGAACTGACCTAAGTAATTTTATTGATGTATTAAGTTAGTAATGGATAATAGGAAAACAACTTCAATACCGGCAAAATTGGAAATTCCGAATTGTCAACCGGAAGTACTGAAATTGCAAAATGACATTTCTGGGTCATTGGCCGAAGACTGATTTGAAAGTGCTTGTCAGTAATACCACACAAGATGTAGCAGTTTGCATATAGGCAAATGGATAGTTTGCAAAAGATCATTCAAAACCTGCTGAGGGCTGGACTGAGATAGTCCATATACTGAGTAAAAATATTGAAGGTTAGAACAAACTGAAACTCCAGGAGGAGGAAGTGATTGACATTGCTCAAACAGAATTGAAAGGACTTGTTTGAAATGGGAATGAGAGAAACAACATGATCACAACAAGTTCAAAGAACAAAGAAACAAGAGTACAAAACCATTTCGAGTTGACAGAAGAAAAATCTCAACAATATCCTTGAAACAGCTAACAAGAATTCGACCCGAGAAGAAATTAGATGTTTATGTACAAAAATGCAGGTTTTGTCTTTATGAAATCGAATTGAGAGTCTACCACGGTTGAATTTGGAAATTAACTTGAGAATGGAACTACGCCTACGGGGGGTGGCACGATAGCACAGTCGTTAGCACCGTTGCCTTACAGCTCCAGGGACCCGGGTTCAATACCGGCCTTGGGTGGCTGTCTGTGTGGAGATTGCGCGTTCTCCCTGTGCCTGCATGGGTTTCCTCCGGGTTTTCCGGTTTCCTCCCACAGTCCAAAGATGTGTATATTAAGTGCATTGGCCATGATCAATAACCCCCTAGTGTTCAGGAATGGGCAGGTTAGGTTAGGGGTTACTGGGATAGGGAGGGAGTGGGCAAGGCTGAAGTACTCATTCAAAGAGTTGATGCAGACCCGATGGGCCGAATGGCCTCCTTCTGCACTGTAGGGATTCTGTGATTGTAAGCAACAAAAAGGATAATTGGACTGTAGACCTGAATGAAATTATCCTTGCTGAGTTGAAAACAGGAACAAGAAGAAAAATAAACACAAGAGGGTTCATATGAGAGAAGATTTGGAAAGTTAACATAAAGGGTGCGCCAGGAAATGTGGTCAGAGTGGAGCGGGGAGAGATAGCTTTAAACTAACAAAGGGGGAGGAGGGTTCCGATGAAGAGAGCTTTAGAAATTCAAAGATAAAAGGTGAGGCAATAATATGCCAGTGTGGGTAGAGACAAGTTGACTGGAGCAGTAAGGGTCAGAAAGTTTAATGGTAATGGTACAACAGAGAATAAGGGTTCATGCAGGGAATAGTGGTCAAAAAAATTGAAGTCACTGTATCAGGATGTGCAGAGCATTCAAATAAGATAGCTGAACTTGTAGCACAAATGGAGATAATATTGGTACGGCATAGGCAGGAAGAGTGACGAGGTCCTGCAGCAGGAGCTGCGGGAGTTAGGTAGAAAGTTAATAAACAGGGTCTCTAGGATTGTTCCCTGTGCCACGTGCCAGTGAGGCTAGAATTAGGAAGATAGTACAGCTAAACATGTAGCTAAACATCTGGTGTAGGAGGGAGGGTTTAAGATATCTGGACCATTGGGATCTCTTCCGGGGCAGGTGGGACCTGTACAAGAAGGAAGGGTTGCACCTAAACTGGAGGGGCACAAATATCCTGGCCCCGAGGTTTGCTGGTGTCACACGGGGGATTTAAACGAGTGTGGCAGGGGGATGAGAAGCGGAGCAATAGGTCAGAAGGTGAAATAACTGAGGGGGCACTAGGGTTAGGGTTAGGGTTAGGGTTAGGGTTAGGGTTAGGGTTAGGGTTAGGATTAGGGTTAGGGTGAGGGTTAGGATTAGAGTTCGGGTTAGGGTTAGGGTTAGGGTTAAGACTCAGAGGAAGAACACGCAGGGAGATGTTGCTGAACGCAGCAGGACTGATGGTCTGAAGTGCATTTGTTTCAATGCGAAAAGTATAACAGGTAAGGCAGATGAACTTAGAGCTTGGATTATTATTTGGAACGATGATGTTTTTGCCATTACATAAAGAGGGAGGGGCAGGATTGGCAGCTAAACATTTCAGGATTGAGATGTTTCAGGTAGGATAGAGGGAGGTGTAAAAGGGGTGGGGAATTCCACAACTGGTTAAGGAGAATATCACTGCTGTACTGCGGGAGGACACGGTAGCACAGTGGTTAGCACTGTGGATTCACAGCACCAGCCACCGGGGTACTATTCCCTGCATGACTCACTGCCTGCACGGAGTCTGCACGTTCCCCCTGTGTCTGTGTGGGTTTCCTCCAGGTGCTCCGGTTTCCTCCCACGAGTCCCGAAAGACATACTTGTTAGGTGAATTGGACATTCTGAAATCTCCCTCAGTGTATCCGAACAGACACTGGAGTGTGGCGACTAGGGGATTTTCACAGTAACTTCATTGCAGTGATAATGTGACAATAATAAAGATTATTATTATTAGAGGGCTCATGCAGTGAGGCAATATGTGTTGAGCTCAGGAATTTGAAGGGTGCAATGTTGGGGGTTTACTACTGGTCTCCCAACAGCCAGCGGGAGATAGAGGATATGTAGCCAGATTTTGGAAAGGTGTAACAGCAACAGTATTGTTGTGGTAGGTGATTTGAACTTCCCCTATATTGACTGGGACTCACTTCGTGCTAGAGGTTTGGATGGGGCAGAGTTTGTAAGGAGCATCCAGGAGGGCTTCTTGAAACAATGTGTAGATAGTCCAACTAGGGAAGGGGCTGTACTGGACCTGGTATTGGTTGAAGTCTCAGTAGGGGAGCATTTCAGGAATAGTGGCCATAATTCAGTAAGTTTTAAGGTACTGTTGGATAAAGATAAGAATTGTCCTCGGGTGAAGGTGCTAAATTGGGGGAAGGCTAATTATAACAATATTAGGTAGGAATTGAATAATCTAGATTGAGAGTGGATGTTTCAGGTTAATCAACATCTGACATGTGGGAGGCTTTCAAATGTCAGTTGAAAAGAATTCAGGACCCGAATGTTCCTGTGAGGAAGAAGGATAAATATGGCAAGTTTCAGGAACCTTGGATAACGAGGGATATTGTAGGCCTCGTCCAAAAGTAAAAGGAAGCATTCATGAGGGCTAGAAGGCTGGGAACAGACGCAGCCCGTGAGGAATATAAGGAAAGTAGGAAGGACCTTAAGCAAGGAATCAGGAGGGCTAGAAGGGGTCACGAAAAGTAATTGGCAAAGAGAATTGTGGAAAATTATACGTATATAAAGAGCAAGTGGGTAGCCAGGGAAAGGGTTGACCACTCAAGCACAGGGGAAGAAATCTATGCGGGGAGCCAGAGGAAATGGGCGAGGTACTGAATGAGTACTTTGCATCAATATTCATCAAAGAGAAGGACTTGGTGGACGATGAGCCTGGGGAAAGGTGTGTAGACAGTTTGGGTCACATTGAGATCAAAAAGGAGGAGGTATTGGGGTCTTGGAAAATATTAAGGTAGATAAGTCCCCAAGGCCTGATGGGATCTACCCCAGAATACTGAGGGAGGCAAGGGAGGAAATTGCTGGAGCCTTGACAGAAATCTTTGTATCCTCATTGGCTACAGGTGAGATCCCAGAGGATTGGTGAACAGCTAATGTTGTTCCATTGTTTAAGAAGGGTAGCAGATTCCCTAGATTGCCGGGATACACCCTGCTGGAGCGACTGCTGCTTCCGGATGTGGAAGGGGAGGAAAGAATTGGGGATATATATAAGTGGCTGGGGGAGCAGGGAGGTAAGCGGGTGGTGAAGATCAAGGAGAAATGGGAAGCAGAGTTGGGGAGATCAATTGGGGAGTATGGAGTGAGGCACTGCAAAGGGTAAACGGGACCTCCTCTTGTGCAAGGATGAGCCTGATACAGTTTAAGGTGGTGCACAGGGTGCATATGACTCGTGCGATAATGAGTGGGTTCTTTCAGGGGGTAGCAAATGAGTGTGAGAGGTGTTGGCGGGGTCCAGCGAATCATGCGCACATGTTTTGGGGTTGCGGAAAATTGGGAAGATTCTGGGCGGGAGTGTTTGCGGTCTTAGCCAGGATAGTGGAGGAGGGAGTGGACCTGGACCCTTTGGTGGCGATATTTGGGGTTTCGGAGAAGCTGGAGCTCATGGAGAGGAGGAAGGCCGATGTCATGGCCTTCGTCTCTCTGATTGCACGGCGACGAATTTTGCTGGAGTGGCGGTCGGAATCGCCACCGGGGGTAGCAGCATGGTTGGGTGATCTGTACAACTTCCTGCGGTTAGAGAAGATATAGTATGAGTTAAGCAGCTCAGCAGGGGAGTTTGAGAAAAGGTGGGGGATGTTTGTGACCATGTTTGAGGAGCTGTTCGTCGCAGGGTGAGGTGGCAGGGGGGTGATGGGGAGAGGGGGGGGAGGGTGAAAAAGGAGAAAAATTTGTACAAACTGTATAGCTGATTATTGGGAAGTATGTCTCCTGGGGTGTTTAATTGCTGAAACTACTTTGATACAAATTTGTAATAAAATGCGTTGAAAAAAAAAGAAGGGTAGCGGAGATAATCTAGGAAATTACAGACCGGTGAGCCTAATGCCAGTGGTAGGGAAATTATTGGAGAGGATTCTTCAAGATAGGATTTAGTCCCATTTGGAAGCAAGTGGACATATAGCATCGTTTTGTAAAGGGAAGGTCGTGTCTCACTAGTTTGGTCGTGTTTTTCGAGTATGTGACAAAGATGATTGATGAAGGTAAGGATGTTGTCTACATGGACTTCAGTAAGGCCTTTGACAGGGTCCCTCAAGGCAGACTGCTATAGAAGGTGAAGTCACACGGGATCAGAGGTGAGCTGACAAGATAGATACAGAGCTGTCTTGATCACGGAAGACAGAGGGCAGCAATGGAAGGGTGCTTTTCTGAATGGAGGGCTGTGACCAGTGGTGTTCCACAGGGAACAGTGCTGGACCTTTGCTGTTTGTAGTATATATAAATGATTTGGAGGAAAATGTAACTGGTCTGATTAGTAAGTTTGCGGACGACTGAAAGGTTGGTGGAATTGCGGATAGCGATGAGGACTGTCGAGGATACAGATCGGTTGAAGACTTGGCCGGAGAGATGGCAGATGGAGTTTGGCTCAGCTGGGTTCTGCGCCCATCCCCCACCTTTCCTCCTGCTATCAAAAGGGCATGGCAGCAACTAGGTGTCAGGTGCACCACCCAATGCCTTCTCACGCCAATCTTCCCATCTCTGAATCCGTCTCCAAAGGCTCCGTAAAATCTCAACCTCTGAAATAGCCTCAAAAACCTCTTTGCCCTTGTACATCTCACCCCCTGAATGGCAGTCCTGAAGACCTACTTCTTTGAAAAGGCTTTTTGGCACCTCGCCATATATGTGATGGTGTCACATTTTACCGCTGCGAGATCCCCATCTGCTTCAAGAAGACCACCATCACACCGGTGCCAAAGAAGAACCAGGCAACGTGCCTCAATGACTATCGTCCGGTGGCCCTGACTTCAGTCGTAATGAAGTGCTTTGAGAGGTTGGTCATGAAGCGCATCACCTCCATACTCCCAGAATGCCTTGATCCACTGCAATTCGCATACTGTCGCAAGCGGTCCTCAGCAGACGCCATTTCCCTGGCTCTAGACTCATCCCTAGAGCATCTCGACAGCAAGGACTCCTACATCAGACTCCTATTTATTAACTACAGCTCTGCCTTCAACATCATAATCCCAGCCAAGCTCATATCAAAGCTCCAAAACATAGGACTTGGCGCCCCACTCTGCAGCTGGATCCTCAACTTACTAACCCACAGACCACAATCAGTAAGAATGAACAACAACACCTCCTCCACAATAGTCCTCAATACCGGGGCCCCGCAAGGCTGCGTACTTAGCCCCCTACTCTACTCCCTGTACACACACGACTGCGTGGCAAAATTTGTTTCCAAGTTTGTTTTGCTGACGATACGACCATAGTGGGCCGGATCTCGAATAACGACGAGTCAGAATACAGGAGGGAGATAGAGAACCTAGTGGAGTGGTGTAGCGACGACAATCTATCCCTCAATGCCAGCGAAACTAAAGAGCTGGTAATTGACTTCAGAAAGCAAAGTACAGTACAAACCCCTGTCAGCATCAATGGGGCCGAGGTAGAGATGGTTAGCAGTTTCAAATTCCTAGGGGTACACATCTCCAAAAATCTGTCCTGGTCCACCCAAGTTGACGCTACCACCAAGAAAGCACAACAGCGCCTATACTTCCTCAGGAAACTAAGGAAATTCGGCATGTCCACATTAAATCTTACCAACTTTTACAGATGCACCATAGAAAGCATCCTATCAGGCTGTATCACAGCCTGGTATGGCAACTGCTCGGCCCAGGACCGCAAGAAACTTCAGAGAGTCGTGAACACCGCCCAGTCCATCACACGAACCTGCCTCCCATCCATTGACTCCATCTACACGTCCCGCTGCTTGGGGAAAACAAGCAACATAATCAAAGACCCCTTCCACCCGGCTTACTCACTCTTCCAACTTTTTCCATCGGGCAGGAGATACAAAAGTCTGAGAACACGCACGAACAGACTCAAAAACAGCTTCTTCCCCGCTGTTACCAGACTCCTAAACGACCCTCTTATGGACTGACCTCATTAATACTACACCCCTGTATGCTTCACCCGATGCCGGTGTTATGTAGTTACATTGTATCCCTTGTGTTGCCCTATTATGTATTTTTCTTTTATTCCCTTTTCCCTTTTCTTTCCATGTTTTTAATGATCTGTTGAGCTGCTCGCAGAAAAATACTTTTCACTGTACCTTGTTACATGTGACAACAAACAAAATCCAAATCCAAATCCCAATTCCCAATTCCCGTACCAGCCTCCCCGAACAGGCGGCGGATTGTGGCGACTAGGGGCTTTTCACAGTAACTTCATTTGAAGCCTACTTGTGACAATAAGCGATTTTCATTTCATTCAAATCCAAATTCCAGCCCCAAAGTTTTTTTTAATAACTAATTAACAAAAGCATTCAAAGAAAATGCTGGAAAGAAATAATTTCCTTGAGCTTTCTCTTGCTGCTTGCAATGGTGACCAATTGGCGTAACTAGGACAACCCAGCAGGAGAGGTTGGCTTGAGCAATGTTGGTTTTTGTGGTTAGATTCTGGGATGCTGAATCCACCCAGTTACCCACTACAGCCAACAGAGGGAGCCCATCAACAAGACTTTAGAGAATCTCAGGCAGTATTTTACGTGCCCCCACCAGGTGTGTGTTTTGGCAGGGGTGGGGCACATAAAATAAGGCATCCTATTTTGCCCACCCTGCCCCCTCACTGGCCAACTCTGAGCTCACTCCCCACAATAAGGGGGGGGGGGGGGGGGGGTTGCAAAAGGCCAACCCACCATATTTAAATAAATAATCAAGTGTCAGTTGAACTTGTTAACAAGCCAATTGACCCTGATAATATGCAGCCCACAAGATAAAATGGTTGGCATGACCAGTCAGGCATGAGTGGGCAGCCTAATTTAAAAAAGGAGGCAGGAAGTAAGGAGGGTACTATCTGGAGGGCTACCCTTTGCAGATTGGGGGTTGCCCCCTGAAGATAGGACCCCTCCCTCTCTTCCTATCCACCTACTGCCTTAAACCCAGACCAAATGAGTCCTCCCTAACCTGCTCAAACCATCCCTACCCAAGGCCCTAGATTTACCTGTCCACGGGATCCTTTAATCCTTTTTCTCCTTTCTTCTTGCAGTCATGGCAGGCCCACTAATATGCTCTTAGCACAACCGGGACTGATGGAGCTGCTTGCCAATTCGATTTGATGGATAGAAATTTCTCCAGCCTCTTCCTTCTAGAGCTGCAGATTGTTATCCCTCTGGACTATTGCCCTCCTGGTGCCAGATCTTTTCTCCTTCCAGCAGCCTGGGTAGGTTCCTGGTGCGGTACGTCCAGTTCTAGTTGTAAGCCCGTTGTTCTCCAGAGGACTGCTCTCGTTCTTGAACTCTTTGGTCATCCTGGACGTGCAGTCTTGGAAGTAACCTTTTCTGGGTAGAGTGGGAATCTGCGTTCAGAGCTTTCTGCCCATCAACAGTTTGAACGGAGTAGACATGGAATTTATGGAGTTCAGTTGGGAAAACCCTTGTTCTTCTTTAACAGTGCTTTGATGGTTTGGACGTCCCCTTTGGGAATAATGGAATAATGAAGGTCGTTAGCAATTTTGATCTCTCACCCAAAGGCGCCTGCTAAAAGCCAATGTTGGAATCTGTTGAACATTGGAATCGGAACCAGTATTGCGAAGCTTCCCTAAGCCTTCATTCACCAAGGACATCGGATGAATTCCTCTCGCTATGGCATTATAAGTTGAACTAAGTCTACACCACTGCGAAGGAATCCATTACATTTAGGGAGCGGCACCATTTCTGAGCACATTTTTGTAGGTTTAGTGATTTGCCTTCTGGTCATCCCTTCCAGCTACCTGTTTACTTAGTGGGTGTGCTGTCTCCCTAGATGTGAAAAGACAGACAGGTTTGGCATGACTTTGCAAAGCAATGCTATATCTGATCTTCAGTCTTCCCAGGCCTGTAATCATTTTGGGAAGTCTTTTCAGAGTCACACTTGGATTGCCGCTGGTTGACTTCTTGCACCCGCCAGATTAGTTTGGGGTCTTTACAAGCTCTTCTATTTAAAAGAGTGAATGTCTGATCCTGTAAAGTATATAATGTTTCCAAAATCTGCTTTCCCTTATACTGGCGGGTCGTCTGTAAATTTCCCCAGACTTTTAGTTTGATCCCTCCCCTCCGTACAGCTGGGTTTTTGTTGGCTGCAGGCAATGCGTTAGTAACCAGAGTTCAGTGATAAAACCATTGCACTCACTCATGTGATAGGTAGACTATCATCTGAATATAATATGAGTAGTTAATCATCACTGTAAATTCTATGATCTGTGATTTGCAAGGTGTATTATAAGTTATATGTTTTACTGTTGTATTCTACCAACCGACCAGCAAGTGGGGCGAGTACGGAGTCCCCAGGACCCAGGTGCACCATGTGTTCCTTCAGAAGGTGTTTGTAAGGAGTTGACAGCAGTTACATATCAGAGGAGCTTTGTTGTATCTTAGTGTAAGTTAGTGTTAGACATTTATTTTCAACTGTATTCATCTAAGACATTTTATTTATTTGTTAATGTAGTGTTAGTAATGTGGTAAACCACTGTGTTGCATTGTGTTGTGTTGTACATGCCTGGGCTCGTCCCGGCTGGCTCCGCCTGTGGCTACTCCCCTCGGGCTCATGTATAAAGGTGGCTAGTCTCCGCCTCTGACCCAGTTCGGGATCAGAAGCCAGGAGGCTAGCTGTTTAGTGTAATAAAGTCTCAGTTACGTTCATCACTCGTCGTGTGTTTATTGATGGCATATCAGTTTAATACACTAAAGTTCTAAGATGAACACATCACTCAAGCCTGATCGCCTGGAGCTGGACCCAGGCAGCCGACGCCACAGAAACATTTGACAGAAACTTCACAGACCTACAGAAGAAGCAGATCCTCCACGCACGGGTGAGCCCACGAGTCTTTCTTCTCATCAAGGACGCCCCCTCGTATGCAGAGGCAATAATGCTGCTGAAGGGACAATATGTGAAGTCCGTTAACGAGGTGTATGCTAGGCACCTCCTCGCCACAAGACGGCAAAGCCCTGGGGAATCACTTGCAGAACTCCTGCGTGCTTTGCGCGTACTCTGCGGAACTGTGATTGCCAGGCGATATCGGCTACCCAGCACGCGGAGCTGCTGATCAGGGACGCTTATGTCGCAGGCATGAAATGAAACTATATCCGCCAGCGATTACTAGAAGGGGGCACACTCGGCCTCCCACAGACAGTGCAACTCTAAAACTCGCTAGAGGTGGCCTCCCAGAACATGGAGGCCTACACCTCCGACCGCGCGGCACCCTCGTGGACCTCGTGGGCGCCGTCATCATCCGACCCGGGTGCGACGTAAGCCTGTGTCGTGCAGCGGCCCGCCAACGGCGGAGGCCCGAGGTGCTACTTTTGCGGCCAGGGTAATCACCCCAGACAATGCTGCCCTGCACGGAACACAACTTGCAACGGGCGTGGGAGGAAGGGCCACTTTGCAAAAGCCTGCCAGGCCCGATCTTCCCCTAAAACTTCTAGGCCAAGCAGCGCTGCCTGCTCCCTGTTGGGGCCACCCCCGGCTGCCGCGCCACCCGCCATGTGCGACCCGTGGGCGCCACCATCTTTGCCACCATCTTCAATTTCAGCCACCACCTTTAATGCATCCTCCAACCGCCACGACCCATGGGGGCCGCCATCTTGGATGCCATCCAACCCGCCTAGCCATCCTCGGCTACATCGTGGAACACGGAGTCCTCGGGCCCGACCCTGACCGCATGCGCCCCCTCCTGGAACTCCCCCTCCCCCACTGCCCCAATGCCCTGAAGAGATGCCTGGGGTTCTTCTCGTACTATGCCCAGTGGGTCCCGTCCACTTATCAATCCACCATTTTTCCCCTGACGACTGAGGCCCGACTGGCCTTCAATCGCATCAAGACAGAGATTGCCGAAGCCACGATGCATGCTGTGGACGAGTCCATCCCATTCCAAGTGGAGAGCGATGCGTCGGACTTTGCCCTGGCTGCTACCCTCAGCCAGGCGTGCAGGCCCGTGGCTTTCTTCTCCCGTAACCTCCACGCTTCTGAAATTCGACACTCCTCCGTCGAAAAGGAAGCCCAAACCATTGTAGAATCTGTGCGACATTGGAGGCATTACCTGGCCGGCAGGAGATTCACTCTCCTCACTGACCAACGGTCGGTTGCCTTCATGTTCAACAACACACAGCGGGGCAAGATCAAGAATGACAAGATTCTGAGGTGGAGGATCGGGCTCTCCACCTACAACTACGATATCTTGTATCGACCTGGGAAGGTCAATGAGCCCCCAGATGCCCTATCCTGCGGTGCATGTGCCAACGCACAAGTAGACCGACTTCGGGCCCTCCACAATGACCTCTGTCACCCGGGGGTCACCCGTTTTTTTCATTTAGTCAAGGCCCGCAACCTGCCTTACTCCATCGAGGAGGTCAGGTCCGTGACCAGTGACTGCCAGGTCTGCGCGGAATGCAAGCTGCCCCTCTTTCGGCCAGACAGAGCACACCTGGTAAAAGCCTCTCGAACCTTTGAGTGCCTCAGCATCGATTTCAAAGGGCCCCTCCCCTCCACTGACCGTAACGTGTACTTCCTCAACATCGTTGACGAGTACTCAAGATTCCCCTTCGCCATCCCGTGCCCTGACATGACCTCTGCCACCGTCATCAAGGCCTGCACAGTCTTTTCACCCTGTTCGGATTCCCCGCCTACATCCATAGCGATCAGGGTTCCTCCTTCTTGAGCAACGAGTTGCGTCGGTTCCTGCTCAGCAAGGGCATCGCCTCCAGCAGGACGACCAGCTATAACCCCCAGGGAAACGGACAGGTAGAGAGGGAGAACGAGACGGTCTGGAAGGCCGTCCTCCTGGCCCTACGGTCTCGACGTCTCCCAGTCTCCCGCTGGCAGGAGGTCCTCTCCGATGCGCTCCACTCCATCCGGTCGCTCCTGTGTACTGCCACCAATGAGACTCCTCACGAGCGTATGTTTGCTTTTCCCAGGAAATCGACGTCCGGGGTCTCGCTCCCGTTCTGGCTGACAGCCCCAGGGCCCGTCCTCCTCCGGAAGCATGCGAGGAGCCATAAATCCGACCCCCTCGTCGGGAAGGTCCTGCTCCTCCATGCCAATCTGCAATATGCCTACGTGGTACACCAGGACGGGCGACAGGACACAGTCACCCTTCGGGATTTGGCACCTGCAGGCTCCCCAGCGACCATCACCACCACCACCCCCGACCCTACACCATCTTCCCCCACCCCCGCCCACCTACCTCATGAACTAGCACCCGAAGGCCCACCTGCGACCATCACCACCACCTCCGCCCATACACCGCCCCTCCCTTCACTGACTCAACAACTGGGTGAAGAAGAGGACAACACGCTCCCGGACACGCAGGTCTCGACACCGGTGCCAACACTACAGCCGGGACTGAGGCGATCACGGCGGAAGGTCAAGGCCCTCGACAGACTTGACCGTTCAGACCACTTCACCCCCGCCGGACTCCCTTTTTTTTAACAGGGGGTGAATGTGGTAAACCACATTGTGTTGTGTTGTACATGCCTGGGCTTGTCCAGGCTGGCTCCGCCTGTGGCTCCTCCCCTCGGGCTCATGTAGAAAGATGGCTAGTCTCCACCTCTGACCCAGTTTGTGTCCAGAGGCAGGAGGCTTGCTGTTTAGTGTATTAAAGCCTCAGTTACGTTCATCACTCGTTGTGTGTTTATTGATGGCATATCAAAATAGCATTGTTTATAAAACAAAGTCCAATGTTCTTTGTTCACATCAGCCCAATCAAAGAACATTACAGCTCCAATCTTTATTTTAAAGTTGGTGCTATGTCCACCGACACAAATATGTGCCTTCCAGAATGCATGATTGAAGCCATTAATCTCACTAAAGAAATATTTTTGTTCCACTTCTGGAGGAAATTCTTCAGCTTCATTAATGGCCTTACGTGTGAAGACCTTTTCCTAGAAACCTGCAAAATGAAAGATTTTACTTCAGCACATCTTCCTGAAATGGCCAATTTTTCTGCAGGGAAAGCATTTTGCAATGTTTGCAGGACACCGTTCGTGCCTGTGGGTCGCTTTGGCTCCACAGTGTGGGTAGGGTTTTATGGAATCTAGCACTTCCCCTCCATATTGTGCCTTCCTTGTCTGGTGCTTCTTTTATACGCCTGGCTTAAAAAACGGTACAGTCACTGGAGCTTTCCTGAGCCAAGGCTTTTCTTCACCTCTCGATACTGCCCAGTTCTGTTTACAAACCTCCCTTTGCCTCAACAACCGTATTGCTTAGTTTGCAATAAATCTGACACAGATTCATTGGTAACACCGACTACGACGCAGTCTTGTATTATAGCGTTTGGGGTCTTCATGCTCGAGTCCTTCAACCAGGATTAATTGGCGCATTGACTGGCTCTGTTGGTTTTTGGACCCTTTTGTTCAATTGGGCTCATCAGAATTTTATTGCTCCTCTGGCTGAAATAGTTATCAAACGTATTAGCAGTCTCGTTGATGCCTGCCTTCTTTTTTAAACAAAATATTTTTATTCTCCTCCTTTTTCACATTTTTCTCCCAAATCTACACCCAACAATAAACAATAATCAATAACGAATGCAATGTCAATCCCCATATCAATAACAACGATCCCATCCTCCCATTAAACCCCCAAACATGTTAACAAAAACAAATGACAAAAATGAATCAGGAATCACCCATAGTCACCATTAACACATACAGTCCCCCTCCCCCCAACCCTCCCAGCCCCCAACCCCCCTAATGTTCGATGTAATCCGATTCTCGAAAGTGCATAATAAATAATGCCCATGAATTGTACAACCCCTCCATCCTTCCCCTCAGTTCAAACTTGACCTTCTCAAGCGCCAAGAATTCCAGTAGGTCTGTAAGATTCCTAATATTATTGGACTACGCCAAGTTGAAGGAATTTATAGTATTCCTACTATTAATCGGTTACCAGCAGCACTTTGCGATTACTGGAACTCAGTAGAAATTTAAGTTAAAACTTCTCAGGTGCCAATAGGAATTGTTTTATTTGTCTTCTATTGATTACAATTTGAAAGTCATTTAAAAGGCAATTCGTAGACCATTTGAAGCTTTCAAAAAAATCAAAGACATTATCTTCTTTTTACACAGAGGGTAGTGGGTGCCTGGAACTCGCTACCGGAGGAGGTGGTGGAAGCAGGGACGTTAGTGACATTTAAGGGGCATCTTGACAAATACATGAATAGGATGGGAATAGAGGGATACGGACCCAGGAAGTGTAGAAGATTGTAGTTTAGTCGGGCAGCATGGTCGGCACGGGCTTGGAGGGCCGAAGGGCCTGTTCCTGTGCTGTACTTTTCTTTGTTCTTTGTTCTTGCTTAGGCAGACTGCTCGAAAGTAACTTTATAAAGGTCAAAGTCTGGAAATGAAACATGAAAAAGAGAGAGAGAGAGAGAACTAAACTAAAACTAAACGTCAAAACCTCAAAAACACTCCCTAAAATGGCAGGAGGAAACTTTTCAGTTATACCCTTTCATATCTGTCTTAAGTCATCTAATCACACCCCAATATTATCCTAATTGGTTTGGGTTCGACTCAAACACATTTGATTTGACGGCAAGCCGTCCATCTTCAATGTGCAACATCAGTTTTAATTGTTTCATGTCTGAATCATGTTATGGAATGTGATTCATGCTGTAATCACTAATGGCCTGAAAAGAGAACAATAGAGGTTTAGTTACTGGACTCTTGCCACCTCGTTGCCATGGAATTCAGCCCTTGTCCTTGACAGCACACGCATAGTGTCAAATTGTCTTTCAACTGTGCTGTTTTAATCTATGATGGAATTATGCTGTTTCATGCTGTTTCTTGTGTCTCTCTGTATGTTCAGAGATGACCTGAGGTTATAAGTGAATTTAAAATGGGTATTTAAAACTGGGGCTTAATATTTATGCTTAAACAGCTATCTTTTACCTATACTAGTTGTATTAGAAATACCTGGCTTCTACAAGGTCCCCCTTCCATGCCAGGGCACAGGGTGGAGAGGTTGATCTCCACCCTAACAGGATCTGCCTTCGGGCAATCAACGAGGCGAAGGCTACAACATTTGCCTCCGCACCCGTTTCCAACCCCGGCTGGTCCGACACCCGAATATGGCCTCCTGAGGGCCCGGGTCCAGTTTCACGTGCACCACTTTAGAGATTACCCTAAAAAACTCCTTCCAGTAATCCTCCAGTTTTGGACAGGACCAAAACATATGAACGTGGTTTGCGTAACGTTCATACATATCTTCTACCCTCTCAAAGAGCCGGCACATCCTCGCCCTTGTAAGGTGCGCTCTATACACCACCTTCAGCTGTACCAGCCCGACCTCCCACACCAGGTGGAGGCGTTTACCCTCCGGAGCACCTCACACCAGAACCCCTCCTCCATACCCTCTCCCAACTCTTCCTCCCACTTTGCCTTGATCCCTTCCAGCGGCGCCTTCTCCTCCTCCAAAATAGCTCCGTAAACCGCCGACACTACCCCCTTCTCCAGCCCCCCTGTCGTCAGTACCTCCTCCAGCAATGTGGAAGCCGGCTCTACTGGGAAGCTCTGTATCTCCTTCCTGGCAAAGTCTCGAACCTGCATGTATCTAAATATTTCCCCCTGTTCCAGCCCATACTTCTCTCCCACCTCCTTCAGTCCTGCAAACCGACCCCCAAGAAACAAATCTTTTAGTGTTCTAATTCCTTTCTCCTCCCATCTCCGAAAATTTCCATCCCATTTCCTTGGCTCAAATCTATGGTTCTGCCTTCTTTTTTTAAAACATTTTTAATGAGGACAATTTTCCAATATAACATTGTATCACCAAAACCCATCCTACACAATTCCAATTCCAGAATCAATCACCACCCCCCTCACCCCAGCCCATACAAACAAAGAAAAATAACCGAGACAAAACCCAAAACAAAACTCGGAACCTCACCATCCCCCACTAACATCAGCCAGTGACCAGCTCCCTGAAATAGGAAATGTCATCTCGAGTAGAACCCTTCTTCCGATTCCCTCATGATCTTTTTATATGTTTGACTTTTTCTATGTGCAAAAAATTCCATTAGGTCATGTAACCAAGATCAAGCACTGGGCGGAACTGGAGTCCTTCACCCAAGCAGAACTTGCCTTTGGGCTATCAGCAATGCGAAGGCAGGAGCGTCCGCCTTCGCCCCTGTCTGCAGCTCCAGCGAGTCCGAGACGCCAAAGATAGCCGCCAAAGGTCACAGCGCCACCTCAATCCCAGACTCCCTGACATGGTGCTGAAGGAGGAGACCCTAGTCGACGGGGGAGAGGGGTGAGTAGCCCCCTGATCCGGCTGATAACCTGGAAGGTAAGGGGACTGAATGGGCCGGTCAAGCGGGCCCGGGTGTTAGCGCACCTGAAGGGGCTGAAGGCGGATGTGGCCATGCCTCAGGAGACGCACCTGAGGGTGGCGGATCAGGTAAGTTTGAGAAAGGGGTGGGTAGGCAGGTGTTTCACTTGGGTTTGGATGCAAAAAATCGGGCGTGGCGATCTTGGTGGGGAAGAGAGTGTCGTTCGAGGCGTCGAGCATTGTGGCAGACAATGGCGGTAGGTATGTGATGGTAAGTGGCAAGCTGCAGGGAGAGAGGGTGGTACTGGTCAAAATGTATGCCCTGAATTGGGACGATGCGGGGTTCATGCGGCGTATGCTGGGCCGGATTCCGGACCTGGAGACAGGGGGCCTGATGATGTGGGGAGATTTCAACACGGTGCTGGACCCGGCATTGGATCGCTCTAGGTCTAGGACGGGCAGGAGGCCGGCGGCGGCCAAGGTGCTGAGGGGGTTCATGGACCAGATGGGAGGGGTGGATCCGTGGAGGTTTGCGAGGCCGGGGGCCAGGGAATTTTCATTCTTCTCCCATGTCCACAAGGCCTGCTACCGGATTGACTTTTTTGTCATGAGCAGGGCGCTGATTCCGAGGGTGGAGGATATGGAGTACTCGGCGATAGCCATTTCTGATCATGCTCTGCACTGGGTGGACCTCGAGTTGGGGGAGGAGAGGGACCAGCGCCCGCTGTGGCGCCTAGAGGTGGGGTTGCTGGCAGACGAGGAGGTGAGCGGGCGGGTCCGGAAGTGTATAGAGAGGTACCTGGAGGCTAATGACAATGGGGAGGTGCAAGTAGGGGTGGTCTGGGAGGCGCTGAAGGCGGTGGTCAGAGGAGAGCTGATCTCCATTACGGCACAAGGAGAGGGGGGAGAGGAGAGAGAGGGAGAGGTTGGTGGGGGAGATGGTGAGGGTGGATAGGAAGTACGCGGAGGCCCCGGAGAAGGGATTGTTTCGGGAGCGGCGTAGCCTCCAGGTTGAGTTCGATTTGTTGACCACCAGGAAGGTGGAGGTGCAGTGGAAGAAGGCGCAGGGGGCGGTATATGAATACGGAGAAAAGGCAAGCTGGATGCTGGCGCACCAGCTTCGGAAGCGAGAGGCAGCTAGGGAGATCGGGGGAGTTAGGGATGGAGGAGGGAACATGGTGCGAAGTGTGGTGGGTATCAATGGAGTCTTCAGGGACTTCTACAAGGAACTGTACCGGTCTGAGCCCCCACTGGAAGAGGGAGGGATGGGTCGCTTCCTGGACCGGCTGAGGTTTCCGAGGGTGGAGGAGGGGCTGCCTAACCTCTGTGGGTATTATTGGGCCGCCAACGTGGCGATGGTGCGTAAGTGGGTGATGGAGGGGAATGAGGCAGCGTGGAAGAGGCTGGAGATGGCGTCCTGTGTGGGCACGAGCCTGGAGGCGCTGGTGACGGCGCCGCTGCCGCTTCCTCCAACGAGGTATACCACGGGCCCGGTGGTGGCGGCTACCCTCAAAATTGGGGGCAATGGAGACGTCACAAGGGGGAGGTGGGGGCCTCGGCGTGGTCCCCGATTTGGGGGAACCACCGGTTTGTCCTGGGGAGGTTGGACGGAGGGTTTCTGAGCTGGCACAGGGTTGGTATTAGAAGGATGGGGGACCTGTTTGTGAACGGGAAGTTTGCGACTCTGGGTGAGCTGGAGGAGAAGTTTGGGCTCCCCCCGGGGAACACCTTCAGATTTATGCAGGTAAGGGCGTCTGTTCGGCGGCAGGTGGTGGAGTTCCCACTGTGGCCGCCACGCGGGGTCCAGGACAGGGTGCTGTCGGGGTTGTGGGTTAGAGAGGGAAGGATCTCAGCAACATATCAGGTGATGCAGGAGGAAGAGGAGGCCTCGGTGGAGGAGCTAAAGGGTAAGTGGGAGGAGGAGTTAGGTGAGGAGATTGGTGAGGAGATGTGGGCGGATGCCCTGGGGAGGGTGAACTCTTCCTCCTCTTGTGCGAGGCTCAGCCTCGTACAATTTAAGGTGCTGCATAGGGCTCACATGACCGGGGCTAGGATAAGCCGGTTCTTTGGGGGCGAGGACAGGTGTGCTAGGTGCTCAGGGAGCCCAGAAAATCACACCCACATGTTTTGGGCTTGCCCAGCGCTGGAGGAGTTTTGGAAGGGTGTAGCGAGGACGGTGTCGAGGGCGGTAGGATCCAGGGTCAAACCGGGCTGGGGGCTCGCAATATTTGGGGTGGCAGAGGAGCCGGGAGTGCAGGAGGCGAAAGAGGCCGGTATTCTGGCCTTTGCGTCCCTGGTAGCCCGGCGAAGGATTCTTCTTCAGTGGAAGGATGCGAGGCCCCGGTTTATTAAATTGGAGAGGGTGAAATTTGCCTTAAGGGGATCGGTGCAAGGGTTTTTCAGGCGGTGGCAACCGTTCCTAGACTTCCTGGCAGAACGGTTGACAATGGTCAGCAGCAGCAGCAACCCGGGGGAAGGGGCTCTCGTTGGGTGGTGGGGGGGGGGGGGGGGGTTTCTTGAGTGTGCGTGTATCTTGGCCTTTGTGTTGATGAAGGCTGTTAATTTATTAGTTATGTATATGGGGGGGGGGGGGTTTGTTCTTCTCTTTCTGTATTTTGTTGTTAATATATTGTGAAAATTTGAATACAAATTATTTTTAAGAAGAGGAAGGAGACCCAAAAGCTTACCGTTTAGGAAAAGACCAGAACAAAGAACAAAGAACAAAGAAATGTACAGCACAGGAACAGGCCCTTCGGCCCTCCAAGCCCGCGCCGACCATGCTGCCCGACTAAACTACAATCTTCTGCACTTCCTGGGTCCGTATCGCTCTATTCCCATCCTATTCATGTATTTGTCAAGATGCCTCTTAAATGTCACTATCGTCCCTGCTTCCACCACCTCCTCCGGTAGCGAGTTCCAGGCACCCACTACCCTCTGCGTAAAAAACTTGCCTCGTACATCTACTCTAAACCTTGCCCCTCTCACCTTAAACCTATGCCCCCTAGTAATTGACCCCTCTACCCTGGGGAAAAGCCTCTGACTATCCACTCTGTCTATGCCCCTCATAATTTTGTAGACCTCTATCAGGTCGCCCCTCAACCTCCTTCGTTCCAGTGAGAACAAACCGAGTTTATTCAACCGCTCCTCATAGCTAACGCCCTCCATACCAGGCAACATTCTGGTAAATCTCTTCTGCACCCTCTCTAAAGCCTCCACATCCTTCTGGTAGTGTGGCGACCAGAATTGAACACTATACTCCAAGTGTGGCCTAACTAAGGTTCTATACAGCTGCAACATGACTTGCCAATTCTTATACTCAATGCCCCGGCCAATGAAGGCAAGCATGCCGTATGCCTTCTTGACTACCTTCTCCACCTGTGTTGCCCCTTTCAATGACCTGTGGACTGTACTCCTAGATCTCTTTGACTTTCAATACTCTTGAGGGTTCTACCATTCACCGTATATTCCCTACCTGCATTAGACCTTCCAAAATGCATTACCTCACATTTGTCCGGATTAAACTCCATCTGCCATCTCTCCGCCCAAGTCTCCAAACAATCTAAATCCTGCTGTATCCTCCGACAGTCCTCATCACTATCCGCAATTCCACCAACCTTTGTGTCGTCTGCAAACTTACTAATCAGACCAGTTACATTTTCCTCCAAATCATTTATATAGACTACAAAGAGCAAAGGTCCCAGCACTGATCCCTGTGGAACACCACTGGTCACAGCCCTCCAATTAGAAAAGCATCCTTCCATTGCTACTCTCTGCCTTCTATGGCCTAGCCAGTTCTGTATCCACCTTGCCAGCTCACCCCTGATCCCGTGTGACTTCACCTTTTGTACTAGTCTACCATGAGGGACCTTGTCAAAGGCCTTACTGAAGTCCATATAGACAACATCCACTGCCCTACCTGCATCAATCATCTTAGTGACCTCCTCGAAAAACTCTATCAAGTTAGTGAGACACGACCTCCCCTTCACAAAACCGTGCTGCCTCTCACTAATACGCCCATTTGCTTCCAAATGGGAGTAGATCCTGTCTCGAAGAATTCTCTCCAGTAATTTCCCTACCACTGAAGTAAGGCTCACCGGCCTGTAGTTCCCTGGATTATCCTTGCTACCCTTCTTAAACAGAGGAACAACATTGGCTATTCTCCAGTCCTCCGGGACATCCCCTGAAGACAGCGAGGATCCAAAGATTTCTGTCAAGGCCACAGCAATTTCCTCTCCAGCCTCCTGCAGTATTCTGGGGTAGATCCCATCAGGCCCTGGGGACTTATCTACCTTAATATTTTTTAAGACACCCAACACCTCTTCTTTTTGGATCTCAATGTGACCCAGGCTATCTACACACCCTTCTCCAGACTCAACATCTACCAATTTCTTCTCTTTGGTGAATACTGATGCAAAGTATTCATTTAGTACCTCGCCCATTTCCTCTGGCTCCACACATAGATTCCCTTGCCTATCCTTCAGTGGGCCAACCCTTTCCCTGGCTACCCTTTTGCTTTTTATGTATGTGTAAAAAGCCTTGGGATTTTCCTTAACCATATTTGCCAATGACTTTTCGTGACCCCTTCTAGCCCTCCTGACTCCTTGCTTAAGTTCCTTCCTACTTTCCTTATATTCCATGCAGGCTTCGTCTGTTCCCAGCCTTTTAGCCCTGACAAATGCCTCCTTTTTCTTTTTGACAAGGCCTACAATATCTCTCGTCATCCAAGGTTCCCGAAAATTGCGGTACTTATCCTTCTTCCTCACAGGAACATGCCGGTCCTGAATTCCTTTCAACTGCCACTTGAAAGCCTCCCACATGTCAGATGTTGATTTGCCCTCAAACATCCGCCCCCAAACTATGTTCTTCAGTTCCCGCCTAATATTGTTATAATTAGCCTTCCCCCAATTTAGCACATTCATCCTAGGACCACTCTTATCCTTGTCCACCGGTACTTTAAAACTTACTGAATTGTGGTCACTGTTACCGAAATGCTCCCCTACTGAAACACCTACCACCTGGCCGGGCTCATTCCCCAATACTAGGTCCAGTACCGCCCCTTCCCTAGTTGGACTGTCTACATATTGTTTTAAGAAGCCCTCCTGGATGCTTCTTACAAACTCCGCCTCGTCTAAGCCCCTGGCACTAAGTGAGTCCCAGTCAATATTGGGGAAGTTGAAGTCTCCCATCACCACAACCCTGTTGTTTTTACTCTTTTCCAAAATCTGTCTACCTACCTGCTTCTCTATCTCCCGCTGGCTGTTGGGAGGCCTGTAGTAAACCCCCAACATTGTGACTGCACCCTTCTTATTCCTGATCTCTACCCATATAGCCTCACTGCCCTGTGAGGTGTCCTCTCGCAGTACAGCTGTGATATTCTCCCGAACCAGTAGCGCAACTCCGCCTCCCCTTTTACATCCCCCTCTATCCCGCCTGAAACATCTAAATCCTGGAACGTTTAGCTGCAAATCCTGCCCTTCCCTCAACCAGGTCTCTGTAATGGCAACAACATCATAGTTCCAAGTACTAATCCAAGCTCTAAGTTCATCTGCCTTACCCGTAATACTTCTTGCATTAAAACATACGCACTTCAGGCCACCAGACCCGCTGTGTCCTCCCTGTCTGCTCTGCCTCAGAGCCACACTGTCCCTATTCCCTAGTTCTCCCTCAATGCTCTCACCTTCTGACCTATTACTCCCGTGCCCACCCCCCTGCCATACTAGTTTAAACCCTCCTGTGTGACACTAGCAAACCTCGCGGCCTGGATATTTATGCCTCTCCGGTTTAGATGCAACCCGTCCTTCTTATACAGGTCACACCTGCCCCGGAAGAGCTCCCAGTGGTCCAGATAATGGAAACCCTCCCTCCTACACCAGCTGTTTAGCCACGTGTTTAGCTGCTCTATGTTCCTATTTCTCGCCTCACTGGCACGTGGCACAGGGAGTAATCCCGAGATTACAACCCTCGAGGTCCTGTCTTTTAACTTTCTGCCTAGCTCCCTGAACTCCTGCTGCAGGACCTCATGCCCCTTCCTGCCTATGTCGTTAGTACCAATATGTACAACGACCTCTGCCTGTTTGCCCTCCCCCTTCAGGATGCCCTCTACCCGTTCGGAGACATCCTGGACCCTGGCACCAGGGAGGCAACATACCACCCTGGAGTCTCTTTCACGTCCACAGAAGCGTCTATCTGTGCCCCTGACTATAGAGTCCCCTATTACTATTACTCTTCTGCGCTTTGACCCTCCCTTCTGAACATCAGAGCCAGCCGTGGTGCCACTGCTCTGGCTGCTGCTGTTTTCCCCTGATAGGCTATCCCCCCCGACAGTATCCAAAGGGGTATATCTGTTCGAGAGGGGGACAACCACAGGGGAGAGGGGGACAACCACAGGGGAAGAGGGGGACAACCACAGGGGATAAAGAACATACGCCTTTGATTCGCCAGACCCCATGGACATGAGGGTTACTTCAGGAAAAAATCCACTCCTCCGTGCCCTGATCAGATGTGTCCTCTGCACCACCTCGAACTGAGCTTAGCACCTGGTGTAGGGTCTCACTCCACATTCCCCACCACCCATCAAAAAACGGACCCAGCTCCCTCTCCCCTTCCTTTATACCTCATCCAATGGAGCTTTCTCCACCGACTCAAACCGACTCTAAATACCTAATATCTTCTTCCCCCCTAGCTCAACTTCCGAAAGAACCTATCCATCAAAACGAGTGAAGGTGCCAAGGGGAAGGAAGGAATCTCCTTATACAAAAGATTACACACCTGATAATACCTGAACAGATTGCTTCTCAGAAACTGCGATTGGCCCAACCACTTTGCAAAACCATAGAACTTCCCTTCTATAAACATGTCCCTGAACCGCACAACCCCTCCTCCCCCCCATGCCCAAAATGACGGGTCTAAAACCGCTGGTACAAGGCAATGGTTTCCGCAGACTGGGGCTAATGACGACATGGCACCCAGCTTGAAATGCTGCCTGAACTGTCTCCATATTCTCAGAGTGACTACCACCACTGGACTTGCAGTTCACCTTACATGGGAAAATGGAAGCGGAGCTGTAACCAAGACCCTGAAACTAGTACCCCTACAGGCACTCCTTTCCATCCAACCCATATGGACTCCGTACCCTTAAACCATCCCTGTACCTTTGCAAGGCCCTCCGCCCAATAATAAAATAACAGATTGGGCAACACTAGGCCCCCTATTGCCTTTCCCCCTACAAAAACACCCTGTGAGTCTATGGGGTCTGGCGCGCTCAAATTCAAGATGGTATAATTTTATTAACTTTCACAAAGAAAGATTTAGGAAGGAAAATTGGGAGATACTGGGCTGCGTCCTGCCGGAATCGGGGAGAGACCTCCCCTGAGATTGCGAACTGCCGGTCCGCCTCGCGAGATCTAACCAGTGTTGCTAACTTTTGGTTGGTTCAATTGGCTCTGTTTTGTAACCTTTGCTCTCAAGTCGCCAGGTATCTTTATGATACCGGCACGAGGTTCAAGTTCAAGTAATGATCAATAACCCAATACACCAATTAGTAAGATTCAAATCAAAGCACATTTATTATACACAGTAATCGCTACTCATGCATAAATTCTACTTCTAAGCTTCTTCTACAACTAACAGGCCTATACTTAGCTTTGGACTGGCCCACCAGGTCAGGGGAACAAGTGGCCATTCGTTCGGGTTCTGAGTCTGCTGGATTCGAAGTTGGTATGGATTGGTAGCCAGGAGCGCCTATCTGGTAGCGAGCGTTGACTTAAGACTTACTGGATATCGGCGGCAGCTGCACCGGTTGGTTCAAGGGTTGGTTCGCGTTGCTGAGTGACCCGGTCAAGAAGAACAATTCGAACTTGGGGGCTTAACTTTATAGTCCCCAGGGGCTTCCCACCTTTCGGGGCGGACCCTGTACCTGGTTCCAAGTGATTGGACTTTGTTCCAATCGCTTGGTTCGATTTCTCCAATACTGGAGCGGTTCCCTGATCGATGGGCGGCCTTGAGGTGTCTGTTAACCTCTTTTGTGTTGGCTCCTGCTGGCGCCGGGGAGTCTGGCTTGGCTTTGTTTATCCCAAATGTTTCAATTGTTCCCGGGGATCGCTCATTAGTATGTAGATGGCTGCTACATTTTTATGCAGATGGCTGCTTGTATCGATGCTGTCTGGGCTTTTGCAGAGTTTAATACACAGTAACTTGCACCTGCTAGTTTCTGCCTGTGTTGGCTGAATTTCCCTTCAGCCTTTGCTGTTCTCCATTTTAAATCGGGACTTGGCCAACACAGGTGGCTACACCCCCTCCTTGTGATCCTAACGCGAAGCGCGAAGGATCACATAACTGTTGTTTTTCATTCCCCGACCCAACGAGCACTCTTCTATGGCCTCTACACTGACCATAACTATGCAAAAACAATTTAACTGACAATTCTGAGGGGCACTATGTCAAACAGGGACATGCATTACAAAGCAAGAAAATCGGAACCTCTAACGATCCTTAATAAACTACACTCACTAAAACATTTCATCACACTAACTTCCTAAACCATACAAACAAAATCTTAGCAGTATTATACACATTTTCTGGCTTGGCAGTCAAGCTAAGGATTGTACAATTGCTCATGAACATTTCTTTATTTACAACAAATCGCAAACGAATGCTCTATATTATAGATCGCGGGGGTCGGGTGTCTGGTCATATCAGAAAATAGGGGATCTTATCCTATATACCGGGGTGCGAGCGCGGTAGGCTCTCCTCCATTTTCTCAGACGAATAGTCTGCACGATGCAGCAGAGTATCGCCAATACTAATAGGGATTCTATCAAGTAGGACAGGGAGTACCAGGTTATAAACCTGTCGCACCAAGATGGTGTTGTGTCGCTTGTGACTGAGCTCTGGGTACTGTGGGGAAGTGAATCATTAATGGCTGGGGGGGGGGTTGAGGTCAGGGGGTTCGTGTTCACGCGCAACCAAATGTCATTAGGGTTATGAGCCACGCGGAGGATGTCCTCATGGTTCTTCTTCTTTCTCTTCTCTTCTCTGGTCCTGGAGCTTCTGGAGTTATGTGGGATCAAGCATAGTGTCTGTTACTATCTTGGTTTAATATCTCGTATGATAGCCTGTCTGTCCTTTAGTGCCAATTACTCCCTTTATAATTGGTCACTGTGTGTGACTCCCTCATTTCAGGACAAGACACACTTACAAATAATGAACCAGTGCGAGCCGTCTCGCAGACTGCAGTTTACCATCCAAATGTTTGAGGATGTAAATAGCATGAGGTTGGCAACCTAAGGGTTACCTGAAAACAAAAGAAAACTTTTTGAATAAAACTTGCCGAAATGAGGTGCGTATGGGCCGCGACGGGTATGATTTGGATGGAGTCCCCGGGTAGGACGGCGACCAATGCCGTGTGTGCCCTACCCGAGCGTAGCTGACCAGAGGGGCGTTCCCAGGCAAGGCGGGTCCCAATGCCGTTTCTCCACTGCCTGAGCAACCGACAAGAACGGGCAAGAAATGTAGTCATCATGGGGGGTTGCCGTAGTGGTTCTTCCTTCGAACCAGAAGGGCAATTATGAACGGGGGTCTGTGTATCTGTCGACAAACGAGTTCCGCTGAACTGGTGTCTGGGACATTAACAACTCTCTGCGGACAAACTAGTTCCGCTGAACTAGCGTTTGGCTAAACTAGTTTCTCTGACTGACAGTGGGCGTCAGAAGGGTGGAGTCGTGGGGCCGTGGAAAAATGTTTCCGATCTAACATACAACATTTAACAGTACAAGTACAAACAACATCAAACATGCTGCAGGTTCCATCAGAAAGGACACCGTTTCTCCCAAGCGATTCCTTTTAAAACATCATCTGGACACCTCAGTTATCGGTTGCGAACAGGGTCGCAAAGGGGTTCTCGTTTTGGGAGTCAGACTTCAAGTCGTCATCTTCTCCCGGATGCCAAACTCTCGAGTGTATCAGGGTTGATAGGGCTGCATGGTGTGATTTTGATCGCTCTCGTCATTCCGGACGAGTCTGTACGAATTATCTCGGTGCCAAAAGGTGGTGTCTAGTTCTGTGGGGACAGAATCGGGGTCGTCATTGTAGGTTGGTGGTCGGTAGTGGGGTTTGTTTAGGAAAGTGATCATGAAGGGATCACTCGAATCGTGGTCAGATTTGGTGGGTGTCGGTCCTGTTGCATGGGGATAGTAGGGAGGTGTGCTGTGACTATTGTCTGAGTCACAGTCGCTGTCGCTGCTGCTGCTGTCTGTGTGCGTTCCGGGGCGGAGTGTATATTTCGGGGGTGGAGTCGGTGTTGAGTCCATGGCTGGGCTGGATGTGTTGGGGTAGGGTAGGGTTACGTGGCTGTGGGCGGGGCGTGGTCTGCTGCGTCGAGCATGACGTGATGTGCGTGGTTAGACTGTGTTCCATATGCCTTCATCTGGTTGATATGGAACCACGCAGTCTTTCCATTGGGGTACTTTATTTTGTAGACGGAAGGGCTGACTTTGTCCGCAATGGAGTACGGACCCGAATACTTCGGTGACAGGAATGTGCTGGGGTTGTATATGGAGGGCATGACTTTCTGTCCTACACTGAACTCAGTCGCATGCACTGTCTTATCGAAACAGGCCTTGCTATGTTTCTTCCTTGTGCCCAATTTCACTGCAGCTGCTAGCTGAGCCGTTTTAACATTCACCACTAATTGTTCTACTGCTTTCTCGTGTGTGAGGGCCGTCACTTCGGGGCTGGTCAAGTCTAATCCTAATAGAAATTCTGTGCCGTTTATGGGGCGTCCGGTCATGAGGGTGTGTGGGGTGTAACCTGTGGATGTGGAAACCGTGTTTCGCAGAAACATCAGCGCAAAAGGGAGGACTGAATCCCAAGTGGTGTTGTTTTGCTGGACCATTTTTCTGAGGGTGGATTTTAGGGTCCGATTCATGCGCTCCACGATACCACTCGACTGGGGGTGGTATGTAATGTGGAATTTTTGGGTAATGCCAAATATCGTGAGGACGTTCTTCATGACACGTCCCGTAAAATGGGAACCTTGGTCGGATTCAATGCTGCGGGGGAGTCCCCATCTCGTAAAGATGTGGTGGGTTAAAATCTTGGCTGTGGTTTTTGCCGTGTTCGTTCTGGATGGGAATGCTTCCACCCATTTGGTAAACGTGTCTATCACCACGAGTACATATTTATAACCATTCCTGCAAGGGGGCAATGGTCCAATATAATCAATCTGGAGGTTAGTCCAGGGGCCATTAACGGGTCAGGTGTGACTAAGCTGAGCCTTTTTTGCGTACCTGTCCGGGTTGTTCTGGGCACAGATAAGGCAATTCTCAATGTAGTGATTTACATCGTCCTTTAAACTCGGCCACCAACAGAGCTGCCTGAGGTGGGCTGTAGTGGGATCGATTCCCTGATGTCCATGACTGTCATGGAATAAACAAATCAGTTGATTCCTGTCCTGATCAGGAACCACATAAAGGGTGTCCTTTAACACCACACCGTCATGCGTGGTCAGAGCATTTTTAAACCTCTCATAGGGTGCTGGTTAGTTTCCTTTTAATCTCTCCCTGAGATTGCTGTCCTGCTTCTGGGCCTGCACTAAATCCTCGATATTAGTCTGCGAGACCTGAACTTCATTCACTGGTGCGCCTTCGGGGGGTGTCCAAAAATATCCGTGCCTGGAACCTGCTTTAGCCAGTGCGTCGGCTTTTACATTTCCAGGGGGAGGAGGAACGATGGTGACTTCGAACTTTGACTATCCCAAAAGTTCTGTTCTGTGCTTGCTCTAAAATGTGACGGAGCAATGGGGCTGAGGGGAGGGGTTTTCCGTCTGTGGAAACAAATCCTCTTGCTTTCCACAGGGGTAGGAATTCCGTAAGGCTGTTGCAGACATAGAGGCTGTCTGAGTATATGTCTGCTGAGTTGGGGAAGGAATCTGGGTGTTCCACTATTTATGTGATGGCCGCAAGTTCTGCCGCCTGTGCGCCTAAGTGTCCTGGAAGTTTTAGTGCCATTTCTTCTAGGGCACGTCCCTGCGCGTCCTCGACGTAAATGCCGCACCCTGTTATGCGCTTCCCTTCTAATATTGTGGAAGATCCATCCACATATATCCTTATGGGTTCGCACATGTCTGTGTCCTTGGGGCTCTGGGTTGAACTACCTATCTTTCTGGGGGGTGTTTTAGCAATAAAGGGGCCTGCGTTGTGGTGTGGAGAGATAATTTCACATTCATGGGGGGTTCCGGGGTACTGTGGGTTGTCGGTTAAAAAAGTGTGGGTCTTTGTCCTTTTAACAGTGATGTCCCGTCCCTGCAAAGGAAGGGTCCACCTGGCTGCTCTTATCTGACTAACTGTACCGTCCTTGAGTTGTCCGTCCAGTAAAAGTTGGGTGGGGGTGTGTTCTGTGAGGATTGTGATGGGGTTTAGTCCGGTAATGTACGGAAAATACTGTATTGCCCAAAAAATTGCGAGCAGGTGCCTTTCACAGGCTGAAAATCCCTGCTCCACAGCATCTAAAACTCTGGAGGCGTAAGCCACGGGCCTTAACTGCTTGTGCCGTTCCTGAAGGAGCACGGCCGAAAGGGTGCGGTCTGTGCTTGCTAACTCTATTGCATAGGGGGAAAGTGGGTCTGGAACTTATAGTGCGGGGGCTGCTATGAGTGCTCTTTTCAACGCATCCACAGCATCCGTATGCTGCGGAAGCCATTCCCAGGGGGCTCCTTTCTTTAGGAGGTCTGAGAGGGGTGCTGCCTTGCTGGCGAAACCGTCAATGTGGTTTCGGCAGTAGCCAACCAGTCCTAAAAATGACCGGAGGGCTGAAACGTTCTGGGGAAGGGGCAATTTAGCAATCGAGTCAATCCTTTTATGCTTGATCTCGCGTTTACCATGTGTGATAAATGTTCCCAAATATACCACTTTATCTTCCAAAATCTGGGCCTTTTTGGGGTTAACTTTACATCCAATTGCTTGTAGGAGTTCCAGGAGTTCGGACAGAAGCTCGATGTGCTCTTCCTTGGTGTCTGTCTGCAGTAGTAGGTCTTCTACGTACTGGACCAGACATTCGGGGCGAGAAAATTTGGCTAAACCATTTGCCAGCTGTCGGTGGAAAATGGAGGGGGAGTTGTGGAATCCTTGTGGAAGGCATGTCCATGTGTACTGCTGATTTTTAAAAGTGAAGACAAATTTGTACTGGCACGCCTTTGCCAATGGAATGGACCAGAATCCATTACTGACGTCCAAAACCATCTTGACAAATACATGAATAGGATGAGAATAGAGGGATGCGGACCCAGGAAGTGTAGAAGATTGTAGTTTAGTCGGGTAACATGGTCGGCACGGGCTTGGAGGGCCGAAGGGCCTGTTCCTGTGCTGTACATTTCTTTGTTCTTTTTCTTTGTTTGTTATGATCAGATCACATTGAAAATTATTTATACTGCTTTTTTGCATAATTGACCAAAACCTATTTCTCATTCCTTGAGGAGCAATAAATTCTATTTTGGTCTGTTCAATTTTATTATTCACTTCCACTGAAGTATTTTAACAATGTGTTGCTAACTTTTGGTTGGTTCAATTGGCTCTGTTTTGTAACCTTTGCTCTCGAGTCACCAGGTATCTTTATGATACCGCCACGAGGTTCAAGTTCAAATATTGATCAACAACTCAATACACCAATTAGTAAGATTCAAATCAAAGCACATTTATTATACATAGTAATCGCTACTCATGCATAAATTCTACTTCTAAGCTACTTCTACAACTAACAGCCTATACTTAAACTTCGGACTGGCCCACCAGGTCAGGGGAACAAATGGCCTTTCGTTCGGGTTCTGAGTCTGCTGGATTCGAAGTTGGTACGGATTGGTAGCTAGGAGCGCCTATCTGGTAGCGAGCGTTGACTTAAGACTTACTGGATATCGGCGGCAGCTGCACCGGTCACTGTCAAGGGTTGGTTCGCGTTGCTGAGTGACCCGGTCAAGAAGAACACTTCGAACTTGGGGGCTTAACTTTATAGTCCCCAGGGGCTTCCCGCCTTTCGGGGCGGACCCTGTACCTGGTTCCGAGTGATTGGACTTTGTTCCAATCGCTTGGTCCGATTTCTCCAATACTGGAGCGGTTGTCTGATCGATGGGCGGCCTTGAGGTGTCCGTTAACCTCTTTTGTGTTGGCTCCTGCTGGCGCCGGGGAGTCTGGCTTGGCTTTGTTTATCCAAAATGTTTCGATTGTTCCCGGGGATTGCTCATTAGTATGTAGATGGCTGCTACATTATTATGCAGATGGCTGCTTGTATCGATGCTGTCTGGGCTTTTGCAGAGTTTAATACACAGTAACTTGCACCTGCTGGTTTCTGCCTGTGTTGGCTGAATTTCCCTTCAGCCTTTGCGGTTCTCCATTTTAAATCGGGACTTGGCCAACCCAGGTGGCTACACCAGATATCACTATCAGGATCCCACCCACAATGAGTGGGATTCAGTCTTGCACGGCTAAGTGGGGAACTCGCGGGAAAATATTCACTTTTTGCCCAAGTTCAATTTATATCCCGAGGAGGAGCCAAAGTTCCGAAGGACAACAATAGGCTGCAATGGAAGGTTCCATAACAGGAGAGGCTGGAGAGGTCAGGGTGCCAGTCACGCGGGCTGCTTCATCCCGGACGGTGTCGAGCTTCTTGATTGTCGTTGGAGCTGCACTCATCCAGGCAAGTGGAGAGTATTCCATCACTCCCCTGACTTGTGCCTTGTAGAAGTTGGACTAGCTTTGGGGGTGTCAGGAGGTGAGTTACCACAGAATTTCCAGCCTCTGATCTGCTGTTGCAGCCACAGTATTTATATGGCTGGTCCAGTTCAGTTTCTGGTCAATGGTACCCCCCCAGGATGTTGATGGTGGGGGATTCAGCGACGGTAATGCCATTAACTGTCAAGGGGAGGTGGTAGGATTTTTTTTATTGGGATTGCTGTTGTGGGACTTGTGTGAGTCATAGAATCATAGAATTCCTACAGTGCAAAAGGATGCCATTTGGCCCATCGAGACTGCACTGACCCTCTGAGAGAGCACTCCAACCAGGCCCGCACCTCCACCCGATCTCCGTAATTAATATTTGGACACGAAGGGGCAATTTAGCGCGGCCAATCCACCTTACTGGCACAACCTTGGGCTGTGGTAAGAAACCGGAGCACTTGGAGGAAACCCACGCAGACATGGGTTGATCGTGCAGACTCCGCATCTGGATGTTCCACCCTCCACCCTGACTTGGAAATATATCGCCGTTCCTTCACTGTCGCTGGGTCAAAATCCTGGGACCCCCCCTGCCCTCCCACCACAACAGCACTACTGGTGTGCCTACACCACAGGGACTGCAGCGGTTCAAGAAGGAAGCTCACCACCACCTTCTCAAGGGTAATTAGGGATGGGCAACAAATGCTGGCCTAACCAGTGACGCCCACACCCCGTAAAAATGAATTAAAAAAAACAGGCATGTGCATCCTGTGTGAAGAACAGTAGGTCGATAGTTCCTTCTTCTCCATGTTAAAGTACAAGTTATAAACTATTGATAAATAAGTGTAAATCAATCTTTCAAAGGGAACACTGAACTCGGAGTTGTCTGCCCTATAGCGTTAACCTGTCTGCTTTATGACACAAACTGATGCTCAAGATAAGAAGAGATCTATTGCTTTTATTATGACATAACGTTGGCAGTTTATTGTCTTATGTTTGGACAGCTTCCTTCTTTTTGACAGACAGTTTGACTGCGATTCGGTGCAAAGTTCAAATTCTTGTTCCCTTTCTATGATGGCTGGGAATCATATCTGGAGTTGGGAATAAAACAGGAGGAAATGAAATTGGGGGAAGTTGGAGTAGCAGGGGGAGGGGGTGTGGGGGGGAGGGGTAGTGCTGGCGGGGTATCTGTGGGAAGATTGGCAACTCAATTCATTTTCAACAAATGTACTTCAAGTCTCCACTACTCGAAAGCTCTTTGAAGTCTGACATAAAAACAGAAAGTGCCAGAAATACTCAGCAGGCCAGGCAGCATCTGTGGAGAGAGAAATCTGACCTCGATCTCCTGGCCTCTGGATTGTCGGAGATCGGGGGTATCCTGGAAGTTGATTTACAGAACCCTTTGGAAGTCCCAACGCGATATCTCCCCGGGAATTGCCGGAGAAGTTTCAACTTTTCATTGGACAATTCCCCAGGGTCTGGAGCCCTCCGAAAAAGCCTCCAACTCTGGGTTAGAGTTAGAGACTTTGAGGGTCCCAACTCACATACCTGGAAGACCTTATAGTCAGAAAGAAAATGTCTAGCTGCTGCGTAACTATGCAACTGAACCTCATAAATCCCCGCTGAGATCCCACCCGACTCCCCCATCCTTTAAATGCCTCATTGACCCTCCGACTCTCCCCGACTGTCCGAATCCCTCCCGACCCTCCAACTCCTCCCAGTCTTCCGACTCCCCAGCTAACCTCCCAAACCCCTTGAACTCTATGACTCCCCTGAGTACCCCCAAAATCTCCAAAGATTCACCTGACCCCTGTCCCTTTGACTTCCCCCTCAGACCCGACCTCAGCACCCTTGCTCCTTGCCAACCTATCACCCTGCCATTTATCGCCTACTATCCTGCCACCCTACCCAGCTGGCACCCTCTGTACCCTGTTCACTTCCTCACTTGCACTTCTTCCCCAACACAGTGAAAAGCTATTGAATGTCTCTGAGCTTTTCACTGTGTTGGTGAATGAAGTCTCACCAAAATGCGGCAGCTGGTGCCGTAGAAAGCTTTGGCTTTCCCCGATGACCCTGCCCTGCGAAGAAGGACTCCCAGAACAGGCATTTCTGAAGAGGTCCAGTCGAAACTCCCGTCCAGAAATGTGGAGCTCCAGCATTGTGTAAAAAAATAGGTGTGGAGTGGCAATGGGAATGTGACAGAAATCTTTGGATCCTCACTGTCTTCAGGTGATGTCCCGGAGCACTGGAGAATAGCCAATGTTGTTCCTTTGTTTAAGAAGGGTAGCAAGGATAATCCAGGGAACTACAGGCCGGTGAGCCTTACGTCGGTGGTAGGGAAATTACTGGAGAGAATTCTTCGAGACAGGATCTACTCCCATTTGGAAGCAAATGGACCTATTAGCGAGAGGCAGCACGGTTTTGTGAAGGGGTGGTCGTGTCTCACTAACTTCATAGAGTTTTTCGAGGAGGTCACAAAGATGATTGATGCAGGTAGGGCAGTGGATGTTGTCTAAATGGACTTCAGTAAGGCCTTTGACAAGGTCCCTCATGGTAGACTGGTACAAAAGGTGAAGTCACACGTGATCAGGGTGAGCTGGCAAGGTGGATACAGAACTGGCTAGGCCATAGAAGGCAGAGAGTAGCAATGGAAGGGTGCTTTTCTAATTGGAGGACTGTGACTGGTGGTGTTCCGCAGGGATCAGTGCTGGGACCTTTGCTGGTCGTAGTATATATAAATGATTTGGAGGAAAATGTAACTAGTCTGATTAGTAAGTTTGCAGACGACACAAAGGTTGGTGGAATTGCGGATAGCGATGAGAACTGTCAGAGGATACAGCAGGATTTAGATCGTTTGGAGACTTGGGCGGAGAGGTGGCAGATGGAGTTTAATCCGGACAAATGGAGGTAATGCATTTTGGAAGGTCTAATGCAGGTAGGGAATATACAGTGAATGGTAGAACTGGGTAGACTGGGACTGTACTCGTTGGAATTTAGAAGGATGAGGGAGGATCTTATAGAAACATATAAGATCATGAAGGGAATAGATAGGATAGATGCGGGCAGGTTGTTTCCACTGGCGGGTGAAAGCAGAACTAGGGGACATAGCCTCAAAATAAGGGGAAGTAGATTTAGGACTGTGTTTAGGAGGAACGTCTTCACCCAAAGGGTTGCGAATCTATGGAATTCCTTGCTCAGTGAACCAGTAGCGGCTCCTTCATTAAATGTTTTTAAGATAAAGATAGATAGTTTTTTGAAGAATAAAGGGATTAAGGGTTATGGTGTTCGGGCCGGAAAGTGGAGCTGAGTCCACAAAAGATCAGCCATGATCTCATTGAATGGTGGAGTAGGCTCGAGGGGCCAGATGGCCTACTCCTGCTCCTAGTTCTTATGTTCTTATGTTCAAGAGTATTGACAGTCAGAGAGATCTAGGTGTACAGGTCTACAGGTCACTGAAAGGAGCAACACAGGTGGAGAAGGTAGTCAAGAAGGCATACGGCATGCTTGCCTTCATTGGCCAGGCATGTTCCAAGCATTGTTTGGCATCTTTGAATTTGTCTATATATGTGTTTCTGGAACAGACCTCTTCATTCACCTGAGGAAGGAGCAGCGCTCCGAAAGCTAGTGACATCGAAACAAACCTGTTGGACTTTAACCTGGTGTTGTAAGACTTCGTACTGTGCTCACCCCAGTCCAACGCCGGCATCTCCACTTCATTGGCCAGGGCATTGAGTATAAAAATTGGCAAGTAATGTTGCAGCTGTATGGAACCTTAGTTAGGCCACACTTGGAGTATAGTGTTCAATTCTGGTCGCCACACTACCAGAAGGACGCGGAGGCTTTAGAGAGGGTGCAGAAGAGATTTTGCCTGGTATGGAAGGCATTAGTTATGAGGAGAGGTTGAATAAAGTCGGTTTGTTCTCACTGGAACGACGGAGGTTGAGGAGCGACCTGATAGAGGTCTACAAAATTATGAGGGGCCTAGACAGAGTGGATAGTAAGAGGCTTTTTCCCAAAGTACAGGGGTCAATTACTAGGGGGCATAGGTTTGAGGTGCGAGGGGAAAGGTTTAGAGGAGATGTGCGAGGCAAGTTTTTTGCACAGAGGGTAGTGGGTGTCTGGAACTCGCTGCCGGAGGTGGTGGAAGCAGGGACGATAGTGACGTTTAAGGGACATCTTGACAAATACATGAATAGAATGGGAATAGAGGGATATGGACCCCAGAAGACTTTAATTTAGACGGGCAGAATGGTCGGCACAAGCTTGGAGGGCCGAAGGGCCTGTTCCTGTGCTGTGCTTTTCTTTGTTCTTTGTTCTTTGTTCTTTGTGATTGTCACTACTTGGAAGATACGGCTCAGAGTTAATGGGTGTGATTGAAACAAAACATTTCTATAACTGGTTTTGGGCATGTTTAGCGGCGTGTTCCTCGGTGGTTGCAGTGTCGCGAAACATCCTGCAAATCAACGTTATCCCTACAGTCCCTGCCCATTTGTGACTCCCCCCTACCGCCCCCCTAACCTTGGGGAAGTCCCAAGAAACACCCCCTCATCCCCCCTCCACCTGGTAAACCACCTCCCCCAATCTCTTGCAGTGCTAACCTGGCACCTGGGCGTCCTGGCAGTGCCCCTGCCCGGGTGCCAGAGGGAGTGCCAGGGTGCCACCCTGCCCTGTCCCCCACCACCCGGGGGTCCCTAATGGCCTGGGTGACCCACACCCCCCAGGTGCCGTTGGGCCTGGTCCACGTTTGTGTGGACCGGTACTAAACTCTACCCTGGCAAAATCTCCCAGGCACGGCTGTTAAGTCCCAGGCTCCGGGGGAATCTGGCGAATTCAAATGAGCTGAACCGGATCACGCTCAGTGAGGGTGAAATCCAGATCGCGAGGTCTTGCGAGATTCCGTTGGATCTTGCGAAACGTTTTGAGTGTCGCAAACCTCGCACGAGGCACTCGTGAGCTTCAACGGGCCTTGACCTGAGATCGCTGAGCCATGCTCAATGTTCCAAGTCGAATCAGGCTCAGGAATCTGCCAGAAGAGAGGCTGTGTATTAAATTAGTGCTTGTCTCCTATGTTCCCCTAAAGGAATCCAGTTGGATCTAATACAACAATCTGCTGGCTTCATCCTCACTGTTATCGATATCAGCTTCTGATTGTCAGATTTTGTGAACTGAGTTCTAATTCTCAAGATGGCAAGGTGGGGTTATGAACTCCGCCTCCTCTCAATCATTCTTTGGATCGCAGTCCAGTAACCACTACACAACCGTACCCAACACCATTAGGAACGGGCCACACTCATTTTGGTTTGCAGATATAACTAGCTGTAATGTGGCGGTCATTGAAGTCTGACGATTGTGACTTCATGTTCTATCCTATCCCTGGACCTTGCTTGGACAGTCGAGGGTCACACTTCAGCGCAAAAGTGAAAAACTGCCCCGTGATGGCTTTTGGATGTGACACAAAATACCCATTGGCGGTGGGGGACTTTCTGCTCCCGTTTTTGGGTGATGGGATTGACTGCGAGGGCAGGAAATCCTAAAACCCGGCGAGGTTTCCCATTCCAATTGTCCCCGTCTCTTGCCAATAATGTAACAGGAATCCCAATATAATTAGAAGACCTTTACCCGTGTTAGTTCCTCCCTACCACTACCGGTGGATTGTCCATACATGGTGGTGTGCCCTTACGACAGGTCCCCCACAACGTGCTCCTGGCGAGCAGAACCCGCTAGAGACCTGCATGTGAATACAGCCCCGATTTGGGGGGGGGGCATGCCCGGACAGTACCCTGACACTGGCCAGCACTGCCCCTTGGCACTGTAGGGCACTGCCTGGGCAGTGCCGGTGGGGTGTTCGATGTATGGTTGGGGGGGGGGGGGGGGGGGGGGGGAGGATGGGGCGTTGCGTGTGTGGGTTTCTGTGAAGGAGTGATCTGAGGGAGTAGTCAGTTAGGGGGGGTTCTGTGAAGGGGGTTTCTGTGGGAGGTGAGTGTTCTGTGGGGGGGGGGGGGTTTACGTGGTGCCATGATCTTTTAAAAACAAAGTTGCCAGCGGCTTCATCAGCGTGCTGTCGTGGGAGGCCCCTCCCCCTTAACTTTCTTTGCTACGTCCCTAAAAATACAACAGAGGAAGCCGCCATGAGGCCGACAGCCTTCACACCGTTATTCCCACCTGCTGCACCACTCTGTCTAAAATTGAGGACATTTTGCCCTTGGTTTCTGGTAGGCCCCTGCCAAGATCCCAGTTGCTTAAACAGAGGGTTTATCTGGTTGTTCGTGTGGACAGAATCAATCCTTCGGCTCGATTGGAGCCGTGCAGTTGATGGACCTTGCTATGTACAGGTTGACTATGTAAGCTGTTTGTGGTGGTTGGAGGTCAATCGTCTCAGCTCCAAGACGTCACTGCAGGAGTTCCTCAGGGTGGTGTCCTGGGCCTAATCATCTTCAGCAGCTTCATCAATGACCTCCCTTCCATCATAAGGTCAGAAGTGGGGATGTTTGCGGATGACAGCACCATGTTCAGCACCGTCCGCATCTCCTTAGATAATGAAGCAGTCCATGTCCAAATGCAGCAAGATCTGGACAATATCCAGGCTTGGGCTGACAAGTGGCAAGTTACATTCGCGCCACACAAGTGCCAGGCACTGACTATCTCCTAAAAGAGAGGATCTAACCATCGCCTCTTGACATTCAATGGCACTACCATCGCTGAATTTCCCACAATCAACATCATGGGGCTTACTATTGATCAGAAACTGAACTAGACTAGCCACATTAATACCGTGGCTACTAGGGCAGGTCAAAGGCTAGGAATCCTACGGTGAGTAACTCACTTCCTGACCCCCCAAAGCCTGTCTACCATCTACAAGGCACAATCAGGAGTGTGACTTGCTTGGGTGTGTGCAGCTCGACACCATCCAGGACAAAGCAGCCCACTTGATTGCTCCCCTTCCACAAACATTCAAATCCTCCACCACCGACGAACGGTGGCAGCTGTCTGTACCATCTACAAGATGCATTGCAGTAACTCGCCAAAGTTCCTTTGGCAATATCTTTGAAACCCATGTCCACTATCATCGAGAAGGACAAGAGCAGCAGACACCTGGGAACCCCACCGCCTGGAGGTTCCCCTCCATGTCACTCACCATCCTGCCTTGGAAATATACCGTCGTTCCCTCACTGTCGTTGGGTCAAAATCCTGGAACTCCCTCCCGAATTAACTCCTTCCGTAAATTAATTTTTTAAAAAGGTCAATGGAAGGTGTTTGATAAAATGCAAATCCTTTCTTTGTCCCATTGCTCCTTATGCTAAAAAAACCTCATATGTTTGCAGCTGTTTTTGTGCTTGTTATACTTACGAATGACAGCACGCAAGTAAAATATTATTTCTCGCAAAAAATGAATTGCAGCGAAAAAGGAAAAAGTCCTATACCACAGACGGTGGGAAAGTTACTGGAAGCTGTAATAACTACTGCACCAGATAAACCACTCACCGCCACTTTCTAAAGTACCATTGCAGAAAAGAGCTTGTTGACTGTTAACATTGGCAAGTTACAGGAAGGCTGCCCAAAATTACACACAGTAAAGGCAGTTTGCCACGTTTCACCGTTTTGTAACACTGGTGGGAAAGCAATAAATTCCTCATATCTGAATCCAGTTATGGTTTCAAGCCTCACTGTCAGAACCTAAGCATAAAATCTACTGAAATAGATGATCTGATCATTACTTCATTACAATTTGTGGTGTTTGCTCCTACTCAATGTCTTTCTTTCATTACACACAATCATAGAATCCCCACAATGCAGAAGGAGGCCAAGAGTCTGCACCGACCCTCTGAAAGAGCAACTTACCTAAGCCCACTCCCCTGCCCCATCCCTGTAACCCCACCTAAGGTGCATACCTTTGGACATGCCTCAGATGGTGATGTCTAGCACGAGGGGACATAGCTTTAAATTGAGGGGAGATAGATATAAGACAGAGTCAGAGGTAGGTTCTTTACTCAGAGAGTAGTAAGGGCGTGGAATGCCGTGCCTACAACAGTAGTGGACTCGCCAACACTAAGGGCATTCAAATGGGCATTGGATAGGCATATGGACGATAAGGGGATAGTGTAGATGGGCTTCAGAGTGGTTTCACAGGTCGGAGCAATATCGAGGGCCGAAGGGCCAGTACTGTGCTGTAATGTTCAATTAAGGGGCAATTGATTGGCCAATCCACCTAACCTGCAAGTCTTTTGACTGTGGGAGGAAACCGGAGGACCCGGAGGAAACCCATGAAGACACGGGGCGGATGTGCAAACTCCACACACGGACACGGACACCCAACACACACACGGCCCGAGGCCGGAATTGAACCCGGGTACCTGGCACGGTGAGGCAGCAGTGCCAACCACTGTGCCACAATGCCACTCTTTTAAAACATGTTTAAGTATTGCTTAAAAAATGAACATTTTGCCGAAGCTTTTATTCTTGTAATCATCATAGCAATGGTGAGAATACCGATGTGAGGGGAAATAATAATTTTATACTGTATGAGAAGAGGGTGCTGATTGGTTGTCAAGTGGACTCTGATTGGTGGAGGGGTTATCATGGAGAATGCAGCAATAGATGGTAAATGATAGTTAACTGTGAAACATTGTTTGAGATTTTAAAAGTATTTAATTGCTTGTGAAGCAGCTTGAAATGTGATGAGGTCTGATAGGTGCTATAGGAATGACATTTTTTCTGTCTTTTCATTTTTTTTCAGGACGGGAGTCCACAGTTATGATTTATCCAATTCTGTGCTGTTTACTAAATACCAGCAGGACCTAAGAATAGTTAAATCTGACATGTGTAGAAGACTCCATCAACTCTGATCAAATAGTCAGCTCAACACTCGCACAGACACCAGTGTGCACTGGCTAAGATGTATCATTAGCATACTTGCATATATATTACACTTGATCCCCTCATCTAAGTCATCAATATAGATTGTAGATAACTGGGGCGGGATTCTCCCCTACCCGGCGGGACAGGGGAATCCGGCGTAATGGAGTGGCGAGAACCTCTCCGGCGTCGGGCCGCCCCAAAGGTGCGGAAGTCTCCGCACCTTTAGGGGCCAAGCCCTCACCTTGAGGGGCTAGGCCCGCGCCGGAGTAGTTTCCGCTCCGCCGGCTGGCAGGAAAGGCCTTTGGCGCCACGCCAGCCGGCGCATGCGCGGGAGCATCAGCAGCTGCTCACGGCATCCCCGCGCATGCACAGGGGAGGGGTCTCCCACCTCCGCCATAGTGAAGACCATGGTGAAGGCGGAAGAAAAAGAGTGCCCCCACGGCAAAGGCCCGCCCGTGGATCAGTGGGCCCCGACCGCGGGCCAGGCCACCGTGGGGGCATCCCCCGGGGCCAGATCGCCCCGCGCCCCCTCCAGGACCCCGGAGCCCACCCGCGCCGCCTGCTGCCGCCATTCAAAAGGTGGTTGAATCCACGCTGGCGGGAGAGGGTTGACAGCGGCGGGACTTCTGCCCATCGCGGGCCGGAGAATCGCTGGGGGTGGGCCCGCCGACCAGCGCGATTCCCGCTCCCGGCGATTCTCTGGTAGCGGAGAATTCGGGACATGGCGGGGGCGGGATTCACGCCAGCCCCCGGCGATTCTCCGACCCGGCGGGGGGTCGGAGAATCGCGCCCCTGAGGTACAAGTTCGGATCTTTGCTGTTACTGACACCAGAAAATTACCTGTTTATCTTACTCTGTTTCTCAGCATTAACCTGTCCTTAACCCATGCCAGTATGTTACTTTGAATCCTATGGACCGTAATGTTATGTAACTTGATGTGGCACTTTATCAAATGTTTTTTGAGGTCCAAATTGTTATAATCTCAGTAGGGATCAGTATCTTTCAAAAATAATTTTGAATGCCCAGTTATTGAATGAAAGAACTAGGCCACAAGATTTCACGTTTTAAACAAAATTTTACTGTATAAGAGTTAATCAAAACAATTACTGCTAATTTAACACTATACTTTGCAAACACTTATAAGCTACAGCCCATCCTAATTTTATTTGCTTTCAAGAGTTCCCCTATACTTAACAGGATCTTGTGGGTTCATTTATTTCTCATGGGGCCAAACCAAGGTACGACTCAGCTTTCAGGAATTCACTTTGGTTTTCCTTAGTATTCCAGCTAATCTCCAAGGTATGGGATTTCTAAGGATCCTTCCGCTAGGTGTCCCGTCAACTCTCCTTCTGTGCATCCATTTGATTCTGGGACCCACAGGAATAATTTATTTCTCTAATGGGAGAGAACTGTCATTTTACCAGACTCACTGGCTCCATCAAGAATCCCTTTGTTTACAAGTTGCTTTCAGACGCTCCAATGCAGACACGGCGTTAGCAGAGATCACCCTGCGCCATCGATAAGGGGCAACTTCATGTACGGCAACTGTGGCAGACTTTGCACTTCCAGAGTTGACTTGTGCAGCCATCAACAGAGGCAGATGATCTCACCTGACCTCATTAAAGTTATTTTTTTAATAAATGTTTTTATTGTGTTTTCACGTCTTATATTTAACAACTCATAAGTTACATATTACAAGTCCATACCAAAGAGGAAAATAAAAAAGACAATTAGAAATCAGCACATACATTTGCAGGCAATTGTCTTTGCTCCCGCTGTGGCCATGACCCCACTTCAGTCAGCAGCCCAGTATGGCAAGAGCACTTATTTACAGGTGTCTAGTTACAGTTTTGTTTGGGCTTCAGTTTGCCCTCAGACCAGTCCCTTAACCCTCTTGTTCTCTTTACGTGCTTTCGTCCTCCTCTTCCCTCCCCATTCCTCCTTCCCTCTCCCTCTCCCTTCCTTTTCCTCTTTCCCGTGGCTTGTTTGTGCCCCCCGCCCCCATCTCACGCTACTCGTTTCAGGCTGCGAACAGTTATAGAACATAGAACATAGAACAATACAGCGCAGTACAGGCCCTTCGGCCCACGATGTTGCACCGAAACAAAAGCCATCTAACCTACACTATACCATTATCATCCATATGTTTATCCAATAAACTTTTAAATGCCCTCAATGTTGGCGAGTTCACTACTGTAGCAGGTAGGGCATTCCACGGCCTCACTACTCTTTGCGTAAAGAACCTACCTCTGACCTCTGTCCTATATCTATTACCCCTCAGTTTAAAGCTATGTCCCCTCGTGCCAGCCATTTCCATCCGCGGGAGAAGGCTCTCACTGTCCACCCTATCCAACCCCCGATCATTTTGTATGCCTCTATTAAGTCTCCTCTTAACCTTCTTCTCTCCAACGAAAACAACCTCAAGTCCATCAGCCTTTCCTCATAAGATTTTCCCTCCATACCAGGCAACATCCTGGTAAATCTCCTCTGCACCCGCTCCAAAGCCTCCACGTCCTTCCTATAATGCGGTGACCAGAACTGCACGCAATACTCCAAATGCGGCCGTACCAGAGTTCTGTACAGCTGCAACATGACCTCCTGACTCCGGAACTCAATCCCTCTACCAATAAAGGCCAACACTCCATAGGCCTTCTTCACCACCCTATCAACCTGGGTGGCAACTTTCAGGGATCTATGTACATGGACACCTAGATCCCTCTGCTCATCCACACTTTCAAGTACTTTACCATTAGCCAAATATTCCACATTCCTGTTATTCCTTCCAAAGTGAATCACCTCACACTTCTCTACATTAAACTCCATTTGCCACCTCTCAGCCCAGCTCTGCAGCTTATCTATATCCCTCTGTAACCTGCTACATCCTTCCACACTATCGACAACACCACCGACTTTAGTATCGTCTGCAAATTTATTCACCCACCCTTCTGCGCCTTCCTCTAGGTCATTGATAAAAATGACAAACAGCAACGGCCCCAGAACAGATCCTTGTGGTACTCCACTTGTGACTGAACTCCATTCTGAACATTTCCCATCAACCACCACCCTCTGTCTTCTTTCAGCTAGCCAATTTCTGATCCACATCTCTAAATCACCCTCAATCCCCCGCCTCCGTATTTTCTGCAATAGCCTACCGTGGGGAACCTTATCAAACGCTTTGCTGAAATCCATATACACCACATTAACTGCTCTACCCTCGTCTACCTGTTCAGTCACCTTCTCAAAGAACTCGATAAGGTTTGTGAGGCATGACCTACCCTTCACAAAGCCATGCTGACTATCCCTGATCATATTATTCCTATCGAGATGATTATAAATCTTGTCTCTTATAATCCCCTCCAAGACTTTACCCACTACAGACGTGAGGCTCACCGGTCTATAGTTGCCGGGGTTGTCTCTGCTCCCCTTTTTGAACAAAGGGACCACATTTGCTATCCTCCAGTCCTCTGGCACTATTCCTGTAGCCAATGATGACATAAAAATCAAAGCCAATGGTCCAGCAATCTCTTCCCTGGCCTCCCAGAGAATCCTAGGATAAATCCCATCAGGTCCCGGGGACTTAGCTATTTTCAGCCTGTCCAGAATTGCCAACACCTCTTCCCTACGTACCTCAATGCCATCTAATCTATTTACCTGGAGCTCAGCATTCTCCTCCACAACATTGTCTTTTTCCTGAGTGAATACTGACGAAAAATATTCATTTAGTATCTCGCCTATCTCTTCAGACTCTACACACAACTTCCCATCCCTGTCCTTGACTGGTCCTACTCTTTCCCTAGTCATTCGCTTATTCCTGACATGCCTATAGAAAGCTTTTGTGTTTTCCTTGATCCTTCCTGCCAAATACTTCTCATGTCCCCTCCTTGCTCGTCTTAGCTCTCTCTTTAGATCCTTCCTCGCTACCTTGTAACTCTCCATCGCCCCAACCGAAACTTCACACCTCATCTTCACATAGGCCTCCTTCTTCCTCTTAACAAGAGATTCCACTTCTTTGGTAAACCACGGTTCCCTCGCTCGGCACCTTCCTCCCTGCCTGATCGGTACATACTTATCAAGAACACGCAGTAGCTGATCCTTGAACAAGCTCCACTTATCCAGTGTGCCCAACACTTGCAGCCTACTTCTCCACCTTATCCCCCCCAAGTCACGTCTAATGGCATCATAATTTCCCTTCCCCCAGCTATAACTCTTGCCCTGCGGTGTATACTTATCCCTTTCCATCCTTAACGTAAATGTCACCGAATTGTGGTCACTGTCCCCAAAGTGCTCACCTACCTCCAAATCCAACACCTGGCCTGGTTCATTACCCAAAACCAAATCCAATGTGGCCTCGCCTCTTGTTGGCCTGTCAACAAACTGTGTCAGGAAACCCTCCTGCACACACTGTACAAAAAACGACCCATCTAATGTACTCGAACTATATCTTTTCCAGTCAATATTTGGAAAGTTAAAGTCTCCCATAATAACTACCCTGTTACTTTCGCTCTTATCCAGGATCATCCTCGCCATCCTTTCCTCTACATCCCTAGAACTATTTGGAGGCCTATAGAAGACTGCCAACAGTATGACCTCTCCTTTCATGTTTCTAACCTCAGCCCATACTACCTCGGAAGATGAGTCCCCATCTAGCATCCTCTCCGCCACCGTAATACTGCTCTTGACGAGCATCGCCACACCTCCCCCTCTTATGCCTCCTTCTCTGAGCTTACTAAAACACCTAAACCCCGGAACCTCCAACATCCATTCCTGTCCCTGCTCTATCCACGTCTCCGAAATGGCCACAACATCGAAGTCCCAGGTACCAACCCATGCTGCCAGTTCCCCTACCTTATTTTGTATACTCCTGGCATTGAAGTAGACACACTTCAAACCACCTACCTGAACACTGGCCCCCTCCTGCGACGTCAAATCTGTGCTCCTGACCTCTATACTCTCATTCTCCCTTACCCTAAAACTACAATCCAGGTTCCCATGCCCCTGCTTGGAACAAGTTGGTGACCGGCTTCCACGTCCTGTGGATGCCCTCTTCCGACCCCTGGGTGGCAAATTTTATATTCTCCAGTCTGAGAAATTCCGACAGATCGGACAGCCGGTTTGGAGCTTTGGGTGGTGCTGCCGAGTGCCCAGCTGAGCAGATTCTCCGGCGGGCAATCAGGGATGCAAAGGCTAGGATGTCGGCCCCCCTCCCCATGAAGACCTCTGGCTGATCTGAGATCCCGAAGACTGCCACTTTTAAGCGTGCCTCCACCCTCACTGCCACAACCCTGGACATTGCCTCAAAGAAGGACGACCACTACCTGACAGTCATCCAGTACCCTTTAAGTCTGGGGCATGTCCAGAACATGTGGGTGTGGTTGGCCGGGCCTGCCTGGCACCATTCTCATTTGACCTGTAGCCATCTGGGATGGCCACTTCCAGAATACAAAATGGATGTTTGCAAAGATTGCAGGGAACTATGGACAATGCTAAGAAAGCAGGCAGGCCCAGAGCCTGTACATGTATTGGAACCGCAGCTCCCAGACGAGACTGAAACTGTAGGTCCATTAGCATATTGATGGCCCATCTCCGGGAACAAAGGGAGATACTCAAGTAACCGATCTAGCTCCAGACCTCACGGCGCCAGTTCCACAAACCGAAAGCACAAACAAAGCCAGGCCAGCGGCCACCTATGACACGCCCAGCCATCAGGGCACCCACCCCTTTATTGGTCAAGATCAATACAAGTGATCGAGATACGGCCCAATTGATTGGGGCCAAGTTCTATGCCGGCCCAAAAGCGCGCGAAGCCCCTTCGGGTATAAGAAGAAGGCCCCGAGAGAGAATGGCTCTCTTGGAATCGGCTCTCAAAGCGGAGAGACCCTTCCACCAGCTTCACCAGAAGCAAGTAAGGTCAATGCTCGCTACCAGACGGACGACCTTAGCTGTTCCCCTTTACCACTTCGACCCCAGCAGCCTCAGAACTGAACAACGGCCATTGTTCCTCTGACTGAGTGGGCGCCCAAAGCTAAGTATAGGCTTTAGCAGTAGTGATAGTTTAGTCTGTAGTATTTTATGCATGAGTATATATTGCTGTGTATGTAAATAAATAGTATTGACTTTGAACTAACTAACTGGTGTACCGGCTCTTTGATCAGTATTCGGTTTGAACCTTGTGGCGGTATCGAAAGATACCTGGCGACTCTAAAGCAAACGTAATTAGAATTAAGGAAGGCGACCATATTGACCGCCATATTTAGAACCAAGTCAAAAGAGCAACAGACCTCCACCTCCGGAAAGAACCCACTCATTCGGATACTGGTTAGGTGCGCTCTGAGCACCACCTTTAGCAGTGTTAGTTTGAGACCTGTGCACATGGAGGTGAAGTTCGCCCTGTGCAGTTCTCCCCCTATCTCTATGCCTAGTTCCTCCTCTCATTTATTCCTTATCTCAGGGGAGAGCGTACCTCTTCCAACAGTTGTCCTCACAGGTCCCCACAGTTTCCCTTCCTGTCCTGGTATCTGGGGTATGTCGTTGTTTCTTCATGGAGGTAGTTTTTGATCAGAATGTATCTCAGGTCGCTTCCTGTTGGTAACTGGAGCCTCTCCGTGAGTTCCCCAGGGTCGCTACTTTATCAGCTTTGTACGTAGCCCTAACCATCAGAGTCCCTCGTCCCGTCTCCACCTTTGGGCTGTGGTGTCCATTATTGAGGGAGTGAACCTGTGGTTGTTACAGATGGGGGGGCACAGTGAACATTTCGGTTAGGCCGAAGTGTTGTCTCATTTGGTACCAAATTTGGAGCGTGGCTACTACCGCTGGGCTTCTTGGGAATTTGGCCGGGAGGATGGGAGAATGGCTGTGGCTAGGGCTTGAAGAGACGTCCCTACGCAGGAACTTTCCTCCATCTTCACCCACTCTGCTCCCGATTCCTTAACCCATCCCCTCACTCTTTCTGCAGTGACCGCCCAGTGGTAGAACTGTAGATTTGGGAGGGCTAGGCCTCCCATGTTTCTTCTCCTTTGCAGAGCCATCTTTCTGATCCTCAGGTCCTTGCTCCCCACCACACACAAACACCATGATTAATTTGTCTACTGTGTTGAAAAAGGCCTTGGGTATGTAGATCAGGAGGGGTGTAAACAGGAAGAGGAACCTGGGCAGTACCTTCATTTTGATCGTCTGTATTCTCCTTGCGAGGGAGAGTGGGTGGGCCCCACCTCAGCAGGTCCCTTTTGATGTCCTCCATCAGGCCCGTCAGGATCAAAATGGCTATTTGCATCCTCAGGTAGTAGAATTTGGTCTGGGCTTGCTTAAACAGCAGTCACTCCAGCTCTGGCCCTCTCCCCTGCAAGTCCACAGTGAAGATCTCGCTCTGGCTCAGGTTAAACTTGTAACTCAAGAAGGCTCCCTTACCCCTTCCATGCTGGTCCAGGGGCTTTAAGATGTAGAGGAGCAGATCATCTGTGTAGAATGAAACTCTATGCTCTCTGTCTGCCCTCTGCATATCTCCCCACCCCTTCTCTGTCCTGAGGGCAGATCCCAATTGCCAGAGCAAATGGCAGTGGGTACAACGGGCACCCCTGCCTTGTGTCTCTGTGCCTTGTGTCTCAGTCCCACGCAAATAGCCTCTCCTTTTTTTTGACCATTGAAACTAGAATTTTGGTTCACCTCTGGTGCCGTTGCCTTCGCAGCCAGTGCTTGTGCACAAATTTGTCTGCTTCCGCCAGTGCGGTGAAGTACTAATCCCTCCCCTGGAACGTTTGGCGGGGTACAGCATCCCAAACCGCACGTTGTTCTTGTAAAGGGCTGCCTTGGCAATTGGTCAAGTCTGCCCAAATGTCCTGATGCACATGGATCGAGTGTCCCTCCCAATGACAGGACTATGTGGGTCTTGCCCAATTCAGCCTTGGAACCGGTGCAGTTTTGCGATGATGGCCTGCGGTTGACCCCTGGCCTTGGGGTTTGGCCGATGTCACCTGTGGGCTCTGTCCACCTCTGAGGGCTTGGGGAAGCTTTCCCCTCCAACACGTTTGCCCAGAATCTGTGCCACGTATTCCATTAGGTTCCTGCCCTTGGTACCCTCTGGTAGGCCCACAATGTGGAGGTTTTGGCTGCGCGATCGATTTTCTTGGTCTTGGACCTTCCCCTTAGCGTCTCTTGTGTTGCCACCAACTTTGCCACTTCTGTGTCCAGTGAGGCGATCCAGTCGCTCCGATCAGTTGTGGTCTTCTCCAGCTCTCTGATCGTCGCCTCCTGTGTCTCCAGACGCCGCTCTGTCTTTTTCGGTGCTGCTTACAGGATAACCAGCTCCTCCGCTGTTTCCGCCTTCACCATCACCATCATTTCAAGCTGGATTGCGTCTCTGAGCACTTGGAGCTCCTCCATTAGGAGGTCCTTCCATTTATTTATTGGGGGGTAGCCGGGCATATGTCTTGGTGGCCCAGCCTCTTCAGGTGTGGCCAAATCCTGGTCGCCCCGCATGTTCGCCATCACCTCAATCTTCCTCCAGACTTTTGCTGATTCTAATGTCTTCTCGATTCCTCAGATTGTAGCCTGGCCTGCTTCGTTCATTCTGGTGATGTGGGAGGAGGGTGGTTTTTTTTCCCGGATTTGCGGTTTAGGTTTGGACTAGAAGTGCCTAATTTCAAGTTTCCAGGAGAGCCACCTTCTTGCGTCTGTTCAGCACATCCCCGTCACCGGAAGTATCCTCATTAAAGTTCTGAGGCTGCAATTCCCTCGGACTGATCTGTTCCCTGTAAGAACACTGTTCACAACGCCCTATGCTGCTCTTGCTCATGTATTTGCTTTGCTTGGCCTCTTGTTCCGCACTGGAACCAATCACTGTTTGTCGATGTACCATTTGTCAATGTTCTCTGTTGATTATTCTTTTGTCTACTATGTACATACGGTGTACGTTCCCTCGGCCGCAGAAAAAATACTTTTCACTGGGCTTCGGTACATGTGCCAATACATCAAATCAAATCAAATCACCTCTGGGAGACGGAAGGATGCCAACCTGAGGAAAGTTACATTTGCTTCAGGGGAAGTAGAGACTGGCCATGATCTTCTTGAATTGTGGAGCAGGCTCAATATTAATATTAATAATCTTTATTATTGTCACAAGTTGCCTTACATTAACACTGCAATGAGGTTACTGTGAAAAGCCCCCAGTCACCACACTCTGTTCAGGTACACAGAGGGAGAATTCAGAATGTCCAATTCACCTAACAGCACATCTTTCGGGACTTGTGGGAGGAAACCGGAGTACCGGAGGACATGGGGCGAACGTGCAGACTCCGCAGTGACCTAAGCGGGAATCGAACCTGGGACTCTAAGCTGTGAAGCAACAGTGCTAACCTCTATGCTACCGTGTGCCCAAGGAGCCGAGCGGCCTCCTCCTGCTCCTAATTTGCTTTTCGTATGTTAGGTTCAGGGACTGATTCTTGAGTTAAGTAGATTATCCTCTGAAGAGAGGTTGAGAAATATGCCTATATTACCTGGAGTTTAAGCTAGGCCTAAATTAGCTGAAGTTTAAACTAGGCCGATATTATCTGAAGTTTAGAAAAATGAAAGATGCTCGCATTGAGAGTTTACAAAATCTTGAGAGGTTTGACAGAGTGAATGCTTGGAGAATGTTTCCCCTGGCTGGGAAATCTAGAATAGCGGTCACAGCCTCCGAATAAGGACTGAATCCATTTAGGACTGAGAACAGTTGACAGTCCTTCACTCAAACAATTGTGAACATTTTCAATTCTCTATCTTAGAGGAATATGAATCATAGAATCATAAACTTTACAGTGCAGAAGGAGGCCATTCGACCCATCGAGTCTGCACCAGCCCTTGGAAAGAGCACCCTACTTAAGATCATGCCTCCACCCTATCCCCATAACCCAACCCAATTATTTGGACACAAAGGGGCAATATAACGTGGCTAATCCACCTAACCTGCACATCTTTGGACTGTGGGAGGAAACCGGAGCACCCGGAGGAAACCCATCCAGATACGCCCAAACAGACAGTCACCCAAGGCTGGAATTGAACCTGTGAGGCAGCAGTGCTAACCACTGTGCCACCATGCCTGCCCCACCATTCCTGCTCCTACTTCTTAAACCCTGATGTGTATCAATTTGAATGTGACTCAACATTTCAATCAGGCAGGTAATTGAGGCAAAGGACATATTTAAAGGGAAGCTACATAAGTTCATGAAGGAGAAAGGAATAGATGATTGTGCTACGAGTTAGATGAAGTAGGGTGGGAGGAGGCTCGTGTGCAGCATAAACACTGACAGAGACCAGTCCTGCCCAGTTATATGCAGACGCCAGTCTGTTAGGTAGAATTGATAAACAGAGGTTGAGCTGCTGAATATTACATGATTAACAAGTCCAGGTGAGACTGCATTGTTAGTCAATGTCCAGTTATTCAGCAGGTTAAGAATCACGAGTGTTCAGTGAAGTTAGAAATTACAGAAAGCTCTTACTCCCACAGATAAATTGCCATGTGGGAACTGACTCCCTAAGGAACTGGGTGAACTTTTAAAAAGAGTTGAATTGATAATTGCTAAAAACAACACAATTGGGGAATGGAATGTTTTTCAATTTCCTCATCGAGTTCTCCTTTCTGTAATTGTAATTGCAACAGTGAACAGTTTTATTATCTATTCTTGATGAATTTTATCATAAATACCTGAAGGAGATATAGAGTTCGAGAGAGAACTAGATAAAGATAGATAAGAGATAGGGGAGAGATAGAGGTAAACAGTGGAAGAGATATGATGAAGGGAGATATGGATAAATAAAGAGAAAGAGAAAGATTGAGGAATAGAGATAGAGAGACCAAGATGGGGGGAGGAGATAGGGACATAGAGAAAAACATGGAGAGAGAGAGAGGGGAAGGGATATAGAGAAGAAGAAGAGATATAGAGAGAGATAGATAGAGAGATTGGGATAAATAGATGAAGATAGAGAATGAGGAGAATAGAAGAGTGAAAAAATCGATAGAAAAAGACATAGCGATAAATGGATGTAGATAAACAGGGATAGAGCTGTGAGAATGAGAGGGAATAGAGAGAGCAGCAAGAGACAAAGATTAGTTGATTAGACCTCACTGAAACGTTGTGATTGTTGCATGTTGTATTTTCAGCAGATCTCACGAAGAGTTCAGAGTTTCATATGGTTGAACATTAACTGTTTATTGATAATATATAACTATGTACAGACATACAGAGTATATGCTTGACAGGTTAATTAGGTGAGCTGCTTGGAAGTATTTTACACTCTCACCACTACCTTGACTCAGCCTGTGCATATTCTTGTTCAGGTGTTTCTTCAGTGCCTATAAATGAACCTCTTTCCATTTTGGTCATTCACCATGTGTTGGTGGTGATGTTTGACCTCTCCAAGGTTGTGTTGAGGACATCCCTAAAGTGTTTCACTGGAGGTGGATTTGAGTGATTTAATAATAATAATAATAATCTTTATTATTGCCACAAGTAGGTTTACATTAGCACTGCAATGAATTTGCTGTGAAAATCCCCTAGTCGCCACACTCCGGCGCCTGTTCAGGTTCACAGGGAAAATTCAGAATACCCAATTCATCTAACAGCACATCTTTCGGGACTTGTGGGAGGAAACCAGAGAAAACCGACGCAGACACGGGGAAAACGTGCAGACTCCGCACAATCAGTGACCCAAGCCGGGAATCGAACCTGGGACCCTGGCGCGGTGAAGCAACTGTGCTAACCACTGTGCTACCGCGCCGCCTTGATGCTGATCCTCACCTGCTGCGTATGCCTCGCTCACTGGCTTTTAAATGGCTGCCTCGCCTGGTGCAGACTTGAACAAGGGCCAGACTTGGGGACAGCTCCAAAATTATTCAGAAGGTTTCAGCCTCCGGTAGGTACAGCCCATATTTTTCACCCAAACGAGCCCTGTGTTAAGGAAATCAATGTGCACAATGTGTACCTGTGTACAGTGGCAAGTAGCTCTCTCTCTCTCTCAAAGACCTCAGTGATGTCTGTATCTCACCCACAGCAGGGAGTCCTGAAGCTCCAACACTGAAATCAGCTGGCAGAGCAATGAAGCCCAGGCTTCACTGTTTTGTTTGCTAGAAAAATATTTTTGCTTTGGATGTTTATTCTTTTGAACTTTGCCTCTGGGGTTTAATGGAAGATCCTAGGGATGCCATGACTTACCACATTGCTGTGGATCTGAAGACACATGTAGGCCAGACCAGGTTGAGATGGCATATTTCCTTCATATTTGAATACTCTAATGCCAGCCTGGAAAATTGAGCACTCCCCACAAAGTACTGCGTGTCCCCTAACTCACACCAAACTCCGTTCACTGAGCACCTCAGTGCTTGCTGACCTATATTTACTTCATGTCGAGCAATGACTTGATTTTAAAATTCTCATCCTTATTCCAGCATTGCATCCCTCAGGAATCTCTGTGCGCCTCCAATTCTGGCCTCCAGAGCATCCCTGAGTTCACCCTCTCCGCACCGCCACCCTCCCAACCCCCATAACCATGACGAGGTGCTCCCTCTTTTTCCCTCCCATAGTTGTACACCCTACTTGCATCTCCACCCCCCCCTCGCTCTTTTAAATGTTCCTCAAAAGCTACCACTTTAAGAAAACCTTTGGTCAGCCGCCCATCTTATGTGACCAATGTTATGCTCCTGCGAATTCTCTTGGAAAGTTTTACTACGGTATAGAGTGCCAATTGCAAGCGGTTGTTGTTGTACATGGGGAGAGCAGGGTTCGCTCCAAGAATATCCCTGGTTATGGAGACCTTCTCATCTCTGTTTTCCGCACACCATCTATAACTGTGTGGAGACTGTCCTTACTCTTTGGTTAGGGTTGAAGGGAAAATGTTTGGATCACTGCTCCTATAGGTGACAGGATACAGAGATCCCAGTACACTCTTAAAATGCCAGCAAGAAAATACGATACATCACAGCATGGAAGCAGTCAGCACCTAACTCCACTTCCTTTGTTTTTTTAACTTGTTCTCAGGATGTGGGTGTTGCTGACAAGGCCAGCATTTATTTACTTGTTTAAAGTGGCTTAGTTGCAGTCACTCATGCTTCTGAGCCTCAGAGCTCTGCGTTCAAGTGCTGCTTCAGGGCTTGAGTGCAAAGTTCATGGCTGTCACTCTGAGGGTGTGTTGCCTGCTGCCTTTCAGATGAGGGACATTAATCTGAAGCCCCATTTGCCTGCTGGGTGGAAACAAAAGACCCCGTGGCACTATTTTGAAGACGGGTTTGGGGGAGTGGGACAGGGGGGAATTATCCCTGGTGGCCTGGCCAACATTTTATCCCTCAACAAGCATCACAAAAACAGGTTGTCTGACAATTATCGTACTGATATCTATGGGATCTTCCTATGTGCAAATTGGCTGCTGTGTTTCCTACATTACAACAGTGACTGCACGTCAAAAGTGCTTCATTGGGTGGGATTTACCGACTGCTCAGGCCGGTGGGAAATTCCGGCCCCATGCCGGCGCACCGGTTTCCCGGTTGCGTTGTTAATCACCCAGGGATAACACGGACGGCAATTGGATGCAGTTGTACTTGAAAGAAGACTCCAAACTCTGGTGTTAGTTCAATACGCTTTATTGAACTTGTTAAGCAGTGCACACAGTTCACTGTGGGTTTGACACTCTACTAATCTAAGCGTGCTTACTATAACTAACTAGACCAGACTAGCTCTGAGCCACGTGTAGAAGGTGCTAACTGATATATACACCCTGACTGTCACTACAGTTGTCACCAGTGGAAAGAGGCAGAGTGTTGATGCCTCGTGTGTTTTACAGTGGGAGACCACCTTCTAGTGGTCTGCCTGGTGATTGGTTGTGTTCTGTCCTGTGTGTTCATTGGCTGTACTGGGTGTCTGTCACTGCCTGTCTGTATCTCATTATGTGCATGAGTGCACATCATGACATCACCCCTTTTTTTAAAAAAAAGAAAATGTTGGTTGCTTGGAGCATATGCGACTGTATTTACATGTAGAACTATTTACATTAAATGGCGAGTGGATGAAAGCGAGTGGATGAATATATACATAAGAGGTGTCTAGCGTGCAGATACAGAACAAAATTTACAAGAGAAATGTCTATAAGTCCAATCTTTGGGGCTTGCGTCTGACCCTTGTCGACCGCCTGAGAGGATGGAGGTGGAAACGCCGGGGCCTTGATAGGTGGGATTGCTGCCAGATTGGTGGCCTCGTGGTGCGAGGTGTCCGGAGGAAGCACGACAACGTATGGAAAAGTAGGATCTGGTGGTGGGCAGGCAACTTTGCGCAGCGCCCTTCTGTTGCGCCTGACAATGGAGCCATCAGCCATACGAACTACAAACGATCTGGGAGCAGCCTGTCGAACAACAACAGCTGGGGCTGACAAGCCTCCATCAGGTAGCTTGATCCGAACGGCATCTTCCGGAGAGAGCACAGGCAAATCGGTAGCATGAGCATCGTACGTCAGCTTTTGCCGGTTCCTGAGTTGCTGCACCATTTGCAGCACTGGGAGGTGATCCAGGTCTGGTACGTTTATGGCCGGAACAGTCGTCCGCAGGTCTCTATTCATAAGGAGTTGAGCCGGAGACATACTGGTGGACAGAGGAGTTGCCCTGTATGCCAACAGCGTAAGGTTGAAGTCAGAAGCAGAGTCCGCAGCCTTGCAGAGCAGTTGCTTCACTATGTGGACCCCTTTCTTAACCTTCCCGTTAGATTGCGGGTAGTGTGGGCTTGCGGTAATGTGTTTGAATTGGTACAACTTGGCGAAATTGGACCATTCTTGGCTGTGGAAGCAGGGACCATTGTCACTCATGACAGTGAGTGGAATGCCATGCCTGGCAAATGTCTCCTTGCAGGCCTTGATGACTGTCCTTGATGTGAGGTCTGACAGCTTCACAACTTCCGGGTAATTTGAGAAGTAATCTATGATGAGCACATAGTCACGCCCATTGGTGTGAAAAATGTCGATTCCTACCTTGGACCACGGAGATGTCACGACCTCGTGTTGCTGGAGTGTTTCTTTTGTTTGAGCAGGCTGGAAACGCTGGTCGGTCGCACAATTGAGGACCATGTTGGATATATCCTGGCTGATTCCAGGCCAATAGACAGCCTGCCGGGCCCTGCGCCGACACTTTTTGACACCTATGTGTCCCTCGTGGATTTGTTTGAGCACCAAGTACAAAGAACAAGAACAAAGAAATGTACAGCACAGGAACAGGCCCTTCGGCCCTCCAAGCCCGTGCCGACCATGCTGCCCGACTAAACTACAATCGACTAAACCAAGCTCTACAGTCTGTAAGGAATAACGATACGATCGAGCTTGAGGAGGATCCCCTCGACGACTGTCAGGTCGTCCTTCACATTAAAGAACTGAGGGCATTGCCCTTTTGCCAGCCATTTGCAAGGTGGTGCATTACACGCTGCAGAAGAGGGTCTTTGGCAGTCTCTTCATGAATGCTGATCACTCTTTCATCTGAGGCCGGGAGGTTGCTGGCACACAGCTGCACCTGTGCCTTAATCTGGCGGATGATGTCAACCTGTTCACAGGGCGAGGTGATGGAGTGGGACAGGGCATCCGCAATTATCAGCTCCTTGCCTGGTGTGTATACTAACTCAAATTCGTACCTTCGGAGTCGAAGGAGAATGTGCTGAAGCCTGGGCGTCATGTCATTCAAGTCCTTATGAATGATATGGACCAAGGGTCTGTGGTCAGTCTCCACTGTGAATGTAGGTAGACCGTAGACGTAGTCATGGAACTTTACAATGCTGGTTAGGAGGCCCAGGCACTCTTTTTCTATTTGGGTGTGCCTCTGTTCAGTAGGAATCATGGCCCTTGACGCATAAGCAACTGGAGCCCAGGACGAGGAGTCATCCCTCTGGAGGAGCACCGCACCAATGCCGTCCTGGCTTGCGTCCATGGAGATTTTTGTTGCCCTGTCCGGGTCAAAAAATGCTAGTACCGGAGCAGTGGTGAGCTTTGCTTTGAGCTCGAACCACTCTGCTTTTTAAAAAAAAAAAATTTATTAAAGTTTTTTAACAAAACAATTTTTTCCCCTTACAAACAATAAACCCCTCCCCCTGTAACAAAATAACACAAAATCGCCCTGAGCAAGATTTATACATGGTAAGATGATATATTTACATAGCTTTATACACTGGCCCTTGCCCATTCGTGCCAGTTTCCCCCACCCTCCATGTTATTCCCCGCTCATCCGTCCCCTCAAACAATCCCTCGTCCCCCCCCCCCCCCCCGCCCCCAGGGTTGCTGCTGCTGCTGACCGACCTTCCTCTAACGCTCCGCGAGGTAGTCTAGGAACGGTTGCCACTGCCTGTAGAACCCCTGCGCAGACCCCCTTAAGGCAAACTTAATCCTCTCCAACTTTATGAACCCGGCCATGTCGTTTGTCCAGGCCTCCACGCTGGGGGGCTTCGCCTCCTTCCACATTAGCAAGATCCTTCGCCGGGCTACCAGGGACGCAAAGGCCAGAATGCCAGCCTCTTTCGCCTCCTGCACTCCCGGTTCGTCCACTACTCCAAATATTGCTAGCCCCCGGCTTGGCTTGACCCGGACTTTCACCACCTGAGATATTGCTCCCGCCACTCCTCTCCAGAACCCCTCCAGTGCCGGACATGTCCAGAACATGTGGACATGGTTCGCCGGGCTCCCTGAACATCTTCCGCATCTGTCCTCTACCCCAAAGAACCTACTTAACCTCGCCCCCGTCAAGTGCGCTCTGTGAACCACCTTAAATTGTATCAGACTGAGCCTGGCACATGAGGAGGAGGAATTAACCCTGCCCAGGGCGTCAGCCCACAGATCTCCTCCCCCAGCCCCTCCTCCCATTTACCCTTCAAATCTTCTGCTAGCGCTTCCCCCTCTTCTTTCATCTCTTGGTGTATTGCCGACACCTTGCCCTCCCCGACCCATACACCCGGGATCACCCTGTCTTGTATTTCTTGTGTCGGGAGCAGCGGGAATTCCCTGACCTGTCGCCTCACAAAAGCCCTCACCTGCATATATCTGAATGCATTTCCCGGGGGTAGCTCAAACTTCTCCTCCAGTGCCCCTAGGCTCCCAAATGTCCGATCGATGAACAGGTCCCCCATTCTTCTAATCCCCGCCCGATGCCAGCCCTGGAACCCCCCGTCCATCTTCCCCGGGACAAACCGGTGGTTACCCCTGATCGGGGACCACACCGAGGCTCCCACTGCACCCCTGTGCTGTCTCCACTGGCCCCAGATCCTTAACGTTGCCGCCACCACCGGGCTCGTGGTGTACTTTGATGGCGAGAGCGGCAGCGGTGCCGTCACCAACGCCCCCAAGTTCGTTCCTTTACAGTACGCCATCTCCATCCTCTTCCAAGCCACCCCCTCTCCCTCCATAACCCACTTACGGATCATCGCCACGTTTGCTGCCCAGTAGTAGCTCCCTAGGTTTGGCAGCGCCAGCCCTCCTCGGTCCCTACTGCGTTCCAGGAACCCTCTCCTTACTCTCGGGGTCTTGTTCGCCCACACAAACCCCATAATACTCCTACCTACTCTCTTGAAAAAGCCCTTGGTAATCACGATGGGGAGGCACTGGAACACAAACAAAAACCTTGGAAGGACCACCATTTTGACCGACTGCACTCTACCCGCCAACGAGAGCGGCAACATGTCCCATCTTTTGCAGTCCACTTCCATTTGGTCCACCAACCTCGTCAGATTCAGTTTATGTAGGGCCCCCCAACTCCTGGCTATCTGGATCCCTAGATACCGAAAACTCCCCTCCGCCCTCCTCAGCGGTAGGTCCCCTATCCCTCTTTCTTGGTCCCCTGCCTGTAGTACAAAAAGCTCGCTCTTCCCTACATTGAGCTTATAGCCCGAGAACTCCCCAAACTCCTTCAAAGTCTGCATGACCTCCACCATCCCCTCCATTGGGTCCGCCACGTACAGCAGCAGGTCGTCCGCTTATAGCGACACCCAATGCTCTTCTCCCCCGCGGACCACCCCCCTCCATTTATTAGACTCCCCCAGTGATATGGCCAAGGGTTCGATCGCCAATGCAAACAACAGGGGGGACAGAGGGCACCCCTGCCTCGTTCCTCGGTACAGCCGAAAGTACTCCGACCTCCGCCGGTTCGTCACCACACTTGCCACCGGGGCGCTGTAAAGGAGCTTAACCCAACTAATAAACCCTCCATCGAACCCAAACCTACGCAGCACCTCCCAGAGGTACTTCCACTCTACTCGGTCAAAGGCCTTATCTGCGTCCATGGCTGCCACTATCTCTGCCTCTCCCTCCTCCGATGGCATCATTATCACGTTTAAGAGCCACCGCACATTCGTATTTAATTGCCTGCCCTTTACAAATCCCGTCTGGTCCTCGTATCACCCCCGGGACACAGTCCTCAATCCTCGTGGCCAGCACTTTTGCCAATAGCTTAGCGTCCACATTAAGGAGCGAAATCGGCCTGTAAGATCCACATTGCAGTGGGTCCTTGTCTCGCTTCAGAATCAAGGAAACTGTCGCCTCCGACATTGTCGGGGGCAGGGACCCCTCCTCTCTTGCCTCACTAGTAGCGGGGCCAACAGGTCCGCATACTTTCTATGGAACTCCACCGGGAACCCGTCCGGCCCCGGGGTCTTCCCTGCCTGCATGCTCCCCAAACCTTTACTCAGCTCCTCCAACCCGATTGGTGCCCCCAAACCAGCCACCTCTTGTTCCTCCACCCTCGGGAACTGCAGTTGGTCCAGGAATCTTCTCATCCCCTCTTCCCCCCCCTGGGAGCTGGGATCTGTACAGCTCTTCATCGAAGGTCTTGAATACCTTGTTTATTTCCGTTGCACTCTGGGCCATGGCTCCCCCACCATCTTTGACTCCCCCTATTTCCCTCGCTGCCGCCCTCTTACGGAGCTGGTGTGCCAGCATCCGACTGGCCTTTTCCCCGTACTTGTAGGTCGCCCCCTGCGCCTTCCTCCACTGTGCCTCCGCCTTCCCTGTGGTCAACAGGTCAAACTCCGTCTTGAGCCTTCGCCTTTCCCCAAGTAATCTTTCCTCCGAGGCCTCTGCGTATCTCCTGTTCACTCTCAAAATCTCCCCCACTAACCTCTCCCTTTCCCTGCCCTCTGTCTTCTCCCTATGAGCCCTCATGGAAATTAGCTCTCCCCTGATCACCGCCTTCTACGCCTCCCATACCACCCCCACCCACACCTCCCCATTGTCGTTGGCCTCCAAGTACCTTTCGATACACCCCCTCACCTTCCCAAACACCACCTCGACCGCCAGCAGTCCCACATCCAACCGCCACAGCGGGCGTTAGTCCCTCTCCTCTCCCAGCCCCACTTCCACCCAGTGCGGGGCATGGTCCGAAACGGCTCTGGCCGAATACTCCGTCCCCTCCACCCTCGGGATGAGCGCCCTGCCCAGCACAAAGAAGTCTATCGGGAGTATGCCTTGTGCACGTGGGAGAAGAAAGAAAATTCCCTGGCCTGCGGTCTTGCAAACCTCCATGGGTCCACTCCCCCCATCTGGTCCATAAACCCCCTGAGCACCCTGGCCGCCGCCGGCCTCTTTCCCGTCCTTGATCTGGAGCGGTCTAGTGCTGGATCCAGCACTGTATTAAAGTCCCCTCCCATTATCAGTCCTCCTACCTCCAGGTCCGGAATGCGCCCCAACATGCGCTTCATGAATCCTGCATCATCCCAGTTCGGGGCGTATACATTTACCAACACCACCCACGTCCCTTGCAACCTACCACTCACCATCACGTATCTCCCTCCATTGTCCACTACGATAGTCTTGGCCTCAAATGACACATGTTTTCCCACCAGAATTGCCACCCCTCTATTTTTCGCGTCCAGTCTCGAGTGAAATACCTGTCCTACCCATCCCCTTCTTAACCTAACCTGGTCCGCCACCTTCAGGTGTGTCTCTTGGAGCATTGCCACGTCTGCCTTCAGTCCCTTCAAGTGCGCAAACACTCGAGCCCTCTTCACCGGCCCATTCAGGCCCCTCACGTTCCACGTTATCAGCAGGATTGGAGGGGCTCCCCCCCACCCAACTGCCGACTAGCCATCTCCTTTTCTGGGCCAGCCCCGTGTCCGCGTCTCCCTCACCCTCCAGGCCCCAAACCGGGGGACCTCCGTCCCGGCCACCTCTTCTGTGACCCATTCCCTTTCGGCCAGTGCAGCAGTAACCCTGTTTCCCCCCCTTGCCCCCCTCCCCCCTCCCCCTGTTCCCCCCCTCCCCCCTTCCCTCCCCCCGCTAAATCCCTGTCTAGCTTTTTTGCTCCCCCATATCACTCCCGTAAGTCAGCTGACGCCTGCTGACCCCGGCTTCCCCCGCCATCCCTTTGACCCCCCCGTGTGGGAATCTCCCCATCAGTAGACGTTCCTACGTTCCCCTTCCCGCCTTTCTTCCCGCGCGCGGGAGAAAAACCCCGCGCTTTCCAGAGCCTGCCCCGCCCCCCCGACGCATCTTCTGTTGCGGCCTTGTCTCTCGTCCCCAGCCCATATAACATTCCCTGCGTGTGCTTGCCCCCTGATATACAACCGCCATCATACTTCAACCCTCAAATACCCCCCACCCTCACAAACCCTCAATTAGAGTCCAACTTTTCAGTTAGTATAAAGGTCCACGCCTCTTCGGGCGTTTCGAAGTCGTGGTGTTGGCCGTTATATGTGACCCACAGTCGCGCTGGCTGCAACATTCCAAATTTCACTCCTTTCCGATGCAGCACCGCTTTGGCCCGGTTGAAACCCGCTCTCCGCTTAGCGACCTCCGTGCTCCAGTCCGGGTATATTCTGATCTCAGCATTGTCCCACTTGCTGCTCCGCTCCTTCTTGGCCCATTGCAGGACCCTCTCTCTGTCTGTGAACCGGTGAAATCTTACCACCATCGCCCTTGGCGGCTCGTTTGCCTTGGGCTTCCTCGCCAGCACCCGGTGCGCCCAATCCAGCTCCAGCAACCCCGGGGGGGCCTCCGCGTCCATCAGCACCCCGATCATTATGCCTGCATATGCCACGGCGTCGGCCCCCTCCACTCCTTCTGGGAGACCCGGGATCCTCAGATTGTTTCTCCTCGACCTGTTCTCCAGGTCTTCGAGTCTTCCCGCCCATGTCTTGTGTAGCACCTCGTGTCGCTTCACTTTCACCGCCAGGCCCAAGAGCTCATACTCATTCTCACTCACTTTTTCCTGGATCTGGATCTTCACCTCGTGGGCTTTCTGGGTTGCCCCAAGTCCTTCAATTATTGCCAGCATAGGCGCCACCATCTCCTTGCGCAGCTCCTCAAAGCAGCGCTTGATGAATTCTTGCATCTCCTCTTTGTCCCCGGCCGCCGCCATTTTGTTTGTTTTCCCACTCTTCTCCCGCTGCACCAGTGCCGTTTTTTTGGCCGTTTCGCTGCGGGTCCGGTCCATACAGGTTAGTGGGGGACCTCTCTCCTCTCTTCCCCACGGGTTGGCTATGTAAAAAGTTCCATTGGGGCTCTTCTATCGAGCCCGAAAGTCCGTCTTCGCGGGAGCTGCCAAATCGTGCGGCTCCGCATAGCCGCAACCGGAAGTCCTCGAGCCACTCTGCTTGATGTGTGGGTAGCCGCAGGAATGCAGTGAACATCTTCGCCAGATGCCTGAGAGCCGTGGTATGTGAGGCCAAGTTGGGAATGAAATTTCCCAAGAAGTTCACCTTTCCGAGGAAGCGTAGTACCACCTTCTTGCCTTCCATGGTCTTCATGGCGTCAATGGCCTTGACCTTGTCCGAATCTGGTCACACACCCTGCTGGGATATCTGGTCGCCCAAGAACTTGATGGTTGACATGCCAAAGGAGCTCTTGGCCATGTTCAGCTTGAGGCTGTTTGCATGGACACGTCAAAAGACTTGTTTGAGACGAGATATGTGTTCCTCGGGAGTCGTGGACCATATGATTACATCATCTACGTAGACAAGCACACACTTAATGCCGTCCATCATCTGCTCCATGATCCTGTGGAAGATTTCAGAGACTGAGACAATGCCGAACGGCATACGGTTAAAACAGTACCTGCCAAATGGTGTGTTGAACGTGCAGAGCTTCCTGCTGGACTCGTCCAGTTGTATCTGCCAGAAACCACGCGATGCACCAACTTTGTGAAGAATTTGGTGTGTGCCATCTCACTGGTCAGTTCCTCCCGTTTCGGGATCGGGTAGTGTTCCCGCATTATGTTCCGGTTACGATCTTTGGGATCTATGCATATCTGCAACTCTCCTGAGGGCTTCTTCACTCAGACCATCGAGCTGACCCAGTCAGTCGGGTCCGTCACTTTGGAGATGATGCCCTGGTCTTGGAGCTCCTGTAGCTGTGCCTTTAAACGTTCCTTCAGAGGAGCCGGCACCCGGCGTGCTGCATGGATTACAGGCGCGGCATCAGGCCTGAGTCGGATCTTGTAGCAGTATGGCAGAGTACCCATTCCAGCAAACACATCCGGGTATTGAGCAAGGATGTCATCAATGTCAGCCAGAAGATCCACATTGGAAGAAGACATGGCATGGACTCGCTGTAGAGGTAGAGTAGCTTGCATGCATGGGCGCCAAGCAGGGATGCCTTATCAGGCTTGACAATTTCGAATCGCAGTGTGGCATTGTTGGTCTTGTTGGAGACAAATAGATGACAAGATCCTAGTGCAGTTATGGCATTGCCATTATAATCGAGGAGCTGGCAGGCTGGCGGAAGAATGTTTGGTTGCTTTTTAATGTGGTCAAAATCAGCTTGAGAGATGAGATTGGCAGAAGCACCAGTGTCCAGCTTGAACTGGATGCTGCATTGATTTACGTGTAGGACAGCACGTCATTCGTCTGCAGAATCCACATTGAGGCTAGATAGGCGGCTTGCTGAATTTGAAGAGGCACACTCACAGGTAGGGATGACGCCCACGCGATAGGGGGACTCCAGGCATTCGTCCTCTGGATCCGTTCGAACACGCTTGCATTGGAATTGGGATCACTGGCTCTTGACCGGTGGTGCAGACCTGCACGAAACTGCATAATGTCCAGGCTTCCCATAATTTAAACATCGCCTGCCTTTTGCAGGGCATTGCCGCTTTAAGTGTTCGGGACAACATCGTGGGCCGAAGGGCCTGTTCTGTGCTGTATTTTTCTATGTTCTATGTTCTAAGTGGGCGGTGCCGCAGTTCGGGTACGTCATGACGTTGACGTTGTTACGCTCCGTGCGTCGTCGCACATGTGCAGTGCGGTCAGCTGACATTTGCACCTGCGCAGTTTGGTTTTCGGCCGCTTTGTTCTCCCGTTCGTGTTGCGCATGCGTGGAGCCCCGGGAAAAGCGCGCAAAATGGCCGCTTTCATCGATACTGAGGCGCTGCATCCAGCGATGGCCTGTGCACTCTCTACCTCGTGGGAGGCAGGTTTTTCGAATTCTGCCGATGTGAGACGGGAGTACCGATTTCTCGCAGGCTCATGCACTCTACACGTCTCGATTGCGACTGGCAGGGTCATGTGCTTAATTTTGAGGAGTTGCTCCCGCAAGGAATCGGAGTGCACCCCAAACACGATCTGATCCCTGATCATGGAATCATCAGTTGCACCATAATTGCAGGACTGCGCTAATATACGGAGATGAGTTAGAAAGGATTGGACGGTTCATCCTTACCCTGAAGGCGTTGCTGGAAGATATAGCGCTCAAAGGTCTCGTTTGTTTTGACTTCACAGTGACTGTCGAACTTCTCCAAAACGGTCTTGAATTTGGTCTTGTCCTGGCCATCGGTAAAATTAAGCGAGTTGAAAATCTGGATGGCTTGGGCCCCCGCAGTTGATAGGAGCAGCACGATATTTCTGGCATCGGACGAGAAGGAACCTCTGCTTGAAGACCCGCCAGTTGGCGCTGAGATTGCCGAAGATCCGTAGCTGTGGAGGGGCCTAGATCTTCTCCATGCCGCTGGAAGGCACTTGCTGGTCGTCACGGAATCACTCGAGGTAAACCACTTAGAGATAGTAGACTACTGGTACCATGTCGTGTTAATCACCCGGGGTAACACGGACTGCAACTGGATGCAGTTGTACTTGAAAGAAGACTCCAAACTCTGGTGTTGGTTCAATACGCTTTATTGAACTGGTTATGCAGTGCACACAGTTCGCTTGTGTTTGACATTCTACTAATCTAAGTGTGCTTACTATAACTAACTAGACCAGACTAGCTCTGAGCCACGTGTAGAAGGTGCTAACTGATATATACACCCTGACTGTCACTACAGTTGTCACCAGTGGAAAGAGGCAGAGTGTTGATGCCTCGTGTGTTTTATAGTGGGAGACCACCTTCTAGTGTTCTGCCTGGTGATTGGTTGTGTTCTGTCCTGTGTGTTGATTGGCTGTACTGGGTGTCTGTCACTGCCTGTCTGTATCTCATTATGTGCATGAGTGCATATCATGACACCGGTGACCGGGGATGCTGTCACCAGGGAATTCCGTTGACAGCGGCTGCCGGAATGCTTCAACAGCCGAAAAAAACATGGCGGGGCAGTCGGTACATCCTGACCAATGACTGTAAAGTGCTTTAAGTTGGTCATGAAAATCGTCATAGAAATTCAAGTTTTTCTCTTGCCCATAGCTAGTTGTCCCCAGATGATGGTAAGGGACCTTTTCCAGGTGATTCACGGTGCAAACTGGGAAATTCCAGGATTCTGGAACCAGTGACTATGCTTCTACCCCATCGTGCATTTAAACGCTAATTCTGAACATATATAATGGCTGCTTCAACTTTGGCCTCTAGAGTTTTAGTTAAAGTAAATACATTGGCGATCAGCTGCCGTAGATACAGACATCTGCATTTATGACTTCACACCAAGAGCAGTGCGAAACCCAAATTGCCTCCTCCCGAAAGCTGCTGAGGCTGGGGATCAATGTAAAACTTCTAAACTCTTGTAATGTGGGAATGGGCTGAATGCGAGAGGCTGATTGGCCTTTTCCACTTCCTATACCTGGATATTATTCCTGAGAAGTTTCATTTTTAAGTTGTGGTCTACCCTGGAGAATACACAGCCACTTCCCGTGTGAGAGGAATTGCTATTTACTGTGAGGCTGATATCGGATTACAAACAGTTTCTGGCCTCCAATGTGTGCTTCCAGTCCTCAGGCACTTCATCAGGCAGGATGGAGGATTATTTTCTCATACCAACATTATTTTCATGATAAATCATTAAAGCTGTAACGCAATGACTCCTGTGTTCATATCAGTGAAGTTATATCACTCCATTACTCACAACAAACATAAACATGAGGTCATCCAAAATTCAGATGCTCCCATTTCTTAACTCGTTCTCCTATCACCCCTGGGTTCACTGACCTACATTGATTCCCGGTCAACCAACAGCTTGAAGTTGAAAATCCCATCCTCATTTTCAGACCTCTTCATGGCCTCGCCCCTTCCCCCAGGCCCTTCCCTCCTGCGCTTCTCAAATCCTGTGCATTCCCAAACATACTTGCTTCTTCACCATTGGTGGCCATTGTTATATCTTAAGACTAACAGTACAAAATAAATAGATTGCTGATGCATGTGGGTTGAAAGCAACATTGCAGAGGTTCATTAAATCATCCTTCTCTGTACGAGGGTTCGCACTGGACTAAGATGATGCTGCGCATGTCACGTGACTCAGAAATGAGAGAATCCCGACAGTGCAGAAGGAGGCCATTCAGCCCATCGAGCCCGCACTGACCCTCTGAATGAGCAGCCCACCCAGGCCAACCCTCCTGCCCTATTACCACAACCCCTAATCTTTGGACGTTGAGGGGCAATTTGACATGACGAGTTGGGTTGTCTCACCATGTGTTTCTCGGCTGTGAGCACCAGGAAACACATGGCTAAACACGCTCGCTATGGTACTTTGTTCCCAATTAGCCTCGCAAACGGAGAAGCCTGTCTGTCATATCCTAGATACTGGGTGACATTTCACCCTCGCACCGCCGGTACTTTAAGACCCATTTGTATCCACTTAGCAGGTAGGGCACCATATTCTCCAGGCCCACGGGATTCTCCGGTCTTCTGGGCCGGGAATCACATGGGCGCGAATTATAACAAGCATGGACAAACATGGCCCTGACATTGTGAACCCAACGGTGGGCCAAGGGGGTAACTCCTTAAGAGAGTTGCCCCTAAAATCCATCCGAGGGCCACCTCTCCCCCCACACAATGCAAGACCTGTCCACCCCCACCAGAACTCGCTCCCCACCTCCCCAAGAGACCCCCTAAATTAAAGAGACACCCCAGAGACCCCTAAATAAAGAGACCCCCCCACAGACTCCCCAGAAAAGAGACCCCTGTCAGGCAGTTCCCAGAAAAGAGTGGAAGATAGAGAGCTGTCCAGACAGAGCCAGTGATTAAAAATTACTGTTGTAACACTCACGTGGGCACACACCTGCCGGCTCAGACAGAGGAAGCACCACCTGTCAAATCCTGGCAAGAGAAATTAGGTGTTTAAACCTCTCAGATCCTTGAGCTGCAAGCCATTTGTTTGTTTCCCTTACTAGGTTGTGATTGACAGCTTCTACACACCTAGCTGTCAGGCTTGCTTCATTCATTTAGGGTTTTGGCAAAGATTGGTATCATGGCCGGTACAGGCTTGGAGGGCCAAAGGGCCTGTTCCTGTGCTGTATTCGTCTTTGTTGTTCTTTATTCATCTTCTTCCACGGTTGAGTAACTCTGAAGTGCCCTAACCATAATGCTTATAAACATCAACCAACTCAAAGAGAGTCAAGTGCTTTTCTTTTTTTTTATATAAATATTTTATTGAAAATTTTTGGTCAACCAACACAGTACATTGTGCATCCTTTACACAATATTATAACAACACAAATAACAATGACCTATTTTATAAACAAAAAATGAATAAATAATAAATAACAAAAATGAAAACTAACCCTAATTGGCAACTGCCTTATCACAAGTAACACTCTCCAAAAATATAATTTAACAGTCCAATATATAATTATCTGTCGCAACGACCTATACATATTATACAGTATATATTAACAACCCTGAGAGTCCTTCTGGTTCCTCCTCCCCCCTCTCCCCCCCCCCCCCCCCCCCCCCCGATCCTGGGCTGCTGCTGCTGCCTTCTTTTTTCCACTCCATCTATCTTTCTGCGAGGTATTCGACGAATGGTTGCCACCGCCTGGTGAACCCTTGAGCCGACCCCCTTAGAACGAACTTAATCCGCTCTAGCTTTATAAACCCTGCCATGTCATTTATCCAGGTCTCCACCCCCGGGGGCTTGGCTTCTTTCCACATTAACAATATCCTGCGCCAGGCTACTAGGGACGCAAAGGCCAAAACATCGGCCTCTCTCGCCTCCTGCACTCCCGGCTCTTGTGCAACCCCAAATATAGCCAACCCCCAGCTTGGTTCGACCCGGACCCCCACTACTTTTGAAAGCACCTTTGCCACCCCCATCCAAAACCCCTGTAGTGCCGGGCATGACCAAAACATATGGGTATGATTCGCTGGGCTTCTCGAGCACCTCGCACACCTATCCTCCACCCCAAAAAATTTACTGAGCCGTGCTCCAGTCATATGCGCCCTTAAACTGAATCAGGCTTAGCCTGGCACACGAGGACGACGAGTTTACCCTGCTTAGGGTATCTGCCCACAGCCCCTCCATGATCTCCTCCCCCAGCTCTTCTTCCCATTTCCCTTTTAGTTCATCTTCCATAGTCTCCCCTTCGTCCCTCATTTCCCTATATATATCTGACACCTTACCATCCCCCACCCATGTCTTTGAGATCACTCTGACCTGCACCTCTTGTGTCGGGAGCTGCGGGAATTCCCTCACCTGTTGCCTCGCAAAAGCCCTCAGTTGCATATACCTGAATGCATTCCCTTGGGGCAACCCATATTTCTCGGTCAGCGCTCCCAGACTCGCGAACTTCCCATCCACAAACAGATCTTTCAGTTGCGTTATTTCTGCTCTTTGCCACATTCCATATCCCCCATCCATTCCCCCCGGGGCAAACCTATGGTTGTTTCTTATCGGGGACCCCCCCAAGGCTCCAGTCTTTCCCCTATGCCGTCTCCACTGTCCCCAAATCTTCAGTGTAGCCACCACCACCGGGCTTGTGGTGTAGTTCCTCGGTGAGAACGGCAATGGGGCTGTCACCATAGCCTGTAGGCTAGTCCCCCTACAGGACGCCCTCTCTAATCTCTTCCACGCCGCTCCCTCCTCCTCTCCCATCCACTTACTCACCATTGAAATATTAGCGGCCCAATAATACTCTTAGGCTCGGTAGTGCCAGCCCCCCCCCTATCCCTGCTACGCTGTAAGAATCCCTTCCTCACTCTCGGGGTCTTCCCGGCCCACACAAAACCCATGATGCTCTTTTCAATCCTTTTAAAAAAAGCCTTCGTGATCACCACCGGGAGGCACTGAAACACAAAGAGGAATCTCGGGAGGACCACCATCTTAACCGCCTGCACCCTCCCTGCCAGTGACAGGGATACCATATCCCATCTCTTGAAATCCTCCTCCAAAGTCAAGTGCTTTTCAATCACCCCCTCACACTTGAGTGCTTTTGAAGTGGTCAGCTGGAAATTGACAACTCTGGACTCTCTTTGGAGTGGTTGATTCTATTCTATTCCTTTAATTTTGATCAAATTTCGTTCCTCTACCCTTTCGTTAAACTGATTTCGATTTCCAATGTTTCAGTGTTTGAAAGAACGCTTACAAGGCTGCCAAGTCACATGCTGTCTGACCTTGACGCAGAACAGAATTTAAGAATTGTTTCACACAACTCATGTTTAGTTTACAACTTAATTAATCCTTTACTTTATCAAGTTTATTCTAACCTCCTCATTTATCGCTGCAACCGAGGTCTGTTGTTTGGATTTGGCTTCATTTGATTTTTTTCTTTCTTTTTTATCCACATGTCTATTTTATCTAAATGGTGATTGAAGATCTAAACATTGACACACATTGACACACATTGACACACACTGACACACACTGACACACATTGACCACACTGACAGTCATTGACCACATTGACACACATTGACACACTTTGACACACATTGACACACATTGACCACATTGACCACATTGACACACATTGACCACATTGACACACATTGACACACACTGACACACACTGACACACATTGACACACACTGACACACATTGACCACATTGACACACATTGACACACACTGACACACATTGACCACACTGACACTCATTGACCACATTGACCACATTGACACACATTGACACACACTGACACACATTGACCACATTGACCACATTGACCACATTGACACACACTGACACACATTGACCACATTGACCACATTGACTTCATTGACACACATTGACACACACTGACACACATTGACCACATTGACACACATTGACACACACTGACACACATTGACACACACTGACACACATTGACCACATTGACACACATTGACCACATTGACACACACTGACACACACTGACACACATTGACACACACTGACACACATTGACCACATTGACACACATTGACACACATTGACACACATTGACACACACTGACACACATTGACCACATTGACACACATTGACACACATTGACCACATTGACCACATTGACACATATTGACACACATTGACACACATTGACACACACTGACACACATTGACACACATTGACCACATTGACACACATTGACACACATTGACCACATTGACCACATTGACACACACTGACACACATTGACACACACTGACACACAATGACACACATTGACCACATTGACACACATTGACCACATTGACACACATTGACACACATTGACCACATTGACCACATTGACACACATTGACACACATTGACACACACTGACACACATTGACCACATTGACACACATTGACACACACTGACACACATTGACACACACTGACACACATTGACCACATTGACACACACTGACACACACTGACACATATTGACACACATTGACACACACTGACACACATTGACCACATTGACACACATTGACCACATTGACACACACTGACACACATTGACCACATTGACCACATTGACCACACTGACACACATTGACACACATTGACACACATTGACCACATTGACACACATTGACTTCATTGACACACATTGACACACACTGACACACATTGACACACATTGACACACATTGACACACATTGACACACACTGACCACATTGACACACACTGACACACATTGACCACATTGACAAACATTGACTTCATTGACACACATTGACACACATTGGCCACATTGACACACATTGACACACACTGACACACATTGACCACATTGGCACACACTGACCACATTGACACACACTGACACACATTGACCACATTGACCACATTGACCACACTGACACACATTGACACACATTGACACACATTGACCACATTGACACACATTGACTTCATTGACACACATTGACACACACTGACACACATTGACACACATTGACACACATTGACACACATTGACACACACTGACCACATTGACACACACTGACACACATTGACCACATTGACAAACATTGACTTCATTGACACACATTGACACACATTGGCCACATTGACACACATTGACACACACTGACACACATTGACCACATTGGCACACACTGACACACAGAGACCACATTGACCACATTGACACACACTGACACACATTGACCACACTGACACACATTGACCACATTGACCACATTGACACACACTGACACACATTGACCACATTGACACACATTGACCACATTGACACACATTGACACACACTGACCACATTGACACACATTGACCACATTGACCCACATTGACCACACTGACACACATTGACACACATTGACCACATTGACACACATTGACCACATTGACACACATTGACCACATTGACCACATTGACACACACTGACACACATTGACACACATTGACCACATTGACACACATTGACCACATTGACCACATTGACACACATTGACACACATTGACCACATTGACACACATTGACCACATTGACCACATTGACACACATTGACACACACTGACACACATTGACCACATTGGCACACACTGACACACAGTGACCACATTGACCACATTGACACACACTGACACACATTGACCACACTGACACACATTGACCACATTGACCACATTGACACACACTGACACACATTGACCACATTGACACACATTGACCACATTGACACACACTGACCACATTGACACACATTGACCACATTGACCACATTGACCACATTGACACACACTGACACACATTGACACACATTGACCACATTGACACACATTGACCACATTGACCACATTGACACACATTGACACACATTGACACACATTGACCACATTGACACACATTGACACACACTGACACACATTGACACACATTGACACACATTGACACATATTGACCACATTGACCACATTGACACACATTGACCACATTGACACACACTGACACACATTGACCACATTGACACACACTGACACACATTGACCACACTGACACACATTGACACACATTGACACACATTGACCACATTGACACACATTGACACACATTGACACACACTGACCCCATTGACACACACTGACACACATTGACACACATAGACCACATAGACACACACTGACACACATTGACCATACTGAAACACATTGAAACACACTGACACACATTGACCACATTGACACACACTGACACACATTGACACACATTGATCACATTGACCACATTGACCACATTGACACACACTGACACACATTGACACACATTGACCACATTGACACACACTGACACACGTTGACCACACTGACACACATTGACACACATTGACTCACACATTGACACACATTGACCACATTGACTACATTGACAGACATTGACCACATTGACACACATTGACCACATTGACAAACATTGACCACATTGATCACATTGACCACATTGACCACAGTGACCACATTGACACACATTGACACACATTGACCACATTGACCACATTGACCACATTGACACACATTGATCACATTGACCACATTGACCACATTGACCACATTGACACACATTGACCACATTGATCACATTGACACACATTGACCACATTGACACACATTGACCACATTGACCACATTGACCACATTGACACACATTGACCACATTGACACACATTGACCACATTGACCACATTGACACACATTGACCACATTGACACACATTGACCACATTGACCACATTGACACACACTGACACACATTGACCACATTGACACACATTGACCACATTGACCACATTGACACAAATTGACCACATTGACACACATTGACCACATTGACACACATTGACCACATTGACACACATTGACACACATTGACCACATTGACACACATTGACCACATTGACCACATTGACACACATTGACCACATTGACCACATTGACCACATTGACCACATTGACACACATTGACCACATTGACCACATTGACCACATTGACCACATTGACACACATTGACCACATTGACCACATTGGCACACATTGACCACATTGACACACATTGACCACATTGACCACATTGACACACATTGATCACATTGACCACATTGACACACATTGACACACATTGACCACATTGACCACATTGACACACACTGACACACATTGACCACATTGACACACATTGACCACATTGACCACATTGACACACATTGACCACATTGACACACATTGACCACATTGACACACATTGACCACATTGATCACATTGACCACATTGAACACATTGACACACATTGACCACATTGACCACATTGACACACATTGACACACATTGACACACATTGACCACATTGACACACATTGACCACATTGACCACATTGACCACATTGACACACATTGACCACATTGACCACATTGACACACACTGACACACATTGACCACATTGACACACATTGACCACATTGACACACATTGACCACATTGATCACATTGACACACATTGACCACATTGATCACATTGACCACATTGACCACATTGACCACAATGACACACATTGACCACATTGACACACATTGACCACATTGACACACACTGACACACATTGACCACATTGACACACATTGACCACATTGACACACATTGACCACATTGATCACATTGACCACATTGACCACATTGACCACATTGACACACATTGACCACATTGACACACATTGACCACATTGACCACATTGACACACATTGACCACATTGACACACATTGACCACATTGACACACACTAACACACATTGACACACGTTGACCACATTGACCACATTGACACACACTGACACACATTGACCACATTGACACACATTGACAACATTGACACACATTGACCACATTGACACACATTGACCACATTGACCACATTGACACACATTGACCACATTGACACACATTGACCACATTGACCACATTGACACACACTGACACACATTGACTACATTGACACACATTGACCACATTGATCACATTAACCACATTGACCACATTGACCACATTGACACACACTGACACACATTGACACACATTGACACACACTGACACACATTGACCACATTGACACACATTGACAACATTGACACACATTGACCACATTGACACACATTGACACACATTGACCACATTGACACACATTGACCACATTGACACACATTGACCACATTGACCACATTGACCACATTGACACACATTGACCACATTGACCACATTGACACACATTGACCACATTGACACACATTGACACACATTGATCACATTGACACACATTGACCACATTGACACACATTGACCACATTGACACACATTGACCACATTGACCACATTGACCACATTGACACACATTGACCACATTGACCACATTGACACACATTGACCACATTGACCACATTGACACACATTGACCACATTGACCACATTGACACTCATTGACCACATTGACACACATTGACTTCATTGACCACATTGACACACATTGACTTAATTGACACACATTGACTTAATTGACCACATTGACTTCATTGACACACATGCAGCGGGATTCTCCGACCCCCCGTGGGGTCAGAGAATCCCCGGGTCGTGGCTCCAATCCTGCTACGACGCCGGCTGCTGTATTCTCCAGCGCCGTTTTTCGGGTGGGGGCGGGGTTCATGCCACGCCGGTCGGGGGACGTTGGCAGAACCCCCCAGGCAATTCTCCAGGCCCCGATGGGCCAAGCGGCCGTCCATTTTTGGCCAGTCCCGCCGGCGTGGGTTAGACATGGTCCCACACGGCGGGACCTGGCAGGTAAGGCGTCTGGGGCAGACCTCGGGGGATGTGGGGGGATCCGACCCCGAGGAGAGTGGGGACCCCCACAGTGGTCTGGCCTGCGATCGGGGCCCACCGACTGTGAGCGGGCCTGTGCCGTGGGGGGCACACCGTCCTTCAGCACTGGCCCCTGTAGGGCTCCGCTATGGCCGGCGGGGAGAAGACACACACTGACACAATTGACACACATTGACCACAGTGATCACATTGAGCATATTGACACACATTGACACACATTGACCACACTGAAACACATTGACACACACTGACACACATTGACCACATTGACACACACTGACACACATTGACACACATTGATCACATTGACCACATTGACCACATTGACACACACTGACACACATTGACACACATTGACCACATTGACACACACTGACACACATTGACCACACTGACCCACATTGACACACATTGACTCACACATTGACACACATTGACCACATTGACTACATTGACAGACATTGACCACATTGACACACATTGACCACATTGACAAACATTGACCACATTGCTCACATTGACCACATTGACCACATTGACCACATTGACACACATTGACACACATTGACCACATTGACCACATTGACCACATTGACACACATTGATCACATTGACCACATTAACCACATTGACCACATTGACACACATTGACCACATTGATCACATTGACACACATTGACCACATTGACACACATTGACCACATTGACCACATTGACCACATTGACACACATTGACCACATTGACACACATTGACCACATTGACCACATTGACACACATTGACCACATTGACACACATTGACCACATTGACACACATTGACCACATTGATCACATTGACCACATTGACCACATTGACCACATTGACACACATTGACCACATTGACACACATTGACCACATTGACCACATTGACACACATTGACCACATTGACACACATTGACCACATTGACACACACTAACACACATTGACACACGTTGACCACATTGACCACATTGACACACACTGACACACATTGACCACATTGACACACATTGACAACATTGACACACATTGACCACATTGACACACATTGACCACATTGACCACATTGACACACATTGACCACATTGACACACATTGACCACATTGACCACATTGACACACACTGACACACATTGACTACATTGACACACATTGACCACATTGATCACATTAACCACATTGACCACATTGACCACATTGACACACACTGACACACATTGACACACATTGACACACACTGACACACATTGACCACATTGACACACATTGACAACATTGACACACATTGACCACATTGACACACATTGACACACATTGACCACATTGACACACATTGACCACATTGACACACATTGACCACATTGACCACATTGACCACATTGACACACATTGACCACATTGACCACATTGACACACATTGACCACATTGACACACATTGACACACATTGATCACATTGACACACATTGACCACATTGACACACATTGACCACATTGACACACATTGACCACATTGACCACATTGACCACATTGACACACATTGACCACATTGACCACATTGACACACATTGACCACATTGACCACATTGACACACATTGACCACATTGACCACATTGACACTCATTGACCACATTGACACACATTGACTTCATTGACCACATTGACACACATTGACTTAATTGACACACATTGACTTAATTGACCACATTGACTTCATTGACACACATGCAGCGGGATTCTCCGACCCCCCGTGGGGTCAGAGAATCCCCGGGTCGTGGCTCCAATCCTGCTACGACGCCGGCTGCTGTATTCTCCAGCGCCGTTTTTCGGGTGGGGGCGGGGTTCATGCCACGCCGGTCGGGGGACGTTGGCAGAACCCCCCAGGCAATTCTCCAGGCCCCGATGGGCCAAGCGGCCGTCCATTTTTGGCCAGTCCCGCCGGCGTGGGTTAGACATGGTCCCACACGGCGGGACCTGGCAGGTAAGGCGTCTGGGGCAGACCTCGGGGGATGTGGGGGGATCCGACCCCGAGGAGAGTGGGGACCCCCACAGTGGTCTGGCCTGCGATCGGGGCCCACCGACTGTGAGCGGGCCTGTGCCGTGGGGGGCACACCGTCCTTCAGCACTGGCCCCTGTAGGGCTCCGCTATGGCCGGCGGGGAGAAGACACACACTGACACAATTGACACACATTGACCACAGTGATCACATTGAGCATATTGACACACATTGACACACATTGACCACACTGAAACACATTGACACACACTGACACACATTGACCACATTGACACACACTGACACACATTGACACACATTGATCACATTGACCACATTGACCACATTGACACACACTGACACACATTGACACACATTGACCACATTGACACACACTGACACACATTGACCACACTGACCCACATTGACACACATTGACTCACACATTGACACACATTGACCACATTGACTACATTGACAGACATTGACCACATTGACACACATTGACCACATTGACAAACATTGACCACATTGCTCACATTGACCACATTGACCACATTGACCACATTGACACACATTGACACACATTGACCACATTGACCACATTGACCACATTGACACACATTGATCACATTGACCACATTAACCACATTGACCACATTGACACACATTGACCACATTGATCACATTGACACACATTGACCACATTGACACACATTGACCACATTGACCACATTGACCACATTGACACACATTGACCACATTGACACACATTGACCACATTGACCACATTGACACACATTGACCACATTGACACACATTGACCACATTGACCACATTGACACACACTGACACACATTGACCACATTGACACACATTGACCACATTGACCACATTGACACACATTGACCACATTGACACACATTGACCACATTGACCACATTGACACACATTGACCACATTGACCACATTGACACACATTGACCACATTGACACACATTGACCACATTGACCACATTGACCACATTGACCACATTGACACACATTGACCACATTGACACACATTGACCACATTGACCACATTGACACACATTGATCACATTGACCACATTGACACACATTGACACACATTGACCACATTGACCACATTGACACACACTGACACACATTGACCACATTGACACACATTGACCACATTGACCACATTGACACACATTGACCACATTGACACACATTGACCACATTGACACACATTGACCACATTGATCACATTGACCACATTGACCACATTGACACACATTGACCACATTGACACACATTGACACACATTGACACACATTGACCACATTGACACACATTGACCACATTGACCACATTGACCACATTGACACACATTGACCACATTGACCACATTGACACACACTGACACACATTGACCACATTGACACACATTGACCACATTGACACACATTGACCACATTGATCACATTGACACACATTGACCACATTGATCACATTGACCACATTGACCACATTGACCACAATGACACACATTGACCACATTGACACACATTGACCACATTGACACACACTGACACACATTGACCACATTGACACACATTGACCACATTGACACACATTGACCACATTGATCACATTGACCACATTGACCACATTGACACACATTGACCACATTGACACACATTGACCACATTGACCACATTGACACACATTGACCACATTGACACACATTGACCACATTGACACACACTGACACACATTGACACACGTTGACCACATTGACCACTTTGACACACACTGACACATATTGACCACATTGACACACATTGACCACATTGACACACATTGACCACATTGACCACATTGACACACATTGACCACATTGACACACATTGACCACATTGACCACATTGACACACATTTACACACATTGACACACACTGACACACATTGAGTACATTGACACACATTGACCACATTGATCACATTAACCACATTGACCACATTGACCACATTGACACACACTGACACACATTGACACACATTGACACACACTGACACACATTGACCACATTGACACACATTGACACACATTGACCACATTGACACACATTGACACACATTGACCACATTGACACACATTGACCACATTGACACACATTGACCACATTGACCACATTGACCACATTGACACACATTGACCACATTGACCACATTGACACACATTGACCACATTGACCACATTGACACACATTGACCACATTGACACACATTGACCCACATTGACACACATTGACCACATTGACACACATTGACCACATTGACCACATTGACCACATTGACACACATTGACCACATTGACCACATTGACACACATTGACCACATTGACCACATTGACACACATTGACCACATTGACCACATTGACACACATTGACCACATTGACACACATTGACTTCATTGACCACATTGACACACATTGACTTAATTGACACACATTGACTTAATTGACCACATTGACTTCATTGACACACATGCAGTGGGATTCTCCGACCCCCCGTGGGGTCAGAGAATCCCCGGGTCGTGGCTCCAATCCTGCTACGACGCCGGCTGCTGTATTCTCCAGCGCCGTTTTTCGGGTGGGGGCGGGGTTCATGCCACGCCGGTCGGGGGACGTTGGCAGAACCCCCCCGGCAATTCTCCAGGCCCCGATGGGCCAAGCGGCCGTCCATTTTTGGCCAGTCCCGCCGGCGTGGGTTAGACATGGTCCCACACGGCGGGACCTGGCAGATAAGGCGTCTGGGGCAGACCTCGGGGGATGTGGGGGGATCCGACCCCGAGGGGAGTGGGGACCCCCACAGTGGTCTGGCCTGCGATCGGGGCCCACCGACTGTGGGCGGGCCTGTGCCGTGGGGGGCACACCGTCCTTCAGCACTGGCCCCTGTAGGGCTCCGCTATGGCCGGCGGGGAGAAGACACACACTGACACAATTGACACACATTGACCACAGTGATCACATTGAGCATATTGACACACATTGACACACATTGACACACATTGATCACATTGACCACATTGACACACATTGACTCATATGGACCACATTAACACACATTGATCACACTGACACACACTGACACATATTGACACACATTGACACACACTGACACACATTGACCACATTGACACACATTGACCACATTGACACACACTGACACACATTGACCACATTGACCACATTGACCACACTGACACACATTGACCACATTGACACACATTGACACACATTGACCACATTGACATACATTGACTTCATTGACACACATTGACACACACTGACACACAATGACACACATTGACACACATTGACACACATTGACACACACTGACCACATTGACACACACTGACACACATTGACACACATTGACCACATTGACAAACATTGACTTCATTGACACACATTGACACACATTGGCCACATTGACACACATTGACACACACTGACACACATTGACCACATTGGCACACACTGACACACTGTGACCACATTGACCACATTGACACACACTGACACACATTGACCACACTGACACACATTGACCACATTGAGCACATTGACACACATTGACCACATTGACCACATTGACACACATTGACCACATTGACACACATTGACCACATTGACACACATTGACCACATTGATCACATTGACCACATTGACCACATTGACACACATTGACCACATTGACACACATTGACACACATTGACACACATTGACCACATTGACACACATTGACCACATTGACCACATTGACCACATTGACACACATTGACCACATTGACCACATTGACACACACTGACACACATTGACCACATTGACACACATTGACCACATTGACACACATTGACCACATTGATCACATTGACACACATTGACCACATTGATCACATTGACCACATTGACCACATTGACCACAATGACACACATTGACCACATTGACACACATTGACCACATTGACACACACTGACACACATTGACCACATTGACACACATTGACCACATTGACACACATTGACCACATTGATCACATTGACCACATTGACCACATTGACACACATTGACCACATTGACACACATTGACCACATTGACCACATTGACACACATTGACCACATTGACACACATTGACCACATTGACACACACTGACACACATTGACACACGTTGACCACATTGACCACTTTGACACACACTGACACATATTGACCACATTGACACACATTGACCACATTGACACACATTGACCACATTGACCACATTGACACACATTGACCACATTGACACACATTGACCACATTGACCACATTGACACACATTTACACACATTGACACACACTGACACACATTGAGTACATTGACACACATTGACCACATTGATCACATTAACCACATTGACCACATTGACCACATTGACACACACTGACACACATTGACACACATTGACACACACTGACACACATTGACCACATTGACACACATTGACACACGTTGACCACATTGACACACATTGACACACATTGACCACATTGACACACATTGACCACATTGACACACATTGACCACATTGACCACATTGACCACATTGACACACATTGACCACATTGACCACATTGACACACATTGACCACATTGACCACATTGACACACATTGACCACATTGACACACATTGACCCACATTGACACACATTGACCACATTGACACACATTGACCACATTGACCACATTGACCACATTGACACACATTGACCACATTGACCACATTGACACACATTGACCACATTGACCACATTGACACACATTGACCACATTGACCACATTGACACACATTGACCACATTGACACACATTGACTTCATTGACCACATTGACACACATTGACTTAATTGACACACATTGACTTAATTGACCACATTGACTTCATTGACACACATGCAGTGGGATTCTCCGACCCCCCGTGGGGTCAGAGAATCCCCGGGTCGTGGCTCCAATCCTGCTACGACGCCGGCTGCTGTATTCTCCAGCGCCGTTTTTCGGGTGGGGGCGGGGTTCATGCCACGCCGGTCGGGGGACGTTGGCAGAACCCCCCCGGCAATTCTCCAGGCCCCGATGGGCCAAGCGGCCGTCCATTTTTGGCCAGTCCCGCCGGCGTGGGTTAGACATGGTCCCACACGGCGGGACCTGGCAGATAAGGCGTCTGGGGCAGACCTCGGGGGATGTGGGGGGATCCGACCCCGAGGGGAGTGGGGACCCCCACAGTGGTCTGGCCTGCGATCGGGGCCCACCGACTGTGGGCGGGCCTGTGCCGTGGGGGGCACACCGTCCTTCAGCACTGGCCCCTGTAGGGCTCCGCTATGGCCGGCGGGGAGAAGACACACACTGACACAATTGACACACATTGACCACAGTGATCACATTGAGCATATTGACACACATTGACACACATTGACACACATTGATCACATTGACCACATTGACACACATTGACTCATATGGACCACATTAACACACATTGATCACACTGACACACACTGACACATATTGACACACATTGACACACACTGACACACATTGACCACATTGACACACATTGACCACATTGACACACACTGACACACATTGACCACATTGACCACATTGACCACACTGACACACATTGACCACATTGACACACATTGACACACATTGACCACATTGACATACATTGACTTCATTGACACACATTGACACACACTGACACACAATGACACACATTGACACACATTGACACACATTGACACACACTGACCACATTGACACACACTGACACACATTGACACACATTGACCACATTGACAAACATTGACTTCATTGACACACATTGACACACATTGGCCACATTGACACACATTGACACACACTGACACACATTGACCACATTGGCACACACTGACACACTGTGACCACATTGACCACATTGACACACACTGACACACATTGACCACACTGACACACATTGACCACATTGAGCACATTGACACAAACTGACACACATTGACCACATTGACACACATTGACCACATTGACACACATTGACACACACTGACCACATTCACACACATTGACCACATTGACCCACATTGACCACACTGACACACATTGACACACATTGACCACATTGACACACATTGACCACATTGACACACATTGACCACATTGACCACATTGACCACATTGACACACACTGACACACATTGACACACATTGACCACATTGACACACATTGACCACATTGACCACATTGACACACATTGACACACATTGACCACATTGACACACATTGACCACATTGACCACATTGACACACATTGACACACACTGACACACATTGACCACATTGGCACACACTGACACACAGTGACCACATTGACCACATTGACACACACTGACACACATTGACCACACTGACACACATTGACCACATTGACCACATTGACACACACTGACACACATTGACCACATTGACACACATTGACCACATTGACCACATTGACACACACTGACCACATTGACACACATTGACCACATTGACCCACATTGACCACACTGACACACATTGACACACATTGACCACATTGACACACATTGACCACATTGACAATCATTGACCACATTGACCACATTGACCACATTGACACACACTGACACACATTGACACACATTGACCACATTGACACACATTGACCACATTGACCACATTGACACACATTGACACACATTGACCACATTGACACACATTGACACACACTGACACACATTGACACACATTGACACACATTGACACATATTGACCACATTGACCACATTGACACACATTGACCACATTGACACACACTGACACACATTGACCACATTGACACACACTGACACACATTGACCACCCTGACACACATTGACACACATTGACACACATTGACCACATTGACACACATTGACACACATTGACACACACTGACACACATTGACCCCATTGACACACACTGACACACATTGACACACATAGACCACATAGACACACACTGACACACATTGACCACACTGAAACACATTGACACACACTGACACACATTGACCACATTGACACACACTGACACACATTGACACACATTGATCACATTGACCACATTGACCACATTGACACAAACTGACACACATTGACACACATTGACCACATTGACACACACTGACACACATTGACCACACTGACCCACATTGACACACATTGACTCACACATTGACACACATTGACCACATTGACTACATTGACAGACATTGACCACATTGACACACATTGACCACATTGACAAACATTGACCACATTGATCACATTGACCACATTGACCACATTGACCACATTGACACACATTGACACACATTGACCACATTGACCACATTGACCACATTGACACACATTGATCACATTGACCACATTGACCACATTGACCACATTGACACACATTGACCACATTGATCACATTGACACACATTGACCACATTGACACACATTGACCACATTGACCACATTGACCACATTGACACACATTGACCACATTGACACACATTGACCACATTGACCACATTGACACACATTGACCACATTGACACACATTGACACACATTGACCACATTGACCACATTGACACACACTGACACACATTGACCACATTGACACACATTGACCACATTGACCACATTGACACACATTGACCACATTGACACACATTGACCACATTGACACACATTGACACACATTGACCACATTGACACACATTGACCACATTGACCACATTGACACACATTGACCACATTGACCAAATTGACCACATTGACACACATTGACCACATTGACCACATTGACCACATTGACCACATTGACACACATTGACCACATTGACCACATTGGCACACATTGACCACATTGACACACATTGACCACATTGACCACATTGACACACATTGATCACATTGACCACATTGACACACATTGACACACATTGACCACATTGACCACATTGACACACACTGACACACATTGACCACATTGACACACATTGACCACATTGACAACATTGACACACATTGACCACATTGACCACATTGACACACATTGACCACATTGACACACATTGACCACATTGACACACATTGACCACATTGATCACATTGACCACATTGACCACATTGACACACATTGACCACATTGACACACATTGACACACATTGACACACATTGACCACATTGACCACATTGACACACATTGACCACATTGACCACATTGACCACATTGACACACATTGACCACATTGACCACATTGACACACACTGACACACATTGACCACATTGACACACATTGACCACATTGACACACATTGACCACATTGATCACATTGACACACATTGACCACATTGATCACATTGACCACATTGACCACATTGACCACAATGACACACATTGACCACATTGACACACATTGACCACATTGACACACACTGACACACATTGACCACATTGACACACATTGACCACATTGACACACATTGACCACATTGATCACATTGACCACATTGACCACATTGACCACATTGACACACATTGACCACATTGACACACATTGACCACATTGACCACATTGACACACATTGACCACATTGACACACATTGACCACATTGACACACGTTGACCACATTGACACACGTTGACCACATTGACCACATTGACACACACTGACACACATTGACCACATTGACACACATTGACCACATTGACACACATTGACCACATTGACCACATTGACACACATTGACCATATTGACACACATTGACCACATTGACCACATTGACACACATTGACACACATTGACACACACTGACACACATTGACTACATTGACACACATTGACCACATTGATCACATTAACCACATTGACCACATTGACCACATTGACACACACTGACAGACATTGACACACATTGACACACACTGACACACATTGACCACATTGACACACATTGACACACATTGACACACATTGACACACATTGACCACATTGACACACATTGACACACATTGACCACATTGACCACATTGACACACATTGACCACATTGACCACATTGACCACATTGACACACATTGACCACATTGACCACATTGACACACATTGACCACATTGACACACATTGATCACATTGACACACATTGACCACATTGACACACATTGACCACATTGACACACATTGACCACATTGACACACATTGACCACATTGACCACATTGACCACATTGACACACATTGACCACATTGACCACATTGACACACATTGACCACATTGACCACATTGACCACATTGACACACATTGACCACATTGACACACATTGACTTCATTGACCACATTGACACACATTGACTTAATTGACACACATTGACTTAATTGACCACATTGACTTCATTGACACACATGCAGCGGGATTCTCCGACCCCCCGTGGGGTCAGAGAATCCCCGGGTCGTGGCTCCAATCCTGCTACGACGCCGGCTGCTGTATTCTCCAGCGCCGTTTTTCGGGTGGGGGCGGGGTTCATGCCACGCCGGTCGGGGGACGTTGGCAGAACCCCCCAGGCAATTCTCCAGGCCCCGATGGGCCAAGCGGCCGTCCATTTTTGGCCAGTCCCGCCGGCGTGGGTTAGACATGGTCCCACACTGCGGGACCTGGCAGGTAAGGCGTCTGGGGCAGACCTCGGGGGATGTGGGGGGATCCGACCCCGAGGGGAGTGGGGACCCCGACAGTGGTCTGGCCTGCGATCGGGGCCCACCGACTGTGAGCGGGCCTGTGCCGTGGGGGGCACACCGTCCTTCAGCACTGGCCCCTGTAGGGCTCCGCTATGGCCGGCGGGGAGAAGACACACACTGACACAATTGACACACATTGACCACAGTGATCACATTGAGCATATTGACACACATTGACACACATTGACCACACTGAAACACATTGACACACACTGACACACATTGACCACATTGACACACACTGACACACATTGACACACACTGATCACATTGACCACATTGACCACTTTGACACACACTGACACACATTGACACACATTGACCACATTGACACACACTGACACACATTGACCACACTGACCCACATTGACACACATTGACTCACACATTGACACACATTGACCACATTGACTACATTGACAGACATTGTCCACATTGACACACATTGACCACATTGACAAACATTGACCACATTGATCACATTGACCACATTGACCACATTGACACACATTGACCACATTGATCACATTGACACACATTGACCACATTGACACACATTGACCACATTGACAACATTGACCACATTGACACACATTGACCATATTGACACACATTGACCACATTGACCACATTGACACACATTGACCACATTGACACACATTGACCACATTGACACACACTGACACACATTGACCACATTGACCACATTGACACACATTGACCACATTGACACACATTGACCACATTGACACACATTGACCACATTGACACACATTGACCACATTGACCACATTGACACACATTGACCACATTGACCACATTGACCACATTGACCACATTGACACACATTGACCACATTGACCACATTGACCACATTGACCACATTGACACACATTGACCACATTGACACACATTGACCACATTGACCACATTGACACACATTGATCACATTGACCACATTGACACACATTGTCACACATTGACCACATTGACCACATTGACACACACTGACACACATTGACCACATTGACCACATTGACACACATTGACCACATTGACACACATTGACCACATTGATCACATTGACCACATTGACCACATTGACACACATTGACCACATTGACACACATTGACACACATTGAGCGTATTGACACACATTGACACACATTGATCACATTGACAACATTGACCACATTGACACACTTTGACACACATTGACACACATTGATCACAATTGACACGCATTGTCACACATTTTAATAAAAAATTTAGAGTACCCAATTCATTTTTTCCAATTAAGGGACAATTTAGCGTGGCCAATCCACCTAGCTTGCACATTTTTGGGTTGTGGGAGCGAAACCCATGCAAACACAGGAGAATGTGCAAACTCCACTAGGACAGTGACCCAGATCCGGGATCAAACCTGGGACCTCGGCGCCATGAGGCCGCAATGCTAACCCACTGCGCCACCGTACTGCCCACATTGACACAATTGACACACATTGACCAAATTGACACATTTTGACACACATTGATCACATTGACACACATTCACACACATTGACACACATTTATTACATTGACACCTCATTGACCACATTGATCACATTGACCACATTGACAACATTGACCACATTGATCACATTGACAACATTGACCACATTGACCACATTGACACACATTGACCACATTGACACACATTGATCACATTGACCACATTGACACACATTGACACACATTGACCACATTGACCACATTGACACACACTGACACACATTGTCCACATTGACACACATTGACCACATTGACCACATTGACACACATTGACCACATTGACACACATTGACCACATTGACACACATTGACCACATTGATCACATTGGCCACATTGACCACATTGACACACATTGACCACATTGACACACATTGACACACATTGACACACATTGACCACATTGACACACATTGACCACATTGACCACATTGACCACATTGACACACATTGACCACATTGACCACATTGACACACACTGACACACATTGACCACATTGACACACATTGACCACATTGACACACATTGACCACATTGATCACATTGACACACATTGACCACATTGATCACATTGACCACATTGACCACATTGACCACAATGACACACATTGACCACATTGACACACATTGACCACATTGACACACACTGACACACATTGACCACATTGACCACATTGACCACATTGACACACATTGACCACATTGACACACATTGACCACATTGACACACATTGACCACATTGACACACACTGACACACATTGACACACGTTGACCACATTGACCACATTGACACACATTGACCACATTGACCACATTGACACACATTGACCACATTGACACACATTGACCACATTGACCACATTGACACACATTGACACACATTGACACACACTAACACACATTGACTACATTGACACACATTGACCACATTGATCACATTAACCACATTGACCACATTGACCACATTGACACACACTGACACACATTGACACACATTGACACACACTGACACACATTGACCACATTGACACACCTTGACACACATTGACCACATTGACACACATTGACCACATTGACACACATTGACACACATTGACCACATTGACACACATTGACCACATTGACACACATTGACCACATTGACCACATTGACACACATTGACCACATTGACCACATTGACACACATTGACCACATTGACACACATTGACACACATTGACCACATTGACACACATTGACCACATTGACATACATTGACACACATTGACCACATTGACACACATTGACCACATTGACACACATTGACCACATTGACCACATTGACCACATTGACACACATTGACCACATTGACCACATTGACACACATTGACCACATTGACCACATTGACACACATTGACCACATTGACCACATTGACACACATTGACCACATTGACACACATTGACTTCATTGACCACATTGACACACATTGACTTAATTGACACACATTGACTTAATTGACCACATTGACTTCATTGACACACATGCAGCGGGATTCTCCGACCCCCCGTGGGGTCAGAGAATCCCCGGGTCGTGGCTCCAATCCTGCTACGACGCCGGCTGCTGTATTCTCCAGCGCCGTTTTTCGGGTGGGGGCGGGGTTCATGCCACGCCGGTCGGGGGACGTTGGCAGAACCCCCCCGGCAATTCTCCAGGCCCCGACGGGCCAAGCGGCCGTCCATTTTTGGCCAGTCCCGCCGGCGTGGGTTAGACATGGTCCCACACGGCGGGACCTGGCAGGTAAGGCGTCTGGGGCAGACCTCGGGGGATGTGGGGGGATCCGACCCCGAGGGGAGTGGGGACCCCCACAGTGGTCTGGCCTGCGATCGGGGCCCACCGACTGTGGGCGGGCCTGTGCCGTGGGGGGCACACCGTCCTTCAGCACTGGTCCCTGTAGGGCTCCGCTATGGCCGGCGGGGAGAAGACACACACTGACACAATTGACACACATTGACCACAGTGATCACATTGAGCATATTGACACACATTGACACACATTGACACACATTGATCACATTGACCACATTGACACACATTGACTCATATGGACCACATTAACACACATTGATCACATTGACACACATTGAGCGTATTGACACACATTGACACACATTGATCACATTGACAACATTGACCACATTGACACAGTTTGACACACATTGACACACATTGATCACAATTGACACACATTGTCACACATTTTAATAAAAAATTTAGAGTACCCAATTCATTTTTTCCAATTAAGGGACAATTTAGCGTGGCCAATCCACCTAGCTTGCACATTTTTGGGTTGTGGGAGCGAAACCCATGCAAACACAGGAGAATGTGCAAACTCCACTAGGACAGTGACCCAGATCCGGGATCAAACCTGGGACCTCGGCGCCATGAGGCCGCAATGCTAACCCACTGCGCCACCGTACTGCCCACATTGACACAATTGACACACATTGACCAAATTGACACATTTTGACACACATTGATCACATTGACACACATTTACACACATTGACACACATTTATTACATTGACACCTCATTGACCACATTGATCACATTGACCACATTGACAACATTGACCACATTGATCACATTGACAACATTGACACACATTGACACAATTGACACACATTGACACAATTGACACACATTGATCACATTGACACACATGGACACACGTTGACACAATTGACACACATTGACACACATTGATCAGATTGATCAGATTGACACACATTGATCAAATTGACAACATTGACCACATTGACACACATTGACACACACTGACACAATTGACACACATTGACCACATTGATCACATTGACACACATTGACACACATTGACCACATTGACAACATTGACCACATTGACACACATTGACACATATTGACCACATTGACAACATTGACACACATTGACACAATTGACACACATTGATCACATTGACACACATGGACACACGTTGACACAATTGACACACATTGACACACATTGATCACATTGATCAGATTGACACACATTGATCAAATTGACAACATTGACCACATTGACCACACATTGATCACTTTGACACACATTGACACACATCGATTACATTGACCACATTGACACACATTGACACACACTGACACAATTGACACACATTGACCACATTGATCACATTGACACACATTGATCACATTGACAACATTGACCACATTGACACACATTGACACATATTGACCACATTGACAACATTGACACACATTGACACAATTGACACACATTGATCACATTGACACACATTGTCACACATTTTCATTTTTTCCAATTAAGGGGCAATTTAGCGTGGCCAATCCACCTAGCTTGCACATTTTTGGGTTGTGGGGGCGAAACCCATGCAAACACAGGAGAATGTGCAAACTCCACTAGGACAGTGACCCAGATCCGGGATCAAACCTGGGACCTCGGCACCATGAGGCCGCAATGCTAACCCACTGCGCCACCGTGCTGCCCACATTGACCACATTGACTTAATTGACACTTATTGACTTCATTGGCACACATTGATCACATTGGCACACATTGTCTTCATTGACACACATTGACTTCATTGATACACATTAACACACATTCACTCACATTGACCACATTGACCACATTGACACACTTTGACACACATTGACACAATTAACAATTCATTGACCACATTGATCACATTGAGCACATTGACACACATTGATCACATTGACCACATTGACACACATTGACACACTTTGACACACATTGACACAATTGACACTTCATTGACCACATTGATCACATTGAGCACATTGACACACATTGATCACATTGACCACATTGACACACTTTGACACACATTGACACAATTGACACTTCATTGACCACATTGAGCACATTGACACACATTGACACACATTGAGCACATTGACCGCATTGACACACATTGACACACATTGACCACATTGACACACATTGACACAATTGGCACATATTGATCACATTAACCACATTAACACACATAGATCACATTGACATACATTGACCGCATTGACACACATTGGCACACATTGATTATATTGAAAGACATTGACACACATTGACACAATTGACACACATTGACCACATTGATCACATTGAGCATATTGGCACACATTGACACACATTGATCACATTTACACACATTGACTTCATTGACACACATTGACACACATTGACACAATTGACACACATTGACACACATTTACACACATTGGCACACATTTGACACACATTTACACACATTGATCACATTGACACACATTGACACAATTGACACACATTGATCACATTGACACACATTGACACAATTGACACACATTGACACACATTGACCACATTGACACACATTGACCACATTGACACACATTGACTTCATTGACCACATTGATACACATTGACTTAATTGACACACATTGACTTAATTGACCACATTGACTTCATTGACACACATGCAGCGGGATTCTCCGACCCCCCGTGGGGTCAGAGAATCCCCGGGTCGTGGCTCCAATCCTGCTACGACGCCGGCTGCTGTATTCTCCAGCGCCGTTTTTCGGGTGGGGGCGGGGTTCATGCCACGCCGGTCGGGGGACGTTGGCAGAACCCCCCCGGCAATTCTCCAGGCCCCGATGGGCCAAGCGGCCGTCCATTTTTGGCCAGTCCCGCCGGCGTGGGTTAGACATGGTCCCACACGGCGGGACCTGGCAGGTAAGGCGTCTGGGGCAGACCTCGGGGGATGTGGGGGGATCCGACCCCGAGGGGAGTGGGGACCCCCACAGTGGTCTGGCCTGCGATCGGGGCCCACCGACTGTGGGCGGGCCTGTGCCGTGGGGGGCACACCGTCCTTCAGCACTGGTCCCTGTAGGGCTCCGCTATGGCCGGCGGGGAGAAGACACACACTGACACAATTGACACACATTGACCACAGTGATCACATTGAGCATATTGACACACATTGACACACATTGACACACATTGATCACATTGACCACATTGACACACATTGACTCATATGGACCACATTAACACACATTGATCACATTGACACACATTGAGCGTATTGACACACATTGACACACATTGATCACATTGACAACATTGACCACATTGACACAGTTTGACACACATTGACACACATTGATCACAATTGACACACATTGTCACACATTTTAATAAAAAATTTAGAGTACCCAATTCATTTTTTCCAATTAAGGGACAATTTAGCGTGGCCAATCCACCTAGCTTGCACATTTTTGGGTTGTGGGAGCGAAACCCATGCAAACACAGGAGAATGTGCAAACTCCACTAGGACAGTGACCCAGATCCGGGATCAAACCTGGGACCTCGGCGCCATGAGGCCGCAATGCTAACCCACTGCGCCACCGTACTGCCCACATTGACACAATTGACACACATTGACCAAATTGACACATTTTGACACACATTGATCACATTGACACACATTTACACACATTGACACACATTTATTACATTGACACCTCATTGACCACATTGATCACATTGACCACATTGACAACATTGACCACATTGATCACATTGACAACATTGACACACATTGACACAATTGACACACATTGACACACATTGACACAATTGACACACATTGATCACATTGACACACATGGACACACGTTGACACAATTGACACACATTGACACACATTGATCAGATTGATCAGATTGACACACATTGATCAAATTGACAACATTGACCACATTGACACACATTGACACACACTGACACAATTGACACACATTGACCACATTGATCACATTGACACACATTGACACACATTGATCACATTGACAACATTGACCACATTGACACACATTGACACATATTGACCACATTGACAACATTGACACACATTGACACAATTGACACACATTGATCACATTGACACACATGGACACACGTTGACACAATTGACACACATTGACACACATTGATCACATTGATCAGATTGACACACATTGATCAAATTGACAACATTGACCACATTGACCACACATTGATCACTTTGACACACATTGACACACATCGATTACATTGACCACATTGACACACATTGACACACACTGACACAATTGACACACATTGACCACATTGATCACATTGACACACATTGATCACATTGACAACATTGACCACATTGACACACATTGACACATATTGACCACATTGACAACATTGACACACATTGACACAATTGACACACATTGATCACATTGACACACATTGTCACACATTTTCATTTTTTCCAATTAAGGGGCAATTTAGCGTGGCCAATCCACCTAGCTTGCACATTTTTGGGTTGTGGGGGCGAAACCCATGCAAACACAGGAGAATGTGCAAACTCCACTAGGACAGTGACCCAGATCCGGGATCAAACCTGGGACCTCGGCACCATGAGGCCGCAATGCTAACCCACTGCGCCACCGTGCTGCCCACATTGACCACATTGACTTAATTGACACTTATTGACTTCATTGGCACACATTGATCACATTGGCACACATTGTCTTCATTGACACACATTGACTTCATTGATACACATTAACACACATTCACTCACATTGACCACATTGACCACATTGACACACTTTGACACACATTGACACAATTAACAATTCATTGACCACATTGATCACATTGAGCACATTGACACACATTGATCACATTGACCACATTGACACACATTGACACACTTTGACACACATTGACACAATTGACACTTCATTGACCACATTGATCACATTGAGCACATTGACACACATTGATCACATTGACCACATTGACACACTTTGACACACATTGACACAATTGACACTTCATTGACCACATTGAGCACATTGACACACATTGACACACATTGAGCACATTGACCGCATTGACACACATTGACACACATTGACCACATTGACACACATTGACACAATTGGCACATATTGATCACATTAACCACATTAACACACATAGATCACATTGACATACATTGACCGCATTGACACACATTGGCACACATTGATTATATTGAAAGACATTGACACACATTGACACAATTGACACACATTGACCACATTGATCACATTGAGCATATTGGCACACATTGACACACATTGATCACATTGACACACATTGACTTCATTGACACACACTGACACACATTGACACAATTGACACACATTGACACACATTTACACACATTGGCACACATTTGACACACATTTACACACATTGATCACATTGACACACATTGACACAATTGACACACATTGATCACATTGACACACATTGACACAATTGACACACATTGACACACATTGACCACATTGACACACATTGACATACATTGATCACATTGACACACATTGACATACATTGATCACATTGACACATATTGGCAACATTGATATAATTTACCTCATTGACACACATTGACCCATATTGGCACACATTAACTCAAATTGACACATATTAACCACATTCACCTCATTGATACACATGGACACACATTGACCACATTGACACAAATTGGCATATATGGACAGATATTGATCACATTGACACACATTGATCACATTGACAGCTTGACCACAGTGACCACAGTGACACACATTGACACATATTGATCATATCAACCCACATTGACACACATTGATACACATTTAACACATTGACTTCATTAACACACATTGACACACATTGACCCATATTGGTACACATTAACCCAAATTGGCATACATGGACAGACATTGATCATATTGACACACACTGATCGCATTGACAACATTGATCACATTGACACACATTGACACACATTGATTATATTGAAAGACATTGACACACATTGACACAATTGACACACATTGACCACATTGATCACATTGAGCATATTGGCACACATTGACACACATTGATCACATTTACACACATTGACTTCATTGACACACATTGACACACATTGACACAATTGACACACATTGACACACATTTACACACATTGGCACACATTTGACACACATTTACACACATTGATCACATTGACACACATTGACACAATTGACACACATTGATCACATTGACACACATTGACACAATTGACACACATTGACACACATTGACCACATTGACACACATTGACCACATTGACACACATTGACTTCATTGACCACATTGATACACATTGACTTAATTGACACACATTGACTTAATTGACCACATTGACTTCATTGACACACATGCAGCGGGATTCTCCGACCCCCCGTGGGGTCAGAGAATCCCCGGGTCGTGGCTCCAATCCTGCTACGACGCCGGCTGCTGTATTCTCCAGCGCCGTTTTTCGGGTGGGGGCGGGGTTCATGCCACGCCGGTCGGGGGACGTTGGCAGAACCCCCCCGGCAATTCTCCAGGCCCCGATGGGCCAAGCGGCCGTCCATTTTTGGCCAGTCCCGCCGGCGTGGGTTAGACATGGTCCCACACGGCGGGACCTGGCAGGTAAGGCGTCTGGGGCAGACCTCGGGGGATGTGGGGGGATCCGACCCCGAGGGGAGTGGGGACCCCCACAGTGGTCTGGCCTGCGATCGGGGCCCACCGACTGTGGGCGGGCCTGTGCCGTGGGGGGCACACCGTCCTTCAGCACTGGTCCCTGTAGGGCTCCGCTATGGCCGGCGGGGAGAAGACACACACTGACACAATTGACACACATTGACCACAGTGATCACATTGAGCATATTGACACACATTGACACACATTGACACACATTGATCACATTGACCACATTGACACACATTGACTCATATGGACCACATTAACACACATTGATCACATTGACACACATTGAGCGTATTGACACACATTGACACACATTGATCACATTGACAACATTGACCACATTGACACAGTTTGACACACATTGACACACATTGATCACAATTGACACACATTGTCACACATTTTAATAAAAAATTTAGAGTACCCAATTCATTTTTTCCAATTAAGGGACAATTTAGCGTGGCCAATCCACCTAGCTTGCACATTTTTGGGTTGTGGGAGCGAAACCCATGCAAACACAGGAGAATGTGCAAACTCCACTAGGACAGTGACCCAGATCCGGGATCAAACCTGGGACCTCGGCGCCATGAGGCCGCAATGCTAACCCACTGCGCCACCGTACTGCCCACATTGACACAATTGACACACATTGACCAAATTGACACATTTTGACACACATTGATCACATTGACACACATTTACACACATTGACACACATTTATTACATTGACACCTCATTGACCACATTGATCACATTGACCACATTGACAACATTGACCACATTGATCACATTGACAACATTGACACACATTGACACAATTGACACACATTGACACACATTGACACAATTGACACACATTGATCACATTGACACACATGGACACACGTTGACACAATTGACACACATTGACACACATTGATCAGATTGATCAGATTGACACACATTGATCAAATTGACAACATTGACCACATTGACACACATTGACACACACTGACACAATTGACACACATTGACCACATTGATCACATTGACACACATTGACACACATTGATCACATTGACAACATTGACCACATTGACACACATTGACACATATTGACCACATTGACAACATTGACACACATTGACACAATTGACACACATTGATCACATTGACACACATGGACACACGTTGACACAATTGACACACATTGACACACATTGATCACATTGATCAGATTGACACACATTGATCAAATTGACAACATTGACCACATTGACCACACATTGATCACTTTGACACACATTGACACACATCGATTACATTGACCACATTGACACACATTGACACACACTGACACAATTGACACACATTGACCACATTGATCACATTGACACACATTGATCACATTGACAACATTGACCACATTGACACACATTGACACATATTGACCACATTGACAACATTGACACACATTGACACAATTGACACACATTGATCACATTGACACACATTGTCACACATTTTCATTTTTTCCAATTAAGGGGCAATTTAGCGTGGCCAATCCACCTAGCTTGCACATTTTTGGGTTGTGGGGGCGAAACCCATGCAAACACAGGAGAATGTGCAAACTCCACTAGGACAGTGACCCAGATCCGGGATCAAACCTGGGACCTCGGCACCATGAGGCCGCAATGCTAACCCACTGCGCCACCGTGCTGCCCACATTGACCACATTGACTTAATTGACACTTATTGACTTCATTGGCACACATTGATCACATTGGCACACATTGTCTTCATTGACACACATTGACTTCATTGATACACATTAACACACATTCACTCACATTGACCACATTGACCACATTGACACACTTTGACACACATTGACACAATTAACAATTCATTGACCACATTGATCACATTGAGCACATTGACACACATTGATCACATTGACCACATTGACACACATTGACACACTTTGACACACATTGACACAATTGACACTTCATTGACCACATTGATCACATTGAGCACATTGACACACATTGATCACATTGACCACATTGACACACTTTGACACACATTGACACAATTGACACTTCATTGACCACATTGAGCACATTGACACACATTGACACACATTGAGCACATTGACCGCATTGACACACATTGACACACATTGACCACATTGACACACATTGACACAATTGGCACATATTGATCACATTAACCACATTAACACACATAGATCACATTGACATACATTGACCGCATTGACACACATTGGCACACATTGATTATATTGAAAGACATTGACACACATTGACACAATTGACACACATTGACCACATTGATCACATTGAGCATATTGGCACACATTGACACACATTGATCACATTGACACACATTGACTTCATTGACACACACTGACACACATTGACACAATTGACACACATTGACACACATTTACACACATTGGCACACATTTGACACACATTTACACACATTGATCACATTGACACACATTGACACAATTGACACACATTGATCACATTGACACACATTGACACAATTGACACACATTGACACACATTGACCACATTGACACACATTGACATACATTGATCACATTGACACACATTGACATACATTGATCACATTGACACATATTGGCAACATTGATATAATTTACCTCATTGACACACATTGACCCATATTGGCACACATTAACTCAAATTGACACATATTAACCACATTCACCTCATTGATACACATGGACACACATTGACCACATTGACACAAATTGGCATATATGGACAGATATTGATCACATTGACACACATTGATCACATTGACAGCTTGACCACAGTGACCACAGTGACACACATTGACACATATTGATCATATCAACCCACATTGACACACATTGATACACATTTAACACATTGACTTCATTAACACACATTGACACACATTGACCCATATTGGTACACATTAACCCAAATTGGCATACATGGACAGACATTGATCATATTGACACACACTGATCGCATTGACAACATTGATCACATTGACACACATTGACACACATTGATCACATTGACACACATTAACTTCATTGACAGACAGTGACACAATTGACACAGATTGACACAAATTGACCACATTGATCACATTGACAACATTGACACACATTGACGCATATTGACACACATTGATCACATTGATCACATTGACACACACTGACACACATTGATACACATTGATCACATTGACACACATTGACACATATTGACACACATTGATCACATTGACACACATTGACCACTTTGACACACATTGACTTCATTATACACATTGACACACATTGACCCATATTGGCACACATTAAACCAAATTGGCATACATGGACAGACGTTGATCACATTGACACACACTGATTGCATTGACAGCATTGATCACATTGACCACAGTGATACACATTGACCACTTTGACACACATTGACACAATTGACACACATTGACCACATTGACACAATTGACACACATTGACCACATTGACACACATTGACCACATTGACCACATTGATCACATTGATCACATTGATCACATTGACACACATTGACATAATTGACACACATTCATCACATTGGCACACATTAACCCAAATTGACACTTATTGACCACATTCACCTCATTGACGCACATGGACACACACTGACCACATTGACACACATTGGCATACATGGACAGACATTGATCACATTGACACACATTGATCGCATTGACAACATCGAGCACATTGACACACATTGACACACACTGATCGCATTGACAACATTGATCACACTGACCACAGTGACACACATTGACCACATTGGCACACATTGACCACATTGACCACATTGACACACATTGACCACATTGGCACACATTAACACACATTGACACAATTGACCCTCATTGACCACATTGACACACATTGACCACATTGACACACACTGATTGCATTGACAACATTGATCACATTGACAACAGTGACACACATTGACCACATTGACACACATTAACACACATTGACACAATTGACCCTCATTGACCACATTGACACACATTGACACACATTGGTCACATTGACACACATTGACGCAAGTGACACACATTGACCATATTGTCCACAGACAGTGGACTGGTCCATATTTAAGAACTCAGCGACCAACTTAAATGAGTATGCCACCACCGTCACAGACTTCATCAGCAAATGTGTGGACGACTGCGTTCCAAAGAAAGCGGTACGTATGTTCCCCAACTGGAAACCATTGTTCAATCTCAAGATTGACTCCCTACTGAAGGACAGATCTCAGGCATTCAAGACAGACAATCCTGACCTATACAAGAAATCCAGGTACGACCTCAGCAAAGCCATCCAAGATGCCAAGAGAGAATATCAAACCACGCTAGAGTCACAGACAGACTCTCGGCGGTTGTGGTAAGGACTAAACAGCATAACAGGCTACAAAGCGAAGTTGAACAGTATCTCTGGCAGCAGCGCACCCCTCCCCAATGAACTCAATGCATTCTATGCTCGGTTCGAGCAGGTAACCAACTATCCGCTGCCAAGTGCCCCAGCAGCCCATAATTCACCCATACCCACCATCACAGCTTCCAAAGTCAGATCGGCCTTCCTGAAAGTGAACCCTCAGAAGGCGTCGGGCCTGGACGGGATCCCTGGTCGTGCACTCAGAGCCTGCGCGGAGCAGCTGGCAGAGGTATTCGCGGACATCTTTAACTTGTCCCTACTCCACTCCGAGGTCCCCACCTGCTTCAAGAAGACCACCATCATACCGGTACCAAAGAAGAACCAGGCAACGTGCCTCAATGACTACCGACCAGTGGCCCTGACTTCAGTCGTAATAAAGTGCTTCGAGAGGTTGATCATAAAGTGCATCACCTCCATACTCCCAGAACACCTTGATCCACTGTAATTCGCATACCGTCGCAACCAGTCCACAGCAGACGCCATTTCCCTGGCTCTACACTCATCCCTAGAGCATCTCGAGAACAAGGACTCCTACATCAGACTCCTATTTACTGACTACAGCTCCGCCTTCAACACCATAATCCCAGCCAAGCTCATATCAAAGCTCCAAAACCTAGGACTTGGCTCCCCACTCTGCAACTGGATCCTCGATTTTCTGACTAACAGACCACAATCAGTAAGAATAAACAACAACACCTCCTCCACAATAGTCCTCAACACCGGGGCCCCACAAGGCTGTGTACTTAACCCCCTACTCTACTCCCTGTTCACACACGACTGCGTGGCAAAACATGTTTCCAACTCCATCTACAAGTTTGCTGACGATACGACCATAGTGGGCTGGATCTCGAATAACGACGAATCAGAATACAGGCGGGAGATAGAGAACCTAGAACAATCTCTCCCTAAATGCCAGCAAAACTAAAGAGCTGGTCATTGACTTCAGGAAGCAAAGTACTGTACACACCCCTGTTAGCATCAATGGGGCCGAGGTGGAGATGGTTAGCAGTTTCAAATTCCTAGGGGTGCACATCTCCAAAAATCTGTCCTGGTCCACCCACATCGAGGCTACAACCAAGAAAGCACCACAGCGCCTATACTTCCTCAGGAAACTAAGGATATTCGGCATGTCCACAGTAACCCTTAACAACTTTTACAGATGCACCATAGAAAGCATCCTATCGGGCTGCATCACAGCCTGGGATGGCAACTGCTCAGCCCAGGACCGCAAGAAATTCAGAGAATCGTGAACACCGCCCAGTCCATCACACGAACCTGCCTCCCATCCATTGACTCCATCTACACCTCCCGCTGCCTGGGGAAAGCAGGCAGCATAATCAAAGATCCCTCCCACCCGGCTTACTCACTCTTCCAACTTGTTCCAGCGGGCAGGAGATACAGAAGTCTGAGAACACGCACAAACAGACTCAAAAACAGCTTCTTTCCCACTGTCACAAGACTCCTAAATGGCCCTTTATGGAATGACCTCATTAACACTACACCCTGTATGCTTCATCCGATGCCAGTGATTATGTAGTTACATTGTATATGTTTTGTTGCCCTATTATGTATTTTCTTTTCTTCCCTTTTCTTCCCATGTATTTAATGATCTGTTGAGCTGCTAGCAGAAAAATACTTTTCACTGTACCTCGGTACACGTCACAATAAACAAATCCAATCCATTTGTTGAATCCCAAATTTCTTTATCCGTCAGTCTGGCCTCAATAAAAGTCGAGATGGATTTGCAAGTATAACAGAAGTTATTTTATTCAGCTTGCAAGCTACCTAGTCCACAGTGATACAGATAACATGTTGCTCTCTGCAGCCCCGGGAACTAAGTGAATGTCCCAGACAAAGAGATCAGTACTGATACATTCAAATGGCATCAAGTTTCACATACTCGACACCTATAGGTCATCCTATGTCCCTCCTGACCTGTTTGGTCTATTCTGATTGGCTCACTTCCAATCCCTTTCTCCGGCCCCTATCAATTCAGCATCACTCTCATAGACACACCTCTTCCTGCTTTTTTCCATGCGGTCTAAAATCCTTTGTCTCTACTTGCCAGAATCAAAGTGGCTTATTTCTACATTACATTAACTAATATCTCTAAAGTAACTATTTTATCTCACATTCGTCATTCCCTCCTTTTATCATTCCATGATAACCGGACTATCCAATCCATAGCTACGGTTCCTCATCTAAAAAGATCCGTCGCTGCATTTCCAATTCCTGTCTTAGCCCCCCTTCATCTGCTTCACCCTCATGGATTTTAACAGTTACATTTTTTGGGGTGGTGATCTGATCCAGTGCACCCCGCATTCTGCCCATCACACATTTAAGGATGGCCAGGCCCACAAAGATGCAGCCGATAGCTACCACTAGATACATGGCCATATTTATCAACCAGTCCTTCCAACCTTCAAATCCCCAGCTACCCCAAGAGCCAGGATCCTGCATCCCGTCCAAGTGATCCCGTATGCGATCCATAAATTTAGTGATGTTAGCGGTCAAGTCTTGAACACCCATGATACACTTGCCCTGCACTATGGCGCATACCCCACCCTCACGGGCCAGAAGAGAGTCAAGAGCATACCGGTTCTGCATTGCAAACAACCGTAGCTGAGACAACTCCTTGGTTATTGCCCCGAGGGCTCCCAAGGTTTACTACCCGGGTTTTCCTCAGTTTGGCCTTTAACTAACTTAAGTGTATCTCCCGGTAACCTACGTTCTAGCTGTACTTCCCTTCTCATACGCCCCATCCTCTCTCTAGTCCCTTTCACTTTCTCATAGCCTCTTCCTACGCTCTTCTGACAGCCTGATTTTACCTTTATTGTACCACTCTTAACACATCCAAAATCAAATTTACATGTATTCCAAAAACAAGGCAATGTCCATATAATGTTCCCTTCCCATCGCCGGGACCGGTGCAACTGCTTCATGACTCCTGCATTCTCCTTAACTTTGATGACCTTCCATGAGTCGATACCATGTCCTCGTATATGGGGGCAGCGAAGAACATCACCTTTGCATAGGTGATGTATCCTTGTAGATTGGTTGGGGCTACACAGATACATAATATTCCCCTTTTCCATGTCCATCGCCAATAACACGCCAAGCGAAGTGAGGCCAAATATCAGACAGACGATGCGTAGACACTCCATCATGCTCCACACCTGTAAAATAGCACTGGAGAAGGGCGGCAGGTTAGTATCCGACCTTTTACAGTAGTGGAGATGGACTCAATTTACAGTGATGTAGGTGGACCCAATCACTTCGCCCCTCCACTTTAACTGCTGTGGGGGTGGTAAGGAGAACTTGGAAGGGCCCATCCCATCGCGGCTCCGACCCCTTCCTAGTCCAATTTTTGACCATGACATAACTACCGGGCTGGACTGAAAGTGAGCTAGGTACTGGGGGCAATGGCTGGTGAGCGGCGCGGACCTGGCCATGGAGTTCCTTGAGCACTTGCGTGAGGGCTAGAACATAGGTGGTCATCTCTTCAGTCATAGATTATCATAGAATTTACAGTGCAGAAGGAGGCCATTCAGCCCATCGAGTCTGCACCAGCTCTTGGAAAGAGCACCCTACCCAAGGTCAACACCGCCACCCTATCCCCATAACCCAGTAACCCCACCCAACACTAAGGGCAATTTTGGACACTAAGGGCAATTTATCATGGTCAATCCACCTAACCCGCACATCTTTGGACTGTGGGAGGAAACCGGAGCACCCGGAGGAAACCCATGTCATCTGATGAAACTGAACCAGTCTGGGAACCTGCAGGCTCCAGGGAGTTCTAAGAGGCCTGCCATAAAGAATCTCGGCGGGAGAGAGCCAGGCCGGTCCCGCAGGTGTAACCCGCAGCTGGAAGTGGGCAACGGGGAGCAACTTAAGCCATGTCAGTCCTGTGTCTGCTCTTAATTTAGCCAATTTAGTTTTGAGGGTCTGATTGTGTCTCTCAACCAACCCGGCCGCCTGCGGTCTGTAAGCACAGTGTAACTGCTGGCGTATGCCCAACTGGGAGCAAAACGCCTTGTTAATTTGTCCAATAAAATGAGGCCCATTATCAGAACTTAACTGAGCTGGTATACCGTACCGGGGAATGATTTCCCTCATCAAGACTTTAACCACAGTAGCAGCTTTATTATCGATAGTCGGATACGCCTCGACCCATCTGCTGAACACATCCACAATGACCAAAACATATTTATAACATTGACACCTTTCCAACTCAATGTAATCCATTTGGAGCGTCTCAAAGAGACCACTGGGCAACGGGGTTTGCCCCATCCCACAAGGGATACCTTTTCCGGTGTTATATTGCTGACAAATCAAACACCGATTACTGATACTTTGGGCCAACCCCTGCATTTTAGGGTGCCACCAAGTGTCCAGCAACAAATCACTAGTCCCTCGAGCCCCACAATGAGTTGCAAAGTGTACACATTCGATGACCCATAAAGCCAGCACATCAGACATACAAGTCTGATGTGCAGGCGTGGTCCATAAAGAGGAAACAGAATCATATGTACAACCTAACCGTTTCCACATTTGTTTATCACTCTCAGGAGCGTCCTCCTGTAACCTTATGACGTCTTGGATGGTTGGCATTGACTTGTCAGAAGCAGACATATTTATAGTAGATCGTTTAGTCTGACTTAACATCTTAGGCACCATCACTTGCTGAATTTGCGCGGCTGTTCGCGCTGCACAATCTGCTCGTTCATTACCAACGTCAACTGGGCTCCTACCATTCGTGTGGGCAGCGCATTTAATAACGGAAATCTGCGCGGGCATAAGGAGGGCCTGCAGTCGGTCATTAACTAAACCCCGGTTGGATATTTCTGTGCCTGCCGAGGTATGGAATCCCCTATTCTTCCAGAGTTGTCCGAAGTCATGAACTACCCCGAAAGCATATCGGGAGTCAGTGTAGATATTGACCCGGCGATCTCCCCCAAGTATACATGCACGGGTGAGGGCAAAAACTTCGGCTTGTTGAGCTGAATAAGGGGTCTGGAAAGCTGCCGCTTCTAGAATCAGACCATCCTGATCTATGATTGCATAACCGGACAGTCTCCGACCAGTGGGGCTTACTAATGCACTGCCATCAACATACATAATCATGTCAGGTTGTTCTAACGGAATATCACTCAGATCGTCCCTTATTGTTGCAGTTTCCTGAATCAAGGCTAAACAGTCGTGACCAGGCGCGTCCTCATGGACAGGGGGACCGCTAAGAAAACAGGCTGGATTGATAGTGGTACAGTATTTAAATGTCAGACGTGGATTGTTCAAAAGGTATATCTCATACCTATTCTGACGAGCTGCGGTAAGATGCTGAGTCTGCAGTTGCCCCAATCGTGCGATTACCGAGTGGGAGCTATACACCGTAATATCCTGTTGGAGAGTGATGTTGGCAGCAGCCTGCAAACTATTGTATATCGCTGCCAAGATCTGGGTGCAAACAGGGTGGCCCAACACCACTGGGTCGAGTTTGGAAGAGTAATATGCTACGGGCCGGTGCTTGTCCCCATGTTGCTGGGTGAGTACCGCTGTTGAACATCCTTCCAGAACAGTACAGTATATCTGGAATGGTTGGTCGTATAGGGGCCTACCGAGGGCCGGTGCTTGTAGCAAGGCCTGCTTCAGGCAACGGAAGGCCTTGAGTGCCTCGGTGGTGAGAATAAAGTTTCCCTCTTTACTAGTGTAAGGCGTCAGCAGCTTTGTATAGACAGCGATGTTTGGTATCCACTGCCGACAATAATTCACCATACCCAGCCAATGACGAACCTCCTTGGCTATTGTAGGGGCGGGGAATTGGCATATTGGTTCAATCCTACTGGGTTCGAGACTTCTTTCTGTGGATGTAAGTAAAACTCCTAAGAACTTAACTTTTCTCTGAGCCACCAAGACCTTTGCTTGTGAAACAACATAACCCAACGAGGATAGGTGGTTCAATAATTGGATCACATCATCCCTATTACTGGGCTCGTCAGGACTTGCCACCAATATGTCATCTACATACTGCACTAGAGTGGAACCATGCTCCAATGTCAAGGCCTGGAGTTGGGTCTGCAGACATCGGGAGAAGAGTGTAGGTGAATTGACGAACCCCTGTGGCAGTCGGGTCCAGGTATACTGCTGTCCATTGTAAGTGAAGGCAAACAAATATTGACTTTCAGTCGCAAGTGGGAGGGCAAAGAAGGCGTGCTGAAGGTCAATTACGGCGAAGACCCGGGCTTGAGCTGGAATTTGAGCCAGTATGTGGGCAGGGTTAGGGACGAGAGCATGTCACGGCTGTGCGATGGCATTAATTGAACGTAAATCCTGTACTAATCGGTACTGGTCTGGTTTGGCTGGTTTAGGCACAGCAAGTATGGGGGTGTTACATTCTGATTGGCAAGGGACCAAAATACCCTGTTTCAACAGCTCTTGAATTAATTTATCTATTGATGGAGCAGCTTGAGATTTCAGGGGGTATTGCCGAATGGAAGGTAGCTTTACATGATCCTTAATCATCACCTTAATAGGTGTAACATTTGTCTTTCCCACTTGTGATGGGTATTCCGCCCAGACCTGTAGATTGACATATTCCAACACATCATGTCCCCTGTGATGCTGCAGTCGAGTGTTAATCGTTTCAGGGACCTCAAAATATTTTATGGTAGTGCCGTCCGGCATGACTTGAAGTGCGTACTCTGTTGGATCCGAATGATCCACTGCCCTCCTGACCATTCGCCCCATATCCCTGGCATGGTACTGGTCGTGGACCTGACGTGTATTATGAGGGCTTACCGAAGCTGACTGTGGCCATAAATGTGGTGATATTGTAACAAAATCGGCTGTACCTTCTTTTCCCGTGACTGTGGCTGTAACCTTGACTGGCCATTCGGTCTCAAGTAATGGCCGGTATTTGTCCTCCAACTCCCTGTTTTGTCCAGTTCTGTCATAGGCCAGGGTAACGTGATGCAGTGACTGTTCAACGTCTAACGTCCACCACTGGGGGGTGATAGAAATATAGCACTGTTGTCTCATCCTCCATGATGTAACCGTTACCCCCTCATCTCCGCATTCTAGCTGTAGCTGGAAGATACACAGTAAATCTCGGGCCAACAAGTTACAGTCCAATCCAGTAGTCACTACAGACTGATGCTCTGCAGACTTATTCTCGTAAGTGACTGTCACAGGTTCAGAAATAGGATACTCACACACCTGTCCTGTCTTTTAAAGGGGCATTCCTGTTGCCAGTGATCTGCACGGCCGCAATTAAAACATGCATTGCTCCCTCTATATCTGCCTCGTCCTCTTCTCCCAGTAGACCAATGGCCCCTCAGAGGGGGCTGCGGTTGTAAAGCTGTCGATGCGTTCGGTGGGCCATAAAAAGGGGGTGAGGGTCCCTTTGGGTGGGTTTGGTATCCTCCTCCTAGCTGATCCACCCACCCAAACTCACAATATTGGGGCTCCTGCTGATAAACTACCATTTCTGCCACTTGTTGGGATCGCCAATCATCCTTTTTCATTACATACTCAGTCTTAACCTTTGTAACTGAGCCTCCTTCTTGGCCTACACCCTCCTTCCAATAAAATCTGACTGCCCTTGCCATCTGGGAAGGGTCGTTCTCTGTCCAATTCATGTTATTACATTTCACAGCAGTAACCACAGAAGGTGGTAGGCAACGCATTAACATAGCACAATATTGAGGGGAATTCTGACCATTTTGATACAACAAGTCGCCTGACTGCCCACGGTAGATTTCATTAAAACGCTCCAGAAATTCCTCTGGCTCTTCGGTCTTCTTAGGTTTTAGGTCTAGGATAACAGAAAGATTTATGGGCCTTTGAAATGTGCTATTCAACGCATTCAGGATCTGTGTCCTTCTATCGTCGTCTAACGCATAGGCCTGCTGAAGTGCGGCATGACTAGCATAATTCAGGTGGTTAAGATAATTGCGGTACTCTGCTGGAGTTAAAATCTGCTGGACTAGGGCCCAGAGGTCCCTTGAATCAGCTTGATAAATTGAGATGGTAGTTCTCAAGGAATCCACGAAGGCAGCAGGAGATTTTTTTCTATCTGGGATTGTAGTCATAATAGCCATCATCTCACTGGGTGTCCATGGGAAGTAAACGTCTATCGTGGGGTTCGCTCCCGCAGTCACTGCGTCGGGGTTTCGCATCTTCCTAATCGGTAACTGTCTCCGAATGTCACCGGGGGCACTCTAGCTATTTCCCCTGGTTGTTCCAAGACTTCAACGTCTCTCCCTGTCACTAGGGGGAGTTCTTTCTCTTCAAAAGAAGTTGTTTCAGCTTCCTTCAGCTTCCCGAATCTTGTGGTTTCTCCTTAGTTTGGAGAGACTTAGGTGATATGCTTAATTGTTTCTGGTGAGGGTCAAGCCCCTCTCTCGCTGTCCAAGATCTTGTCCTAGAGCTAACTGGGCTTGTGGGACAGAGTTCCTTTTGCTCTTCTGGTCGTGAAGTTGGTAAATCAGGACCCACACTATCACCCACACTATCATCCAAAAGGGCTTGAGTTTCTGGCATATTTGGAATCTGGGGAGCAATGACTGGGTATATATTATTGTACTCTGGTGGTTCTGGAATGAGCGCAGACCATGCTATGGGTGCAGACGGAACTTTTACTGACTTTTCCAAATTATTGAATTTTTCTTTTTCTGTCAATTCAAGGCCAGCCATTGAACTACGTAGCTCATCTCTTGTTTGACCCGCGTCTTTCCTGTCTCTACTTGCGCTTTTTTTTTAAACTTAAAAATGTTTGAAAATTCAAATTGAATTACTGCAACTTGCAAGCTTAGCTCTGATCTCAACTCAGAACCAAATTTACAATTTGCTTAACACAAACTTGTATAACATTTACAACTTAATTATTTCTTTATCTTAACAATTTTTCTTTTAACAAGTTTTTTTAAATTTTACATTCACATAAGTGTTGGCAGAATCAACTATCATCTCCAGATTTACACTTTTTTTAAAAATGCTGTCCGTGACCTCCTTTAAGTTTCTATTAATCTCCTGATAAAATGAGATAAACATTATTTCAAGTAAGTAAAACTTAAGATTCTGGCAATTTCAATCAATTGCTTTCGAAAATAATAACTTTTATCAAAGAGGTGGAGAAACCCACTGGTTTCCTTTAATTAATTCAAAACGTAACTTTGCTGGTGTTCACTGACTCAAAGGAAAGGTATCCGATTACACTACAGGCTGCTGCTGTTATCTCAAAGCCTGAGTGAGAAGCACTGTCTGTCTTTTGATTTTGCCTGCTGCTGTTAACCCTTTGAGAGACTTCTGCTTCAACCAATATGCAGCATTCCCCACAATCTCAACTAGTCCTCGGAACTGCGTTTTTCGCCAATACAGTCCAAGGAGACAATTTTAGCTTAATCAACTATATATTTAAAACACTCACACATAGAGTTGAGCCATCTTCAGATTTAAAAACAGTTATACTGGACTGAACCTTCACTACTGAAGTCCCATCAGCCCCTGAACCCATATAATAGACTGAACCTTCACTACTGAAGTCCCATCAGCCTCTGAACCCTTATACTTGGAATTGAATCATCATTTGAGATGTCACATCAACCCAAAACCCTAACCCAAGCCGAATCAACAATATGAAATCCCATCAATTAAATTGCTAATCCCCAGACTGACCTGTGATTTCGTCGAGGCGGTCTTTCTGTGCCAACCGCGAGTGACCAGACTAATCAGACGATAAGAAGAGGGGAACAATCAATGCGCGGTCATTTTCCAGTTCTACATTGAGGGCCCTCGTTCCCCATCCTCCTGTTCATAATCAGTCTAATTCTGATTTCGCAGTTGGACCAGGATCGCCCTGAGAAATCCCGGTTTTCGGCACCAAATGTTGAATCCCAAATTTCTTTATCCGTCAGTCTGGCCTCAATAAAAGTCGAGATGGATTTGCAAGTATAACAGAAGTTATTTTATTCAGCTTGCAAGCTACCTAGTCCACAGTGATACAGATAACATGTTGCCCTCTGCAGCCCCGGGAACTAAGTGAATGTCCCAGACAAAGAAATCAGTACTGATACATTCAAATGGCATCAGGTTTCACATACTCGACACCCATAGGTCATCCTATGTCCCTCCTGACCTGTTTGATCTATTCTGATTGGCTCACTTCCAATCCCTTTCTCCGGCCCCTATCAATTCAGCATCACTCTCATAGACACACCTCTTCCTGCTTTTTTCCATGCGGTCTAAAATCCTTTGTCTCTACTTGCCAGAATCAAAGTGGCTTATTTCTACATTACATTAACTAATATCTCTAAAGTAACTATTTTATATCACATTCGTCACATTGACGCACATTGACACACGTTGACCACATTGACACACATTGGCATACATGGACAGACATTGATCACATTGACACACACTGATCACATTGACAACATCGATCACATTGACCACAGTGACACACATTGACACACATTGACCACATTGACACACATTAACATCATTGACACACATTGACACAATTGACACAATTGACACACATGGATCACATTGACCACATTGACACACATTGATACATTGATCAAATTGACACACATTGACCACATTGACACACATTAACTTCATTGATACACATTGACACAATTGACACACATTGACCGTATTGATCACATTGACAATATTGACACACATTGACACACATTAACTTCATTGACACACATTGACACATATTGACACACATTGGACAAATTGACACACATTGACCACATTGACACACGTTGACACAATTGACACACATTGACCACATTGATACACATTGACCACATTGACACACTTTGACACACATTGACCACATTGACAAACAGTGACACACATTGATCACATTGACACACATTAACTTCATTGATACACATTGACACAATTGACACACATTGACCACAATGATCACATTGACAATATTGACACATATTGACACACATTGACCACATTGACACACATTTACATCATTGACACACATTGACACAATTGACACATATTGACACACATTGACCACATTGACAACATTGAAACACATTGCTCACACTGACCACATTGACACACTTTGGCTACATGGACAGACATTGATCACATTGACAACATCGATCACATTGACACACATTGACACACATTGACACACATTGATCACATTGACACACATTGAAACACATTGACACACATTGACTTCATTAACACACATTGACACACATTGACCCATATTGGCACACATTAAACCAAATTGGTATACATGGACAGACGTTGATCACATTGACACACACTGATTGCATTGACAACATTGATCACATTGACCACAGTGACACACATTGACACACATTGACACACATTGGTCACATTGACACACATTGACCACATTGACACAATTGACATACATTAACATCATTGACACACATTGACACAATTGACACATATTGACACACATTGATCACATTGACAACATTGAAACACATTGATCACACTGACCACATTGACACACTTTGGCATACATGGACAGACATTGATCACATTGACACACATTGATCACATTGACAACATCGATCACATTGACACACATTGACTCATATTGACACACATTGACACACATTGAAACACATTGACCACTTTGACACACATTGACTTCATTAACACACATTGACCCATATTGGCACACATTAAACCAAATTGGCATACATGGACAGACGTTGATCACATTGACACACACTGATCGCATTGACAACATTGATCACATTGACCACAGTGACACACATTGACACACATTGGTCACATTGACACACATTGACCACATTGACACACATTAACACACATTGACACAATTGACACACATTAACATCATTGACACACATTGACACAATTGACACATATTGACACACATTGATCACATTGACAACATTGACAACATTGAAACACATTGATCACACTGACCACATTGACATACTTTGGCATACATGGACAGACATTGATCACATTGACACACATTGATCACATTGACAACATCGATCACATTAACACACATTGACTCATATTGACACACATTGACACACATTGAAACACATTGACCACTTTGACACACATTGACTTCATTAACACACATTGACATACATTGACCCATATTGGCACACATTAAACCAAATTGGCATACATGGACAGACGTTGATCACATTGACACACATTGGTCACATTGACACACATTGACCACATTGACACACATTAACACACATTGACACAATTGACACACATTGACCACATTGACACACATTGACACAATTGACATACATTGACCCACATTGACACACATTGGTCACATTGACACACATTGAGCACATTGACACACATTAACACACATTGACACAATTGACACACATTGACCACATTGACACACATTGACCACATTGGCACACATTGACACACATTGACCACATTGACACACATTGACCACATTGACACACATTAACATACATTGACACAATTGACACACAGTGACACACATTGGTCACATTGACACACATTGACCACATTGATACACATTGACACACGTTGACCACATTGACACACATTGGCATACATGGATAGACATTGATCACATTGACACACACTGATCGCATTGACAACATTGATCACATTGACCACAGTGACACACATTGACACACATTGGTCACATTGACACAATTGACACAATTGACACACATTGACCACATTGACACACATTGACACACATTGACACATATTGACCACATTGACACACATTGACACACATTGATCACTTTGACACACATTGACTTCATTGACCACATTGACACAATTGACACACAGTGACACAGATTGACCACATTGATCACATTGACAATATTGACACACATTGACCACACTGACACACATTAACTTCATTGACACACATTGACACAATTGTCACAATTGTCACACATTGGTCACATTGACACACATTGACCACATTGACACACATTAACTTCATTGATACACATTGACATAATTGACACACATTGACCGCATTGATCACATTGACAACATTGACACATATTGATCACATTGACACACATTAACTTCATTGACACACATTGACACAATTGTCACACATTGGTCACATTGACACACATTGACCACATTGACACACATTAATTTCATTGATACACATTGACATAATTGACACACATTGACCGCATTGATCACATTGACAACATTGACACATATTGATCACATTAACACACATTAACTTCATTGACACACATTGACACAATTGGCAAGCGTTGACACACATTGACCCATATTGGCACACATTAACCCTTCTTGACACATATTGACCACATTCACCTCATTGACACACATGGGCACACACTGACCACATTGACACACTTTGGCATACATGGACAGGCATTGATCACATTGACACACATTGATTGCATTGACAACATCAAGCACATTGACACACATTGACACATATTGACACACATTGACACACATTGATCACATTGACACACATTGAATCACATTGACCACTTTGACACACATTGACTTCATTAACACACATTGACCCATATTGGCACACATTATCCCAAATTGGCATACATGGACAGACATTAAGCACATTGACACACACTGATCGCATTGACAACATTAATCACATTGACCACAGTGACACACATTGACCACATTGACACACGTTAACTTCATTGATACACATTGACATAATTGACACACATTGACCGCATTGATCACATTGACAACATTGACACACATTGATCACATTGACACACATTAACTTCATTGACACACATTGACACAATTGACAAACATTGGCACACATTAACCCAAATTGACACATATTGACCACATTCACCTCATTGACGCACATGGGCACACACTGACCACATTGACACACTTTGGCATACATGGACAGGCATTGATCACATTGACACACATTGATCGCATTGACAACAGGGTGGCACGATGGCACAATGTTTAGCCCTGCTGCTTCACAGTGCCAGGGACTCGGGTTCAATTCCAGCTTTGGGTAACTGTCTGTGTGATGTTTGCACAGTCTCCTCTGTGTGGTTCCTCTGGGTGCACCAGTTTCCTCCTCAGTCCATAGGTATGCAGGTTAGGTTTATTGGCTGCGCTAAATTGCTCCTTGTTGTCCCAAGATGTGCAGATTAAGTGGGATTACAGGGATAGGGCAGGGGAGTGGACCTGGGTAGTATGCTCTTTCAGAGAGTTAGTGAGATGGGCCGAATGGCCTCCTTCTACACTGTAAAGAAAGCTGCTGCTACCGAGTCACTGCATTTTCAGAAAAGGTCAAGGAACCACGATATGGTAAAATATGGAGAAATGGACCTCTACGCCACATCTGTTGACCTTTGACACAGCCAGCAGTGAAGGCCATTGGAAGGTAATGGAGACATTCAGCTACATGACAGTAGTTTTTCAGTTCCATGACATCGTGCTCAGGGCGGCACGGTAGGTCAGTGGTTAGCACTGTTGCTTTACAGCGCCGGGGTCCCAGGTTCAATTCCGGCTTGGATCACTGTGCGGATCTGCACGTTCTCCCCGTGTCTGTGTGGGATTCCTCCGGGTGCTCCCAGATGACCGTGAATCTTCTTACCCATTTCCAGTCACAAATTAAGTTAAACGGGACTGCCCATTTGTGCCAACCTTCTCCGACGCCATCGGTGATGGTGATCCTAGCACTGAATTCAGATATCGCATGGATTCTTTCATTCTTTCATATTCGTTCATGGCGTGTGGACTTCACTGGCTCGGCCAAATATTTATTGCCCATCCCTAACTGCCCTTGGGAAGGTGGTAGTGAGCTGTCCTCTTGAACTGCTGCAGTCCATGTGGTGCAGGCACTCCCACAGTGCTGTTAGAGAGGGTTCCTGGATTTTGACCCAGCGACAGTGAAGTAACGGCAAAATAGTTCCATGTCAGGATGGCTTGGATAGGAACCTCAATGTGGTTCAAGGTATCTACTGTCCTTATCCTTCTAGATGGTAATGGTCTTAGGTTTAGAAGCTGCTGTCTGAGGATTCTTGGTAAGTTACTGCAGTGCATCTTGTATATGGTACACATTTCTGCTGCTGCTGTGCGTCAGTGATGGAGGGAGTGGATGTTTGTGGATGGGATGCCAATCAAGCGGGCTGCTTTGCCCTGGATGGTGTCGAGCTTCCTGAGTGTTTTTGGAGTTGCACTCATCCAGAGTATTCCATTACACTCCTGACTTGTGCCTTGTAGATATGGACAGGCAGGGAGGGGTCAGGAGGTAAGTTATGCACTGCAGAATTCCTAACCTCTGACCGGTTCTTGGAGCACAGTATTTATATGGCTAGTCTAGTTCAGTTTATGGTCAATGGTAATCCCCAGGCTGTTGGCAGTAAGGGATTCAGTGATGGTAATGCCATTAAGTGTCAAAGGACGATGGTTAGATCCTCTCTTGTCAGAATATTGTCAGGGGCCATAGCCAGTGCAGTAACCTGTGTCTTCAGCAATTTCTTGATATCACGTGGAGTGAATCGAATTGGCTGCGGACTGCTACCTGTGATGCTGGGGATCTTTGGAGGAGACTGAGATGGTTCATCCACTCAGCACTTCTAGAAGAAGATTGTTGGGAATGATTCAGCCTTATCTTTTGCGCTCATGTGCTGGGCTTCTCCATCATTGAGGATGGGGATATTTGTGGAGCCTCCTCCTTCAGAGAGTTGTTTAATTGTCCACCACCATTCATGGCTGGATGTGGCAGGACTGCAGAGCTTAGATCTGATAGCTGAGGAATTGCTGAACTCAGTTTGTTATTTGTTGGAGATGATCTTTGCCTGGCACTTGTGTGGCACAGATGCCACTTGTCAACCCATCCTGGATATTGTCCAGGTCTTGCTGCATTTGGACATGAACTGCTTCAGTATCTGAGGAGTCATGAATGAGTGCTGAATATTGTGCAGTCATCAGAGAATATCCCCATTTCTGACCTTATGATGGAAGATAGGTCATTGATGAAGCAGCTGAAGATGTCCAGGTTAGATGGATTGGCCATGCTAAATTGTCCTTAGTGTCTAAAATTGCCCTTAGTGTTGGGTGGGGTTACTGGGTTATTGGGATAGGGTGGAGGTGTGGAATTGGGTAGGGTGCTCTTTCAAAGAGCCGGTGCAGACTCGATGGGCCGAATGGCCTCCTTCTGCACTGTAAATTCTATGATTCTATGGTTGGGCCTAGGGCACTACCCTGAGGAACTCCTGCAGTGATGTCCTGGAGCTGGGATGATTGACCTCCAACCACCAAAACCATCTTCCTTTGGGCCAGGTATGACATGGGAAGCTGCTCAGTCTGGGACAACTTCAGGGAAAGACCAAAGTCTCAAGGACATAGTTTGCAATTTTCTGTTTGCTGACAACTTTGGCCTTACGATTATCACAAAGAAAACAGAAGTAACGTGCCAGGCTGCTCCAGGAAAGCCCTATCTTGAGCCCAAGATTTCAGTCCGCAGCGACTTAAACCTGTCAGCAGTGAATAAGCTAATTTATATCAGCAGCACAGTCTTTTGAGGTTCCTCCTTCCCCAAAGATAACGGGGCACATACATGAATGATCAAAGCAAGGAAGGGTTTGCCAGTCTGGAGGAGCTAATTGTGCTGTTGAGGGCGAGTGGGTTCAGGTATCTGCAGGTTAGGGACTTTGTGTGAAAGGTCTGGAGGGGGCTCCCTAGGTTGCCAGGATACACCCTGTTGGAGTGACTGCTGCTTCTGGTACGGAAGGGGAGGGAAGAATTGGGGTATATATTGGGGGAAGAATTGGGGGAGCAGGGAGGCGAGTGGGTGGTGAAGATCAAAGAGAAATGGGAAGTGGAGTTGTGAATGCAGATCAATTGGAGAGTATGGAGTTAGGCACTGCGTAGGGTAAAGGGGACCTACTCTGTGCAAGGATGAGCCTGATACAGTTTAAGGTGGCACAGAGGGTGCATATGACTCGGGCGAGAATGAGTGGGTTTTTTCAGGGGGTAGCAGATGAGTTTGAGAGGTGTACGCGGGGGCCAGTGAATCACGTGCACATGTTTTGGGGTTGTGAAAAATTGGGAAGATTCTGGGCGGGAGTGTTTGCGGTCTTAGCCAGGATAGTGGAGGAGGGCGTGGACCCGGACCCTTTGGTGGCGATATTTGGGGTTTCAGAGAAGCCGGAGCTCATGGAGAGGAGGAAGGCCGATGTCTTGGCCCTCGCCTCTCTGATTGCATGGCGGCGTGTTTTGCTGTAGTGGCGGTCGGCATCGCCACCGGGGGTAGCGGCTTGGTTGGGTGACATGTACGACTTCCTGCGTTGGAGAAGATAAAATATGAGTTAAGGGCTCTTCAGGGGGGTTTGGGAAAAGGTGGAGGACGTTTGTGACCTTGTTTGAGGGGCTGTTCATTGCAGGGGAGGGGGGGGTGAAAAAGCGGAAAGATTTGTACAGACGGTATAGTTGATTGCTGGGAAGTATGTTTCCCGGGGTGTTTTGATAACTGTTTGTAATAAAATACATTTAAAAAAAAGAATTATCAAAGAAAGTGAAGCCTTCAGCAGACTTCGAACATCAGTCTGGGAAGGAAGCGGAGTAAGTCTGGCCATCAAAATGAATGCCTATCGAGCAGTAGTCTTGCCGACTCTGCTCTATACATGTGAGACCTGAATTGTGTACCAGCGTCATGCCAAGTAACTCAACCACTTTCACTTGAGCTGCCTTCAGAAACTTTTTAAGACCAGATAGCATCAAAAAATACCAGACACTGAGGTACTCACCCAAGCTGGCAGGCCAAGCATCCACACCAAATTGAGATGGTCATAACTGAGCTGGGTTGGTCATGCAGCCAGAATGCCTGACATTCACTTACCAAACTGCATCTTCTATGGAGAGCTTAAGTCCGGTGTGCGCTCTCGTGGCAGTCAACGGAAATGCTGAAGGGACGTTCTGAAGGCTTCACTGAGGAGTTTTGATATTGACTTTGAGGCCTGGGAGAAGTTCTCCCAGGATTCCTGCACCAAGAATAAACAAATAAAAAATGGTGCGGCCTCCGTTGAAAGCAAGCGCAGCTCAGAGGCAGAGGGATCTCCCAAGGAGAAGAAATCCTGAGCCAGAAACTCGTGTAAGACTCAATCATCTGCGGTATCTTGCCCTATTGGCAACAGAACGTTCCCAGAGATTGTCCTTCCCAGTCACTTAAGTTCCCCTGGATCCCTACCAAACACTCCTGATGATGAACATGGCCATCTTCACCTTATAGAATCATAGAATCCCTACAGTGTAGAAGGAGGCTATTCAACCCATTGAGTCTGCACCAGCCCTCCAAAAGAGCATCCTACCTAGGCCCACTCCCCCACCCTATATCCACCTAACCTGCACATCTTTGTGCAATCCACATCTAACTTGCACCTTGAAGGACAAGCAAGAAGGTAGTGCTCTTGCCTTTGAGCCAGGAGGCTTGGGGTTCAAGACCCACTCCAAGGCTTGGTGGCCATGGAAGGGGTGTTTGCGGAGGTTCAACAGGTTGTTATACAGCTGGCAAATCCTTCTAACACGCCAAGGGAGAAAAGAGTGTGAAGGTGTGCAAAATAAGAAAATCCCTCTGAGACTGTGGCCTGTATTCTAACTGTGATGTATCAGTTCCGATGGTGTAACCAGTTTGTGCCACTTCTGCTCTCTTGCTCTTCCCATTTCCCACACAATTCTGATGAAGATCAAAGTGCCAGTGATGTGCCTGGGAGATACATGCGATCACAAGGCAGGGAAAGCTTTTCATTGATGAAAGTCGCAGTCAGCTGAGAATGCTGCAATTACTGGCGGACAAAAATGGCGGCTTTGCATCACAGGCACAACTTTGCTGCCAATGCCTGTCGTTTAAAAGAAATCATTCATGGGATGTGGGCGTCGCTGGCTGCGGCTGCATTTATTACCCATCCCTAAATGCCCTTGAGAAGGTGGTGGTGAGCTGCTTTCCTGACCACTGCAGTCCATCTTCTAGTATGCCTTCCCTGGATGGCTGCATCCGGCCTGCCCCCTCTGGTGTAGCCTGTGGCTGTCACTGCAGTCCCTGTTGTTGATGGGCACGATCTCTTGCAGTATCCTCTCCTCCAGGTTTGCAGTAATATTGGCTGTATAGAATTCCTACACTGCAGAAGGAGACCATTTGACCCATCGAGCCTGCACTGACCCTCTGAAAGGGCACTCCCCCACTCCCCCTCCCGATCCCCGTAACCACAACTAACCGTCACACCTTTGGACACTAAGGGTAGATTTATATTTATTGTCGCATGTACCGAGGCACAGTCAAAAGTATTGTTCTGTATACAGTCCAGGCAAATCGTTCCATATATGAAAAACATAGGACATATGATAAATACAACTTTGGCAACTTAGCATGGCCAATCCACCGATCCTGCAGGACCGTGGGAGGAAACCGGAACACCCGGAGGAAACCCACGCAGACACAGGGAGAACGTGCAAACTCCACACAGTCACCCAAGGCCAGACCTGAACCTGGTTCCCTGGCGCTGTACTAACCACCGTGCCACCATGTCATATGAATCCCCCAGGTATTTCAGCAATCGAACTGTGTGAAGAGGGCCGACAGTAAGATCGGAATCTGTGTGTCCATGGATTTCTCCCATTGAACTGAACATTGAGACTTCCAACTTCTTCCATTACCCACAACCAGTACACCCAGTGCGCTGGGGCCCTTTTCCCTTCCACTACTCAACCTAACCCCACTCCACACACCCACACGCACTGCCCCCCATCACCTCTGACTCACTCGTGCCAGCCCTGAGCCTCCCATACACGCTGGCATTCTCTGACTCCCCCCCCCCTGTGCCGCAGAGTACAACAAGACAAACCTTTGACCTCGGACACAGCTGCACAAATGCTGACTGGCACATGCTACGTTTTAATAAATGACAACCAGCTGCAACCTGGTTGTCTGGTGGAGGTAGGTTGTAATTGTAGGAAGTGTCACTCCAATGAGTACAGATGGCATGCGAAAGTATTGCAAGTGCAAACCTGCCCGAGACCGGCATGAGGATGGACACACCACAAACATGCGGCTCTTTTAACCTCCACATCCCAGCCATTGAGGAATTTAAAGTTCAGCTTCCGCCTAATTAAGTAACCTGCTCTTGCGAACTCCATAAGAACACTCTCCACCTCTCAGGTGCCCCTTGTTAAAATCGGAAGACTTGCATTTATATAGCATCTTTCATGATCTTGGGATGTCCCAAAGTGCTTTGTAGCCAATGGTGCACAATTGAAGCGAAGTTACTGTCGTAACATTGTCACATCGCAAACAACTAGCAATGAGATAAAAAACAGTTAATCTGGTTTTAATGAAGTTGGTTGAAGGATAAATATTGACCTCGGCTTCTTTTAAATAATACCATGGTATTTATTGAGTTCATTTGGGAGGACATCAAGCCTTCATTTAGCATGTCATACAATAAAAGCAGGCGCGATTTAACGTGCAAAACACAGAGTCCCGTTTTGGGTGGGTAATTCCTGCAGCACTGAGAATGACCCTGCTATCAAACGGGACTCTTTTTTTATCCTCGGTGAGGAACACCCCTCCGCCGCCACACTTACCTCACTTCCTGAGCTCAGCTCGTCAGTGCAGGAAGGGATCGAGGCGCCATTTTTACATGCCACCCCATTCTCTCGATCTCCCTTGGGACTCGGCACCGTGGCCTCCGGACCCCCCCAACGCCCCAACTTACCTCTTAGGGGGTCCTCGAGCCCCCTCTCACCCCACCTCTTAAGGGCAGGACACCCCCGGGCCCGATCCTTGGCATGTGACTCCTTGCACCCGGGCACCTTGGCACTGCCAGACTAGCAAAGGGATAGCGATAGATTGGATCAGGTTGACACTGCCAAGGTGCCCAGGTGGCAGTGCCAGGTGGCAGTGCCAGGCTGGCAGTGTCCTGGTGGTAGCGGGAGTGCCAGTGTACCATCCTGCTCAGAGCCTGACCACCCAGGAGCCTATGATGACCTAGGAGCCCCACCCCACCCCATCCCCCGGTGCCTTTATGCCTGGTCCTGTTATGTGTGGACCAGTGCTAAAGGGCACCATGGCGAGGTTTCCCAGGTGCAGGTGTTCATTTACAGGCCTTGGCGCTGGCATATATAAATGAACCAAATTGCTCACTTAAATATGTACCTCTAGATCTCACCCAGCGAGGGCGAGATCCAGAACTCGACGTCTTGATAGATCTCGCGAGGCGTTCCACATGTCGCAAATCTCGCGAGAGGCTTCGCACGGGATTTAACAACCTCGTCATGTCACCAAGTCGGCCGTGAAGAGGCCGTTTGATCACACCCAGCATTCCTGATTTTGTCAAACCCTTCCCTCCTCCCCCACCATCACTGGACAGGCCAGATTATTCGCGAAAGACTTTAGAGTGGGACTTTGAACTCACAATCTTTCAGTTTCCAGAGTGATCCAAATGGAACCACAGCAACCCAGCCGTCAAGAGGACAGAGGCCGCGGTTCTTGTCTTTCTGCATGTTTCATGTCTTGAAAGCTGATGATCAGGCGTGTGGTTCATCTCTGCATACTGCATTCAAGACTTGGCTGCCTCTCTGGTGTCTTAGCTACATGAGCAGCCATTACCGTATGTCATTATCACCTTTTAAGACTTAGAGGCAGCTTTGCTATATATATTCTGTGCACAATGTTTCTTTAAAGTCGCATTGTGATGTTACGATAACAAAACAATATCTATCTCAGCCTCGATTCTTCCATTGATCTTCAGCATCCTCTTTCTGGGGAAGAGTTCTGGATTTCTGCTGACCTTCTGTGTGTAACAGTGTTTCACACATTGGCACCTGAATTGTCTAGCTCCAGAATGAAGATTGTGCCCCTTTTTTCCTTGATTCCTCCACCAGAGGAACTAGTTCCTCCATATCTGCCGTATTGAATCAATTTAACATATTAAGCACTCTGACCAGATCATCCCACAATTTTCCTCTTGCACAGAATCACAGGATTGTTAGGAAAATAAAAAAATGAAAATCGCTTAGTGTCACAAGTAGGCTTCAAATGAAGTTACTGTGAAAAGCCCCTAGTCGCCACATTCCGGCACCTGTTCGGGGAGGCTGGTACGGGAATTGAACCATGCTGCTGGCCTGCCTTGGTCTGCTTTAAAAGCCAGTGATTTAGCCCAGTGTGCTAAACCAGCCCGTGCAGAATAGTGCAGAAGGAGGCCATCATGTCTGCAGCAGCTCGCCAAACGAGCATCATGACTGAATGCCTTTTCCCTGGACCCCAGCACATTGTTTCAAAGCAAGTAATCATCTAATGCAGGGCAGCAAGGTAGCATGGAACATAGAAGATCAGGCCCTTCGGCCCACGATGTTGTGCCGAACCTTTGTCCTAGATTAATCATAGATTATCATTGAATTTACAGTGCAGAAGGAGGCCATTCGGCCCTTTGAGTCTGCACCGGCTCTTGGAAAGAGCACCCTACCCAAACTCAACACCTCCACCCAACACCAAGGGCAATTTGGACATTAAGGGCAATTTATCATTGGCCAATTCACCTAACCTGCACATCTTTGGACTGTGGGGGGAAACCGGAGCACCCGGAGGAAACCCACGCAGACACGGGGAGGACGTGCAGACTCCGCACAGACAGTGACCCAAGCCGGGGGGGGGGGGCAGCACGGTAGCACAGTGGTTAGCACTGTTGCTTCACAGCTCCAGGGTCCCAGGTTCGATTCCCGGCTTGGGTCACTGTCTGTGCGGAGTCTGCACGTTCTCCCCGTGTGTGCGTGGGTTTCCTCCGGGTGCTCAGGTTTCCTCCCACAGTCCCATGTGCCGGTTAGGTGGATTGGCCATGCTAAATTGCTCTTAGTGTCCAAAAAAGGTTGGGTGGGGTTACTGGGTTAAGGGTGAACATGTAGGCTTGGGTAGGGTGCGCTTTCCGAGGGCCGGTGCAGACTCGATGGGCCGAATGGCCTCCTTCTGCACTGTAAATTCTAAGACTCTATGCTGATTCTATGATGCTCACTTGAATGCCTCATAACTCAACCCTCTCAATTCTGGTTTAATTTGTCATTGCACGCCTTCCAAGGCTAATCTATCCTTCCTGAACTGAATGACACTAATATAGGAGCATCACTTCACCCCCTTTGTATTCGAGGCCCCTTGAGATACAGGAGAAGATCCATTAGCCGTTTTGGTTTGGATACTTTGATACCACACCTCTGCCCGCCCTACACAAAATCCATCACCCCTAATCCAATCTATCACTATCCCTTTGCCCTTCAACCCTCCTGTCGCCTTCTTAGGCTGTGATGCCATTCAAGTATGCTCTCTTTGCATTCTCTAAAGGGCTATTGAGATATCCCTTACTGTTTCAATACACAGCAATCCCAACTGGCCCCTCCTGCTCTCCTCTCACTGACGTTCTGGCTAAACACCTCCAGCTGTGATAACTCCCGCCAACTTCCTTATCGTTTCATTCACCCCACCCATCGCCACCTCCCCAGACACTGTCTCTGGCCTTCTTCACGTTCCCCTGAAGAACAGCCATTCACTCATGAATAAGGCCCTTGGCCATGAATAAGGGCCCATGGGCCCTTGAGGCCCATGACCACTGGATTGACAGAAGGTTGGCTATCTTTACCTTCCATCACATACCACAACCAACTTGCCTTTAGCAACAGACCACACCTTGCTCTTTCTCTCTCTTTCTCTCGCCTATTCCTTTGGCACAATCTCAATCCTCGCACAAATCACTGTTACACGACCTTGAAAATTCCCGTTTTCTACCACTTAACATGATGACAGTTCTAAACTTCCACTGCGCCTCCAACGTTCTCCCAGTGTAATGAATACCCCCCTCCCTCCCCCCCCTCCCCCCACGCTAATTCCCACTGAGAATCAATCGGATCAATGGTCAGTTTTGTCATGATATTCAGATAAACATCATGGTGCAAACACACATACACACTGATGGACAGATCAAAGGACCAATCAACATACACGCAACATCACAGCCAATCACCAGTGAGAGCACACGCACTATAAAATGGGCAGCACGGTAGCATTGTGGATAGCACAATTGCTTCACAGCTCCAGGGTCCCAGGTTCGATTCCGGCTTGGGTCACTGTCTGTGCTGAGTCTGCACATCCTCCCCGTGTGTGCGTGGGTTTCCTCTGGGTGCTCCGGTTTCCTCCCACAGTCCAAAGATGTGCAGGTTAGGTGGATTGGCCATGATAAATTGCCCTTAGTGTCCACAATTGCCCTTAGTGTTGGGTGGGGTTACTGGGTTATGGGGATAGGGTGTAGGTGTTGAGCTTGGGTAGGGTGCTCTTTCCAAGAGCCGGTGCAGACTCGATGGGCCGAATGGCCTCCTTCTGCACTGTAAATCTATGATAATCTATGAAAACGGGGAACACCACAGTTCCCGCTGATTCCAGCAGGAGACAGCTCAGGGCACAGAGCACACAGCGTGCCACTCAGACATACACCATGTGCTGAGTGCCTCTCTAAGATAGTGTAAGGGATGGGTCCACAGGTTAAAGGGTAAAGTATGAACCGCAGTCATAAGTTTACAGATGTTGTTATTGATAGTAATAAAACAGAGTTGTACCATCTTCAACTGTGTTGGTTCGTCTGTATAGCGGAACACCCAACACGACATAGTAACAGGATTGGAACCCAGCAACTGTGAGACCTACCTGCACATCTTCAGAGATCCGCCATCCTGCGCCATGGACACCATCAGCCCGCCGCAGCCGCTCCAAATTGCTGGAAACCTCGGCGTCAACTGGAAGCTGTTTAAACAGCGCTTCCAGTTCTTCCTAGAAGCCACAGACAGGGAGAATGCATCGGACACCAGGAAAATCGCCCTCCTCCTCTCCACGGCGGGGCAACACGCCATCCACATCTACAACTCCCTGGTGTTCGCGGAAGGCGAGGACAAGACGAAGTACAAGGCGGTCCTTCTTAAACTCGAGCAGCCCTTCAGTGTCGAGGTGAACGAGAGCTTCGAGAGGTACCTCTTCCAGCAGCACCTGCAGGGTAAGGATGAGCCGTTTCAATCTTTCCTGACACATCTCCGTATCCTCGCGCAGTCCTGCGGCTGTGAGGCCACCTCCGATTCCATGTTTCGGGATAGTTTTTGGGGTCACCTCGGGCACCCTATGCCAGCAGCTCCTCAAAATTAAGAGCCTCACCCTAGCCACCGCCATCGAAGCCTGCGTCCTCCATGGAAACGCGACCAGCCGGTACTCCCAATTCCAGGCGGCCGAATCGGCACGGCAGGGGTCCTATGAGGCCGAGCGGGGTCCAGTCGATTGAGTTCCTCCCGGCCCACGGCCCGGACGAGGGCGGCCATTTTGCGCGCTTTCCGCGGCCTCCCGCGCTTGTACACGCCAAAAGTGACGTCGATGCAGAGGGACACGACGCGCAGGCGCGCTCTACGCAGAACCGAACTGCTCATGCGCGATAGCGCAACGAACGCCATGCCACGACGTGTGGCAACTGTGCATCCGCACATTTAAAGCGGCAATGTCCAGCAAAGAATCGACAATGCCTCCGCTGTGGCAAGATGGGCCACTACGCTGCCTGTTGTCGAGCAGCTCAACCTGCCAACGCTCCCCAATTCCGCCAGCCTCGCAGGGACGTGCGGACCATTCAGCCTCTATACACTGAGTCATACTCTGACGATGTACAGACCGGTGATACCGACGCCCGGGAAGCCTTCCACGTCACGGTCATTGACAGGAACCGGATGTCCCCAAGTAGGACCCACCAGCTGATGCCAGTGAACAGCGTTAATCCGGGTGATGAATGGTGTGCCACCCTAACGGTCAACCGATCACCAATCACATTCCGTTTAGACACTGGTGCCTCCGCCAACCTTATAGCATGGTCAGCCTTCTACGCCTTGAAGGTCAGACCACCGATTTGGCCATCCCGCTGTCAGATGGTCGATTACAGCGGAAATGTTATCCCTGCCATGGGGTCCTGCCAGCTCGAGGTTACACACAATGCATACACAGCCACACTGTCCTTTGAGATAGTTGGATCATCGAAGGACTCCCTGCTAGGCGCACAGGCGTGCAAGATCCTCCACCTCGTTCAGCGGGTACACACTCTGTCTCCAGAAGGCACGTCCGATTTCCCGGATGCAGAATTTAGGGCACAGCTCCACTCGCTCCTCGCCCACAACCAGGAGGCTTTCCAGGGCATGGGCACACTTCCCTACACTTACAGAATTCAGCTCAAACCGGACGCCACCCCGGTCATTCACGCACCTCGTAGAGTCCCAGCACCACTCAAAGACCGCCTCAAGCAGCAGCTGCAGGATCTCCAGGACCAAGGAGTGTTATCCCGGGTCACGGAGCCCACGCCATGGGTCAGCTCCATGGTGTGCGTTAAAAAGCCCTCCGGCGAGCTCCGGATCTGCATTGATCCAAAAGACCTGAACAACAACATAATGAGGGAACACTACCCCATACCCAAACGGGAAGAGATCACGAGCTAAATGGCCCGGGCTAAAATGTTTTCAAAGCTTGATGCCTCAAAGGGTTTTGGGCAGATTCAACTGGATCAGTCCAGCAGGAAGCTGTGCACCTTCAACACTCCCTTTGGCAGATACTGCTACAACAGAATGCCGTTTGGCATCATCTCGGCATCCGAGGTATTTCATAGAATCATGGAACAGATGATGGAGGGCATCGAAGGGGTGCGTCTCTATGTTGACGACGTCATCATCTGGTCCACCACACCACAGGAGCATATCAGTCGTCTCCAGCGCGTCTTTGCGCGCATACGGGAAAACGGCCTGCGCCTCAACTGAGCCAAGTGTTCTTTTGGCCAAACTGAGCTAAAGTTTCTGGGGGACCACATATCCCGGTCAGGAGTGCGTCCGGATGCAGACAAGGTGAGCGCCATTACAGCCATGCCGCAGCCGGCAGACAAGAAGGCAGTGCTACGCTTTCTAGGCATGGTCAACTTCCTGGGGAAGTTCATTCCCAACCTTGCCTCCCACACAACGGCTCTTCGCCACCTAGTGAAGAAGACCACGGAGTTCCAGTGGCTGCCCACACACCAGAAGGAATGGGAGGAGCTCAAGATTAAGCTCGCCACAGCCCCGGTCTTGGCGTTCTTCGACACCTCTCGAGATACGAAGATCTCGACTGATGCCAGCCAGTCCCGCATCGGGGCGGTACTCCTGCAACAGGACGACACTGCATCATGGGCCCCGGTCGCCTATGCCTCGCGGGCCATGACGCCCACAGAACAGCGCTATGCGCAGATCGAGAAGGAGTGCCTGGGTTTGTTAACCGGCATTGATAAGTTCCACGACTATGTGTATGGTCTCCCTCAGTTCACCGTGGAAACCGACCATCGCCCCCTGGTCAGCATCATACAAAAGGACCTGAATGAGATGACCCCTCGCCTCCAGCGCATTCTGCTCAAGCTCCGGAGGTACGACTTCCAACTGGTCTACACCCCGGGAAAGGACCTCATCATCGCGGATGCCCTGTCCAGAGCAGTGAGCACACCGCCCGATTCGGAGGGGTTCGTATGTCAGGTCGAAACGCATGTGGCCTTCACATTGGCCAATCTGCCAGCTAATGATTCAAGTCCGGCCCGTATTCACCGGGAGACTGCGGCTGACCCCCTTCTACAACGGGTGATGCGCCACATGACGGGAAGGTGGCTCAAAGAACAGTGCCCACAATTCTACAATGTTGGGACGACTTGGCCGTCATTGACGGTGTCCTCCTAAAGCTGGACCGGATTGTGATTCCACACAGCATGCACAAGCTGGTCCTCGAACAATTACAGGAAGGACATCTCGGGGTTGAGAAGTGCAGACGGAGGGCCCGAGAGGCTGTATACTGGCCGGGCATCAGCGACGACATTGCCAACATGGTGCTCAGCTGCCCCACCTGCCAAAGGTTTCAGCCGGCGCAACCCCCTGAGACGCTCCAGCCCCGTGAGTTGGTAACGTCCCCCTCGGCGAAGGTGGGTGTGGACCTCTTTCATGCACTTGGCAGGGATTACATTATCATCATAGATTACTTTTCAAATTATCCAGAGGTCATAAGCCTGAACGATTTGACATCGTCCGCTGTCATCAGGGCATGTAAGGAAACCTTCGCTTACTGTCATGTCGGACAATGGGCCCTGTTTTGCAAGCCAAGAATGGTCTTCTTTTGCTGCTTCGTGTGGCTTCACACGTGACGTCCAGCCCTCTGCATCCCCAGTCAAATGGAAAGGCGGAAAAGAGCGCTCACATTATTAAGCGGCTCCTCTGCAAGGCTGCTGCTGCCGGATCGGATTTCTGCTTAGCCCTGCTGGCCTATCGCTCGGCTCAACTATCCACTGGCCTCTCACCAGCCCAGCTGTTGATGGGTCGCACCCTCAGGACCACTGTGCCATCCATTCTTGTTCCTACACCCGACCATGCTCCAGTACTGCAAAGGATGCAACAGCAGCGTGCTCAGCAGAAAGTGGCACATGACGCTCGGGCAACTAATCTTCCTGCCTTGGCGCCTGGAGACAACGTCCGCATCCACCTACCAGAGGGTGGCTGGTCAGCAACTGCCGATGTTCTCTGCTGCGTAGCTCCCCGCTCGTTCCTGGTTCGCATGCCTGATGGCTCCATTTGCCGGCGTAATCGCCGGGCTCTTCGCCTGCTTCCGCGCTCGCTACGTGATCATACACCGGTGCCACGCCCTCCTGCTGTTCCTGATGTCGACTTTGTGGAGCTTCCTGCCACCATGTCTATTCCTCTGTCGCCTGTGGCCAGGCCCATTCCTCAGCAGGTGGATCCTCCCCACCCTTGAGGCGGTCAACCCAAATTCGTCGCCCACCTACTAGGCTAGCCTTATGAGCCTGTTTGAACATTGGACTCACTAAAGTGTTATGCCACAATGTTAATATGTTTCTCTTTTTGTCGTTACAGGAGTTCGTTTTTGATGTTTGATGATTACACTTGTTGTGTTTATGGCACAACCTCGTTGCTATGTTGCACCTGACACCTTCCTATGTATATAGTTTAGCCTCATGCACATGTTTTAGATATTGCACACACACATTCAGCTGCACTCAGTACACATCTATATTTATTACCACATAGGCACATATTCTTGTAAAAAAGGGGGGATGTCATGATATTCAGATCAACATCATGGTGCAAACACACATACATACTGATGGACAGATCAACGGACCAAACAACACACACGCAACATCACAGCCAATCACAAGCAAGAGCACACGCACTATATAACGGGGTCACCACAGTTCCCGCTGATTCCAGCAGGAGACAGCTCAGGGCACAGAGCACACAGCGTGCCACTCAGACATACACCATGTGCTGAGTGCCTCTCTAAGATAGTGTAAGGGCTGGGTCCACAGGTTAAAGGGTAAAGAACGAACCACAGTCATAAGTTTACAGATGTTGTTATTGATAGTAATAAAACAGAGTTGTACCATCTGCAACCGTGTTGGTTTGTCTGTATAGCGGAACACCCAACACGACAAGTTTCAAATGGGCCTCTGCTGCGATTCCGAATTTCAAGGCTAACTCATTCAATCTGGAATAAAAGAATGCTATAGCACAGGAAAGATCAACTACATAAATACTAAACAGTGCAAACAGCACAGCACAACCGATAAGCCCTTAGCTCTGCAATTCTGCCATATCCAGTAATGAAAGGTAATGGACAGTTAAACACCTAACTGGAGCAGGAGGCTCCACAAAGATCCGATGGGGACCCCAGCACATCAGCGCAAAATCACTTGACCAATTCCTGGGATGAGGGGGAGGGGTGGGGTTATCCTATGGGCTTATATCCATTGGAGTTTAGCAGAATGAGAGGTGATCTTACTGAAACATATAAGATCCCGAGGGGACTTAACAGGGTGGATACAGAGAGGATGATTTCCTTTGGGGGCGATACTAGAACTAAGAGACACAGTTTAAAAGTATCTCCCACTTACTGTGATGCTCCAAATTCATATGTTTGTATGTGAAAGATAATGCTGAAGTATTTGTAACTTCAGCCAGAAGTGCGGAGTGAATGATACATCTCACCAACCTTCTGAGAAATCCTGACAGTCTTTGGATTCACTCAATTTGATACCAAGAAACAAGATGCAGCAGAGGCTATGGGCCCTGGAAACATGCTGACTGTAGTATGAAGACTTGTGCTCCAGAACTAGCTGTCAAAATTCAGTTGCAAGTTAAACAAATGGGACATAAGAAAGAATTAAAGCGGCTGGAATACGAGAGTGAGAGAGAGGAAAAAGAAAGAGAAAGAGAGAGAGAGGAAAAGAAAAGGACAGAGAAGAAAGGAGAAAAGAAAGAATAGCCTTAGCAGAACAAAAATAAAAAGAAAGGGAGATACAGATCAGGGAAAAAGATAAAGAGAGGGAGTTTGAACTTCAGAAAATGGCCATGAAACATGACAATCAGTTAACATTGGCAGATGTAAAGGGAAACGTACAGTTGGATGATAGCGATGAGGATAGTGAGAAAGAGCGTCATAGTCGAAGGCTTGGTGGGAATCTATTTAAATATGTCCAAGCATTGCCAAGGTTTGACGAGAAGGAAGTGGAAGCCTTTTTCATTTCATTTGAGAAGGTAGCTAAACAAATGAAATGGCCACAGGGCATGTCGGTGTTACTGATTCAAACAAAGCTGGTCGGTAGAGCTAGTGAAGTGTTTGCATCACTACCGGAGGAGGTATCTGGAACGCATGAGGAGGTGAAGAAATCTATCTTAGGTGTATATGAGCTAGTGCCTGAGGCTTACAGACAGCGGTTTAGAAATTTAAGGAAAGAATTTGGTCAAACATACATGGAGTTTGAAAGGCTCAAACAGAGTAATTTTGATAGGTGGATAAAGGCTTTGAAAATAGACCAAACGTACGAAGCTCTCAGAGAAATTATACTTTTGGAGGAGTTTAAAAATTCAATTCCTGATGTAGTGAGAACTCATGTGGAAGAACAGAGGGTTAAAACTGCGAGATTAGCAGCAGAAATGGCAAATGATTATGAATTAGTTCATAAATCAAAGATTGGTTTCCGACATCAGTTTCAGCCGGTGAGGGATAGAAACTGGGGACATGAGAAATACTCAAGTGGTGAAGGTAAAGGTGAACTGATGGGAGACAATAAAGAGAGTGTACCTCAGATTAAAAAAGAAATCCAGGAGGGTGGGAAAGAAATGAAAAGTTTCAGATGTTTTCACTGTAATAAACTAGGCCATGTAAAGTCACAGTGTTGGTGGTTGAAGAAAAACACTGGGAAGGCTGATGTGGTAAAACAGGATAAGACAGTGGGGTTTGTTAGAGTGGTAAAGGAAAGCCCAAGTGAAGTGAAGGAGGTGCAAACAATTGTACAGCCTGTTCAATTGTTAAGAAGGTGCCAGATGTCTTTAAAGAATTTACTTGTGTGAGTAAAGTTTACTCATTTGTATCAGGAGGAGCAGTTAAAGAAGTCATAATTTTAAGAGATACAGGAGTTAGTCAATCTTTAATGGTAAGAGATGAGGAATTATGTAGTTTGGGAAGAATGTTGCCAGAAAAGGTGGTGATATGTGGAATTCAGGGTGAGAGGAGTAGCGTTCCATTATATAAGGTAAGATTGGAAAGTCCAGTGAAGCGTGATGAAGTGGTAGTATGAGTAATAGATAAACTATCTTGTCCAGGAATACAGTTTATCTTGAGTAATAATATAGCTGGTTCGCAGGTGGGAGTGATGCCTACTGTGGTTGATAAGCCAGTGGAAAATCAGACAACTGAAGTGTTGAAGGACGAATATCCTGAGATTTTTCCGGATTATGTAGTAACAAGGTCGCAAAGTCACAGGTTAAGACAAGAGGAGAAATCAAAGAGTGAAGATGAAGTTGAAGTGCAATTATCAGAAACAATTTTTGATCAGATGGTTGAAAAAGAATAAGAACAGATGGAGGATGAGGCAGATATTTTTAGTTCAGGAAGATTGGCGGAGTTACAACAGAAAGATGTAGAAATAAAACAGATATATCAGAAAGCATATACGGAAGAGGAATCTGAGAGTATACCAGAGTGTTATTACCGTAAAAGTGATGTCTTGATGAGAAAATGGAGACCTGTACATATGCAGGCGGGTGAAAAGTGGGCAGAAGTTCATCAAGTAGTATTGCCGGTAGGGTATAGAAAGGAGGTGTTGCGAGTTGCACATGAGGTACCAGTGGGAGGTCATTTGGAAATAAGGAAAACTCAAGCTAAAATCCAGAAACATTTTTATTGGCCTGGACTACATAAAGAGGTAGCTAAAGTTTGTCAATCATGTCACACATGTCAAGTGATAGGGAAACCTCTAGCAGTGATAAAACCAGCACCCTTAATACCCATTCCAGCATTTGAGGAACCTTTTACAAGGGTCCTAATCGATTGTGTAGGACCGCTTCCTAAAACAAAAAGTGAGAATCACTATCTTTTGACTATAATAGATGTGTCTACTAGGTTTCCAGAGGCCATTCCAGTACGTAATATTACAGCTAAAAGGATTGTGGAGGAGTTACTTAAATTCTTTACTAGATATGAACTACCCACAAAACTTCAATCAGATCAAGGATCGAATTTTACTTCAAAGTTATTCAAAGAAGTTATGGATAGCTTAGGAATAAAACAAGTTAAATCAACTGCGTGCAATCCAGAATCGCAGGGAGCGTAGAAAAGTGGCATCAGACATTAAAGACAATGTTGAGGGCTTATTGTCAAGGTTATCCAGAGGATTGGGATAAAGGAATTCCATTCGTATTGTTTGCAATTAGGCATGCATCTAATGAGTCAACCAAATGTAGTCCTTTTGAATTCATTTTTTGTCATGAGGTAAGAGGACCACTTAAATTGATTAAGGAAAAATTGGTGGGTGAGAAATCGGAAATTACACTATTGGATTACGTGTCAAATTTTAGGGAATGATTAAATAGAGCAGGTGAATTGGCTAGACAACATTTGAAAGTTGCACAAAATGTGATGAAACGGGTAGCGGACAAGAAATCCAAAGTTCGTAGTTTTGCCAGTGGGGATAAAGTTTTAGTGTTGTTACCAGTGGTAGGGGAGCCTTTAAAAGCTAGGTTTTGTGGACCGTATCAGATTGAAAGGAAATGAAGTGAGGTGAATTATGTGGTAAATTCACCAGATAGAAGTGTGTCATGCGAATATGCTTAAAAGATACTTTGAAAGGGAAGGAAAAAGGAGGTTTTAATGATTCTAATTCTAAGTGACGAACCAAATCCAGATGACTGAATTTGACATACCTCAATTTAAATTGGAAAATGAGGGTGTTCTTAAAAATTGGGATGAATTGTTAAGTTACCTTCCAGAGGAAAAACAGACTGACCTGAAAGAGTTATTGATATCACATGGGCAAGTTTGTGGAGATAGATTGGGAAGTACTAAAATGGCTATACATGATGTAGATGTGGGAAATGCTGTTCCAATCAAACAACATCCATATAGACTTAATCCTTTAAAATTGGCACAGGTTAACAAAGAGATTGAAAGTATGCCTAAAAATGGCATAATTGAAGTGGGTTGCAGCCAATGGAGCTCACCCATAGTGATGGTACCTAAACCAGACGGTACCCAACGGTTGTGTGTGAACTATCGAAAGGTGAATGCAGTTACAAGAACAGACTCTTATCCTATCCCACATTTGGAGGATTGCATTGAGAAAGTGGGACAATCTGCTTTTATTTTCAACTTCCGGACATGGAAAGAACATTTTAAACATCGTATGGAGTTCTTCGATCGACTTCAGGCGGCGGGTTTGGTGATGAACCTAGCCAAAAGTGAATTTGGAGAGGCCCGAATCACTTTCCTTGCGGAGTTTCTGATACCCTCAAAACAAAGGGAAATAATGCGATCTCCTAGCATGAATGAATTTGATTGAACAGTTGTGCAAAGATTTTGTGGCGTGATTACTCCATTGATGGAATTGCTGAAGAAATGTAAAAGAATTTAATGGACAGGGGACTTTCAACAGGCATTTGACTGCCTGAAAGCTGTGGTAAATAATGCTCCTGTATTGGAGAATTGCAAGGGGCTCTGTGGTCAGATTGAACTAAAGTATCTGATTCTAAAGAGAAATGCCGAGGAGTAGAGGAATGGATGGATTGTGCAGAGACTTTGTTCAAAAAGTCTGTCAATCGAGAAGGATTTCGGTTGGAGGAAGAAGAACGAAGAAAATGGACTATATTATTATACCTGTTTGAGGGTGTTGTTTTCTTTAAATGAAAATGTATATTTACTGCGTGCATTTCTTAGTGGATGGTGCAAAAGTGAAAAATGAAACCACCTTGAAGTTGATGGGTTTTTTTCTTGGTGGGAGGTGTCATGTGAGAGTACCTTTAAGACATGGATGTTTAAGCAATGTACCTTTAAGAAAACGGTGATGTCAGAGAGTGGGTGGAGCTGGGCTTTAGGTCAGCCATTTTGAGGTTTCAGTTTTGAAAAAGAGCTTGTATGTGTCTGGGTGTTTCCAGAGAGCTGCAGTTTTAAAAAGCAGCTTGTGTGTGTCTGTGTGTTTCCAGAGAACTGCAGTTTGGAGAAAAAGAGCTTGGCGAGTGTCTGTGATTGCAGTGAGCTGGATCTCTGCCATGTAAGACTATCTCTGGATTATTTGGGTGGTTTAAACTCATAATTGTAAAGCCTTTAACCTGATGTGATTCTGTTTAAAGGTGTTAAGTCTCTTGGAAGTTTGAAGGAACATTTTGAGGAATTATTTATTGTTGCAAGATTTTCCGAGTTATCTTTGAAGTAAGGGGTGTTAAGAGATCGAATGTTTATTTAAGATGTTAAGTTGAGTTCATGGAATAAACATTGTTTTGTGTTTAAAAACCCACGCGTCCATAATTGTAATCCCACCCCTAGGGTACAAGCCGTGTGCTAGGAAAAGCAACAAATACATTAAAGGGAGAGGTTGGTTGAACTACATGATAGGGTTCTGAAAAATCCTCGCCCATAACAATACGCATCTACCCAATAACGTGGGCAGTTACCGCACTGTCTGTGGAGTCTGCACGTTTTCCCCTTGTCTGCTTGAGTTTCCTGCAGGTGCTCTGGTTTCCTCCCACAAGTCGTAAAAGACGTGCTGTTAGGTGAATTGGACATTCTGAATTCTCCCTCGGTGTACCCGAACAGGTGCCGGAATGCGGCGACTAGGGGCTTTTCACAGTAACTTCATTGAAGTGTTAATGTAAGCCTACTTGTGATAATAATAAAGATTGTTATTATTATCTATCATAAAAAACAGGACAAATCCTATCAGAGCAATTACCTTTGCATCAATCTACTCAACAATCATCAGCAAAGTGACGGACAATGTCTTCAGCACAGCTATAATACAGCACCTACACAGAAATAACCTGCTTACTGACATTCAGTTTGCGTGCTGCCACAGTCCCTCAGCCCCCCACTTCATTATTGTCCTGATCCAAGCATGAACAAAACAGTTGAATTCCAAAAGAAAAAGAACTGAATTCTAAAGGTTGAGATGAGAGTGACTGCTTTTAACATTAAGAAGCATTTGACGAGTGTGGCATCAAGGAGCCCCGAGGAGCCCTGGCAAAATTAAAGTCAATGGGAATCAGGTGGAACATTTTCCACTGCTTGGAAGCACAAGGAAGATGGTTGTGGTTGTTCAAGCTCAATCATCTCAGCCCAAGGATATAGCTGCAGGAGCTCTTCAGAGTAATGACCTCGACTCAACCAGCTTCTGCAGCTTCATCAATCCCTCTCCCCCATTGTAAAGTCAGAAGTGTTTGCTGATGATTGCCATGTTCAGCAACATTTGGCATTCCTTCCTGTACTGTACTTTTCTTTGTTCTTTGTTCAATAAGGACGGTGTCCACACGCTGCAAGATCTGTACAACATTCGGGTCTGGGCTGATTTGTTGCAAGCACCATTCATGCCACACAAGTGCCAGACAATGACCATCTCTAACAAGAGAAAAGCTAACCATTTCCTCTTGACATTCAACAGCATAACTAACACTGATTCTCCAGCTATCAACATACAGGGGGTCATACCATTGACCGGCCACATAATGGCACAGTCAATGACACCTTCCATCACTTTGCTGGCGATCGGGAGTACTCAGATGGGGCGGCAATTGGTCAGATTAGATTTGTCCTTCATTTTGTGAACAGGACATACCTGGGCAATTTTCCATATAGTTGGCTGGATATCAGTGTCATATTGGCACAGGCTTTCTTTGGCTTTGGCAGATCCTCAGGTTGTGAAAGACGCTATATAAATGCAAGTTTTTCTTTTGAAAGTGAAGACGAGCAATGCGGTGCTATAACTGTACTGATGGTATATAACTGGGTTTGTGCAATCGTTAGAGAAAGTAAACATTAAATTGTTTTACCATGTGTACAATGATTCGTTGAGCAATTCACATGATGTATCCAGAGTTATTTTCTCTCGCAATCAGCAATTTATTGGTAGGTAAACGGGAGATGTCATAAAAACGGAGAGAGACAAAGGTGCCTGCTGATATAAAGCAGCCATGGGTGGTTGGATGATCATTCAGCACAACTGATTCTCTGAGCTGACGGGTTGCCTGGCTGTTTGAGTGGCGCTGATTCAAGTAATGGGGCACCAGACAGCAAATATTTTGGTTTTAACTCTTTCCCTGCAATTAATTCAAGGTAGGGTTTTCCTCGACTTTTGCTGTTAAGCTTAATAGTGTTTAATGCATGAAGACTTGCAATTTTGATAAATCCATGAAGGAATTCAGGAGGAGCCCCGATATTCAAGGAGTGATTAGAATGTGCTATAATATGGGTTTGTACTGATACATTTAAGGGGAATCATAGAATTTACAGTGCAGAAGGAGGCCATTCGGCCCATCGAGTCTGAACCGGCCCCTGCACCCCACTTAAGCCCATCCTATCCCTGTAACCCAACCCAACCCTTTTGGACACTAAGGGCAATTTATCATGGCCAATTCACCTAACCTGCACATCTTTGGACTGTGGGAGGAAACCGGAGAACCCGGAGGAAACCCCACGCAGACACGGGGAGAACGTGCAGACTCCGCACAGACAGTGACTCAAGCTGGGAATCGAACCTGGGACCCTGGTGCTGTGAAGCCACTGTGCTAACCACTCGATAAGGGGCTGGTTTAGCACACTGGGCTAAATAGCTGGCTTTTAAAGCAGACCAATGCAGGCCAGCAGCACGGTTCAATTCCCGTACCAGCCTCCCTGAACAGGCGCCGGAATGTGGTGACGAGGGGCTTTTCACAGTAACTTCATTTGAAGCCTACGCGTGACAATAAGCGATTTTCATTTTCATTTCATTTCCAAGTACACAAATGAGAGTGGAATAGCAGGACTTGTTGATGGGGTTAATTACAGTAGGTTAGGAGGAGGCTCACTGGAACTTAAACACTGGTATGGATCACTGGTTGGTTTGTGAACTGTCAATTCTGTGTCGTTCAATGTATCATTGAAAAGGCTGAAGCAATCGATTTTAGCCCCCGCCACAAACTTGATTGACAACCCAATGACTCAATTCCCATCCCAGGCACAGCTGCTAGCTGAAAACTCTTCACAATCTCAGCATCCTATTTAACCTTGGGATGACCTCTGCTCTCCATCATCGAGGTCATCTCGAGAAAATTCCGTCCTTAGAAGGGGTCAAAATTGATCAGGGGAAAGTGTTGAATAGACTGTCGGTACTCCCGAGTCTGGACATTTTCCCCCTGTCTGCGTGGGTTTCCTCCGGTTTCCTCCCACAAATCCCGAAAGACGTGCTGTTAGGTGAATTGGACATTCTGAAATCTCCCTCTGTGTACCCGAACAGGTGCGGGAGTGTGGCTACTAGGGGCTTTTCACAGTAACTTCATTGCAGTGTTTATGTAAGCCTACTTGTGATAATAATAAAGATTATTATTATTACTGAACGTTGACAAGGCACGAGGACTGGATCCAAGGATCTAAAAGGAATAGAGAATGGAAATTCAGGGACGAAGGACATAATCGTCCAGCCTTCTCCAGTCTCAGGGGAGGTGCCAGAGGACTGGAGAATTGCAAACGTTACGCACTTTTTGAAAAAGCATTTCATGGACAACTCCAGAAATTACAGGCCAGTCAGTTTAACATCAGCAGCGGGCAAGAATCTAGAAACAATCATTTGGGTTAAAGAATTAGTAGTCACATCGAAAAATGTGGGTTGATTGGAAGAGCCAGCCTGAATTTCTATACTGGAAATCGTGTTTAGCTAGCTTATGTTTTGAGGAGATAACAGGTTGATAAGGGTAATGCTGTTGATGTGGCATACATGGACCTCCGGAAGACATTTAATACAGTGTCACACAAAACAAATTATAGCTCATGGAATAAAAGGTACAGTAGTAACATGGATACAAAATTGATTGAATAATAGAAAACAGAGAGTAATGGTCAATGGATAGTTTTCAGACTGGAGGAAGGTTTGTAGTAGTCTTCCCCAGGTGTCAGTATTGGAACTCTTGCTTTTCCTGATATATATATATTAATGATCTAGATCTTGGTGTGCAAGGGACAATTTCTAAGTTTGTGGATGGCACAAGACTTGGAAGTTTTGTAAACTGTGAAGACAACAGTGGAGAACTTCAGAAGGATATATATAACCATCTTGGTGGTGTGGCAGGTAGGGGGCAGATGAAGTTCAATGCGGAACAGAGTGAGGTGGTGCATTTTGATAGGAAGAACATGGAGAGACAATTTAAAATAAGGAGTAAAATTCTCAAAGGAGCAGAGGGACCTGGGTATATACGTGCATAGATCATTGAAGGTGGCAGGATAGGTGGAGAGAGTAGTTAATAAAGCATATAGTATTTGGAGCTTTACTAATAGGGGCATAAGGTACAAGAATAAGGAGGTTCTGCTGAACTTGTACAAGACACTAGTTAGGCCTCAGCTGGAATATTGTGTATAGTTTTCGGTGCCACACTATAGGAAGGATGTGAATGCACTGGAGAGAGAGCAGAAGAGGTTTACAAGAATGGTTCCAGGGATGTGAAACTTCAGTGATGAGGAAGGATTGGAGAGGTTCGGACTGTTCTCCTTGGAGAGAAAAAGGCGGAGAGGAGATTTGATAGAGATGTTCAAAATCATCAGGAGGCTGGACAGAGTAGATAGGGAGAAACTGTTCCGGCTCGTAAAAGGATCAAGGAGAGGGCACAGATTTAAAGCGATTTGCAAAAGAAGCAAATGTGATATGAGAAAAGTTTTATCACACCGAGAATGGTTTGGGTCTGGAATGCACTGACTGGAAGTGTGGTGGAGGCGCGTTCAATTGAGGCAGCCAAGAGGATATTAGATGATTATTTGAGTGGGAACAATGTCCAGGGGTATGGGATAAGGCAGGGGAATGACACAAGTCGTGATGCTCGTTTGGAGACACCCAGGTTTCTGGGTTCAGGGACCTACTCCAGAGTTTGAGCTCCCAGAACCAAGGTTTACACTCTAGCACTGGACTGAGGAAGTGCTGCATTTAAGAGGAAGAATGGAAGAGGAGGATGTTTTGATGCGGTTTGGTGATGGGAGGACGCTTGTGTGGGTGGCATAAATGCTGGCATAGTCTTGTTGGCCAAATGCCAGTTCCCAAGTTGCAGCCTCAATCTACCCCTGTGTGGTGTTCCACATAGAAACATTGACCAGACCTGAAGGTGGATTCAAATGGTTGAGGGCCTTCACAAGGTGCCAACTGGTGAGAATGAGAGAGCACAGCTCATGATAAACAGAGTGCTGAAGATGCTGTAACCGTCAACTTGGAAATTGGCATTAATGCAACTACTTTATGGGCCGATATAAGTGACTTGTCAATTTAAACAGTGCGATCTACTCTGCCCTTTCATCGATTCAGTATGGAGTCCAAGCCAATAGAAAACCAATGCTTTCATTTCCACCAGTAGATAAAGAATGGCAAAGTTGAAAAATAGCCATTCACTCCATTGAACTCACCTCTTTATTGACTATTTCTTCCATCATTAATGGGTGCTAACCTCTTTTCCAAATCCCAGATTTGTTTTTGTGTCTCTACCTACATCGCTTCGGAGATTGATCCAAACATCAATTGCTTGTTGAGGGATCTCTTTTAGAATTTCTTCCCGAAATCTCTTTTAAATGGACTTTTTGCTCTTTTAGCTTCTGCCCTTCGGTTCGACATTCCTGATTAGGAACAAGCTGAGTGTGTGATGGAGTCACTGAGCATCTTTCTCCACAGGCTCTACAGAGAATCTGACTGAAAGGGAGCAGATCGGAGAGAAGAAGAATGGCATTGACCTGGTGGGAGGCAGAAAGGTAAGAATGTAACTCGAGCTGGATCAGCTCCTTTCCTTAACTTGGGATTTTCTGTGCACTTAATGAGATTCCATTAAATTCCTATTTTAGGGAGGTGGTGCCTCTTCCTGCTGCTAAATTAAATTGAGTGATCAAATATTCAAGGTCAGATTGTGAGTGTGACAGGGATGGGTGACTAGGCGGCACAGAGGTTAGCACTGCTGCCCCACAGCACCAGGAACCCAGGTTCGATTCTGGCCTTTGGTGACTGTCTGTGCAGAGTTTCTCCCTGTATCTGCGTGGGTTTCCTCCGGGTGCTCCAGTTTTCTCCCACAGTCCAAAGATGTGCAGGTTAGGTGGATTGGCCATGCTATGTTGCCCTTCGTGTCCAAAAAGATTAAGTGTGGTTACTGGGTTACAGGGATAGGGTGGAGGTGTGGGCTCGAGTGGGGTGCTCTTTCCAAGGGCCGGTGCAGACTCGATGGGCCGAATGGCCTCCTTCTGCATTGTAAATTCTATGCCTATGTTTCGGGGTGTGTGGAGACTGTGTGGGGTGGTGCTTCTCACACCGAGCTTTGTCAATGACCACACAAATCAGTACTGGACCAAGACCAGCATTTCGTTCCTGGAGACCAAATTCTAGGAGCAATTTCGCTCACTAACTATCTTTACTCAACAAACAGGAAAAAGATGGAAAAATCTTGAACTATTTATAACCATTGTCCGGTTGACAGAAACTCACTTAAAGCAACTCCTCATATGAGTCTGGTTGGATTGTTCGAAGAGAATAAAGTTTGATTGCATCCTCATCCAGCCTCCAGTCGGGTGCACTCTCCAGTTAGGGATGCTAATTAATGATCATGAATTAAGGCAAACCCTGACCGGTTACCTTCTTTTGCTTTGCCTGGAAGATGCTGAGGCTAATTGTGAGATTTGCTGAGATCAGCTAGCCCATGGAGAAATTGAGTTAAAGACCTCTCGATCTTCTCTGGGGAGGTGGGTTCTTCCCTGGGCGGCACCATGACCAGCACTTGGATGTGGTGACAGAAAGTTGTTGGTGTGTTGTGCTCTAGGGTGGCATGGTGGTTAGAACTTGACCCACCCAGAATCAGGTACCCCGGTACAATTCCAGCCTTGGGTGACTGTCTGTGTGGAGTTTGCACATTCTCCCCGTGTCTGCATAGGTTTCCTCCGGGTTCTCCGGATTCCTTCCACAGTCCAAGGTGGTTTTACGGGGATAGGGTGGGACAGTGGGCCTAGTAAGGTGCTCTTTCAGAGGGTCGGTGTAGACTCGATGGGCCGAATGGCCTCCTCCTGCACTGTAGGGGTTCTGTGGATGGGCTTCGTTAGCTAGGTCAGTATTCATTGTCCATCCTTAATTGCCCGTGAGTGACGGATGGTAAGCTGCCTTCTTGAATCGATACAGTTCCTGAGGCATCGGGAGGGAGTTCCAGGATTTTGACCCAGTGACAGTGAAGGAACTGCGATATATTTCCAAGTCAGGATGGTGAGTGACTTGCAGGGAAACTTGCAGGTAGTGCTGTTCCCATGCATTAGTTGCTATTGTCCTTCTAGATGGCAGTGCTTGTGGGTTTGGAAGGTGCTGCTTAAGGAACCTTGGCGAGTTCCTGTCGTGCATCTTGTCGATGGTACACACGGCTGCCACTGTTCGTCAGTGGTGGAGGGAGGAAGTCAATGTTAGTGGAAGGTGTGCCAAACAAATGGGCTGCTTTGTCCTGGTCCTAGTTCCCTATTGCACCTGCAGCTAGCTGCAACCCTCCTCTACATCTCTGCTGTTTTGATGGCCTAGTGATATGACAGGTCTAACTGTAGATCCTTTTCTCTTGAAGAGTTTTGCAGGGCCTGCTGGGATCGGTTGCAGCGAAGGCACATTTTCCAGCTCACCATCCAATTCGGGTAAGTGTAAGTGGATACAGTCAGGAAGAGGGAACAATGAAAAATAATGGGAGAAATGAGAGAATTGGGTGTTGTTCCCCATAAAGTAGAGAAGGTTAACAGGAGGTACCCTAAATGATGAGGGGTATTGATAGAGTAAGTAAAGCAAAATTGTTTCCAGTTATTGTGTTATTATATTGATATTCCTCAGTCTTATTTACCATACTAGGCACAAGGCACCAATTGCTCAGATAGGATTGGGTAAGCGTGTTTTGGGTTTATTGATTAAAACTAGGCACATGAGAACAGTTATACATAGGTATAAAGGTGCAAGGCAACAGGGCTATTTGTGCACGTGTGCGTGCACTGCTCAGTGCAAAAGCAAAACTAAGACTGGATCAGAGGACAGACCTTTCTTCTGGTGCTGACATCCCTCAAATGCAAATTGCAACATCACTGGCAAGAGCGGTGGTAACCAGAGGACACAGATTTCAGACTCTAAGCAAAAAAACAGAAGGATGAGGAGAACTATTTTACCAAGAGAGTTGTTATAATCTGGATTGCACTGTCTGAAAGGGTGGTGGAAGCAGATTCAATCGTAACTTTCAAGAGGAAATTGGATATATAATTAAAAGGCAAAGATGTTGCAAGGGTGGGATTGAGAGCTGGATGGCACAGACATGATGTGTTGAATGGCCTCCTTCTGTTTTCTGTGTACAATTCCATGAGTGAAGCTAATGCTCAAGATCTGAAATATGACAGAAAAGTGTTGGCTAATGGATAGAGTCTCCACCTGGTTCTGATAGGGAAAGGGTCAAGATCCGTGGGCTAAACTTCATCAGAATTCACATGGTTAAGATGAAGAAACCTCTCAGGAGGGGATAGGATGTTTTACTATGGAGGAGGCACTGTATTAATGCACGTTGTTATTGTCACTGAAGACATGTCAGGACATGCCTAAGAGAACAAAGACGTGAGGGCATTGGTAAAAGTTCCATTATCAAGAAGCAGTTAATCATTTGAATTGCCAATTAACAGATGGTGAAAGTTTGGAAAGAGAATAAAGAGTTTATTAAGCGTGACAGAGAGGCAACATTGAAATAAAGTGTAGGGTCAGCTCAAAAGGCCTGGGAAACAATGGGGCCAGTTTTAATTGTTGGATACTTTTGGGGAAGCGGGTTGTGAGAATGGTTTAATCTTACTTACCCACCCTGTATCGACCAAATGAAGGGCGGGATTCTCCGAGTGTTTTTTGGTGGCGCGCTGTTCGCTGGCGTCGAGATTTTCTGTTCCCGCCGCATGTCAAAGGCCATTGATGCCACCCCACGCCACTGGGAAACCCGCAGGTGGGGGTGCGCTGCCAACGGGAAAAGGGAATCCCAACGGCCGTAAAATTCCTGCGGAGGTATTCTGCCATGGGACTTGTTTGTGATAGTTTTATTAACCTGAATGTAACTGCCAATTACCAGTAAAATATCAATGCACCACACACACAGGTATAAACTGTACAACGTCTGACCCCAGAACATAAAGGAAGTCAATATTCCCCGTGAGTTCTACCTGGGCATATTTTTCCTGATATTGGGGTGTTGTACATGCCTTGGATAGTTAGCAATTACTCCCCCCATTTTGCTGTCAACTTCAGCACCACTCTATGCTGGAGGGATGCAAATCTTTGTTCTTATCTTATCGCAGAGATTTTATATACCCAGCCTGGAGCCATAATGACCTCAAGGCTCTCACAAGATGTTTGATAGGGGCTGTTTAGCACAGGGCTAAATCGCTGGCTTTGAAAGCAGACCAAGGCAGGCCAGCAGCACGGTTCAGTTTCCGTAACAGCCTCCCCGAACAGGCGCCGGAATGTGGCGACTAGGGGCTTTTCACAGTAACCTCATTGAAGCCTACTTGTGACAATAAGTGATTTTCATTTCATTTCATTTCATGTACTGTGCAGATCACACACGAGACTTCCCATTAGTTTTTTTTAAATTTTAGAGTACCCAATTAATTTTTTTCCAATGAAGGGGCAATTTAGCGTGGCCAATCCACCTAACCTGCACATCTTTGGGTTGTGGGGGCGAAACCCACGCAAACACGGGGAGAATGTGCAAACTCCACACAGACAATGACCCAGAGCCGGGATCGAACCTGGGACCTCGGTGCCGTGAGGCAGCAGGGCTAACCCACTGCGCCACCGTGCCGCCCGCGACCTCCCATTAGGTTGATGTAGTTGCGGAGCACCAACCTCTGGCAAGGACTTCTTCTAAACTGACACTTCATTACTGCACTGCAGGAGTGCCATATTGTCAGGGGTGTGCCTCTCAGGTGAAACTTTAAACCCAGTGGCCTGGCCAAAGTTTCTTCAATGAAAGCCATAAAAGTGGAGAGATTGGTAGCAGATTATAAATGATATAATCTCCCAGGTTGCTAGAAGAGAAAGCTTTACACCCCATTAAAAATAACCAATATCTTTTCCAGCTCATTGCTCACATATTTTGGTGTGGATTGGACTAAAACAATGAGGACAGTCTGCTGATCCGTGTCTCCCAAATGTCACATAGAACTCACTATATTTGGCCCTCTAATGCTGTACTGCCAGGTGAATCAGGGCGGAGGGGGCGCGGCAACACATTCTGTCCTGTTGCGTCCTAAAATGGCCGTGCAGATCATATATATATCATACAGAACCCCAATATGAATAAGGGCATGTTGCCTGAAACACCCACTGAGTTCCGTCAAGATAGCCTCTGGAGGATTAGTTTCATTGTTGTCCAACAATTTAAAACGGGTACCTCCCCCTGCCCCATTTCTATCTACCAACCCATGATTAAATCCACCTTGTTGTGTGTAAAAGCTCTCTACATTCCTATCAGCAGCAAACCTGCATATTAAAGTGACATGCGGTCGGGCCAGGATTTTACCTTTGCTTCTTAAACTCTCTGCAGTGCATGCTTTAAGACCTTCGCAGATCAAGGTCGTCGCGGTGATGGGAGATTCGCTAACTGTGAGTAATGTCACTTGATTAAAACGGGCTGGAAATTGGTCTTGTTATTTATGTGCGTTGTGTTGACTGACCATAAGATACTCACTGGCTGTTCCTTTGTAGGTAGAGTCTACACAGCACATTGGACATTTGACAAGGTAAAGGTTACATTTTATCTTCCTGAAAATTGGTGCTTATTTTCTTTTACTCTACCCTTCTCTTTCCACATAAAAGACCCTCGGGTGCCCACAGTTTTATGGCTATGTAATACTGAACTCAGCAAGTGTACAGCAGTTGGCAGCAGTAGCAGTGTGACTAATTTAACTCACCATTGTATCTTGTTCGCCACTCCCATTTGCCAACAACCTGCAGTTGTATTAGCCAACCTGCAACCTCCACCACCTGGAAGGACAAGGCACGCAGTTGCGTGGCAAACCCAACACATCCAGGATTCTCTCTGAGTCGCTCATCATCCTGGCTTGGAACAGTTGCTGGGTCGAAATCTCGGAATTCCCTTCTCAGGAGCATGCAAACAAAAGAATGAGGAGAACAGGCCATTTGGCCCCTCGTGTCTGCTCCGTCATTCGATAAGGCCATGGCTGATCTGACTGCGATCTCAACTCCACATTCTGCCCACCGCTGATAACCTTTGACTCCCTCTTAGTCAAGAATCTAGCTACCTCTGCCTTAAAAATACTCAATGATCCTGCCTTCACAGCCTTTGGGGGAAGATAGTTCCAAAGACTCACGTCCCTCTGAGAGAAAACATTTCCTCCCATCTCCATGTTAAATGGGAGGCCCCTTATTTTCAAACTATGCCCCCCAGTTCCAATTCCTAGGGGACGATTTTCCCAAATGGAGCCCAAGTGTTCGCGCCGTTGTGAACGCCGTCGCGTTTCACGACAGCGTGAACCGGGCTCGGGTTTGACCTATTCTGTCCCCCACAGGGGGCCAGCACGGCGTTGGAGCGGTTCACGCCGCTCCAGCCTCCATTTCCACCGCCAAATGGGCGCCGCGCCAACCCACGCTTGCGCGGGGGACTTCTTTAGCGCGCCGGCCCCGACTCAACATGGCGTCGGTGCTCAGGGGCTGGCCGCACAGGGAAGTAGGCCTGGTGGGGGGGAGGGTCCGGCCCGCCGATCGGTGGACCCTGATCGCGGGCCAGACCCCATTGGAGGCGCCCCCCCCCCCAGTGAAGGAGCCCCCCTCCTCCCCCCACAGGCCACCCCCCAAACGTTCGCAGAGTTCCCGCCGGCAGCGACCGGGGGTGAACGGCGCCGGCAGGACTCTGTCGTATCCGCGTGGCTGCTCGGCCCATCTGGGCCGAAGAATCAGTGGCCCCGCCGATTCCATCCGCACCTCGGAGAATCGCGCGCCAGCATCGGGGCGCGGTTGCGGCGATTCTCCGGCCCGGCGTGGGGCTCAGAGAATCGGCCCCCCTAATTTCTAGTTCCTGTGATGTGCCTCCACCAGATGGACTTCATTGGCCCATGGAGGCAGCTCACCACCACCTTTTCAGGGGCAATGAGGGATGGGAAATTTAAAAAGATTTGCATTTGTATGGTGCCCATCACAACCACAAGACGTTTCAAAGTGTTTCACTTACAAACATATGAGTTAGTAACAGGAATAGGCCACCATACCCCTTAAGCCTGCTCTGCCATTCAATAAGATCATGGCTGGCCTGATTGTAACCTCAAGCCCACAACTGGTTTTGTAGTCAATTAAATACTTTTTGAAGCGTAGCCACGTTGTAATTTAAGAACTGCAGCAGTCAGTTCATTGAATCATAGAATCATAGACTTTCCAGTGCAGAAGGAGGCCAATCGGCCCATCGAGTCAGCACCAGCCCTTGTAAAGAGCACCTACTTAAGCCCAGACCTCCACCCTATCCCCAGTAACCCCACCTAACCTTTTTGGCCACTAAGGGCAATTTACCATGGCCAATCCACCTAACCTGCACATCTTTGGTCGGTGGGGGGAAACCGGAGCACCCGGAGGAGACCTACGCAGACACGGGGAGAGCGTGCAGACTCCGCACAGACGGTGACCCATGTGGGAATGGAACCTGGGACCCTGGAGCTGTGAAGCAACTGTGCTAACCGCTGTGCTACTGTGCTGCAATCAGAACGTTCCCACTAACAGCAATGGGATAATGACCAGATTATCTGTTTTTTGTGATGTTGACTAAGGGATATAAAATTGACCAGGACACTAGGAATAACCCCAGCGTTCTTCCTCTTCTAGCCACCTAATCAGGCACACGGGGCCTCAGTTAAAGCACTCCCAGCACTTGTTGGCTCAGTATTCCACTCGAGTTCGGTCTTGATTTTCTTTGCCCTCATGTTGTGGAGTGGGTCTTGAACAAAGCACCTTGCAGTTCGGAGGCAGGTGTGCTACAGATTGAGCCATAGCTGACACAAATTCCTGCCTCGCTAGTAATGACCCATATTCCAAGAATGAATTTAAAAAGGGGCAATTTTAACTCCTGCACTCAACAGCAAAAAAAAGCATTAAAATCTGGGGGTGATTCCATGACAGATATGGGGCCCGTTTCCAAGAGGATTGCTCACCATGGCTGATCCCTCCAGGTAAAGCTATTGGGAATTCTGCAATTCAATTAATGACACTCCTGCTGTAACGGTCAACTAGCAACTTAAATATGGAAGCTGTGAGAGGACTGTAGCTACACAGCAAGATCCTAAATGTAGGCTGAAAACACGATAAGCAATTGACGTTGCTTCTCAAGCTGACAAGGTTAATGAACCAGCAATGGCATCCGGCCATTTTGCCAATTTCAGAATCTTCTGTTGCTGAAGTTTCCAACAAGCAGCTGACAACTCCATGGCCTTTGCAGAACTGTTCAATTATTCATGGATTGGCGGATAACCGCTGAAATGGAGTGACGAAAATTTCCCTCATTGGGCAGGAGGGATGGATCAGCCAAGGAGGGAATTCCTCTAGTGAGTGGGTTCCATGTCTGTCATGGAAGTCCTAACTTGTATTAATTAATGAGGGTCCCATTCGGGAACTGGAGTGGAAAATGGAGCCCCACCATTTTAACTGCTCCTTTTCCACAAATCAAAGGGGTTAAATTTGTCCCCATGTGAATTCGCTCTCTGGCTAATGGTGTCACTGGCAAGGCCGGCATTTATTTCCCATTCCAAGTTGCCCTTGAGAAGATGACGGTGCTGAGCCATCTTCTTAAACCGCTGCCCTTCATGTGGTAAAGGTGCATTCACAAGTCAGGCTGCTGTTGACCTGGGTTTACCCCCACACTTATTACTCATAAAACCATCAGAGCAGTCCCCATCCTAGGCAAGCCTTGCTTCTATTGGCGAGCAATACCAGGTTGCTCAGGGTTGCTCCAACCCACCAGCCAGCTACCGCCTTCCATCCTCACCAGACAAGCAGCTGACCGCCAGTACTTAAATAAAATTTGGGAATGTTAATGGTTCAGGCACTGGACCCCTTACCTGACATCGCAAAATCTGGAAGGACCTGAAAACAGGCTATATTGGGAGCTGGCGCCCTGGGTAGCAATTTGAATAAAACTTTTTTACTGTTTATTTTTCATTTTATTTTAACTAAGACCCAAAATCCATAAAATCCCTAAATTCGACACACGTCTGGTCATGAGCTTCCAGGAGCTTCCAAGTCTGGTCATGAGATTCGGGGTCACCGGTACATGTATGTCAATTATACATGGGTGTATAATTAATAAAGCTGCTGCATGGTCTAGTTAGGAGGTGTGTACTTGAAATCTTTCACTCTGTAAATAAATGTAAGAATGTGTAAAAATTGATTTGAGGATTATCCTTCACTAACTGGCCTTCTGAACTATAAGAGGAATTCGATGAAAACTGTTTCACAAAGTCAGCAAAGGCCCAGTGGACTGGTTGGCCACCTTGTTTTCTGTACAGTTTTAGGATGGTAATATCATTCTATTTTGTTTGTTTTCTGACTAGCAACGGCGAAGATTCAGATACCCGGATTCCAGGGTCCTTACCAGGTATGTGTAACAGGTATCATCAATGAAATAAATCACCGTCATATTTTCCAGTAAGAAAATTTGTGTGTCAGCCTCGATCTGTTGGCAACGTTCTTGTCTCTGGTCCTGGTTGGAGCCCTGGGCCACCATTTGTCTTCCTCCTTTAGGTGGATATTCCACTGCAGCATTCAAAGGAGTGCTGCATCGTTGGAGGTAGCATCCTTCAGAGAAAATCTTAAATTGAAATCTTCTCCAACTGTTCCATAGATGTTCAAAAATTCCACGGCACAATTTGAAGAAGTGTAGTGAGTTCTCCTGGCCAGAATCCAACCATAACGAAGGGACAGACTAACTGAGCACCCTCCTGTTAATTGTGGGATGCCGGGCAGTACGATGGCACAATGGTTAGCACTGCTGCCTCATGGCGCCGAGGACCCGGGTTCAATCCCGGCCCGGGTCGCTGTCCGTGTGGAGTTTGCACATTCTCCCCGTGTCTGCATGGGGCTCACCCCCGCAACCCAAAAATATGTGCATGATAGGTGGATTGGATTCAGGGGCTAAATTGCCTCTTAATTGGAAAGAAAATAATTGGGTACTCTAAGTTTATTTCCTTTTTTAAAAAAATATTTTTATTCTCCATTTTCACATTTTCGTCAGAATTTACACCCCACCAACAAGCAGTAAACGGTAACAAATACAAAGTCAATCCCCTTATCAACAACAACAATCCCATCCTCCCACCACCCCAAACAACACCCCACCTGACAATATGAGCATCAAATAAAACAAACCCTCCTGCGGTGGGAAAAACAAACGGAAAAAAAAAGAAAAAGGAATCAGGAATCGCCTATGGTCACCATTGACCTATAGAGTCCACCCCCCCCCTAACATTCAATGCCATTCAATCCCCAAAAGAGTACCATAAATGACACCCATGAATTGTAAACCTGTCCCCCCGACTCCTCCCCTCCACTTCCTCTTATAAAACTCCTCCCCCAACCTCTGTTCCTTTCCCCCAACTTTCCGGCTAGACCCATCGGAACCTGTTCTGCCAGGCTCAGATGGCCGCAGCCCCCCCCCCCCCACCTCACTCCCGTTCACTCGCCTATGGTCACCATTGACCTATAGAGTCCACCCCCCCCCTCTCCCCCGGCCAGCGTGGAGGCCCCCGCCTGTCATAATATCCACTCGTGTATATAATGAGATGCAGACAGGCAATGATTGACACATAGGATGACCAGTAAGCATACAACACAGCACAGCCAATCACCAGACAGGACACTACCACTATAAAGCCAGAGGGCACTAGGTTTCCCACGCTCTCGGGACCCAGCTACTGAGACAGTCAGAGTCCACGAACTAACAAGCACAAACACCATGCGGTAGCTAGTAAGTTTGGTCAGGCTATTCCAAGGTCACTAGTCAGATCAGTATTGTGTCGACCCACAGCTGAATATGTACAGCAGTTCATCTAGTTGAATAAAACAGTGTTGGATCTTCTCCTGTGTTAGACGTCTGTTTCTAACTTCCCTGCATCGAGTGCAGTCCACATCTAACCAATCAGCCTAACACATCATGGTACCAGAGTGATATTGATCTTGACGGACCTACCTCGAGTGAATCAGCATCGACCAGCAAGCAACCATTCAGCAAAATGGAAAACATCCAGCCGCCTCCGCAATTCTGCATCTCCGGCAACCTCGGCGCCAACTGGAAAATCTTCAAGCAAAAGTTCCTCTTGTACATCGAGGCCTCCGACCTCGAAGCAGCATCGGATGCCAGGAAGATGGCGCTATTTCTCTCCACCGCGGAGGACCACGCCATCCATATCTACAACTCGCTCACATTCGCTGATGGCGAAGACAAAACAAAATTCAAAACAGTCCTGCTGAAGTTTGACAGCCACGGCGACATTGAGGTGAATGAGAGCTTTGAACGGTACGTTTTCCAGCAGAGGCTTCAGGGTAAGGATGAACCTTTTCAGTCCTTCTTGACCCATCTCCGCATCCTCACGCAGTCATGTAACTATGACCCGACGGCTGATTCCATGATCTGGGTCAGATCGTTTTCGGGGTCCACTCCGACTCCCTGCGGCAGCAGCTCCTTAAAATCAAACAGTTGACCCTCTCTGTCGCTATCGAGACGTGCGTTGTCCATGAGCATACCAAGAATCATTACTCCCACATCAGGGCGGCAGAAACTGCAAAGCTGGCCTCCCACGAGGAGGAACGGGTGCAGGCCATTGCACAGATGCAGGGCCTGCGCATCGAGGAGAGTGGCCGTTTCGCGCGCTTTTCTCGGATCCCTGCGCATGCGCGCCACGACTGAGTGGACGATGAGACCGAAAACCCAACTGCGCAGGTGCTTACGTCGGCCGACCGCACTGCGCATGCGCGATGGCGCACGGATCGCGCTGACGTGAGCGCATGACGTGTCCGAATTGTGGCTCCGCCCACTTAAAGCGGCAATGTCCGGCAAAGACGCCGATGTCCCCAGTGTGGCAAGCTTGGCCACTACGCAGCCCTCTGCAGATCCGCTCCACCGCTCAGCAGCCAGCGATCCCAGCTGCGGCGCAGAACTATACGCTCAATACAACAAGGCATGCCAGATTCTGATCCCGACAGCCCAACAGACCCTGATGCTGAGTGCCTCAAGCCCCATACCGGGTGGGCATCATAACCGCACATGAGCTGGCCTCCACCACACCTGCGCAACGCGTCTCGATCCTCAGTGTGGATCCCAACAATGAGTGGTGCGCTGTCCTCACAGTTAACAAGGCTCGCATTCGATTTAAACTGGACACCGGCGCGTCTGCGAACCTCATCTCACAATCCGACCTCGACAGCATCCGGGCCCGGCCAAGCATTCTTCCACTGGCCTGCCAGCTCCTTGACTACAATGGCAATGCCATAGCTGCCAGTGGCTCGTGTCAACTAGGGGTATCCCGCACCAGCCTCCCCGAACAGGCGCCGGAATGTGGTGACTAGGGGCTTTTCACAGTAACTTCATTGAAGCCTACTCGTGACAATAAGCGATTTTCATTTTCATTTCATTTTTCATTTCAAGGCAACGTTATGATTTGAAATCGTCAGGCCTGACAGGGCGTCGCTGCTCGGTGCTCGCGCCTGCAAGCTCCTGAACCTGGTTCAGCGAGTCCACACCATGTCATCATCACCGGCGATGGCCTCGCCTGATGGAAACGTGCAAGCCGACATAGATGACATCATCACGCAGTACCACAGCGTATTCGATGGAATGGGCACGCTCCCGTACCGATACAAAATACTGCTCAAGCCGAACGCCATCCCGTAATCCATGCACCACGCCGGGTGCCTGCGCCCCTCAAGGACTGTCTGAAAAAGCAACTACAGGACCTCCAAGACCAGGGCATCATCTCGAAGGTCACGGAGCCAACAGACTAGGTCAGCTCTATGGTCTGCGTAAAGAAGCCATCAGGGGAGTTCCGCATTTGCATTGATCCCAAATATCTAAACCGCAACATCATGCGGGAGCACTACCCGATCCGGAAGCGTGAAGAGTTAACCAGTGAGATGGCTCATGCCAAATTCTTCACTAAGCTGGACGCCTCCCGGGGTTTTTGACAAATACAGCTGTGCACGTTCAACACTCCGTTCGGCCGCTACTGTTGCAACTGCGTGCCTTTCGGTATAATATCTACCTCCGAAGTGTTTCATCGCATCATGGAGCAGATGATGGAAGGCATCGAGGGGGTACGAGTATACGTGGACGACATGATCATCTGGTCCACAGCGCCCCAGGAACTCATCGCTCGCCTCAAGCAGGTCTTCCAGTGAATTCATGAACATGGTCTGCAGCTCAACAGGGCCAAATGCTCATTTGGTCAATCTGATATAACGTTTCTAGGCGACCACATCTCGCGGCAGGGTATGCGGCCAGACACCGACAAGGTCTTGGCGATCAACACCATGAAGACCCTGGAGGACAAGAAGGCGGTCCTCCGCTTCCTCGGCATTGTCAACTTTCTCGGGAAATTCATTCCCAACACGGCAACCCACACCACGGCCCTCTGCCATCTCGTCAAGAAGTCAATGGAATTCCAGTGGCTGCCCACGCATGAAGAGGAATGACGTGAGCTGAAGGCAAAGCTCACCACAGCCCCGGTTCTAGCGTTCTTCGACCCAACCAAGGAAACCAAGATATCAACTGATGCAAGCCAGGACGGCATTGGGGCGGTGCTCCTCCAGCGAGATGACTCCTCGTCCTGGGCTCCAGTGGCATATGCCTCCAGGGCCATGACGCCCACTGAGCAACGGTATGCCCAGATCGAAAAGTAGTGTCTGGGTCTCTTGACAGGAATAGTCAAGTTTCATGACTACGTTTACGGCCTGCCGAAATTCACGGTGGAAACGGACCACAGGCCTCTAGTCCACATAATCCAGAAGGATTTAAATGACATGAACCATCGGTTACAGCAAATTCTTCTTTGACTCTGCCACTATGACTTTGAACTTGTCTACACGCCAGGCATAGAGCTGATCATTGCAGCTGCCCTATCCCGGTCCATCACCACACCGTGTGAACAAGGTGACTTTATCTGCCACACAGAAGCACAAGTGCAATTGTGTGCCACCAACCTCCCAGCCTCTGACGAACGGGTGGTCCAAATTCATGAGGAAACGGCCAAGGATCCTTTACTGCAGCGTGTGATGCAGCACCTTACCCATGGCTGGCAGAAGGGACAATGTCCCCAATTCTTTAATATTAAAGACGACCTGAGGTTCGTGGAGGAAATCCTTCTGAAACTCGACAGGATCGTTATTCCTCAAAGCATGCAGGCTATGGTGCTGGGCCAACTCCATGAGGGTCACCTTGGAGTCGAGAAATGCCGACGCAGAGCTCGGGAGACGGTTTACTGGCCGTGCATTAACCAGGATATTGCCAACGCGGTCCTCAACTGCCCCACCTGTCAAAAGTTTCAACCGGATCAACCCAAGGAAACACTGCAACAGCACGAGATCGTGACCTCTCCGTGGTCCAAAGTAGGTGTAGACCTTTTTCACGCCAAGGGGCGTGACTACGTAATCCTGGTCGACTACTTCTCCAGTTACCCAGAAGTGGTGAAACTGTCCGACCTCACGTCGAAGGCGGTAATCAAAGCCTGCAAAGAAACGTTCGCCAGGCACGGGATACCGCTCACGATAATGAGCGACAACGGTCCATGCTTTTACAGCCAAGAATGGTCTGATTTTGCACAGTCCTACAACTTCCGTCACGTTACCTCCAGTCCCCACTACCCGCAATCAAACGGGAAGGCCAAGAAAGGGGTCCATATTGTCAAGCGGTTGTTGTGCAAAGCTGCAGACTGAGGCTCCGACTTTAACCTGGCAATGCTGGCATACAGGGCAACCCCACTGTCCACTGGATTGTCTCCAGCCCAGATGCTCATGAATCACACTCTGAGGACCACAGTTCCAGCCATCCATGTTCCAGACCTTGACCACCTCATGGTACTACAAAAAGTGCAGCAGTCCCGGGCCCAACAGAAGGCCACATATGATGCTCATGCCACGGATTTACCTGAGCTGGATCCAGCCAATCATGTTCGCGTCCAGTTGCCTGAGGGCGGTTGGTCAGTCACAGCAGTTGTTGTCAGACAAGTTGCCCCGAGGTCTTTCATTGTTCGCATGGCTGATGGCTCCCTGCTACGGCGCAACAGACGGGCTTTGCGAAGAGTTCCACACCCACCACCTGACCGCAGTGCTCCGCCGGCTATCATGCTTCCTCCGGACGTACCCTGCCACGAGGCCACCGATTTGCTAGCGATCCTGCCGGCCCACGCGGCCACTGCAATGGCAGCGATCCCACCTCTCCACGTGCAGGCGGCTCCTGATCCACCTCTGCGGCGATCGACAAGAATTTGTTGCCCGCCACAAAGACTGAATCTGTAGACTTAGCTTTTGTAAATTTTTGTGACTGAAACCATCGACTTAACTCTTGTAAATGTTGCTTAGTTTGCCATATATCTGCACTATCGACACCTTCCCATGTATATACGTTTGTTCAATCACCATTTGTATATAGTCAGGCATATATATATATATATATATATATATATAGATACCTCAGTATTTATTTAACTCAAAAAGAAAGGGGGGGAGATGTCATAATATCCACTCATGTATATAATGAGATGCAGGCAGGCAGTGATTGACACATAGGATGACCAGTGAGCATACAACACAGCACAGGTAAGTTGATCACTGTGTCTCTGCCCTTCATTCAGTGCCTCACCTTGCTCCCGCACCTCCGCCACTGCGCTCAATACTGCCACCCTCACCGGGACAATCGCCTCCTTCACCAGCACTTTCAATACCGTCCCCATCTCCTTCCTCATCGCCTCCATGTGTTTTGTGAACTGCCTTTCGAGTTCCGCGGCCATCACCTTAGTCATTTCTTCAGCCGTGGGCAATGCGGCCTCCCCTGGTGCCCCAGCCTCCACTTTTCTTGCCGTCCCCACGGTGACCTTTTCACTCCCCGACGGACTGTCAGCTGCTTTTTTTCACGGCTGATTTTTTACTTGTTTTCGACATTTCCCTTCACCGTGCCTTCTCCCTGCTTTTGCCGCCTCCGTTGCCCCTGGGACGGTGTTAAACCCCGAAAATGCCGTTCCCGACCGGGAGACCTCCAATGTGCGGCTGCCTCCTGCCCGCCATCACCGGACGTTCTCCTAAATTTATTTCTTAAAAATATGCCGCTGGTGCATAACTGTTTGGGAAACAGAGCTAAACACTAGAATAAGCTCTGGATTTTTGTATCACAGAACAGAACAAAGAACAAAGAAAAATACAGCACCGGAACAGGTCCTTCGGCCCTTCAAGCCGATTATGATGCCCGAAGTAAAAAACAAAACCTTATGCCCTTACCCGGTCCATATTCCTTTATTTCCTCCCTATTCATGTACCCATCCAGATGCCTCTTAAATGTTGCTAATGTGCCTGCTTCCACCACATCCTCTGACAGTGCGTTCCAATCACCCACCACTCTCTGAAAAAAAACCTATCCCGCACATCTCCCTTAAACGTTCCCCCTCTCATCTTGAACCTGTGCCCCCTTGTAATTGACACTTCCACCCTTGGAATAAGCTTCTGACTATCCACCTTGTAATTTTGTAGACCTCTATCAGGTCTCCCCTCAGCCTCCGTCTTTCCAGTGAAAACAATCCTAGTTTATTCAACTTCTCCTCATAGCCAACACCCTCGAGACCAGGCAACATCCTGGTGAACCTTCTTTGAACTCTTTCCAAAGCTTCCACGTCCTTCTGATAATGTGGTGACCAGAACTGCACCAAATGCGGCCTAACCCAAGTTTTATACAGCTGCAACAGGATTTCCCAACTCTTGTACTCAGTGCCCCGGCTGATGAAGGCAAGCATGCCATATGCCTCCTTAATCACTTGGCCACCCATGTTGCAACTTTTAGGGAACTGTGGACCTGCACGCCCAGATCCCTCTGTATGTTAACGTTCGTAAGGGTTCTGCCATTTTCAGTATAATTCATACCTAGATTTGATCCTCCAAATGCATCACCTTGCATTTGTCCAGATTAAACTCCATCTGCCATTTCTGTGCACAAGTCTCCAATCTATCTATATCCTGTTGTATCCTCTGACAATCCTCGGCATTATCAGCAACTCTACCGATCTTCGTGTCATCCGCAAACTTACTAATCAGACCACCTACATTTTCCTCCAGATCATTTATATATACTACAAGCAACAGAGGTCCCAGCACTGATCCCTGCGGAACACCACTAGCTACAGATCTCCATTTCGAAAAACACCCTTCCACCGCTACTCTCTGTCTTCTATAACCAAGCCAGTTCTGTATCCATCTAGCCAGCATACCCCGAATCCCATGTGATTTTAGTTTTTGTACCAGTCTGCCATGTGGGACCTTGTCAAATATCTTACTAAAGTCCATATAAACTACATCACTGCCCTTCCCTCATCAATTTTCTTTGTCATCCCTTCAAAAACTCAATCAAGTTGGTGAGACATGACCTTCCCCGTACAAACCATGCTACCTGTCACTAATTATTTCATTTTTCTCCAAATATGCATTTATCCTGTCCCTCAGTATCTTTTCCAAACACTTCCTCACCACTAATGTCAGGCTCATCGGCATATAATTTGCTGGATTATCCCTGCTTCCTTTCTTAAACAAGGTAATAACATTGGCTATTCTCCAGTTCTCTGGAACCTCACCTGTGGTCAAAGAGGATGTGAAGATATCTGTTAAGGCCCCAGCTATTTCTCCCCTTGCCTCCCGGAATAACCTGGGATAGATCCTATCCGGCCCAGAGGACTTGTGTACCTCAATGCAATTTAGGATACCCAACACTTCCTCCTTTGATATATTGATGTTCTCAAGACCATTCACACAACTATCCCTGACCTCAACATCCGTCATGTCCTTCTCCTTGGTGAATACCAATACAGAGTACTCATTCAGGATTTCACCCACTTCTTGTGGTTCCATGCATAACTTCCGTCCATTGTCCTTGAGTGGGCCTACTCATTCTCTTGCTACCCTCTCGCTCCTAATATATGCATAAAAAGCTGTGGTATTCTCCTTGACCATGTTTGCAAAAGACATTTCATGGTCCCTTTCAGCCCTCCTAATTCCATGTTTAAGCCCCTTCCTACTTTCACTGTACTCCTCAAGGGCTTCGTAAGTTTTTAGATGCCTAGTCCTATCGTATGCTTCCTTTTTCCTTTTGACAAAGCTTACAATTTCCCTTGTCATCCATGGTTCCAGAACCTGCCGTTTCTATCCTCCATTTTTGCAGAGACAAGCCTGTCCTGCACTTCAATCAACTGGCCTTTAAAAGCCTCCCACATGTATCAGTTGTTATGCCAGTGTAAGTGTGGCCAGTTTGTCCACTGTGTGGGCGAACTACTGGCCCCAGCTGATCTTTCTGACCTTGGAGGCCTACCACTGTTCTGTGTGGTTAATGGCCTCTGTTTCCCCTGTGCAAAAGTTAATTAAAATTGCCTCAAGCATGCTTTAAAAGGGCACGATAGCATGCACAAGAAATCTGTCACCACAACTGTCCTTTGACTCTTTAAAACTTAACTGATACATCTTGCATTCATAGAAGCAAAGTCCAAAGATGTGCAGGTCAGGTGGATTGGCCATGATAAATTGTCCTTAGTGTCCAGAATTGGCCTTAGTGTTGGGTGGTGTTACTGGGTTATGGTGATAGGATGCAGGTGTGGGCTTGGGTAGGGTGCTCTTTCAAAGAGCCGGTGCAGACTCGATGGGCCGAATGGCCTCCTTCTGCACTGCAAATTCTATGAATTCTATGAAAGCGTTTCTGTGGCACAAGTAGCAGTAAGTCAGAATGGCAAAAAGATGCCATTGAGGTGATTTGGGTTTTTTTAAGTGATGTTGATTGGGGAATAAATATTGGCCAGCTGACCAGGGAGAATTCCATTGTTGTTCTTCCAAATGATGCCATGGGAACTCTTTACTTTCACCTAAGAGATATATAGGGCCTTTGACAAATGGAACCTCAGGTCAGCTCCCTCTGTGACTTTGTCTTTATTTTGGTGCTCAAGTCTCTGAAGTGGAAGATGAACCCAAAAGCTTTTGACTTGAGGCAAAAGTGAGCCACATTTGACATTCTGAGGATGTTAAGCGGCAAAATAAATTGTGCTGGTGGCATGCCAGCAAGCTCGTGCTACCCAACCAGTAAACACAGTCTGTATTTAAGTGCTTTGAAATATTTCAATGTGATATTTGGATTTGGATTTGTTTATTGTCACGTGTACCGAGGTACAGTGAAAGTATTGTTGTGTGTCTAGTCCAGAGAGATCATTCCATGCATGAGAAAAAACATAGGGCAAACAGAAGTGCACAATGTAAACAGATGGCAGAGTCAATGGGTGAAGCATACAGGAGTGGAGTACACTCAGTAGAGAAGATTTGTGAAGAGATCAGTTCAGTCCGTAAGAGGGTCGTTTAGGAGTCTGGTAACAGTGGGGAAGAAGTTGTTTTTGAATCTGATAGTGCGTGTTCTCAGACTTTTGTATCTCCTGCTCGATGGAAGATGTAGGAAGAGTGAATAAGCCGGGTGGGAGGGGTCTTTGATTACGCTGCCCGCTTTCCCAAGGCAGTAGGTGATGTAGACAGAGTCATGGCTGGGAGGCGGGTTCGTGTGATGGACAGGGCGGTGTTCACGACTCTGTAGTTTCTGACGGATTTGGACGGAGCAGTTGCCATGGTAGTTTCTATGGTGCATCTGTAAAAGTTAGCAAGAATCAAAATGGACAGGCCGAATTTCCTGAGGAAGTATAGGCGCTGTTGTGCTTTCTTGGTCGTAGTGTTGACGTGGGTGGACCAGGACAAATTGTTGGTGATGTGTACACCTTGGAATCTGAAGCAGTCAACCATCTCCACCTCGGCCCCGTTGATGCTGACAGGGGTGTGTACAGTACTTTGCTTCCTGAAGTCAATGACCACCTCTTTAGTTTTGCTGGCATTGAGGGAGAGATTGTTGTTGCTGCACCACTCCACTAGGTTCTCTATCTCCCTCCTGTATTCGGACTCATCGTGTTCGAGATCCGACCCACTACGGTTGTGTTACAAGCAAATCTGTAGATGGAGTTGGAGCCAAATTTTGCCACGCAGTCTTGTGTGAACAGGGAGTGTAGTAGGGGGCTAAGTACACAGCCTTGCAGGGCCCCGGTATTGGGGACTATCGTGGAGGAGGTGTTGTAGGGACCGCTCTACGGGGCCCCCCCGCCGATTCTCCACCCGGGATGGGCCGAGTGGCCGTAACAAAAAACCCGAGTCCCGCCGGCGCCGTTCTAACCTGGTCTTACCCGGCGGAACCTCGCCGTGGAAGGGTCCGGGGCCAGCCTGGGGGGGGGGGGGGGGGGGGGGGGGAGTCCGACCCGGGGAGGGGCCTCCGCTATGGCCTGGCTCGCGATCGGGGGCCCCCTGTAGGGGCCAGAATTGCTGATCCTGAGGCCATGTTGACACCTTCGGGAAACGCGACGGCGTTAACACTTAGCCTCAGGATCAGAGAATCCCGCCCCATGTATCTCATGCCCAACTTCTTGAAGCTCTTCATAATGATAGATGTCAAGGCCACCAGGCGAGTCATTGAGGCACGTTACCTGGTTCTTCTTTGTCACTGGTATGATGGTGGTCTTCATGAAGCAAGTGGGGCCCTCGGAACGGAGTAGGGAGAGGTTGAAGATGTCCGCAAACACATCAGCAGCTGGTCCACGCAGGATCTGAGTGTACGACGATATGAGAATATGTGAGTATTATCGTATTAATAATATGAATATTACCATACTAGCACAACAGATTAGAATTAATACCCCTACCCATGTTTTTAATCCACAGATATTTTTAAATTGTTGAATCCTGACCTGATTGGATACTCCCCGGGCAACGGAAACCATGACGATGTCACCTTGAATCAGACTGTTTTGAGAGCAAAAGCTGAGTAGGTTAATTCTTTCTATTTGAGATTATCTCACGTTTAGTGAAATTGGGATGATGGAAGCAAATCTATTTTTCCTCCCTTCCCTGCACAGTTGGCTGTGAGTGGCGGATAACACACTGTCAGGGTTTCCAGCAACACCAGCGTTTATTATAGCCAGTTGCTTTACAAATAGCTTTCTCGCCGGTTTTCTCTTTTCCCTGTGGAAAGGTTGGAAAGATATAGGGAGACATAAAAGAGCAGATACATGGATCTTTCAGAGAACCACAGACTCATAGAATCATTACAATGATTCTATGGGTCGGCCCATTGAATCTGCATCCACCATTTGAAAGAGCACCCCACTCAAGTCAACTCCCTCAATCTATCCCAATACCCCTTAACCTAACCTACACATCTTTGGACACTATGGGGCAATTGATCATGGCCAATCCACCTGACCTGCACATCTATGGTCTGTGGGAGGAAACCGGAGAACCCGGAGGAAACCCACGCAGACACGGCGAGAAAGTGCAAACTCCTCACAGACAGTGACCCAAGCCGGGAGTCGAACCCAGGTCCTTGGCGCTGTGAGGCAGCAGTGCTAACCACTGTGCCGCCATGCCGGATTATTGCGATTTGACCCTGAACTGGATGTCCCTGATCTGCAAAAAGGGCTCAAAATGGGAAATTTCCCAGCAATAACATTGAAATAAAAATTCATTAAAAAAAATCCAAATTGGTTGTCGGTGTTGTGAAATATAAAAAATAGTCAAAGGCTCCAATATAGTTCCCTGTATCACCAGTCCTGATTATATGAAGTCCTCGATATATGGCCTAAGATTATTTCATAGACTAATTAAGACATGTGCTTATTTCAGTGCATTACCAGAGCTGGCTGAAAAACTGGTGACCAGTTTGAAAAGTAACATGGTAAGTGATTAGACATTTCTTTATATGGTAACTGTAATTAGCCTTCATGAGAAATTCCCTTGCCTGTTATTTTAGCCAACGTTGGCTCCTGCCGTTCTGGTCCCCCAGCCGCATGTTTCCCGGCGGCGCGCCATTCGCTGGTGGCGAGATTCACTACTCCTGCTGCCTGTCAATGGTATTTCCCATTGACGCCACCCCACGCCGCTGGGAAACCTGCGGGCGGGGGATGCGGTGCTGGCGGGAGCAGGAATCCCAACGGCCGGAAAAATTCCAGCCCAAATAGCAGTGTCAAAATGGGTAGGTGTATCCACCTGGATAAACAGGGGAAAGCTTACTTGTGATCGGAGCTGGCGAGCAGTGTGATTACTGATTATTACGCTCCAGCGGTGTCATCGCACGCCGTTGGGTTTCTTGTATCGTGAATTATAGAATTTACAGTGCAGAAGGAGGCCATTCAGCCCATCGAGTCTGCACCGGCCCTTACAAAAAGCACCCTACTCAAGCCCACGTATCTATCCTATCCCCGTAACCCAGTAAGCCCCGCTTAACCTTTTTGGACACTAAGGGCAATTTAGCTTGGCCAATCCACCTAACCTGCACATCTTTGGACTGTGGGAGGAAACCGGAGCACCCGGAGGAAACCCACGCACACACTGGGAGGATGTGCAGACTCCGCACAGACAGTGACCCAGCGGGGAATCGAACCTGGGACCCTGGAGCTGTGAAACAACTGTGCTAACCACTATGCTACCGTGGTGCCCCAATTATGAAACGATGCAGCACAGAAAGAGGCCATTCAGCCTCTCGTGCCTGTGCTGGCACTTGTGAAAATGGTAACTTGCTCATGTCAACCTGTACCCACGTGCTTTGGAAGAGAGCGTGCATTCTCGGCAAGTCCAGTTTTATTTTTTGTCGATTTTTCAGTCAGTTGATGTTTGGTTTCCGCAGATATCCGAAAAAGACCAAAAATAAAAATTAGCTGTGTGGACTTTGGGTCAACCTTGTTGCCTTTTCCAATGCATGCTTGTCCTTTCTGTGGTGCAAGGGCCAATGTTAAATGGATTAGTATGGGATTTCCTTGGGAGACTAGCTAGGTGGTTACACTGGAATCCTCTTTACTGACACCTCCAGGGCTTGAGCGATCAGTGTGAGGAGATGTGTTGCACAAGGCAAAAGTGAGTCGAAGTGTCTCTGTGAGTGTTTCGTCGCCATGACATCTGGTCCATGCAATATGGGTATAGATGATTGAAGGTGACAGGAGAGTTGGAGAGAGCAATTAATGAAGCATATAGTATTCTGGGCTTTATTAATAGAGGCACAAAGTACAAGAGTAATGAAGATGATGTGGAGGTGCCGGCGTTAGATTGGGGTGAGCACAGTAAGAAGTCATAACAATTCCGTGAAACCACCCAATATTTACATGACCTTCAAAGTAGCAAGACAATTTAAAGCACTTCATGGGAGCATGAATCACACAAAACTGACGTTAATCCACAGAAGACGATGTTAGGACAAGAGACCAAAAGCTGGATCAAAGCGATAGAATTTGAGGAGTGTCTTTACGGGAGGAGAGAGAAAAGCAGGGAGATTCATAGAAAGAATTCCAGTGGTTTTGGGATTAGATTCTTAAAGGCACGGCCACCAAAGTTGGGTCAAATCTGAGCAAGAAAGCCAAAAGAAAGCCTTTCTTCTCTATTTACATGGGCACGTTTTTGATTCTTTCTTCAGTATCCAACTGGAATATGCTTTGGAAGTTTGTAAATGCAGCTGGATTAACATTCTATATGCAGGTTAAAAGTTATGCATGTTAATCGCTGTTTGTTTTACTTCAGCTCATCGATTTTCAGAAGGATTGGAAACTGATCACAATCTACCTTGGCATTGCTGATATGTGTGCCTATTGCACAAATCAGGTACCATGCAAGATAAAAGTTTCACTTCCATTAAGTAGTCATTTGTTTTTGTGCATTGAAGATAGTTGTTCTGCAGCAGTGTGTTCTAGAATCAACAAGATGGTAGATTTAGCCATGGACAACGAGCCAGATGTGGTTAATAATCTAACAGTAAGGGAATGTTTATCAAACAGTGATCATAATATGCAGCCAAGCAAAGCTCTGGTACCATTCTTAGAACAGTGCCATTAAAAGGCTATATTGGCTTTGGAAGGAGTGACTTCATTAGAGCTCCAGGGTTAGGTTATGAGGAAAGATTACATTAGTTAGGCTGGTAGTCCCTGAATTAGAGAACCAGAAGGAGTAACTAAATTAACATTATTGAAAGGAACTGATAGGGGAGATACAGATGAACCTTTTATGCTGTTGGCCCTCTCCAGGACAAGGGCCCAATCTTAAAATCAGAGCCAGACCTTTTAGGAGAGAAGTTAGAAGACATTTCTTCACACAAAGGGTGGTAGACGAGTGGAGCTTTCTCCCACAATACGCAGAAGATAATAGCTCAACCAATAATCTTAAATCAAAGATTTAAGTGGCCTGCTCCTGTTCTTAGATTCTTATGTATTATCTTTGCTGAGTTGAGGTTAGGTTGTAATTGTTTGAGGGCAAAGGTCACCAAGGGTTTATTACAGCTCTTCTATGAAGAGGAAGTGTTGAGGCGGATGTGTAGTGGGATGAAGTCTGTTTAATCAATTAGGTGGGCAAATAAATCACTAATTGTGTTTGCTCAGATGTATTCCTGTTATTCCAGGAAACAGTTGGCAAATTCCCATTTTTTTCTCACTGGAAAGTCAAATACTGGGAGATGATATGATTGCTGAATTCTAAAGGGACTAGGTAAAGTTGGCCGTGACCAGCCATTTACCGTCTTCAAAACAGCAGAAGGATGCAACATTCAGCTGAAAGGGGAAGAAATCAAAACTGATCTGCAAAGCAAGAAAGTGAAAGTGGTTCCTGTGTCAATTCCTGGGGGGATGGTGGAAGCATGAATATTAATTCATTCAGATGTAAATTGAACTGTTATGATTGATTGATTCCGCCATGATGGGCGGAATCCCCCAATCCCACCAGCCGCCTATATCGTGGCAAGAAGGGAGCATTCAATTTGGCGTGTGTCAACAAATCAGTTCTCCGGAAAATAGTTTGGAATTTTGTTCTTCCGACTTTCGAGGTGGCTAAAGGGGGGGGCCTCACGTGAACTGCAGCAGTTCAAGAAGTCAGCTTACCTTGTGGTGGCCTTGTTTGTCTTTATTCTTTCGTGAAAGAATAAAGGTAAGGCCAACATTTATTGCCATCCCTAATTGATCGCGAACTGAGTGGGCAGTTAAGAGTCAACCTCATTGCTGTGGGGCTGGAGTCACATTTAGGGCAGAATTTCCCCAAAGGTGATTATTGAACCAAATGACATTAGACTATTAATTTCAGATTTTTATAGGATTCAAATTTCACCATCTGCCGTGGTGGGATTTGAACCTGGGTCCCCAGAACATTGCACTGGGCCTCTGGATTACTAATGCAGTGCCAATACCACTTCACCACTGCCTCCCCAGGGTTCACTAGAGCTCTCCAGTATGCCCAGGCCAGGCTGCCAGAGTGGCGGAATTTGCAGTGATATCTGATATCCCACAAGTGCAGGGCACCATCAACTGCATACATATGGCCACGAGAGCTCCCTGGCAGCAGCCTGTAAAATGGGTAATTTGAAAAGGAATTTGCTCTCTGTGCTTCTAGCTAATTTGTGATCACAGAGACAAATTCTGTATATTTGTGCTAGGCACCCAGGGAGCTCTCGTGACGCGTAAATCTTGATGTAATCATTGGTACCACAGATCCTTGAGGTACCCAGGCATTTACGGGGTCTGCTCCCCAGGGACAAGGGGTACCTTCAGAAGATATGGCTCATGATGTCCATTCACTGTTCACATGGTGCTGCAGAGGAGAGGTACAATGCTGCACATCCCACCACCAGATCCTTGATGGAGCAGACGATCGGCACCCTGAAATTACATTTCCGATGATTGGTCATCTCAGGCAGGGCTCTCCAATACTCACCACAGGGAATATCCCGGAACGTCATTGGCTGCTCCTCGCCACGCGAACCTGAGCAGCAAAGAGGGGAATGTGTTTCCAGAGGGAGAAATGGAGGAACAAGAAGTCTCCTGTGAGGAGGAGAACATTGACGGAGATGAATCTGATGAGGGCCAGGACATAGAGAAGTCCAATGAAAAGACCTTTGTACGGGTACGACCAAACAAATTTGCCCATGACCATTTGATAGTGACATGATTCCAGGGAGAGAAAAGTGCAGATGCATTCTCACATTGATAAGTTTGATCTTTGTTGAATAGAAGGCCCCAGCATATTTTGTCAGAGAAAGTATCCTCACTGAGGGGTTTGGTTGTATTGTTCTCACTGAGGATTTCTTTGCAATGTCCTCACTGAGGGGTTTTTTGCAGTGTCCTCACTGAGGGGCTTTTTGCAGTGTCCTCACTGAGGGGCTTTTTGCAGTGTCCTCACTGAGGGGCTTTTTGCAGTGTCCTCACTGAGGGGTTTAGTTGTCGTGTCCTCATTGAGGGGCTTTTTGCAGTGTCCTCACTGAGGGGTTTAGTTGTCGTGTCCTCACTGAGTGGCTTTTTGCAGTGTCCTCACTGAGGGGCTTTTTGCAGTGTCCTCACTGAGGGGCTTTTTGCAGTGTCCTCACTGAGGGGCTTTTTGCAGTGTCCTCACTGAGGGGTTTAGTTGTCGTGTCCTCACTGAGTGGCTTTTTGCAGTGTCCTCACTGAGGGGCTTTTTGCAGTGTCCTCACTGAGGGGCTTTTTGCAGTGTCCTCACTGAGGGGCTTTTTGCAGTGTCCTCACTGAGGGGTTTGGTTGTCGTGTCCTCACTGAGGGTTTTTTTTGCAGTGCCTCACTGAGGGGTTTGGTTGTAGTGTCCTCACGGAGGGGTTTAGTTGCAGTGTCCTCACTGAGGGGTTTGGTTGTAGTGTCCTCACTGAGGGGTTTATTTGCAGTGTCCTTACTGAGGGGTTTGGTTGTAGTGTCCTCACTGAGGGGTTTATTTGCAGTGTCCTCACTGAGGGGTTTCGTTGTCGTGTCCTCACTGAGGGGCTTTTTGCAGTGTCCTCACTGAGGGGCTTTTTGCAGTGTCCTCACTGAGGGGTTTATTTGCAGTGTCCTCACTGAGGGGTTTCGTTGTCGTGTCCTCACTGAGGGGCTTTTTGCAGTGTCCTCACTGAGGGGCTTTTTGCAGTGTCCTCACTGAGGGGTTTGGTTGTAGTGTCCTCACTGAGGGGCTTTTTGCAGTGTCCTCACTGAGGGGCTTTTTGCAGTGTCCTCACTGAGGGGCTTTTTGCAGTGTCCTCACTGAGGGGCTTTTTGCAGTGTCCTCACTGAGGGGCTTTTGCAGTGTCCTCACTGAGGGGTTTAGTTGCAGTGTCCTCACTGAGGGGCTTTTTGCATTGTCCTCACTGAGGGGTTTGGTTGTAGTGTCCTCACTGAGGGGCTTTTTGCAGTGTCCTCACTGAGGGGCTTTTGCAGTGTCCTCACTGAGCGGTTTAGTTGCAGTGTCCTCACTGAGGGGCTTTTTGCAGTGTCCTCACTGAGGGGTTTAGTTGCCGTGTCCTCACTGAGGGGTTTGATTGCAGTGTCCTCACTGAGGGGCTTTTTGCAGTGTCCTCACTGAGGGGTTTAGTTGCAGTGTCCTCACTGAGGGGTTTAGTTGCCTGTGAGGAGAACATTGAAGGAGATGAATCTGATGAGGGCCAGGACATAGAGGAGTCCAATGAAAAGACCATTGTACGGGTACGACCAAACAAATTTGCCCATGACCATTTGATAGTGACATGATTCCAGGGAGAGAAAAGTGCAGATGCATTCTCACATTGATAAGTTTGATCTTTGTTGAATAGAAGGCCCCAGCATATTTTGTCAGAGAAAGTATCCTCACTGAGGGGTTTGGTTGTATTGTCCTCACTGAGGGGCTTTTTGCAGTGACCTCACTGAGGGGCTTTTTGCAGTGTCCTCACTGAGCGCCTTTTTGCAGTGTCCTCACTGAGGGGTTTAGTTGTCGTGTCCTCACTGAGGGGCTTTTTGCAGTGTCCTCACTGAGGGGTTTAGTTGTCGTGTCCTCACTGAGGGGCTTTTTGCCGTGTCCTCACTGAGGGGCTTTTTGCAGTGTCCTCACTAAGGGGTTTGGTTGTCGTGTCCTCACTGAGGGTGTTTTTTGCAGTGTCCTCACTGAGGGGTTTGGTTGTAGTGTCATCACAGAGGGGTGTAGTTGCAGTGTCCTCACTGAGGGGTTTGGTTGTAGTGTCCTCACTGAGGGGTTTAGTTGCAGTATTCCTCACTGAGGGGTTTAGTTGTCGTGTCCTCACTGAGGGGCTTTTTGCAGGGTCCTCACTGAGGGGTTTAGTTGCAGTGTCCTCACTGAGGGGGTTTTTGCAGTGTCCTCACTGAGGGGTTTGGTTGTAGTGTCCTCACTGAGGGGCTTTTTTCAGTGTCCTCACTGAGGGGCTTTTTGCAGTGTCCTCACTGAGGGGCTTTTGCAGTGTCCTCACTGAGGGGTTTAGTTGCAGCGTCCTCACTGAGGGGCTTTTTGCATTGTCCTCACTGAGGGGTTTGGTTGTAGTGTCCTCACTGAGGGGCTTTTTGCAGTGTCCTCACTGAGGGGCTTTTTGCAGTGTCCTCACTGAGGGGGTTTTGCAGTGTCCTCACTGAGGGGTTTAGTTGCAGTGTCCTCACTGAGGGGCTTTTTGCAGTGTCCTCACTGAGGGGCTTTTGCAGTGTCCTCACTGAGGGGTTTAGTTGCAGTGTCCTCACTGAGGGGCTTTTTCTCGTGTCCTCACTGAGGGGTTTAGTTGCCGTGTCCTCACTGAGGGGTTTGGTTGCAGTGTCCTCACTGAGGGGCTTTTTGCAGTGTCCTCACTGAGGGGTTTAGTTGCAGTGTCCTCACTGAGGGGTTTAGTTGCCTGTGAGGAGGAGAACATTGAAGGAGATGAATCTGATGAGGGCCAGGACATAGAGGAGTCCAATGAAAAGACCATTGTACGGGTACGACCAAACAAATTTGCCCATGACCATTTGATAGTGACATGATTCCAGGGAGAGAAAAGTGCAGATGCATCCTCACATTGATAAGTTTGATCTTTGTTGAATAGAAGGCCCCAGCATATTTTGTCAGAGAAAGTATCCTCACTGAGGGGTTTGGTTGTATTGTCCTCACTGAGGGGCTTTTTGCAGTGACCTCACTGAGGGGCTTTTTGCAGTGTCCTCACTGAGGGGCTTTTTGCAGTGTCCTCACTGAGGGGTTTAGTTGTCGTGTCCTCACTGAGGGGCTTTTTGCAGTGTCCTCACTGAGGGGTTTAGTTGTCGTGTCCTCACTGAGGGGCTTTTTGCAGTGTCCTCACTGAGGGGTTTAGTTGTCGTGTCCTCACTGAGGGGCTTTTTGCAGTGTCCTCACTGAGGGGTTTAGTTGTCGTGTCCTCACTGAGGGGCTTTTTGCAGTGTCCTCACTGAGGGGCTTTTTGCAGTGTCCTCACTGAGGGGTTTAGTTGCAGTGTCCTCACTGAGGGGCTTTTTGCAGTGTCCTCACTGAGGGGTTTAGTTGCAGTGTCCTCACTGAAGGGCTTTTTGCAGTGTCCTCACTGAGGGGTTTAGTTGCCGTGTCCTCACTGAGGGGCTTTTTGCTGTGTCCTCACTGAGGGGTTTAGTTGCAGTGTCCTCACTGAGGGGCTTTTGCAGTGTCCTCACTGAGGGGCTTTTTGCAGTGTCCTCACTGAGGGGCTTTTTGCAGTGTCCTCATTGAGGGGCTTTTTTCAGTGTCCTCACTGAGGGGTTTAGTTGCAGTGTCCTCACTGAGGGGTTTAGTTGCAGTGTCCTCACTGAGGGGGTTAGTTGTAGTGTCCTCACTGAGGGGCTTTTTGCAGTGTCCTCACTGAGGGGCTTTTTGCAGTGTCCTCACTGAGGGGCTTTTTCAGTGTCCTCACTGAGGGGTTTGGTTGCAGTGTCCTCACTGAGGGGTTTAGTTGCAGTGTCCTCACTGAGGGGTTTAGTTGCAGTGTCCTCACTGAGGGGGTTAGTTGTAGTGTCCTCACTGAGGGGCTTTTTGCAGTGTCCTCACTGAGGGGCTTTTTGCAGTGTCCTCACTGAGGGGCTTTTTGCAGTGTCCTCACTGAGGGGTTTAGTTGCAGTGTCCTCACTGAGGGGCTTTTTGCAGTGTCCTCACTGAGGGGTTTAGTTGCAGTGGCCTCACTGAGGGGCTTTTTGCAGTGTCCTCACTGAGGGGTTTAGTTGCAGTGTCCTCACTGAGGGGCTTTTTGCAGTGTCCTCACTGGGGGGCTTTTTGCAGTGTCCTCACTGAGGGGCTTTTTGCAGTGTCCTCACTGAGGGGTTTGGTTGTAGTGTCCTCACTGAGGGGCTTTTTGCAGTGTCCTCACTGAGGGGCGTTTTGCAGTGTCCTCACTGAGGGGTTTAGTTGCAGTGTCCTCACTGAGGGGCTTTTTGCAGTGTCCTCACTGAGGGGCGTTTTGCAGTGTCCTCACTGAGGGGTTTAGTTGCAGTGTCCTCACTGAGGGGCTTTTTGCAGTGTCCTCACTGAGGGGCGTTTTGCAGTGTCCTCACTGAGGGGTTTGGTTGTAGTGTCCTCACTGAGGGGTTTAATTGCAGTGTCCTCACTGAGGGGCTTTTTGAAGTGACCTCACTGAGGGGCTTTTTGCAGTGTCCTCACTGAGGGGTTTAGTTGTCGTGTCCTCACTGAGGGGTTTGGTTGCAGTGTCCTCACTGAGGGGTTTAATTGCAGTGTCCTCACTGAGGGGCTTTTTGAAGTGACCTCACTGAGGGGCTTTTTGCAGTGTCCTCACTGAGGGGTTTGGTTGCCGTGTCCTCACTGAGGGGTTTGGTTGCAGTGTCCTCACTGAGGGGCTTTTTGCAGTGTCCTCACTGAGGGGTTTGGTTGTAGTGTCCTCACTGAGGGGCTTTTTGCAGTGTCCTCACTGAGGGGCTTTTTGCAGTGTCCTCACTGAGGGGCGTTTTGCAGTGTCCTCACTGAGGGGTTTAGTTGTCGTGTCCTCACTGAGGCGTTTGGTTGCAGTGTCCTCACTGAGGGGCTTTTTGCAGTGTCCTCACTGAGGGGCTTTTTGCAGTGTCCTCACTGAGGGGCTTTTTGCAGTGTCCTCACTGAGGGGTTTGGTTGTCGTGTCCTCACTGAGGGGTTTAGTTGCAGTGTCCTCACTGAGGGGCTTTTTGCAGTGTCCTCACTGAGGGGCTTTTTGCAGTGTCCTCACTGAGGGGTTTGGTTGTCGTGTCCTCACAGAGTGCTTTTTGCAGTGTCCTCACTGAGGGGCTTTTTGCAGTGTCCTCACTGAGGGGCTATTTGCAGTGTCCTCACTGAGGGGTTTGGTTGTCGTGTCCTCACTGAGGGGCTTTTTGCAGTGTCCTCACTGAGGGGTTTAGTTGTCGTGTCCTCACTGAGGGGCTTTTTGCAGGGTCCTCACTGAGGGGTTTGGTTGCCGTGTCCTCACTGAGGGGTTTGGTTGCAGTGTCCTCACTGAGGCGCTTTTTGCAGTGTCCTCACTAAGGGGCTTTTTGCAGTGTCCTCATTGAGGGGTTTGGTTGTCGTGTCCTCACTGAGGGGCTTTTTGCAGTGTCCTAACTGAGGGGCTTTTTGCAGTGTCCTCACTGAGGGGCTTTTTGCAGTGTCCTCACTGAGGGGTTTCGTTGTCGTGTCCTCAATGAGGGGCTTTTTGCAGTGTCCTCACTGAGGGGTTTTTGCAGTGTCCTCACTGAGGGGTTTAGTTGTCGTGTCCTCACTGAGGGGCTTTTTGCAGGGTCCTCACTGAGGGGTTTGGTTGCCGTGTCCTCACTGAGGGGTTTGGTTGCAGTGTCCTCACTGAGGGGCTTTTTGCAGTGTCCTGACTGAGGGGTTTGGTTGTAGTGTCCTGACTGAGGGGTGAAGTTGCCGTGTCCTCACTGAGGGGCTTTTTGCAGTGTCCTCATTGAGGGGCTTTTTGTCGTGTCCTCACTGAGGGGTTTGGTTGTAGTGTCCTCACTGAGGGGTTTGGTTGTAGTGTCCTCACTGAGGGGTTTGGTTGCCGTGTCCTCACTGAGGGGTTTGGTTGCAGTGTCCTCACTGAGGGGTTTGGTTGTAGTGTCCTGACTGAGGGGTGAAGTTGCCGTGTCCTCACTGAGGGACTTTTTGCAGTGTCCTCATTGAGGGGCTTTTTGTCGTGTCCTCACTGAGGGGTTTGGTTGCCGTGTCCTCACTGAGGTGTTTAGTTGCAGTGTCCTCACTGAGGGGCTTTTTGCAGTGGCCTCACTGAGGGGCTTTTTGCAGTGTCCTCACTGAGGGGTTTGGTTGTATTGTCCTCACTGAGGGGTTTGGTTGTCGTGGCCTCACTGAGGGGTTTGGTTGCAGTGTCCTCACTGAAGGGCTTTTTGCAGTGTCCTCACTGAGGGGCTTTTTGTAGTGTCCTCACTGAGGGGTTTGGTTGTCGTGTCCTCACTGAGGGGTTTAGTTGCAGTGTCCTCACTGAGGGGCTTTTTGCAGTGTCCTCACTGAGGGGCTTTTTGTAGTGTCCTCACTGAGGGGTCTGGTTGTCGTGTCCTCACTGAGGGGTTTGTTGTAATGATGGTGTTTCCTCTGAGGATACGAAGGCTCCCTCTTCAGAGGTGGGCCTGGGATGTTTGGAGAACGACATCCTCCCCTATATCTTGCTGATACCAGGAACAACGTAAAGAGAGATTTAGTGATTTTCCGAGCATATGTTAAACCTCACCCAGAGCAGGCTGGACGGGCTAAACAGATAGAGAGTGGGCCTTCCGTCTTTCAACCGAGAGGAAGTGCCACCCTTAGGAGGTGCCAGGCAACCCGATTGGCCAGGAACTCTGTCACTCCCAGCGGTGCCAGAGCATGAGTAGTGGACACTGCCATTTTTGCAGGAAGAAGGCCAAAGAGGAACATTGCTGCGACAAGAAGGTCCTGGGGTGTTAAGGTGGAGAAGAATTGAGTAGTCCGGGGATGTGTAAGAGGGGGCTGAGGGGCCATGGTCTGTCAGGCAAGTGGCATGGCATGGAAGGAAGAGAGGGTGGCATCTTTGGATGGGGGAAGGGGGGATGTCCCTGTAACATGCAGGGCACCGTCCGATTGATGTGGCCCCTCTATTTCCCGCCATTGTTCATGCTGCCCGCTCCCGCTCGACTGCCCATGCCAACAGTGCTATTTCGTGGGCATCGTATTACTCTGATCCATCAGCTTGTCAGCAAACCCAAATGACCCTTAATTGTTTACTTTCATATGGCAGGGGGACTGCCTGTCCATCTAGCACATTTTGTGTCTGTGAGTTAGAGGCTGGGCAGAAAGGTGATGGCCTAACATCCGGTGGTGACATATAGGTGGAGGTCGCACGCCAAGTGGCCCCTGCTCGAGTCTCTGGTGTTTGGAATTTTATGCCCAGTCTCAGGGGTAGTTTTTGGATGAATTGGTGTTGGAAGTCATAAGGAGGTTGGGGAATGTCAAAGTCCCAGAAGAAAGTTGCTGGAAAGAAGGGGGCGAGCGAAAGTCCGCCAATGAGTGAGGCCATCAGTCCTGCAGGAAGAAAGATGGTGGGGCTGGGTTGTCGGGTGGGGCCGCTCCCCTCACGGTGGAAACTCTGACCGATGTCGGTGGAGTTTGAGAGACTGATTGCCAAGCATATGGAGGTGCTTCGGAAGGAGATGATGACCTTGCGTAAAGAGTGAGTGGAGGAGGCGATTGCCCCGGTAAAGCAGCAGAGATGAAGACGTCGGTCGAGATGCCGGAGCAAGGAGAGAAATTTAAGGGGGTGGAGGAGGCTCTGTCACAACATGGCGACCAGTTCACCTCGATGGGTGAGGAGCTGCGGAGGGTGGCGGAGGTCAACAAAGGGCTCAGAGCTAAGGTGGAGGACCTGGAGAACATGTTGAGGAGGCAAAATATGATGATCGTAGATCTGGCCGGCGAGGTGGAGGGCCCGAGGTCGCAAACGAAAAGACAGGCCTCGATATCATTGTTGCTTAAGAAGGACAAGGATCTGGTGGAGTGTGGGTCGTACGGGCCCATATTTCTGCTGAATGTTGATGCTAAGACATTGGCACCCTTGCTGGCGTTCAGGTTGGAAGGGTGCCTTCCGAAGGTGACTGGGGAGGATCAGATAGGGTTCGTAAAGGGCAGACAGTTGTTCTCGAATGTGAAGAGGCTATTAAATGTGGTGCTTTCTCAGGCAGAGGGAAGGGAGACGGAGATGGTGGTGGTGTTAGATGTGGAGAAGGCGTTTGATCGGGTGACGTGGAGTTATTTGATGGTGGTATTGGAGAAATTTGTGATTGGGCCAAAGTTTGTGGCATGGGTACAGCTATTATATACGGAGCCGATGGTGAGCGTGCGCATAAATAGCATTAATTCAGTGTACTTTGGGGTACAAGGCAGGGGTGCCCCATGTCCCTCCTTCTGTTTGCATTGGTTATACAGCCCTTTACCATTGCGTTGAGGAGCTCGGGGTTGTGGAAGAGGATAGTGAGGGAGGGATGGAGCATCCTTATATGCAGATGACTTGTTGTATATTTCGTAACCAAGCTCTTCGTTGGAGAGATTTAGGATATTTTCTATCCTAATTTAGGAGATTTAGGAGATTTGCTTCAGAGATTTAGGATATTTTCAGGGTATAAATTGAATTTAGGGAAAAGCGAGTACTTTATGGTCTCCTCTCTGGGAATGGGAGCGGGGGTGGTTGCCATTTTGTTTGGCAGCATCTCACTTTTGGTATTTGTGGTGCAGATGGCCTGGTATTGGGCAGATAAGATAAGGAAGGTGATACCTCAGAGGAGACGGCAACCGGGAGGGGGTTGGCCTCCCAAATTTGATGTATTACTATTGGGTGGCAAATGCAGAGAAGGTTCAGGGATGGAATAGATATGTGGGGTGGGGGCTTTGTGGGTGGGAATGGAGATGGACACTTGCAAGGAGTCACGGGTGCTGACAATGGCGCCGCTCCCAATGGCCCCAGGGAGACTAGTGGTGGTGGTCACGCTGGAGATATGGAGGCAGTTTCGACAGCATTTTAGATTGGGAGCGGGATTGGGGGATGACGATTAGGGGAACCATGTGTTTGAGCTCAGGAGGTTGGACGCAAGGTTCTGAGGATGGGAAGAGAGGGGGATTAAGGAGATGAAGGACCTGTTTTTGGGAGGGTGGTGTGCGAGCTTGAGCGAGAGGTTTGGGCTGACATGGGCAAAAGTTTCAGGTGCGTGACTTTGCAAGGAAGGCCTTTCTGACCTTCCTGATAGGCCTGCCTCCTCATTTTTGGAGGCGATGCTTTCGCAGGAGGGTTGAGAGGGGAGTCGTCTTGGCGATTTGTGGGAGGATTTTGGAGGAGGATGGGGTGTCCATGGGGGGGGGGGTTAAGGCAAAGTCGGAGGAAGAGCTAGGGGCGGTGTTGGAGGAGGGATTGTGGTGCGAGGTGCTGCGGAGGGTAAATGCCTTGACTTTATGTGCGACGCTGGGGCTGATACAGCTGAAGGTGATGTACAGGGTGATCTTACAAAGTCTCGAATGAGCGGGCATTTGAGGGGGTGGAGGATGTCTGTGAGCGATTTGGGAGGGGCCGCGTGAACCATGTTCATATGCTTTCGGCCTGACTGAAGCTGGAAAGGTTTTGGAGGACGGTGTTCAGCTCCGTTTCAGGGAGTTCTGCATGTGGACATGGAGCCTAGTCCCCTCGAAGCCAGATTTGGGATGATGGACCAGCTGGAACTGCAGGTGGGTGCGGGGGCCGACGTGTTAGACCGGATAGAGAGGCCAGTAGCGAACAAGTGATGCTGTGTAAATATTATTGTAAATAAATTGAAGTTTTGTTTGACTCACGGACTCGAGTTGGACTCTTTGTGGCCCTCACAAAAGCGACCAACGAGACTGGCATTAGTGAAGGTTGAGTATCAGTTTGGCCACCTGGTCTCTTAGACACTGGTGGCTGTCTAACCTGAGAAGACCAGGGGTGGGATTGTCCGTCCCGCCATGCCAGTTTTCTGGTGCGACGCGCCCCCACTGTCAGTGGGATTCTCTGTCCCGTCAGCCGGCCAATGGGGTTTCCCATTGTGCGCAGTGCCACACCGTCAGGAAATCCCCGGGCATGGGAGAATCCCGACAGCGGAGAATCCAGCCTCAGGTGTGTGGGGAAAATAAAGGGGATGGATGCCTTCATCAAACTACTCTGGAGTTTAGAATAATGAAAGACAATCTCATCGGAATGTAGAAGTTCCTGAATGTAGATAGGGTGAACGCTGAGATTGTTTCCATTAAACCATAAGACCACAAGACCACAGGAGCAGAATTAGGCCACTCGGCCCATCGAGTCTGCTCCGCCATTCAATCATGGCTGATATTTTTCTCATCCCCATTCTCCTGCCTTCTCCCCATAACCCCTGACCCCTTATTAATAAAGAACCTATCGACTTCCGTCTTAAAGACACTCAGCGATTTGGCCTCCACAGCCTTCTGCGGCAAAGAGTTCCACAGATTCACCACCCTCTGAAGAAAATCCTCCTCATCTCGGTTTTAAAGGTTCGTCCCTTTAGTCTGAGATGGTGTCCTCTGCTTCTAGTTTTTCCTACAAGTGGAAACATCCTCTCCAAATCCACTCTATCCAGGCCTCGTAGTATCCTGTAAGTTTCAATAAGATAATTGGTTGATAAATCTAAAACGTGGAGGCACATGCTCAGGATAAGGGCCAATCATTCCGAACTGGGATGAGGAGAAATTTCTTCATTCAAATGGTTGTGAATCTTTGGAATTCTCTACTCCAGAGAGTTGTGGATGCCCCATCATTAAAAATATTCCAGGCTGGGATGGAAAGATTTTTGGGAGTTAAGGGATATCTGGAAGGGACATTGTACGCACAGTATTTAAAGTGTTTCTGTTTCCTTGTTACCTGATCTAGGAATATTATTCACCAGAAAAGGTTACGCTTAGGATCAAAATGGCCCTGGATGTATTGCATCGAGAGGTAAGCATGACATGGCTTTGTCCCTTGGAAAACACCACTGTTGGTAGAGGACTGGCTTCTCATCGGTAACTAGTAACTTGTTTATGTTGCCTCAGAGCCCTGGTTGGAATGCAGCTCTGAGTAACTTATTCTGAGCGGCAGTGTTAGCACCTGGAAAAGGATGACCATCACCAGCATGTTACCGCAAATCCAATGAGTTTTGAGAGCATGAGTTTCAAAACCCCATGTAGCTTTTATCCCGATAGGGAAGAATCACATTCTTAGGTCGTAGGGAGAAGAAGGGGTCCTGAGAAGACTAGTTAACTCTGGATTCAAAGACTAGGAATCCTACGGCAGGTAACTCACCGCCTGACCCCTCAAAGCCTGTCCACCATCTACAAGGCATAAGTCTGGAGTGTAATGGAATACTCTCCACTTGCCTGGATGAGTGCAGCTTCAACAACACACTATCCAGAACAAAGCAGCCCGCTTGATTACTCCCCCCTTCCACAAACATTCAAACCCTCCACCACCGATGAACAGTAGCAACCGTGTGTACCATCTACAAAATGCAGTAACTCACCAAGGTTCCATAGACAATACCTTCCAAACCCATGCCCACTACCATCTAGGAGGGCAAGAGCAGCAGATACGTGGGAACCCCACCACCTGGAGGTTCCTCCCCAAGTCATTCACCACCCCGACTTAGAAATATATCTCCGTTCCTTCACTGTCGCTGGGTCAAAATCCTGGAACTCCCTCACAACAGCACAGTGGATGTACCTACGCCTCAGCGACTGCAGCAGTTCAAGAAGGCAGCTCGCCACCTCCTTCTGAAGGGCAACTAGAGGTGGACAATAAATGTTGGCCTAACCAGCGATGCCCATAGCCTGTACATGAATTTTTTTTAAAAATTCTAGTGCCTTCTAGAAGTTGCAATTGTTTGGAGTGATAAGAACATAAGAACATAAGAACTAAGAACAGGAGTAGGCCATCTGGCCCCTCGAGCCTGCTCCGCCATTTAACAAGATCATGGCTGATCTTTGTGCACTCAGCTCCACTCTCCGGCCCGTACACCATATCCCCAAATCCCTTTATTCTTTAGAAAGGTATCTATCTTTTTCTTAAAAACGTTTAAAGAAGGAGCCTCAACTGCTTCACTGGGCAAGGAATTCCAGAGATTCACAACCCTTTGGGTGAAGGTTCCTCCTACACTCCGTCCTAAATCTACTTCCCCTTATTTTGAGGCTATGCCCCCTAGTTCTGCTTTCCCCGACCAGTGGAAACAACCTGCCCGCATCTATCCTATCCATTACCTTCATAATTTTATGTGTTTCAATAAGATCCCCCCCCCGCATCCTTCTAAACTCCAATGAGTACAGTCCCAGTCTACTCAACCTCTCGTCATAATCTAATCCCCTCAACTCTGGGATCAACCTAGTGAATCTCCTCTGCACTCCCTCCAGTGCCAATATGTCCTTTCTCATGTAAGGAGACCAAAACTGAACACAATATTCCAGATGCCGCCTCACCAACACCCTATACAATTGCAGCATAACCTCCCTAGTCTTGAACTCCATCCCTCTAGCAATGAAAAACAAAACTCGATTAGCCTTCTTAATCACCTGTTGCACCTGCACACCAACTTTTTGCGACTCGTGCACCAGCACACCCAGGTCCCTCTGCACAGCAGCATGTTTTAACATCTTACCGTTTAAATAATAATCCATTCTGCTGTTATTCCTCCCAAAATGGATAGCCTCACACTTGGCAACATTGAATTCCATCTGCCAGACCCTAGCCCATTCACCTAACCTATCCAAATCCTTCTGCAGACTTCCGGTATCCTCTGTACTTTTTGCTTTACCAGTCATCTTAGTGTCGTCTGCAAACTTTGACACATTGCACTTGGTCCCCAACTCCAAATCGTCTATGTAAATTGTGAACAACTGCGGGCCCAACACTGATCCTTGAGGGACCCCACTAGTTACAGGTTGCCAACCAGAGAAACACCCATTTATCCCCACTCTCTGCTTTCTGTTAGTTAACCAATCCTCTACCCATGCTACCACTTTACCCTCAATGCCATGCATCTTTAGTTTATGCAGCAACCTTTTGTGTGGCACCTTGTGAAAAGCTTTCTGGAAATCCAGATATACCACATCCATTGGCTCCCCGTTATCTACTGCACTGGTAACGTCCTCAAAAAATTCTACCAAATTAGTCAGACACGACCTACCCTTTGTGAACGCATGCTGCGTCTGCCCAATGGGACAATTTCCCTCCAGGTGCCCCGCTATTTCCTCCTTAATGATAGATTCCAGCATTTTCTCTACAACCAAAGTTAAGCTTACCGGCCTATAATTACCCGCTTTCTGCCAACCTCCTTTTTTAAACAGTGGTGTCACGTTTGCTACTTTCCAATCCTCTGGGACCACCCCAGAGTCCAGTGAATTTTGATAAATTATCACTAGCGCGTTTACAATTTCCCTAGCCATCTCTTTTAACACTCTGGGATGCATTCCATCAGGGCCAGGAGACTTGTCTACCTTTAGCCCCATTAGCTTGCCCAATACTGCCTCCTTAGTGATTACAATCATCTCAAGGTCCTCACCTATCATATCTTTATTTCCATCAGTCACTGGCATGTTATTTGTGTCCTCCACTGTGAAGACCGACCCAAAAAACCTGTTCAGCTCCTCAGCCATTTCCCCGTCTCCTATTGTCACCGCTGAATCCTAATCTAAAGGGCTGTAAGAACTCCGAGTGATATCAGTAATGTATATTCATTTAAATTTCTCTGCCTCTACTTCAACCTATTTAAAATTACTAAATAAGGTATGGAGAGATTAATTTTAGTTGAATAAGTTCACACTTTCATTATCAATATTGCACAGCACGAGTTCAACCTTTCAGTGGCTTTATCTTCATTTGTCTTTTTCCTCTGATTTATCTTGATCGGGAAAATCCTGTTCCTAACGTTTCAGTTGTTCTATTGAATTGTTCCACTTTCATAAGGCCGCTCCACTGAACGCAGAGAGAGCTGAGAGCCTGCCTGTGCTGATAGCTGAAAGCAAGGCAGGGCATCGACTGGCCACCCAGGCTACTCGATGTACCAGCAATAAGAAAAGCTTGCTACTTGACTGCAGAGTATTGCACACCAGTGTGGTACAAATCATCTCACAAGTCTTGCAGATACCCAGCTCAACACAACAATGCATATCATCTCGGATACCCTCCAATCAACTCCACTGCCCTGGCTCCCAGTACTGGGCAAAAACCCAGCCCCTCACATAAAGAAGGATATTGCACCAAGAAAGCTGCCGGCGAAGGTTTACACTAACCCAAGCCTGCCAAGGCCCTGACCAATCCACCTGCTGCTCGCCTCCCATCACACCAGTCTGCATGGCTAAGACCATTGTGCCAAGGAATACCCAGCAGAGGCCCTATGGCAACAGGAATGGAACCAACAGGCCACCATTAAACACCCCTTCCTCATCACGTATCCCACAGCCCGTCCACCCGGCTTCAACATTGGGCTCTCCTCAAACTCTTCCCGCTCTGGCTGAGGCCTTTGGGAAGCAGATTGACACCAGTGAAGCCTCGCAGGGAAGCCGGACTGCAGCTGGGGTTCACCCCAATCAATGACACATCATTGAAGACTGCCCCCTGACAATATTCAGCAGAGGGCTCAGAGAGCTCCAATCAGCCTCTGGGAAACTGCTGCCTGGCCTGGTGATTACTGCTTACCTTTTAAAAAAAAAAAACAGTATTAGGACCTTCCAATCCTTTGAGCTTGCCTCTCAGTTATCTCAGGGTGAAATGTATCTCAGCTCCTTTTGCCCCCATTGTTCCGTATCCCTTGATACCCTTAACAAGAACACAGCCGTGATACCACTAAATAAAATGTGCTCCCGCAGGTCCCGCGAGCATTTGTGAATCTTGTGGAGATGCCAAATATCAACATCCTGCACCAGCTCTCTGGCAGGGCTACTGAACTGAGGTAAAAAATGTTCGGATTAAGCTCTTGTCATCAGTTTTTAATGAGAGTGCGAGACCTTGTAAAGACATGTTTGTGCTTGTTTCTCTTCAGGGGCTGGTGTGAGTGTCTGGTCAAACACCATAAATCAGCAGATATGTCCGCGCAGGCCATTAGCTGGGGCTACTGGGTAGGTACTTATCACCTCATACACATTTTATTTGCACAAAATAACTTCAGTTTTCAAGAAATTATACATGAATTGGCATCTTTACAATGTAAAGTTGTAGAGTATGGAAAACTGAATAAGACAACCCATGCTGATGTACAGCTTGAATTTAACATATGCACAGACACATTGACCCTGTACAACTTGGGTCAGCGATGGGAGGCGAGCGCCAGGTGGATTTATTCAGTATTTTCTTGCTAAGGTGAACATCTCATCCGGCATTCCCAGACTTCATTGCATTCCAGCGACCCTCGTTGGAACATATCGCTCCACGTGTGCATGTATATGTCTGTGCTTGTTTGTGCGTGTACACTCGTGTTGGTGTGTGTTTATGCATGCATGCGTAAGTGCAGGCATGTGTCCATGCCGTTGGGGTAGCATGTGGTTAGCACTGCAGACTCACGGAGCCAGAGAAACCGGGTTCAATTCCGGCCTTGGCCCTGTGTGGTCTTTGCACTTTCTCCTGGTGTCTGTGTGGGTTTCCTCCGGGTGCTCCGGTTTCCTCCCACCGTCCAAAGATTTGCAGGTTAGGTTAGATAGAGCGAGGGAGTGAGCCTAGGTAGGGTGCTCTTTCAGAGGGTCGGTGCCGACTCGATGGGCCAAATGGTCTCCTTCTGCACCGAAGGGATTCTATCTGTGAATGTGTGAGCGTATTTGCGTACATGCGAAATAAATCCACAATAACGCTTGACTTAGATCCAAACGTGAACTTCCTGAATTGGTGTAATGGACAGCAACAGACACAAGTGGAACTGGACATGACTCGGAGAGTAAATTAGAGGGGATTTAAAACTAAAGCTGCTATTCTGACCTTTGTAGTGTGTTTGTATCTATAGAAAGCCCTCCAGGAACTGGTGTATTCTGGGACCTATGACAAGAGCGATGATTTCACTGTGGTCTTGCAGCCCTTTCTTCGGAACATGGAACTACCTCTCACTGCAGTAAGTTTCTTAAAACCAAAACGGCTCAGTTGATTTTATGGAGAGCGGAGTGGGAGGGGGAGGTGTAAATCTGGAAAGGCGGGAATCCAGAGTTCCTGTCCAATTTAATGGCAGGATCTCATCAGAGGCCTTCTGTTACCTGCTCGACAGCCAGTCAAATTAACCAGCTGAGAGCCTGATTTAAATATGTTAATGCAATGTCCCACCTCTCCAAGGCTGAGCACACAAGTGGCATGGAGACCGGCACTCTGCACAGCGACAGGCTCTTACACAGTGGGATTGGGGAAGCAACCCCATTTTTACATTATTAACCTCCACCCCGGACCCTCTCTCACCCATCGTTTAAGAACGAGACCAGTCTCTTTTGGTTTGAAAGCTTTGCAACCTGATGGCTTTTGAAAAAAAAATGTGGTTCACGCAGAAGATATTTGTTCCATTGCGAGAGGCTGTTGTGAAGGCTACCGGCCTCATTCCAAGGTTGTTATCACCCAGGGTGCAGCCACAGGAAGCTTCTCTGCTTGTTGGTTTCTGGCCATGAGGCCAGGGTGAGTTGGTCTGAAGCAGCGAGGCTCATGGTAAACCCTGTTAATATCATGTTAAAAATCGCAGAGCCCACAAGTCAATTGAAAATATAGGAAGTGCTGGGCCGTAACCTCCGGGCTCCCCAGTATCGAATTGGGAGGGAGTGCCCCAAAGGTGTGCTGGGGTTCCCCCTTCAGATGCTCACAGATGCCTTGCACTGCATTGGGGAACCTGTGCAAATGCGATTGAAATCATAAACTACGGATGGTTCAGTGATGTTAACAGTTACCCAGAACAGGTTAGGAGGGTGAAAGCACCTCTCACCTCTGGATAACTATTGTACAGAACCCTCCTTCCCCCCCGCCATGAGATTGCCCCACAATCTCGACCCATACAAGATTCCCCGCACCCCATGGCTACCAACCCACTCCCCAACTTTTTCTCCCATGGGTCTCCCCCACCCCCTTGAACCCATCAGGGATTCCCCCTCCCCCACTCCCCAACTATTCCACATGGAATTCGCCCGCAACCCTGACTCCCCAGGGGTCTTGCATCACAACAGGACTGTCCCCCTAGTGGATTCCCTCCACCCATATGGGCTGAATAATAGGAAGCAGAGAGCAATGGTCAATAGATATTCTTCAGCCTGGAGAAAGTTTCGTATTGGTGTTCCCCATGGGTCAGTTTTGGGATCCTTGCTTTTCCTGATATGTATTCATGATTTGATCTTGGTGTGCAGTGTACAATTTCGAAGTTTGCGGATGACATACAACTTGGAAGCATTGTAAACTGTGAGGAGGACAGTGCAGAACTTCAAAAGTTGTTGGAGTGGGCGGATAGGTGGCAGATGAAGTTCAATGTGGAGTAGTGTGAGATAATGCATTTTGGCAGGAAGAATGTTGAATGACAACATAAAATAAAGGTACAATTAAAGGGGTGTAGGAGCAGAGGGACCTGGGTGTATTCTGTGCATTGACCATTAAAGGTAGCAGGACAGGTGGTGAGAGTAGTTAATAAAGCATATGGTATCCTGGGCTTTATTAATAGGAGCATGGAGTACAAGAGCAAGGAGGTTCTCCTGAACTTGTCCAAGACACTAGACCTCAGCTGGAATATTGTGCACAGTTCTGGGCACCTCACTATAAGAAGGATGTGGACACATTGGAGATGGTGCAGAAGAGGTTTACAGGAATGGTTTCAGGGATGAGAAACTTCAGTTATGAGGATAGATGGGAGAGGTTGGGACTGTTCTCCTTGGAGTGAAGAAGGCTAACAGGAGATTTGATAGAGATGTTCAAAATCATGAGGGGACTGGACAGAGTAGATAGGGAGAAACTGTTCCCGCTCGCGATTGAAATATGCACAGTGCATGATCACGCCAAAAATCGCTTTGCCCAGTACAAATCGGCTGAAAATGAGAAACTTGACTCCCACGAGGCAGAGTGTGTGCAGGCCATCTCCCGGATGCAGCGCCTCAGCATTGATGAAAGCGGCCATTTTGCGCGCTTTTCCCAGGGCCCCTCGCATGCGCGATGCGAACGGGATAACGAAGCGGCCGACACCCGCACTGCGCATGTGCGACGACGCGGGGAGCGTCAGGACGCCGACGTCATGACGTGCTCGAACTGCGGCAACGCCCACTTAAAGAAACACTGCCCTGCAAGGGGCAGGTGATGTTTAAACTGCGGGAAGCCTGGACACTATGCAGCCTTGTGCAGGTCTGCACCACCAGTCAGGGGCCAGCGATCCCAATTCCGACGACGGCACGTTCAGAGTGTGCAACAACGATAACTGGATTCTGATCCTGGCAGCACAACGGATCCAGAGGAAGAATGCCTGGACTCCGCCTACTGCGTGGGAATCATTACCAAATGTGAATATGCCACATCCAACTCATCACAAATTCAATCCATCCTCGCTGTGGATTCTGTGGACGAATGACGTGCGGTGATGCAGGTCAACCACTGCTCCATCCAGTTTAAGCTGGACACAGGTGCTTCTGCCAACCTCCTCTCACAGGCAGATTTCAAACGCATCAAGAAGCCCCCCAAGGTCCTTCCAGCAGCCTGCAGGCTCCTGGACTACAACGGAAATACCGTCACGGCACTGGGATACTGCCATCTACTCGTCTCCAACCGGAGCGCCCATGCATGGTTACGTTTTGAAATTGTCAAGCCAGACAGGGCATCCCTACTTGGCGCACATGCCTGCAAGCAGCTGAACCTCGTGTAGCGGGTTTGCACAACAACATCCTCCAATGTGGATCTTCAGGCCGGCATTGACGACATCCTCGCTCAGTATCCGGATGCTGCCATATCGATACAAGATTCTGCTACGACCTGATGCTAAGCCAGCGGTCCACACACCACACCGGGTCCCGGCTCTGCTGAGGGAGCGCCTGAAGGCACAGCTCAAGGATCTTCAGCAACAGGGCATCATTTCCAAGGTAACCGAACCGACTGACTGGGCCAGCTCGATGGTATGTGTTAGAAATCCTTGGAAGACCTGCGCATCTGCATTGATCCCAAGGATCTCAATAAGAATATAATGCCTGAACACTACCCCATCCCGAAGCTTGAGGAACTCACCAGTGAGATGGCACACGCACGTTTTTCACCAAGTTAGATGCATCACATGGATTTTGGCAAATCCAGCTGGATGAGTCCAGCAGAAGGCTCTGCACCTTCAACACACCGTTTGGCAGATACTGCTATAATCGCATGCCGTTTGGCATTGTCTCGGCATCGGAGATCTTCCATCGCATCATGGAGCAGATGATGGAGGGCATTGAAGGGGTTCGTGTGTATGTGGACGACAACATCATATGGTCCACGACCCCTGAAGAGCATGTTTCCCGTCTCCAGCAGGTATTCCGCCGTGTCCATGTCAATGGCCTGAAGCTGAACAGGTCCAAATGTTGCTTTGGCATGTCGACACTCAAGTTCCTAGGTGACCAGATCTCTCAGCAGGGCGTGCGCCTGGACACAGACAAGGTCAAGGCCATCAAAACCATGAAGGTCCCTGAAGACAAGAAGGCGGTGTTGCGCTTCCTGGGCATGGTCAGTTTTCTGGGCAAGTTCATCCCAAACCTGGCCTCACACACCACGGCCCTACGAAACCTGGTGAAAAAGTCCACTGCCTTTGAGTGGAAGGCAGCACATCAGACAGAGTGGTTGGAGCTGAAAGCCAAGCTCACCACTGCACCCGTCTTGACGTTTTTCGACCCAGACAGGGAATTGAAGATTTCGACAGATGCGAGCCAGGATGGCATCGGTGCGGTGCTGCTTCAACGTGATGACACTTCATCCTGGGCACCGGTAGCCTACGCATCGAGGGCCATGACGCCCACCCAAACAAGGTATGCGCAAATAGAGAAGGAATGCCTGGGTCTTCTCACTGGCATTCTCAAGTTTCACGACTATGTCTACGGCTTGCCGACATTCACTGTCGAGACGGATCATAGGCCTCTGGTCCACATTATCCACAAGGAGCTGAACGACATGACGCCTCGGTTGCAGCGCATCCTCCTCAAACTCAGAAGGTACGACTTTGACTTAGTGTACATGCCTGACAAGGAGCTCATCATCGCTGGTGCATTGTCCCGCTCCATTACATTGCCTAGTGAACCGCTGGAAATCATCCGGCAGATTGAATCACAGGTGCAGCTGAGTGCTAGCACCTCTGATGAGAAGCTGGTTCGTATCCACGAGGAGACAGCCAAAGACCCCCTCTTGCAGCGTGTCATGCACCACCTCACCAATGGCTGGCAGAAAGGGCAGTGCCCTCAATTTTACAATGTAAAGGACGACCTGACGGTGATTGATGGTATCCTCCTCAAGTTGGACCGGATTGTCATTCCACTCAGTCTCCAGAGCTTGGTGCTCCGCCAAATCCATGAGGGACACCTGGGCATCGAGAAGTGCAGACGCAGAGCCAGGCAGGCTGTCTACTGGCCCGGTATTAGCCAGGACATCTCGAACATGGTCCTCAACTGTGCGACCTGTCAACGCTTCCAGCCAGCGCAGAGCAAGGAGACGCTCCAGCAGCATGAAATCGAGACCTCCCCGTGGTCCAAGGTTGGCTTCGACCTCTTTCGTGTGAATAGTCGTGACTACGTGTTGATTATTGACTATTCCTCCAATTACCCTGAAGTCGTGAAGCTCTCAGACCTCACATCTTGGACCGTCATCAAGGCCTGTAAGGAGACGTTCTCCAGTCATGGTATCCCACTCACTGTCATGAGTGACAATGGCCCGTGCTTCTACAGCCACGAGTGGTCTATGTTTACCAAGTCAAACCATTTCAAACATGTCACTTCCAGCCCACACTACCCGCAGTCCAATGGGAAGATTGAGAAAGGGGTGCACATAGTGAAACAGCTCATCTGCAAGGCCGCGGATTCTGCTTCTGACATCTACCTCGCGCTGCTTGCGTACAGGGCGACCCCACTGTCCACTGGCATGTCGCCGGCTCAACTCCTGATGAACAGGACCTGCGGATGACACTTCCAGCCATACACTTGCCCAACCTGGATCACCTCCCGGTGCTGCAGAAGGTACAGCAGCTCCAAAACCAGCAAAAGCAGGGCTATGATGCTCATGCCACCGATTTGCCCGTGTTATCCCTGGCAGACACTGTCAGGATCAAGATACCGGATGGTGGCTGGTCTGCTCCAGCTGTTGTTGTTCGACAGGCTTCGCCCCACTCATATGTTGTACGTATGGCTGATGGTTCTGTTGTGCGACGAAACAGACGGGCACTGCGCAAAGTTGCCTGCCCACAACCGCTTTCTTCTCCGTTTCAGTCCATTATTTTGCCACCTCCTGATACCTCGAACTAAGATGCCACCAGTCAGGCTTCCATCCCACCTGTCAAGGCACTGTCGTCCCCACCACCATACCTCCAGCGGTCGATAAGGATCAGACGCAAGCCCCAGAGACTGGACTTATGAACATTTGTTTTGTTTGCGATGTTCTGTTTTCACACATTAGACAGCTGTCTTCACATGTAAATACGTTCACATAGACCACCGCTTGTAAATATGTTAATATATGCCACCACATGTAAGTACGTTCCCATGTGTCAACAAAACATTAAAAAAAGGGGAGATGTCATGATATGCAGACATACAGATAATGATATACAGACAGGATCAGACAGGCAGCTAATGAACACAGAGAACAAGCCATGACCAATGAGCAGACAGGACACTCAGGGGTGGTATCTCACTATAAAAGGCACGAGGCACTCACACTCCGCCTCTTTCCACTGATGAACATCTACAGAGTGAGTCAGGGTGTATGTACAGTATCATACCTCCAGCACGTGGCTAAGAGCTAGTCTGGTTCAGTCAGACAGAGTAACCTCACTTAGGTTAGCGGAGAGTCGAACTCATAGAGAACTGTGCTAACTGTGCTTCTAGCTCAATAAATCAGATTGAACTAACTTCAAGGTATGGAGTATCTTTTGGTTAAAGCTGCATCCAGTTGAAGCCTGTGTTATCCCAGAGTAAATAACACATCAGATTGTACATATTGAAACCACAGTGCACCAGGCAGTGAGGATTGGGAGGAATCCGAGAGCAATCAAAGGGTTCAAATATTTCATATATGGAATAATAGATATCTAGGAGAGATTACAGACTGGAATCTAATCGAGGGGTTCAGATGGCTTATATATAGAATAATGGGTATCTGGGAGTGATTACAGACTGGAATCTAATCGAGTTCAGATGGTTTATATATAGAATAATGGGTATCTGGGAGTGATTACAGACTGGAATCTAATCGAGGGGTTCAGATGGTTTATATATAGAATAATGGATACCTGGGAGTGATTACAGACTGGAATCGAATCGAGGGGTTCAGATGGTTAATATATAGAATAATGGATACCGGGGAGTGATTACAGACTAGAATCTAATCGAGGGGCTCAGATGGTTTATATATAGAATAATGGATACCTGGGAGTGATTACAGACTGGAATCTAATCGAGGGGTTCAGATGGTTTATATATAAAATAATGGATACCATAGAGTGATCACAGACTGGAATCTAATCAAGGGGTTCAGATGGTTTATATATAGAATAATGGATAACATAGAGTGATCACAGACTGGAATCTAATCGAGGGGTTCAGGTGGTTTTATATAGAATAATGGATGTCTGGGGGTGAATACAGACTGGAATCTAATCGAAAGGTTCAGATGATTTATATATAGAATAATGGATACCTGGGAGTGATTACAGACTGGAATCTAATCGAGGGGTTCAGATGGTTTATATATAGAATAATGGATACCTGGGAGTGATTACAGACTGGAATCGAATCGAGGGGTTCAGATGGTTTATATAAAGAATAATGGATACCTGGGAGTGATTACAGACTGGAATCTAATCGAGGGTTTCAGATTTTTTATATATAGAATAATGGATACCTGGGAGTGATTACAAACTGGAATCTAATCGACGGGTTCAGATGGTTTATATATAGAATAATGGATACCTGGGAGTGATTACAGACTGGAATCTAATCGAGGGGTTCAGATGGTTTATATATAGAATAATGGATACCTGGGAGTGATTACAGACTGGAATCTAATCGAGGGGTTCAGATGATTTATATATAGAATAATGGATACCATAGAGTGATCACAGACTGGAATCTAATCGAGGGGTTCAGATGGTCTATATATAGAATAATGGATACCATAGAGTGATCACAGACTGGAATCTAATCGAGGGGTTCAGGTGGTTTGATATAGAATAATGGATGTCTGGGAGTGAATACAGACTGGAATCTAATCGAAGGGTTTAGATCGTTTATATATAGAATAGTGGATGTCTGGGAGTGAATGCAGACTGGAATCTAATCGAGAAGTTCAGATGGTTTATATATAGAATAATGAATACCTGGGAGTGATTACAGACTGGACTCTAATCGAGGGGTTCAGATAGTTTATCTCTAGAATAATGGATACCTGGGAGTGATTACACACAGGAATCTAATCGAGGGGTTCAGATGGTTCATATATAGAATAATGAATGTCTGGGAGTGAATACAGACTGGAATCTAATCGAGAGGTTCAGATGGTTTATATATAGAATAATGGATACCTGGGAGTGATTACAGACTGGAATCGAATCGAGGGGTTCAGATGGTTAATATATAGAATAATGGATACCGGGGAGTGATTACAGACTGGAATCTAATCGAGGGGCTCAGATGGTTTATATATAGAATAATGGATACCTGGGAGTGATTACAGACTGGAATCTAATCGAGGGGTTCAGATGGTTTATATATAAAATAATGGATACCATAGAGTGATCACAGACTGGAATCTAATCGAGGGGTTCAGATGGTTTATATATAGAATAATGGATAACATAGAGTGATCACAGACTGGAATCTAATCGAGGGGTTCAGGTGGTTTTATATAGAATAATGGATGTCTGGGGGTGAATACAGACTGGAATCTAATCGAAAGGTTCAGATGATTTATATATAGAATAATGGATACCTGGGAGTGATTACAGACTGGAATCTAATCGAGGGGTTCAGATGGTTTATATATAGAATAATGGATACCTGGGAGTGATTACAGACTGGAATCGAATCGAGGGGTTCAGATGGTTTATATAAAGAATAATGGATACCTGGGAGTGATTACAGACTGGAATCTAATCGAGGGGTTCAGATTTTTTATATATAGAATAATGGATACCTGGGAGTGATTACAAACTGGAATCTAATCGACGGGTTCAGATGGTTAATATATAGAATAATGGATACCTGGGAGTGATTACAGACTGGAATCTAATCGAGGGGTTCAGATGGTTTATATATAGAATAATGGATACCTGGGAGTGATTACAGACTGGAATCTAATCGAGGGGTTCAGATGGTTTATATATAGAATAATGGATACCTGGGAGTGATTACAAACTGGAATCTAATCGAGGGGTTCAGATGATTTATATATTGAATAATGGATACCATAGAGTGATCACAGACTGGAATCTAATCGAGGGGTTCAGATGGTTTATATATAGAATAATGGATACCTGGGAGTGATTACAGACTGGAATCTAATCGAGGGGTTCAGATGATTTATATATAGAATAATGGATACCATAGAGTGATCACAGACTGGAATCTAATCGAGGGGTTCAGATGGTTTATATATAGAATAATGGATACCATAGAGTGATCACAGACTGGAACCTAATCGAGGGGTTCAGGTGGTTTGATATAGAATAATGGATGTCTGGGAGTGAATACAGACTGGAATCTAATCGAAGGGTTTAGATCGTTTATATATAGAATAATGGATGTCTGGGAGTGAATACAGACTGGAATCTAATCGAGAAGTTCAGATGGTTTATATATAGAATAATGAATACCTGGGAGTGATTACAGACTGGACTCTAATCGAGGGGTTCAGATAGTTTATCTCTAGAATAATGGATACCTGGGAGTGATTACACACAGGAATCTAATCGAGGGGTTCAGATGGTTCATATATAGAATAATTAATGTCTGGGAGTGAATACAGACTGGAATCTAATCGAGAGGTTCAGATGGTTAATATATAGAATAATGGATACCGGGGGGTGATTACAGACTGGAATCTAATCGAGGGGCTCAGATGGTTTATATATAGAATAATGGATACCTGGGAGTGATTACAGACTGGAATCTAATCGAGGGGTTCAGTTGGTTTATATATAGAATAATGGATACCTTGGAGTGATTACAGACTGGAATCTAATCGAGGGGTTCAGATGATTTATATATAGAATAATGGATACCTGGGAGTGATACCTTTGATCCCATTCACCCCAAATGCTATATCTAGTCGCCTTTTGAATATATTCAATGTTTTAGCATCAACTACATCCTGTGGTAATGAATTCCACAGGTTCGCCACTCTTTGTGTGAAGAAATGTCTCCTTAACTCTGTCTGAAATGGCTTCCCCTGAATCCTCAGGCTGTGACCCCCTGGTTCTGGACACACCCATCATTGGGAACATCTTCCCTGCATCTACACTATCTAGTCCTGTTAGAATTTTATAAGTCTCTATGAGATCCCCCCTCATCCTTCTGAACTCCAGCGAGAACAATCCCAACCTAGTCAATCTCTCCTCATATGACAGTACCGCCATCCCTGGAATCAGTCTGGTAAACCTTCGCTGCACTCCCTCGAGAGTAAGAACATTCTTCCTCAGAAAAGGAGATCAAATCTGCAAACAATATTCTAGGTGTGGCCGCACCAAAACCCTTTATAATTGCAGCAACACATCCCTGCTTCTGTACTTGAAACCTCTCGCAATGAAGGCCAACATACCATTAGCCTTCTTTACCGCCTGCTGCACCTACATGCTTACCTTCAGCGACTGGTGCACAAGGACACCCAGGTCCCACTGCACACTCCCCTCTCCCAATTTACAACCATTCAGGTAGTAATCTGCCTTCCTGTTTTTGCTTCCAAAGTGAATAACCTCGCACTTATCCAAATTATACTGCATCTGCCATTGATTTGCCCACTCGCCCAACCTCTCCAGATCATGCTGTAAGATCTCTGCATCCTCGTCACAATTCATCCTCCCACCCAACTTGGTATCATCTCCAAACTTTGAGATGTTACATTTTATTCCCTCATCCAAATCATTAATCTATATTGTGAATAGCTGGGTTCCCAGCACCGATCCCTGTGTCCCCACTAGTTGCTGCCTGCCAATTTGAAAAGGATCCATTAATCCCTGTTCTTTGTTTATTCTCTGCCAACCAGTTTTCTATCCACCTCAATACATTTCCCCCAATCCCATACCTGGGAATGATTACAGACTTGACTAAATTGATGGGTTCAAATGGTTTATTCCTGTACGTCCGACCTAGTGTACTGCTTGTTTATTCTGTGAGGGACTATTGTGAACACATTTGTTTTCTGTCTATTATTCCTTGCAGGATGGTAAACCCAATCTCAGCTGCTTCACACAGGACGGTTTCCATTTCAGTGCCCATGGACATGCTGTGTTAGCCAGAGAACTTTGGAATAACATGGTGCGTGAGACTTCTTTTTATTTTCCATTCATCTGTAGCTATCTTGTCACTTGTCCTGTATTAGTACGCGCTTCAGCATCGGGGTGCGGAGAATTCAGCCCCTGGATTGTAACTTGGAATTGGACAGAATTATATAGAATTACCACCTCATCCTTCCTATCCCTCCTGATTCTCACTTAAATTCAAACCTGTAATCACTCTGATGTATCTGTTATTCGGCGCTATTGGGCTATGGGAGCGACTTTTCACAACCTTATTGTTGTATAAAAACCTCTCTGGCTGTTATGTCAGATAGACCTATGTGATACACAGATGTTTGGATATGGGGAATTAAGGGATATGGGGAGTGGACGGGAACCCAAGTGCGGCCATGATCGTATTGAGTGGAAGAGCAGGCTCGATGGGCCTTGAGGACATACTCTCACTTTTATTTCTTGTATGTCGTTTGAAATTTTAATCTATTTGAACTACTCGATAGTTTGACACAAAAGTAAAATAACTTGGATGGTGGAAAGCTGAAATATGAGCCAACGGGAATTATAGAATTATAGAATTTACAGTGCAGAAGGAGGCCATTCGGCCCATCGAGTCTGCACCGGCTCTTGGAAAGAGCAGCCTACCCAAGGTTAACACCATCCACCCTATCCCCATAACCCAGTAACCCCACCCAACACTAAGGGCAATTTTGGACACTAAGGGCAATTTATCATGGCCAATCACCTAACCTGCACATCTTTGGACTGTGGGAGGAAACCGGAGCACCCGGAGGAAACCCACGCACACACGAGCAGGATGTGCAGTCTCCGCACAGACAGTGACCCAAGCCGGAATCGAACCTGGGACCCTGGAGCTGTGAAGCAATTGTGCTAACCACTATGCTACCGTGCTGGAAATGCTGCAGATGCCCAGCAGGGCTGGCAGGATCCAGAGGAAGAGGAAATAATTCATGTTTCAAGCTTTTCCTCAAAATTGGAAAAAGTTAGAGATGTAACAGGCTATAAAAAGTCAGGGAAAGGAAGGAGAAGGAGGTAGGAAAGAATGGAAGGGAAGGTCTGTGATCAGATAGACGGCAGGTGAGATTGGATGATCCTGCAAGGGGAATCAGACATTTTAACACCTACCCTGTCAAGTGTTACCATCGTGTAGTGTGGTTTACCTTGCACATCTCTCTCATGGATATGATTCTTCATTTCCCTTCTTTGTCTGACAAAATAAAAATAAAACAAGCGACAAAGATCTGTAGAGTAGTATTGAGGTAGTATTCAGGTAGTATTGAGGAAGCAGGCGGGCTGCAGAATGACTTGGACAGGCTAGGAGAGTGGGCAACGAAGTGACAGATGGAATACAATGTGGAAAAGTGTGAGGTTATGCACTATGGGAGGAGGAATGGAGGCATAGACTATTTTCTAAATGGGAAGATGCTTAGGAAATCAGAAGCACAAAGGGACTTGGGAGTCTTTGTTCACGATTCTCTTAAGGTTAACGTGCAGGTTCAGTCGGCAGTTAAGAGGGCAAATGCAATGTTAGCATTCACGTTGAGAGGGCTAGAATACAAGAGCAGGGATGTACTTCTGAGGCTGTACAAGGCTCTGGTCAGACCCCATTTGGAGTATTGTGAGCAGTTTTGGGCCCCATATCTACGGAAGGATGTGCTGGCCTTGGAAAGGGTCCAGAGGAGGTTCACAAGAATGATCCCTGGAATGAAGAGCTTGTCATAAGAGGAACGGTTGAGGACTCTGGGTCTGTACTCGGAGTTTAGAAGGATGAGGGGGATCTTATTGAAACTTACAGGAAACTGCGAGACCTGGATAGAGTGGACATGGAGAGGATGTTTCCACATGTAGGAAAAACTAGAAGCAGAGGACACCATCTCAGACTAAAGGGACAAATCTTTAAAACAGAGATGAGGAGGAATTTCTTCAGTCAGAGGGTGGTGAATCTGTGGAACTCTTTGCCGCAGAAGGCTGTGGAGGCCAAATCATTGAGTGTCTTTAAGACAGAGATAGATAAGTTTTTGATTAATAAGGGGATCAGGGGTTATGGGGAGAAGGCAGGAGAATGGGGATGAGAAAAATATCAGTCATGATTAAATGGCGGAGCAGACTCGATGGGCCGAGTGGCCTAATTCTGCTCCTATGTCTTATGGGCTTATGACAGCACATCCCCTCTCAGTCAAGATGAGCTGACCTTTTTTTGGGTAACTCTAATAGATCCTGTACTCCTTAGCACCACTGGAAAGTACAGCTTATTCACCCATTCCGAGGTGTTCTGTAAACCTGTGTTTTTCAAGCATTTTATCCCCGGGACCCACTTTTACCAACCAGCCGATCTTTAAGAGCCACGCCAGCTGACCTTCACGACCCATGCCCCCACGCCGGCCAACCTTCGTGACCCATACTGGCTGACCTTCGTGACCCATACTGGCTGACCTTCGTGACCCATACTGGCTGACCTTCGTGACCCATACTGGCTGACCTTCGTGACCCATGCCAGCTGGCCTTCGCGATCCACCACTTTCATTTACCTTAAATGCGACTTGTGATCCTGCTGGTCCTCACGATCTCACTTGCTTTATCATTCAAGGACTTCAGCTGATGATTTAAGTTCTCGCTGCATCCTTTGAAAAAAAATCAAACAATCAAAATCCTCAAACTCGCCATGCTTAGCCTTCAAATGCCTTTGAAGTTTTGAGGGATTTAAACCTTCATTTGTTGGTACTTCTCTGCATACAACACCTGGGATTTGGTTCCTAGTTTGCATTGGCAATTAACAAAGCCCTACCAGAAGAAACCATCTTTATACTGCTTTGTTTCGATTTCAGTTTTTTCTTAGTAGGCTATTCACCGGAGACCCTTGACCTCGATATACAGCTTGCACCAACACTGCTTTTTCCTGCTGTTGTCTCCCCTGAACAGCTCTCTCCAGCAGATTCAGTTGTGAGATCCTGGCCTATTTGTGTCTCTGGCATTCTCTTCCTTATTACAAAACGATCCATCTTCAGTTATTCAACGGTTCTGTTGCTTGCTCGCATCTAGAATATGGAGGAACAAATCCCGATCGTACAGGGCGTGAGACATCAGTGTACATGCCGGGTGTGTGACCTGCTCTCTGCTGCCACTTGTGGTGGGAAGATTGCATCGTTCGTATTTAAAACCCGGTCGCAGCCGGCATTCCCAACTTAAAAGCCGGTTGCCGCCGGTATTCTTAAAAGCCGATTGCGGCCATTGGCCGCTTCTCCCACGATCGGGAATGCTGGGACAGATTACTCCGCGACCGATTGCTCTGTGACCCTCTCGACACCAGCCCATGACTCACCTGCGGGTCGCGACCTGCAGTTTGAAAAACCCTGCTGTAAACAATGCTGTTTAAAAGCAAAGAACCAAAAGGTGTCGAGTACAGATCGGGAATTTTTGCCTAGTTACTGGCACAGCTTTTGTTGTAGTTCACAATATGTCATCATCAACACATTGGGACTGATCTGAAATCCTGAATATTTTGGGTTCATTGACCTTTTAGCATTGCTGTTTCCAGAGACAAGAAAGCAACGCAGTCACCACAAAGGTCATAGCTGAGCTGCAATGTTCAGATGAGATAAAGTATCGTTGATGAAATGTTTATTTTTCTGCTCCGTTCATGTAGTGTTTATTTCTCAATAAGTAATGAGAAAGAGAGATGAAATTTGTTCAGGTCAGACCTTACATTCCTTGGGTGTTCCAATCTTTTCTAATTTAAAAACAGAATGATAAGGAGATTTCTGCTGATACAGTTCTGCTGGGTATTGAAGAGCAGATTGGGTAGATCACGCACATCAAACTCAGTCGGAATTCTGTCCTTATTCTGGGGCCAATTGAAATCTGTTAAGTGATGAACTTTTTACGTCATTAAGTGGAAATGATTTATTGTTTATATTTTTAACACAAAAGGCCAGATAAGAACTGGAGAATTGCAAATATTATGCCCTTGTTCAAAATAATAAGAATCTTTATTAATGTCACAAGTAGGCTTACATTAACACTGCAATGAAGTTACTGTGAAAAGATCCTAGTCGCCACACTCCAGTGCCTGTTCGGGTACACAGAGGGAGAATTCAGAATGCCCAATTCACCTAACAAGCATGTCTTTCGGAACTTGTGGGACAAAACCCCCGCAAATACGGGGAGAGCGTGCAGACTCCGCATAGACAGTGACCCAAGCCGGGAATCAAATCCAGGTCCCTGGCGCTGTGAAGCAACAGTGCTAACCACTGTGATACCATGCTGCCCATTAAACAGTTGTAAGGATAAGCCCAGCAATTACAGACTTAATCAGTTTAACTGAGTGGTGGGTGGGGAAACTAAAGAAACAGTTATTCAGGATGGAATCAATAGTCATGTGGAAACATAAGACCATAAGAATGAGGAGCAGGAGCAGGAGTAGGCCATCTGGCCCCTCGAGTCTGCTCCACCATTCAATAAGATCATGGCTGATCTTATGGGTTAATTAGGAAGAGCTGGCATGGATTTCTTTAGGGATGTTCATGTTTAACTAACTTGCTGGAGTTTTTTTGAAGGAGGAAACAGAAACAATTGATGAGGGTAGTGATGTTGATGTAATGTACATAGACTTGCAGAAGACATTTGATACAGTGCTGCACAACAGACTTGTAAAATGTTTTATAGTTCCTGGAAAAAAAGGGGTACAGTAGCAACATGGGATACAAAACTGGCTGAATAATAGGAAACAGTAACAGTCGATGGATATTTTTCAGGCTGCAGGAAGGTTTGGCGTGGGGTTCCCCAGGGTTCAGTATTGGGACCCTTGCTTTTCCTGATATAAATTAATGATCAAAATCTTGGTGTGCGGGGAAAATGTCAACATTTTTGGGATCACACAAAGCTTGGAAGCATTGTAAACTGTGAAGAGGACAGAGTAGAATTTCAGAAGTTTGTGGGGTGGGCAGATAGGTAACAGATGAAGTTTAATGTGGGGAAGTGTGAGGTGATTCATTTTGGTAGTAAGAACATGGGGAGACAGTGTCAAAGAAGGGGTAAAATTCTTAGGTAAAAGGAGTGCAGGAGCATATGTGCATAGATCATTGAAGGTGGCAGAAGAGGTAGAGATAGCTATTAATAAAGCATATGGTATTTGGGGCTTTATTAATAGGAGCACAGAGTACAAGAACAAGGAGGTTATGCTGAACTCATAGTAGGCAGTAGTAATAATAATTCAACCTCAGCGGGAGTATTGTGCACAGTTCTGGGTGCCACACTATAGGAAGGATGTGACTGCATTGGAGAGAGAGCTGAAGAGGTTTACAAGAATGGTTCCAGGGATGAGAAGCTTCAGTGATGAGAATAGATTGGAGAGGTTGGGACTGTTCCCCTTGGAGAGAGGAGATTTGATAGAGATGTTCAAAATCATGAGGGGCCGGACAAAGTAGACAAGAAGAAACAGTTCCCACTCGTAAAAAGGATCAAGAATGAGAGGGCACGGATTTAAAGTTATTTATAAAAGAAGCAAACGTGTTGATCGGGTCTGGAATGCACTGCCCGGAAGATGGAGGCCTGATGCCTCAAAGACAGGGATCCAGGGATGAAAGGCTGCAACCCCCTCTGATGTTTCCCTTCCATCTTCAATCTCCCTAATGCTTTAGGGCCTCTTTATTTCAAGAATTCTATGGAAACAAGTGAGGGCGCTCTCATACCTGTGCTCACCTGTCTGGGTCTGAGCACCCATTTCTCCCAATGCTGGCTCTCTGATTTACAAGAGTGGAGGTGGCTAATTAGGCAGCAGCCTCCTGAAAGGCCGCACCCGTGGGTGAGCTGATGGCATAGGCAGGCTCAAGATCCCCACATGGGCCCAACATTGGGGTCCCATGGATGAGCTGCACCTCAGATTCTATTTTCTACCTTTGCCCCATATTCCTTGATACCCTTACTTAACAAACACCTATTGATCCCTAATTGTCACAGAAATCCACTGTCTTGTGGTTGGGATAGTTCCGGATGTTGACTACTCTTTGTGAGACAGCGTTTCCTGAATTACCTCGCTCTAATTTTAAGATGAAGTCCTCTTGTTTTGTTTCTGCCGCTGGAGAAAACAGGTTTTTCTATATCTACCCTACTAAACCTGCTTAAACCCCATGGCCAGATTCCCGCTCAGTCTCCGATGTAATGAAATGAAATGAAAATCGCTTATTGGCACAAGTAGGCTTCAAATTGAGGACACAGTGCAGAGGTTCATCCCAAAGAAAAGAAAGGTTATCAGAGGGGGGATTAGGCAGCCATGGCTGACAAAGGAAGTTAGGGAATGCATCAAAGCAAAAGAGAAAGCCTATAATGTGGCAAAGAGTAGTGGGAAGTCAGAAGATTGGGAAGGCTACAAAAACAAACAGAGGATAATAAAGAGAGAAATAAGGAAAGAGAGGATCAAATATGAAGGTAGGCTAGCCAGTAACATTAGGAATGATAGTAAAAGTTTCTTTAAATACATTAAAAACAAACGGGAGGCAAAAGTTGACATTGGGCCGCTCCAAAATGACGCTGGTAATTTTGTGATGGGAGACGAGGAAATAGCTGAGGAACTAAATAAGTACTTTGCGTCAGTCTTTACAGTAGAAGACATGAGTAATATCCCACCAATTCCAGAGAATCAGGGGGCAGAGTTGAATATGGTAGCCATCACAAAGGAGAAAGTGCTAGAGAAACTAAGAGGTCTAACAATTGATAAATCTCCGGGCCCAGATGGACTACATCCTAGAGTTCTAAAGGAGATAGCTGAAGAAATAGTGGAGGCGTTAGTTATGATCTTTCAAAAGTCACTGGAGTCCGGGAAAGTCCCAGAGGATTGGAAAATCGCTGTTGTAACCCCCTGTTCAAGAAGGGAACAAGGAAAAAGATGGAAAATTATAGGCCAATTAGCCTAACCTCGGTTGTTGGCAAGATTCTAGAATCCATTGTTAAGGATGAGATTTCTAAATTCTTGGAAGTGCAGGGTCAGATTAGGACAAGTCAGCATGGATTTAGTAAGGGGAGGTCGTGCCTGACAAACCTGTTAGAGTTCTTTGAAGAGATAACAAATAGGTTAGACCAAGGAGAGCCAATGGATGTTATCTATCTTGACTTCCAAAAGGCCTTTGATAAGGTGCCTCACGGGAGACTGCTGAGTAAAATAAGGGCCCATGGTATTCGAGGCAAGGTACTAACATGGATTGACGATTGGCTGTCAGGCAGAAGGCAGAGAGTTGGGATAAAAGGTTCTTTTTCGGAATGGCAACCGGTGACGAGTGGTGTCCCGCAGGGTTCAGTGTTGGGGCCACAGCTGTTCTCTTTATATATTAATGATCTAGATGACGGGACTGGGGGCATTCTGGCTAAGTTTGCCGATGATACAAAGATAGGTGGAGGGGCAGGTAGTATGGAGGAGGTGGGGAGGCTGCAGAAAGATTTAGACAGTTTAGGAGAGTGGTCCAAGAAATGGCTGATGAAATTCAACGTGGGCATGTGCGAGGTCTTGCACTTTAGAAAAAAGAATAGAGGCATGGACTATTTTCTAAACGGTGACAAAATTCATAATGCTGAAGTGCAAAGTGACTTGGGAGTCCTAGTCCAGGATTCTCTAAAGGTAAATTTGCAGGTTGAGTCCGTAATTAATAAAGCAAATGCAATGTTGTCATTCATCTCAAGAGGCTTGGAATATAAAAGCAGGGATGTACTTCTGAAGCTTTATAAAGCATTAGTTAGGCCCCATTTAGAATACTGTGAGCAATTTTGGGCCCCACACCTCAGGAAGGACATACTGGCACTGGAGAGGGTCCAGCGGAGATTCACACGGATGATCCCAGGAATGGTAGGCCTAACATACGATGAACGTCTGAGGATCCTGGGATTATATTCATTGGAGTTTAGGAGGTTGAGGGGAGATCTAATAGAAACTTACAAGATAATGAATGGCTTAGATAGGGTGGATGTAGGGAAGTTGTTTCCATTAGCAGGGGAGTCTAGGACCCGGGGGCACAGCCTTAGAATAAAAGGGAGTCACTTTAGAACAAAGGTGAGGAGAAATTTCTTCAGCCAGAGAGTGGTGGGTCTGTGGAATTCATTGCCACAGAGGGCGGTGGAGGCCAGGACATTGAGTGTCTTTAAGACAGAAGTTGATAAATTCTTGATTTCTCGAGGAATTAAGGGCTATGGAGAGAGAGCGGGTAAATGGAGTTGAAATCAGCCATGATTGAATGGCGGAGTGGACTCGATGGGCCGAATGGCCTTACTTCCGCTCCTATGTCTTATGGTCTTAAATGAAGTTACTGTGAAAAGCCCCTAGTTGCCACATTCCTGCACCTGTTCGGGGAGGCTGGTACGGGAATTGAACCCTGCTGCTGGCCTGCCTTGGTCTGCTTTCAAAGCCAGCTATTTAGCCCTGTGCTAAACGTATATGAGACCAATTTATTTCTTATCGATCTGTTCTCGCTAAAATAAAAGCAAAATACCGCGGATGTTGGAAATCTGAAATGAAATAGGGAAGAGCTGGAAAAGCCCCAGCAGGTCTGTCAGCATCTGTGAAAAGAGAAACCGAGTTAATGTTTCGAGTCCGTATTCTCTTCTTCAGAACAAAGTTTTTATGGTTGAATTTTGTTTTTATCTCTGTACTTACTCGCTGCTGTCCGAACTGTCAGCTTTTAGCCATAAGCCCTTCGTCAACAACATCCTGGTTTCGATTTTTGAAGTTACAATTTTGGAATTGAAATCTGAGAAATATTTATTGATGCTGTAGATAAGTATCCATCGCAGCCTTCAAATAATGCAGTAATTCAGTATTGAAAGAGGCCCTTCAGCCCATTGTAACTATACCGGCCGTCTGAAAGAGCTTTAAAACACATACAAGGGCCAACTCCACAGTTTCTTGAAAATTGCTGCAGTGTTGCCACGTGCAAGGAAGTTTTGTTGGCTGGGGAGTACGGAAGAAAACTGATTCAGCAAGATCGCTCATTTTAATAACTCTCTGATGTGCCTTGCGTGATTTCCACAAGTTCAGTACGGGTAAGAATGGGGGGAAGGTAATGACGGGCAGTGTTACAGCTGAAAGTGGATGGGGCGGGGTGAGGGGCTCAGAAGTTTATTAAAGGGCTGCTGCGCTTTGACAATGGGATCGGTTTTGATCGCTCCGCCCCCATAGGCATAAGTGTCACTGTGGATCGGAATGTCCATTTCCTTTCTAACCTCAGATCGGGAGAGGTGCCTACCAAGCCGCTCGCTGATCGATACATCACCAATTTATCCAGCCGGCGGTGAACGTTAGAATCTACCCTGTCTGACGCCCCAATATTGGAATCTAGCTACTGTCTGGGGGCACCAACCCTTTCAATGAGAAGACTTTTGGACATCTTTTGGAAAGGGGTGTGCAGACCATTGCTGGTAATGAAATCAAGGGTTAGACAACCAAAACAGATAAATGGATTTACGGTGGAACTCAGCCATGATCTAATTGAATGGCAGAATAGGCTCATATGGTCTAATCTGATGTTCCTTCCTATGTATCTGTGACGGAGGGACAATCGGAAATCCTCTTCATCCAATTGCGAAGTAGGAGGTGGTAGGTGTTTTCTGAGGAAGCGACTGTTGCCTGCCATGTCCATGGGATATAGAAACAGATGGCTAAGGCATTCTTTATCAGCAGGAAGAGTTAAGGAATTTGGCCAGAAAGTAGATGGGAGAGGAAGGGTATTTCTGTTTTGGACAGTGAGTTGTTGTTGCAATCTGGAATGCACTGTCTGAAAAGATGGCGGGAGCAGACCCACTGTTCCCTAGGGAATTAGACATGCCCCTGAAATAAATTACTACAGGGAAAGAGTGAGACTAATTTGATGGCTCGTTCAAAGAACCAGGATAATCTCAATGGGCTGAATGGACTCGTGTGTTAAATCATTCTATTCTTCTTCTCAATGATCAATTTGCCTTCACGCTACTGAGGTCAATTAAAGCTATGCTAATTGTGAGCAAGCTGGGAGGCACTGTGCCTCAATTGTAGTGCAGTGCCAGTACCTGATCTTCTGTGTGACATGATAGCACAGAATCAATCCCTGTGGCCCTGAATGCCTGCATGTTGACCCAACCCGAGTTTCTTAGTTGGGGTACATGGTCTTTTCGCATCCCACTGCACTGTGCCAGAGGTGTTGTAGGTGTCAATTTTTGACCACAAGACCATAAGATGTAGGAGCAGAAATAGGCCATTTGGCCCATCGAGTCTGCTTCACCATTCAATGAAATCATGACTGATCTGATCTGATAATCCTCAACTCCACTTTTCCGCCTTATCCCCATAACCTTTGATTCCCTTACTGATTAAAAATCTGTCTGTTGCACATAGCAACAGGAGAGATGGGTCAGCAGCAGGTCGGGTTTGCTGAATCATTCGATCAATTAACCTGTTTGTATCTCTGTAACTTCAGATAAGCTAAGATTGCAATCTTAACCAAAGATAACCACAAATCAGGTTCATTTCAAGGTCTCAAAGTATCTTTGAAGGAGTGAAATGCTTTGCGTGCCTTCCTCATAGACAGGTCCCTATCAATAATGAACCCTACATTTATGATATTGTGCATTTTGCAATATTTTCGAATTCAGACTGGCTCTTGTCAAGGTTAGAGTCTGTGCTGTTACTAACACTGCAACATGTGAAACACTGAACCTCAATCTCTGTCTTCTTTCCTTCACAGCTACAACCCAATGACAATATAAGTCAAGTCCTCGAGTGCACAGCAATGATTCCTCAGTTGCATTGTCCAACCCAGGTATGATCAGACTGCACTCCGACCATACACGTCACTCCACGCTAAGGGGAGGACGAGGCAACCAGGGCTGATGAGGGAAGTCAAGGATAGCATGAAAGCAAAGGAAAAAGCATACAATGTGGCGAAGATTAATGGGAAACCAGAGGATTGGGAAACCTTTAAAAGCAAGCAGAAGAGAACTAAAAAAGCAATAAGGGTGGAGAACAAAGAACAACAAAGAACAAAGAAATGTACAGCACAGGAACAGGCCCTTCGGCCCTCCAAGCCCGTGCCGACCATGCTGCCCGACTAAACTACAATCTTCTACACTTCCTGGGTCCGTATCCCTCTATTCCCATCCTATTCATGTATTTGTCAAGATGCCCCTTAAATGTCACTATCGTCCCTGCTTCCACCACCTCCTCCGGTAGCGAGTTCCAGGCACCCACTACCCTCTGCGTAAAAAACTTGCCTCGTACATCTACTCTAAACCTTGCCCCTTTCACCTTAAACCTATGCCCCCTAGTAATTGACCCCTCTACCCTGGGGAAAAGCCTCTGACTATCCACTCTGTCTATGCCCCTCATAATTTTGTAGACCTCTATCAGGTCTCCCCTCAACCTCCTTCGTTCCAGTGAGAACAAACCGAGTTTATTCAACCGCTCCTCATAGCTAATGCCCTCCATACCAGGCAACATTCTGGTAAATCTCTTCTGCACCCTCTCTAAAGCCTCCACATCCTTCTGGTAGTGTGGCGACCAGAATTGAACACTATGCTCCAAGTGTGGCCTAACTAAGGTTCTATACAGCTGCAACATGACTTGCCAATTCTTATACTCAATGCCCCGGCCAATGAAGGCAAGCATGCCGTATGCCTTCTTGACTACCTTCTCCACCTGTGTTGCCCCTTTCAATGACCTGTGGATCTGTACTCCTCGATCTCTTTGACTTTCAATACTCTTGAGGGTTCTACCATTCACTGTATATTCCCTACCTGCATTAGACCTTCCAAAATGCATTACCTCACATTTGTCCGGATTAAACTCCATCTGCCATCTCTCCGCCCAAGTCTCCAAACAATCTAAATCCTGCTGTATCCTCTGACAGTCCTCATCGCTATCCGCAATTCCACCAACCTTTGTGTCGTCTGCAAACTTACTAATCAGACCAGTTACATTTTCCTCCAAATCATTTATATATACTACAAAGAGCAAAGGTCCCAGCACTGATCCCTGTGGAACACCACTGGTCACAGCCCTCCAATTAGAAAAGCATCCTTCCATTGCTACTCTCTGCCTTCTATGACCTAGCCAGTTCTGTATCCACCTTGTCAGCTCACCCCTGATCCCGTGTGACTTCACCTTTTGTACTAGTCTACCATGAGGGACCTTGTCAAAGGCCTTACTGAAGTCCATATAGACAACATCCACTGCCCTACCTGCATCAATCATCTTAGTGACCTCCTCGAAAAACTCTATCAAGTTAGTGAGACACGTCCTCCCCTTCACAAAACCATGCTGCCTCTCACTAATACGTCCATTTGCTTCCAAATGGGTATAGATCCTGTCTCGAAGAATTCTCTCCAGTAATTTCCCTACCACTGAAGTAAGGCTCACCGGCCTGTAGTTCCCTGGATTATCCTTGCTACCCTTCTTAAACAGAGGAACAACATTGGCTATTCTCCAGTCCTCCGGGACATCCCCTGAAGACAGTGAGGCTCCAAAGATTTCTGTCAAGGCCTCAGCAGAGAAGATGAAATATGAATGTCAGCTAGCTAGTAATTTAAAAGATGATTGCAAGAGGTTTTTTTTGATAGTTAAAAGGTAAGAGAGAAGCAAGAATGGACATTGGACCATTGGAAAATGAGTCTGCAGAAGTAGTAATAGGAAACAAAGAAATGGCAGAGGAACTGAATAGGTACTTTGCACAGTGGAAGACACCCGTAGTATACCAGAACTTCAAGAGGGTCAAGGGACAGAGGTGAGTGTAGTGGCCATCACCAAGGAGAAGGTTGTGGGAAAACTAAAAGGTCTGAAGGTGGATAAATCACCTGGACCGGATGACTACACCCCAGAGTTTTAAAGGAGATTGCGGAGGAGATTGTGCAGGTGGTGACCTTTCAGGAATCACTGGAGGCGGGGAGGGTCCCAGAGGATTGGAAAATGGCTAATTTAACACCCCTGTTCAAGAAGGGAGAGAGGCAGAAGACAGGAAATTATAGGCCGATTAGTCTGACTTTGGTTGTTGGTAAGATTTTAGAGTCTATTATTAAGAATGAGATGCGGAGCACTTAGAAGTGCATAATAGAAGGGCTGAGTCAGCATGGCTTCACCAAGGGGAGGCCAAGAATTCAGTTAGAATTCTTTGAGGAGGTAACGAGGAAGTTAGAATGAGGAGAACCACTGGACGTGATTTATTTGGATTTCCAGAAAACCTTTGACAAAGTGTTGTACAGGAGGCTGCTAAATAAGATACGAGCCCATGGTGTTAGGGGCAAGGTACTGGCATAGATAGAGGATTTACTGACATGCAGAAGGCAGAGAGTGGGGATAAAGGGATCATTTTAGGATGCCAGCCGGTGACTAGTGGTGTTCCGCAGGGGTCAGTGTTGAGACTACAGCTATTAACGATATACATTAAAGACCTGGAAGAAGGAACTGAAGGCACTGTTGCTAAGTTCGCAGATGATACAAAGATATGTAGAGTGACAGGCTGTGTTTAAGAGAGGCTGCAGAAGGACCTGGACAGGCTAGAAGAGTGGGCAAAGAAGTGGCACATGGAATGCCATGTAGAAAAGTGAGAGGTTATGCACATTGGAAGGAGGAATGGAGGCATAGTCGATTTTCTAAATGGGAAAAGGCTTCGGAAATCAGAAGCACAAAGGGACTTAGGACTCCTAATTCAGGATTCTCTTAAGGTCATCATGCAGTTAGGAAGGCAAATGCAATGTTAGCATTAATGTCGAGAGGGCTAGAATACTAGAGCAGGGATGCACTATTGAGGCTGTATAAGGCTCAAGTCAGACCCCATTTGGATTATTGTGAGCAGTTTTGACCCTGTATCTCAGGAAGGATGTGCTGGCCTTGGAGAGGGTCCAGAGGAGGTTAAGAATGATCCCCGGATTGAAGGACTTGTCATATGAGGAATGGTTGAGGACTCTGGGTCTGTTCTTAAGTTTAGACGGATGAGGGGGGAATCGCATTGAAACCATCTCAGTGGTTAGCATTGCTGCCTCATGGCGCCGGGTTCGATCCCGGCCCGAGATCACTGTCTGTGTGGAGTTTGCACATTCTCCCGTGTCTGTGTGGGTCTCACCCCCACAATCCAAATATGTGCAGGGTAGGTGGATTGGCCACACTAAATTGCCCCTTAATTGTAAAAATAATTTAAAATAAAAAAAAGAGTACTGATAGGCCTGGATAGAGTGGATGTGGAGAGAATATTTCCACTTATAGGAAAACTAGAAGCAGAGGGCACAGCCTCAGACTGAAGAGACAATCCTTTAAAACTGAGATGAGGAGGAATTCCTTCAGCCATGGGGTGGTGAATCTGTGGAACTCTTTGCCGCAGAAGGCTGTGGAGGCCAAATCACTGAGTGTCTTTAAGACAGAGTTAGATAGGTTCTTGATGAATAAGGGGAACAGGGGTTAAGGGGAGAAGGCAGGAAAATGGGGATGAGAAAATATCAGCCATGATTGAATGGCGGAGCAGACTCGATGGGCCGAGTGGCCTGATTCCGCTCCTATGTTTTACGGTTTTATGGTCTATATTCCTCCTGCATCCCATCCCTTCACTTGATTACTGCTTAATTTGAAAGTTCTCTTGTTGCACTGTTGTATCAAATTAACTCTCTCTCTCTGTCCATTCCTGCAGAAGAGTCCCTACCTCTTCACTTACCAAAACAACAACTATGAAGACAGTCTGAACGTGGAGGCGTGGATGTCCAGCTGGGTGGTAAACTACTTCCCCAGTGAATTGTCTCCAACTTCACATCTTCTATCTCCGCCACCTCCTCCCTTGTTCGGTTCCTTCGGTCTTCTTGTCTCTTGTCTAACTCTTTCAGCTCCCTTTCACAACCTGGATTACCCACATGTGCAGAGTATCATTTTGACGGCACAAGACTTTATTTCCTCTGTTTCTAAATTATTTTCTTTCCCTCTTCACTATAAGACGGCTCTCTGCAGCCTTGTTGCTGGTGAAGATTAACCTATCAGATATGACCTTTCACCTAGGAGTTCTGAACCAATCACGTTCAAACAGATTACCTGCTGTTCACTTTCTGTTTTTATGTGACTGTATTAATTTAAATGAATAAGGCATCAACAGTGTTCTTTCAATAAATTTATGCTTCATTTTGAACTAGGATTCGGGCAGTGAAGTGACTTGTACGGAACGGGACCCCTCTAATACTGTTCCAGTTTCAGGTACATGATTACATTAACGTCAGTCAGATTCAATCTCAGACTATTCAGCTACTGGAAAGCAACAGGTATGCAAGACATATTGGCCATAATTGCTGGCGGTGGGATTCGCCAGTCCTGCCTGGCAGCTCACCCCTGCCCATGGGTTTCCCGGCGGCGTGGGGTAGCTTCAATTGGAATTCACTCGACAGCGACAGGAATAGAGAATCCTGCCACCAGTGAACGGGGCTCCGCCTGCCGCTGCCGAGATTCACGGGGCTGGGAGGCCGGAGAGTCCCGTCCGTTGTCTCAAGAAGGTGGGATAAGCAACTATTGAGGTTCTCGGAGGGGAGAAAGCACTTGCGCCAGCCTCCTCTTGTTCGTCCATTACTTCACGTCAAGATTTCATTCTTACTGTGGGAGAAGCCAACTCCCCTGGGAATTTTCCTCCAACGCCCTCGCAGGTAACACTGGTCTCTCCCAGTCCAGGTGCTGTGTCACTCGGACGTGGTAACACAGGAACAGGCTTTCAGCCCCAAAAACGTGTTCTCCCATTCGGATGTTATCCATCTCATAGAAACGTAGAAAATAGGAGCAGGAGTGGCCATTTGATCCTTCGCACCTGCTCCACCATTCACTATGATCATGGTGGATCCTCTATTTCAACGCCATACCCCTTGGCATCTTTAGAGTTCTAGAACTCTAGTCTCGCTAGTTTCAACATATAAATGAAACGAGTGGAAGGCTTGCTCAGTCAAATAGGTTGACTTGTGGGGGAGGGGCGGTCACTCAGCAGGCAGCAACAGGAATTCGCTCAGGTCAGGAATGGGCATGGGAATCGGGCTCAGAGGGTGTCAGCAAAAATCAGGCCAATCAGAGATTCACAAAAACTGCATGCACCAGTTTGACCAAGTCTGATTCCTTCTGCAGCTAAAGTCACTTTGGTCAATTTCCTCAGCTTTGTGGCTGTTTGAGGAATTACAAAAGCAGCACTGGCTCGAATGAGGTGATGGACGCTCATTAACATGGATGGATTGGGACGGTAAAATGATGCCAAATATCCATGGACTTTCTGACACACCCCACCCCACCACACCAGTTGGAGCGCAATGGAAGGGTAGCAAATTAAGCCAAATTAGAGATCTTGATATTGTTCACAGAGGGGGCATTGCACTATATCAAAAGTGAAATAGACTTGGGCCTACCGTGGAGACAAGGACACAGCCTGAACTCTCAAAGACGAAAAGGCCACATTTTAGCCCAAAAACGTTTAGCCAGTCGATTTCTAACCAGGACAACCTCCAGATAACCTTTCAGCCTTTCCAATTTGGCAGGCATGTGAGATGCCGCCCTAGTAGTACAGACAGTGCCATGGAGTGATAACGAAGGAATATTCCTCTGACCATGCCAGGCTTAGCGGCATAGGTTATCGTCAAGAGCAAATATTTGTTTAAGGGCTGAATTTGTCTGTGGTCTTTCAGGCCTCCAGAAGCAAAATAATTCACTCTGCCATCCTTTGTTCAGTTTCTGATTAAACAGTGTGATTAACCTTTCTTTCATCAATAGAGTAAGATAAGTTTGAACGTTTCCTTACGACCAGCCTCCGATTGAAATATCAGCTGCCTCACTCAATAGTTAATCAAGAAATCACACAAAACACGAAGGGTGTCCGCAGTGATAAATGTCTTTTTCAGCTGTTATCATTGCAGCTGCCCTGTGTGGAACCTGGTTTGAAGTGCTTTAGATTGGCTGTAAATGCTTTTTTAATGTAGGTTCAAATACATAGATACAGGGCAGGATGGAGAGTGGAATAAATAGACTGGAGGCGATGGGTCCAAACCTAAAGTTCTCACCTAAGACCCCATGAGAATCTTTGGAATAAATTCCACGCCAATAGAACTGCTGGGGTGGATTCTTCATTCAACATTGCTCCGATCAGGAATTCCGATTAAGCGGAGAATGGAGCGGAGAGGGGTTTGGCCCCCACAGTGAGCTACCCGCCCTGCACTGACAGGAAGATGCAAATCAAACATTTAAATAAATGTTAATGTCCCTAACAGGCTCGAAAACTGAGTCTCCATGCCCCATTATGCTCTGACCGCCACACGGAAAATCCACCAGGCGGGCTTTGGTGTAAGTTTTTCCTAGCGTGACCCTGACACCGTGGACCCCGAGGTTGGTCAAGGGTGTCAACACTTAACTGAGGTATCCCCCAAAATCCATCAGAAGGCCCCCCCTCCCCTCCCCCACAATGCAGATCCTTCCCCCACCAATGACAAGTAGGGGCATGCTGCTCCCCCCAGCATGGTAATAACGGTTCACCCCCTCCCCCGCCACAACACACACGGATGAGGGTGACCCATTTCTGCGGCGAAAAAGAGGAAGTGAAAACCCTTAGTTCCTTTCGGTGTGTTGAAGAGCTGTCAATCGTAGCAAGAGTGTTCATAAACATTGTGGTGAACATCAATGAAGGGTACTTGAGATGCATTCAACCGTGAAGGGAAAGATAAATAAACAAACCCCAATGAAACTGTCAATCACTGGCTAGTGAAATGAATTGCTGTGTGAAAAGGAATGGAAAATTTGCATTTCAAAGGCTATCAAGGCATTTGAAGCTGTTTCAAGTGCATTTGGCTTTCCAGGAAGCCTCTGATACTTGTAACAGCTGCTGCTTCAAACTTTTGTCTGAGGCAGTAAATGTTAGGGAAGGGTACGTCAAAATGCAGTGACTTTTCACTCTACTGCCTGGACTGCTCTTTAGCTTTGAGGCAGGGGTGACAGAGAAAGGTCTCTGCTGAGGGTCCCTGATGGAGGTGACTGATGGAGGCCTCTGATGGGGGTGTCTCAGATGGGAGTCTTTGATTGGGGTCTCTGATGAGTGTTCTGATGAGGGTGATTGATAGGTGGGGCTGGAGGAGGGGCGGTTGGGTCACCCATATGCATGTGTGCTGTTGGGGGGGGGGGGGAGGGTGACCCGTTATTCCAGTGGTGGAGGGGGGAGGATGCCCCTACTTGTCAGGAGCGGGGGGGGGGGGCTGAATTTTCATTGTGAGGGGAGGTGCCCGGCACCGGACCTCGGTATACTTTATACCAGGACTTTGATGGAATATGCTGAGCTCTCCCCCATGAATAAATTAGCATGATGAAAGGGAGAGATGCACATACCGGGCACTGCTGTGAGTGCCAGCGGAAACCAGTGATGATCCTCCACTGGAGGGAGCACTTAGGCTCCAAAACGGATCATCCTGGTCCCAGTTTCTAAACTGTTGCCAGCATTATTACCCCGAGGTAAATCTAAAGCCTGAACATCTTCAAGCACTGGCTTTTTGTGCTTAATTATCCTCTCGTTTTGGCTTCAGTCACCGTAGGTTCAAAGTTGTCCTTTTCTTTCTCCGCTAGCCCACAAGCTCAGACCGGCGGACATAAAGGTGATCGCTGCACTTGGGGACTCCATCACGGTGAGTCAGCATAACATGGCTTTGTGTTTTGTTTCAGTGGAAAGAAAATCCCTTTGTGGGGGTTGACCTGGCAGACATTATTTACAATGCTCGCTTTCCGGAACCTTCTATCTGCAGCCACGTGGGTACCAGAGCATCCTCAACCCACGCTGTCAAACAAACGTTTTGGGGGTACTGGCTAGCCAGCTGCTACTTACTAAGTTAGACATCAGAGCCAGAGAATTCTGATAATTTAAAGTCTGTCCTAATTTCTCAGGGTCGTGTCCTGGGCCTAATCACCTTCATTTGCTTCACCAATCGCCTTTCCTCCATCATAAGGTCAGAAGTGAGAATGTTCGCTGATGATTGCACAATGTTCAGAGACCGCTCACAATTCCTCAGATACTGAAGCAGTGCATGGCCAAATGCAGCAAGACCTGGACAATAGTAGCATTCGTGCCACACAAGTGCCAGGCAATGGCCATCTCCAAAAAAAGAGAATCTAACCATTGCCCCTGACGTTCAATGTCTTTGAATCCTGCACTATCAATATCCTGGGGGCTTACCATTGGCAACAAGCTGAACTGGACTAGCCATTTGAATGCTGCGGCTACAAAAGCTGGACAAAAGGCAGTAAATAACTCACCTCCTGACTCCCCAAAGCCTAACCACCATCTACAAGGCACAGATCAGGGGTGGGATTCTCCAATAATGGGGCTATGTCCCCATGCCGGCGTGAAAACCGGCGCCAACCACTCCGACATCAACGGCCCCTGAAAGTGAGGAATTCTCACCTTTCTAGAGGGCTAGGTTGACGCCGGAGTGGTTGACGCCGGTTTTGCCGGCACCAGAGTGCCGGCGCGAGTTCACGGATGCGCGGAATGGCCGGCGTATTTCTGCGCATGCGAAGGACGGCCGGCGTATTTCCACACATGCGCGGGGGTTCCCTTCTTCGCACCGGCCCCCGGCAAAATGGCGGAGCCCTACAGGGGCCCGGTGCGGAGGAAAGAAGGCCCCCACGGAACCAGCCTTCCCGCCAATCGGTAGGCCCCAATCATGGGCGAGGCCATCGTGGGGGGCCCCCCCCCCTGGGTCGGATCGCCCCAGGATGGCCCCCGCACACTTACCTGTCAGGTCCCGCCGTGTGTGAGGTGAGTGATTCACGCCGGCGCGACCCGGCCGAGCTCGTTGGCTACTGGCCCGTTGGGGCCCGGAGAATGGTCGCTGTCAACGACCCCTGACCGGCGTGGCGGGAATCCCACCGGCCCCCAAAAGACGACGGTGGAGAATAGGGAAGCCGGCGTTGGGGCGGGATTCGCGCCTCCCCCCGGGGATTCTCCGACCTGGCCCAGGAGTGTAATGGAATATTCTCCACTTGCCTGGATGAATGCAGCTCCAACGGCATCCAAGAAGCTCAACACCATTCAGGACAAAGCAACCCGCTTGATTGGTACCCCGTCCACAAGACTCACTCCCTCCACCATCGATGCACAGTAGCAGCCATGTGTACCATCAACAAAATGCACTGCAGGAACTCAGCAACTCCTTGGGCAACACCGTCCAAACCCATGACCACTACCATCTAGAAGGGAAGTAGATCCATGGATACTCCACCGCTTGGAAGTTCCCCTCCAAGCCACTCACCATCCTGACTTGGAAATATATCATCGTTCCTTCAATGTCACTGTGTCAAAATCCAGGAACTCCCTTCCTAACAGCAGTGAGGGTGTACCTACACCACATGGACGGCAGCGGTTCAATGAGGCAGTTCACCACCACCTTCTCCAGGGCAAGGGCAATTAGGGACGGGCAATAACCGCTGGCCTAGCCAGCGAGCGACAAAGAAAGAAAAAAAGAATTACTCTCCCTGGCTTCAGTACCTACTTGAACAAGAGGAGGGATGGTGGAAAGAGTCATAGTTGACCTGAAAAATATATATTAAACTTTGAGTTTAAGTTATCTTCAAAATGAGTTTTGTCTTTAAGGCCTGTTGCTCTGTTTCTTTTCAGCTGACATGAACATAGAACATACAATGTAGAAGGAGGCCATTCGGCCCATCGAGTCTGCACCGACCCACTTAAGCCCTCACTTCCACCCTATCCCCGTAACACAATAACCCCTCCTAACCTTTTTGGTCACTTCGGGCAATTTATCATGGCCAATCCTCCTAACCTGCACGTCTTTGGACTGTGAGAGGAAACCGGAGCACCCGGAGGAAACCCAGGCAGACGCAGGGAGAACGTGCAGACTCCGCACAGCCAATAGTAGCGGGAAGAACGTGCAGACTCCGCATGTTCCCAGCGGGGAATTGAACTTGGGACCCTGGTGCTGTGAAGCCACAGTGCTAGCCACTTGTGCTACCGTGCTGCCCACAAGATCAATTACATGGAGCTTAGAGAAACAGGCCAGGGATTACTCTCCTCCCACTGTACCTCACCCTCTTACATATTTTTCTATTCCTTGTCCATTTACGCACTTTCAAATTCTGTCATTCCATCCAATTACTCTGTGAATTGATGCATAAGCAGCGATTAAGGTGCCAGCATAGAAAATGCTACTGGCACTTGAGAGGAGATTACAATTTTCATTCAAATTTTAAAATTGTCCCATTTATTACCATTCTTCACATGTGGCCTGAGATAAAAACCAACATCAGCCCACAGTCTTTTTTCAATTATTGAGTAGGTTATCCAATCCCTCGAACCTGCTCTGCCATTCAATAAGATCAGGGCTAACCTTCTACACCAACCCTACATTCCTGCCCTATCCTCACATCCCTTGATACCCTTTGTGTCCAAAAATCTATTGATCACAACTTTGAACATACTCAGTGGTTGAACATGAATGATCTGTTGAGCTGCTCGCAGAAAAATACTTTTCACTGTACCTCAGTACACGTGACAATAAACAAATCCAATCCAAAAAGAAAATTGCTTATTGTCACAAGTATGCTTCAAATGAAGTTACTATGAAAAGCCCCTAGTCGCCACATCCCGGCGCCTGTTCGGGGAGGCTGGTACGGGAATTGAACCGTGCTGCTGGCCTGCCTTGGTCTGCTTTAAAAGCCAGCTATTTAGCCCAGTGTGCTATAGCTCAAAAGCTTAACAGCCTTCTCCCGGGTCACTGTCCGTGTGGAGTTTGCACATTCTCCCCATGTCTGCGTGGGTCTCACCCCCACAACCTAAAAAGATGTGCAGGTAGGTGATTGGCCATGCTGAATTGCCCCTTAATTGGAAAAGAAGAATTGGGTACTCTAAATTTCTTTTTTTAAATAGCCTTCTGAGTGAAGGATTTTCTCCTCATCTCAGTCCTAAAAAGCTGCTCCTGAGACTCTGCCCCCTAGTTCTAGATTCTCAAGCCTGAGGAAACAGCGTGTGAGCATTCAGTCTGTCAAGTCTGCCAAGAAGTGTATACATTTCAATGCCAAGCTCTCCACTGAGGTACCAAGATGAGGCTAGATGTCTGCTTGCCAAACTGTCAAGGTAATTGGAAGGAGAGAATCTGGTGAGCTTCCCTCATGATCTCTCTGGCGATCAGCTGAGTATAGTGCTGGGCAGTGGCCAGCAGGAAGGCCCCTTGCTCCTGTCTCTTGGTTTCCTGAACAGCTGCATGAAAAAAAAATCTCAGGCAGGAACAAAGTGCAATTTGTGCCTTTATTGGGAATGTAACATCTAAGAAGTGACCACAGAGCTTCGGAGCTTGCCGATTGTCTTGCTGGATGAGAATCATAGAATCCCTACAGTGCATAAGTAGGCCATTCATCCCATTGAGTCTGCACCGACTCTCCAAAGGGGCATCCTACCTAGGCCCACGCATCCGCCTCTACCCCGATAACCCCACCTAACCTTTTGGACACTAAAGGTCAATTTAGCTTGGCAGTCCACCTAACTTGCACATATTTGGACTGTGGAAGGAAACCGGAGCACCCGGAGGGAGCCCATGCAGACACGGGGAGAACGTACAAACTCCACACAGACTGTCACCCAAGGTCGGAATTGAATCCGGGTCCCTGGCGTCGTGAGGCAACAGTGCTAACCACTGTGCCGCCCGCCCTGAATGAGGCACTGAATCAAACAAACCGACAGTGTAAATTGTTTTGGAAGTCTTCAGCATGAGTTTTGACAATTGTGATTTTCACCCCATGCTATAGTCAGCTAATGGAGCAGCATCAAAGCCCGGTGATCTTCTCGGCGTTATCACTCAGTACAGAGGACTTTCCTGGAGGTTAGTAACTTTTGCTATCCCTTTCTCTTCAGTTCGATAAGTAAAGCCCTGACATTTTGTCCTCGGCTGTCTATTTATTGCTAATCTTTAAATGAGATTTCCTAAATAGCGTTGTATGATAATGGTTCCTCATGGATTTATGAATGGGACACCATGCTTGACAAACCTGTTGGCGTTTTCTGAGGATGCTACTAACGTAATTGATAGAGGGGAATTGGTGGATATTGTGTACGTGGATTTTCAGAAGACTTTCAATAAATGCTCCTCAAGAGGTTGGTTGGCAAAATTAAAGCTCATGAGATAGGAGGGAACATATTTGCATGGGTTAATGATTGGTTAACAGGCAGGAAACGGAGAGTAGGAATCATTCTCACAGTGGCAGGCTGTGGCTAGTGGGGTACCTCAAGGTTCAGTGCTTGGGACCCAGCCGTTCGCAATATATATCAACGATTTGAATGTGGGGGACAAATGTAATATTTCCAAGTTTGCAGATGATACAAAGCTAGGTTGGAATATGTGTTGTGAGGAAAATGCAAAGTGGCTTGAAGAGGATTGGACAGATTTTGTGAGTGGACAAAGGACATGGCAGGAATATAATGTGGAAAAATGTGGTTATCCATTTTGGTAGAAGGAACAGATATGCAGAGTATTTCTTAAATGGTGAGGCATTAGAAGGTGTAGATAAGGGACCTGGGTGACCTCACCCATTTGTCACTGAAGGCTAACATGCAGGTGCAGTAAACAACTAGGAAGGCTATTGGTATGTTAGCCTTTATCACAAGAGGATTTGAATACAGAGGTAACAAAGCATTGCTTCAATTGTATAACACCTTGGTTAGACTGCACCGGGGGTACTGTGTGCAGTTTTGGTCCCCTTACCTAAGGAACAAAATTGCCATAGAGGGAATGAAGCAAAGGTTGACCAGACATGTACCTGGGCTGGCAGGACTGTCCTAAAACAAGAGATTGGGGAAATTGGGTCTGTGTTGTCCAGTGTTTTGAAGAATGAGAGGTGTTCCCATTGAAACGTGTAAAACACTTGAAGGGATAGACACTAAATGCAGGTAAGATGTTTCTCTGGGTGGGGAGTTTAGAACCAGGGGCAACATTTTAAAAACAAGGGGATGCCACTTGGGACTGCGATGAGGAGAGTTTCTTTATTCAAAGAGGTGTGAATCATTGGAACTTTCTAATCCTATGTCCAGTGGAACTCAGTCACTGAATATGTTTAAAGCAGAGATTGACATTTTCTAAATACCAATGACATAAAGGGATATAGGGACCAGGTGGGACAAAGGCATTGAAGTGGATAATCAGACATAATTGCATTGAATAAAAGAACAGGATCAATGGACTGAATGGCCCACTGCTGCTCCTGTGTTCCTATGAGGAATATCTAAGCCTGACATTCCTGGTGAATCCCATCCCTATTGTCCGATCTGAAGCACATTTTACCACATCTCTGAATCTCCATCAAAATATTCTCTTTTTAAGAGCTTCAAACACTGTCGTCTTGACACGCACAACAATAACCTGCGTTATATAACATGTTTAATATACTAAAGGACATTTCAGAGCAGCATAGTCAGACAAAACCTAACACAAGCCAAAGAAGAAGGCAGGAGATCAGGTGACCAGTCATTTTGTTAAAGTGGTAGATTTTGACAAGAGAAAGACTTACATTTATATATAACACTTTTGACAACCTCAGAATCTCCTCAAGTGCTTTATAAGTAACAAAATAATATGTAACAAAAACAGAACGTGCTGGACAATCTCAGCAGGTCTGACATATGTAGAGAGAGAAGAGAGCTAACATTTCGAGTCTGGATGACTCTTTGTCAAAGCTGGAGAGAACTGGAAATAGAGTCAGATTTATGCTTTTGTGGGGGGTAGGGGGGGTGGCCGGGGGGGGGGGGGGGGGGAGGGGGGTAGGGGTTGGTCGAGCAGTGGGGCTGGATAGAGACCCAGCGATAGGTGGAGATTGATAAAGATGTCATGGACAAAAAGACAAAGGGATTGCAAACGGTGGTGATCAAGGCTAAAGAGAATGCTGACAGTGGTACATCAAGCGATCAGAATATGTTAATAGTAATATTTAATGTGTAATCCATCTTGTAATGCAGAAAATGCAGCAGGCAATTTGCATATAACAAGCTCCCACAATCTGCAAATGTGATAGCAAACAGCTAATCTGATTTAAGGATGTTAATTGTGAGGTAGATATTGGATGGGACAGGCAGGGACATTCTTCAAAATAACGTTACGGGATATTTTTCTATCCATCCGAGAGAGCAGACAGGGCCTCAGGTTAATGTTTCATCCGAAAAGCAGTACCTCCAAAAGTCCAGCATTCCTTCAGCACTGCACTGGACGATTGCGCTCAAACCCCGAGAGTGGGACTCGAACCCACAACCTTCTGACACAGCCGGGTCTGACTCAGGCCCAATCCGATGAATGCCTGAAAAGGGAAGAGAGAGTTGGGAGAGGTGGCGAGGTTTAGGGAGGGAATTCCATAGCTTGAAGCCTAGGTGGCTGAAGGCACGGGCGACGTTGCGGGAGGTAATGGGAATCGGGAATGTGGAAGAGGCCAGGATTGGCGGAGCAGAGAGAGCTCGGAGAATTGTGGGGCTTCATGGAGGTTACAGAGATAGAATGGAGCGAGGCCATGGAGGAATTGGAATAATTGTGTGAATTAAACAAATAAATCAGCCTGGGCAGTCCTGTTGTTTGATTGGCAAGCTTACATCTATTTTCCACCTGATAAGTGGCATATCAATATCTACCCCAATGTGCTAGGGTGCTGCTCGTGTTTTATTTCCATTTCATGGTCAATGTGAGAATTCCACTGCATTTGGAATCAAAGAGAAATTCACCTTTTGTCTTCCGCAGCATCGGGGGAGATGGGAATATAACAACTGTCACCACGTTGGCTAGTAAGTAGAACATGTTCTATTCATCAATACTATTTATTCAGGCCCTTCTTACCTCACTCTCAATGCCAGGGGCCATTGACTGTCCTGGCTGAAGGCTCCTGTAGATATCTGGCACGTAGGGCCTGCCCTGGGAGGGGTCTGCGGAAGTCACAGAATCACACACTGCAGAAGAGGCTCTTCAGCCCATCGGGTCTGCACCGACACATCAAAAACACCTGACCTGCCTACCTAATCCTGTTTGCCAGCACTTGGCCCATAGCCTTGAATGTTATGACGAGCCACGTGCTGATCCAGGTACTTTTTAAATGATGTGAAGCATCCCGCGTCTACCAGCCTCCCAGGCAGTGCGTCCCAGACCGTCACCACCCTCTGGGTAAAATCCCCAGGGATTTCCTCAAGTCCCCCTAACCTACCTGCCCCTTACCTTGAACTTGTGACCCCTCGCAACTGACCCTTCAACTAAGAGAAACAGTTGCTCCCTATCCACCCTGTCCCTGCCCCTCATAATATTGTACATCTCGATCAGGTCACCCCTCAGCCTTCTCTACTCCAACAAAAAAAAAACAAGCCCATCCAATCTCACTTCATTGCTCAAATTCTCCATCCCAGGCAACATCCTGGTGAATGGCCTCTGCACCTCCTCCATTGCAATCACATCCTTCCTATAATGTGATGACCAGAATTACACACAATACTCCAGCTGTGGCCTCACCAAAGTTCTATACAACTCCATCATGACCTCCCTGCTTTTGTAATCTATGTCTCAATTGATAAAGGTAAGGGTCCCATAAGCCTTTTTCACCAACCTATTAACCTAACCTTCTGCTTTCAGAGATCTATAGACAAATGAGCCAAGCTCCTTTTGTTCCTCAGAACTTCCCAGTGTCAGGCCATTCATTGAATACTTCCTTGACACATTACTCCTTCCAAAGTGTATCACCTCACACTTTTCAGGGTTAAATTCCATCTGCCACTTATCCACCCATTTGACCATCCCGTCTATATCTTCCTGTAACCCAAGACACTCAACCTCACTGTTAACCACCAGCCCATTCTTTGTGTCAGCCGCAAATTTACTGATCCTGCCCCCCACATAGTCATCTATGTTGTTCATATAAATGATGAATAATAGGGGGCTCAGCACAGATCCCTGTGGTACACCACTGGGCACTGGTTTCCAGGATCTAAAGTAGCCGTCTATCATCACCCTCTGTCTCCTACAGCTAAACCAATTTTGAATCCACCTTATAAAATTACCCAGTATCCCATGTGCATTTGCCACCTTTAGAAGTTTCCCATGTGGGATTTTGTCAAAGGCTTTGCTGAAACCCATATAAACTACATCAACTGCACTACCTCATCTACACACCTGGCCACCAGCATGACCTCTCTCTCTGACAAAGCCATGCTGACTATCCCTGATCAAACTAAAGTGGAGATAGATTCTCTCCTTCAGAATATTGTCCAATGGTTTCCCTACCACCGACGTGAGACTCACTGGTCTGTAGTTCCCTGGCTTATTGCTACAACTCTTCTTAAATAGTGGAACCACATTAGCTGTTCTTGAGTCCTCTGGCACCTCCCCGTGACCAGAGAGGAATTGAAAATTTGGGTTAGAGCCCCGGCAATTTCCTCCCTCACCTCCCACAGCAACATAGGACACAATTCATCCGGACCTGGAGATTTGTCCACTTGTAAGCTTGCCAACACCTCCAATACCTTGTCACTCCCTATGTCAATTTGCTGAGGAACTTCATAGTCTCTCCCCGAGTTCCATACCTATATCCTCATACCCTTGGGTGAAGATGGATGTGAAGTGTCCATTCAACACCCTACCAATGTCCTCTGGCTCCACCACAGATTGCCTGCTTGGTCCCTAATGGGCCCTACTCTGTCCCTGGTTATCCTCTTGCCATTGATATACTTATAGAATATCTTGGGATTTTCCTTACTGGGTCAGTTTGGTTCTCGCCTGGTGTTTCGCTCTTCTGAAGCAACTCTGGCAGTCTAAGTCTGAGCTTTGGCTTCCCGCCCTCAATTCCACTCGTGAAAGGCCTGCCTTCAGGTTTTAGCCAATGTCCTCTCATCTTATACTCCCCAACTGGCTGCAATAGTGTCTATCCCCTATCAGTTTCCTTCAATAACCTGAAAACGTCAAACATTCTAAATTCCAGACAACCGTCGTTTGTGTAATTTCTTTTCTCTTTGTTCGTTCATGGCACTTTGCCAGCATTTATTGCCCATCCTTAATTGCCCATCAGGGGGCAGTTAAGACATTGCTGTGAGTCTGGAGTCACATGTAGGCCAGGCCAGGTAAGGCCGGCAGATTTCCTTCCCCAAAGGACATTAGTGAACCAGATGGGTTTTTACGACAATCGACAATAGTTTCATGGTCATCGTTAGATCTTTAATTCCAGATTTTATTGAATTCAAATTTCACCATCGGCAGCGGCGGGATTTGAATCTGGATCCCCAGAGCATTACTCAGGGTCTCTGGTTAACTAGTCCAGTGACAAGACCACTGCGCCACCGCCTCCCTGCAAGTGATAATGTAACCCTTGAAGTCCGGGCTGGTTTAGCACACTGGGCTAAATCGCTGGCTTTTAAAGCAGACCAAGCGGGCCAGCAGCACGGTTCAATTCCCGTACCGGCCTCCCCGAACAGGCGCCGGAATGTGGCGACTAGGGGCTTTTCACAGTAACTTCATTGAAGCCTACTTGTGACAATAAGCGATTTTCATTTCATTTCATTTCATTTCAAGGGTCATTCTAGTAAACCCACCTTGCACTCCCTCCAAGGCCACTTTTACCCTCTTGTGTACTAGTAGTCTACAGCTTAAGATCAGCATTTCATTAACAGAGGAGTGAGCTTGTTTGGTACACCTGAAGCTGGGATTCGGTAACCCCTACAGGTGTATTGTGACAACAGAGTCTGCAGAATGTAAGGGAGATTTCACCAGTGAGGCTACATTGATGGCACCTCGTCCCCCCCCCTTCCCCCCCCACCCACTCCACCCCCACTATCATGTTAAGCACACTGAGATAACACGGGCTGCAGCTGGATACAGCTATAACTCAAGTAGACTCCAGACCTTGAAGTTAGTTCAGTTTGATTTATTGAACCTGTCACACAGTTAACACAGTTCCCTGTGAGTTCGACTCTCTGTTAACCTAAGTGTGATTTCTCTATCTGACTGAACCAGACTAGCTCTTAGCCACGTGCTGTATGCGTTACGTGATATGAACACCGGACTCACTCTGTAGATGTCCCTAGTAGAAAGAGGCGGACTGTGAGTGTCCCGTGCCTTTTATAGTGGGAAACCACCCCCAAGTGTTCTGCCTGCTGAACACCCACAATCTCAGCCACCAAATAGAATAAGAAGAGTTATATCCCAGGTTGAAGAACAGCCCCGATGCTGGTCTACATCATTATCTCTTGAGCGTTGAAGGGGTCAATCTTCTGGAATTCCCAACCCAACAGGTGCAGCATCAGCCAAAGGACATTCAGTGATGTGATGAATGAACCCAACACAGGGGGTCAAGAGGGAAGGGTAATAAATGGCGTCTTGTCAACATCATCCAAATCCAAAGAGCCAAATTAAAAAGTTTCTCCTATCTGGGGCTCAGCAGGTATCTGTAGGTGAAACTGTATGCCAACTTCTTACCTGCTCCATTTACAGTTCCACACTTGTTTATGCCTGTTTATGCCTACCATGTGAGGGAGTCTCTTAGGTTTGCGAGTATTTAGAGTGCGCACTTCCATTTTACTTGGATTTTACACTTTAATACCTTTCCAGATATTCTCCGTGAATTTAACCCTTCGTTGGTTGGATATTCCACTGGCACCGGTCATCAAGACACCCCTCAGTCTTTCTTGAATCAGGCTGTGGCAGGCGCCACAGCTGGGTGAGTGTAAACTCTCTGAGTTGTTACATGGGTGCCTGGTCTTGTCATCCCTGGGTTATTACATGCACTCCGTCATAACATCCTGGAGTTGAAATAGCACGGGGTGGGGGATTTTCCTCTTCTGTTTTTGGCATACGGGAATGGCAGAGGGGGCGGAGAATGGAGGGGGAGTCCCAAACTGGCATTTGCAATGGGGGGGGGGGGAATTCCCCGCTCAATTGTCCCTGCTTCCTTCCAGTGACGCAGTGGAGTTTGGGCCATGTCAGCGGGGTTTACCACAAGATTTATAAAACGGGGAATTGGCAAAGAGAACCCGCCGGGGTCACCGAGGTAAGTACCAGGGAGGAAAGGGCCCATGGGGGCGTTGTTAGGTGATTCGTTTCCATGGTGGTTGGTGGAGGAGGCGGGGTGGGGAATTCCGTGATGGGGAGGTGGAGAGTTCCATTTAGGGGATTCAGTGCCGGGGGAGGGTGTGTGCTCGGGGGGGGGGGGGGGTCCTCGTTCCTACTTTTATCATCTTCGCATTATTTAAAAATGGTGCCATGATTGAGCCCAGCCCAAATGTGCCCGCCCTGCCAGCACGACGTTGTGCGAACCGCTCCTTCATTTTTCTTTTGTCTCAGTGTTTGATAATGTGGTGGGAAAAGCCGGCAGTATATCTGGCGGGCTACACTCCGTCTTTCCTGCCTGAGATCCCACTTAGACCAAAACTGAGAACATTCTGTCCCACATGTGCGATTGGGTAAATCTAAGGTACTGCGCACCTTTGCACTCATGTTTGGTTGCCACCTTCAGTGTGGGTGAAGAATAGTGCATGTTGGGAAAAATGGCTCTCAGTCATTCCATGCCCCAGTTCTTAAGGTCATCTTATGAGTGCAGCACGGCAATGTTTTGTAGACGTACTCCACTAGTGGGAGTGAACCAAGGCTCTTCTTCACGAGGGCAACCAAATGTAATGGAGTTATGATCTGGGAAAAATGCCAGTTGGTTGTCATGGACAATATAGATTATATTTACAAGGCCAATGTTCTGGAGTATTGTGTTCAGTTTTAGTCTCCTCACCTGAGAAAGGACGTACTGGCGCTGGAGGGTGTGCAGAGGGGATTCACTAGGTTAACCCCAGATCTGAAGAGGTTGGATTACGAGGAGAGGTTGAGTAGGCTGGGACTCTACTCGTTGGAATTTAGAAGGATGAGGGGGGATCTTATAGAAACCTATAAAATTATGAAGGGAATAGATAGGATAGATGAGGGCAGGTTGTTTCCACTGGAGGGTGAAAGCAGAACTAGGGGGCATAGCCTCAAAATAAGGGGAAGTAGATTTAGGACTGAGCTTAGGAGGAAATTCTTTACCCAAAGGGTTGTGAATCTATGGAATTCCTTGCCCAGTGAAGCAGTAGAGGCTCCTTCATTAAATGTTTTTAAGATAAAGATAGATAGTTTTTTGAAGAATAAAGGGATTAAGGGTTTATGGTGTTCGGGCCGGAAAGTGGAGCTGAGTCCACAAAAGATCAGCCATGATCTAATTGAATGGTGGAGCAGGCTCGAGGGGCCAGATGGCCTACTCCTGCTCCTAGTTCTTGTGTTCTTATGTTCTTATGTCTTCCTTGTCACTTAAAAAGGAGGAACAGGAGGGAAATCTATGAAGTGCATTAAAAGCCGCAAGCAAGTGAATCAGTTTGACAATGTTCTCCAGTATCAAATCTCAACCAGCTGAGGAAACCCTGTTTAGCTCGCAGTTTGCTGATTGTATCTTCTCTTATTCCTCTACATTTCACAGGGAGTTGATGGTCCAAGTCAGGGAACTGGTGAAGCTGATGAAAAATGATTCGGTAAATTTTATTACAATTAATCCCCACCGTTTCAGGTTTATCCAAAGCTGCCCATATTGTGAGAACAGCATGCCATTGTTAGGATTGGATTTGGATTTATTGTCACGTATACCGAGGTACGGTGAAAATTAGTGTTCTACGTACAGTCCAGACAGATCGTTCCGTACATGAAAAAACATAGGACATACAGGGGCATGTTTGCCCCATTGCCTGGCACCAAATTGGCATTCAGTCTCACTCAGAGAACTAATAATAATCTTTATTGTCACAAGTAGGCTTACATTAACACTGCAATGAAGTTACTGTGAAAAAACCCTAGTCGCCACATTATGTACCTGTTTGGGTACACAGAGGGAGAATTCAGAATGTCCAAATTACCTAATAGCATGTCTTTCGAGACTTGTGGGAGGAAACCGGAGCACCCGGAGGAACCCCACGCAGACACGGGGAGAACATTCAGACTCCGCACAGACGGGAATCGAACCCGGGTCCCTGGCGCTGTGAAGCGACAGTGCTAACCACTGTGCTACCATGCCACCCTTGAGGACAGATGTTGCAAACAGTTTCCTTCAGGTCAGGGCTGAGGTGGGGAGATTGCTGCAGCTTTGCTCAGCGTCTGAACCACGTGACAATAGGGCCGAAGGTTTCCGGTCCTTCCCGTGGCAGGGTGGCCAGGGACCGGATGATTTACCCCAGAGAGTTATATCAATATGTATACGATATAAATGTGCAGTGTCTCAGTAATACAGGGTGGGTGGGATTTTCCGATCTGTGGTGGCGGAGACCACCCAGCATCGGCTGGGGACAGGATCCTCCAGTCCAGCTGCTCTTTCCTGTTCTTCGCACCCCCTGCTTCTGGGAAACCCGCTGCAGGGGGTCTCCGTCAGTGGGACTGGAAGATCCCGCTGGTGGGAACATTCAGAAAATCCCACCCGGTATCCCGAGTTGGAATCCATGACTATATTTCCATATAATAACTAAATTAGGCATGTAGAAGAGGGGAGGCACAATGCTGGTGAATAAAGATTGTGAAGATATAGGGTGGGATTCACCGGCCGGGATTCTCCAATTCCGCGGCCAAGTTCTGAAAAGTTGTGAAAAGTGCCGCAAACCACTCCGGCGCCAACGGTCCACGATCACGCGGTATGCTCCCCTTCCTCTGGGGCTAGGTTGGCGCCGGAGTGGACCCCGCAGCTCCAGCCGGCGCGGAATGTACGGCGCGGGTTCGCGCATGCGCGCTACAGCCGGCCTGATTCCGCAATGTGCGTGGGTTCCCGTCTCCGGGCCTGTCCCCGGGCAATATGGCGGAGTCCTACAGGGGCCCGGCGCAAAGGAACATTGGCCCCCATGGAACCAGCCCGCCCACCAATCGGTAGGCCCCGATTGTGGGCCAGGCCACCGTGGAAGCCCCCCCACACCTCCCCCCCCCCCCTGGGGTCGGATACCCCGCCACCCCCTCCAGGACGGCCCCCGCAGACACACCTTCCAGGTCCCGCCGTCTGGGACCTGAGTAATGCCAGAGAATTGCCGGGGAGGCCACTGTCAATGGCCCCCGACTGGCGCTGCGGCGATCCCGCGGGCACCCAAAAATCAGCGCCAGAGAATCGGCGAGCCGCCGTCGGGGCGGAGCGGCGCGATTCTCGTGCCGGCCCGGAGAATCCCAGCCATCGATCCTGAGACTAGGGACTGGATTCTCCGATTTTGAGGCTCCGATGTCCGGAGCATGCGTATGGTCTTACAACTGTTGCCCTTTTTAACAATGAGGCTCTATTTATGATATGATGTTATGTCCCAACAGTGTCGCCAATACTGTGGGTATTTCTATTCATCTCGGTGAACCACAAGTCTTTCCCTTATATCGGTTCGAGGAAGTGGCTCTGTCTCTGCTGGGCTCAACCGTGAGGTAGCGATCGTTGGTCTTGAACTTGGCAGGCTGGTCGTTATGCTGCGATTGATGTGCGCACAGGCTGGTCCCAAAAGAGGCAGAACACATGGCTGTGTCCATGACTGCGCATGCGCACGGTGGCGACCTGTAGCGCTTGTTCCGTACAACATGGCGCTGGCTGCACAGGGACCTGGCCTGCCAGATAGTGCCCCAATGTAACCCCCCTCGCCACCCCGGACCACCCCCACCAGTCTCCCCAGCCCCCGCTGAAGTCCCCCCCCCGGCCAGCGGAATGGCTCCCACCCCCCCTGACTGTGACGGCGCTGGACACAGTCCGCAGTCACCACGCGAGGTTGACGAAACCTCAGACCACAAGTGGTCCACGCCGTCGGGAAGTGCCGCACCTGGACCGATTCTGCTGCTGTTGAGGGGCTAGCACGGCGCCACGTGGAACACAATCGATTCTAATGAAAATCAGCACCGGAGTTGCCGACTTCACGATTGTCACTCAGGAGGCTGACAAGCTGCAGCCACATATACACACTGCACCCCCCACACACACCATCCCAGCCAACAAGATGGCAGCGAGGAGAGCGGCCCCAAGATTCACCGACACCGAGCTGGAGACCCTCCTGGACGCCGTGGAGGAGAGGCTGGTCACCGTGTACCCGGCCCGGGAGGGAGGCTGCCTGGGCACAGGTGGCAGAGGCAGTCAACGCTGTCGGCAACGTCGCCCGGACCAGCCAACAGTGCTGCAAAAACCCACATGATCTCCTCAGTACTGTGCCCCTGGCACTAACCCCCGTCACACACACCCGTAACCCAACACTCACCCCCCCCCCCCCAGAAGGCGGGCGAACCCTCACCCTGGACCACATGCCTGCACCCATACAGCTGCTATGGCCGAGTGCCCTGGTCACTGAGGCTACCCACCCGCAGGGCTGCATGTGTCAGACTGTCGAACAGTGTTGTTTCCTTTCCACACATCGCCACCACTCCTCCCCATCCTCACCCCGGCCAAAAGAAGGCCTCGCACAACCGCCGGGAGCGGGAGACGACAGGAGCTCGAGTCGGAGAATGACACTGACTTTCCGTCACCGTTGTCTCCAACACCCTACACCATTCCAGAGACACTCACCTCGGTTGGGCACTTTAGTGGGAGTCTGCTGGGACACTATCTGCTGTGCACCACACATCTGGTTCAGCAGGTGGAGGTAGGAACTCCTGAGGGGGCGGATAGTCAGGGGGCAGACCGACCCCAGGGACTAGCCACAGTCCAGATGGGTGCCAGGCGCCTGGAACGGTCGGTCCCATTGATTGTGGACATGCAGTCACAGAGCCGGGGACTACATGAGGGGCTGTCGACGAGCAGCCAGCACCTACAGGTGCAGTTGGAGGAGTCTAACCGCTTGCAGGAGTAGGAGGTGGTGCCGACAATGCGTAACACCCAGGCCAACACCGCACAGGTGGCATTCATGGTGGAGGCATTGTGGGCGACGGCTATGGCGACGGATCAGCATGTCCAAGGCCAGGGCCATTCTGTGCAGTTACTGGCCGAGGCCCAGGGCAGGGCTGCCGTCTCACAGACAACCATGTGCCAGAGCCACCGGACATCCCAGCAGCGCTCCTGAACATGATCCAGTCACAGCGGTCATGGCTGTCAACGTCGGCGGTATTGCCCAGGCGCTGACCGAAATAGTCCCAGAGGGAGGTGGCCCAGACCCAGAGGGAGGTGGCCCAGACCCAGAGGGAGGTGGCCCAGACCCAGAGGGAGGTGGCCCAGACCCAGAGGGAGGTGGCCCAGACCCAGAGGGAGGTGGCCCAGACCCAGAGGGAGGTGGCCCAAACCCAGAGGGAGGTGGCCCAGACCCAGAGAGAGGTGGCCCAGACCCAGAGGGAGGTGGCCCAGACCCAGAGGGAGGTGGCCCAGACCCAGAGGGAGGTGGCCCAGACCCAGAGGGAGGTGGCCCAGACCCAGAGAGAGGTGGCCCAGACCCAGAGGGAGGTGGCCCAGACCCAGAGGGAGGTGGCCCAGACCCAGAGGGAGGTGGCCCAGACCCAGAGAGAGGTGGCCCAAACCCAGAGGGAGGTGGCCCAGACCCAGAGGGAGGTGGCCCAGACCCAGAGGGAGGTGGCCCAGACCCAGAGAGAGGTGGCCCAGACCCAGAGGGAGGTGGCCCAGACCCAGAGGGAGGTGGCCCAGACCCAGAGAGAGGTGGCCCAGACTCAGAGGGAGGTGACCAGTCCCAGAGAGAGGTGGCCCAGACCCAGAGGGAGGTGGCCCAGACCCAGAGGGAGGTGGCCCAGACCCAGAGAGAGGTGGCCCAGACTCAGAGGGAGGTGACCAGTCCCAGAGAGAGGTAGCCAGTCCCAGAGGGAGATGGCGCAGTCCCAGACGGAGGTGGCCGGTCCCAGAGGGAGGTGGCCCAGACCCAGAGGGAGATGGCTCAGTCCCAGAGGGAGGTGGCCAGTCCCAGAGGGAGGTGGCCCAGACCCAGAGGGAGGTGGCCCAGACCCAGAGGGAGATGGCTCAGTCCCAGAGGGAGGTGGCCCAGACCCAGAGGGAGGTGGCCCAGACCCAGAGGGAGATGGCTCTGCCCCAGAGAGCGATGGCCCAGACCCAGAGGGAGGTGGCCCAGACCCAGAGGGAGGTGGCCCAGACCCAGAGGGAGGTGGCCCAGACCCAGAGGGAGATGGCTCAGTCCCAGAGAGAGATGCCGCAGTCCCAGAGGGACATGGCACAGTCCCAGAGGGAGGTGGCCCAGACCCAGAGGGAGATGGCCCAGACCCAGAGGGAGATGGTGCAGTCCCAGAGGGAGATGGCTCAGTCCCAGAGGGAGGTGGCCCAGACCCAGAGGGAGAGATGGCACAGTCCCAGAAGGAGGTGGCCCAGAACAGGGAGAGAGATGGCCCAGACCCAGAGGGAGATGGCCCAGACCCAGAGGGAGATGGCGCAGTCCCAGAGGGAGATGGCGCAGACCCAGAGGGAGATGGCCCAGACCCAGAGGGAGATGGCGCAGACCCAGAGGGAGATGGCCCAGACCCAGAGGGAGATGGCGCAGTCCCAGAGGGAGATGGCACAGTCCCAGAGGGAGATGGCCCAGACCCAGAGGGAGATGGCACAGTCCCAGAGGGAGGTGGTGCAGTCCCAGAGGGAGATGGCCCAGACCCAGAGGGAGATGGCGCAGACCCAGAGGGAGATGGCCCAGACCCAGAGGGAGATGGCGCAGTCCCAGAGGGAGATGGCACAGTCCCAGAGGGAGATGGCCCAGACCCAGAGGGAGATGGCACAGTCCCAGAGGGAGGTGGTGCAGTCCCAGAGGGAGATGGCGCAGACCCAGAGGGAGATGGCCCAGACCCAGAGGGAGAGATGGCTCAGTCCCAGAGGGAGATGGCGCAGTCCCAGAGGGAGATGGCACAGTCCCAGAGGGAGATGGCTCAGTCCCAGAGGGAGATGGCGCAGTCCCAGAGGGAGATGGCCCAGACCCAGAGGGAGATGGCGCAGTCCCAGAGGGAGATGGCACAGTCACAGAGGGAGATGGCGCAGTCCCAGAGGGAGATGGCCCAGACCCAGAGGGAGATGGCCCAGACCCAGAGGGAGATGGCGCAGTCCCAGAGGGAGATGGCGCAGTCCCAGAGGGAGATGGCGCAGACCCAGAGGGAGATGGCTCAGTCACAGAGGGAGATGGCCCAGACCCAGAGGGAGATGGCTCAGTCCCAGAGGGAGATGGCTCAGACCCAGAGGGAGATGGCTCAGTCCCAGAGGGAGATGGCTCAGTCCCAGAGAAAGATGGCCCAGACCCAGTGGGAGATGGCCCCGACCCAGAGGGAGATGGCTCAGTCCCAGAGGGAGATGGCTCAGACCCAGAGGGAGATGGCCCAGACCCAGAGGGAGATGGCCCAGACCCAGAGGGAGATGACGCAGTCCCAGAGGGAGATGGCGCAGTCCCAGAGGGAGATGGCGCAGACCCAGAGGGAGATGGCTCAGTCACAGAGGGAGATGGCGCAGACCCAGAGGGAGATGGCTCAGTCACAGAGGGAGATGGCCCAGACCCAGAGGGAGATGGCTCAGTCCCAGAGGGAGATGGCTCAGACCCAGAGGGAGATGGCTCAGTCCCAGAGGGAGATGGCTCAGTCCCAGAGAAAGATGGCTCAGACCCAGAGGGAGATGGCTCAGTCCCAGAGGGAGATGGCACAGTCCCAGAGGGAGATGGCGCAGTCCCAGAGGGAGATGGCTCAGTCCCAGAGAAAGATGGCCCAGACCCAGTGGGAGATGGCCCCGACCCAGAGGGAGATGGCCCAGACCCAGAGGGAGATGGCTCAGTCCCAGAGGGAGATGGCGCAGACCCAGAGGGAGATGGCGCAGACCCAGAGGGAGATGGCGCAGTCCCAGAGGGAGATGGCCCAGACCCAGAGGGAGATGGCCCAGACCCAGAGGGAGATGGCTCAGTCCCAGTGGGAGGAGGCTCAGTCCCAGAGGGAGATGGCCCAGACCCAGAGGGAGATGGCGCAGACCCAGAGGGAGATGGCGCAGTCCCAGAGGGAGATGGCTCAGTCCCAGAGGGAGATGGCCCAGACCCAGAGGGAGATGGCGCAGACCCAGAGGGAGATGGCGCAGTCCCAGAGGGAGATGGCTCAGTCCCAGAGGGAGATGGCCCAGACCCAGAGGGAGATGGCTCAGTCCCAGAGGGAGATGGCCCAGACCCAGAGGGAGATGGCGCAGACCCAGAGGGAGATGGCCCAGACCCAGAGGGAGATGGCTCAGTCCCAGTGGGAGGAGGCTCAGTCCCAGAGGGAGATGGCCCAGACCCAGAGGGAGATGGCCCAGACCCAGAGGGAGATGGCGCAGACCCAGGGGGAGATGGCGCAGTCCCAGAGGGAGATGGCTCAGTCCCAGAGGGAGATGGCCCAGACCCAGAGGGAGATGGCGCAGACCCAGAGGGAGATGGCGCAGTCCCAGAGGGAGATGGCTCAGTCCCAGAGGGAGATGGCCCAGACCCAGAGGGAGATGGCTCAGTCCCAGAGGGAGATGGCCCAGACCCAGAGGGAGATGGCGCAGACCCAGAGGGAGATGGCGCAGTCCCAGAGGGAGATGGCGCAGTCCCAGAGGGAGATGGCGCAGTCCCAGAGGGAGATGGCGCAGACCCAGAGGGAGATGGCGCAGTCCCAGAGGGAGATGGCGCAGACCCAGAGGGAGATGGCTCAGTCCCAGAGGGAGATGGCTCAGTCCCAGAGAAAGATGGCCCAGACCCAGAGGGAGATGGCGCAGTCCCAGAGTGAGATGGCGCAGACCCAGAGGGAGATGGCCCAGACCCAGAGGGAGATGGCTCAGTCACAGAGGGAGATGGCGCAGACCCAGAGGGAGATGGCTCAGTCCCAGAGGGAGATGGCTCAGTCCCAGAGGGAGATGGCTCAGTCCCAGAGGGAGATGGCTCAGTCCCAGAGGGAGATGGCACAGTCCCAGAGGGAGATGGCCCAGACCCAGAGGGAGATGGCTCAGTCACAGAGGGAGATGGCTCAGTCCCAGAGGGAGATGGCTCAGTCCCAGAGGGAGATGGCTCAGTCCCAGAGGGAGATGGCTCAGTCCCAGAGGGAGATGGCTCAGTCACAGAGGGAGGTGGCACAGTCCCAGAGGGAGATGGCGCAGACCCAGAGGGAGATGGCACAGACCCAGAGGGAGATGGCGCAGTCCCAGAGGGAGATGGCGCAGACCCAGAGGGAGATGGCGCAGTCCCAGAGGGAGATGGCCCAGACCCAGAGGGAGATGGCTCAGTCCCAGAGGGAGATGGCGCAGTCCCAGAGGGAGATGGCGCAGACCCAGAGGGAGATGGCGCAGTCCCAGAGGGAGATGGCGCAGACCCAGAGGGAGATGGCGCAGTCCCAGAGGGAGATGGCCCAGACCCAGAGGGAGATGGCTCAGTCCCAGAGGGAGATGGCGCAGTCCCAGAGGGAGATGGCGCAGTCCCAGAGGGAGATGGCGCAGTCCCAGAGGGAGATGGCGCAGACCCAGAGGGAGATGGCGCAGTTCCAGAGGGAGATGGCTCAGTCCCAGAGGGAGATGGCTCAGTCCCAGAGGGAGATGGCCCAGACCCAGAGGGAGATGGCGCAGTCCCAGAGGGAGATGGCTCAGTCCCAGAGGGAGATGGCCCAGACCCAGAGGGAGATGGCCCAGACCCAGAGGGAGATGGCCCAGACCCAGAGGGAGATGGCCCAGACCCAGAGGGAGATGGCGCAGTCCCAGAGGGAGATGGCCCAGACCCAGAGGGAGATGGCGCAGTCCCAGAGGGACATGGCACAGTCCCAGAGGGAGATGGCGCAGTCCCAGAGGGAGATGGCTCAGTCCCAGAGGGAGATGGCTCAGTCCCAGAGAAAGATGGCCCAGATCCAGAGGGAGATGGCCCAGACCCAGAGGGAGATGGCCCAGTCCCAGAGGGAGATGGCGCAGTCCCAGAGGGAGATGGCTCAGTCCCAGAGGGAGATGGCCCAGTCCCAGAGGGAGATGGCTCAGTCCCAGAGAAAGATGGCCCAGATCCAGAGGGAGATGGCGCAGTCCCAGAGGGAGATGGCGCAGTCCCAGAGGGAGATGGCTCAGTCCCAGAGGGAGATGGCTCAGTCCCAGAGGGAGATGGCTCAGTCCCAGAGGGAGATGGCCCAGACCCAGAGGGCGATGGCCCAGACCCAGAGGGAGATGGCGCAGTCCCAGAGGGAGATGGCCCAGACCCAGAGGGAGATGGCGCAGTCCCAGAGGGACATGGCACAGTCCCAGAGGGAGATGGCGCAGTCCCAGAGGGAGATGGCTCAGTCCCAGAGGGAGATGGCTCAGTCCCAGAGAAAGATGGCCCAGATCCAGAGGGAGATGGCCCAGACCCAGAGGGAGATGGCCCAGTCCCAGAGGGAGATGGCGCAGTCCCAGAGGGAGATGGCTCAGTCCCAGAGGGAGATGGCCCAGTCCCAGAGGGAGATGGCTCAGTCCCAGAGAAAGATGGCCCAGATCCAGAGGGAGATGGCGCAGTCCCAGAGGGAGATGGCTCAGTCCCAGAGGGAGATGGCCCAGACCCAGAGGGAGATGGCTCAGTCCCAGAGAAAGATGGCCCAGATCCAGAGGGAGATGGCCCAGACCCAGAGGGAGATGGCGCAGTCCCAGAGGGAGATGGCGCAGTCCCAGAGGGAGATGGTGCAGTCCCAGAGGGAGATGGCGCAGTCCCAGAGGGAGATGGCGCAGTCCCAGAGGGAGATGGCTCAGTCCCAGAGAAAGATGGCCCAGACCCAGAGGGAGATGGCGCAGTCCCAGAGGGAGGTGGCTCAGTCCCAGAGGGAGATGGCCCAGTCCCAAAGGGAGATGGCGCAGTCCCAGAGGGAGATGGCTCAGTCCCAGAGGGAGATGGCCCAGACCCAGAGGGAGGTGGCCCAGACCCAGAGGGAGATGGCGCAGTCCCAGAGGGAGATGGCCCAGACCCAGAGGGAGATGGCGCAGTCCCAGAGGGAGATGGCCCAGACCCAGAGGGAGATGGCGCAGTCCCAGAGGGAGATGGCCCAGATCCAGAGGGAGATGGCCCAGTCCCAGAGGGAGGTGGCTCAGTCCCAGAGAAAGATGGCCCAGACCCAGAGGGAGATGGCGCAGTCCCAGAGGGAGATGGCTCAGTCCCAGAGGGAGATGGCCCAGACCCAGAGGGAGATGGCCCAGACCCAGAGGGAGATGGCGCAGTCCCAGAGGGAGATGGCGCAGACCCAGAGGGAGATGGCCCAGTCCCAGAGGGAGATGGCCCAGACCCAGAGGGAGATGGTGCAGTCCCAGAGGGAGATGGCCCAGACCCAGAGGGAGATGGCTCAGTCCCAGAGGGAGATGGCTCAGTCCCAGAGGGAGATGGCTCAGTCCCAGAGGGAGATGGCGCAGTCCCAGAGGGAGATGGCGCAGTCCCAGAGAAAGATTGCCCAGACCCAGAGGGAGATGGCCCAGTCCCAGAGAAAGATGGCCCAGTCCCAGAGAAAGATGGCCCAGACCCAGAGGGAGATGGCCCAGTCCCAGAGGGAGATGGCCCAGACCCAGAGGGAGATGGCCCAGAAGGTGGTGGCCCACTCCCTGTGCTCCATGGCCGCGAGCATGCGGACCCTGCTCGAGATCCGACTGGTCCTCCAGGACTGGCAGCGCCAGGTGACGGGGGAGCCTCAGGGGAGAGGCCCGTTCGCACCCCCGTGCCACGGAGTAGCCCGGGGACCATCGGACACCCCGATGGAGGAGGAGGCAGTGGGGCCCCTGCCGTTGCCTCCCGCAAGAGAGATGCCGGAACACTACAGCACCTCGGACTCCCCCCCCCCCCCCCCCCACCGCTGCCCCTGGTGCATCTGGCGGGCAGCGGGCAGAACAGGGCAGCACCACAGCACCCGGGACACCTGAACAGCAGCCGGGCTCATCCAGGCCAGGTCGCCCCAGGAGACAGTCGCTAACGGGGACCCTTGTCGCAGGACAAGAGTCACAGCTACTGCCTCCAGTCCTGCTGTATCATCTGGGGAAACACCTAGGCGCAGTGTCAGGGCCTGTAAGGCGAGAAAACTAGACACCAGTTAAGTTGGCATGGGTGCAGGGCACAGTTTAGTTACAGAAGCTAGGGCACAAATATGTAAATACTTATTCACATTAAACAGCTTTTACCACTGTTGCAACCTGCCTCGGTGCTCTGTGTGAGGGGTGGGCTGGGCTGGCCAGAGAGGTGGTGAGGAGGAATGGACGGACGTTGAAGGCGACCCAGCACCCCCACCCCCCCACCCTGACTATCCCCACCACAATCACCCCAGGGAATCGATGGGACCGTGTGATGGAATGGCCAGCTCGCACGCCGGGATCACCCAGGTGGACTGTGGAAAGTGTTACCATGGGTAGGAGTCAGACATTGACAGAGTAGAGCGGGTTGTCATCATCCTCCATCCCGTGGCCCAGAACCTGGAGGTGATCAGAGCTTCCTGTGCACGTTGGCCAAGGCACACATGTCTTGCGGCTTCCTGTGCCTTCCTGGGACCCGTGTCCCGCCCATTCCCGCCCTCCCCGCATCCTCCTCGTCGGCCGAGGCCTGGCGTTCCGCCTCCAACACAGAGCACAGTGGTTAGCACTGTTGCTTCACAGCGCCAGGGCCCCAGGTTCGATTCCCGGCTTGGGTCGCTGTCTGTGCGGAGTCTGCACGTTCTCCGCGTGCCTGCGTGGGTTTCCTCCGGGTGCTCCGGTTTCCTCCCACAAGTCCCGAAAGACGTGCTGTTAGGATGAATTGGACATTCTGAATTCTCCCTCTGTGACCCGAACAGGTGCCGGAATGTGGCAACTCGGGGCTTTTCACAGTAACTTCATTGCAGTGTTAACGTAAGCCTATTTGTGACAATAAAGATTGTTTATTGCAATGTTGTGAAGGGCCCAGCAGGCCACCACGATGCGGGCGACCCTTTCAGCATCGTACTGAAGGGTCCCTCCAGAGCAGTCCAGGCACGCGACCTGCTTCTTCAGGAGGCCAGAGCACTGCTCGATCACGCTCCTGTCGCTGTATGGGCATCGTTATAGTGGGTTTCCGTGTCGTCTGCGGCCTCCGGATAGGTGTCATCAGCCATGACCACAGTGGATAACCCCTGTCGCCCAGGAGCCAACTCTCCCAGCCAGGGGTGGAGGTCTCGAACATGTCAGGAATCGCTGAGTGTGCCAGGATGAAGGAATCGCGCACACTGCCCGGGTACCGGGCGCAGGCGCATGATGCACAGCTGATGGTCACATATCAGTTGCACTTTCATCGAGTAGAACTCCTTTCGGTTTGTGTAGAGCAGTTTGTCATTTGCAGGTGCTCGTAGGGGGACCTGCATCCCATCGACCACCCCTGGACCCGGGGCATCGCGTTGATGGCAGCGAACACTGCTGCTTGGGCATCCTGGTGGGCTCGGTCCACATTGAAATGGATGTATTGTGCCGCCTGGGCATATCGGGCCTCCGAGACAGCACGGGCGCACCTGTGCACCGAGGTCTGTGAGATCCAGGGCAAGTCGTCACTCGGCGCCTCGAAAGACCTCGTGGCATAGAATTTCAGGGCGACCATCACCTTGATGGCTACCGGGAGCGGATGTCCTTCCCCATCCCCCCACAGTACCAGGTGTGCCCTCATCTGGCAGATGTGTCACATTGTCTCTCTGCTCAAGGAGTCTTCGACAGCATGCCCGGTCCGGCAGGTCCTTGAATGACAGGCGCTGCCGGTACACACGAGGCCTCATGCGGCACCTCCTTGGCAGCTCCTCCTCCGCGACCTGTTGGGCAGTCAGCACTCCATCCTGGGCAGGCTCTGCTGCTGCACACTCTGCTGCTCCATGCTCTGCTGCTGCATACTCTGCTGCTGCATGCTCCGCCGCTGCACACTCCGTTGTGGTGCGCTCCACTGCTGCATGCTCTGACGCTGCATACTCCGCTGCTGCACGCTCCGCTGCTGCACGCTCCGCTGCTGCATGCTCCGCTGCTGCATGCTCTGCTGCTGCACGCTCTGCTGCTGCATGCTCAGCTGCTGCACGTTCCGCTGCTGCACACTCCGCTGCTGCATGCTCCGCTGCTGCACACTCTGCTGCTGCATGTTCCACTGCTGCACGTTCCGCTGCTGCACACTCCGCTGCTGCATGCTCCGCTGATGCACGCTCCGCTACTGCATGCTCTGCTGCACACTCCGCTGCTGCATGCTCTGCTGCTGCATGTTCCACTGCTGCACGTTCCGCTGCTGCACACTCCGCTGCTGCATGCTCCGCTGATGCATGCTCTGCTGCTGCATGCTCCGCTGCTGCACGCTCTGCTGCTGCATGTTCCACTGCTGCACGTTCCGCTGCTGCACACTCCGCTGCTGCATGCTCCGCTGATGCATGCTCTGCTGCTGCATGCTCCGCTGCTGCATGCTCTGCTGCTGCACGCTCGGCTGCTGCATGCTCCGCTGCTGCACGCTCCGCTGCTGCATGCTCTGCTGCTGCACACTCCGCTGCTGCACGCTCTGCTGCTGCATGTTCCACTGCTGCACGTTCCGCTGCTGCACACTCCGCTGCTGCATGCTCCGCTGATGCATGCTCTGCTGCTGCATGCTCCGCTGCTGCATGCTCTGCTGCTGCACGCTCAGCTGCTGCATGCTCCGCTGCTGCACGCTCCGCTGCTGCATGCTCTGCTGCACACTCCGCTGCTGCATGCTCCGCTGCTGCATGCTCCACTGCTGCATGCTCTGCGGCTGCATGTTCCACTGCTGCGCGCTCTGCTGCTGCGCGCTCTGCTGCTGCATGTTCCATTGCTGCGTGCTCTGCTGCTGCATGCCCCGCTGCTGCATGCTCCACTGCTGCATGCTCTGCGGCTGCATGTTCCACTGCTGCGCGCTCTGCTGCTGCGCGCTCTGCTGCTGCATGTTCCATTGCTGCGTGCTCTGCTGCTGCACGCCCCGCTGCTGCACGCTCCGCTGCTGCACGCCCCGCTGCTGCACGCCCCGCTGCTGCACGCTCCGCTGCTGCACGCCCCGCTGCTGCACGCCCCGCTGCTGCACGCTACGCTGCTGCACGCTACGCTGCTGCACGCTCTGCTGTGGCATGCCCCGTTGCTGCACGCTACGCTGTGGCACGCCCCACTGCTGCACGCCCCGCTGCTGCACGCTACACTGCTGCACGCTACACTGCTGCACGCTACGCTGTGGCACGCCCCGCTGCTGCACGCCCGCTGCTGCACGCCCCGCTGCTGCACGCTACACTGCTGCACGCTACACTGCTGCACGCTACACTGCTGCACACTACACTACTGCACGCTATGCTGTGGCACGACCCGTTGCTGCACCTTCAGCTGCTGCAGCTTCCTCCTCCTCCTCGAGGAGCTCCCGCTTATACAGCTCCGGCTGCCAATATGGGGCCGTGCACGTCCGGTCGGGGGTCTGCGCATGCGCACAGCGGCGGCCCGCGTCGGCCACCCCGTGCGACATGGCCGACCCACACCGCAGACCGGCACCAAAAATATAGGCCCCCCCCAGATCACGCACACCTGCGGATCGGTGACCCCCGATCGGTAGCCTGGTCATCCTGGAGGCACCCCTCCCCCCTCCCCGGCCAGTGAAGGATCCCCCTGCCCCAACCCTCCCAGGGCAGCCGCGGACCGAGTCCGCAGCCGCCACACCGAGTTCCCAACTGGTGGAACCATGAGAGAACCACGCCGCCGGGAACTCGGCCAGCGGCACTCAGTGAATCGCCGCAGGGACCTCTTTCAATGGCACCGGCGCCGCGTCGACCACATGCGTGCGATTGGCGTCGATTCTCCGGGGACTGGAGAATCGCAGGAGTGGCGTCGGACCCGATCTTCGGTTTGACGCCCATCCTCTGCCCACGCGCTGATCGCGATTTCCGGGCGGAGGCTCGGAGAATGCCGCCCCGGGAGACACTCAGATAGCCGCAGTGGAACGGAGAATGCGATTGGGAGTGAATTTCTAACCTGTGTGATTAATGTTTCGACAGAGAATCAATTTTCAAGAAGATTGGAAGATTATCACCTTGTTGATCGGAGGGAATGATCTCTGCGAATTCTGCACAAATCCTGTAGGTGATATTGATACAAACTTACGCTCAACCTTCCCTAGAGTGTATATCTCTACACCAAACAAACTTCCTCTCTAATTTTTCTCTCCTCTGTATTCCTATGGAACATCATGCAGCTCCATGGGATCTATTCAGAGATTTCCAGATAGCTGGGTTATGACAAATAGATTCTAATGCTCACAAATCATGGTAACACAAATCGAGGGGCAGCACGGTAGCACAGTGGTTAGCACAATTGCTTCACAGCTCCAGGGTCCCAGGTTCGATTCCCGTCTTGGGTCACTGTCTGTGTGGAGTCTGCACGTCCTCCCCGTGTGTGCGTGGGTTTCCTCCGGGTGCTCTGGTTTTCTCCCACAGTCCAAAGATGTGCGGGTTAGGTGGATTGGCCATGCTAAATTGACCTTAGTGTCCAAAAAGGTTAAGTGGGGATACTGGGTTACAGGGATAGGGAGGAGGTGTGGGCCTAAGTCGGGTGGTCTTTCCAAGGGCTGGTGCAGACTTGATGGGCCGAATGACCTCCTTCTGCACTGTAAATTCTATTCTATATATGTAGGAAAGCAAGATTTGCATTTATATTCACAGGTCACATCTTCGGGATGCTCTATATCGCTGCACAGGGCAATCACTGCAGTTGTAAGTAAATGCAGTTGCCAATTCAGGAACATAGGAGCAGGAGTACGCCCTTCAGCCCGACCATTCAATACGATCATGGCAGATCAGACACTTCAATGCCTTTTACCCACACTATCCCAATAAACACCTTCCATTATTGTTAATCAGAAATCTATCACCCTCAACCTTAAACATAATCAATGACTGAGCTCCCATGGTCCCCTGGGATAGGCAATTCCAAAGGTTCACAACCCTCTGTGTAAAGACATTTCTCCTCATCTTGGTCCCAAGAGGCTTTCCGCACAATGTTAACAACAAGCTCCCACAAACAGCAATGGGACGAATGACCAGTTAACCTCTTCTTGGTCAGATAGGTTGATGGATGAATGTTGGCTGAGACACCAGGAGAACACTCCAATCTTCTACAAAGGGATATAGGCAGTTAGGGCCCTGGTTAACCCTCTCACCGTGGCGATATGGGATAGTGCATTTGGAATGGTAAACATGTGTTATATGAAAGCGTCTGCTCTAGATACCCTGGTGGAACATCTTCATGGGATGTTGGTTGAGGCGTGTGATTTGCTGGGATAATTCATACGTTGGTCACTGAAAACAGACCTTCTCATTCACAAGATAAACCATTCTCAGTCGCCCTGGATTCAGAACATCATAAGGGTCACTGGGGCCCAGTGATCCAGAAAGAAGCATTCGTTTTGCTCCATCACAGCATTTATTGTCCATTCCTAGTTGACCTTGAGAAGGTGGTAGTGAGGCACTTTCTTGAATCACTGGAGGGTATGGGGGATTGGAACACCCACAGTGCTGTTAGGGAGGGAACTTAAGGAAATATTTAATAATACTCAGCAAAGATAGGTTCCAGAGAGAAAGAAACATAGAAACAGAGTAACTAGAAGGATGTTGGCCATTCAGCCCTTCGAGCCTGCTCCGCCATTCATTATGATCATGGCTGATCTTCCCACTCAACTGCCTGATCCTGCCTTCCCCCCATATCCTTTGATCCCTTTCACCTCCCCAAGTACTATATCTAACCGCTTCTTGGAACAATGCAATGTTTTGGCCTCGACTGCTTTCTGCGTTCCACAGGCCATAGCGAATTCCAAGGAAGACGCTCGGAGAAGATTACATCACTTGTGGCTAACTAAGGACGTTAAAGATAGCATCAGATTGAAAGAAAAAAGCATACAATTCCGCTTAAAAATTAGTGGCAGGTCAGGAGATTGGACAGAATGTAAACAGCGCAAAGTGACTAAAGATAATGAAGGAGAAGTCAAGAGTGTGAGTGGAAGCTACTAGAAATATAAAAACAGATAGCAAGAGTTTCTCCAGGTCAGTAAAGCAAGTGTGGGTCCTCTGGAGAGTAAGTCTGGGGAATTAATAATGGGGAAAAAAAGGAAATGGCAGAAATGTTGATATTTTGTGTCACAGAACATTCCAGAAATAATTGTAAATCAAGAGGGGAAAGGGAGGTAAATGACACTGAAAAAATTATTAGAACTCAAGGCTGACTCGTCCCCAAGTCCTGAGGACTTAAAGGAATTGGCTGCTGAGGTAGTTTTTTAAAAGTATTTTTATTCAAATGTTTAGCATTTTAACATTTTACAAAACAAAACAAAAACATTACACCCCCAAATGCAATAAACCCTGCACCACCCGCACCCCACCCTCCCAACTCCTCTCTCAACAGTTAACAGCTCTCCGAAATGCAAAATAAACAAACCCCATCTCTTGTGGAACCCCTCATTTGTCCCCTCTTAGGGCACATTTTACCTTCTCAAGATGTAAGAGCTCCATTAGATCCCCCGGCCACACCGAGGCACAGGGGGGGAGAAGCTGACCTCTACCCCATTGCCTGCTGAGATAATTGATGCATTAATTTTCCAATATTCTCCAGCTTCTGGAAATGTCCTTTTAGATTCAAAAATAGGGAATGCACCTCCTCTATCCAAAAAACGGGGGAGACAGAAAGTCGGAAACTACAGGCCAATTCGCCTAGCATAGGACAGAACCTTACCAGAATTTGACAGTGTCGGGCTCAGAATGAAAACTGGCACTGCACCAACCAGTTTTCTCTCCAGGTCTTGTGCCTCTTTAAAGAAGAAAAATGAGCGGGCGGGGTTTGCGCCGTCACTCTGGCGGGGAAGAGCCTGATAGAACTGGCACCCGGCTCCACAGACATCGGGGGGCCACCTTTAAAGGGTGACCTGATCAGAACTGAAGTTGGTTCGCGATACAGACACGGGGGCAGGAGGGGAGAATGAGGGAGTTGTCGTTTAAAGTGGTGGGGAAGAGTTTTAGGTACCTGGGGATTCAGGTGGCTAGGGACTGTGGTCATCTCCAGAAGTTAAATCTTCGCAGGGTGGTCGAGCAAATGAAAGGAGACTTCCGTAGGTGGGACATGCTCCCTCTGTCACTGGCGGGGAGGTTACAGACTGAAGAAGACAGTCCTCCCGAGGTTGCTGTTTGTTTCTCAATGTCTTCCAACTTTTAGCCCAAAGCTTTTTCAGGAAGATGAACGCGGCGATCTCGGGTTTTGTAGGGCTGGTAAGACCCCTAGGGTGGAGAAGGTACTTTTGGAATGAGGGCGTGGGGATAGGGGGCTTGGCCCTTCTGAATTTTATTAACTATTACTGGGCCGCCAACATATCGCTAGTTAGGAAGTGGGTAGTGGGGGGAGGGGTCAGTGTGGGAGCAAGTGGAGGCGGCATCTTGCAAGGGTACGAGTCGGGAGGCTTTACTAACGGTGCACCTGCCGTTATCGGTACTCCACAAGCCCGGTGGTGGTGGCAACCCTGAGGGTGTGGGGACAATGGAGACAGCACATTAGATTGGAGGGGGCATCAATGTGGTCACCGAACTATGATAATCACTGGTTTGTTCTGGAGGGACTGGAAGGGGGCTTTAGGAGGTGGCAGCGGGCAGGGATTGAGAGATTTGGGGATCTCTTCATTGAGGAGGGCTTCCCGAGCCTGGAGGCATTAGAGGAGGAGTTTGAGTTGCTGGGTGGGAACCGGTTTCAGTACCTGCAGGTGAGGAACTTTGTCCAGAGGCAGGTTCCAAGCTTTCCTCGCCTCCCCTAAGGGGACTGCAGGATAAGGTGATGTCAGAAATGAGGGTTGGGGAGGGGAGGGTTTCGGCGATATACAAGGAGTTGATGGGGTGGGAAGGGTTCCCTATCGGGGAGGGAAGTGGGAAGGGGAGGTGAAAGTCAGATTATGGGAAAAGGCCTTGAAGAGAGTCAATTCATCCTTGTCGTGTGCCAGGCTTAGCCTGATCCAGATCAAGTTGGTTCATAGGGCTCATATCACTGTGGTCCGGATGAGTAGGTTTTTTGAGGAAGTGGAGGATAGGTGCGGGCGGTGTGGGGTATCCCGGTGAACCACGTACACATGTTCTGGGCATGTCCGAACTGGAGGGGATTCTGGCAGGGATTTGCGGACGTCATGTCAGAGGTCCTGGAAGGGAGGCTGAATCAGAGTCCAGAAATGGCAATATTTGGGGTATCGGAGGATCTGGGAGCCCGGGGGTGGGGGGGGGGAGAGAAATGAGAGGCATGGCAGTGTAAAGTAATAGACCGGGAATCTAATATACGGGTAGTTAGGAGCTAGGGCGGGGTGGGTAGTTGGTTATGTTATTGTAATATTGTTGCGTGTGTTGGGCCGATAGGTTGTTTAGAATGTTAATTTGTTGAACTGTGAAAATTACAAATGCTTCAATAAAATGTTTTCTAAAATAAAAAGAACTGAAGTTGAACAGCCCTCAGCACCCGCTAATCACGGAGATATTGGAGGCTCCCCCACCCACACAACTCAGACAATCATCGCGGTTGGAGTGCCTGGCCAACCGGGGCAATGCCAGGGCATTGCCTGGGCATGTCCCTCCCCCCACTGGGGCCTATACTTGGTGCCCCCGCTACTGTTTCTCATTTTTAAAAAGCTTTTGTAAATCATATTTCTTGGCGAGGTATGGATATTTAATGAGGATGGAATCATGTGGCGGGGTACGAGGGGGCGTATGTTAATAATATTCAAATTTATTCAAATCCATTTAAATGAGGTGCCGGCTCTTTGTGGGCAAGAGCCTCGTGATCTCGCGAGTGGGTGGGAAAAATCGGGAATGGTGATTCTGGACTTTCCGCCTGTGTCGCTGTTCTCTCGGAGGGCAATCACAGGTTGAAAATCTCCCCCTAGCTTTAAAGCTTGCAATACTACTACTGAACACGACAGTGAGGGATTGCACAACTCTGAGCTACAGAAGGATCTGGGAGTCCTGGTACATGATTCATGAAAGGTTGTAGGCAGGTACAGCACGCGATTAGGAAGGCAAATGGTTGTTGTTTATTGCACGGGAAATGGAATGTAAAAGTCGGGATGTTTTACTACAGTTGTACAGGGCGGTAGTGAGACCCCATCTCAATTACCGTGCACTGCTTTGGTCTCCTTGGGTGGGAATCTCCCCTACCCGACGGGGTGGGAGGTCCCGGCGCCAAGGAGTGGCGTGAACCACTCCGGCGTCAGGCCAACCGGCACGGAAGGGGCTTGGCGCCGCACCAACCGGCGGCGAAGGGCCTCCGCCGGCCGGCGGAAGTTTACGCATGCGCGGGAGCGCCAGCGTGTGCTGGCGCCATCCCACCGCATGCGCAGGGGGGGTTCATCTCCGCACCGGCCATGGCGGAGGTCCACAGCAGTCGGTGCGGAGGGAACGTGTGCCCCCCACGGCACAGACCCGCCCGCGGATTGGTGGGCCCCGATTGCGGGTCAGGCAACCGTGGGGGCACTCCCCAGGGCCAGGTCCCCCCCGCACTTGCCCGAGGACCCCGGAGGCCATCCGTAGAGCCAGGTCCTGCCTGTAAATACCAGGTCTAATTTACGCCGGCGGGATCTGCCTAAAACGGGCGGCCGCTCGGCCCATCGCGGGCCGGAGAATCGCCAGGGGGGGGGGGCGCTGCCAGCGGCCGCTGACCGGCGCGGCGCGATTCCCGCCACCACCAAAACCCCCGCACCGCAGAATTCGGCAGCCGGTGGGGGCGGGATTCACGCCGTCCCCGGCGATTCTCCGGCCCGGCGGGGATCGGAGAACCCCTCCCCTTACTTATGAAAGGCTATACTTGCATTAAAAGCAGACTGTGTTCCTGTGGCTGATTCCTGGGATAGAAGGATTGTCTAATGCGGAAAGCAGAGACAGGCTGGGCCTGTTTAGATTTGAGCTTGGAAGAATGAGAGGTAATCTTATTGAAACATAATAATAATCTTTATTATGACATACTGCGGGGACATGACAGGGTGAATACTGAAAGGATGTTTCACAAACATACGAATATTTGATGGAAAATCCTAACAGGGCTAGACAGACTGGATGCAGGGAGGATGTTATTCCGGGTTGGGGAGTATAGAAGCAGGGGACACAGTCTCAGGATTCGGGGTAGACCATTTAGGACTGAGATGAGGAAAGATTTCTTCACTCAAAGAGTAGTGCACCTGTGGAATTCCCTACCACAGAAGATTGTGGAGGCCAAGTCACTGGATGTATTCAAGAAAGAGATACATAGTGGGCGCGATTCTCCGAAATGGGGACAAAGACCCGACGCCGGAGTGAAAACCGGAGTGTTTCACTCCGGCGTCGGAGACCGCTCCCAGCCCCCTATTCTCCCGCCACTGGAGAGCTAGGAGCGCGTCGCGTATTTTACGCGCGCTGGGCCTTGGCACCGCGTCAATGACGCGGCCGGCGTCGCGTAAATGACATCACCCGCGTATGCGCGGTTGCCGTCCTCCCCCGAGGCCGCCCCGCAAGAAGATGGCGGATGGATCTTGCTGGGCGGTGGAGGAAAGGAGGTCCTCCTTTAGAGAGACCTGCCCGCTGATCGGTGGGCACCGATCGAGGGCCAGACCCCATCGGAGGCCCCCCCGGTGCAGGAACCCCCCCCCCCACCACAGGCCACCCCCCCAGCGTTCCCGTGCAGTTCCTGCCGGTAGCGACCAGGTGTGGATGGCGCCGGTGGGAACCTGTCGTGTTGGGGCGGCCACTCGGCCCATCCGGGCCGGAGAATCGCCGCTCGCCTTTTGCAAACGGCTAGCGGCGATTCTCCGAGCGGCCAGGCGTGATTCTCGCGCCGCTGCTTTGGGGGGGGGGGTGGGAGAATCGTGTGTTCGTGTCGGAGCGGCGTGGCAGGACTCGCGCGGCGCCCCGGCAATTCTCCCACCTGGAGTGGGGGGGGGGGGGGAGAATTCCGCCCAAAGTTTTAGGTTTTAATGGCATCAAGGGGTGTGGGGAGAAAGCAGGAATATGGCGTTGGAGACAGAGCACCAACCTGACCTACATAACAAATCCAGGGACGACGTACGGAAAGCCATCAGGGATGCAAAAAGACAATACCGCATCAAACTAGAGTCCCAGGCCAATGACACTAACCCACGACGACTATGGCAGGGCCTACACAAGATTACAGGCTATAAAGCAAGGCCAGCCGGAATATCCGGGGCTGGAGCATCCCTACCCGATGATCTGAACAAGTTCTATGCCCGCTTTGAGCAGTCAGCCACCCCAACAGCTCTGGACACACCCATACCCACTATTACAGACTCAGAGGTAAGAGCTGCCTTCTTGAAAGTGAATCCGTGGAAAGCGACGGGCCCCGCCGGAGTCCCTGGGCGAGCACTCAGAGTCTGCACAGACCAGCTGGCGAGTGTATTCACAGATATCTTCACCACCTCACTCCCCCGCTCTGAGGTCCCCATCTCCTTCAAGAAGACCACCATAATACCAGTACCAAAGAAGAATAAGGTGGCCTGTCTTAACGACTACCGACCGGTGGCCCTGACGTCTGTTATCATGAAATGCTTTGAGCGGCTAGTCATGAGACGGACCAACGCCAACCTCCCAGACGGTCTCGATCCATTGCAGTTTGCCTATCACCGCAATCGGTTCACAGCAGACGCTATCTCACTGGCTCTGCAATCAACACTCGAACACCTTGACAACAAGGACACCCACGTGAGACTGCTGTTCATAGACTACAGCTCCGCCTTCAACACCATTATCCCAACAAAGACTAATAACCAAACTCAGCAATCTTGGACTTGACCCCTCCCTGTGCAGCTGGATCCTCGACTTCCTCACCAACAGACCGCAATCTGTCAGGATAAGCAACAGCACCTCCTCCACAATAGTTCTCAAACCAGAGCCCCGCAAGGATGTGTGCTCAGTCCTCTATAGTACTCCCTATAGACCCATGACATTTAACTCCAACTCAATCTATAAGTTTGCGGATGATACGATGTGGTGGGCCGCATCTCAAACAAGGACGAATCAGACTACAGGAGAGAGATAAATCACTTGGTTCCATGGTGTACCGAAAACAACCTCTCTCTCAATGTTGGAAAGACCAAGGAACTGATCATCGACTTCAGGAAGTGCAGCAGGACACTCACTCCCATCTGCATCAATGGCTCTGAAGTGGAGATGGTCGATAGCTTTAAGTTCCTGGGGGTCACCATCACCAACAGTCTGTCCTGGTCCACCCACGTTGATACAACAGTCAAGAAAGCCCAACAACGTCTCTACTTCCTGCGGAAGCTAAAGAAATTCAGCATGTCTGCATCGACTCTCATAAACTTCTACAGATGTGTGATAGAGGGCATCCTATCCGGCTGTATCACAGCTTGGTATGGCAACTGCTTGGCCCAAGGTCGTAAGAAACTGCAGAGTGTGGTGAACTTAGCCCAACGCATCACACAAGCTTGCCACCCGCACATTGATTCTGTCTACACCTCCCGCTGCCTCAGGAAGGCCCCTCCCACCCAGGCATTGCCTTCTTCCAGACCCTTCCATCAGGCAGAAGATACAGAAGTCTGAAGACTCACATATCCAGACATAGGAACATCTTCTTCCCCACATCTACTAGACTCCTCAACGACTCCCCCTCGGAGTGATCTGTTCCCTGTAAGAACACTATTCACGATGCCCTATGCTGCTCTTGCCCCTGTATTTGCTTTGTTTGGCCCCTTGCTCCTAGTTTCTATGTTTTTGTATGCAATAGGAGCAGGAGTAGGCCATTGGCCCCTCGAGCCTGCTCCACCAGTCAGTAAGATCATGGTTGACTTGTTTGTGTTGAGTTCCACATTTCCCATCCACGCCTGATAGCTTTGATTCCCTTGCCTAACAAGAATCTGTCGATCTCCGCCTTACAAATAAGTGATCCTGTTTCCATGGCTTTCTGAGGCAGAGTTCCCAAGTCGCACAATTCTCCATGAGGAAACCTTTATCCTCCCTTCTGTCCTATAAAGGCTACCCCTAATTTTAAAACAGTGCACCCTCATTCTGGACTCACCCACAAGAGGAAACATCCTTTCCACGTCCACCTTATCGAGGCTGTTCAGGATCTGTGTACTTCAATCAGGTTTTCCCTTATGGGAGAGACTAGAGAAGGGATCACAGTTTAAAAATAAGCTGTCATCCATTTAAGATAGAGAAGGGAGAATTTATTTCTCTTAGAGGGTTGTTAGTCTGTAAAACTCTCTATCCCAAACACCAGTGGCGGGAGAATCATGGAATATTTTTAAAGCAGAGTTCGGTAGATTACTGCCAGCCATGGGAGACAAATGAATTAGGGGAAAGTGGAGGCCACAAGCCATGATTTTACCAAATGACAGAGCAGACTCGAGGTGCTAAAAGGTCTATTCCTGCTCCAGATTCATACATTGGTATGTTTGATCAAGATTGCAGTTTGACAAACACTTTAACTTCCTGAACATGAAAACCATGTGATCTGTGGGTGGTAAACGGGCATCGGGACACAACCTGCTGATCGCTGCCTGCCAGACTCCAGCCGATTCGAGCCCCGAGTCAGACTGAGCCGGTTTGGGGTGGGGGGGGGTTGGAATGGTTGGAAGGTGGGTGGAAGGTGCAGTGAAATGCCAGAGCACAAGCTCGACCAACCAGAGTCTCACAGCTACTTCCTGGACCAATGTGAACAGTCTCCAGTGGCCCCCGTGACCAACAACAGCCACTTCGGTCCCTCAGGATCAAGCACGGCGCTGGCCTGGGAGAAACTGCCCATTTCCAGCTGCGTCTTCCATCAGTGACTACCAGCACCATGAGACCGCGGTTTGCTTAGTAAAGCTGCCTTTATCAAGCAGGCAAGCTGAACACACATTGACAGGTCCACATGAGTATAGGGCAGGATTCCCCGACCCCCCGCCGGGTCGGAGAATCCCCAGGGGGCGGCGTGAATCCCGCTCCGAGGCCGGCTGCCGAATTCTCCGGCGGCAGTTTTCATGCGGAGGCGGGGATCACGCCGCGCCGGTCGGGGGCCGTTGGCAGCGGCCCCCACCCAGCAATTCTCCGGGCCCTGATGGGCCGAGCGGCCGGCGCGGAGAAGAAACCCCCTGCACATGTGCAAGAACATGCCGGCGGTTCAAGCATGCGCGGGACCACGGCGGCCCTTCGGCGCCGGTTGGCACAGTGCCAACCCCTCTGCGGCCGGCCTAGCCCCCCGGAAGAACAGAGGATTCCGCAATTTCCAGGTGGCCCGACGCCGGAGTGGTTCGCGCCGTTCTTGGCGCCGACGTCGGACAATCGCGCCAAGTGCGGGAGAATCACGCCCATAGAATCAGGTCGGCCAATGGCCATGGACACCAGCGGATTGTCTGCCCACCAATCCTCGCCCGCCCATCTGGTTTTCAACTGCTGGCTTCTCATTTCTCAGACACAGAACAGACCTGACACCTCCCAGCCTGGAGTGGACAAGTCAGAGATAGGGCTATAGCACTGATTATCCAATGTGCAGTCAGATTTTCCACGAGGCAGTGCTGAGCTACAACTTCTCGAGGTTTTCCAAGTATAACACTGAGGGTAAGCCATTAAGATGTATGGATTACTGGTACAGTTCGTCAGGAAAGCCTAGCTGGCGAGGTATGTCAATCCGGCAGGTAATTTTCCATAGAATCCCTACCATGCAGAAGTAGGCCATTCTGTTCATAGAGTCTGCACCGACCCTCCGAAAGAGCACCCTACCTAGGCTTACTCTTCTTCCCGACCCCCCGTAACCCCACCTAGCCTTTGGGCATTAAGGGGCAATTTAGCATGGCCAATCCACCGAACCTGCACATCTTTAGAATCTGGGGGGAAACCGGAGCACCCGGAGGAAACCCGCGCAGACACGGAGAGAACGTGTAAACTCCATCCAACCACCAGAATCGAACCGGGGTCCCTGGCGCTGTGAGGCAGCAGTGCTAACCTCTGTGCCACCATGCTGCCCTGATTAGCTTGGACTTGTACTAGGCCACTTCCAGTTGGAAAACTGTCTACACTGGGGATCTTGCTGTGTACAACATGGTGCTTGCCTTCTTATTAACAGTCATTGACGAGACATTTCTTTGCAATAAGGCACCATATAACTTTTGTTATTAATGAATAATTTTCTATTCTTTTATAATCCGTAGGAAAAATACTCTCCAGATAAGTTTGCTAAGAGCATACAGGATGTGCTGGATGTTCTACACAATGAGGTAAGAGTAACTGTTGCCCCTTTGTGCTTCTGCTGGATCGGCATTATCCTCAAACCTGCCATTTGGTCGGTACCCTTATGAACTAGGAAATTAATAAAAAATTGAAGAACAAGTGCATTAAATTAATTTATCAAACCCAAAGAGGATAAAGTCCCTGGCCCAGATGGGTTGCATTCACACATTTTATTTTTAAAAATAATTTTTATTAAAGGTTTTCATAAAATATCAATAACAAAATGAGAAAGAAAAAGGAACCCAACAGGGTTAAGTACAAAACACAATCTAAAATAGCAACCCCCCCAAACCCCTCCCCCCCGTACATAAATAATAAATTAACATTAACACCCCGACTTAAAACAACAGGTTTATACACCCCCTCAGACCCTTCCAGTGTAAATAACCTCAACAAAAATAAAGTAAACCCCCCCCACCCCCCGAGCTGCTGCTGCCGTTGACCAATGTCCAGCGTTCTGCCAGAAAGTCTAAGAACGGTTGCCACCGCCTTAAGAACCCTTGTACCGACCCTCTCAAGGCGAATTTCACCCTCTCCAATTTATTGAACCCTGCCATATCGCTGATCCAGGATTCCACGCTTGGGGGCCTCGTATCTTTCCACTGAAGGAGAATCCTTCGCCGAGCTACCAGGGATGCAAAGGTCAGAATACCGGCCTCTTTCGCCTCCTGCACTCCCGGCTCCTCTGCCACCCCAAATATTGCGAGCCCCCAGCCCGGTTTGACCCTGGATCCTACCACCCTCGACACCGTCCTCGCTACGCCCTTCCAAAATTCCTCCAGCGCTGTGCATGCCCAGAACATATGGGTGTGATTTGCTGGGCTCTCTGAGCACCTAACACACCTGTCCTCACCCCCAAAGAACCTGCTCATCCTTGTCCCGGTCATGTGTGCCCTGTGCAGCACCTTAAACTGTATGAGGCTGAGCCTCGCGCATGAAGAGGAAGAGTTCACCCTCCCTAGGGCATCTGCCCACCGTCCCCTCTTCGATCTCCTCTCCCAACTCCTCCTCCCACTTACCTTTCAACTACACCACCGAGGCCGCCTCCTCCTCCTGCATCACCTGGTAAGTTTCCGAGATCTTCCCCAGTCCCACCCACCCCCCCGAGAGCACCCTGTCCTGTACTGTGTGTGGCAGTAGCCGTGGGAATTCCACCACCTGCCGTCTGGCAAACGCCCTTACCTGTAAATACCTGAAGGTGTTCCCCGGGGGTAGCCCGTACTTCTCCTCCAGCTCACCCAAGCTCGCGAACTTCCCGTCCACAAACAGGTCCCCCAACTTTCGTATGCCTGCCCTGTGCCACCCCAAAAACCCTCCACCTGTTCTTCCTGGGGCGAACCGGTGGTTCCCCCGTAATGGGGTCCACGCCGAGGCCCTAACTTCCCCCCTATGCCGCCTCCACTGCCCCCAAATTTTGAGGGCCGCCACCACCACCGGGCTTGTGGCATACCTCCTTGGAGGGAGTGGCAGCGGTGCCGTTGCCAGCGCCCCCAGACTCGTACCCACACAGGACGCCGTCTCCAGCCTCTTCCATGCAGCCCCCTCCCCCTCCATCACCCACTTGCGCACCATTGTCGCATTGTCGGCCCAGTAGTACCCACAGAGGTTGGGCAGCGCCAGCCCCCCCTATCTCTACTCCGCTCCAGGAACACCCTTCTCACCCTCTGAGTCCCTCGCGCCCACACAAACCCCATTATACTCCTGTTAACCCGCCTGAAAAAAGCCTTTGGGATAAACACGGGGAGGCACTGGAACAGGAACAAAAACCTTGGGAGCACCGTCATTTTGATTGACTGCATCCTACCCACCAGGGACAGCGGCAGCGTGTCCCACCTCTTGAACTCCTCCTCCATTTGCTCCACCAGCCTTGTAAAGTTAAGCCTATGCAGGGTCCCCCAGCTCCTGGCCACCTGGACCCCAAATATCTGAAACTCCTCTCCGCCCTTTTTAGTGGGAGCTCGCCAATCCCCCTCTCCTGGTCCCCTAGCTGAACTACGAACAGCTCGCTCTTCCCCATATTGAGCTTGTACCCCGAAAAGTCCCCGAATTCCTTAAGGATCCTCATTACCTCTGGCATTCCTCCCACCGGGTCCGCCACATACAGCAGCAGGTCGTCCGCATAAAGCGACACCCTATGCTCCTCCCCACCCCGCACCAACCCCCTCCAGTTCCTCGACTCTCTCAGTGCCATAGCCAGGGGTTCAATCGCCAGTGCGAAGAGCAGGGGGGACAGGGGGGACCCCTGTCTCATCCCTCGGTGCAACCAAAAGTACTCGGACCTCCTCCTATTTGTGGCCACACTCGCCATCGGGACCTCATTCAACAGCCTAACCCACCTGACAAACCCCTCCCCAAACCCGAACCTCTTCAGCACCTCCCACAGGTACCCCCACTCTACTCTATCAAAGGCTTTCTCAGCGTCCATCGCCACCACTATCTCCGCCTCCCCCTCCCTCGCCGGCATCATGATAACGTTCAAAAGCCTCTGCACATTCGCGTTCAACTGTCTCCCCTTCACAAACCCCGTCTGGCCTTCATGGATGACCTGCGGCACACAATCCTCAATCCTCGTGGCTAAGACCTTCGCCAGCACCTTGACATCTACATTTAGCAAGGAAATCGGTCTGTAAGACCCATGTTGCAGGGGATCCTTGTCCCGCTTCAGGATCAAGGAGATGAGTGCCCGGGACATCGTCGGGGGTAAAGCCCCCCCCCCCCTTGCCTCATTAAAGGTCCTAACTAACAGCGGGCCCAACAGGTCCATATATTTTTTATAGAACTCGACCGGGAAACCGTCCGGCCCCGGTGCCTTCCCCGCCTGCATGCTTCCTATCCCTTTGATCAGCTCCTCCAGCCCAATCGGGGCCCCCAGTCCCGCCACCAGTCCCTCTTCCACCTTTGGAAACCTCAATTGGTCCAGAAAACGGCCCATCCCTCCCTCCTCCCGTGGGGGCTCGGATCGGTACAATTCCTCGTAGAAGTCCCTGAAGACCCCATTGATGCCAACCCCACTCCGCACCACGCTCCCTCCCCTGTCCTTAACTCCCCCGATCTCCCTAGCTGCGTCCCGCTTCCGAAGCTGATGCGCCAGCATCCGGCTTGCCTTTTCCCCATACTCGTAGACCGCCCCCTGGGCCTTCCACCACTGCACCTCCGCCTTCCTGGTGGTCACCAGGTCGAATTCGGCCTGGAGGCTGCGCCTCTTCCTCAACAATCCTTCCTCAGGTTCTTCCGCATACCTCCTGTCTACCCTCACCATCTCCCCCACCACCCTCTTCCTCTCCCCCCGCTCCCTCCGCTCCTTGTGGGCCCTGATGGAGATCAGCTCTCCCCTCACCACCGCCTTCAGTGCCTCCCATACCATCCCCACTCGGACCTCCCCGTTGTCGTTGGTCTCCAAGTACCTCTCTATACTTCCTCGGACCCGATCGCTCACCTCCTTGTCCGCCAACATCCCCATCCCCAAGCGCCACAGCGGGCACTGGTCCCTCTCCTCCCCCATCTCCAAGTCCACCCAATGCGGGTCGTGGTCCGAAATGGCTATTGCCGAATACTCGGTATCCTCTACTCTCGCTATCAGCGCCCTACTCAAAATGAAAAAGTCGATTCGAGAATAAGCCTTATGGACATGTGAGAAGAATGAAAATTCCCTAGCCCCCGGCCTTTCAAATCTCCACGGGTCCACCCCTCCCATTTGGTCCATAAATCCCCTCAACACTCTAGCCACCGCCGGCTTCCTACCCGTCCTAGACCTGGAGCGATCCAGTGCAGGATCCAACACCGTGTTAAAGTCTCCCCCCATTATCAGGCCCCCCCACTTCCAAGTCTGGGATCCGACCCAACATACGTCGCATAAAACCCGCATCATCCCAATTCGGGGCATACACATTGACCAGTACCACCCTCTCTCCCTGCAACTTACCACTTACCATTATGTACCTACCGCCATTATCTGCCACAATGCTCGACGCCTCGAATGACACCTTCTTTCCCACCAAGATCGCCACCCCTCGATTTTTGGCATCTAGCCCTGAGTGAAACACCTGACCTACCCACCCTTTCCTCAGTCTTACCTGGTCTGCCACCTTCAGGTGTGTCTCCTGGAGCATAACCACATCTGCCTTGAGCCCCTTCAGGTGCGCGAACATGCCATCCATACATTTTTAAATAACCTAGGGAAGATATAGGGAGACATTGCTACATATATTTAATAATTCATCAGAAAAAGGAGTAGAGCCAGAGAACTGGTGGACAACTAATGTAATTCCTGTATTTAAGAAGGAGAATAGAACATGTCCAAGGAATTATGGACTGGTCAGCTTTACTTCGTTGACAGGAAAAAGAATGGAACCACTACCATAAGACCATAAAACCGTAAGACATAGGAATAGAATTAGGCCACTCGGCCCATCGAGTCTGCTCCGCCATTCAATCATGGCTGATGTTTTTCTCATCCCCATTCTCCTGCCTTCTCCCCATAACCCCTGATCCCCTTATTAATCAAGAACCTATCTCTCTCTTTCTTAAAGACACTCAGTGATTTGGCCTCCACAACCTTCTGCGGCAAAGAGTTCCACAGATTCATCACCCTCTGGCTGAAGAAATTTCTCCTCATCTCTGTTTTAAAGGATCGTCCCTTTAGTCTGAGATGGTGTCCTCCGCTTCTAGTTTTTCCTACAAGTGGAAACATCCTCTCCAAATCCACTCTATCTAGGCCTCGCAGTATCCTGTAAGTTTCAATATGATCCCCCCTCATCCTTCGAAACTCTAATGAGTACAGACCCAGAATCCTCAATCGTTCCTCATACGACAAGCTCTTCCTTCCAGGGATCATTCTTGTGAACCTCCTCTGGTCTCTTTCCAAAGCCAGCACATCCTTTCTTAGATACGGGTCCCAAATCTGCTCACAATACTCCAAATGGGGTCTGACCAGAGCCTTACCAAAGGAAAGAAGAGAAGAAACATCTGGAAAAGAAAATATTATACTGAATAGTTAGATTTCAGGAGGGAAATCTTGCTTGGCCAAATTTAGTGAATAATTTGAGTGGGTGACGGAGAGAGTAGACAAATGGCAACGGACAAGATGTGACTTATCTAAGTGTCAGAACAGATTGTTAGCTGACTTTAAGACAGAACGTGAAGAGTGGGAGGAAAGGGTTCTTTAAAACTGCTGCATGCAGTTCTCGAGGTTATAAAAAGCATCTGGAGGCACTGGAGAGGCTGCAGAGAATAATTCCAGGGATGATACCCTCACCTTTCCCATGGAAAGGATGAACAGGGTGGGCCTCTTTTCCTTCAGAAAAGAAGTCTGAGGGGGTAAAGTAAGAGAGGTCTTTAAAATGATGAAAGGGTTTGAAGGAGAATATTCAGAGAGAATGTTTCCTTGTTGGAGGGAAGAAAAACCTCAAAGTCTGTTCTTGACCGCGTGGTGTTGGTAAAACTTTGTTTAATTCGGAAAAACTGTGCACACAGGAGAGACAGACCCCGCGACCACCCTGCAGCTCATGAAAGTCAGCTCTGATCATAGTCAGAATTACATGCATATATATTTAACGTTTGTTGGAGTCACAAGCAGATATTCACGTCACAGAATCTTTCGGAACAATACAAAGTGATCAGTATGCAAATTTTCTGGTCCTCGTAATGGGAAAATGATTAAAGAATACAATGTTTCCTTACAATCTGTGCTTAACATATTTAACTTCTAGAAGAGGTGCGAATGTGTTGGATAATAGATCCCTTAGACTTACTGGGGCCTCCTGTGTTTCCCTTTTAATATTCAAATGCTCTGTGAGATGATTAAATCATTTCTAATGTGGGTGACTTTAACCCCTTGCTTGCTGGTTTTCCCTTGGTATATGTTTAACACCTTTCCTGCTGGTTTTCCCTTAACCTGTGCTATTACAATACTTTGAGACACCTTTATTATACCAATCCTGACACATATAGCAATTTCGTCCGCTAACATTCCCCCCTGATGGCTCGTGGTAATATCCATATCCAAGAAAGCCGTATAAACACTCCCTTCTCTCTGTGTGCTTCCTTTGGTTGAGAACATATGTTATAGCTATCTTGTGGATTTATGATGCCTGTTCGCCCATGGGTGACTTCCTACCGCTTTACTTTTTTGTTGAGGACACTGACCGCACCTGACCCCATCGGGTGGCCAGCCCTCTGGTTCCACGGAACGTGTCCTAAACATGGCTGTAAATTCCAGCCACTCCGTTCTCCTCCCCCCCCCCCCATCTCGGATGAATGCCATTGGGATGTACTGAGGGACAATTGGCCTTTCCCCTGCCTTTCCTTGCTTGCAGCACATAACTGTTGCCCATATCAGTACAGCACACGTCCCCAGGGTTATCCCTAACCTCACTGTCTCCCATATGCCCGCTGAATGACCCCCCCCCCCCCGCACCCTCGAATATATCCCACCAGTGGTGTGCCCCTGAGAGTCCTATCCTGATGGCGGTCTGGAGCGCTAAGTTCACCTGAATTGTCCCCTTGCTAGTTTGTTCTGCAGACTGCCTGGTATAATCCTGGGCTAATTCTGTGGCGCGTTTCATTGCCTCACAAATTATACTGCCCGGTGTCTTGTCAATAAACCGGGAATCATCCCACCAGGCTCCGAATAAATACCCTGATGTGCTCCCTGGCAGGTGAAATTCTCCCACTGTCAATGAGTCTGTGACTTGCAAACAGAAGCTATGGCTGCTACCACAGAGTAAACCCCCTGAGATGATCTCCGTCTCCGGCGTTGTAAAGCACCACTGTGTCGGCCCCACCTGTATAGCTTGGAGGCTTCCCGTAAAGGCAGTATGTTGACCATCACTTTGCTGATATTAGACAGGGGCTCAAGGGTTTTACATGCACACACAATATAATGTATCGATTCTGAACACCACTCCGCAGTGCTTATGTATGCCAAAACTTCGCTGTGTGCAATGTAGCCCCCGGATCCAGGTCGATAGACCCAGCCCTCCTGTTCTGTCCCCAGGGATTCAAACCTGTAACTGTCCTCAAAGGTGCCCTTTGCTTGACATTCCTGAGGGACCGCCATTATGAATCTCACCCCTCCCTCAATCGGTTTGTTGCCTGGCCTGGTGACCACAAGCTCATTCCTGTCCTTATGTAAATTTAAGAGATTTAGCCTGTGTAGGGGGCCGAACAGATGCCGCGGGATGGTTCCAAATCATAAGTCTGTGATGTCAGCTTTGATACCGCCAATTGCACCCCTTGCCAATGTATCGCAAGCCCTGCCTTTCGCTTGCTCTTCTGTGGTGTTCATTATTCCTGTTGATAGCATATCTAAGAACTCGCACCAGCTCTTCTCCTTGTAGGTTTATGGCAGTCGGTGCATATTCAGTCCCATAAGCTCCGTACTGCAGCCCCTTTCCTACTTCGGCTGCTACGCAGGAGGCATAACTGTTGGCCTCCGCCAACTGTGCTGAATTCATAACAGAATTTGCGCTGCCAAACAACCCGCCAACGTCCCCTAGGATACTACGTTTGCTGCGCCTGTATAACTTTGGTTCTGGCGCGATCCTGTAGGTATAGTCGTCTATGGTTTCCTGCAGTCTGGTCTCTGCCCAAATTATAGCACTAGGATGATCATAGCATTTGGAGCGCAAAACGTCCAATAACCTTGTAACGTTATATGTGACTTCTAGCTACACCATGGTGACATCATGTAGTAGTAATTTCGGCTGCCCAATCCTAACAAACCCGTCCGGGGGAAATTTAACCATATGGGGGCATTTTGTGGGCTTTTGATATCCATAAGTGCTGAGATCGTAGCATCTTATACCTTTACATCCTAATCTGTCTATCACATGTGTGCAATATTCCTGACAGTACAACCCTCCAAGGCCAGGCTCCCACACAAAGGGGAGGCAGACTGGCCCATCCGGCTGTTATATTTAAATACGGACAAATACCCAAGCTTCTCCTTGTGTACCTGTCACATTACATGTATAACCCCACATTCCCAAACCCGTGTGTACATCATAGATGCCTTTTATGCGCAAATGTCATTTTGTGTAACAGTCCAAGTAACAAAATCCCGAATCTGCGAAGGTGGCGAAACGTTGTCCGTCTCGCTGTTCCTGCAGAAATTGTTCTTCTCTTCTGTTGCTTTCCGATGCCACGTGCTAGTCAGAGTAGAAATGACAGGATATATAGGATGAATACGTGGCTGAAGGGATGGTGTCAGGGGAGGGTTTCAGATTCCTGGGGCATTGGGACCGGTTCTGGGGGAGGTGGGACCTGTACAAACTGGACGGGTTACACCTGGGCAGGACTGGAACTGATGTCCTAGGGGGGGCTATTTGCTAGAGCGGTTGGGGAGGGTTTAAACTAATGTGGCAGGGGGATGGGAACTGATGCAGAGGTCGGAAGATAGTAAAACAGGGACAGAAACAAAAGGCAGTAAGGGGGAAAGTGTAAGGCAGAGAAGCCATAGTCAAAAATCAAAAAGGCCGACAGTACAAGGTACAGTGACTGAGGGCAGCTCAGTGAATAGGACCAGGAATACTAAAAGTAATAAAACGGGAAGTAAAAACATAAATGGAAAGCGACGCAGCAGGTTGTTACATGAAGATATGGGTTCAACGACTAGGAAAATTAGGAGAAAAGTTAAGAGGAAAATTAACTTATGAGAGGTTACTGATCAAGGTGTTAAGATTTAAAACAGAGGTATAAAAGCCAACATAAGTGTACTTTACCTGAATGCTCGTAGTATTTGGAATAAGGTAAATGAGTTGATGGCGCAAATCATCGTGAATGACTATGATTTAGTGGCCATTACTGAGACATGGTTAAAGGATGGTCACGACTGGGAGTTAAATATCCGAGGGTATCAAACTATACGGAAGGACAGAGTGGATGGTAAGGGAGGTGGTGTAGTGCTGTTATTTAAGGATGACATCCGGGCAATAGTAAGGGATGACATCGGTGCTATGGAGGATAAGGTTGAATCGATTTGGGTGGAAATCAGGAATAGTAAGGCGAAAAAGTCACTGATAGGAGTAGTCTATAGGCCACCAAATAGTAACATTATGGTGGGGCAGGCAATAAACAAAGAAATAACTGATGCATGTAGAAATGATACAGCAATTATCATGGGGGATTTTAATCTACATGTCGATGGTTTAACCAGGTCGGTCAAGGCAGTCTTGAGGAGGAGTTTATAGAATGCATCCGTGATAATTTCCTAGAACAGTATGGAATGGAACCTACGAGGGAACAAGCGGTCCTAGATCTGGTCCTGTGTAATGAGACAGGATTGATTCAGGATCTCATAGTTAGGGATCCTCTCAGAAGGAGCGATCACAATATGGTGGAATTTAAAATACAGATGGAGGGTGAGAAGGTAAAATCAAGCACTAGTGTTTTGTGCTAAAACAAAGGAGATTACAATGGGATGAGAGAAGAACTAGCTAAGGTAGACTGGGAGCAAAGACTTTGTGGTGAAACAGTTGAGGACCAGTGGAGAACCTTCCAAGTGATTTTTCACAGTGCTCAGCAAAGGTTTATACCAACAAAAAGGAAGGACGGTAAAAAGAGGGGAAATCGACCGTGGATATCTAAGGAAATAAGGGAGAGTATCAAATTGAAGGAAAAACATACAAAGCAGCAAAGATCAGTGGGAGACTAGAGGACTGGAAAATCTTTAGGGGGCAACAGAAAGCTAGTAAAAAAGCTATAAAGAAGAGTAAGATAGATTATGAGAGTAAACTTGCTCAGAATATAAAAACAGATTGTAAAAGTTTCTACAATATATAAAACAGAAAAGAGTGGCTAAGGTAAATATTGGTCCTTTAGAGGATGAGAAGGGAGATTTAATAATGGGAGATGAGGAAATGGCTGAGGAACTCAACAGGTTTTTTGGGTCGGTCTTCACAGTGGAAGACACAAATAACATACCAGTGACTGATGGAAATGAGGCTATGACAGGTGAGGACCTTGAGAGGATTGTTATCACCAAGGAGGTAGTGATGAGCAAGCTAATGGGGCTAAAGGTAGACAAGTCTCCTGGACCTGATGGAATGCATCCCAGAGTGCTAAAAGAGATGGCTAGGGAAATTGCAAATGCACTAGTGATAATTTACCAAAATTCACTAGACTCTGGGGTGGTCCCGGCGGATTCGAAATTAGCAAACGAGACACCACTGTTTAAAAAAGGAGGTAGGCAGAAAGCGGATAATTATAGGCCAGTGAGCTTAACTTCGGTAGTAGGAAAGATGCTGGAATCTATCATCAAGGAAGAAATAGCGAGGCATCTGGATGGAAATTGTCCCATTGGGCAGACGCAGCATGGGTTCATAAAGGGCAGTTTGTGCCTCACTAATTTAGTGGAATTCTTTGAGGACATTAACAGTGCGGTAGATAACGGGGAGCCAATGGATGTGGTATATCTGGATTTCCAGACAGCCTTTGACATGGTGCCACACAAAAGGTTACTGCATAAGATAAAGATGCATGGCATTAAGGGTAAAGTAGTAGCATGGATAGAGGATTCGTTAGTTAATAGAAAGCAAAGAGTGGGGATTAATGGGTGTTTCTCTGGTTGGCAATCAGTAGCTAGTGGTGTCCCTCAGGGATCAGTGTTGGGCCCACAACTGTTCATAGATGATTTGGAGTTGGGGACCAAGGGCAATGTGTCCAAGTTTGCAGACGACACTAAGATAAGTGGTAAAGCAAAAAGTGCAGAGGATACTGGAAGTCTGCAGAGGGATTTGGATAGGCTAAGTGAATGGGCTAGGGTCTGGCAGATGGAATACAATGTTGACAAATGTGAGATTATCCATTTTGGTAGGAATAACAGCAAAAGGATTATTATTTAAATGATAAAATATTAATACATGCTGCTGTGCAGAGAGACCTGGGTGTGCTAGTGCATGAGTCGCAAAAAGTTGGTTTACAGATGCAACAGGTGATTAAGAAGGCAAATGGAATTTTGTCCTTCATTGCTAGAGGGATGGAGTTTAAGACTAGGGAGGTTATGCTGCAATTGTATAAGGTGTTAGTGAGGCCACACCTGGAGTATTGTGTTCAGTTTTGGTCTCCTTACCTGAGAAAGGACGTACTGGCACTGGAGGGTGTGCAGAGGAGATTCACTAGGTTAATCCCAGAGCTGAAGGGGTTGGATTACGAGGAGAGGTTGAGTAGACTGGGACTCTACTCGTTGGAATTTAGAAGGATGAGGGGGGATCTTATAGAAATGTATAAGATTATGAAGGGAATAGATAGGATAGATGCAGGCAGGTTGTTTCCACTGGCGGGTGAAAGCAGAACTAGGGGGCACAGCCTCAAAATAACGGGAAGTAGATTTAGGACTGAGTTTAGGAGGAACTTCTTCACCCAAAGGGTTGTGAATCTATGGAATTCCTTGCCCAGTGAAGCAGTAGAGGCTCCTTCATTAAATGTTTTAAAGATAAAGATAGATAGTTTTTTGAAGAATAAAGGGATTAAGGGTTATGGTGTTCGGGCCGGAAAGTGGAGCTGAGTCCACAAAAGATCAGCCATGATCTCATTGAATGGTGGAGCAAGGTTGAGGGGCCAGATGGCCTACTCCTGCTCCTAGTTCTTGTGTTCTTATGTTCTTATGTTTTACGGCTTTAAAAGATTTTTTCTTTGATTTGGTTAGTTTCCCCTTTAAATGGGCATGGTCCGGGGCTTCTGACGTTATGACGCATGTGACATCATTCGTAGGAAGCGTTTGCGCATGCGCAAATCGCTGTTCCTGTACCGGGGGCCATTTTCGTGATTGCGCATGCGCGGCGTCTCGCGCATGCGCAATGGACCTTCCTGTTCTGTGCGCTTCTCGCGCAACTGCGCAAGTGCAGTCCCTTTAGAAAGATGGCCGCCGATCAAAATTGTTCTCTGCTCCTGGATCTCGGCCTCGTGGTGAGTACTGGCGCATCTCTTACCTTTTCTTGCTGGTTGGAGTGTGTTTTCCTCACAGTATTTGCCGAATTTGTCCAGGACTGCCTGGAAGTTGCTCCTGTTTTGCCTTTTGGAGAACTTGAATTTTTTAAAGATTTCTTCTGCTCTGGCACCGGCGATGGTGAGCAGAAGCTCTGTCTTTTCAGCATTGGCCACGTCTAGTAGGTCAGCTGCTACCAGGAAGATTTCAAACTTTTGCTGGAATGCCAGCCAGTTTTCGCGGAGATCGCCGTGGCACTGGAGCTGCTGCGGAACCCGGATCTCGAACATCTTGCCTAGGTATCGTTGTTGGTTGTCACTGAACGCTGAGGTATGGCTCTATGGATTGAAACAGTTCACTGCTGGTACCATGATTTGTTAAGCTCTAGGTGTAGCATAAGCGGCTTCCTTGTGGTGTACTTGACAAAGGAAGGTTCAGACATGGCGATAACTTCAACATGTTTATTAAACTATTTACACTTCTATTACTCGGGTTCGACACTACTGCTAATCCTACTATAGCTCCCCAGACTGACTAACCAGTTGCTGCAATCCATGTGGTGGGAGTGATATTGAATCAACCCTGTGTCTGTACTCACTGGGCGTGATCTACTGGCTGTTCATGCTAGTGGGACATTCCAGACAAGGGGTGAAGTTACTGGGAAATCCCATTGACAACGGTGGGGTCGGTAAATCCCGCTGGCGACCCGCCTCCACCGCTGAAAAACACCCGGCGTGCTAGTCAGTAAATGCCACACAATGGGCTGGATTCTCCATTTCAGCGGCTAAGTGCCAACTGAAATGGAGAATTCCCAGGCGTTTTATGATGCCAAATCGCCTTTGAACCCTCACCGATTCCGGGACTGGTGAGGGGGTAGCAATGGCTCTGGAAAACCTCACAGCAAAAACTGCCGGAGAATGGCCGGGCCCATGGCCGCGCATGCGCACAGCGATGATGTGCAGCGGTCGCGCCGTACGACATGGCGCCGGCCATGCGCGGACCCGAGCCGCCAAATACAACCCCACAGGCCACCTTCTAGCCACCCCCTGGCAATCCCCCACCAGTCCCCCCAGCCCTCGCGGAAGGCCCCCCCCCCGGACCCCTGCATGCCACACCGGATTCCTGACCGCTCAGACAATATGTCACCCGTGCCATCGGGAACTCAGCCCATTGGGGGCGGAGCATCGGGGGAGTGCCTTCCATTCTAACGCCGTGCGCCGCGCGACACGATGATGCCACTTCGGAGGGGACGAAGACCCGGAAACTGGGGTCAAACCGGAGCCGACCCCGATTTGGGCGATGGAAGGGATTCTCCGCCCGATCGCCGATTACAATATCGGCGTTGGGCAATGGAGAATCCCGTCCAATAACTCCCACCTGCAACATGGCCCGCCTACCCACGGGAATCCACTTGGGTGCTGTGAAGTGCTCACTGAACTACGATTGCCAGTTCCCGGTTAGCAATAGCCTTCAGCCGCGCGGTCAGTGGGAGTTGTGGGTGGTCGGTGGGACTGATAGGCGGGAGCTAGAGTTGCCCCCGTCATGGGTGCACATGATCCAGGGGTGTGTTGGTGGACCTACAGGCGCTGAGACACATCCCCCCACCACAATCCCCCCTCCCCGAGCACTGGGCAGCAACCCCAGTGCCCCCAGGCTCATTGCCTGGGAGTGAAGATGGCTCCTCCCCTCCTCAGATCCCCACTGCAGCCATTCCGCCAAAAGGTTTACTAATCAGCGACCCCGTAACCGCTTGCTGGAGACGCGGTTAGATCACGGGGGGCCGTTAAGTACAGGGTCGTTCCCGTTAATGGTATGGAGATTGGCTTTAATTGGTGATGATTGGTTTCTCGCCACGCTGCCGCGGGGTTCGGTGCTCGCCTACAGAGACAGGCCGGTTAGATCGCAAACTGTTCGGCACCGCACGGTTACCGATTCTGTCTTCCCCTGAGATCTAATGGCCGCGTTGCACTCTCTCTCAAGCACGGCCCAGCCATGAAACCGCGCCCAGAGTGAAGAAAATAGTATAGAAACATTGAAGAGGAAACTAGAAGGAGATGGGGATTGTCAGTTACACTGATAGACAAAGATAAGGGAAGATGGAAAGAGGCTTTACTGGAGCATAAAGGCTGACATTAACCAATTGGGCAAAGGGCCTGTATCTGTGCGGTAATCATCATCCAAGCATATGTTGGTGACCTATTAGAATCCTAGAATCCTAGAATTGTTTCCCTTGGAGGTGAATTCTAGAACCGGGGACATAGATTCAAGATAAGAGGCAGAAGGTGTAGAGGAGACATGAGGAAAAACGTTTTTACGCAGAGAGGTAGTGGGAGTCTGAAATTCGCTGCCCAAGTTGGTGATGGACGCAGAGACCCTAAACTGTTTTAAAAAGTACCTTCATTTTTAGGGTTCGTCTGGAGATGGCAGCCGTTTATCAACTTCTTTGAAAAAAACTAAACTGTTAGCATATACAATAAAGGTGGGGGGGGGGGTAGGGATTGAGGGGGTAGTGGGAGTTAGTTTAGTTTGGTTTAGGCGGGATCAGCGAGAGGAGATGAAGGGACTTGGGAATTGTGTGTCTAAGCCATGTTGGCTGGGTATGGTGTTGGTTGGGGGGGGGGGGGGGTGTACTTACTAAATTATGTTTACATTTGTATTTGTATCTTTTGTTCTTATAAAACCATAAATGCCTTAATGCAATGTTTGAACAAAAAAATACCTTGCTCTGTAACTTAAGTGTTGTAAGCTACAGGGCTATGGACCGAGTGCAAGTATGAAGGGCGCCTGTGTGTCCTCGGGCAAGCCTCGACATGATGGGCCGAATAGCCTCTTTCTGTGCTGTAACATGTCTAATACCTACAGTATTTGAGGAAGCCATTCAACACACCGACCCTCTGAAAGAGCCCCCTACCCAGGCCCACTCCCTCTCCCCATCCCCGTACCCCACCTCACCTTTGGACACTTTAGTGTGGCCATTCCACCTAACCTGCACCTCTTTGGATTTCTATTTTCTTCCATTTTCCACTTGTTGAGTTTTACATTCATAATAGAACGATGCCAGTAAGAGGGCACAACCAAGTGCTTGAGCGTGTCTTGCCCACTGCTTTGGCACAGACAGATGCAGTGTCTCCCGTTTGGCCTGCCGTGCCTCCCAAATTGGGCACGTTCAGAGTGGAGCCCTCTTCCCTGTGCCCAACAATGTAGGCCTGGTCCCTAGTGCCGGGTATCAGAGTTAAAGCACGGGGCACAGCGGGCGGCCCAGGAAGTGTCAGCTACAGGTCCTGGGCCCCACCCTTGTGTTATTCAATACTGCTGGCTGTCCAATAGGGGGACTGAACACCCTGAAAGAACAGGGAAACATCAGATATTGCATTTTGACATGAAAAATGAGGAGGGTTGCATTTATTTAAAAAAACAATCCTAATCTAAATGAGATAGAGGAGCAAAGGTACCCGGAAGTGCATTACGCCAATCATTAAGTAACGACAGAGGTTAACAAGGCCATTAAAAAACTACTAACACTTGGGTTTGCTTCGAGAGGGATAGAGTTGAAAATAAGGAAGTTATACTAATTTTGCAGTGAACCTTGAACAGAAAAAACGTAGAGTACTACGGATAATTGCCGTATCGTAAAAGAAAATAAAGGAACCGCAAAAAAAAAAAATTTTGCAAGCTTGAAAATTTACAAGGCGCAAAAATAACCAGGAATGTCGATGTGTAGCTGCCAGGGGAGGATGAAGGGGCTGAGTCTCTTTGCTCTTGAAAAACGAAAGGCTGAAGAGGGCTTTAAAATTATGGAAGGTTTCGATAAAGTGGATACAGAGAACGTGTGTGGGGAGGGTCATCACTCAAGGTCATCAATATAGGATAGTCACCGAGAAATTCAGCAGGGAATTGAGAAGCTTCTCTATCCAAAGAGTGGTGTAGGTGTGGAACTCACTGCCACAGGGAGTGCTTGGAGCCAATAGTATAGATGCACCAAAGGGGAAAACATAGGCAGCAAGACCTGAACAACATTCACGTCTGGGTTGATAAGTGGCAAATATCCTTTTCGCCACACAAGTGCCAGGCAATGATCACCCCCAACAAGAAAGAACCCAAACATCGCCCCATGACATTCAATGGCATTACCATTGGGGATTACTTCGCTTCCTTGGAGGGTTACCATTGACCAGAAACTGAATTGGACTGGCTATATAAATACTGTGGCTACAAGAGCAGGTCAGAGGCTGGGAATTCTGTGGTGAGTAACGCACCATCTGACTTCCCAAAGCCTGTCCACCCACAAGGCCATAAGTCAGAGGTGTGATGGGATACTCTCCACTTTCCTGGATGTGTGCCGCTCCAACAACACTCATAGCTTGGCACCTTTCAGGATAAAGCAGCCCCCTGGATTGGCACTCCATCCACCACCTTAACCATTCATTTTCTCCAGCACTAATGCACAGTGGCAGCAGTGTGTACCATCTTCCATGTCCATGATCTCTTCCATTGAGATGGACAAGGGCAGCAGACACATGGGAACACCACCACCTGCAAGTTCCCCTCAAAGTCACTCACCATCCTGACTTGGAAAGATAATGCCGTTCCTTCACTGTCGCTGGGTCAAAATCCTGGAACTCCCTCCCTAACAGCACAGCGGGTGCAGTGGTTAAAGATGGCAGCTCACCGCCACCTTCTCATGGGCTAGAGATGGGCAGAGATACCCACATTCTGTGAATGAAGAATTTTTAAAAATGAAGGAGAACGGAACAGAGAATTATGCTGATAAAGTCAGATATGGGAAGAGAGGGTGAACATAAGAACATAATAACATAAGAACTAGGAACAGGAGTAGGCCATCTGGCCCCTCGAGTCTGCTCTGCCATTTAATGAGATCATGGCTGATCTTTGTGGACTCAGCTCCACTCTCCGGCCCGTACACCATATCCCCGAATCCCTTTATTCTTTAGAAAGGCATCTATCTTTTTCTTAAAAACGTTTAAAGAAGGAGCCTCAACTGCTTCACTGGGCAAGGAATTCCAGAGATTCACAACCCTTTGGGTGAAGAAGTTCCTCCTACACTCCGTCCTAAATCTACCTCCCCTTATTTTGAGGCTATGCCCCCTAGTTCTGCTTTCCCCGACCAGTGGAAACAACCTGCCCGCATCTATCCTATCCATTCCCTTCATAATTTTATATGTCTCAATAAGATCCCCCCGCATCCTTCTAAACTCCAATGAGTACAGTCCCAGTCTACTCAACCTCACATCATAATCTAATCCCCTCAACTCTGGGATCAACCTAGTGAATCTCCTCTGCACTCCCTCCAGTGCCAATATGTCCTTTCTCAGGAAAGGAGATCAAAACTGAACACAATACTCCAGATGCAGCCTCACCAACACCCTATATGAAGCATGGGTTGGTTGGGCCAAATGGTCTGTTCCAGTGTTGTATATCTTATTGAAAAAGTCAAAAGAAAACCCACCATTAAGATTCCCTTTTGCATTCTGCTGACTCCTCCTCAGCCCACTTCCACCCTCTTCCCAGAGTCCACTCCCATCTCACAAGCTGAACGGAGACCCTGGTGTGAGATTCTGCTTCCAGCTTCTCGCCACAGGATGTGACCACTGATGAGTCAAATATTCAAAGATTGTTCCTTCCTACCTCATTAACCTGCCTGTTATTGCCCTGGACCTAATATAGGTAGTGCCTGCTCCATCTATTTAGGGAAATTTCTTAAAATCCAACACCAGCAGTGTAGGAATCTCTGTCACTTCATCCAATAAGCAACGCTTGGGATATTGTTGAAAGGAGAAGGCCACAAACCAGTTCTTTTCTGATGGGTATTTACCCTTTACAACACATCCTTCAAATGTCTCCAGTGTGCCGTTTGGTCCCCTTCCCTCAGAAACGATAGTATTGCCATAGAGGGAGTGTAACAAGGGTTCATCAGACTTATCCCGGAGATGGTGGTTCTTTCTTATGAAGAGAGATTGGGCAAACTGGGCCTGTATTTACTACAGTTTCAAAGAATGAGAGATGATCTCATTGAAACCTACAATATACTGAAAGGAATAGACGGGGTAGATGCAGGTGAGATGTTTCCTTTGGTTAGAGATAGACAGGGTCGACGGGCGGCACGGTGGCACAGTGGTTAGCACTACTGCCTCACAGCAGCAGGGACCCGGGTTCAATTGCAGACTTGGGTGACTGTGTGGAGTTTGTACGTTCTTCCCGTGTCTGTGTAGGTTTCCTCCCATAGTCCAAACATATGCAGGTTAGGTGGATTTGACCATGCTAAATTGCCCCTTTATGTCCAAAAGGTTAGGTGGGGTTAATGAGTTAAGGGGATAGGGCGGGGGAGTGGGCCTAGGTAGGACGCTTTCTCAGAGGGTCCGTGCAGACTCGATGGGCTGAATGGCCTCCTTCTGAACTGTAGGGAAATTCTATGATTCTACTCTATGATAGATTTGGCCAGTTGGATAATGAACTGGCTAACCGATAGAAGTCAGAGAGTGGTGGTGGATGGCAAATATTCAGCCCGGATCCCAGTTACCAGTGGCGTACCGCAGGAATCAGTTCTGGGTCCTCTGCTGTTTGTGATTTTCATTAATGACTTGGATGAGGGAGTTGAAGGGTGGGTCAGTAAATTTGCAGACGATACGAAGATTGGTGGAGTTGTGGATAGTGAGGAGGGCTGTTGTCGGCTGCAAAGAGACATAGATAGGATGCAGAGCTGGGCTGAGAAGTGGCAGATGGAGTTTAACCCTGAAAAGTGTGAGGTTGTCCATTTTGGAAGGACAAATATGAATGCGGAATACAGGGTTAACGGTAGAGTTCTTGGCAATGTGGAGGAGCAGAGAGATCTTGGGGTCTATGTTCATACATCTTTGAAAGTTGCCACTCAAGTGGATAGAGCTGTGAAGAAGGCCTATGGTGTGCTAGCATTCATCAATCAGCCATGATTGAATGGTGGAGTGGACTCGATGGGCTGAATGGCCTTACTTCCGCTCCTATGTCTTATGGTCTTATGGTCTTATTAACAGAGGGATTGAATTTAAGAGCCGTGAGGTGATGATGCAGCTGTACAAAACTTTGGTAAGGCCACATTTGGAGTACTGTGTACAGTTCTGGTCGCCTCATTTTAGGAAGGATGTGGAAGCTTTGGAAAAGGTGCAAAGGAGATTTACCAGGATGTTGCCTGGAATGGAGAGTAGGACTTACGAGGAAAGGTTGAGGGTGCTAGGCCTTTTCTCATTAGAAAGGAGAAGGATCAGAGGTGACTTGATAGAGGTTTATAAAATGATCAGGGGAATAGATAGAGTAGACAAAGACTTTTTCCCCAGGTGGAACAAACCATTACAAGGGGACATAAATTTAAGGTGAATGGTGGAAGATATAGGGGGGATGTCAGAGGTAGATTCTTTACCCAGAGAGTAGTGGGGGTATGGAATGCACTGCCTGTGGAAGTAGTTGAGTCGGAAACATTAGGGACCTTCAAGCAGCTATTGGATAGGTACATGGATTACGGTAGAATGATATAGTGTAGATTAATTTGTTCTTAAGGGCAGTACGGTAGCACAATTGCTTCACAGCTCCAGGGTCCCAGGTTCGATTCCGGCTTGGGTCACTGTCTGTGCGGAGTCTGCACATCCTCCCCGTGTCTGTGTGGGTTTCCTCCGGGTGCTCCGTTTCCTCCCACAGTCCAAAGATGTGCAAGTTAGGTGGATTGGCCATGATAAATTGCCCTTAGTGTCTAAAATTGCCCTTAGTGTTGGGAGGAGGTGTTGACCTTGAGTAGGGTGCTCTTTCCAAGAGCCGGTGCAGACTCAACGGGCCGAATGGCCTCCATCTGCACTGTAAATTCAATGATAATCTATGATTAATCTAGGACAAAGGTTCGGCACAACATCGTGGGCCGAAGGGCCTGTTCTGTGCTGTATTTTTCTATGTTCTATGTTCTATATTCAGGCAAGATGTTTCCTTTGGTCGGAGAGTCTAGAACCAGGGGGCACAATTTCAGAACAAAGGGAAACCATGCAGGAGTGGGATGAGAAGAAATTTCTTTACACAGGGGTTCGTGAATCTTTGGAATTCTCTACCACAGAGGGCTGTGGAAGCTCAGTCATTAATAATATTTAAGGTAGAAATTGATAGATTTCGGATTAATAATGCAAAGGGTTATGGGAATAATGGGTGGTAAAAGGCATTGAAATGTCCGATCTGCCATGATTGTATTAAATGGCAGAGCAGGCACGACGGGCTGAATGGCCTACTCCTGTTCCTATTTCTAATTTTGGGAACAGAGAATGGTGTGGAACAGAAGGGGGCCATTCAGCCCATCGGGCCTGTCAACTCTGAAAGTCTTATCCAATCGGTTTCATTCCCCAGCTCGTTTCCAATTGCCCTTCATATCTTTACCCTTGAAGAATCTATCCAACTTTCTTCTTGAAATCACTATTGTACCTGTTTCCACTGCCCTTACAGTCAGCGCATAGATCAAAGCAACATGTGGCATAATTTACTTTCTCCATAGCACCTTGGTTCTTGTGTAAATGATCGTAAATCTGTGTCCTCTGGTCACTGACCCCGCTCTCTGGAAACAATTTCCTCTGAATTATTTCTACCAAAGCCCTCTTGACTTTGAACACCCCCCTTAAATTTTCCCATCAGCCTTTTATCTCCAAGGAGAACACGTCCAGCTTGTTAATCTCTCCACATAACCAAAATCTCTCATCCATGGCGCTGATATAGGAAAGCTCTGCACTCTCTCTAAAATGCAATGCCCATAAACTACAGGAAGGTACCTGACCAAAAGAGATCCTATTTGTCTTGGAGATGAATCTTGCCATATGACCTCTTCCTGTGGGATTTTCCGGTCTTTCGCTGATGGGGTCTTCCGTGGAAGGTTCCTTGACGGCGCAGAATTGAGGATTATGCTTGTTGGAGTTTAGAAGAATGAGGGGGGGAATCTCACAGAAACCTATTAAATTCTAGCAGCGTGGGGAATCCAGAACCAGGGGTCAGTCTAAGGACATGGGGTAAATCATTTAGAACAGATATGAGGAGAAATTTCTTCACCCAGAGAGCGGTGAGCCTGTGGAATTCGCTACCACAGAAAGCTGTTGAGGCCAAAACATTGTGTATATTTTCAAGAAGGGGGTTAGATTTGGCTCATGGGGCTAAAGGGATCAAAAAATATTGGGGGATTGCGGGAACAGGTTATTAAGTTGGACGATCAGCCAGGATCATAATGAATGGCGGAGCAGGCTTGAGGGGCCGAATGGTCTACTACTCCTGTTTTCTATGTTTCTATGTAAGTCCACCTGATCCTGCTACAGAAATGAAAAGAGGTAGAAAGGTAATAGAGAAGCGGGTGGAGGAGGTGGAGAAGAATAGAAAGACAGGCATAGGATGGAACAAAGGAGAGATGGACAAAGGTGCCATGGACATAAGACAAAGAGGGCTGTTAATGATGCCATTAAGAACTATACCATTCATCACATTTCTACTTCTTTTAGGGAACAGCAAGAAGACGTACAACACCAGGTTAAAGTCCAACAGGTTTGTCTCGAATCATGAGCTTTCGGAGCGCTGCTCCTTCCTCAGGTGAATGAAGAGGTGGGTTCCAGAAACATATATATAGACAAAGTCAAATATGCAAGACGATACTTTGAATGCGAGTCTTTGCAGGTAATGAAGTCTTTACAGATCCAGAGAGTGGGGTAATCACAGGTTAAAGAGGTGTGAATTGTCTCAAGCCAGGACAGTTGGTAGGATTTCGCAAGCCCAGGCGAGATGGTGGGGGGGCGAATGTAATGCAACATGAATCCAAGGTCCCGGTTGAGGCCGTACTCATGTGTGCGGAACTTGGCTATAAGTTGGGCAGCACGGTAGCATTGTGGATAGCACAAATGCTTCACAGCTCCAGGGTCCCAGGTTCGATTCCGGCTTGGGTCACTGTCTGTGCGGAGTCTGCACATCCTCCCCGTGTGTGCGTGGGTTTCCTCCGGTTTCCTCCCACAGTCCAAAGATGTACAGGTTAGGTGGATTGGCCATGCTAAATTACCCTTAGTGTTCAAAATTGCCCTTAGTGTTGGGTGGGTTTACTGGGTTATGGGGATAGGGTGGAGGTGTTGACCTTGGGTAGGTTGCTCTTTCCAAGAGCTGGTGCAGACTTGATGGGCCGAATGGCCTCCTTCTGCACTGTAAATTCTATGATAAAGTTTCTGCTCGGCGATTCTGCGTTGTCGCGCGTCCTTAAGGCCACCTTGGAGAACGCTTACCCGAAGATCAGAGGCTGAATGCCCTTTACTGCTGAAGTGTTCCCGACTGGAAGGGAACATTCCTGCCTGGGGATTGTCACGCAATGTCCGTTCATCTATTGTCGCAGCATCTGCATGGTCTCGCCAATGTACCACGCTTCGGGACATCCTTTCCTGCAGCGTATGAGGTAGACAACATTGGCCGAGTATGTACCACGTACCTGGTGGGTGGTGTTCTCACGTGTAATGGTGGTATCCATGTTGATGATCTGGCACGTCTTGCAGAGATTGCCATGGCAGGGTTGTGTGGTGTCGTGGTCACTGTTCTGAAGGCTGGGTTGTTTGCTGCAAACAATGGTTTGTTTGAGGTTGCACTGTTGTTTGAAGGCAAGTAGTGGGGGTGTGGGATGATCATGGCAAGATGTTCGTCTTCATCGATGACGTGTTGAAGGCTGCGAAGAAGATGTTGCACGCTGCAACAACGGATGAACGGACGTCGCGCGACAATCGCCAGGCAGGAATGTTCCCTTCCAGTCGGGGAACACTTCAGCAGTCAAGGGCATTCAGCCTCTGATCTTCAGGTAAACGTTCTCCAAGGCAGCCTTCAGGACGCGCGACAACGCAGAATCGCCGAGCATAAACTTATAGCCAAATTCCGCCCACATGAGTACAGCCTCAACCGGGACCTTGGATTCATGTCGCATTACATTCACCTCCCACCATCTGGCCTGAGCTTGCGAAATCCTACCAACTGTCCTGGCTTGAGATAATTCACACCTCTTTAACCTGTGAATATCCGTCTCTCCAGTTGCTCCGCCTGGAACCTGTAAAGGCTTAATTACCTGCAAAGACTCGGATTCAAAGTATCGTATTGCATCTTTGACTTTGACTATATATATGTTTCTGGAACCCACCTCTTCATTCACCTGAGGAAGGAGCAGCGCTCCGAAAGCTAGTGATTCGAAATAAACCTGGTGGACTTTAACCTGGTGTTGTAAGTCTTCTTACTGTGCTCACCCCAGTCCAATGCCGGCATCTCCACATCTTTTAAGGAAGGCAGTGGCGCAGTGGGATTGTCACTGGACTAGAAATCCAGTGACTCAGGTTAATGCTCTGGGGCCCTGGGTTTGACTTCCACCACGGCAGATGGTGAAATTTGATTGAAATAAAAAATCTGGAATTAATAATCTAATGACCATGAACCCATTGTCATTGGTGTAAAAACACATCTGGTTCACTAATGCCCTTCAGGGAAGGAAATCTGCGGCCCTCACCTAGGGTCTGGCCTACATGTGACTCCAGACCCACAGCAATGTGGTTGACTCTGAAATGGTCGAGCAAGCCACCCAGTTCACAGGCAATTGAGGAGCAATAAATGCCGGCTCGGCCAACGACCCAAGTCCCATAAACTAATAAAAATAAAGCCTCTTCAGTTCTGTGGAAGATTCAAGCGGACTTGGTAACTCTGCTAATGATGCTGCCAGCATTTTCCAGCATTTTTTATTTCAGGTTTCCAGCTGTATTTTGCATTTATTTTAATTCTGGATTTATGTTTTCATTTTGTTTCAGGTCCCAAGAGCTTTTGTGAACCTGGTGACAGTTTTCTACATCTTACCGTTGCGGGAGTTTTTTGCTGACAGCAGAGTGAAGTGTCCACGGTTCCTTTTAAAGTTTGTATTCCTCTTAATCAACCTTTGCATGAGAAATTGGACCTTCTAACTGCCAAGCGCACTTTGATTACAAATCCTATCAGCAGGAAGTGAAAGAGGGAGTGGCCTTGACCCGTTCAAGCAGAGTTATCTCTTTGTACGGGATTTATTATTATAACCTTATAATAATTATTATTATAACAGCAGGTATTGGACCACGAGAACAATTTCCTGGTGGAGCCTACAATGGTGTACTCCGAGTTACATACTTCCCTGCCGTGAACCATTCTCATGTTTCATCATCACTGGGTTAATAACCTGAAATTTTCCCCCAATACCTTCCGCGGCCTTCACCAGGAGAACTGCTCGGATTAACAGAGCAGGTCCATCGCTATCTTCTCAGGGTATCTAGGGGTGAGCATTAAATGTCAGCCTTGCCATCGACGATCGCACCCCGGTACCAAATGAAAGCAAAGAGCGAGGACTATCTCAGTTTGTTTCAAAGTTTTGCTAAACTTACTGACTAGCCGGGAGGAAATCCATGTGATTGGATGGAATTGTCGGTATTGCACCTATGTTGTGAGGGTTCCCGCCTTGGCCACCCTTTCAGGCAGCGGGTTGCAGATTCCCACCACCCTCTGGGTGAAAAGGTTTCCCTTCACATCCTCTCTAAGCCTCCTGCCCATGACCTTGGGGCAGCGTGGTAGCACAGTGAGTAGCACTGTTGCTTCACAGCTTCAGGGTCCTAGGTTTGATTCCTAGCTTGGGTCACTGTCTGTGAGGAGTCTGCACGTTCTCCCCGTGTCTGCGTGGGTTTCCTCCGGGTGCTCCGGTTTCGTTCCACAAGTCCCGAAAGACGTGCTGTTAGGTGAATTGAACATTCTGAATTCTCCTTCTGTGTACCCAAACAGGCGCCGGAATGTGGCGACTAGGGGCTTTTCACAGTAACTTCATTGCAGAGTTAATGTAAGCCTACTTGTGACAATAAAGATTATTATTATTATAAATCTTTTCCCCCTAGTATTGACCCCTCCACTGTGGAGAAAAGTTCCTTCCTATCCACCCTATCTATGTCCCTCATAATTTTATACAATCTCAATCAGGTCCTTCCTCAGCCTTCTCTGCTCCAGGGAAAACGACCCTAGCCTATCCAGTCTCTCGATAGTTGAAACGATCAGCCCAGGCAACATCCTGGCAAATTGCCTCTGTACCCTCTCCAGTGCAGTCACGTCCTTCCTATAGAGTGGCGACTAGAACTAGACTCAGTACTCCAGCATTTTATACAGCTCCAGCATAACCTCCCAGCTCTTATATTCTATGCCGCGGCAAGTGAAGGCAAGTATCCCGTAGGCCTTCTTTTTAAAAAAATAAATTCCAATTAAGAGGCAATTTAGCATGGTCAATCCACCGACCCTGCACATCTTTGGGTTATGGGGTTGAGAACCACACAGACACAGGGAGAACGTGCAGATTCCGCACAGACAGTGACCCAAGCCGGGAATCGAACCTCGGACCCTGGCGCTGTGAAGCAACAGTGCTAACCACTGTGCTACCGTGTCACCCATAAAAGCTGTTTTTTTGGCAGAAGTGATTAACTGAGAAACAACACAAATAAGTCAAAGTCAAGGTCATTATAATAATGTAATATAAGTAAGCAAAGTAGGGTAAGGGAAGTAAAGTTAGAGTAAGAGATATAAGTTAATCACATTCTTATATAAGCATAATGTTTTGTTAAAAAATTGAGTAAATAAGGTGTTTAAGTGTTGTCATAGCAGGAGAGCTCGTAGCCCTGATATTCTTCTCCTGTGCTATGTGGCAAATCATGGAAACTTCAATTGTCCCTGGTGACAAGTGAGCACGAAGAGCGTACAATTGCAGCTACTGGCTCACCGCATTTCGGAGCTGGAGCTGATGGTGAATTCACTGTGGAGCATGTGCCATGTTCAGCAAGTCATGGATAGCAGGTTCAGTGAGGTAGTCACACCGCAGGTGAGGTTTGAACAGGCAGAAAGGGCATGGGTGACCACCAGGCAGAGTAGAGGAAGGCAGGTAGTGCAGGAGTCCCCTGTGGCCATCCCCCTCTCTAATGGATATACCGTTCTGGATACTGCTGGGGGAGATGACTGTGCCACAGTGGCAGGAGAGTCAATTGTAAGGGGAACAGACAGGCATTTCTGTGGCTGTGAAAGAGACTCCAAGATGGTATGTTGCCTCCCTGGTGCCATGGTCAGGGATGCCACTGAACGATGGCTGAGCATACTGAAGGGGGAGGGCAGATATTGTGATACACATTGGTACCAATGAAAGAGGCAGAAAAGGGGATAAGGTCCTGCAGGCAGAATTTAGGGAGCTAGGAAGTAGATCACATAACAGGACCTAGAAGGTAGTAATCTCATAGAGTTAGAGTCATAGGGTCATAGAGCACTGAAAAGGCCCTTTGGCCCATCAAACCTGTTTACCGGACAAAAACAATCACCATAATATTCTAATGACATATTCCAGCACTGACCCATAGCCTTGCATGCCCTGGCATCGCAAGTGCAAATCTAAATACTTCTGAAATGTTCTGAGGGTCTCTGCCTCCACCAGCGGGTTCCAGACTCCCACTACCCTGGGTGAGAAAGTTTTCCTCACATCCCCTCCAAACCTCATTTCCCTTACCTTAAGTCTATGCTCCCTGGTATTTGATCCCTCCACCAAGGGGAAAAGTTTATTCCTGTCTATCAATGTCCGCATAATTTTATTAATCTCAGTCACATCCCACCTCAGTCGCCTCTGCTCCAAGGAAAACAACCCCAGCCTATCCAACCTCTCTTCATAGCTAAAACTCTCCAGCCCAGGCAACATCCTGGTAAATCTCCTCTGCACCCTTTCCAGTGCTATCACATCCCTCCTGTAATGTGGATTCCAGAACTGCACACAATACTCTAGCTGTAATCTAACCAACATTTTATACAGTTCCAGCATATACCCCCCTGTTTTTAAACTCTATGCCTCAGCTAATAAAGGCAAGTATGCCATCTGCCTTCTTAACCACTGCATCCACCTGCTCTGCTGCCTTAAGGGACTAATGTACATTCACACCAAGGTCCCTCTGATCCTCGATGCATCCCAGGGTCCTGCCATTCATCATGCATTCCCTTGCCTTGTTTGACCTGCCTAAGTGCATCACCTCACACTTCTCCGGATTGAATTCCATTTCCCATTTGCCAGCCATCTGACCAGCCCATCGATAATTGAAGGCTATTCCCCTTACTATTTACCACCCCATCAATTTTCATATCATCCGCAAACTTCTACACACCTGAAAAATTCAATCAAGTTGGTCAGACAAAACCATGCTGACTGTTCTTGATCAATCCCTGCCTCTCCAACTGCAGATTAATTCTGTCTCTCAGAATTGCTTCCAATAGTTTCCCCACCACTGAGGTTAGACTGACTGACCTGTAGTTTCCTGGCTTATCCCTTCCTCCCTTCATGAATAATGGCATCACATTGGCTATCCTCCAGTCCTCTGGCACCCTCCTCTGGCCAGAGACGAATTGAAAATTATTGCCAGCGCCACTGTTATTTCATCCCTTGCCTCACTCAACAGCCCGGGATACATTTAATCTGGCTCTGGAGATTTGTCTACTTTTAATCGCTAGGTTACTTCCGGTGCCACATGCTAATGAGTATAGAAATAGGAGGTTAGTCCAGATGAATGTGTAGCTGGAGAGATGGTGCTTGGGGGAGGGCTTTAGATTTCTGGGACATTGGGACCATTTAGGGAGATGGTGGGACCTGTACAAGGCAGACAGTTTGCACTTGAACCAAATGGGACCTGTGTCCTTGCAGGGAGGGTGACAAATGCTTTTGGGGAGAATTTAAATTAACTTAGGAGGGGGGGTGGGATCCTGAGAGAAGGTTCAGCAGGAGAAGATGCACAGCTAAAATTAGACGAGACAGCAAGTGAGTCAGGAAGGCATAGACGTTATAGACCAGTTAAGTCACAAGGGAGTTTGGATGGCATTTACTTTAATGCAAGGAGTCTGACGAACAAGGCAGATGAGTTGAGGGCACAAACTAAAACATGGGGGTATGAAGTTATTGCTGTCACTGAGACATAGTTGAAAGGGGAGCAGGATTTGCAGCTCAATATTCCAGGAAACGGGATCTTCAGGCGAGCCAGGGAAGGAGGTAAAAGAGGAGGGGGGGTCGCATTTTTGATCAGGGAATCAATTAAGGAAGGATGACATCTTAGAAGCCTCTTCAAATGAAGCCATATGGGTAGAACTTAAAAACAAAAAGGGAGCAATCATATTGCTGGGAGTGTTTCAATCCCTCTCTGGACTGGAGGATAGCCAATGTGGCACCATTATTCAAGAAGGGAGGAAGGGATAAGCCAGGAAACTACAGGCCAGTCAGTCTAACCTCAGTGGTGAGGAATCTATTGGAAGCAATTCTGACAGACAGAATCAATCTGCAGTTGGAGAGGCAGGGATTAATCAGAACAGTCAGCTTGGTTTGGTTAAGGAAAGGATTTTTTTGCAGTAGTGACCAGGTGTGCAGATAAGGGCAATACATTTGACGTAGTCTACTTGGACTTCAGCTGGGCTTTTGAGAAATTCCCACATGGAAGACTGATAGCGAAGGTAAGAGCCCCTGAGATCCAAGGGAATTTGGCAAATTAGATCCAGAATCAGTTGAGTGGCAGGAAGCAGAGGATGATGGGTGAGGGCTGCTTTTCTGACTGGAAGCCTGTGTCCAGTGGGGTCATTCAGGCATCAGTGTTGGGGACCTTGCCGTTTATGGTTTATATAAATGGTTTAGACTTGAAAGTCGGAAGGTTGATCAGTACATTCGTGGGGATACAAAAATTGGTGGGGTGGAAAATCATGAGGAGGATCCACCTCTTCATGAGATAATAAGACCATGAGACATAGGAGCAGAATTAGGCCATTCGGCCCATCAAGTCTCTTCCACATTTCAATCATGGCTGACATGTTTCTCATCCCCATTCTCCTGCCTTCTATCCATAATCCCTGATCCCCTTCATGTGTGAGGTTTGGCTTAATGCACCTGAAAGTAGTGCATAGGACTCATTTAACTAGGTCTAGGATGAGTAGGTTGTTTGTGGGAGTGGAGGATAAGTGCGAGCGTTGTGGGAGAGGTCCGGCTAACCATGTGTACATGTCCTGGGCCAGTCCTAGGCTTGTGGGGTTCTGTGTCTCCTTCTTTATCACCATAGATATAGAAACATAGAAAATATGGGCAGGAGGAGGGCATTCTATCCTTCAAGCCGCTCCACCATTCATTGTTATCGTGGCTGATCATCCAATTCAATAGCCTAATCCTGCTTTCCCCTCACATCCTTTGATCCCCTTCACCCTAAGTGCTATATCTAACTGCTTCTTGAAAACATACAATGTTTTGGCCTCAACGACTTCCTGTGGTAACGAATTCCACAGGCCGGCCACTCTCTGGGTGAAGAGATTTCTCCTCGTCTCTGTCCTAAACGGTCTACCCCATATCCTCAGACTGTGCCCTCTGGTTCTGGTCACACCTTCCTGCATCCACCTCTGTCGGCGATTTTGAAAATTAAATTGGAGCCTTGTCCTTTAGGGGCCAATTTCATCATCTGCTGTGAGCAGGAGAAAGGGGGATTTGAACCTAGGTCCCCAGAGCATTACCCTAGGTCTCTACTCCATACGAGGCAGAAGGTGTAGAGAGAACATGAGGAACACCTTTTTTATGCAGAGTGTAGGGGGAGTCTGGAATTTGCTACCCGAGTTGGTAGTGGAGGCAGAGGCCCAAAACTCTGTTAAAACGTACCTGGATCTGCACCTTACGTGCTCCAAGTTGCAGGGCTATGGGGCGGGTGCAGGAAGGTGGGATTAGAAAGGGCAACTGGATATCCTCGGGCTGGCATGGACAGATGGAACGAATGGCCTCCTTTTGTACTATAACTTTCATATGATTCTATGATCCAATGACAATGTTACTATACCACCACCTCCCCAACAGTCGCCATGTTGAGTTGTAATGCGTAAGGAAAACTGCTGGTTTGGTGGTGTGGATAATGAGGGAATTTAAGATCATTGGCAAAATGAAACACAGCAAGTTGTTAGGATCTGGTGGAATATCCATCCCGAAACCTTGACGGAAGCAGAATCGCTGATAACGTTTAAAAAGGGAATTGGATATATTGAAATGGAAACATTTACAGGGATTTTATTAAAGGGGAGAGGAGTTTATGTCAAATAGATTCATGTTTCCCGCCGTGTGGAATGTTTGACTGTGATTTTCTAGGGTTTTGAAAGGTGTTGATGGGGTGGATAGGGAAGCTTTGTCTGCTGTGGGGGAGTCCAGAACAAGGTGACATGACCTCAAAACCAGATCAAACCATTGAAGGAATCACATCTTCAAACAAAGGGCGGTGGACGTGTACATGAAGCTCTCTCTCACAAAAAGCGGTCGATGCCAGCTCAACTAATAATTTTAAATCTGAAATCAATAGATATTTCCCCAGCCAAGAGTATGATGGGTTATAGCATGAAGGCAGTTGGATGGAGTTAGGGTACAGGTTAGCCATGATCTCATCACATGGGGGAACAGGCTTGAGGAGCTGTACTCCATGGTAACCTGCATATCTGATCAGAGTCTTCATTATTCTGCAGGCTGCTCTGTGAGTGTGTCATTGACCCACAAGACAACTCAACACAGTTGGATAAACTTCAGTTCCTGAATCGGAAATATCAGGTAGGAGAAAAAGGGAAGATATTACTGATGTAATACCTTTGATAGTGTCGGGACAACACAAAACATTTTACAGTCAAGTGTTACCATCCCAGTTGGTGTTATAACTGGACGGGAAGATCCCAGAATGGAACCCTGGTTCAAAAGACCGTAATGTTTACTTTTCAAAAATAAAACGTGGAGGAACAGAATCACAGGGCTGCCAATTAGTTTTAACAGCAAGGAAACAATCATTTATTAAACATGAAAAGTTGGATTATTATGCAATAGTGATTTACTCCCCCCCCCCCCCCCCAACTGAACAAGTACACACAGATTTAAAGATTAACATGGATTTCAAAGTGCATCATAAACTATAATGATCTAATTAACACAAAAAGTCCCTGTTAAACACATAAGAGGACTGTGGTCAAATACACATACTCTGCCCCGACCCCAAGTTAATGTCTGTTGATTTCACCTCAGAAGCCTCCAGATGAGAGTTTCCACTTCCAAAAACATGCTTTAAAATCTTCCCTCATAATTATGCTCTCCTTGAACGGTTTGTATTCTGAAATCCAATCAGGTTTTACAAATGACACCTTTAAACAAAGTTTACGCTCCACTTTGAACAGCGAATCCAGTCCAGGATTTTATGCCAACTCCTTTAGAATTTCTTTGTCTTGACTGTCATAGAAATATTGTCATAGAATTGCTACCATGCAGCAGGAGGTTATTCAGCCCATCGCGCCTGTACTGGCCCTCCCCATCCCTATCCCCTTAACCCCACCCAATCTGCACATCCCTGGACACTAAGGGGCAATTTAGCATGGCCAATCCACCCAAACTGCATATCTTTGGACTGTGGGAGAAAACCAGACCACCCGAAAGAAACCCACGACCCACGCAGACAAGGGGAGAATGTGCTCACAATTGTTTTAACTCTTGATTGCCAGATTGTATTAAATGACATCAAATATTTAATCTATTTCTGAAATCTGCTGTCCCACTTTAAACCTAGTTACTACAATTATCTCTTTAACTCAGAGCACCTTGTCTACACTTCCTTGAATTCTTCTGAACAATATCTTGGTCTCTGTTCTCTTAACTTTGGGTGCCTTAAACTTTCTTTCTGTCCCAATTCCCTGGTTATTTGGATCGTATCTTGTTCCTTACGAAGTTGCAACTTTGCAACTCCCTTGTCCTGTCCGACTTCTCCTGGCCGAGTTGAAAGCTGTTCAGTCTTCAATATCCTGCCTCCAACATGTCCAGGCAACATGGTAGCACATGTGGCTAGCACTGTGGCTTCACAGCACCAGGATCCCAGGTTCGATTCCCCACTGGGTCACTGTCTGTGCGGAGTCTGCACGTTCTCCCTGTGTCTGCGTGGGTTTCCTCCGTGTGCTCCGGTTTCCTCCCACAGTCCAAAGACGTGCAGGTTAGGTGGAATCGCCATGCTAAATTGCCCTTAGTGTCCAAAAAGATTAGGAGGGGTTATTGGGTCATGGGGATAGGGTGGAAGTGAGGGCCTAAGTGGGTCGGTGCATACTCGATGGGCCGAATAGCCTGCTTTTCCAATGTATGCCCACAAATGCAGCTAAAACTAAAACTTAAAAGCATCTCTACCTTACAAGGCCCCAGTTACTAAGCAATGCCCACATGCTTAGGCCTTTTAATTATTCTCCACACCATTTCCCCCTCTAAACACAACAGAAACACATTTGGACATTAACCAACCCCCACACATACAAACAACCTTTTTTACCAGCAACAATTTAATTGTAGATTTTACCCTTCCAGGCACAGAAACATTAAATTAAACCCACTTAAAACTGCACCTTATTATTAATGTTTACCAGTACAAATATAAATCCCTCAAAACTGCCTTTGTTTTCCCAGTAAGAAGTCTTGCAACACCAGGTTAAAGTCCAACCAGTTTGTTTCAAACACTAGCTTTCAGAGCACTGCTCCTTCCTTAGGTGAATGAAGAGGTAGGTTCCAGAAACATATATATAGACAAAGTCAAAGGTGCCAGACAATGCTTTGAATGCGAGCATTTGCAGGTAATTAAGTCTTTACAGATCCAGAGATAGGGGTAACCCCAGGTTAAAGAGGTGTGAATTGTCTCAAGCCAGGACAGTTGGTAGGATTTCGCAAGTCCAGGCCAGATGGTGGGGGATGAATGTAATGCAACATGAATCCAAGGTCCCGGTTGAGGCCATACTCATGTGTGCAGAACTTGGCTATAAGTTTCTGCTCAGCGATTCTGCATTGTCGCGCGTCCTGAAGGCCGCCTTGGAGAACGCTTACCCGGAGATCAGAGACTGAATGCCCTTGACTGCTGAAGTGTTCCCCGACTGGAAGGGAATATTCCTGCCTGGCGATTGTCACGCAATGTCCGTTCATCCGTTGTCGCAGCGTCTGCATGGTCTCGCCAATGTACCACGCTTCGGGACATCCTTTCCTGCAGCTTATTAGGTAGCCAACGTTGGCCGAGTCGCCCGAGTATGTACTTGGTGGGTGGTGTTCTCACGTGTAATGGTGGTACCCATGTCGATGATCTGGCACGTCTTGCAGAGATTGCCATGGCAGGGTTGTGTGGTGTCGTGGTCGCTGTTCTGAAGGCTGGGTAGTTTGCTGCAAACAATAGTTTGTTTAAGGTTGCAAGATGTTCGTCTTCATCGATGACGTGTTGAAGGCTGCGTAGAAGATGTCGTAGTTTCTCCGCTCCAGGGAAGTACTGGACGACGAAGGGTACTCTGGCGGTTGTGTCCCGTGTTTGTCTTCTGAGGAGGTCGGTGCGGTTTTTTGCTGTGGCTTGTTGGAACTGTCGATCGATGAGTCAAGCGCCATTTCCCGTTCGTACGAGAGCATCTTTCAGCATCTGTAGATGTCCGTTACGCTCCTCCTCGCCTGAACAGATCCTGTGTATACGGAGGGCTTGTCCATAGGGGATAGCTTCTTTAAGGTGTTTAGGGTGGAAGCTGGAGAAGTGGAGCATCGTGAGGTTATCCGTGGGCTTGCGATAAAGCGAAGCACTGAGGTGACCGTCCTTGATGGAGATGAGTGTGTCCAAGAATGCAACCGATTCTGGAGAGTAGTCCATGGTGAGTCTGATGGTGGGATGGAGCTCATTGATGTCGTCGTCTTAGTGATTCTTCGCCGTGGGTCCAAAGGAAAAAAATGTCATCGGTGTATCTGGCGTATAACGTCGGTTGAAGGTCCTGTGCGGTGAGGAGGTCTTGGTTAAACTTGTGCATGAAGATGTTGGCATATTGAGGTGCAAATTTAGTCCCCATGGCTGTTCCGTACGTCTGGGTGAAGAACTTGTTGTCGAAGGTGAAGACGCTGTGATCCAGAATGAAGCGGATGAGTTGCAGAATTGCATCTGGAGATTTGCAGTTGTCGGTGTTGAGTACTGAGGCTATTGCAGCAATACTGTCGTCATGGGGGATGCTGGTGTAGAGTGCCGAGACGTCCATTGTGATGAGGAATGTTCCTGGTTCAACTGGTCCATGGGTGCTGAGTTTCTGTAGGAAGTCCGTCGTGTCAGGACAGAAGCTGGGCGTTCCTTGTACGATGGGTTTCAAGATGCCCTCGATGTAGCCAGAGAGGTTCTCACACAGGGTCCCATTGCCTGATACGATAGGACGGCCTGGTGTGTTGGCCTTGTGTATATGACCTCCAACGCGGGGAGTATGTGGGATGAGAGAAGTAGGGTGCTCTGAAGGTCTGGATCCAAGGTCTTGATCAGTCTGTTGAGTTGGCGGGTGTGTTCTTTGGTCGGATCTGCGGGTAACTGTCTGCAGTATTCCTGGTTATTGTATTGTCGGTACACTTCTTTGCAGTAGTCCGTTCTGTTCAGTATGATGGTGGCCCCTCCTTTGTCTGCTGGTTTGATGACGATGTTGCGGTTGGTCTTGAGAGCGCGGATGGCATTGCGTTGTGCTTGGGTGACGTTCGGGGCTGCCTTGTGAATGCGACTGATGAATCTGGCATCGACACGAGCCCTGACGGCTTGAGCATACATGTCGAGTCTAGGGCAGCGGCCTTCCGGAGGGGTCCAATTTGACTCTATCCTCTTCGATTGCCGCACCGCAGATCTCTCGGTTTGCTGTTCCGGTTCATTGGTTGACTCATTGGGTTCGCTGGCGGCCTCTTGCGGTCTGTGGAAGAACTCCCGGAGCCTCATTCGCCTGATGAATTCCTCCGTGTCTGCCGCGAGACTGATGGGGTCCATTTTGGTGGTGGTGCAGAAATTGAGCCCGCTGCTGAGGACTTCGATTTCGTCTGGTTGAAGGGTGTAGGCGACAAGTTGACAATGGATTCCCCTGTATTGTTTTCTACTGTGGCACCGGGGGTGGCTTGGTTGCTGCTGGTGGTGATGCCGAGTTTCTCAAGCTTCCTGTTCTTGATGTGCACTTAGGTGGCGTAGTATTGTTGTCTCATCTGTTTGGCGGTGTCCCGCAGCTGGTCTGCTGCGTCCTGAGCGCAAGTGGAGAATATGGCCTCTATCTTGGTTTCCAGGTTACGGCTTCTGCTGTAGCGCTGGTGTAAGAGGTGGTTGAGGAGTGTGAGAGAGGTGCGACGGTAGAGTCTCTCAGCGTAGTCTGTGTTGTAGGTCGACTTGAGTGGGTTTGTGATCTGTAGCCCTTTCGGGATCTTGTCTGCTTTCTTGCACCTTTGTTTTGTTTTCCCAACGCAAGGAAGTACAGTCACTGTTGTAATCTGAGAGACATGGCAACCAGTTAATGCAAATCAAGCTCCCACAGACAGCAATATGATGATGACCAGCCAATCTGTTTTTGTGATGCTGTGTGAGGGATAAATATTGGTCAGGATAATTTCCCACAGACTGGTTATCTTCAAACTAGCATCATGGGATTTTTTTAATATCTATCCAAGAGGGCTGACAGGACCTTAAATAGCTCACTCGAAAAACAGCACCTCTGATGGACCAGCAGCACGTGGGATAGAGTTTTTATTTGCGTAGTGGCCGCAAAAAATTCAAATTTGGCCATCAGATGTCCTGTGTCTGATCTGAACATACTTTACCATTCCAGCCCCCCCGAACAGGCGCCGGAATGTGGCGACGAGGGGATTTTCACAGTAACTTCGTTGAAGCCTACTTGTGACAAAAAGCGATCATTATTATTATTATTAATCCCACTGCGACATCCATGGGGCCTGTTTTTTTGGCATCAAAACCATAGTCATCGAGTCATACAGCACAGCAAGAGGCTGTGTCTACACCGGCTGTCAAGCACCTATCTGTTAGCACCACCACAGTACAGAAGGAGGCCACTCAGCCTATCAAAAAGCACCCTTACCTAGGCCCCCACCCTATCCCCGTAACCCAGTCATCCCAATCCACCTAACCTGCACATTTTTGGACTGTGGGAGGAAACCGGAGCTCCTGGAGGAATCCTACGCAGATACTGGGAGAACGTGCAAACTCTACACCAACAGTCACCCAAGGTCAGAATTGAACCCGGGTCCCTGGTGCAGTGAGGCAGCCTTGCTAACCACTGTGCCACTCCTCTAATCCCAATTCCCAGCACTTGGTCCGTAGCCCTGTATGCAACGGCATTTCAAGTGGTCATCTAAATGCTTCTTAAATGTTGTGAGGGTTCCCGCCTCTACCACCCTTTCAGTGAATTCCAGATGAAAATGAAATGAAATGAAAATCGCTTATTGTCACAAGTAGGCTTCAAATTAAGTTACTGTGAAAAGCCCCTAGTCGCCACATTTCAGCACATGTTCGGGGAGGCCGGTACGGGAATTGAACCGTGCTGCTGGCCTGCCTTGGTCTGCTTTAAAAGCCAGCGATTTAGCCCAGTGTGCTAAACCAGCCCCTCCACCACCATCTGGATTTTCCCTTTAAATCTCCTGCCCTTTAACTATGCCCCCTGGTTATTGTCCCTTCTTTCTTCCTATTCACCCTATTTATATCCCTCATAATTTTGTAGACCTTAAGCCGGTCCGCCCGCCTCCACACCCCTCTCCCACCCCTCAGCCTTCTCTGCTCTAAAGAGAATAACCCCAGCCGGTCAAGACTCTCGTCACAGCTGAAGTGCTCTTGAGTGTATAATTGAGGGACTTAGTGCCCGCTGAGGAATTAAAAAACATTCAGCACCCCCAGTGGTCATGAAAAATTACCTGGAGATGGAGCAAGAGCCCAAGGAATATTTTTTCAGCGTATGCTCACACACACTGTATTGCCCTTTGGGGGATAGTGGTGGGGAGAAAGAAACGGGGTGAAAGATTCCCGATTATCAGCCCATTGAACCACATTATGAACATTCCTTCCATGGCTGATATGTCCTGACGGAGGGTTTGAACCTGCCGCTTTTGGTCGAGAGTTAGGTTCTCTACCACTGCCGCTAGACCTCTTATAGACTGAAATGGTGAAATAGTCACATTCTTTCAAATGGAACGTTTTGCCTCGTTTAGGAAAGAACGCACCTGTTGGTTGAGTCCGGAAGGTATGATACCAGGGAAGACTTCACTGTGGTCGTCCAGCCATTTCTGGAAGATATTGAAATACCACGGAACAAGGTAACTGAAGGAAAATGTAAAGGCAACAGACTGTGTTAATCCCAGTGGCTGGATGGTTAAGTTGAAAGTATTGTTGAGGTTCATGAAACATAAGATCCTGAGGGGTATTGACAGGGCGGGTGTGGAGAGGATGTTTCCTCTTGTGGGAGAATCTAGAATTAGGGGGGTCACTGTTTAAAAATAAGGGGTCACCCATTTTGGGCAGTGATGAGGAGAAAGTGTTTCTCTCAGAGGGTCATGAGACTTGGGAACACTCTTCCTCTTAAGGCGGTGGAAGCAGAGTCTTTGAATATCTTTGAGGCAGAGCTTGACAGATTCTTGATAAGCAAGGGAGTGGAAGGTTAATGGGATTGGCAGGAATGTGGAATTCAGATTAAAATAAAATCATCCATTATCTTATTGAATGGTGTATCGGGCTCCAGGGCCGAGTGGACCACTCCTGCAGCTAATTCGTATGTTCATATGTTCATAATTCAAACACTTTAGCACCAACCCTGGTACGTGTAAAGATAAAGCCCTGAATTTTCACAGGCAGGGCCCCCTACATTCGAAGAGTCAATGGGGAGCCAGTTCCCACCGACTCCAGCAGCTCCAATGCAATATTACGCTCTAATGATTGGCATAAGGCCTTCACTTGGGAGGAAGCCTCAACTTGGATAGCTGCTATCCAATCAGAAGGCCGGAAGCTCTATAATCACTTGAGAAACAGTATTGCAGCGGCCGGAAGAGGCACGGCATGGAGCTGCCTGACATTAAGTCCGAGGACAAGTTAGTTGCCCAGGTCTCAGCGTGGGTAGGAACACCTTAACGGTCACCAGGGTGCGATTAGAGTCTGTGAGGATAGGCCAGGGTGGATCATGGGGAGGCGGGGACCGAGTGTCATCCGTCTATCATCGTAAAATAGTGCCAGAAGACTGGAGGATAGCAAATGTTGTCCCCTTGTTCAAGAAGGGGAGTAGAGACAACCCCGGTAACTATAGACCAGTGAGCCTTACTTCTGTTGTGGGCTAAATCTTGGAAAGGTTTATAAGAGATAGGGTGTATAATCATCTGGAAAGGAATAATTTGATTAGACATAGTCAACACGGTTTTGTGAAGGGTAGGTCGTGCCTCACAAACCTTATTGAGTTCTTTGAGAAGGTGACCAAACAGGTGGATGAGGGTAAAGCAGTTGATGGTGTGTATGGATTTTAGTAAAGCGTTTGATAAGGCTCCCACTGCAGAAAATACGGAAGCATGGGATTCAGGGAGATTTAGCAGTTTGGATCAGTAATTGGCTAGCTGGAAGAAGACAAAGGGTGGTGGTTGATGGGAAGTGTTCAGACTGGAGTCCAGTTACTAGTGGTGTACCACAAGGATCTGTTTTGGGGCCACTGCTGTTTGTCATTTTTATAAATGACCTGGAGGAGGGCGTAGAAGGATGGGTGAGTAAATTTCCAGATTACACTAAAGTCGGTGGAGTTGTGGACAGTGCGGAAGGATGTTACAAGTTACAGAGGGACATAGATAAGCTGTAGCGCTGGGCTGAGAGGTGGCAAATGGAGTTTAATGCAGAAAAGTGTGAGGTGATTCATTTTGGAAGGAATAACAGGAAGACAGAGTACTGGGCTAATGGTAAGATTCTTGGCAGTGTGGATGAGCAGAGAGATCTCGGTGTCTATGTACATAGAACCCTGAAAGTTGCCACTCAGGTTGAGAGGGTTGTTAAGAAGGCGTACGGTGTGTTAGCTTTTATTGGTAGAGGGATTTACCAGAATGTTGCCTGGTATGGAGGGAAGATCTTATGAGGAAAGGCTGAGGGACTTGAGGCTGTTTTCGTTGGAGAGAAGAAGGTTAAGATGTGACTTAATTGAGGCATACAAGATGATCAGAGGATTAGACAGGGTGGTCAGTGAGAGCCTTTTTCCTCGGATGGTGATGTCTAGCACAAGGGGACATAGCTTTAAATTGAGGGGAGATAGATATAGGACAGATGTCAGAGGTAGGTTCTTTACACAGAGAGTAGTAAGGGCATGGAATGCCCTGCCTGCAACAGTAGTGGACTCGCCAACACTAAGGGCATTCAAATGGTCATTGGATAGACATATGGACAATAAGGGAATAGTGGAGATCGGCTTTAGAGTGGTTTCACAGGTCGGCGCAACATCGAGGGCCGAAGGGCCTGGACTGCGCTGTAATGTTCTATGTTCTATGTTCTAAAATTCGAGGCTGGGCAGGAGGTGACCCTTAGGTGGCCCTTAAGGACTTTCATTGGGTTTCCGCTCCAAGGCCCTGCCCACCCCGGGTTAAAATTGCTAGGAGGTCAGGTCTATCCAAAGATGCCAGAAGATTTTCAAAAATACTCTGCGTTGCACATACAATAATGTTTCTGCCTTTTCATCAATTCAAAACTTGTCACAAGCAGTACAGGTTAACAGAGTTGAGAACAAGGAACATCACAGGAACAGGCCATTCGGCCCTCCAAGCCTGCGCTGATCACGTGTCCTATCTCGACCAACCTGTATCCTTCTATCCCCTGTCTGTTCATGTGTTTATCCAGATAAGTCTTAAAGGTCGCCTCAACTACCTCACTTGGCAGTGCATTCCAGGCCACCACCACCCTTTGTGTAAAAAACTTCCTCCGCACATCTCCATTGACACTTTCCCCATTCACCTTGTAATTTGTGCCCCCTTGTAATTGTAATTTCCTCCCTGGGAAAAAGCCTCCAACTGTTCACCCTATCTATACCCCTAATAATTTTATAAACTTCTATCAGGTCGCCCCCTCAGCCTCCATCTCTCTGGGGCGAACAATCACAGTTTATTCAATCTCTCTCATAGCTAATACCCTCCATACCAGGCAACCTCCTGGTAAATCTTTTCTGTACTGTCGCCAAAACCTCCACATTCTTCTGGCAGTGTGCTGACCAGAATTGGACACAGTATTCCAAATGTGGCCTAACCAACGTTCTTAATAACTGTAACATAATTTGCAAACTTTTATACTCGATGCCACGTCCAATTAAGGCAAGCATGCCATATGCTTTCTTTACCACCATTTCCACCTGTGCTGCCACTTTTAAGGATCTGTGAACCTGCAAGCCCAGATCGCTCTGTGTGTCCATTAGTATTCTATAAATGTGAATGGTTGGATGATTGCTCACCTACCGCAAAGTCCTGTGTCTTAGGAGGAATTTTTACTTTTGCATTGATGACCAGCAGAATACTGGGAAGCCACCACGGTGCCTGTTACTAACTGGGTCTGGGTTGTTACATGGGACCAGAAAGCTGCCTATTCCAAGCAGGCATCCAGAGGCAGCTTGTGGACTTTGGGGCAATGTAATATTGCCCATCTGGCAGCTAAAGTAGGTAATTGTGAGGACAAACATACAAATTAGGAGCAGGAGTAGGCCACTCGGCCCATCAAACCTGCTCTGCTCTTCAATAAGATCATAACCTTAACTCCACATTCCCACCTACCCCAAATAACCTTTCACCTCCTGGCTTATCCAGAATCTATCGAGCTCAGCCTTAAAAAATATTCAAAAACTCTGCTTCCACTGCCTTTTGAGGACGAGAGTTCCAAAGACTCACGTCCCTCTGAGAGAGAAATATATTCTCCACATCAATCTCTGGTAGGGGGTTTGTGTGTTTCTGGTCTGTGGAAAGGTGGGAGGAAGGTTGGGTAGCGGAAAGCTGTGGTGTTCGCAGGAACTCTTCCACCCCCTTAGCACCAACAAGTTTTATTTTGATGCAATTAAAGGGCAACAAAACTTCTACAACTTTTGGGAATCTTCATACAAGTTGATACCCGTGGTTAGCTCTGTAAGTGGAGGGGTAGATAATTGATAGGGACAAATGACAGAAGAAATGTTCAGGCAGTTTAGAACCTGATGCACACTTTGTTTTTATGGGCATTGCTGGTTGGGCCAACATTTATTGTCCGTCACATCCAGAGAGCATTTAGTCAACCACATTATTTTGGTCTGGAGTCACATGCAGGCCAGACTATCTAAGGATGGCAGATTTCCTTCCCTAAAGGGATATTAGTGAGCCAGAGTTTTGCAGCAATTATTTCATGGTCATCGTTCGACTTTTAATTCCAGATTTTTATTGAATTCAAATTCCAATTGTCATCCTGGGATTTGAACCCAAGTCCCCCGTTTAGTCTAATGGCAATACCATTATGCTACCACCTGATGTCTCCTGAAGTGGAGATGAAGTGGTTAAGACCCTGCAAATGGCTCCATAGCACTCTGATCCCATGGTCAAGAGATACCTCAACTCTCCATCTGGATCTTTGGAGACCCTCGCCATATGAAGATGGTTAAACATGCTATTGCCAGGTCAGTGCAATGTTGCCTGTATGGCTGACACCACCAAAGGTTGGTACACATGGCCAATTAGTCTATGTTGATCAAGTTGACATGTCTTCTTTAATGTACATAGATCCATTTAGAACATAACACACTGTGTTTCTAGAAAACATTACTCTTAATCAAACATTCATTTCCTGGACCTGTGTCATTGGGTCTATTGTTCCAACTTCCCTTTGGACCGTATTGTCCGGTGAGGTATGTGCACCTTCACCTCGAGACATGGCTATGTACAAATGACAAATAGAATTCAGCCTCTTGCTAATATTATGCCTTTTCATCTTTCCCTAGGATGGCCTGCCCGACAGAACCTATTTTTCACCAGATTGCTTTCACTTCAGTCTGAAGGGTCATTCTCAGGCAGCACGGGGTTTATGGAAAAACCTGGTTAAGTATTTGATCATTATTTTTTAAATTTGGTTTGTGAGTGCAACTCCTATACCTCATAGGATGGTCATAGTGCAGGGATTCTGATCATTCCTGCATTCTAGGTATTGGAAAGCATTTCAACTGCTTTCCTTCTTAGGTGAATGGAGAAAATGGTTGAAGGATATCTTTTGGGATCAATTTTGCTCCAAATTAGAATTCAGTGGCCATAATGACAGGCCATTTCGCCCAAATAGTAAAGATTTAGGGCCTGTTTTTGCAATTTATAATCTTTATTGTCACAAGTAGGCTTACATTAACACTGCAATGAAGTTACTGTGAAAAGCCCCTAGTTGTCACATTCCGGCACCTGTTCGGGTACACAGAGGGAGAATTCAGAATGTCCAAATTACCTAACAGCACGTCTTTCGGGACTTGTGGGAGGAAACCGGAGCACGCGGAGGAAACCCACGCAGACACGGGGAGAACGTGCAGACTCCGCACAGACAGTGAACCAAACCGGGAATCGAACCTGGGACCCTGGCGCTGTGACGCAACGGTGCTACCCAGTGTGAGGTTGTGATTCTAATCTTCCCATTCCCCTTGAGAAAGGCAGCACGCAAACCTGGTTTTGTCTCTTTTACCTGAATATGGCATTGGTTCAAATGGGGCCCGCGTTGCCAATGGCCTGCGCATCCAAAAGGAGGCTCAGTAACATTTAGTCATCTCACATGATGTCGCCGGCCTTCTATTCTTAAAGGCAACCTTCCCCTCTTAATGGAGATCCCCATTCAGAGAAAGGGTGCCCCTGCCAACTGAATCTGCTGGTTTGGTAAATCTGCATGAAGAAATCAAGTAACCCATCAGTAAATCACTGAGCATTGATAAACAATAGTGTATGTTCTTTTATTTGAAGATTAGTACTAATATATACAAATGATAGGAGAGCTCACAAGAAACATCTAACCAAGGGATGCAACACACCGTCACCAGCTGGTCACGTGGTGTTTTCCATCAGTTACTTCAGCGATCACATGTGTACACCATTTGCATGTTCTCTTAAAGCGATACTGCAACATCTCCCTTTTTTTCCAAAGATGAAAAATGACAACCAGCAAGAGTGAATAGATCTAATGCAGGTCATTTTCATTTTCATTTCTCATTTCATTTTCATTTCATACAGTAGGGTGGTTTCAAAATCTATTTACACTAAAGATAGATCACCTTATCGTTGAAGCGTTCAAGAGTCTGCATATCATGTCGGTGATTTATTCATCCTTCAGGAGCTCATGATGGTATAAATCTTCTGAGATCCTGGCTCATCACTTCATTGTTATTGATTTGTGGGTGCATTGGCATTCTGTGTATATATACTTTAGAGGCTCGTATAGAGTTTAGGGACAGCACGGTAGCATTGTGGATAGCACAATTGCTTCACAGCTCCAGGGTCCCAGGTTCGATTTCGGCTTGGGTCACTGTCTGTGTGGAGTTTGCACATCCTCCCCGTGGGTGCGTGGATTTCCTCCGGATGCTCTGGTTTCCTCCCACAGCCCAAAGATGTGCAGGTTAGGTGGATTGGCCATGATAAATTGCCCTTAGTGTCCAAAATTGCCCTTAGTGTTGGGTGGGATTACTGGGTTATGGGGATAGGGTGGAGGTGTTGACCTTGGGCAGGGTGCTCTTTCCAGGAGCTGGTGCAGACTCAATGGGCCGAATGGCCTCCTTCTGCACTGTAAATTCTATGATAATCTATGATAATCTATGAGAGTCAGCATTTCTCCAAAGATCCCGGGCGGGATTCTACATCCCGCCGCACCAGTTTTCTGGTGCCCTGTGCCCCCACCGGCAGTGGGAACTTCCCATTGTGGGCAGCCCCACTCCGTTGGGAAATCCCCGGGTGTGGGTGCACTGTCGGCGTAACGGAGAATCCCGACAGCAGATAATCCAGCCCTCCTTTTTTCACAAAAAGAAAATGACACATTGCATGCACTATCACTTGCAGTTACAAACCACTTACACAGTCTACAAGGAAGTCATCACATACGAAGAACAAACTGTTCAGCGTAGTCTCCCTCACTTTATTTTGTCCTGACATACACATGGCACATTTAATCTTTAAAGTGTTCAGTCCTCTAATGGTAAGCATGTGTGTTGTTGGCTGACCGTCTGACGTTTGCTGGTCCCTGTTGCAAATGCACTACCCTGGGGAGTGATGTTGTTGATCCATTGCATTTGTCAGGGGTGCAGTTGACCTCTGTGACTGATGGTCATTCCATTCCTTGTTTGATTGGCAAAACCGACCCTCCCTCGTCAGCTGTCTGCTACGATGGAACGGTTTCTCCGATCACACCGATGTGTCTGCAGTTGCAACAATAAGCCTGGTTGTTCACTTTCACTTTATAATCGAGGTGACAATGATTTCACGCGGGTTCCAAGTTGCCAAGCGAGCTGACTTTTGTCCTGTGAAATCGATGTTATTTGACTTCTAGGATGGACTACCATCTAAAATAAGGAATGCTAGCTCAGGAGAAGCATTAAAAGCAAAGTTCCACAGACTCCTAATCTTATGGCGAGAGGTCTGGCATAGGAAATAGACAAATAATGGTCAGATTCTGTTCAGAGCCAGTCAGAATGACCTTTGTTTTTCTTTGCTTTCTTTCAGCTGGAGCCAATTGGTATGAAGACGGCCAATCAAACATTTGATGATCACATTAACATCAGCTGTCCTTCAAAGGCATGTTTCACACAGCTTCTCCGCAAATAGCTTTCTATAGAACGTTGACTCTTATTTGGTTCCTTGCTTTCTATGGGTTGTCATATTTTGTGCCTTTTGCATATGGGTTAGCTTAGTGCTCACGGCAGAGGTGGCGGTGGTGTTAGTGGCATTGTCATTGGACTAGTAATCCAGAGACCTGGGTTTGAGTTCCACCATGGCGGATGGGTAAAAGTCTAATGATGACCACGAAACCACTGTTGTGGAGCTCTGCCTGAGTGCTTCCCCCACACCTGCTCTTCAGAACAAAGAGACAGCCTCTTTTTTAAAAAATACTATGGTTAGAAAGAACAGCTGCTCAAAAGAGGAAGTACTTTAGAGTTAATGGACTCTATATAAATAAGCAATGGTAATCCTTCCTTTGAAGTTGCCTGAAGGGGCTTGTAAAAAGCAATAGGCTGAAATTGAATGTGGACAATGCAGTTCAAAGCTTTTTTGGCTGCTAAGTATATAAGACGTTCGAACGACGTTAAAGGGCAATGAAATTGACTGTGATATAAGCACTTCAATGGTTTCCATCATATTAAAGAGGCAGCTTTTACGTGGTATTCTCCGGTCATTTGTTGGTGGCAGGATTCTCTGGTCCTGCCAGCAGCAAAGTGAGTTTCTGGCAGAATGGTGTGGCTTCAATGGGAGTTCCCATTGACAACGGCATGAATTGGGAATCCCACTGCCAGCGAAGGGCGCACCACCCCCTGCTGCTGAGAAACACGCTGCTGGGGGGCCTGAGAATCCCGCTCAATGTTTCTTGTTCTGGAGGGTTTCATAGAGGATTTCATAGAATTTACAGTGCAGAAGGAGGCCATTCGGCCCAGCGAGTCTGCACCGGCTCTTGGAAAGAGCACCCCACCCAAGCCCACACCTCCACCCCATCCCCACAACCCAGCAACCCCACCTAACACTAGGGGAAATTTGGACACTAAAGGGCAATTTAGCATGGCCAATCCACCTAACCTGCACATCTTTGGACTGTGGGAGGAAACCGGAGCACCCGGAGGAAACCCACGCAGACACGGGGAGAATGTGCAGACTCCGCACAGACAGTGACCCAAGCCGGGAATCGAACCTGGGACCCTGGAGCTGTGAAGCATTTGTGCTATCCACAATGCTACCGTGCTGCCCTTGGTTATCAGTTTCCTGTCTGCGAATCCCTTTCTAAGCCCCTGTGAAAGAAGTTTACAAAGTTAGACCACAAATGAAATTCAGGAAAGATAAACATTTCTCCTGGTTTAAATTTGCTGTGTGTAAATCCTCTGCTTTTAATCCTCTGTAAAAGGAGTGTCCAAAATCCATCACTGTCAGTCCAGGATAGAAATTCACAACATTCTCCCCTCCTGCTCCCGGGTCGAGGATGACCGCTCATGCACCCCCCCCTCCCCCCTCCCCCTCCCCCTCCTCCCCCCTCCCCTGCACAGTGACTCTCGTTGTGATCAGCAGTCCCCTGATTTGAGGGTGACGTCCATTCAGGGTTGCGAGTTTCTTCATGTGGCTGAACAGAGCCGCAGAGCTTTGGACACATGGGACAAAATGTCTAATAAGACAGTGATATAAAGGGTCAGAGGTCAGTTTAAGATCAGGTCAAGGTTGTGAATATCAGCTCATGTAGGTGGATGGACTGTGGGTGTTGAAGGTATGGAGTCCGTTGGAAATTAAGGCCTGAATGATACTGTCCCCTGTCAGCGGGGTTGAGCATGAAATAGCACGGGTGGGCTTCCTGATGGGTTCTCACCCACCCCAGCCTCAGCAATTTTATGCTGGGGTGGATGAGGCCTCTGACAGGCCGTCCGCCTTTGCCCTAATTGATTAGCTTAAGTGGACATTTCCCACCCAGCCTCAATTTCTACGAAGGTGGGAGGAGTTCCCTGATATGAAGGAAGTCCAAAAGTAATAGGGTTCAGAACTTGGGCAGTGGGTGGTGCCTCCAAGAGAAACCCCCTTTAAATTTTGGGTGACCCCCCCCTCCCTCCCTTAAGATCAGACAGCTACAATACCTCCCTCCCTGTGTGGCCTCTCCCCTGACACCCCAAGCCCAGATTGTGCACCATCCCCAAACCCGAGACCTCCCCTACTCTCCCCACCCCGAGACCCCCAAAACATACCCCTTCCACGAAGGCCAGGACATGTTTCCAGGGATTGCATGCAGTCCAGCCCGCTCCACTGCAGCTTCTGGCACTGCAGGCCTGATCAGATTGACCAAAAGCTCTCTAAAGCAGGACTTCCTCCAGAGAGGCTGCCTGTCTGCAGCCAATTAGTGCTCATTGGAGCACAAAATCATTGGGGGCAGGCAGTATTGGCCGGGATGTGTCCCCTGCCAACTCTTCGGATAGTGAGGGAGGAAACCCCACCACCCTAAAAATCCTGACCCACGGGTTGTCCAAGGCCGTACTTTAGCCAAGTAATCTATGAGGACAGAAATGGGAGGCACAATGAAGAGCTGGGTGTCATTAACGCACGTTTGCAAACTGACATCACATTATCTGGATAATAATATAAAGCGGGAACTATACAGCTGAGGAAAATGGGTGGTCAAAAGATTCAATCCTTGGTGGATCCCAGAGATAGCGATACTTGGGGTTCAAGCCAACACGCTGTTGCTACAATTAGATAAGCTAAAGTGGAACCGAGCGACAGACTTCAGTGTAGTCTGACTATGGAAAAAAGGCACTGAATTAACATGATATGGTTGACCATGTCAAAGGCGGTTTGAGGGTGGTTGCGGAGGGATCATTCACCAAGGGCATCAATGGGGATTGGTAGGATAGCTAAACAGTACTCAATGGGGAACGGTAGTTTATATGGAACATAGCCAATGGGGAGATGGGAGGATGGAGGATGTCCAACAACGAATGCAGCGCTATCGAGATGATAGTTGATAGGCTATTGAAATGATTCCCAGTGGTGAATGGGGGAACATATAAAGGACAAGCTGTGATTGAAATTCTAACCATGAACGGAGGGGTTAGGACCTGGACATATTCCCATACTGTGGCTTTCTGATCTTGGTTTCGGAGTTAAGTATGGTGGCGAGCAAAAATAACTTTCTCATAGGACGGGAGGGAAAATGTCTCATTCAAACCTCTGTGTGGTTAAAAATATTAATAATAGCCAAGTCAGAGTAGGCATTTATTTGCAAACTAATTGAGTTATTTTGTTTGCCCTATGGTAATACCAGGAGCAGCCTTATTTGAGAACATACAGGAATGGTAATTTTACTTATCCAAATAACTCTGAGCAGTCGACTTCAGTGGCGCCTGTAACCATTAGGACCACACCCATTCCATTGGACAAGGTCAGTGATAAATACAATCTTACATTGTTTCAAGAAGATATTTCTTTGAAAATCTTACTTACCCTCAATTTTTTTCCATGCCGTCTGGAGAGGGTGGTTTCAGAAATGAAAACCAGGTTTCAGGGTGGGTGTAAAATGGAGTAATAAATTCCTATTGCACATTATACGTTACTATCCACGATGAACCTCTGCACTGTAAATTTTTGTTTGCGATAGCTTTGTTCCTCTTGTTGCCTCAGTGTTTTGCAAAATCTGCAGCTGTCCAGTGATAGAATAACCCTTGGTGCCCCTTGGTGTCCAGGGATGTGCAGATTAGGGCATTACGGCGATAGGGCAGGGAAGCGGGCCTCTTTCTTTCAGAGGGTTCATGCAGACTCGATGGGCCGAATGGACATCACCAGGTAACAATGGCAGATTTCCATCCCTAACGGACATTAGTGAACCGGAAGGGTTTTTGGAACAATTGGTGATGGCTTTCATGGTCACCATTACTGACACCAGGGCTGGAATTCTCTCACCGTTGCGATTCACTTTTCCCGCGGGCAGCGGCCCCTCCCCCCCCACACCCCACGGGTTTCCCGGCGGTGTAGGGTGGCTTCAATGGGAAATCCCATTCACAAGCGGTGTGGCTATGGAATCCTGCCGCCAGCAAACGGCACACTGCTGGGAAACATGTGGCTGGGGCGTCCAGAGAATCCAGTCCTAGCTTCATCTTCAAGATGTATTATTGAATTCAAATGCCACCACCTGCCCTGGTGGGAATTGAACCCATGATTCCAGACCTGTGCCTCTGGATTCCTAGCTCACTACGCCATCATCATTGCCGCCCCCCCCCCCCCCCCCCCCCCCACCCACCCTGCCCTCCCCGCTGGTCCAGGCCTTGACACAGGTTCGACCGAAACAAATTAGTAGAGTTGGAGAAGGGAGATGGGTCAGATCATCTTCATCGACATTGGAAATTTTGCCAGCCCTTTAATAGATTGATGCTCGAGCTGCGACATTCTATCACTGACCGGTATTTAAATTGTACTTGTATTGTTACGCCACCCTGGGCTAGTGTGTGGTCAATTCCAGCCCCACATGCCCCGGAGTCACAACACAAGTTAATTAACCAACAATTGTTATAAAAATTCCCCAAATCTTTGGCCCTTGGTTGCCCAATAATTACAGTCACCAGGTTTGTAAGTTCAAACACAATTATTGTTTATCTATAACAAGAATAATGATGAAATACACAGCAGGTAAATATTAATAAATACCTAACTCGTGCTTTAACTTACCTCCCTAATCAAAACCCCCTTACACACATACACCCACAAAACACAAGTCAGACAAACACAGAGGGGTTGAAAAGGGGAAAAAGCAAAAGGCGGCATGCTGATTGTAAAGTCATTGAACTCTCCTTGATACCCAACCGGCAAGGATAAGCAAAGACACCAAAGGTGCCATTGAGTCGACATAAATGTTTACTTTTTGGCTTTATAACGTATTTTCCTGCTGCTGCCAGCGCTGTATGTTTTATATTTGTGAATGACGACATCAGAATTTGTTACATTAAAAGGGGGGGAAAGCATCCACGATCATTTTTTCCTCAGCATGATGTGCTCAGTGTGCATAAAAGATAGTTTGATTCTCCAAACCTCCTTGGGGTGACAGAAATATGGAAGATTGCACCTGTTCAGTGCTTTCCTTGGGTAACGTTTGTATAGGTTGAATATGATGGCTGACACAGGCACGATGGGCCAAAGGGCCTCTGCCTGTGCTTGTAAAGCTCAATGACTCTATACCACTGATTTATGCTTCTTTTTAGTATTCAGGGAATAGGCTGTTTTGGACCTGAAAATGTGCAATGTGACAGAATTAATCAATAAGAACATAGGAGCAGGAATAGACAATTCAGCCCCCGAGGCTGCTCCCGCAATTCAATACAATCATGGCCAATCTCATCATGGCCTCAACTCCACTTTCCTGCCTCTTCTCCATAACCCTTCAGCCCATTACTAATTAAATATCTGTTCATCTCCTCCTTAAATTTACTCCATGATTCGGCATCCACCGCATTCTGGGATAATGCATTCCAAAGAGTCACGACCCTTTGAGAGAAGTAATTTCTCCTCATCGCTGTTTTAAATCTGCTCCTCCTTATCCTAAAACTATGACCTCTCATTCTAGATTGCCCACAAGAGGAAACGTCCACTCTACCTCTATCTTTTATCATCTCATATACCTCAATTAGATCTCATTTTTCTAAACCCAAAAGAGTATAGGCCTAAACTGCTCAATCTCTTTTCATAAGACAAATCCCTCATCTGTGGAATCAATCTAGTGACCTCCTCTGAACTGCCTCTAATGCAACTACATCCCTCCTCAAATAAAGGGACCAAAACTGTACACAGTACTCCAGGTGCCGTGTTAATAATGCCTTGTACAGTTGCAGCAACAGTTCCCAACTTTTATACTCTATCCCTTTAGCTATAAAGCCTAAAATTCCATTTGCCTTGCTTATTACCTGTTGTACCTGTATACTAGTTATCTGAGATTCATGCATGAGGACACCCAGATCCCTCTGCACCAAAGCACTCTGATGTTTTTCTCCATTTAGATGATACGTTGCATTCCATTTTTCCAACCAAAATGGGTAACTCCAGAAACTCCACCTGCCAAAATTTGGCCCACTCACCTAATTTATCTATATCCATTTGTAACTTTCTTATTTCCTCATTGCAACCTACTGTCCCACCTAATGGTAAAGGACCCTCTTGGAAAGATGATCATAACATGATAGAATTTCGCTTTCAGTTTGATGGTGAGAAATGCGAGTCTGAAACTAGAGTCTTAAAATCAATAAAGGCAATCACAAGGTTACAAAGAGAGAGTTCCACAGATGCACCACCCTCTGGCTGAAGAAATTCCTCCTCATCTCTGTTTTAAAGGATCGGCCCTTTAGTCTGAGATGGTGTCCTCTGGTTCTAGTTTTTCCTACAAGTGGAAACATCCTCTCCACGTCCACTCTATCCAGGCCTTGCAGTATCTTGTAAGTAAATAGGACATAAACATAAAGTAAATAAATCTAGAAGGTACAGTGCAGAAGGAGGCTATTTGGCCCATCGAGTCTGCACCGACCCACTTAATCCCTCACTTCCACCCTATCCCTGTAACCCAATAACCCCTCCTAACCTTTTTGGACACTAAGGGCAATTTATCATGGCCAATCCACCTAACCTGCACATCTTTGGACTGTGTGAGGAAACCGGAGCATCCGGGGGAAACCCTCGCAGACACGGGGAGAACGTGCAGACTCCGCACAGACAGTGGCCCAGCGGGGAATCGAACCTGGGACCCTGGAGCCGTGAAGCCACAATGCTAACCACTATGCTACCATGCTGCCCTCTATGCTACCGTGCTGACCTCAGAAGGTTGTGAACATTTTATAAACCAGCCAAGGACTAAAAATAATAAAGAGAAGGATAAAGAGAGAAAAAAATATAAAGATAATAAATAATAAATTGGAATTTGAGAGAAAAGCAGCACAAAATATGAAAAAGATCATGAAAGCTTCAACAAGTATATAAAAAGGAAAAGTGTACCTGAAATAGGCCTTGATTCCCATAGCGGGGAATTAATAACAGAAAACAAGGAAATGGCAGACTTTGAACAAGTGATTTTTTTTTTTCTGTCTTCACCGAAGAAGAAACAAAAAGCAGTCCGAGAATAGTCGAAACCCAATAGGAAAAATTGAGGGAAGAACTTCAAACAAACACGACCATGAGAGAAAATGGACCAGGCAAATTCATAGGACGCCATGGCTGACAAGTCCCCGGGACCTGATTGCCTCCCATTTACTACAGAGATGAAGAGGAATTTCTTCTCTCAGATGGTCATTAGTCTTTGGCATTTTCTACCCCAGAAACCAGTGGAGGTTGAGTCAGTGGATATATTAGACCCCTCCCACCCGGGTTATTCTCTCTTCTAACTTCTTCCACCGGGCAGGAGATACAAAAGTCTGTAGCAGTAACAGATTCAAAAACAGCTCATTCCCAGCTGTTACCAGACTCCTGAATGACCCTCTTACGGACTGAACCGATCTCTTCACACATCTTCTCTACTGAGTAGCACTACACTCCGTATGCTTCACCCCATGTCCATGTCTATGTATTTACATTGTGTATTTATCATATGTCCTATGTTTTTTCATGTGTGCAACAATCTGCCTGGACTGTATGTAGTACAATACTTTTCACTGAACCTCGGTACACGGGACAATAAATCTAAATATTCAAGGCTGATATTTGATGAACAAGGGTTGGGGTTGGCAGGCAGGAGAATGTGGTTAGGGCCACAACGAGGTCGGCTGTGCCCTTATTGAATGGTGGAGTAGGCTGGAGGGGTCGATTGACTTACTCCTGCTCCCGTTTCTTGTGAAGTTGTGATAGTGATGTATGCGAATGAGGTTCTCAGGAGGTTTTAGCATAGGTGTAGAAACTAGTGGAAACTTAATCGTAATTTCAGTATAAATGGATTGACAAAATTCCAGTTCAGTTGTTACTCAGAGAGGGACTATGGGAAGATATTCTCTACTTATTCATAACCACGTAAGAATAGAATGAATTTTAAGGCTCCGATTATTTACAGGACTTTGGAAGTGAGTTACTTTGCAAAGACAAGTCTCCATCAGCCACCATTCCAAATTCAGGTAATTGCAGATTATTTAAAATGTTTTCTCTCCTTTCTCCCTTTTTCCATTATTGTCCGGAATTCTCCGGTTGTTCCAATTCAATTTTACTGCTGGAAGCACAGCCCGTCAACGGGTTTCGCGGTGGCATGGGGTGGGTACAATGGGAAATCCCATTGACAAATCGGCAGGAAGATAGAATCCTGCTGCCAGCGAGCAGCGCGCGGCAGAGAAACACACGGCAGGGAGTCCCTCGCCATTCAATGAACCACATTAACAGCACAGAAAGAGGCCATTCGGCCCACATGTCCTTGCCAGCTCCCTGTAGCGCTGCAGATTTATTTCTGTCAAGTACCCATCAATTTATTCTTAAATCATTGATTGATGCCATTTCCACTGCCCTTGTGGGCAGCAGGCTCCAGGTTGTTATCACTCACTGTGTAAAAAAAGTTCTTCCCCATGTTCCTCCTCCATCTCTTGCCCAAAGCCTTACATCTGTGTCCCCTAGTCGTTATACAATCATTTAACAATGGTGTTGGAGGTAGTATATTGGCATGGATAGAGAATTGGCTAATGGGCAGGACATAGCGAGTGGGGATAAGGGGCTCTTTTTCAGGTTGGCGACCTGTAACAAGGTGGGTTCCACAGGGATCAGTGCTGGGATCACAACTGTTTACAATATATATTAATGACTTGGAGGAAGAAAGCAAATGTATTGTAGCCAAAATTTCAGACAACAGAAAAATAGGTGGAAAGGCAAGTTGCGAGAGGGATACAAATAGTTGGCAAAGGGATAGTGATAGGTTAAGTAAGTGAGCAAAATGTTGGTAAATGGAGTATAATGTGGGAAAATGTGAAGTTGTTCATTTTGGAAAGGAGAACAGAGTATTATTTAAATGGAGAAAAACTGCAGAAAGCTGCCACACAAAGGGACTTGGAGTACCTGTGCACGAAACACAGAAAGCTAGCACACAGGTGCAGCAGGTAACCAGGAAGGTCAATGGAATGTTGGCCCTTATTTCAAGGGGGTTGGAGTATAGGAGGCGGGAAGTCTGCTGCAACTGTACAAGGTACTGGTGAGACCACATCTGGAGGACTGTGAGCAGTTTTGGTCTCCTTATTTAAGGAAAGATATTATTTCATTGGAAGTGATTCAGAAAAGATTCACTGGGATTGACCCCAGGATGGAGGGATTGGTTTATGAGCAAAGGTTAAACAGGTTGGGACTCTACTCATTGAAATTTAGAAGAATGGGAGGTGGTCTCATTGAAACATATAGGATCCTTAAGGGGTTGAAAGGATAAATGCTGAGAAGATGTTCCCCCTCATGGGAGAGTCTAGAATCAGAGGGCACAGTCTCAGAGGCGTCAATTTAAGACTGAGATTAGGAGGAATTTCTTCTCTTAGAGGATTGTAAGGGCAGAGTCCTTGTGTGTATTTAAGGCTGAGATAGATAGATTCTTGATCAGTAAGGGACAAAGGGTTACGGGGGAAGGGCAGGAAAATGGATATGTGGAATGTCGGATTAGCCATGGTCCAATTGAATGGCGGAGCAGGCTCGAGGGGCTGAAGGATTTATTCCCATTCCTGTTCCTTATGGTTTTATTAATCCTTTTATCCCAGGAATCGGCCTAGTAAGCTTCCTCTGAACTAATTCCATTGCAAGTATTATCTCCTTAGGTAAGGAGACTACAACTGAACACCGTTCTCCAGGTGTCGGCTCACCAATTCCCTGTACAGATGTAGCAAGACTTCCTTACTTTTATACTCCATCCCCGTTGCAAGAAAGCCCATAATTAAATTGGTCTTCCTAATTATGTGCTGTACCTGCATGTTAACCTTTTGCGATTTTCCTTGCCCTATTCAAAGCTGTCAGAACTGTGTGCACTTATATCAGGGGCGGGATTCTCCGACCCTCTGCCGGGTCGGAGAATCACCGGGGGCTGGCGTCAATCCCACCCACGCCGGTTGCCGAATTCTCCGGCAACGGATATTCAGCGGGGGTGGGAATCGCGCGTCGCCGGTTGGTGGGCCCCCCCCCGGCGATTCTCCGGCCCGCGATGGGCCGAAGTCCCGCTGCTGGAATGCCTGTCCCGCCGTCGTGGATTAAACCACCTTTTGAACGGCGGGACAAGGCGGCGCGGGTGGGCTCCGGGGTCCTGGGGGGGGCGCGGGGCGATCTGGCCCCGGGGATACCCCCACGGTGGCCTGGCCCACGATTGGGGCCCACCGATCCGCGGGCGAGCCTGTGGCGTGGGGGCACTCTTTTCCTTCCCCCTTCGCCATGGTCTCCACTATGGTGGAGGCGGAAGAGACCCCCTCCACTGCGCATGCGCGGGGATGCCGTGAGTGGTCGCTAACGCTCCCGCGCATGCGCCGCACGGCAAAGTCATTTCCACGCCAGCTAGCAAGGCACCAAAGGCCTTTCCCGCCAGCTGGCGGGGCGGAAATCAGTCCGGCGCGGGCCTAGCCCCTCAAGGTGAGGGCTCAGCCCCTCAAGATGCGGAGAATTCTGCACCTTTGGGGCGGCGCGATGCCGGACTGATTCGCGCCATTTTTGGCGCTGGTCGGCGGACATCACGCCGATTGTGGAGAATCCCACCCCTGATCTCCTCCTAACATCCTCTGCTCCAAAGAGAACAATCCCAGCTATTTGCAGCCAAACCTTGTAAATAGAATCCCCATTCTTGGGGATTTCTGCACCGTCTGAAGGACCATCATGTGTTCCTGGAGTGCGGTGACCAGAAATGTATTGGCGTTGACAGTCAACCACTTGGGGTGGAACATGGATTCTGCACAAGCCTGATCGGACAGAGATGGCAGCTCTCTGATTAATCCCAACTCGGACAATCTGAGAGTCTTTTAATCTGGTACTGGCCAATGAATTATTACATTTAGTTTGACACAAATGCTGCGACTAGTGTTCCCTCATAGTGTTCAGGCCATCTGGGTCCTCAATCAATTCGTGTGCTCCGGTTTCCTCCCACAAGTCCCAAAAGATGTGCTGTTAGGAGAATTGGAAATTCTGAATTCTCCCTCTGTGTACCTGAACAGGCGCCGGAATGTGGCGACTCGGGCATTTTCACATTAACTTCATTGCAGTGTTAATGTAAGCCTACTTGTGATACTAATAAAAATTATTATTAATAAAGGTTATTACATATGAAATTTATAACTCTTCTTGACTTGACTATTTTACAGTTCATTCTCTGCGGCCAGCTGATGTGAAAGTTATTGCAGCAGTGGGAGACTCTCTGACGGTTTGTATAGCATTTGCATCACTATTGTCAAACTTTTCTTCAAGATCTGTGTGTCAATAATTAACGATGTAACTGTGTGTCAATAATTAATGATCATAGTAACTGTACTGATAGTAGTCTGCACACCTGAGTTGTCAATTCCCTGCCAGCTGTTAAATGATAAATTTAGGATTCTTTAAACTACAGAGCAACAACCAATACATAGAATCATAGAATTCCGACAGGACAGAAGGAAAACATTCAGCCCATCGAGTCTGCCCCGATCCTCTGAAAGAGCTCCCTATCTAGTCCCACGCCCCCACCCTATCCCCGTAACCCAGTAACCCCACCTAACTTGCACATCCTTGGACACTAAGGGGCAATATATCTTGGTCAATCCGCCTAACCTGCACATCTTTCATTGTGGGGGGAAACCGGAGCACCCGGAGGAAACCCATGCAGACACGGGGACAAAGTGCAAACTCCTCACAGACAGTACCAAGGCTGGAATTAAACCCGGGTCTCCGGTGCTGTGAGGCAGCAGTGCTAACCACTCATCACTCTAGATAACAGAATGTTTTGCCAGGCCATGTCCATGGGCAGTTATGAGCCAACAATATTGCTGTGCTTCTGGAGTCCTTATATGGGTCAGATTGGGTACAAGGAGAGATCAATAATTAACTGAATTTCAATGGTGGAAATTGAAATCCTGGGAGGGATTTCCACCCCCCCTCCCCCCCCCCCCCCCCCACAATGGGTTTCGAGGCAGCAGAGGCAACGCACCATTGGCTGGTGGGGGATATTCTGCTGCCACTCCTTTAAATGATGTTTCTCGTTATCCCCAGCCTCTGCCACCGACGGGTCTGGAAGAACCTGTCAGTGGGAACGGCAGGAAAATCCTGCCCCATGTTTCCGATTTAATATAACCACACCCAATTTACACCTCCACCCGATTTGCACCACCCTCATCGAATTTACACCCCCCACTTTATTTGTACCCCACCCCACCTGATTTATAACCCTCGTCCAATTTGTGCTATGTAAATAGAACAAGCATGGGTTTCCAGAACACTTGCTTTGCGGGAGAATACATTTTAATTTTTTAATAATCTTTATTGTCACAAGTAGGCTAACATTAACGCTGCAAAGAAGTTACTGTGAAAAGCCCCTAGACTCCACATTCCGGCGCCTGATCGGGTACACACAGGGAGAATTCAGAATGTCCAAATTACCCAACAGCACGTCTTTCGGGACTTGCTTTTTTGATGGGCTTTTTTTCAAATCTTTTCAGCTGTTAATTTTAACCCCATGAACAGTTATACAAACTCACTGGCCGCAATGTAGCTAGCTAAGGGTGCAAATCGCATAAATCACACGAGAGGACAAAAATTATATTTACTTTGGAGAGGTTTCAGTACAGATACAAGTAATTTGGACATTCTGAATTCTCCCTCTGTGTACCCGAACAGGGGGCGGAATGTGGCGGCTCGGGGTTTTTCCACAGTAACTTCATTGCAGTGTTAATGTAAGCCTACTTGTGACAATAAAGATTATTTTTTTTAAATGTAAATGTCAGAGAATCTGGAGTGAAAACTCAGCTGTACAGCTGGAGAGCTACACGTCAGATTTCAGTCTAAAACGGACACTCTGACAAACTTTGGGACGAGTCGATCCACTGGCAGTATTTCTATAGTAGATCCACGCAATACAAGGAACCTGAATGGGATCTTTATTCCCCACTTTCTTTACCTGGCATTGACATAGGAATTAGAATAGACCATTCAGCTACTGTGGTTTTATTCAATTATGTTTGAACCTTCACTCCATCTACTTGGATTGTTAGCTCAACCTTTAACACGCCTGTCTACAGAGGTTTCTAAGAGCCTGAAAATGGGGCCAGAGGACATACATGATCAAATTCACAATGTGACTGACTCTGTTTTGAAAGGAGCCTACTGCTTGCATCCAAAGCACCGGCCTGTTTCAGACAATAGTCCCCTTTTCAATATGGAAACCAAGGTCCGAAGACTTGGATAGGGATGAGAAAAGTAATATTGTACAATATATGCTTTTGACATCTGATAGGCAAACTGAGTGGTTTTAATCACTCTCGGCACATTCAATTTGCCTTATAGCAAAATTCGTGCAATCTCAACTTCCTTCGTGAAAACACTGGGAGAGATTTATCTTACCTGAAGGAGGGAATTTGAAGCTCGTCCTCATCTCTTTTGTCTTACAGGCTGGCAATGGGATAGGCTCGAAACCCAATGATATTCTGGATGTCTTAACCCAGTATAGGGGGTTGTCCTTCAGGTAAAACCCGCTGTTATCAAATGAAAGTCCAACCGGATTGATGATGATGAAAATGAAATTTTTGATGGAAGAGTCATTTCGGCACAGAAGGAGGTTATTTGGTCCAGCCTTGCCTTTATGTCTAACTTTTGTATCTCTGCACCTCGGATCATCCAGACAAATACTCTGAATTCATTTCCAGAGGTAGTTAGGAGCGGTGAGGAAGGTATGATAGATTTGGATGAGACAATGAGTGGGATGGGCCTAAAATAGGTGGGAAAGCAGGCAGTGAAGAGGAGATAAAGATTTTACAGACTGATATAGATAGGCTAGGAGATTGGGCCAATATTTGGTAGATGGAGTTTAATGTGGATAAGTGTGAGGTTATCCATTTTGGACGGAAAAAATAGAAAGGCAAATTATTATCTAAATGGAAAGCAGATTCAAAATACGTCTGGGCAGAGGGATCTGGGGGTCTTTGTTCATGAATCACAGAAAGTCGATATGCGGGGACAGCATGTAATTAAAAAGGCAAATGGAATATTTGCGTTTATTGCAAAAGGACTGGAGTATCAAAGTACAGAATTGTTGTTGCAATTGTGTAGGTGTTGGTGAGACCACATCTGGAGTATTGTGTCCAGTTTTCGTCTCCTTATTTGAGGAAGGATGTGGTGGCATTGGAGGCAGTTCAGAGGAGCTTCACCAGATTGGTTCCGGGGATGAAAGGGTTGACGTGTGAGGAGAGATTAAACAGTTTGGGCGTATACTCGCTGGAGTTTAGAAGGATGAGAGGGGGTCTGACCGAGCTATATAAGATGCTAAACTGGATTGATTGTGGGGCAATCTAAAATGAGAGGTCACAGATATAGGTTTAGAGGCGGTAGATTTAGAACTGAGATGAGGAGGAGCTACTTCTCGGGGTGGTGAATTTGTGGAACTCGCTGCCCCATAGTGCGGTGGAATCTGAGTCATTAAATGGTTTCAAGAAGGAGATAGACATATTTCTGATTTAAAAAACAGGTTAAAGGGATTTGGAGAACAGGTAAGGAGGTGGATTTGAGACCAGGAAGAGATCAGCCACGATCTGATTGAATGGCGGGACAGGCTCGAAGGGCTGAATTGCCTCCTTCTGCTCCTAATTCCTATGTTCCTATTTTAGGTGAAAAAGATTTTCCTCAAATCTGCTCTAAATCTCCTGGCCTTGACCTTAAATCTATGCCCCCTGGTTAATGACCCTTTGCTGAGGATTTACCCTATCTATGATGCTCATAATCTTGTACACCTCGGTCATGTCCCCCCAATCATGTCCCCCCTCAGTCTTCCCTTTTCAAAAACAACCCCAGCCTAACCAGCCTCTCTTCATATCTGAAATGCTCCGGCCCAGGCAACGTCCTGGTGAATCTCCTCTGCACCCTTTCTAGTGCAGATGAGACATTAAACTGAGGTCTCATTTATCTGGTCAGTTAGGCACGTGACAACTTTCAAAGATGGGCAGGGTACCCTGACCAACATTCCTCCTTCAACCCTGAGCTTACCTGCTCATTCCTCCTGTTCCTGTTTGCATGTGAAGGGATGAAACATTCCAGAGAGGGATGTGAACATGGATTATACAAATGGATTTGGATTTATGGGTGCGGTTAAATCTATGTCCGGCTTTGAGCGCACTTAGTGGGCTGTTTCTCGGTGGCTGCAGCTTTTTGTTTGGCCTTGGGGAGTTTCTCTCAACCTGGCCGGCACTTGAGTCTTTTCCTGTTTGCGAGCCCAGCAGGAAAGGCTCCTTGCAGATTGGGGCCATTGGCAGTGCCAACCTGACACCTGGGCACCTGGCACTGCCAGCCTGGCACCCTGGCAGTACCACCACCAATCTGGCAATGCCAAGTTCCCTGGGTGCCAGAGGGAGTGCCAGGGTGCCACCTTGCACTGTCCTTGACCACCCGGAGGTCTCTAATGGTCTGGGAGACCCCTGCCCCCCCAGGTCCCTCACAACTGGTTCACATTTGTAGAAAGCAGTACTAAACAGCACCATGGTAAAGTTTTCTCGGGCACCAGAAGAATCGCATATTTAAATGAGCCTAATGGATCATATAAAATCCAGATCAGGATTACGACCAGTGAGGGCGAGATCCATATCGCGAGGTTTCGCGAGATTTCAGTAAATCTCACGAGGCGATTCTAGTATCACAAATCTCTGAGAGGCCTCTTGCGAGATTTGTCCCCACACCAAGTCGGGTGCGGCGAGGCCTCTAAATCGCGCCCGATATTGTTACATGAATGAAGTGAAAATAAACTTGTCCTAACTTAAAGCAAAACAATTTCAAATGCCTCTTAAAATTATCTTGAGAGAACGATTTTCAAGACTTGCTCTGTGCTTTTGTTAACAGCATTGGAGGAGATGAATCGCTAAGAAGCTCCACGACTTTGCCAAGTAAGGACATCAGAATTACACAAAAGTTTTATTTTGCCCCCTCTTTGAAAGCTTTGGGAAGTTCCTACAGGATAACGTTTAAATGTAAAAAGTTACCTCGCACAAACTGGTAAAAGGCAAATTTAACACTGATAAAAAGCAGTGCTGCTGTATATTCTGCTCCACGGGCTGCATCTCTGGGGAGTGGAGTGGAGTCAAATACATTGGAATTCTTCATGAAGCAATTAGACATTTTATGTAACAAACAACAATCGGTCTGGATGGATGGATTGGGTTGAACTAAATAATCCACAGGGTGGATTTTAGCTGTTTCCATTGGGTTGGAGCCTTGAAGGAGGAAATGGGCAGCATTGAATCGAATGCTTGTTTTACACCTTCTTCACCATCCTGCTGAAGCAGTACTTCCAGCGTGTTTCCATTATGAAAATGCTCGCAGTCTTTGTTTTCACTCTCAAAATATTCTCACTTCATGCCCTTCAGAACTAACTTCCACCCATCATCTGATCTCTGTGTTGCTCATGGGCTCCGTTGCTTCGAAACCAGGGCTTGAGCACACAAATCAAGGCTTCCACACGGGTGCGCTACTGAGGGAGTGCTCCACTGTTGGAGGTGCTATCTTGCGGACAAGACGCTAATCTAAGATCGTGGCTTGAATTTGCGCTCCAGTATTGGGGCCACAGAGTCGGGGCATTTCCTGGCTCTGCATGCCTGACCCAGGAGAGTGTGCCCCGGAGGTTGGGATTTTAGTTTTGGAGTGTGGGGTCCTCTGGGAGTCGAGTCAGCCAACCCTGGAACAAGATGGGCTGAGCGGAAGGCCTGTCTCGGTGCACCAACACTTTGCCAAAGATTTTTTTGAAAACATTAAAACAAAATATAATGCCCTCCAGCCCTCACTCCTCATACTCCCTCACTCCCTTGTGCCCCCACCCAATCCCCAAGCCCCATCCATGTCAACCCATGCACCTTATGCCCACTACCTACCCCCATGGTCCCTCATGCCCCATGCCAAATTCTGCCCTCCAAAACCCCATAATCCTTCATACATTGTATGCCAAGCTATGTCCTCAACAAAACCCCATGGTCCTTGATTGTCCCTCTGCCAACTAATGCCCACCCATGACTCCACCCATCATCCTTTGCCCTTGCGCCTACCAAGCCAACTCACCCAGTGTCCACAAAAGGCAGACCTCAGGAGCCACGCTGAGATGAAATAAAGTTCTAAGTATATTTTGCAGACATTGTTTACTCTAAAATACTCATTCATAAAATATTCTTTGCATTTACATTCCTTCAACTACATAATCCTGTATAAGAACACACATATCATTCAAGTGCTTAATCCCATATAAAAACAAGCATTGGAATTCATTTTTTCTTTTATGGGATATGGGCATTGCTGGCAAAGCCCACCCTCAATTTCCCTTGAAATAAGTGGCTTACTAGGCAATTTTAGAGGGCATTTAACAGTCAAACACATTGCTGGGGGTCTGGTGTCACATGTAGGCCAGACCAAATAAGTTTGGAAGATGGCGTTAGTGAATCAGATGTTTTTAATGACAATTGATTCATGGTCACCAATCGAGATTTATTAATTAAATTGAAATTCCGCTTCTGCCATGGTGGGATATGAACCCATGTCTCCATACCATGAGCCTGGATCTCTCTATTATTAGTCCAGTGACATTACCACTGCACCACCATCATAATAATGGGCACCAAATTCTGTCCTAGCCAGTGAAGCCCATATCCCATAAAAGTGAATTTGAAGAAATTCTCCATTCAAGATTCCATAACTACTTGGAGCTGTCAACCAAATTGTGAAATAACATATTGAAATGGAAGATTGTGAAATCAGCCATACTGCACACATCCAGTAATGACAGCCCTCAGGCTTATGTTAGCAGACAATGAAATAGCAAAAAATGATTTATTTTAAATGTACACATTTATTTCAAACATTTACAGGGCAGGGGTTTTAAATACCTTCACAGTGCTTTTGACAATTGCTTTTGAAACTTTGGACTATTCCATTGACTTTATGCACTTTCATGTCCACATTTAACAATCCTAAAGGGCATCTTACCTCTCCCAAAGGGCACCTGACCTCCCCAAATCTGCCCTGTATCATATCCAAAGGGGTAAATTACATAACACCACCCAGCAATAAATATTGCTGATTTTTCACTTGTGTTGAACAATTGTGTAGCAGCAATTATTGTTTTCAGCATAATATCTCCCTGTGTCTTTTCCTTTAGATATTCTTCGTGAATGTAACCCTTTGTTGACTGGATTTTCCACTGGAAAGGGGAATCTTGAAAATCCCAGAACATTTCTGAATCAAGCTTTTCCTGGAGCCTTAGCTGTGTATGTACTTGGGTTCCATTCCTGTAATATCTATGAGGCACGGTTTTATGCTGGAGTTATACTGGTTCCTCGGTGTAACTTTAGCAACCCCAGTAGTACGTTCTTTAGGAGCCTTTTCCCTTATTCTCCTCTCACACTTCCTATTTCCTGCAATTCGTTTTACACTTCTCTGAAAATTGCCAACATACCTGCCCTTCTATTTCTCGAACTGTTAGGGGACCTATAGAACGCTCCCAACAATGTGATTGCTCCATTTTGGTTTATAAGTTCCACCCAGAGTATGGTTGGACTCTGGAACGAACTTCATAAGAGGATGATAGAGGCAGGTTCAGCAGAGGTACTCAAAAGGGAATTGGATTGATATCTGAAAATAAAGAATGTGCAAGGTTATGGAGATTAGGTAGATTGCTTTGTCAGCATGCCAGTGTAGTGTAGTCTCGATGGGCTGAATGGCCTTCTCCACTCTAATTCTGCAATATAGGCAGTGGGTGTTAGAAGAGAGGGTAATATGGAGGCTTAGAAAGCCATAAACACTTGACAATCCATCAGAGGCTACTGTGCATTTATGATTTTAAAAGTATCTGACGTTCTTGGGGAGATAGGAAGGCTCGCATCATGCTATAACATAACCGGACTTTGGGTGTCCATAAAATCCTAACTTAAATGCTCATGTTCAAAAAGAGCAAGAAGGGACATCTGAAAGAGGAATACTAATATCACCCAAATGTTTTTCTTTCAACAACTAGAGAACTCCCAGGTCAAGTGAGAAGATTAGTGGACATGATGAAAAATCATTCGGTAAGGTTTCTCCAATAATGTTAAATCGTTGCTTTCTGAAACTTTGAACACAATTGGGAAGCTTCACTTCTACACAATTATATTTAGCATATTCCAGCATTTCCTAAACCGTGCCTAAAACCCGGGTGAATCATTAAATTATCAGCAATTGGATTACATACAGGACTTCCGCTGAAACTTAATGGGCTCAAACTGGAGCATCTCAAGACGAGATTACATAAGCCTACCTTTTTTTAAATTCATGAAATATGGGCATCGCTGGCTGGGCCAGTATTTATTTTTAAAATAAATTTAGAGTACCCATTAATTTTTTTTCCAATTAAGGGGCAATTTAGCGTGGCCAATCCACCTAACCTGCATTGTGGGGGTGAGATCCACGCAGACACGGGGACGGGCCAGTATTTATTGACCCTTGCAGAGTCATCCACATTTCTGGAGTCACATGATGGCCAGAGAGGAGGACATATTTCCTTCCCAAAAAGGACATTTACAACAACACTTGATGGGTTTTTACGATTTCATGGTCATCATGAGGCTTTGAATTGCAAATTTCTTTTTATTGGACTCAAATTTCACCATCTGCCATGGTGGGATTCGTAACCAGTTCCCTGGAACGATTACCCTGGGTCACTGGATTGCTAGTCCGTGACAATATCACCATACCATTACCTCCCCTACTAGCTAGCATTAAGACACATGACAGTGAGACTATCAGCGATCACATTGGCTCATCACCATTCTGATATTGCTTATCCCTTTATGGCAGTGAATTACCAGTGACACAAGGCCTATATACACACCTGAAAAACATGGGAATTAGAAGCAGGAGCCTGTGCCACCGTTCAAGAAGGTCATGGCCAGGATTTTCTGGTCCCGTCACTGACAGGCATCGTCACAGGCATGACGGGAGAATTTGGAAAGCCGTTGACTTCTAGCATCTCTCCAGATTTTCCCATCCTGCCCACAATGATGTCTGGCAACAGAAGGCCTGGAAAATCCTGCCCATTGGCTGATCATCTGCATCAATTCCTGCTGCCTGCACTATCCCCATCTCCCTCAATATCCCAATATCTACCCACCTCTGTCTTCAACATACTCAACGTCCACAGCCCTCTGAGGTGGAGAATTCCAAAGATTCACAGCGCTTTGGGTGAAAAAAAGTCTCCTCGGGCGAAATTCTCCGTAATTGGCGCGATGTCCGCTGACCAGCGGAAAAAAGGCGCAAATCAGTCCGGCATCGCGCCGCCCCAAAGTTGCGGAATCCTCCGCATCTTGAGCGGCCAAGCCCTAACCTTGAGGGGCTAGGCCCGCGCTGGACTGATTTCCACCCCGCCAGCTGGCGGGAAAGGCCTTTGGTGACCCACCAGCTGGCGCGGAAATGACATTGCCGGGCGGCGCATGCGCGGGAGCGTTAGCGGCCGCTCACGGCATCCCCGCGCATGCGCAGTGGAGGGAGTCTCTTCCGCCTCCACCATGGTGGAGAACATGGTGAAGGCGGAAGGAAAAGAGTGCCCCCACGGCACAGGCCCGCCCGCGGATCGGTGGGCCCCCAATCGCGGGCCGGGCCACCGTGGGGGCACCCCCCGGGGCCAGATCGCTCCACCCCACCCCCCCAGGACCCCGGAGCCCGCCCGCGCCGCCTTTTCCCGCCGGTAAGAGAGGTGGTTTAATTCACGCCGGCGGGACAGGCATTCTAGCAGCGGGACTTCGGCCCATCCGGGCCAGAGAATGGCCGGGGGGAGGGGCCCGCCAACCGGCACGGCGTGATTCCCGCACCCGCCGAATCTCCGGTGCCGGAGATTTCGGCAACCGGCGGGGGCGGGATTCACGCCAGCCCCCGGCGCTTCTCCAACCCGGCGGGGGGTCAGAGAATCTCGCCCCTCATCGCCATCCTAAATGGCTGGTTCCGTATCCTGGGACTGGGACACCATGGTCTGGGTTCCCCAGTCAACCAGGGCTACATTGACCTATGCACAGCGCAGAGAGAGAGTCATCGGACGGCTCCTATTTAAACATAGGAACTAAGAGCAGGAATAGACCATCCGGCCCTTTGAGCCAACACTGCCATTCAATATGATTAAGGCTGATCCTTGATCTCAATGCCTTATTTCCGCTTTCTCCCCATATCCCTTGGTGCCATTAAAAGCTAAAAAATTATCTCCTTCTTGAAGACATTCAGTGACTTGGCCTCCACAGCTATCTGTGGCAAGAATTCAACAGGTTCACTACTCTTTCAGTGAATCATAGAATTTACAGTACAGAAGGAGGCCATTTGGCCCATCGAGTCTGCACCAGCCTTTACAAGGAGCATCCTACTGAAGCCCACGTATCTACTCTATCCCCGTAACCCAGAAACCCCGACTTAACATTTTTTGGACATTAAAGGCAATTTAGCATGGCCAATCCACCTAAGCCACACATCTTTGGACTGTGGGAGGAAACCGGAGCACCCGGAGGAAACCCACGCAGACACGGGGAGAACGTGCAGACTCTGCCCCGATAGTGACCCAGCCAGGAATCGAACCTGGGACCCTGGAGCTGTGAAGCAACTGTGCTAATCACTGTGCTACCGTGCTGAAGAAATATTTCCTCATCTCAGTCCTAAATGGTCAACCCCATATCCTGAGACTGTGCCCCCTGTTCTAGACTCCCCAACCAGGAAAAACATTCTCCCTGCATCCAGTCTGCCCAGCCCTGTTAGAATTTTATACATTTCAATCCGATCTCCAGTCAAACCCATCTCTCCTCATGGGACAAGCCCGCAAACCTTGGTACCAGCCTAGTGAATCTCCACTCCACTTCCTCTTTGGCAACTATATCCTTTCTTAGGTAAGGAGACCAAAACGGTATGCAATACTCCCTGTATGGTCTCACCGAGGCCCTGTATAACTGGAGTAAAACATCTCTACTTCTTAACTCAAATGTATAGTATTGGGAATCCCATTATGTCATTGGCGAGGGGTCAGGAGCAATGGCACCAGGAAATCCCACCACAGTAAAAGCCGTCTGGGGTCTCCACATCCCCACCAGAATTCCCGCCCGCAGAAAGCAGGGGCAGAACCCACCCCCCCCCCACTCTGCATCTGGAGTCACATGTAGTCCAGAATGGGTGAGGCTGGCTGATTTCTCTCCTTGAAGAACATTAGTGAACCAACTGTGTTTTTATTGCAATTCAGGAGTTCCAAGATCGGAACGGTAGCACAGTGGTTAGCACTGTAGCTTCACAGCTCCAGGGTCCCAGGTGCGATTCCCGGCTTGGGTCACTGTCTGTGTGGAGTCTGCACGTTCTCCCTGTGTCTGCATGGGTTTCCTCCGGGAGCTCCGGTTTCCAGCTAGTGTCCAAAAAGGTTTGGTGGGGTTACTGGGTTACAGGGACAGGGTGGAGGTGTGGGCATAGGTAGGGTGTTCTTACCAAGGCCCCAGGCAGACTCAACGGGCCGAATGGCCTACTTCTGCACTGTAGATTCTATGATTCTAATTCTATGATCAACAGTGAGACTAACTAAGGGCAGCACGGTGGCGCAGTGGGTTAGCATTCTGGCCTCACAGCGCCGAGGTCCCAGGTTCGATCACGGCTCTGGGTCACTGTCCGTGTGGAGTTTGCACATTCTCCCCGTGTTTGTGTGGGTTTCGCCCCCACAACCCAAAGATGTGCAGGATAGGTGGATTGGCCACGCTAAATTGCAAGAAATGAATTGGGTACACTAAATTTATTAGAAAAAAATAATGAGACTAACTTAGAAATTCCAGATTTATCAGTGAATTTTAATCAAATTCTTCCTCCCGGTGAGGTGGAATTTGAACTAGCATCACTCGGCCATTAGTCTAACCTCTGAATTACTTGCCCAATAGCATTCCCATGATGCTATTATCCCCATTCCCCTGCTCGGAGCATGGGATTAGTAAATTTACCTCATGGCATCACTCCTGCGAGAGGAATGGCTGGAAAACTAACCCTGTTTCTCCTTTCCAGAAAATTGATTTTAAGAATGACTGGAAGATGATTAACGTGTTTATTGGAGGGAATGACATCTGCAATTACTGCACGGATTCGGTAAGCAAGTCATTACAATAGATAGAACATTACAGCGCAGTACAGGCCCTTCGGCCCTCAATGTTGCGCCGACCTGTGAAACCAATCTAAAGCTCATCTACACTATTCCCTTATCATCTATCTGTTTATCCAATGACCACTTAAATGCCCTTAATGTTGGCGAGTGCACTACTGTTGCCCTTACTACTCTCTGGGTAAAGAACCTACCTCTGACATCTGTCTTATATCTATCTCCCCTCAATTTAAAGCTATGTCCTCTCATGCCAGCCATCACCATCCGAGGAAAAAGGCTCTCACTGTCCACCCTATCTAATCCTCTAATCATCTTGTGTGCCTCTATTAAGTCACCTCTTAACCTTCTTCTCTCTAAGGAAAACAGCCTCAAGTCCCTCAGCCTTTCCTCATAAGATCTTCCCTCCATGCCAGGCAACATTCTGGTAAATCTCCTCTGCACTCTTTCCAATGCTTCCACATCCTTCCTATAATGCGGCGACCAGAACTGCACGCAATACTCCAAATGCGGCCGCACCAGAGTTTTGTACAGCTGCCACATGACCCCATGGCTCCGAAACTCAATCCCTCAACCAATAAAAGCTAACACACCGTACGTCTTCTTAACAACCCTCTCAACCTGGGTGGCAACTTTCAGGGATCTATGTACATGGACACTGAGATCTCTCTGCTCATCCACACTTCCAAGAATCTTACCAATCGCCCAGTACTCTGGGCACAATTCTCCCATCAGGAGTCTAAGTGCCGACGCCGGAGTGAAAACCGGAGTGTTTCACTCTGGTGTCGGAACCCTCTCCCAGCCCCCTATTCTCCCTCTCCTGTGTGGCTAGGAGCGCCGTCACGTCATTTACTCGCGCCGGGCCTTGGCTCCGCATAAAAGCGGTGCTGCGTAAATGATGCGACGGCACGCGTAAATGACGTCACCCGTGCATGTGCGGTTGCCGTCATCCCCGAGGCCGCCCCGCAAGAAGATGTCGGATGGATCTTGCGGGGCAGCGGAGGAATGGAGGTCCTCCTTCAGAGAGGCCGATCGTGGGCCAGACCCCATTTGAGGCCCCCCCCCCCCCGGTGTAGGAACCCCCCTTCCCCCCCATCTCACAGGCAGCCCCCCCCCCCCAGCGTTCCCGCGCTGTTCCCACCGGCAGTGACCAGGTGTGGACGGCGCCGGCAGGAACCCGTCGTATTGGGCAGGCTGCTCGGCCAGAGAATCACCGCTCGCCTGTTGCAGACGGCGAGCGGCGTTTCTCCCAGCGGCCAGCCGTGATTCTCGCTGCGCCGGTTTCAGGAGTGTGGGAGAATCGTGTGCGGGCCTCGGCGCGGCTTGGCGGGACACGCGCGGCGCCCGGGCGATTCTCCCACCCGGCGTGAGGGAGGAGAATTCCGCCCTCTCTATTCCTGTTACTCCTTCCAAAATGAATCACCTCACACTTTTCTGCATTAAACTCCATTTGCCACTTCTCATCCCAGCTCTGCAGCTTATCTATGTCCCTCTGTAACTTGTAACATCGTTCCGCACTGTCCACAACACCACCGACTTTAGTGTCATCTGCAAATTCATGGGGCAGAATTTTATGGCCCCTCCCACTGGCGGTCCCGTCGAATTCTATGAAGCCTTAAACGACTCGCTTTATTTTTCAGCCGTGCCCTCACTATGAAGGGGACGGAAAGCTCAGCTCATTAGATCTGTGTGAGGAGCAGAATGGCTCCTCGAGTGCCCTTTGAACCTGAGAAGGCAGAAAACCCACTCTGACGGGTGGAAAAGCAGTTTTACATTCCAGTCATTGACTTCACGGAGAATAAAATCTGAAGAGGTTTAAAACCAGTGGCTCACCAGATGCCAGCAGTTTCTTGATGAGTGGGCAAGGTTACAGCTGTCACCACAGAACCGTGCCCCTATTGTGCCCATGGAAGAGCTATCCTGCCAACCCACTCCTCCCTTTTTCCCTGTACCCCTGCAAATGTTTCCATTTAAAGGACCTATCCAATTCCCTTCTGAAGGTGAGGCATTTTGCCAAGGTGATTGTAGAGTTAGGGGAGATGAATTTAATGGAATAAGAGCTGGAATAAAATGCAGATCGTGCTGTACATTTTGTAGACACACAGGAATCATGCTCTAGTGAGAGCTCTGTTTCAATGGTGTTCTCCCTCCCCATTGGTAATGAGCGAGACACAAAGGAGGTATGTTATTTATGGAGAGGCAGGGAAAGCAGGAGTGTGTTTGTGGCCAGATGTGCCACATTTGATGACAGGACCTCAGCAGCATTTTTTTTTAAACTCTGGCCCAGCAGCCAATCAGGCCAACAGCTGGACAAAAAAAAAAGACGAGGTGTTGGGTGTCTTAAAAAATATTAAGGTAGATAAGTCCCCAGGGCCTGATGGGATCTACCCCAGAATACTGAAGGAGGCTGGAGAGGAAATTGCTGAGGCCTTGACAGAAATATTTGGATCCTCGCTGTCTTCAGGGGATGTCCCGGAGGACTGGAGAATAGCCAATGTTGTTCCTCTGTTTAAGAAGGGTAGCAAGGATAATCCCGGGAACTACAGGCCGGTGAGCCTTACTTCAGTGGTAGGGAAATTACTGGAGAGAATTCTTCGAGACAGGATCTACTCCCATTTGGAAGCAAATGGACGTATTAGTGAGAGGCAGCACGGTTTTGTGAAGGGGAGGTCGTGTCTCACTAACTTGATAGAGTTTTTCGAGGAGGTCACTAAGATGATTGATGCAGGTAGGGCAGTAGATGTTGTCTATATGGACTTCAGTAAGGCCTTTGACAAGGTCCCTCATGGTAGACTAGTACAAAAGGTGAAGTCACACGGGATCAGGGGTGAACTGGCAAGGTGGATACAGAACTGGCTAGGCCATAGAAGGCAGAGGGCAGCAATGGAAGGATGCTTTTCTAATTGGAGGGCTGTGACCAGTGGTGTTCCACAGGGATCAGTGCTGGGACCTTTGCTCTTTGTAGTATATATAAATGATTTGGAGGAAAATGTAACTGGTCTGATTAGTAAGTTTGCAGACGACACAAAGGTTGGTGGAATTGCGGATAGCGATGAGGACTGTCTGAGGATACAGCAGGATTTAGATTGTCTGGCGACTTGGGCGGAGAGATGGCAGATGGGGTTTAATCCGGACAAATGTGAGGTAATGCATTTTGGAAGGGCTAATGCAGGTAGGGAATATACAGTGAATGGTAGAACCCTCAAGAGTATTGAAAGTCAAAGAGATCTAGGAGTACAGGTCCACAGGTCATTGAAAGGGGCAACACAGGTGGAGAAGGTAGTCAAGAAGGCATACGGCATGCTTGCCTTCATTGGCCGGGGCATTGAGTATAAGAATTAGCAAGTCATGTTGCAGCTGTATAGAACCTTAGTTAGGCCACACTTGGAGTATAGTGTTCAATTCTGGTCGCCACACTACCAGAAGGATGTGGAGGCTTTAGAGAGGGTGCAGAAGAGATTTACCAGAATGTTGCCTGGTATGGAGGGCATAAGCTATGAGGAGCGATTGAATAAACTCGGTTTGTTCTCACTGGAACGAAGGAGGTTGAGGGGAGACCTGATAGAGGTCTACAAAATTATGAGTGGCATAGACAGAGTGGATAGTCAGAGGCTTTTCCCCAGGGTAGAGGGGTCAATTACTAGGGGGCATAGGTTTAAGGTGAGAGGGGCAATGTTTAGAGTAGATGTACGAGGCAAGTTTTTTACGCAGAGGGTAGTGGGTGCCAGGAACTCACTACCGGAGGAGGTAGTGGAAGCAGGGACGATAGGGACATTTAAGGGGCATTTTTTTGCAAATATATGAATAGGATGGGAATAGAAGGATACGGACCCAGGAAGTGTAGAAGATTGTAGTTTAGTCGGGCAGTATGGTCGTCACGGGCTTGGAGGGCCAAAGGGCCTGTTCCTGTGCTGTACATTTCTTTGTTCTTTGTTCTTTGACAGGAACACCTGTGGTGAAAGGTCAGAGTGAGGATTACTCTGGATATGGTCCCAGGGCAACTGGGGAGATTAGAGCACGGTTGAATAGACTTGGAGAGCATCAGAAAGTAGCGAGAGAGAGATTGCAAGGGAGTGGAAGAGGTCATGGCGAGAGGAGATGACAGGGAGAAGGAGATCACCGGGGGAGTGAACGATTGTGGGGGAGGGAGAGATTGAGGTGAGGGAAAGATTGAGGGTGGGAGAGATTGAGGGGAGGGAAAGATCGAGGGTGGGAGAGATTGAGGGGAGGGAAAGATTGAGGGTGGGATTGAGGGGTGGGAGAGATTAAGGGGAAGGGGAGATTGAGGGGGGAGGGAGAGAATGAGTGGAGGTAGAGATTGCGGGGAAGGGAAGATTGAGGGGCGGGAGAGATTGAGGGAGGGAATGAAATGAAATGAAAATCGCTTATTGTCACAAGTCGGCTTCAAATGAAGTTACTGTGAAAAGCCCCTAGTCGCCACATTCCGGCGCCTGTTCGGGGAGGCTGTTACGGGAATTGAACCGTGCGGCTGGCCTGCCTTGGTCTGCTTTCAAAGACAGCTATTTAGCCCAGTGTGCTAAATGGTGATCATTAGACTTTTAATTTAAGATTTTTATTGAATTCAAATGTCACCGTCTGCAGAGCATTACTCTGGGTCCTGGGTCTCTGGTTTATTAGTCCAGTGACAATAGCACTATGCCCTTGAGGGGAAGGGGAGATTAAGGGGAAAGGGAGATTGAGATGGAGGAGAGGTTGAGGGGAAGAAAGGCTAGTGGGGAGAAAGAGAGATTAAGGAGGAGAGATTTGAGGAGGGAGAGATTGAGGGAGGGAGAGATTGAAGCACCCCAACCATTGATTGCCCATCATGTGGGAAGTTATAATCTCCCCTAACCTGTGTTGTCAGTGTTACAGTACGGGCCTTCAAATGGAGGTGGTAAGTGTGGAGGTGGCAAGTGTGGAGGTGGCAAGTGTGGAGGTGGCCAGTGTGGACGTGGTCAGTGTGGAGGTGGCCAGTGTGGACGTGGTCAGTGTGGAGGTGGCAAGTGTGGAGGTGGCAAGTGTGGAGGTGGCAAGTGTGGAGGTGGCAAGTGTGGAGGTGGTAAGTGTGGAGGGGGCAAGTGCGGAGGTGGTAAGTTTTCATGTGTGTTGTTTGGATGTTTTCTTTTTTTAAAAACATTTTATTAAGGCATTTATGATTTTATAACACCAATTCAAATGTCAACATGACTCAGTAAATGACCCCCCCCCCCCAACCAACGACCATACCCAGACAACATGGCTTACACATATAGTTCTCCAGTCCCTCCTCCTTCACTTACTGATCTCGCCTAAAGTAAACTATCTCCCTCTACGCCCCCCTCATTCCCTAACCCCCCCTCCCCTTATTGTATGGGTGGGGGATTTCTAACATCTGGCCAGCTGAGTATCATCTGGTGCATACGTCTAACTTGTTGCCTGATCGATATTCAGACACGACCTGCTGGGAGCTAAAGTAGGCCCAGGCTTCCGGCCTGCAAGGGGATGGGAGCACAGTGACGTTGCTGCTGCAGATTTGCAGCCTTTCTGGGTGCAGCGGCAAACCTGTCAGCTGGGCGATTGCTGGTTCCCGGGTTCTTTGTATTTACTGGTTGCCGTGCGTCTCACCAATTTTCCTTCATCCTTCTTCTTAGGCTTATTTTTCCGCTGTAAACTTTGCGAGACGAATTGAAGAAGCTCTAGACATCCTCCACAAAGAGGTAGGTTTCCATCACCCAAGATAATTCCTCAACTCATTGGATTGTGCCTCACCGTTCGGAGGGAGAGCTAATTAAAAAAAATATTTCGGTCCTCTAATGTCTGATGAGGGAAACTAATCCTCCAAAATGAGTGTACTGAATTGAAATGGTGTCCCATCAGCTGCCTGATGACTTTGCTGATGAGAGGATAAAGGGTGAACAACATGACAGTCATCCCTGATACAGCCTTTTGGGAACTACAAAGTTAGGTACAAAAGCTAGGTGCAAGAACCCAAACCCACCTTTAGCCACACCACTATAGACCTCTGTCATGTTTATAAGGCAGAGCTCGATAGATTCCTCATGGACACGGGGTGAAATGTCATCGAGGGTAGGCGGTAATGTGGGGTTGAGGTTACAGTCAGATCAGCTATGATCCTATTGAATGGTGGAGCAGGCTCGAGGGGCTTGCCCCTAATTCGTATGTTTGTAACTTTGACCTTTAACCTTGCTTCAGGTTCCGAGAGCTTTCGTCAATCTAATAGAGGTGTTGCAACTCATGCCACTGAGGCGTCTCCATCAAGATACCCGGCTGAACTGTCCCAGAGCACTTCTGAGGTATATTCATTCCATTTAAGTGCTTAGCTCTTTCTGCAAACATTCTGGTTGTATTTTTGGCCCAATTCTCAGTGGCAGTTGTGAGCATAAGAATGTTATCCACAAGGATCTGGATTGAGAGAGAGAGAGAATTGGGGAGTTTTATTGAAATGGCGGGTATTATGGTGGCCACAAAGGATGCAGGGGATCATCAATAGATCCCCCTACGGGCTTCGTGGAGTATGAACCTCGCTATTGTGCAGGTGGGAATTCACCCAAAAGGGATTGAGCGGCAGGAGTTTAAAAGCCACTGTTTCAACCTGGGATGGATTTCTGGAGGTCCCCGGATTTGGGCTTGTGAAGCCTATTCCGTCATGTGACTAAAAGGGTATGGTGTTGGAAGACTGGCCTTTGGTGAGATTATTACAAAAAGGATCTCAGCCATCAGATGGATAACCAGTGAGAAACCTGCATTCTCTCCTTTGGGAATGTCTCCCTGATTGCGAGCCAATCAGGCAATTAAAGGTTAGCAGGCAAGGACCCTTGGAATGGGACAACCCACCTGCCAAGAACTCTCAGTCAATCAGAAGCCAGCAGCTCTTTTGCTCAGCACTGCCATTGTGGAGGTAGTGGCCACTGCTGGAATGACACCCACCCAAAGCCTAGGGCTGGGATTCTCCGAGGCTCCGTGCTGAAATCGCACTCGGAGAATGGGGCGTTGGACCCGCGACGCCTTCACGCGATCCTCCGGCGACCGGAGAATCGGCGGCAGTTGCGCACGCATGGTAGACGCGGCGCCGGTCGGGGGCCATTAAAAGAGGCTCCTGTGGCGATTCTCCGCGGTCGACGGGCCGAGTTCCCGCCGGCGTGGTTCTCGTATGGTTCCACCTGGCGGGAACTCGCCGTCGCGGCTACAGTGGCCGTCCTGATGGGGCAGGGTGATCAGTCTCCGGGGGGGGCCTCCACGATGGCCAGACCCGTGATCGGGAGCCACCGATCGGCGGGCATGCGTGATCTGGGAGTGGCCTATCTTCTTCCGCTGTGTGGATCCGCCTTGATGCACGGGGTCGGCGTGGAAGCAGCCGCCAAGCGCTGGCGCGAACCTGCGGCCGGAAGTGCAGGGCCCATAGCGGCAGCCGGAGCTGCGTGGAGCACTCTGGCACTGTGCTGGCCCCCTTCTGACCATATAAGGGATGGGAGGTCATTGATGAAGCAGCTGAAGAACAGTACCCTGAGGAACTCCTGCAGTGCTGTCCTGGATAATAATAATCTTTATTGTCACAAGTAGGCTAACATTAACACTGCAATGAAGTTACTGTGAAAATCCCGTAACAGCCTCCCCGAACAGGCGCCGGAATGTGGCGACTAGGGGCTTTTTACAGTAACTTCATTTGAAGCCTACTTGTGACAATAAGCGATTTTCATTTCATTTCATTGCAATCCCCTAGTTGCCACATTCCGCCGCCTGTTCGGGTACACAGAGGGAGAATTCCGAATTCTCAGCTGGTACGGGAATTGAACCCGCGCTGCTGGTCTTGTTCTGCATCACAAACCAGCTGGCTAGCCCACTGAGCTAAACCAGCCATATGACTCCAACCAGTGGAGAGTTTCCCCCCTGATTCCCATTGACTCCAGTTTAGTTGGGGCTCCTTGATGCCATACTCGGTCAAATGCTGCCTTGATGTCAAGGACAGTCACTCTCGCATCACCTCATCTTTTTGATTATGCACGGGGGATAACAATTGTATTTTCTCCACTTGGAAGGTCTGCCCATTTACTAATGCACCCCAGCTAGTTATATCCTTTTTTAACCCTTAACTACATGGAATATGTTTAAACAAAAACTCCCCAGCCAAAATTAGACACTTGCAAAAAAATGGATACTTTAAGAAAGATTATTAAAGATTATTTACTGCTTCTGACTCACGTGGTAAAAGAAGCAAGAGGCATTCTGACACAATGGACACTGCAAACTGCAAACAGCCTGCATCAAACATTTTTACAACTTCAAACATGAGACATGAAACTGAACGACAGTTGGTGGAAGAAATGTCTTTTGAGGAATGGAGGACTCTTTACCCAGCATGCACAGTGGCAGAGAAACCACTCTATCTCTCGGATTGCCGGCTGACAGGGCCTCTCTCCCAGGGGTAGGATGGCTTTCCTGCCTCAATGGGCGCTGGGTGAAGAGCTCAACCATGTTACTGAGAAGTTGATAATATTTTATATAATTCAGCTATTTTATACATAATGACAAAATATTAGTAATGATTACAATCTTTCCCTCAATGTCAGCAAAACTAAGGAGAACATACAGTACAGAAGGAGGCCATTCAGTCCGCATTTAAGCCCTCACTTCCACCCTATCCCTGCAACCCAATAACCCCTCCTAAACTTTTTGGACACTAAGGGCAATTTATCTAGGCCAATCTACCTAACCTGCACATCTTTAGACTGTGGGAGGAAACCAGAGCAGCAGGAGGAAACCCACGCAGACACGGGGCGAACATACAGACTCCGCACAGACAGTGACCCAGCGGGGAATAAAACCTGGGACCCTGGCGCTGTGAAGCCACAGTGCTATCTACTTGTGCTACCGTGCTGCCCAAGCTAGTCATTGACTTCAGGAAGTGAAGAATCGTACACACCCCTGTCAGCATCATTGGAGCCGAGGTGGAGATGGTTACCCCTTCAAATTCCTAGATGTGCACATCACCAACAATCTGTCCTGGCCCACCCACGTCGACGCTACGACCAAGAAAGCACAACAGCGCCTATACTTTCTCAGGAAACTAAGGAAATTCGGCATGTCCACTTTGACTCTTATCAATGTTTACAGAAAAAGTGGGGAAAGTCTGGAGGAGCATAATCAAAGACCCCTCCCACCCGGGTTATTCTCTCTTCCAACCTCTTCCATCAGGCAGGAGATACAAAGATCTCAGAACACGCACTAACAGATTTAAAAACAGCTTCTTCCCCGCTGTAACCAGAGTCTTAAATGACCCTCTAATGGACTGATCTGATCTCTCCGCAGATCTTCTCTAATGAGTAGTACTAAACTCCTGTATGCTTCACCCGATGCCTGTGTCTATGTATTTACATTGTGTATTTTATGTTTGCCCTATTATGTATTTTCTTTTCATGTCTGTCTGGACTGTACGTAGAACAATACTTTTCACTGTACCTCGGTACACGTGACAATAAACAAATCTAATCCAATCTCCTTAAGTAGTCTAATGAACATGTTTCACTGTATTCTAATGAGTACGCTAATACACTAATTTTGTGTAACTGCCTTGCCAGATCACGGAATGATATAAATCATTCTTCAGTGGAGACACTCACCTCGTGCAAATTTGAGGTCTTAATATTTTGGAATTGTTGTTTTCAGTTAACTTCCAAATATTTTGTCATCTTTAAAATTTTTGCCTTATCACTGAACTGGAGAGAATTATCTTTTATCATAGAGCTCTTGTTTAAGAGAAAACAGGGTTAATTCTTTTTTTTGTGTAGTTTCTACAACTTCTGGAAAATATCTGCCCACTGTGTAAACTGTCTGCTGTTCATTCATCCCAAGCCCTCTAAATCACTGGGTTGAAGCCTGCTCCATGCCTCAGTCAAACGTTTATTCAGTCTCTGTCCGTTAAGGAAAAATAACTTTTTTGAGTCATAGAATGGTAAAGCACTGGAAGCAATCCAGCCCATCGTGCCTGTGGTAGCTCTTTGGGTTAACACTTCACAGCGCCAGGGTCCCGGGTTCGTTTCCCAGCTTGTGCGGAATCTGCACGTTCTCCCCGTGCCTGCGTGGGTTTCCATCGGGTGCTCCGGTTTCCTCCCACAAGTTCCGAAAGACGTGCTTGTTAGGTGAATTGGACATTCTGAATTCTCCCTCTGTGTACCCGAACATGCACTGGAATGTGGCGACTCGGGGATTTTCACAGTGACTTCATTGCAGTGTTAATGTAAGCCTACTTGTGACACTAATAAAGAGTATTATTATTATTATTATTAATCCCAGTATTTCCCATAGCCCTGTAATTTTTTTCCCCCATTGTTCGCCCCGTTCTTCTTTAAATGTTAACACTCAATCTGCTTCTACCACCCTTTCAGGCGGTGCATACCGGATGATAAAAAGACGATACCTCATATCACATTTTGTTCTTGGAAATCCATATCGCCTGATTACCAACACTTCCGTCACTCCAATAGTTTCTTCTTGTTAGGTGTCATGCTGTATCTTTCAGCAGGCAGTGTGTCATTCAGCAGTACAATTCCTGAACGTTTACATAGATATTGGGGGGATGAAGGACAGGTTCCAGAGTATAGGAAGCTCTGAGCTTGCTTACCAGAGTGGATACGGATGCTGAACCCAAAGGAATGTATGAAATAAAAACCCCAAAAGCCGTGACAAAGTGTTTTTTATTGTATCCTTACAGAATGCTGTGTTACTGTGTGGTGAAGCCCGCTGAAAACTCCCCAGAGTTACAGATGATGACTGACGCAAACATTGCTTATCAGGTAGCTCATATCGTTGTTAATGGCTGGTGATGGTGTTGGCAGATTGCTGGGTTGATGTTGGGTTTGGTTTTGTGCTGGTGTTGGGTTTGTGCTGGTGTTGGGTTTAGCGTTGTGTTGGGTTTGGTGTTGTGCTGGTGTTGGGTTTGGTGTTGTGCTGGGGTTGGTTTTGGTGTTGTGCTGGTGTTGGGTTTGGTGTTGTGCTGGTGTTGGGTTTGGTGTTGTGCTGGTGTTGGGTTTGGTGTTGTGCTGGGATTGGTTTTGTGCTGGTGTTGGGTTTGGTGTTGTGCTGGTGTTGGGTTTCATTTTTCGCTGGTATTGGGTTTGGTGTTGTGCTGGGATTGGGTTTGGTGTTGTGCTGGTGTTGGGTTTGGTGTTGTGCTGGTGTTAGGTTTGGTGTTGTGCTGGTGTTGGTTTTGTGCTGGTGTTGGTCTTGGTGTTGTGCTGGTGTTGGGTTTGGCTTTGTGCTGGTGTTGGGTTTGGTGTTGTGCTGGTGTTAGGTTTGGTATTGTGCTGGTGTTGGTCTTGGTGTTGTGCTGGTGTTAGGTTTGGTATTGTGCTGGTGTTGGTCTTGGTGTTGTGCTGGTGCTGGGTTTGGTGTTGTGCTGGTGTTGGTTTTGTGCTGGTGTTGGTCTTGGTTTTGTGCTGGTGTTGAGTTTGGTGTTGCACTGGTGTAGGATTGGTGTTGTGCTGGTATTGGGTTTGTGCTGCTGTTGGGTTTGGTTTTGTGCTGGTGTTGGTTTTTTGCTGGTTTTGGGTTTGGTGTTGTGCCGGTGTTGGGTTTGGAGTTGTGCTGGTGTTGGTTTTGTGCTGGTGTTGGGTTTGGTTTTGTGCTGGTGTTGGTTTTGTGCTGATGTTGGGTTTGGTGTTGTGCTGGTGTTGGGTTTGGTGTTGTGCTGGTGCTGGGTTTGGTGTTGTGCTGGGGATGGGTTTGGTGTTGTGCTGGTGTTGGGATTGGTGTTGTGCTGGTGTTGGGTTTCATTTTTTGCTGGTTTTGGGTTTGGTGTTGCGCTGGGATTGGTTTTGTGCTGGTGTTGGGTTTGGTGTTGTGCTGGTGTTGGGTTTGGTGTTGTGCTGGTGTTGGGTTTGGTGTTGTGCTGGGATTGGTTTTGTGCTGGTGTTGGGTTTGGTGTTGTGCTGGTGTTGGGTTTGGTGTTGTGCTGGTGTTGGGTTTGGTGTTGTGCTGGTGTTAGGTTTGGTGTTGTGCTGGTGTTGGTTTTGTGCTGGTGTTGGTCTTGGTGTTGTGCTGGTGTTGGGTTTGGCTTTGTGCTGGTGTTGGGTTTGGTGTTGTGCTGGTGTTAGGTTTGGTATTGTGCTGGTGTTGGTCTTGGTGTTGTGCTGGTGTTAGGTTTGGTATTGTGCTGGTGTTGGTCTTGGTGTTGTGCTGGTGCTGGGTTTGGTGTTGTGCTGGTGTTGGTTTTGTGCTGGTGTTGGTCTTGGTTTTGTGCTGGTGTTGAGTTTGGTGTTGCACTGGTGTAGGATTGGTGTTGTGCTGGTATTGGGTTTGTGCTGCTGTTGGGTTTGGTTTTGTGCTGGTGTTGGTTTTTTGCTGGTTTTGGGTTTGGTGTTGTGCCGGTGTTGGGTTTGGAGTTGTGCTGGTGTTGGTTTTGTGCTGGTGTTGGGTTTGGTTTTGTGCTGGTGTTGGTTTTGTGCTGATGTTGGGTTTGGTGTTGTGCTGGTGTTGGGTTTGGTGTTGTGCTGGTGCTGGGTTTGGTGTTGTGCTGGGGATGGGTTTGGTGTTGTGCTGGTGTTGGGATTGGTGTTGTGCTGGTGTTGGGTTTCATTTTTTGCTGGTTTTGGGTTTGGTGTTGTGCTGGGATTGGTTTTGTGCTGGTGTTGGGTTTGGTGTTGTGCTGGTGTTGGGTTTGGTGTTGTGCTGGTGTTGGGTTTGGTGTTGTGCTGGGATTGGTTTTGTGCTGGTGTTGGGTTTGGTGTTGTGCTGGTGTTGGGTTTGGTGTTGTGCTGGTGTTGGGTTTCATTTTTCGCTGGTATTGGGTTTGGTGTTGTGCTGGGATTGGGTTTGGTGTTGTGCTGGTGTTGGGTTTGGTGTTGTGCTGGTGTTGGGTTTCATTTTTCGCTGGTATTGGGTTTGGTGTTGTGCTGGGATTGGGTTTGGTGTTGTGCTGGTGTTGGGTTTGGCGTTGTGCTGGTGTTGGGTTTGGTGTTGTGCTGGTGTTAGGTTTGGTGTTGTGCTGGTGTTGGTTTTGTGCTGGTGTTGGTCTTGGTGTTGTGCTGGTGTTGGGTTTGGCTTTGTGCTGGTGTTGGGTTTGGTGTTGTGCTGGTGTTAGGTTTGGTATTGTGCTGGTGTTGGTCTTGGTGTTGTGCTGGTGTTAGGTTTGGTATTGTGCTGGTGTTGGTCTTGGTGTTGTGCTGGTGCTGGGTTTGGTGTTGTGCTGGTGTTGGTTTTGTGCTGGTATTGGTCTTGGTTTTGTGCTGGTGTTGAGTTTGGTGTTGTACTGGTGTAGGATTGGTGTTGTGCTGGTATTGGGTTTGTGCTGCTGTTGGGTTTGGTTTTGTGCTGGTGTTGGTTTTTTGCTGGTTTTGGGTTTGGTGTTGTGCCGGTGTTGGGTTTGGAGTTGTGCTGGTGTTGGTTTTGTGCTGGTGTTGGGTTTGGTTTTGTGCTGGTGTTGGTTTTGTGCTGATGTTGGGTTTGGTGTTGTGCTGGTGTTGGGTTTGGTGTTGTGCTGGTGTTGGGTTTGGTATTGTGCTGGTGTTTTTGTGCTGGTGTTGGGTTTGGCTTTGTGCTGGTGTTGGGTTTCGTTTTGTGCTGGTGTTGGGTTTGATTTTGTGCTGGTGTTGGTTTTGTGCTGGTGTTGGGTTTGGTGTTGTGCTGGTGTTGGTTTTGTTCTGGTGTTGGGTTTGGTTTTGTGCTGGGGTTGGTTTTTTGATGGTGTTGGGTTTGGTTTTGTGCTGGTGTTGGTTTTGTGCTCGTGTTGGGTTTGGTGTTGAGCTGGTGTTGGGTTTGGTATTGTGCTGGTGTTGGTTTTGTGCTGGTGTTGGGTTTGCTTTTGTGCTGGTGTTTGTTTTGTGCTGGTGTTGGGTTTGGATTTGTGCTGGTGTTGGTTTTGTTCTGGTGTTGGGTTTGGTTTTGTGCTGGTGTTGGTTTTGTGCTCGTGTTGGGTTTGGTGTTGTGCTGGTGTTGGTTTTGTTCTGGTGTTGGGTTTGGTTTTGTGCTGGTGTTGGTTTTTTGATGGTGTTGGGTTTGGTTTTGTCCTGATGTTGGGTTTGGTTTTGTGCTGGTGTTGGTTTTGTGCTCATGTTGGGTTTGGTGTTGAGCTGGTGTTGGGTTTGGTATTGTGCTGGTGTTGGTTTTGTGCTGGTGTTGGGTTTGCTTTTGTGCTGGTGTTGGTTTTGTGCTGGTGTTGGGTTTGGATTTGTGCTGGTGTTGGTTTTGTTCTGGTGTTGGGTTTGGTTTTGTGCTGGTGTTGGTTTTTTGATGGTGTTGGGTTTGGTTTTGTCCTGGTGTTGGGTTTGGTTTTGTGCTGGTGTTGGTTTTGTGCTCGTGTTGGGTTTGGTGTTGAGCTGGTGTTGGGTTTGGTATTGTGCTGGTGTTGGTTTTGTGCTGGTGTTGGGTTTGCTTTTGTGCTGGTGTTGGTTTTGTACTCGTGTTGGGTTTGGTGTTGTGCTGGTGTTGGGATTGGCATTGTGCTGGTATTGGGTTTGATGTTGTGCTGGTGTTGGGTTTGGTGTTGTGCTGGTGTTGGGTTTGGTGTTGTGCTGGTGTTGGGTTTGGCATTGTGCTGGTGTTGGGTTTGATGTTGTGCTGGTGTTGGGTTTGGCATTGTGCTGGTGTTGGGTTTGGTGTTGTGCTGGTGTTAGGTTTGGTTTTGTGCTGGTGTTGGTTTTGTGCTCGTGTTGGGTTTGGTGTTGTGCTGGTGTTGGGTTTGGCATTGTGCTGGTTTTGGGTTTGGTGTTGTGCTGGTGTTGAGTTTGGTGTTGTGCTGGTGTAGGGTTTGGAGTTGTGCTGGTATTGGGTTTGTGCTGGTGTTGGGTTTGGTTTTGTGCTGGGGTTGGGTTTGGTTTTGTGCTGGTGTTGGGTTTGGTTTTGTGCTGGTGTTGGGTTTGGTGTTGTACTGGTGTTGGTTTTGTGCTGGTGTAGGGTTTGGTTTTGTGCTGGTGTTAGGTTTGGTTTTGTGCTGGTGTTGGTTTTGTGCTGGTGTTGGGTTTGGTATTGTGCTGGTGTTGATGTTGTGCTTGTGCTGGGTTTGGCTTTGTGCTGGTGTTGGGTTTGGTTTTGTGCTGGTGTTGGTTTTGTGCTGGTGTTGGGTTTTGTTTTGTGCTAGTGTTGGTTTTGTTCTGGTGTTGGGTTTGGTTTTGTGCTGGTGTTGGTTTTTCTATGGTGTAGGGTTTGGTTTTGTGCTGGTGTTGGTTTTGTGCTGGTGTAGGGTTTGGTATTGTGCTGGTGTTGATTTTGTGCTGGTGTTGGGTTTGGTTTTGTGCTGGTGTTGGGTTTGGTTTTGTGCTGGTGTTGGTTTTGTGCTGGTGTTGGGTTTATTTTGTGCTGGTGTTGGTTTTGTGCTGGTGTTGGGTTTGGCATTGTGCTGGTGTTGGGTTTGGTGTTGTGCTGGTGTTAGGTTTGTTTTGTGCTGGTGTTGGTTTTGGTGTTGTGCTGGTGTTGAGTTTGGTGTTGTGCTGGTGTAGGGTTTGGTGATGTGCTGGTATTGGGTTTGTGCTGGTGTTGGGTTTGGTTTTGTGCTGGTGTTGGTTTTGTGCTGGTGTTGGGTTTGGTATTGTGCTGGTGTTGTTTTTGTGCTGGTGTTGGGTTTGGCTTTGTGCTGTTGTTGGGTTTCGTTTTGTGCTGGTGTTGGTTTTGTGCTGGTGTAGGGTTTGGTGTTGTGCTGGTGTTGGGTTTGGTGTTGTGCTGGTGTTGGGTTTGGCGTTGTGCTGGTGTTGGGTTTCATTTTTTGCTGGGGTTGGGTTTGGTGTTGTGCTGGTGTTGGGTTTGGTGTTGTGCTGGGGTTGGGTTTGGCGTAGTGCTGGTGTTGGGATTCATTTTTGCTGGGGTTGTTTTTGTTGTTGTGCTGGTGTTGGGTTTGGTGTTGTGCTGGTGTTGGGTTTGGTGTTGTGCTGGTGTTGGGTTTGGTTTAGTGCTGGTGTTGGGTTTGGTTTAGTGCTGGTGTTGGGTTTGGTGTTGTGCTGTTGTTGATTTTGTGCTTGTGTTGGGTTTGGCTTTGTGCTGGTGTTGGGTTTGGTTTTGTGCTGGTGTTGGTTTTGTGCTGGTGTTGGGTTTTGTTTTGTGCTAGTGTTGGTTTTGCGCTGGGGTTGGGTTTGGTGTTGTGCTGGTGTTGGTTTTGTTCTGGTGTTGGGTTTGGTTTTGTGCTGGTGTTGGTTTTTTTATGGTGTAGGGTTTGGTTTTGTGCTGGTGTTAGTTTTGTGCTGGTGTAGGGCTTGGTATTGTGCTGGTGTTGATTTTGTGCTGGTGTTGGGTTTGGTTTTGTGCTGGTGTTGGGTTTGGTTTTGTGCTGATGTTGGTTTTGTGCTGGTGTTGGGTTTGCTTTTGTGCTGGTGTTGGTTTTGTGCTGGTGTTGGGTTTGGTGTTGTGCTGGTGTTGAGTTTCATGTTGTGCTGGTGTTGGGTTTGGCATTGTGCTGGTGTTGGGTTTGGTGTTGTGCTGGTGTTAGGTTTGTTTTGTGCTGGTGTTGTTTTGGTGCTGTGCTGGTGTTGAGTTTGGTGTTGTGCTGGTGTAGGGTTTGGTGTTGTGCTGGTATTGGGTTTGTGCTGGTGTTGGGTTTGGTTTTGTGCTGGTGTTGGGTTTGGTGTTGTACTGGTGTTGGTTTTGTGCTGGTGTTGAGTTTGGTTTTCTGCTGGTGTTAGATTTGGTTTTGTGCTGGTGTTGGTTTTGTGCTGGTGTTGGGTTTGGTATTGTGCTGGTGTTGTTTTTGTGCTGGTGTTTGGTTTGGCTTTGTGCTGGTGTTGGGTTTGGTTTTGTGCTGGTGTTGGTTTTGTGCTGGTGTTGAGTTTGGTTTTGTGCTGGTGTTGGTTTTGCGCTGGTGTTAGGTTTGGTTTTGTGCTGGTGTTGGGTTTGGAGTTGTGCTGGTATTGGGTTTGTGCTGGTGTTGTGCTGGTTTTGTTCTGGTGTTGGGTTTGGATTTGTGCTGGTGTTGGTTTTGTTCTGGTGTTGGGTTTGGTTTTGTGCTGGTGTTGGTTTTTTGATGGTGTAGGGTTTGGTTTTGTGCTGGTGTTGGTGTTGTGCTGGTGTAGGGTTTGGTATTGTGCTGGTGTTGGGTTTGCTTTTTTGCTGGTGTTGGTTTTGTGCTTGTGTGGGGTTTGGTTTTGTGCTGGTGTTGGGTTTGCTTTTTTGCTGGTGTTGGTCTTGTGCTGGTGTTGGGTTTGCTTTTGTGCTGGTGTTGGTTTTCTGCCGGTGTTGGGTTTGGTGTTGTGCTGGTGTTGGGTTTGGTGTTGTGCTGGTGTTGGTTTTGTTCTGGTGTTGGTCTTGGTGTTGTGCTGGTGTTGGGTTTGATGTTGTGGTGGTGTTAGGTTTGTTTTGTGCTGGTTTTGGTTTTAGTGTTGTGCTGGTGTTGGTTTTGTGCTGGTGTTGGGTTTGGTATTGTGCTGGTGTTGTTTTTGTGCTGGTGTTGGGTTTGGCTTTGTGCTGGTGTTGGGTTTGGTTTTGTGCTGGTGTTAGGTTTGGTTTCGTGCTGGTGTTGGTTTTGGGTTTGGTGTTGTGCTGGTGTTGAGTTTGGTGTTGTGCTGGTGTAGGGTTTGGAGTTGTGCTGGCATTGGGTTTGTGCTGGTGTTGGGTTTGGTTTTGTGCTGGTGTTAGGTTTGGTTTTGTGCTGGTGTTGGTTTTGTGCTGGTGTTGGGTTTGGTATTGTGCTGGTGTTGATTTTGTGCTTGTGTTGGGTTTGGCTTTGTGCTGGTGTTGGGTTTGGTTTTGTGCTGGTGTTGGGTTTGGTTTTGTGCTGGTGTTGGTTTTGTGCTGGTGTTGGGTTTTGTTTTGTGCTAGTGTTGGTTTTGTGCTGGGGTTGGGTTTGGTGCTGTGCTGGTGTTGGTTTAGTTCTGGTGTTGGGTTTGGTTTTGTGCTGGTGTTGGTTTTTCTATGGTGTAGGGTTTGTTTTGTGCTGGTGTTAGTTTTGTGCTGGTGTAGGGTTTGGTATTGTGCTGGTGTTGATTTTGTGCTGGTGTTGGGTTTGGTTTTGTGCTGGTGTTGGGTTTGGTTTTGTGCTGATGTTGGTTTTGTGCTGGTGTTGGGTTTGCTTTTGTGCTGGTGTTGGTTTTGTGCTGGTGTTGGGTTTGGTGTTGTGCTGGTGTTGAGTTTCATGTTGTGCTGGTGTTGGGTTTGGCATTGTGCTGGTGTTGGGTTTGGTGTTGTGCTGGTGTTAGGTTTGTTTTGTGCTGGTGTTGGTTTTGGTGCTGTGCTGGTGTTGAGTTTGGTGTTGTGCTGGTGTAGGGTTTGGTGTTGTGCTGGTATTGGGTTTGTGCTGGTGTTGGGTTTGGTTTTGTGCTGGTGTTGGGTTTGGTGTTGTACTGGTGTTGGTTTTGTGCTGGTGTTGAGTTTGGTTTTCTGCTGGTGTTAGATTTGGTTTTGTGCTGGTGTTGGTTTTGTGCTGGTGTTGAGTTTGGTTTTGTGCTGGTGTTGGGTTTGGTTTTGTGCTGGTGTTGGTTTTGTGCTGGTGTTGAGTTTGGTTTTGTGCTGGTGTTGGTTTTGCGCTGGTGTTGGGTTTGGTTTTGTGCTGGTGTTGGGTTTGGAGTTGTGCTGGTATTGGGTTTGTGCTGGTGTTGTGCTGGTTTTGTTCTGGTGTTGGGTTTGGATTTGTGCTGGTGTTGGTTTTGTTCTGGTGTTGGGTTTGGTTTTGTGCTGGTGTTGGTTTTTTGATGGTGTAGGGTTTGGTTTTGTGCTGGTGTTGGTGTTGTGCTGGTGTAGGGTTTGGTATTGTGCTGGTGTTGGGTTTGCTTTTTTGCTGGTGTTGGTTTTGTGCTGGTGTGGGGTTTGGTTTTGTGCTGGTGTTGGGTTTGCTTTTTTGCTGGTGTTGGTCTTGTGCTGATGTTGGGTTTGCTTTTGTGCTGGTGTTGGTTTTCTGCCGGTGTTGGGTTTGGTGTTGTGCTGGTGTTGGGTTTGGTGTTGTGCTGGTGTTGGTTTTGTTCTGGTGTTGGTCTTGGTGTTGTGCTGGTGTTGGGTTTGATGTTGTGCTGGTGTTAGGTTTGTTTTGTGCTGGTTTTGGTTTTAGTGTTGTGCTGGTGTTGAGTTTGGTGTTGTGCTAGTGTAGGGTTTGGTGTAATGCTGGTGTTGGTTTTGTTCTGGTGTTGGTCTTGGTGTTGTGCTGGTGTTGGGTTTGATGTTGTGCTGGTGTTAGGTTTGTTTTGTGCTGGTTTTGGTTTTAGTGTTGTGCTGGTGTTGAGTTTGGTGTTGTGCTAGTGTAGGGTTTGGTGTAATGCTGTTGTTGGTTTTGTTCTGGTGTTGGTCTTGGTGTTGTGCTGGTGTTGGGTTTGATGTTGTGCTGGTGTTAGGTTTGTTTTGTGCTGGTGTTAGATTTGGATTTGTGCTGGTGTTGGTTTTGTGCTGGTGTTGGGTTTGGTATTGTGCTGGTGTTGTTTTTGTGCTGGTGTTGGGTTTGGCTTTGTGCTGGTGTTGGGTTTGGTTTTGTGCTGGTGTTAGGTTTGGTTTTGTGCTGGTGTTGGTTTTGGGTTTGGTGTTGTGCTGGTGTTGAGTTTGGTGTTGTGCTGGTGTAGGGTTTGGAGTTGTGCTGGCATTGGGTTTGTGCTGGTGTTGGGTTTGGTTTTGTGCTGGTGTTAGGTTTGGTTTTGTGCTGGTGTTAGTTTTGTGCTGGTGTTGGGTTTGGTATTGTGCTGGTGTTGATTTTGTGCTTGTGTTGGGTTTGGCTTTGTGCTGGTGTTGGGTTTGGTTTTGTGCTGGTGTTGGGTTTGGTTTTGTGCTGGTGTTGGTTTTGTGCTGGTGTTGGGTTTTGTTTTGTGCTAGTGTTGGTTTTGTGCTGGGGTTGGGTTTGGTGCTGTGCTGGTGTTGGTTTAGTTCTGGTGTTGGGTTTGGTTTTGTGCTGGTGTTGGTTTTTCTATGGTGTAGGGTTTGTTTTGTGCTGGTGTTAGTTTTGTGCTGGTGTAGGGTTTGGTATTGTGCTGGTGTTGATTTTGTGCTGGTGTTGGGTTTGGTTTTGTGCTGGTGTTGGTTTTGGTTTTGTGCTGGTGTTGGTTCTGTGCTGGTGTTGGGTTTGCTTTTGTGCTGGTGTTGGTTTTGTGCTGGTGTTGGGTTTGATGTTGTGCTGGTGTTGGGTTTGGTGTTGTGCTGGTATTGGGTTTGTGCTGGTGTTGGGTTTGATGTTGTGCTGGTGAAGGGTTTGGTGTTGTGCTGGTATTGGGTTTGTGCTGGTGTTGGGTTTGATGTTGTGCTGGTGTAGGGTTTGGTGTTGTGCTGGTATTGGGTTTGTGCTGGTGTTGGGTTTGGTGTTGTGCTGGTGTTGAGTTTCATGTTGTGCTGGTGTTGGGTTTGGCATTGTGCTGGTGTTGGGTTTGGTGTTGTGCTGGTGTTAGGTTTGTTTTGTGCTGGTGTTGTTTTGGTGCTGTGCTGGTGTTGAGTTTGGTGTTGTGCTGGTGTAGGGTTTGGTGTTGTGCTGGTATTGGGTTTGTGCTGGTGTTGGGTTTGGTTTTGTGCTGGTGTTGGGTTTGGTGTTGTACTGGTGTTGGTTTTGTGCTGGTGTTGAGTTTGGTTTTCTGCTGGTGTTAGATTTGGTTTTGTGCTGGTGTTGGTTTTGTGCTGGTGTTGGGTTTGGTATTGTGCTGGTGTTGTTTTTGTGCTGGTGTTTGGTTTGGCTTTGTGCTGGTGTTGGGTTTGGTTTTGTGCTGGTGTTGGTTTTGTGCTGGTGTTGAGTTTGGTTTTGTGCTGGTGTTGGTTTTGCGCTGGTGTTAGGTTTGGTTTTGTGCTGGTGTTGGGTTTGGAGTTGTGCTGGTATTGGGTTTATGCTGGTGTTGTGCTGGTTTTGTTCTGGTGTTGGGTTTGGATTTGTGCTGGTGTTGGTTTTGTTCTGGTGTTGGGTTTGGTTTTGTGCTGGTGTTGGTTTTTTGATGGTGTAGGGTTTGGTTTTGTGCTGGTGTTGGTGTTGTGCTGGTGTAGGGTTTGGTATTGTGCTGGTGTTGGGTTTGCTTTTTTGCTGGTGTTGGTTTTGTGCTTGTGTGGGGTTTGGTTTTGTGCTGGTGTTGGGTTTGCTTTTTTGCTGGTGTTGGTCTTGTGCTGGTGTTGGGTTTGCTTTTGTGCTGGTGTTGGTTTTCTGCCGGTGTTGGGTTTGGTGTTGTGCTGGTGTTGGGTTTGGTGTTGTGCTGGTGTTGGTTTTGTTCTGGTGTTGGTCTTGGTGTTGTGCTGGTGTTGGGTTTGATGTTGTGCTGGTGTTAGGTTTGTTTTGTGCTGGTTTTGGTTTTAGTGTTGTGCTGGTGTTGGTTTTGTGCTGGTGTTGGGTTTGGTATTGTGCTGGTGTTGATTTTGTGCTTGTGTTGGGTTTGGTATTGTGCTGGTGTAGGGTTTGGAGTTGTGCTGGCATTGGGTTTGTGCTGGTGTTGGGTTTGGTTTTGTGCTGGTGTTAGGTTTGGTTTTGTGCTGGTGTTGGTTTTGTGCTGGTGTTGGGTTTGGTATTGTGCTGGTGTTGATTTTGTGCTTGTGTTGGGTTTGGCTTTGTGCTGGTGTTGGGTTTGGTTTTGTGCTGGTGTTGGGTTTGGTTTTGTGCTGGTGTTGGTTTTGTGCTGGTGTTGGGTTTTGTTTTGTGCTAGTGTTGGTTTTGTGCTGGGGTTGGGTTTGGTGCTGTGCTGGTGTTGGTTTAGTTCTGGTGTTGGGTTTGGTTTTGTGCTGGTGTTGGTTTTTCTATGGTGTAGGGTTTGTTTTGTGCTGGTGTTAGTTTTGTGCTGGTGTAGGGTTTGGTATTGTGCTGGTGTTGATTTTGTGCTGGTGTTGGGTTTGGTTTTGTGCTGGTGTTGGGTTTGGTTTTGTGCTGATGTTGGTTTTGTGCTGGTGTTGGGTTTGCTTTTGTGCTGGTGTTGGTTTTGTGCTGGTGTTGGGTTTGGTGTTGTGCTGGTGTTGAGTTTCATGTTGTGCTGGTGTTGGGTTTGGCATTGTGCTGGTGTTGGGTTTGGTGTTGTGCTGGTGTTAGGTTTGTTTTGTGCTGGTGTTGGTTTTGGTGCTGTGCTGGTGTTGAGTTTGGTGTTGTGCTGGTGTAGGGTTTGGTGTTGTGCTGGTATTGGGTTTGTGCTGGTGTTGGGTTTGGTTTTGTGCTGGTGTTGGGTTTGGTGTTGTACTGGTGTTGGTTTTGTGCTGGTGTTGAGTTTGGTTTTCTGCTGGTGTTAGATTTGGTTTTGTGCTGGTGTTGGTTTTGTGCTGGTGTTGGGTTTGGTATTGTGCTGGTGTTGTTTTTGTGCTGGTGTTGGGTTTGGCTTTGTGCTGGTGTTGGTTTTGTGCTGGTGTTGAGTTTGGTTTTGTGCTGGTGTTGGGTTTGGTTTTGTGCTGGTGTTGGTTTTGTGCTGGTGTTGAGTTTGGTTTTGTGCTGGTGTTGGTTTTGCGCTGGTGTTGGGTTTGGTTTTGTGCTGGTGTTGGGTTTGGAGTTGTGCTGGTATTGGGTTTGTGCTGGTGTTGTGCTGGTTTTGTTCTGGTGTTGGGTTTGGATTTGTGCTGGTGTTGGTTTTGTTCTGGTGTTGGGTTTGGTTTTGTGCTGGTGTTGGTTTTTTGATGGTGTAGGGTTTGGTTTTGTGCTGGTGTTGGTGTTGTGCTGGTGTAGGGTTTGGTATTGTGCTGGTGTTGGGTTTGCTTTTTTGCTGGTGTTGGTTTTGTGCTGGTGTGGGGTTTGGTTTTGTGCTGGTGTTGGGTTTGCTTTTTTGCTGGTGTTGGTCTTGTGCTGATGTTGGGTTTGCTTTTGTGCTGGTGTTGGTTTTCTGCCGGTGTTGGGTTTGGTGTTGTGCTGGTGTTGGGTTTGGTGTTGTGCTGGTGTTGGTTTTGTTCTGGTGTTGGTCTTGGTGTTGTGCTGGTGTTGGGTTTGATGTTGTGCTGGTGTTAGGTTTGTTTTGTGCTGGTTTTGGTTTTAGTGTTGTGCTGGTGTTGAGTTTGGTGTTGTGCTAGTGTAGGGTTTGGTGTAATGCTGGTGTTGGTTTTGTTCTGGTGTTGGTCTTGGTGTTGTGCTGGTGTTGGGTTTGATGTTGTGCTGGTGTTAGGTTTGTTTTGTGCTGGTTTTGGTTTTAGTGTTGTGCTGGTGTTGAGTTTGGTGTTGTGCTAGTGTAGGGTTTGGTGTAATGCTGTTGTTGGTTTTGTTCTGGTGTTGGTCTTGGTGTTGTGCTGGTGTTGGGTTTGATGTTGTGCTGGTGTTAGGTTTGTTTTGTGCTGGTGTTAGATTTGGATTTGTGCTGGTGTTGGTTTTGTGCTGGTGTTGGGTTTGGTATTGTGCTGGTGTTGTTTTTGTGCTGGTGTTGGGTTTGGCTTTGTGCTGGTGTTGGGTTTGGTTTTGTGCTGGTGTTAGGTTTGGTTTTGTGCTGGTGTTGGTTTTGGGTTTGGTGTTGTGCTGGTGTTGAGTTTGGTGTTGTGCTGGTGTAGGGTTTGGAGTTGTGCTGGCATTGGGTTTGTGCTGGTGTTGGGTTTGGTTTTGTGCTGGTGTTAGGTTTGGTTTTGTGCTGGTGTTAGTTTTGTGCTGGTGTTGGGTTTGGTATTGTGCTGGTGTTGATTTTGTGCTTGTGTTGGGTTTGGCTTTGTGCTGGTGTTGGGTTTGGTTTTGTGCTGGTGTTGGGTTTGGTTTTGTGCTGGTGTTGGTTTTGTGCTGGTGTTGGGTTTTGTTTTGTGCTAGTGTTGGTTTTGTGCTGGGGTTGGGTTTGGTGCTGTGCTGGTGTTGGTTTAGTTCTGGTGTTGGGTTTGGTTTTGTGCTGGTGTTGGTTTTTCTATGGTGTAGGGTTTGTTTTGTGCTGGTGTTAGTTTTGTGCTGGTGTAGGGTTTGGTATTGTGCTGGTGTTGATTTTGTGCTGGTGTTGGGTTTGGTTTTGTGCTGGTGTTGGTTTTGGTTTTGTGCTGGTGTTGGTTCTGTGCTGGTGTTGGGTTTGCTTTTGTGCTGGTGTTGGTTTTGTGCTGGTGTTGGGTTTGATGTTGTGCTGGTGTTGGGTTTGGTGTTGTGCTGGTATTGGGTTTGTGCTGGTGTTGGGTTTGATGTTGTGCTGGTGTAGGGTTTGGTGTTGTGCTGGTATTGGGTTTGTGCTGGTGTTGGGTTTGATGTTGTGCTGGTGTAGGGTTTGGTGTTGTGCTGGTATTGGGTTTGTGCTGGTGTTGGGTTTGGTGTTGTGCTGGTGTTGAGTTTGGTGTTGTACTGGTGTTGGGTTTGGTGTTGTGCTGGTATTGGGTTTGTGTTGGTGTTGGGTTTGGTTTTGTGCTGGTGTTGGGTTTGGTGTTGTACTGGTGTTGGTTTTGTGCTGGTGTTGGGTTTGGTGTTGTGCTGGTGTTGGGTTTGGCGTTGTGCTGGTGTTGGGTTTGGTGTTGTGCTGGTGTTGGGTTTGGTTTTGTGCTGGTGTTGGGTTTGGTGTTGTGCTGGTGTTGGGTTTGGCTTTGTGCTGTTGTTGGGTCTGGTTTTGTGCTGGTGTTGGTTTTGTGATGATGTTGGGTTTGGCGTTGTGCTGGTGTTGGGTTTCATTTTTTGCTGGGGTTGGGTTTGGTGTTGTGCTGGTGTTAGGTTTGGTTTTGTGCTGGTGTTGGTTTTGTGCTGGTGTAGGGTTTGGTTTTGTGCTGGTGTTGGGTTTGGTTTTGTGCTGGTGTTGATTTTGTGCTGGTGTTGGGTTTGGTGTTGTGCTGGTGTTGGGTTTGGTTTTGTGCTGGTGTTGGTTTTGTGCTGGTGTAGGGTTTGGTTTTGTGCTGGTGTTGGGTTTGGTTTTGTGCTGGTGTTGATTTTGTGCTGGTGTTGGGTTTGGCTTTGTGCTGTTGTTGGGTTTGGTTTTGTGCTGGTGTTGGTTTTGTGCTGGTGTAGGGTTTGGTGTTGTGCTGGTGTTGGGTTTGGTGTTGTGCTGGTGTTGGGTTTGGCGTTGTGCTGGTGTTGGGTTTCATTTTTTGCTGGGGTTGGGTTTGGCTTTGTGCTGTTGTTGACTTTGGTTTTGTGCTGGTGTTGGTTTTGTGCTGGTGTAGGGTTTGGTTTTGTGCTGGTGTTGGGTTTGGTTTTGTGCTGGTGTTGGTTTTGTGCTGGTGTTGGGTTTGGTGTTGTGCTGGGGTTGGGTTTGGCTTTGTGCTGGTGTTGGGTTTGGTGTTGTGCTGGGGTTGGTTTTGGTGTTGTGCTGGTGTTGGGTTTGGTGTTGTGCTGGGGTTGGTTTTGGTGTTGTGCTGGTGTTGGGTTTGGTGTTGTGCTGGTGTTGGGTTTGGCTTTGTGCTGTTGTTGGGTTTGGTTTTGTGCTGGTGTTGGTTTTCTGCTGGTGTTGGGTTTGGCGTTGTGCTGGTGTTGGGTTTCATTTTTTGCTGGGGTTGGGTTTGGTGTTGTGCTGGTGTTGGGTTTGGTTTTGTGCTGGTGTTGGTTTTGTGCTGGTGTAGGGTTTGGTTTTGTGCTGGTGTTGGGTTTGGTTTTGTGCTGGTGTTGATTTTGTGCTGGTGTTGGGTTTGGTGTTGTGCTGGAGTTGGGTTTGGTTTTGTGCTGGTGTTGGTTTTGTGCTGGTGTAGGGTTTGGTTTTGTGCTGGTGTTGGGTTTGGTTTTGTGCTGGTGTTGATTTTGTGCTGGTGTTGGGTTTGGCTTTGTGCTGTTGTTGGGTTTGGTTTTGTGCTGGTGTTGGTGTTGTGCTGGTGTAGGGTTTGGTGTTGTGCTGGTGTTGGGTTTGGTGTTGTGCTGGTGTTGGGTTTGGCGTTGTGCTGGTGTTGGGTTTCATTTTTTGCTGGGGTTGGGTTTGGCTTTGTGCTGTTGTTGACTTTGGTTTTGTGCTGGTGTTGGTTTTGTGCTGGTGTAGGGATTGGTTTTGTGCTGGTGTTGGTTTTGTGCTGGTGTAGGGTTTGGTTTTGTGCTGGTGTTGGGTTTGGTTTTGTGCTGGTGTTGGGTTTGGTGTTGTGCTGGAGTTGGGTTTGGTTTTGTGCTGGTGTTGGTTTTGTGCTGGTGTAGGGTTTGGTTTTGTGCTGGTGTTGGGTTTGGTTTTGTGCTGGTGTTGATTTTGTGCTGGTGTTGGGTTTGGCTTTGTGCTATTGTTGGGTTTGGTTTTGTGCTGGTGTTGGTTTTGTGCTGGTGTTGGGTTTGGTGTTGTGCTGGTGTTGGGTTTGGCGTTGTGCTGGTGTTGGGTTTCATTTTTTGCTGGGGTTGGGTTTGGCTTTGTGCTGTTGTTGACTTTGGTTTTGTGCTGGTGTTGGTTTTGTGCTGGTGTAGGGTTTGGTTTTGTGCTGGTGTTGGGTTTGGTTTTGTGCTGGTGTTGATTTTGTGCTGGTGTTGGGTTTGGTGTTGTGCTGGGGTTGGGTTTGGCTTTGTGCTGGTGTTGGGTTTGGTGTTGTGCTGGGGTTGGTTTTGGTGTTGTGCTGGTGTTGGGTTTGGTGTTGTGCTGGGGTTGGTTTTGGTGTTGTGCTGGTGTTGGGATTGGCTTTGTGCTGGTGTTGGGTTGGGTTTAGTGCTGGTGTTGGGTTTGGTGTTGTGCTGGTGTTGATTTTGTGCTTGTGTTGGGTTTGGCTTTGTGCTGGGGTTGGGTTTGGTGTTGTGCTGGTGTTGGTTTTGTTCTGGTGTTGGGTTTGGTTTTGTGCTGGTGTTGGTTTTTTTATGGTGTAGGGTTTGGTTTTGTGCTGGTGTAGGGTTTGGTTTTGTGCTCGTGTTGGTTTTGTGCTGGTGTTGGGTTTGCTTTTGTGCTGGTGTTGGTTTTGTGCTGGTGTTGGGTTTGGTTTTGTGCTGGTGTTGGGTTTGGTTTTGTGCTGGTGTAGGTTTTGTGCTGGTGTTGGGTATGGTTTTGGTATGGTCAGATTGAGTGTTAACATTTCAAGAAGAACGGGACAAACAATGGTGGAAAAAGGTAAAGGGCTATGGGTAAAACTGGGATTATTAATAATAATAATCTTTAATGTCAAAAGTAGGCTTACATTAACAAAGCAATGAAGTTACTGTGAAAAGCCCCGAGTCGCCACATTCCGGCGCTTGTTCGGGCACATAGAGGGAGAATTCAGAATGTCCAATTTACCTAACAGCACGTTTTTCAGGACATGTGGGAGGAAACCGGAGCACCCAGAGGAAACCCACACAGACACGGGGAGAACATGCAGACTCCGCACAGTGGCCCAAGCCATGATTCAAACCTGGGACGCTGGAGCTGTGAAGCAACAGTGCTACCCACTATGCTACCGTGCCGCCCCAGCTTGTTGGTGCGAGTATAAACCAGGGAAGGAACTGTTCCGCCGATTGCCTTTTTACTCACAATTACGAGTTCGATAGTGTCCTCAAAGAATTAGTTTACTCAAACTCCACTGGCATTAATTTATTCCTTTCTCTGTCCCTTCCCACCTCAGCGGAGCACTCAGAAGCTTATTGAATCTGGCAAGTATGATACTCAAGAAAACTTCACTGTCGTGTTACAGCCCTTCTTTCGTCGTATGGAAATCCCAATTTTAGAAGTAAGTGATAATGCTTTTGTGCCTCTTTATTGCAGGACAGGATATGCTTCACTGTCCCAGGGTAGCCTGCTCACACACTCTTGATATACTTCTTTCAAATTTCAGAATGGACGACCAGACATCTCATTCTTTGCCCCAGACTGTTTCCATTTAAGCCGGAAGTTCCACGTACAGATGTCAAAGGCTTTCTGGAATAACATGGTAAGTGTATTCATTGACCTAAGTAGCCTCTTTTCTGGCACCGACCTGACTTCTCAGCGTTGTTTTCAAATCCTCGGGGTAGTGTCCTAGGCCCAGCCATCTTCAGCTGCTATACCAATGACCTCCCTTCCATCACAAGGTCTGAAGTGGGGATGATTGCGGATGACTGCACAATGTTCAGCACCATTCACGACTCCTCAGATAATGAAGCAGTCCATGTCCAAATGCAGCAAAACCTGGACAACATCCAGGCTTGGGCTGACAAGTGGCAAGTTACATTTGTGCCACACAAGTGCCAGGCAATGACCATCTCCTACAGGAGAGCACCTAACATTTGCCCCTTGACATTCAATGGCATTACCATCGCTGAATCCCCCAAAATCAACATCCTGGGGGTTACCATTGATCAGAAACTGAACTGGACTAGCCATATTAATGGGAAGTCGAAGGCTAGGAATCCTACTGTGGGTAACTCACCTCTTGACCCCCCCAAAGCCTGTCCACCGTCTACAAGGCACAAGTCAGGAGTGTAATGGAATGCTCTCCACTTGCCTGCAAAGTACAGCTCCAACAATACTCAAGGAGCTCGACACCGTCCAGGACAAAGCAGCTCACTTGATTGTTCCCCCTCTTCCACAAACATTCAAACCCTCTACCACTGATGAACCGTGGCAGCCGTGTGTACCATCTACAAGATGCACGGCAGTAACTTATCGAGGTTCCTTAGACAGCACCTTCCAAACCCACAACCACCACCATCTAGAAGGACAAGAGCAGCAGATGTCTGGGAACACCACCAACAGGAGGTTCCCCTCCAAGTCACTAAACATCCTGGGCGCGATTCTCCACTCCCACGCCGGTTGGGAGAATCGCCTGTGCCGCCGAAATTTCCGGGGACGCCGGTCCGACGCCCTCCCGCGATTCTCCCAAGCGGCGGGAACGGGCTGGTCGAGTTTCGCGGGCCGCAGGCCGGAGAATCGACGGAGACACCCAAAATGGCGATTCTCCGGCACCCCCGCTATTCTGAGGCCCGGATGGGCCGAGTGGCCAGGCCAAAACGGCGGGTTCCCCCCGGCACCGTCCACACCTGGGGTGAAATTCTCCCCCAACGGCGGGATGTCCGCCGACTGGCGCCAAAGACGGCGCCAATCAGACGGGCATCGCGCCGGCCCAAAGGTGCGGAATGCTCCGCATCTTTGGCGGCCTAGCCCCAACATTGAGGGGCTAGGCCGACGCCGGAGGGATTTCCGCCCCGCCAGCTGGCGGAAATGGCGTTTGTTGCCCCGCCAGCTGGCGCGGAAATGCGGCGCATGCCGGGAGCGTCAGCGGCCGCTGTCAGTTTCCCGGCGCATGCGCGGGAGCGTCAGCAGCCGCTGTCAGTTTCCCGCGCATGCGCAGTGGGGAGAGTCTCTTTCGCCTCCGCCATGGTGGAGGCCGTGGCGGAGGCGGAAGGGAAAGAGTGCCCCCACGGCACAGGCCCGCCCGCGGAATGGTGGGCCCCGATCACGGGCCAGGCCACCGTGGGGGCACCCCCTGGGGTCAGATCGCCCCGCGCCCCCCCCCCCCCCCAGGACCCCGGAGCCCGCCCACGCCGCCTGGTCCCGCCGGTAAATACCAGGTTTGATTTACGCCGGCGGGACAGGCAATTTCTGGGCGGGACTTCGGCCCATCCGGGCCGGAGAATCCAGCGGGGGGTCCCGCCAACCGGCGCGGCCCGATTCCCACCCCCGCCCAATCTCCGGTACCGGAGACTTCGGCGGGGGCAGGGGCGCGATTCACGGCGGCCAACGGCCATTCTCCGACCTGGCAGGGGGTCGGAGAATGAGGCCCCTGGTCGCTGCAGTCGTGGGCAGTGCGTGAATGCTGGGGGGGCGGCCTGTGGGGGGGCGAGGGGGGATCCTGCACCGGGCTTCACCTTGAATGTGGGGTGGCCCGTGATCGGTGCCCACCGATCGTCGGGCCGTCCTCTCTGAAGGAGGACCTCCTTCCTTCCGCGGCCCCGCAAGATCCGTCCCCCATCTTCTTGCGGGGTGGATTTGGATAGGATGGAAACCCGCGCATGCGCAGATGACGTCCATTATGCGGCGCCGGCCGCGTCATCTATTCGGTGCCGCTTTTACGCGGACGACAAGGCCTGGCGCGGGTAGATGACGCGGCCCCGATACTGGCCCATTGTCAGGGCCTGAATCGGTCGGGACCGGGGCCGTTCCGCGCCGTCGTGAACCTCGACGGCGTTCACGACGGCGCGACCACTTCGGCGTGGGGGTGGAGAATCCCGCCCCCTGACTTGGAAATATATCTCCGCTCCTTCACTGGCATTGGGACAAAATCCTGGAACTCCCTCCCTGACAGCACAGTGGGTGGGGTGTACCTACACCTCAAGGACAGCAGCGGATCAATAAGGCAGCTCACTACCATCTTCTGAAGGGCAACTAGGGATGGGCAAGAAATGCTGGACTAACCAGCGACACCCACATCCCGTAAATTAATTTTTTTTAAATCTCTCTGTTGCCTCATCACTCTCTATCTCTGATCCTCCTTCAGCCCAACAACCCTCTGAGATCTCTGCACTCCTCCAATCCTGACCTCTATGAGCAACCCTTATTTAATCACTTCACCAATGCCAGCTGCATAGGCCATTGGAATAGCTTTGGAATTCCCTCCTTAAACCTTTCTGCCTCTCTCACTTTCTTTCCCTCTTTAAGATGCTCTTTGAAATCTATCTCCTTTGGCTTTCTGTCCTAATATTCCCTTGTGTGGCTTGGTCTCGAATATTGTTTGATAGCACTCCTTTCAAAGAGCTTGGGATGTTTTACTGCTTTAAATAGGTTGCCATTGTTCGTACTCCGCTGCTAATATCTAATTGGACCTTGTCCACAATGGCCAAGTGACAATGGATAGGGTGCCGTGATGGCATAGGCTAGATTTCGCTCCTGGCGTAGTGCATAATGCATTGGGAATTCAGGCACAGAAGACACTTGAGGGTATCTGATGAATCTTTGTAACTGTAGCAGTAGGTGAGTTGATCTTCTGCCAAAAGTCAGGTAATCAGAAGTAGTTAATAGATAGAAAGGATAAAGATTGGCTAAAGATTGGATAAAGAGTGGATATTGTCGAGATTTGGCCTCCATAACAGATTGGGGTAAATGAAAAACTGAAAGAATGCTGGAGACTGAAGAAGTACCTGATGAGGATAGGAAAATGGGTCAATCTGAAAGAAATACGTAGATAATCTGATTTCCACTGCTGTGAAGACATAAATACTCCCCGAGACACCTGGGGCGGGATTCTCTAATAATGAATGAATGAAATGAAATGAAAATCGCTTATTGTCACAAGTAGGCTTCAAATGAAGTTACTGTGAAAAGCCCCTAGTCGCCAAATTCCGCCGCCTGTTCGGGGAGGCTGGGACGGGACTCACCAACTGCGACAGTCCCCACGCTGGTGTGCAAAGCGGCGCCAAAGACTCCGGAGCCAACGGTCCCCGAAAGTGAGGAATTCTCACCTTCCTACGGGGCTAGGTTGGCGCCGGGGTGGTCCCCACAGCTTCAGCCGGCGCAGAACGGCCCACGCGAGTTCGCGCATGCGCGGAACAGCCGCCGTAATTCCGTGCATGCGTGGAACGGCCCGCATATTTCCACACAAGCGCGGGGGCTCCCTTCTCCACGCCGGCCCCCAGGCAATATGGCGGAGCCCTACAGGGGCCCGGCGCGGAGTAAAATAGGCCCTCACGGAACCAGCCCGCTGGCCGATGGGTAGGTCCTGATCGCAGACCAGGCCACCGTGGGAGCCCCCCTGGGGTCAGATATCACCGCCACCCCCCTCCAGGACGGCCCCTGCACACTCACCTTCCAGGTCCCGCTGTGCGGGAGGTGAGTAATCCACGCTGGCAGGACTCGGACAGATCTGTCGGCCACTCGGCCCACTGGGGCCCGGAGAATCGCCGGGGGGGGGGGGGGGGGGGGCACTGTCAATGGCCCCCCACCGGCGTGGCGGCGATCATCTTGAAACTCTGTAGATTTTGACAGATTGTATCACTTGTATTAGGGAGGCGTTGGCGTAGTGTATTGTCCCAGGACTAGTAATCCAGACACCCAGAGTCATGTCTGGAAACTGGAGTTCGAGTCCCGCCAGGGCAGATGGTGAAAATCGAATTCAATGAAAATCTGGAATTAAAAGCCGAAATAAGGTGACCATGAACCCATTGTCGATTGTCGTAAACACCCGTCTGGTTCACTAATGTCCTTGAGGGAAAGAAATCTGCCGTCCTTACCTGGTCTGGCCTACATGTGACTCTAGATCCACAGCAATGTGGTTGACTCTTAAATGCCCTCAAGGATGGGCAATAAATGCCGGTTCTGTCAGTGATGCCCATATCCCATTGACGAAAAAGAAAATATCACTATACTATGCATATTACTATTGTATTTTAACTTATTGCATCTTGGGTTGGCGTGTTTATAACTGTGATGGGCATCTGTACTTTGGAACAAGGCGGCCTCCCGTCTTTGAGTATCAAAGACCGAATTTAGCAGAAATGACACACACCATCCATGAACTTGTCAGTCTCCTGTTGACAATTCCAGCTGAAAATCAACCCATTCAGTGCCTCTCCCATGTTATTTAATGACACGGGTTCCCCTTAGTAACAAGTATACCGCTTGAGATACTATTGGGGGGGGGGTACTTACCAGGGTTAAGCCATGGGGTACAGGTCTCTGGCACAGAGTCTGTCCCTGTTGCTCAGAAGGGAAGGGAAGAGAGGAGTAGAGCATTAGTCATTGGAGACTCCATAGTTAGGGGGATAGATAGGAGATTCTGTGGGAACGAGAGAGACTCATGGTTGGTGTGTTGCCTCCCAGGTGCCAGGGTGCGTGATGTCTCGGATCGTGTTTTCGGAATCCTTAACGGAGAGGGGGAGCAGCCCCAAAGTCATAGTCCACATAGGTACCAACGACGTAGGTAGGAAAAGGGATGAGGATGTAAGGCAGGAATTCAGGTATCGAGGGTGGAAACTTAGATCTAGGACAAACAGAGTTATTATCTCTGTGTTGTTACCCGTGCCACGTGATAGCGCGATGAGGAATAGGGAGAGAGAGGAATTGAACATGTGGCTACAGGGATGGTGCAGGAGGGAGGGTTTCAGATTTCTGGATAATTGGGGCTCATTCTGGGGTCGGTGGGACCTCTACAAACGGGATTGTCTGCATCTGGACCAGAGGGGTACCAATATTCTGGGGGGGAAATTTGCTAATGCTCTTCGGGAGGGTTTAAACTAGTTCAGCAGGGGCTTGGGAACCTGAATTGTAGCTCCAGTATACAGGAGGTTGAGAGTAGTGAGGTCATGAGTAGGGTTTCAAAGTTGCAGGAGTGTACCGGCAGGCAGGAAGGTGGTTTAAAGTGTGTCTTCTTCAATGCCAGGAGCATCCGGAATAAGGTGGGTGAACTTGCAGCATGGGTTGGTACCTGGGACTTCGATGTTGTGGCCATTTCGGAGACATGGATAGAGCAAGGACAGGAATGGTTGTTGCAGGTGCTGGGATTTAGATATTTCAGTAAGCTCAGGGAAGGTGGTAAAAGAGGGGGAGGGGTGGCATTGTTAGTCAAGGACAGTATTACGGTGGCAGAAAGGACGTTTGATGATGACTCGTCTATTGAGGTAGTATGGGCTGAGGTTAGAAACAGGAAAGGAGAGGTCACCCTGTTAGGGGTTTTCTATAGGCCTCCGAAAAGTTCCAGAGATGTAGAGGAGAGGATTGCAAAGATGATTCTGAATAGGAGCGAAAGCAACAGGGTAGTTGTTATGGGGGACTTAAACTTTCCAAATAATGACTGGAAACGCTATAGTTCGAATACATTAGATGGGTCCGTTTTTGTCCAATGTGTGCAGGAGGGTTTCCTGACACAGTATGTAGATAGGCCAACGAGAGGTGATGCCATATTGGATTTGGTACTGGGTAATGAACCAGGACAGGTGTTAGATTGGGAGGTAGGTGAGCACTTTGGTGATAGTGACCACAATTCGATTATCTTTACTTTAGTGATGGAAAGGGATAGGTATACCGCAGGGCAAGAGTTATATCTGGGGGAAAGGCAATTATGATGCGATGAGGCAAGACTTAGGATACATCGGATGGAGAGGAAAACTGCAGGGGATGGGCACAATGGAAATGTGGAGCTTGTTCAAGGAACAGCTACTGCGTGTCCTTGATAAGTATGTACCTGTCAGGCAGGGAGGAAGTGGTCGAGTGAGGGAACCGTGGTTTACTAAAGCAGTCAAAACACTTGGCAAGAGGAAGGAGGAGACTTATGTAAAGATGAGACATCAAGGTTCAGTTAGGGCGCTCGAGAGTTACAAGTTAGCTAGGAAGGACCTAAAGAGAGAGCTAAGAAGAGCCAGGTGGGGACATGAGAAGTCTTTGGCAGGTAGGATCAAGGATAACCCTAAAGCTTTCTATAGATATGTCAGGAATAAAAGAATGACTAGGGTAAGAGTAGGGCCAGTCAAGGACAGTAGTGCGGTTGTGCTTGGAGTCCGAGGAAATAGGAGAGGTGCTAAATGAATATTTTTCGTCAGTATTCACACAGGAAAAAGACAATGTTGTCGAGGAGAATACTGAGATTCAGGCTACTAGACTAGAAGGGCTTCAGGATCATAAGGAGGAGGTGTTAGCAATTCTGGAAAGTGTGAAAATAGATAAGTCACCTGGGCCGGATGGGATTTATCCCAGGATTCTCTGGCAAGCTAGGGAGGAGATTGCTGAGCCTTTGGCCTTGATCTTTAAGTCATCTTTGTCTACAGGAATAGTGCCAGAAGAGTGGAGGATAGCAAAAGCTGTCCCCTTGTTCAAGAAGGGGAGTAGAGATAACCCCGGTAACTATAGACCAGTGAGCCTTACTTCTGTTGTGGGAAAAATCTTGGAAAGGTTTATAAGAGATCGGATGTATAATCATCTGGAAAGGAATAATTTAATTAGAGATAGTCAATACGGTTTTGTGAAGGGTAGATCGTGCCTCACAAACCTGATAGAGTTCTTTGAAAAGGTGACCAAACAGGTGGATGAGGGTAAAGCAGTTGATGTGGTGTATATGGATTTCAGTAAAGCGTTTGATAAGGTTCCCCATGGTAGGCTACTGCAGAAAATACGGAAGAATGGGATTCAGGGTGATTTAGCAGTTTGGATCAGAAATTGGCTAACTGGAAGAAGACAAAGGGTGGTGGTTGATGGGAAATGTTCAGACTGGAGTCCAGTTACTAGTGGTGCACCACAAGGATCTGTTTTGGGGCCACTGCTGTTTGTCATTTTTATAAATGACCTGGAGGAGGGCGTAGAAGGATGGGTGAGTAAATTTGCAGATGACACTAAAGTCGGTGGAGTTGTGGACAGTGCGGAAGGATGCTACAAGTTACAGAGGGACATAGATAAGCTGTAGCGCTGGGCTGAGAGGTAGCAAATGGAGTTTAATGCAGAAAAGTGTGAGGTGATTCATTTTGGAAGGAATAACAGGAAGACTGAATACTGGGCTAATGGTAAGATTCTTGGCAGTGTGGATGAACAGAGAGATCTCGGTGTCCATGTACATAGATCCCTGAAAGTTGCCACCCAGGTTGAGAGGGTTGTTAAGAAGGCGTCTGGTGTGTTAGCTTTTATTGGTAGAGGGATTGAGTTTCGGAGCCATGAGGTCATGTTGCAGCTATACAACACTGGTGCGGCCGCATTTGGAGTATTGCGTGCAATTCTGGTCGCCGCATTATAGGAAGGACGTGGAAGCATTGGAAACGGTGCAGAGGAGATTTACCAGAATGTTGCCTGGTATGGAGGGAAGATCTTATGAGGAAAGGCTGAGGGACTTGAGGCTGTTTTCGTTAGAGAGAAGAAGGTTAAGAGGTGACTTAATTGAGGCATACAAGATGATCAGAGGATTGGATAGGGTGGACAGTGAGAGCCTTTTTCCTCGGATGGTGATGTCTAGCACGAGGGGACATACCTTTAAATTGAGGGGAGATAGATATAAGACAGATGTCAGAGATAGGTTCTTTACTCAGAGAGTAGTAAGGGCGTAGAATGTCCTGCCTGCAACAGTCGTGGACTCGCCAACACTAAGGACATTCAAATGGTCATTGGATAGACATATGGACAATAAGGGAATAGTGTAGATGGGCTTTAGAGTGGTTTCACAGGTCGGCGCACCATCGAGGGACGAAGGGCCTATACTGCGCTGTAATGTTCTATGTTCTATGTTCTATGACAATGTACCCAAGTGACAAGATCCCTGCTATTTGTTTTTCAATCAGGTGCAAGTGGTCTTGAGATCGAAACTGTCAGTAGCATGGTAATAGGTGGTTGTTAGCACCGGTAGTACAAAGGAACAAATATTACAACAGATTAACAAACGTGTCTTTGTATTACAAGTAAACAGCCACAGCAAGTAACAGCTTTTTTGAATCTTTCTACAGAAAAATACAAAAGACGTGAACCAAAACAAACATTATTTAATAAAATTCCATAAACAACCAGTTTTTAAAAAGAGTCTCATCCCTGTTACCATCCCCCCCCACCCCCTACCGACCCCCTATAAACACATAACCCCCCCCCACCCCTTAAACTCTATAACTCCTTCAAGCTAGCAAATCGCCCCTCCAAAAATAGATCCCCACCTTCTCCAACCCTCTTCTTTCAAGCACTAAAGGTGGCATCCAGCCTTGCCGGCTCTGATTGGTGATTGGCACAGATGGGGCCAGCTGCGATGTTGCCCCCAATTTGAAATGTTGGCGGAGCTGTCTCCAGATTTTTAGGTTATTTGAATCCTGAGCAGGCTGACCAGTCTTTCACACTTGGAAGGGGCTCAGGGGTTTTCAGTGCATTTTACAGCACGTGAGCTACTGCAGTGTCAACCTACACAACTTTCAATAAATATTTGTGGGGGAAGGAGATCAGAATTTCCTCATTGATCTTACAAAAAGGCCTTAAGATGGAGGAGCCGAAGTAGGCTTTTCAGCCCATCGAGTCTGCTCCACCATTCAATGAGATTGTGTGTGATCTGGTATGTTAATCCTCAACTTTCCCGCCTCATGGAAAGATTACTTGGGGAAAGACGACGGCTCCAGACGGAGTTTGACCTGTTGACCACAGGGAAGGCGGAGGCACAGTGTAGGAAAGCGCAGGGGGTGACCTACGAGTATGGGGAAAAGGCTAGTCGGATGCTGGCACACCAGCTCCGTAAGAGGATGGCAGCGAGGGAAATAGGGGGAGTCAAAGATGGAAGGGGAGCCACGGTTCGGAGTGCGACAAAAATAAACGAGGTATTCAAGGCCTATTATGAAGAGCTGTACAGATCCCAGCCCCCAGCGGGGGAAGAGGGGATGAGACAATTCCTAGATCAGCTGAGATTCCCGAGGGTGGAGGAGCAAGAGGTGGCTGGTTTGGGGGCACCAATTGGGTTGAAGGAGCTGAGCAAGGGTTTGGGGAGCATGCAGGCGGGGAAGGCCCCGGGACCGGACGGATTCCCGGTGGAGTTCTACAGGAAGTACGCAGACCTGTTGGCCCCGCTACTGGTGAGGACCTTTAATGAGGCAAGAGAGGAGGGGACCCTGCCCCCGACAATGTCGGAAGCGACAATTTCTTTGATCCTAAAGCGGGACAAGGACCCACTGCAATGTGGATCGTACAGGCCGATCTCGCTCCTCAATGTGGATGCAAAGTTGCTGGCAAAAGTGCTGGCCACGAGGATCGAGGACTGTGTCCCGGGGTAATCCACGAGGACCAGACGGGATTTGTAAAGGGCAGGCAACTAAACACCAATGTGCGGCAGCTCTTAAACGTGATAATGATGCCATCGGAGGAGGGAGAGGCGGAGATAGTGGCAGCTATGGACGCGGAGAAGGCCTTTGACCGAGTAGAGTGGGAGTACCTCTGGGAGGTGCTGCGTAGGTTTGGGTTCGGGTTAGGGTTTATCAATTGGGTTAAGCTCCTTTACAGAGCCCGATGGCGAGTGTAGTGACGAACCGGCGGAGGTCGGAGTACTTTCGACTGTACCGAGGGACGAGGCAGGGGTGCCCCCTGTCCCCCCTGTTGTTCGCATTGGCGATCGAACCATTGGCCATGTCATTGAGGGAGTCTAATAAATGGAGGGGGGTGGTCCGAGGGGGAGAAGAGCATCGGGTGTTGCTATATGCGGATGACCTGTTGCTGTACGTGGCGGATCCAATGGAGGGGATGGTGGAGGTCATGCAGACTCTAAGGGAGTTTGGGGAGTTTTCGGGCTATAAGCTCAATGTAGGGAAGAGTGAGCTCTTTGTATTGCAGGCGGGGGACCAAGAAAGAGGGACCTACCGCTGAGGAGGGCGGAGGGGAGCTTTCGGTATCTGGGGATCCAGATAGCCAGGAGTTGGGGGACCCTACATAAACTGAATCTGTCGAGGTTGGTGGAGCAAATGGAGGAGGATTTCAAAAGTTGGGACATGTTACCGCTCTCGCTGGCGGGTAGAGTGCAGTCGGTCAAAATGGTGGTCCTTCCGAGGTTTCTGTTTGTGTTTCAGTGCCTTCCCATCGTGATCACTAAGGCCTTTTTTAAGAGAGTAGGCAGGAGTATTATGGGGTTTGTGTGGGTGAATAAGACCCCGAGAGTAAGGAGAGGGTTCCTGGAACGCAGTAGGGACCGAGGAGGGTTGGCGCTGCCAAACCTGGGGAGCTACTACTGGGCAGCAAATGTGGCGATGATCCGCAAGTGGGTCATGGAGGGAGAGGGGGCGGCATGGAAGAGGATGGAGATGGCGTCCTGTAAAGGAACGAGCCTGGGGGCATTGGTGACCGCACCGCTGCCGCTCTCGCTGACAAAGTATACCACGAGCCCGGTGGTGGCGGCAACGCTAAGGATCTGGGGCCAGTGGAGACGGCACCGGGGTGCAATGGGAGCATCGGTGTGGTCCCCGATCAGGGGTAACCACCGGTTTGTCCCGGGGAAGATGGACGGGGGGTTCCAGAGCTGACATCGGGCGGGGATTGGAAGAATGGGGGACCTGTTCATCGACGGGACGTTTGCAAGCCTAGGGGCACTGGAGGAGAAGTTCGAGTTACCCCCGGGAAATGCCTTTAGATATGTGCAGGTGAGGGCTTTTGTGAGGCGACAGGTGAGGGAATTCCCGTTGCTCCCGGCACAAGAAGTTCAAGATAGGGTGATCTCGGGTGTATGGGTCGGGGAGGGCAAGGTGTCGGAAATACACCAGGAGTTGAAAAAAGAGGGGGAAGCGCTGGTAGAAGAGTTGAAGGGTAAATGGGAGGAAGAGCTGGGGGAGGAGATCGAGGAAGGTCTGTGGGCTGATGCCCTGGGTAGGGTTAATTCCTCCTCCTCATGTGCCAGGCTCAGCCTGATACAATTTAAGGTGGTCCACAGAGCGCACTTGACGGGGGCGAGGTTGAGTAGGTTCGTTGGGGTAGATGACAAATGTGGAAGGTGCTCAGGGAGCCCGGCGAACCATGTCCATATGTTTTGGTCATGCCCGGCACTGGAGGGGTTCTGGAGAGGAGTGGCGGGAGCAATATCTCAGTGAAAGTCCGGGTCAAGCCAAGCTGGGGGCTAGCAATATTTGGAGTAGTGGACGAACCGGGAGTGCAGGAGGCGAAAGAGGCCGGCATTCTGGCCTTTGCGTCCCTAGTAGCCCGGCGAAGGATCTTGCTAATGTGGAAGGAGGCGAAGCCTCCCAGCCTGGAGGCCTGGATAAATGATATGGCTGGGTTCAGAAAGTTGGAGAGGATTAAGTTCGCTTTGAGAGGGTCTGCGCAGGGGTTCTACAGGCGGTGGCAACCGTTCCTAGACTATCTCGCGGAGCATTAGAGGAAGGTCGGTCAGCAGCAGCAGCAATCTTGGGGGGAGAAGGGGGGGCGGGTGGAGGGGACGTCCTGGGAGGGGGGGGAAGGGGGGACTGCCTGGGAGGGTGGATGAGCAAGAGATAACATGAAGGGTTGGGGAAACTGGCACGTACGGGTGAGGGCCAGTGTACAAAGCTGTGTAAATATATCATTTTGCCATGTATATATCTTGCTCTGCGCGATTTCTCTTTTTTTTTGTTACGGGGGTGGGGGGGGGGGCGGGGGGGTGGGGGGGGGTTTGTATGGGAGAAAAATTGTATTAAAAAACTTTATTAAATATATATTTTTTTTAAAACTTTCCCGCCTCATCCTCGTAACCCTTGATTCCCTTACAGATGGAAAATCTGTTCTTCTCAGCCTTGAACATACTTAATGGTCTAACCTCTAGAGCCCTCTATGGTAAAGAATTCCACCGATACACGACTCACTGGGAGAAGAAATTCCTCCTCATCTCTGTCTTAAATGGGTGACCCCTCACTCTGAGATTATTCCCTCTGGTCCTGGACTCTCCCACAAGTGGAAACATCCTCGCAGCATCTACCCTACCAAGCCCCCTGAGAATCCTTTCTGTCACAATGAGGTTGCCTCTCATTCTTCTAAACCCCAATGAGTGCAGGCCCAATCTACTCAACATCTCACAGAATAAAGCAGTGCAGAAGAGGTCCTTTGGCCCATCGAGTCTGCATTGATGGCTCTTTAGCACACTGGGCTAAATCGCTGGCTTTGACAGCAAACCATGGCAGGCCAGCAGCATGGTTCAATTCCCGTACCAGCCTCCCTGAACAGGCACTGGAATGTGGCGACTAGGGGCTTTTCACAGTAACTTCATTTGAAGCCTACTTGTGACAATAAGCAATTTTCATTTCATTTCATCATAAGGAAATCCCTCCATACACAGGATCAACCGAATGAACCTTCTCTGGACTACCTTCAGTATACCTTTCCTCAGATGAGGGGACTAAAACTGTTCACAGCATTCCAAGTCTGGTCTAACAAGTGCCTTGTACAGATGTAGTATGACGTCCCTGTTTTTATACTCCATTCCCTTTGAAATAAAGGCCAACGTTCCATTTGCCTTTCTTATCACCTGCTGAGCTTGCATGTGAGCTTTTTGTGATTTATGCATGAAGACTCCCAAAATCCCCCTGTCCTGTACCTGTCTGCAGTCTTTATCCATTTAAATATAAAAAGAAATTCAGATTCATAAACACACCCAGGTAATTCCAACATGAATTTTCGTAATGAAGCCTTGAAGCCTTGGGGCAGCACAGTAGCATTGTGAATAGCACAATTGCTTCACAGCTCCAGGGTCCCAGGTTCGATTCCGACTTGGGTCACTGTCTGTGCGGAGTCTGCACATCCTCCCCGTGTGTGCGTGGGTATCTCCGGGTGCTCCGGTTTCCTCCCACAATCCAAAGATGTGTAGGTTAGGTGGATTGGCCATGATAAATTGCCCTTAGTGTCCAAAATTGCCCTTAGTGTTGGGTGGGGTTGCTGGGTTATGGGGATGCGGTGGAGGTGTTGACCTTGGGTGGGGTGCTCTTTCCAAGAGCCGGTGCAGACTCGATGGGCCGAATGGCCTCCTTCTGCACTGTAAATTCTATGATTCTATGATAATCTATGACTACCAAACTAGACCGCAAGGCCTCACATTAGACGAGAGGGAGGATATAATTCCACATTAATAACTTTAACAATGTAACATATCCTCAGTACTGTAGCCAAGTGCCCATACTTTTGACGTGGACCAGAACCCACAGCCCTCTGGCTCAGAGGTGAGTACACCCAACTAAGCCATGGCTGTCAGCACAAGTTAACCCCCATTGGCCACACATTCCTACCCGCTGTTACTTGAACTAGCAGAGGGTGCAAGAGCTTTGTAAATATTTAAAAGTCAGGGTCCAAAGTTATCATTCAGAACCTCACAGAGGCCTTAACCAAGGCCACATGGGTGGTGCACAGGGCCAACGGCAGAGGAGAAAGCTATTCCCACATAGATGCGTGTTTGAGCCCCACTCCACGATTTGAGCACATAATCCATAAGAACTAGGAGCAGGAGAAGGCCATCTGGCCCTTCGAGCCTGCTCCACCATTCAATGAGATCATGGCTGATCTTTTGTGGACTCAGCTCCACTTTCCCACCTGAACACCATAACCCTTTATTCCTTTATTCTTCAAAAAACTGTCTATCTTTATCTTGAAAATATTTAATGAAGGAGCCTCAACTGCTTCACTGGGCAGGGAATTCCATAGATTCACAACCCTTTGGGTGAAGAAGTTCCTCCTAAGCTCAGTCCTAAATCTACTTCCCCTCATTTTGAGGCTATGGCCCCTAGTTCTGCTTTCACCCACCAGTGGATACAACCTCCCCGCATCTATCCTATCTATTCCCTTCATAATTTTATATGTTTCTGTAAGATCCCTCTGCATCCTTCTAAATTCCAACGAGTACAGTCCCAGTCTACTCAACCTCTCCTCGTAATCCAACCCCTTCAGCTCTGGGATTAACCTAGTGAATCTCCTCGGCATACCCTCCAGTGCCAGTATGTCCTTTCTCAAGTAAGGAGACCAAAACTGAACACAATACTCCAGGTGTGGCCTCACTAATACCTTATACAGTTGCAGCATAACCTCCTTAGTGTTAAACTCCATCCCTCTAGCAATGAAGGACAAAATTCCATTCACCTTCTTAATCACCTGTTGCACCTATAAGCCAATTTTTTGTGACTCATGCGCTAGGACACCCAGGTCCAGGCTGACATTTCAGTGCCGTACCAATGGGGGGCTGCATCTGCCTGAATTGAGAAGCAGATGGTAACACAGTAGTAATGTTACTACACTTAGAAATCCAGAGACACGGTAACTGGGTGAGTTTAAATGCAATAGATCTGGAATAAATTGCTAGCTTCATTAATAATGATCATGAAAATACCAAATTGTTGTCAATACCCATCAGGTTCACTGTTGTCCTTCAGTGGGGGAAATTTGCCAACCTGACCGAAGCTTTGACTCCAGACCCATGGCATAGTGGTCCACTCTGAAACGGCCCAGCGAGTCACTGAGTTGTATCAAACTGCTACAGGAGGATGTGGATGTCCCTACACGTCATGAACTGCAAAGATTCAAGAAGATGGCTTCCTACCACCTTCATAAGGGCAATTAGGGATAGAGTAATAAAGTACTGACCTTACCAGCAATCCCCAAGAAAGCGTTAAAAAAAGGTCAGGATGTCATGATCGCTCCAATTATTTTAGTTTGACTTACAGGCTTCTTTCCCTGGGTTGGGCCTACAGGCGGCTCTGGGACCTCGCCATGGTCTTTGGATTAAGGATAGCAGCCGTCCCCAATTCCCAGCTCCCCTACTCCTTCCTGTCACATCTTGAGCTCGACTTCTCCCCAACTCCCTGCCCACCCTCGGCATCTACAGCTGATGCCACGGCTGAAAGCATTGGACTGCCACCTTGTTCTGTGTGGCAGAGGGAGATTTAAAGGAGGTGGAGAGAAAATAAATCAAATTCACATTGAGCAAAGAAAAAGTAACTGCTTGTTTTCCCCCCCCCCCCCCCCACCAGTTGCAGCCAGTTGGTGAAAAATCCGATTTTCAAGACGTTACAGTAAATATCTCCCTGAGCTGCCCGTCCCAGGTAAGAATTGTACATGTTGCTGTGGTCTCTTTTTGTGGCACCATTTTGAATGTTTTGGGAATATTTCTCCTGTTTGACACTTAATGGTCAAAAAGAATGTGAATTTTTCCGGAAAGATAGGACGGGCTTGGATTGGGTTTTTGACAGGTGCATACCAGCCTCCTGGCCGCCCATTCTTGTCTTTCACCGAGGCTGATGGGATGTCGATGACCAACTCAATCCTGGGTGCAACTTTAAATATGATAATGAGGCAGCGAACCTCACGGCCATTCCACTTCTGGTTTAACAGCTGGCTGATGGGTCTGAGGACACACATTTGTATAGTGACCACCAGACATGTCAAAGTGCTGTCCAACCAATAGAGTACTTCGTGAAGTAAAGTCCCTGTTATAATATCAGAAATATGGTATTTATTCGTGATCTGCAAACTCCCCCAAGCTGCAATGTGATCATGACCACATATACTTAATTAACATCACAAAGGGGAGTTACATATCCACCAGGACACTGGGGATAACTTCCCTCCGGTTCTTCAAAAAGAGCCATGGGATCTTTCCATCCACCCAAATAGGCAGATGGGGCCTTGGTTTGGCATCACATCGCAAAGGCAACCTCTCTAACAGTGCAGCACTACCTCAGTGCTGCAGCAGTGTCAGCCTTGATTTTTACACTCAAGCGCTGGAGTAGGATTCAAACCCAGAACCGTAGGGGTGAGTGCACTACCATCTGTGTCATGGTTGACAATAGATGAAGAGTTAGTGGATTCAGGAGTCAATGCCTTTGCTCCTCCTTCTGAATCTACGTTCTGGCTTGAGGAGCCTTCATGATTGAGGCCTGAACAGCCTTTCTCCATCCAACTGCCCCCACCCCCACCCCCCCAGCCCCCATCACTCTGAGACCTCCAAACTTCCTACCGCTTCATTGCAGTTTCCTTCTGCCCTCCCTCCCTACACCAGGCCCTGATCCTTGCAAAGCCTCCAACTCTGCCCACTGAGGCCTCCGACTCCCCCCACCATGTGGACACTGACCCCCACCCCACTTAGGGACTCCCTCCCATCGACCCCTACCCTACATGGTCGACCACCCATTCCTGGTGTGGGGTTTACCTGCTGCTGCAGCTGTCAATGACCAGCTCCTTGCCCGACTGGAGGACCAGCTGTCAATCAGGCTGGATTGGGCAACATTCTGTGATGATGGAATCACATTGTAGAGTTAAAATTCCATGTGGTTGAAGCCCAAAGTGTGGGTTCCCAAGCCACAACCAGCTTTCTAACGAAACCACTCCCTGTGGGTCAGTCTAATAAAGATTCAGTCCAAAGAAGATTGATGGTATACGATAGGTGATGCTGAATTAGCTCTTTTAGTGGCTGCACGGTAGCACAATGGTCAGCACTGTTACTTCACAGCACCAGGGACCCGGGTTCGATTCCCAGCTCGGGTCACTGTCTGTGCGGAGTCTGCACGTTCTCCCTGTGTCTGCGTGGGTTTCCTCCGGGTGCTCCGGTTTCTTCCCACAGTCCAAAGATGTGCAGGTGAGGTGAATTGGTCACGCTAAATTACCCCGTAATGTCCAAAGATTAAGTAAGGTTACTGGGTTAGGGGGAGAGGGTGGAGGCGTGGGCTTAAGCAGGGTGCCCTTTCAAGGGCCGGTGTCGACTCGATAGGCCAAATGGCCTCCTTCTGCACATTAAATTATATGATTCTGTGAACCTAGGGAAGGGAAAACTATCTTTTGTACAATGGATAGTTGAGATCGATCATTTTGTATCATGGTCAAAAGTTAAAATTAGCCCCCAAAGACAGAGTACACAAATGGGTTTTGTGAAAGTGATTCAAAAATAAAATTCTTATTCAACATACAACATTTTTAAATGAAAATAAGTGCAGTGAAGCAATCTCTAGGACAATGGGAACCTTCAATACTTATAATGAGAGGCCTACCATCAAATTTATCTTAATTACATTCTGTTCCATATACTTTTGCCATTAGGATTCATGAGGCTATTGGCCCTTCCTTATTCCATTACAGAATCATCCCTTTCTTCGAACATTCAAGAATAGCGACTATACTTACCCAGGCTTGGATCCAACCATCAAACCCCCTGAGGTAATCTCACCATTAAAATGCCTGTATGCTTTGCAATGAACTCTCATGGGAACAAATTAACGATTGTGGGGTGTGATGTGTTGGGTGTTCTGGATCACATACAGGTCACCAACACTTGAAGTAGTGCAACACTATTTTATTAAAAGGTGAACTATTTAAACATACTTGAACTGTGGGTAAATACAATACCAGCTTTAACTAAAGACCTTTGCCTTGTCCTAACCTGTTGATGCCCTCAGCACATGGTGAATGTCTGTGTTGCAGGCTGTGAGCTCTGTGCTCCTAGCTAGCTGCTCCTCGAATCTGCAGGAACTCCGATGCCCCCTGTCTTTATAGTGCGTGTGCGCTCACTGGTGATTGGCTGCGGTGTTGTGTATGTTGATTGGTCCCACTGTGTGCCCATCAGTGTGTGTCTGCACCATGATATACTGGTGGATATTATGATAGGGTGGATGAGTGAAGCTACTTAACAATTACCATTCCAATCCGAGATAACCAACAAGTATTCTGAGCAGATGGTCAGAATTATCCTTTCCATATTACAGACTGCTATGAATCACTTTTACTGATTCCAATGTAAGCATTTTATTTCAAAGGTAGCATTTAATGCAACAGGTTAATTTGCCACTAATTCTACATCTGAACTGTTTTTGAAAGTCTCACGTGTCAAACTTTATCAAATGCCTTCTGAAAAGGCAAGTACATTATACGAGTCTCCAGCTCCTCTTACCTCATTACACCATCCAAGGAATTCTGATTTGAATAGTACTGTCTTGATATTAATGATACAGAGGCTATGTGAACGATCAACTTTCTGGGGGTTTTCATTGACCAGAAACTGAACTGCACTAGCCATATAAATAGCGTAAGAGGTCTTCCACCACCAGGTTAAAGTCCAAAAGGTTTGTTTCATACTCATGTGTGCGGAACTTGGCTATAAGTTTCTGCTCGGCGATTCTGCGTTGTCGCGCGTCCTGAAGGCCGCCTTGGCGAACGCTTACCCGAAGTCAAAGGTTGAATGCCCTTGACTGCTGTACAGCCACAACCGGGACCTTGGATTCATGTCGCATTACATTCACCCCCTACCATCTGGCCTGGGCTTGCAAAATCCTACCAACTGTCCTGGCTTCAGACAATTCACACCTCTTTAACCTGTGATTACACCTCTCTCTGGATCTGTAAAGACTTAATTACCTGCAAATGCTCGCATTCAAAGTATCGTCTTGCATATTTGACTTTGTCTATATACATGTTTCTGGAACCCTCCTCTTCATTCACCTGAGGAAGGAGCAGTGCTCCAAAAGCTAGTGATTCGAAACAAACCTGTTGGACTCTTTAACCTGTGATTACACCTCTCTCTGGATCTGTAAAGACTTAATTACCTGCAAATGCTCGCATTCATAGTATCGTCTTGCATATTTGACTTTGTCTATATACATGTTTCTGGAACCCTCCTCTTCATTCACCTGAGGAAGGAGCAGTGCTCCAAAAGCTAGTGATTCGAAACAAACCTGTTGGACTTTAACCTGGTGTTGCAAGACTTCTTACTGTGCTCACCCCAGTCCATCGCTGGCATCTCCACAACATATAAATATTCTGGCTACAAGAGCAGGTCAGAGGCTGGGAATTCTTTGGCGAGTAACTCAACTTCCAACTCCCCAAAGCCTGACCACTATCTACAAGATATAAGTTAGGAATGTGGTGGAATACTCTCCATTGGCCTGGATGAGTGCAGCTCCAACACACAAGACATTCAGCACCATCTAGGACAAATCAACATGTTTAAATGGCATCCCATCCACCACATTCACCATTCACTCCCTCCACCACCAATGCAAAGTGGCAACCATGTGTACCATCTACAAGATGCATCGTATCAATTCACCAAGGTTCCTCCAACAGCACCTTCCAAACCTATGACCTTAACCAAGAAGGACAAGAGCAGCTGCCAAGTGGGAATACCACCACCTGCGAGTTCCCCTCCGAGCCACACGCCATTCTGACCTACAAGTATATCAGCGTTCCTTCACTGTCACTGGGTCAAAGTTCTGAAACTGCCTTCCCTAACATCACTGTGGGTGTACATACACCATGCAAACTGCAGCAGTTCAAGAAGGCCCCTCACCACCACTGTCTCAAGGTAAATAGGAATGGGCAATAAATGCTGACCCAAAAAGCTGTGAATTTGGACCCAATGTTAGGATATATTCTGCATCGTACAAGCAGCTGAATCATAGGACATTCCAACCTGAATCCTCTCTGAGTTGCTGATACATTTTTTCTTTCAGAATTGGGGCAGCGATCTCTCTTGTTCTGAAACCCTGCCATCAGAAACTGTACCAACATCAGGTCAGTAAAAGCTGACTTAGTTATCTTTCTCCACATTTACCTATTTTTGTATTCGCCTTCCCTTTATGCAACTCTATCAGGTCAAAGTTCAGTTACTTTTTGCACAGATTGGACTAATTATGAGATAATAGTTACTAGGTGTGATCACAAAGGAATAGCCTAACTAAAGGATTGGGATAGTTTATGTATAGAATAATGGATACCTGAGGGTGATTACAGACAGGAATCTAATCGAGGGGATCAGATGGTTAATATATAGAATAATGGATACCTGGGAGTGATTACAGACTGGAATCTAATCGAGGGGTTCAGATGGTTTATATTAGAATAATGGATACCTGGGAGTGATTACAGACTGGAATCTAATCGAGGGGTTCAGATGGTTTATATTAGAATAATGGATACCTGGGAGTGATTACAGACTGGAATCTAATCGAGGGGTTCAGATAGTTTATGTATAGAATAATGGATACCTGGGAGTGATTACAGACTGGAATCTAATCGAGGGGTTCAGATGGTTTATATATAGAATAATAGATACCTGGGAGTGATTACAGACTGGAATCTAATCGAAGGGTTCGGATGGTTTAAGAATGGATACCTGGGAGTGATTACAGACTGGAATCTAATCAGATGGTTTATATATAGAATAATAGATACCTGGGAGTGATTACAGACTGGAATCTAATCGAGGGGTTCAGATAGTTTATGTATAGAATAATGGATACCTGGGAGTGATTACAGACTGGTATCTAATCGAGGGGTTCAGATGGTTTATATATAGAATAATAGATACCTGGGAGTGATTACAGACTGGAATCTAATCGAAGGGTTCGGATGGTTTAAGAATGGATACCTGGGAGTGATTACAGACTGGAATCTAATCAGATGGTTTATATATAGAATAATAGATACCTGGGAGTGATTACAGACTGGAATCTAATCGAGGGGTTCAGATGGTTTATATAAAGAATAATGGATACCTGGGATTGATTACAGATTGGAATCTAATCGAGGGGTTCAGATGGTTTATATATAGAATAATGGATACCTGGGAGTGATTACAGACTGGAATCTAATCGAGGGGTTCAGATAGTTTATGTATAGAATAATGGATACCTGGGAGTGATTACAGACTGGTATCTAATCAAGGGGTTCAGATGGTTTATATATAGAATAATAGATACCTGGGAGTGATTACAGACTGGAATCTAATCGAGGGGTTCAGATGGTTTATATATAGAATAATGGATACCTGGGAGTGATTACAGACTGGAATCTAATCGAGGGGTTCAGATAGTTTATGTATAGAATAATGGATACCTGGGAGTGATTACAGACTGGTATCTAATCAAGGGGTTCAGATGGTTTATATATAGAATAATAGATACCTGGGAGTGATTACAGACTGGAATCTAACCGAAGGGTTCGGATGGTTTAAGAATGGATACCTGGGAGTGATTACAGACTGGAATCTAATCAGATGGTTTATATATAGAATAATAGATACCTGGGAGTGATTACAGACTGGAATCTAATCGAGGGGTTCAGATGGTTTATATAAAGAATAATGGATACCTGGGATTGATTACAGATTGGAATCTAATCGAGGGGTTCAGATGGTTTATATATAGAATAATGGATACCTGGGAGTGATTACAGACTGGAATCTAATCGAGGGGTTCAGATGGTTTATATATAGAATAATGGATATCTGGGAGTGATTACAGACTGGAATCTAATCGAGAGGTTCAGATGGTTTATATAAAGAATAATGGATACCTGGGAGTGATTACAGACTGGAATCTAATCGAGGGGTTCAGATGGTTTATATATAGAATAATGGATACCTGGGAGTACACAGGCTGAAGAGGCAGGAGGAGAAATTAATAATGTTCATTGGAAGTGAGCTCTGGATAGAATTTTACCAATATTTGTCAGTGTCAGGCTCTGGCTGAAAACCAGTGAGTATCTCTCCAGATGCACAGCCGAACTTTCAGGCCAGATTTTCTTGTAGTTTCTTCACAAATAGTCGGAGGGCCGATTTTTCCCGCTACTCTGACGGGGCCGGACCCAATACAACCGGCAAGGCCGGCTCCACAGAGATCGGAGTGCCATCTTTAAAGTGCGCCATGATCATCGCTGCAAATAAACGTCCCTCCCCCAACTCCCCACACGGACAAGCATCAGGGGATTATGTGACTGGGAAGCCCTTAAATAAGATTTAAATATATGGAAATTAGGTTCGCACCCTTTCCACTGAAGGCTAACGTGGACTGAAAATCACCCCTAATTGTCATAGAGAGGAGTTGGATTTTGGATCTTTGTACCAAGTAGGTTCTGAGTTGGTTCAATTCGAGGCAGTAGTCTAGGAGGTGGGCCAGTTGAGTGGTAAGGGACTGGAGTTTGAGGCAAGGACTGAAGACGTGGCCAGAATTTCCTGACCATTCTTGCCGGCGGGATTTTCTGGTCTCGCTGACAGCGAACCCCCCCACCCCCCCGCTACGGGTTTCCTGGGGGTAGGGGGTTGCCTAGAACAGGATACCCTGCTGTCCTGGTTGACAGCCATCGGCCAATGACGGGCCGTCTCTGTGGCTGCGAAACACACCATGTGGGGGGTTAGGGTTATGTTTCAATCTGGAATATAATCAAGGGGTTGAGATGGGTTCACCAAAGCACTACTAATAACATTGACGCCAATAAAGCCATGAAGAGCCTCAGTTTATTGCACATAAGTATTTGTTCCATGGACACTGATGATCATGAAAATAGTAGATGCTGCAAAGTCTGAAATAAGTGAAAATATTTCCAGTCTTTGCTTTTAAGAAGTCTTTGTCAGCATCATGTTAACTACAGCATGTCACCATCATGTACTTTCCAGTCTGCTGTTTCCACACGTGTGAAAGCAGTGGCAAATTAACAAAGTAATTGTGACGTGAAATCTTTAGTTTTGTTTTCCACACCTGTTCATTTATTTCTGCCTCTGGTCTTGTCCTGCAGTTCACAGGCTTCGACCTACTGACATCAAAGTCATTGCAGCAATGGGAGACTCTATAACTGTAAGTATAGATTTTGCAAAGTCCCATGTAGGGGCAAAAAGAAAAAAACTTACAACCATTGAAGAGCTATAGGGTGCATATGTCATGGGGTCTATAGGTTACTCAATACTAACCTCATTTGAACTGTATGACCTTCTCCGTATTTATTTTGTGAAATATGAATTAATTGTTTCTCTGCTCTAGTCACAGAGACGTGACAGCTGATTGGTCATTGGACTCTCCACAGTTTTGTTTAAGATCCTCCTAATTAATGCCTTGGGACATTTTTATTACATTAAAAGCACTGTAGGAATGTAAGTTGTTGTAGCAAATCTAACAGGATTCTCAGCCACGACATCGAGCTCATAATAACAACTTTCCTTTGTCTAGCACCATTAGGGAGAGAAACATCTCAAAACATTTTGCAGGGGCCTAGTCATAATGGAAGCTGAGGGAAAGAATGATATATTAAGAGATACAGGACACGATTTGACGGAAAACTTTTGATGAGTCATTTTGAGCACGATTGGTGGGGTGTTTTTTGATGGCCGCGTTGGTGAGATCGCGGCCTTTATTTAACGGCACTTAGTGTCCGACATCAGCCCCCACGAGCTGCTCGGCATGACTGGCTGTCTCACCTATTGTTTCGCCAGACTCACGCCTCAGTGTCTCACCGCTAACAAGGGGGAGCTGCTTTTAAATTCTCCGTCACCACTCACTCCCATCTGATGGGGCCGGGCCATCTAAAATCATTTCCCCCCACCGCACCCCACCCAAGAGACCAACATCGAGGCATTACAGCTATCACCCACACACTCCACCAGCACAGAGGCACACACCTTTGGGGCACAATCTGGTGAGCACCACACAGTTACCGATGCACATCAGGTGGAGGCAGGAACGTCCAAGGGAGTCAGCGGTCGGAGATCTGCTGGATGCCAGGACTCAGCTCAGTCCCAGTAAGATGCTGAGCATCTGGACAAGGGTGGCACAGTAGTACCACAACAGGCCGAGCTGGCTGGGTCCTAAAGGACATAGACTGGGACTGCAGCAGGTGGTGAGGGAACCAACAAGAGGGAAAATCATACTTGACCTCATCCTCACCAATCTGCCTGCTGCAGATGCATCTGTCCTTCACAGTATCGGCAGAATCATAGAATCATAGAATTTACAGGAGTGACCACTGCACAGTCCTTGTGGAGACAAAGTCTTCACATTAAGAATACCCTCCATCGTGTTGTGTGGCACTACCACCATGCTAAATGGGATAGACTTTGAATAGATCTAGTAACTAAAACCCTAGTTAGACCACACTTGGAATATTGTGTCCAGTTCTGGTTGCCTCATTATAGGAAGGATGTGGATGCTTTGGAGAGGGTGCAGAGGAGATTTACCAGGATGCTGCCTGGACTGGAGGGCATGTCTTATGAAGAAAGTTTGAGGGAGCTAGGGCTTTTCTCACTGGAGCGAAGAAGGCAGAGAGGTGACTTGACAGAGGTGTACAAGGGATAGAGTGGATAGCCAGAGACCTTTCCGCAAGGCGGAAATGGCTGTCACGAGGGGGACATAATTTTAAGGTGATTGGAGGAAGGTATAGGGTAGATGTCAGAGGTAGGTTCTTTACACAGAGAGTGGTGGGTGTGTGGAATGCACTGGCAGCCTAGGTTAGGTTGATCTTAGATTAGGATAAATGGTCGGCACAACATTGTGGGTTGAAGGGCCTGTACTGTGCTGTACTGTTCTATGTTCTATGTTCTAACTCAAGACTGGGCATCCATGAGGCGCTGTGGGCCATCAGCAGCAACAGAATTGTAATCAACCACAATCTGCAACCTAATGGCCTGGGATATCCCCCACTCTACCATTACCACCAAGCCAGGGGATCAATATTGGTCAATGAAGAGTGCAGGAGGGCGTGCCAGGAGCAACACCAGGCATACCGAAAAATGAGGTGTCAACATGGTGAAGCTACAACACAGGACTACTTTGGGCCAAACAGTATAAGCAGCAAGTGATAGACAGAGCCAAGTGATTCCACAATGAACGCATCAGATCTAAGCTCTGCAGTCCTAGACAATTAAACAACTCATTGGAAGAGAGGCTCCACAATTTTCCCCATCCTCAATGATGGAGGCGCCCAGCACAGCTGTGCAAAAGACAAGGCTGAGGCATTCGCAACAATCTTCAGCCAGAAGTGCCGAGTGGATGATCCATCTCAGTCTCCTATCGAGGTCCCCAGCATCACAGATGTCAGTCTTCAGCCAATTCGATTCACCTCACATGATGTCAAGGAACAGCTGAAGGCACTGGATACTGCAAAGGCTATGGGCCCTGACAATATTCCGGCAATGGTACTGAAGACTTGACCTCCAAAACTTTGCTGCACCCTTAGCCAAGCTGTTCCAGGACAGCTACAACACTGGCGTCTACCCGGCAATGTGGAAAATTGCCCAGGTGTGCCCTGTGCACAAGAAACAGGTCAAGTCCAACCCAGCCAATTACTGCCCTGTCAATCTACTCTCCATCATCAGCAAAGTGATGGAAAGAGTCATCAACAGTGCTATCAAGATAAAGGTTCCCGGAGGTCCACAAAGTCGGGGCTTTTTCAGGGGCTCTCCAGGTTAAAAAAAAATTTAAGTCCCACGAAATCGGGAGCAGGGGAACTGGGCCCTCGGGAGCGGAGCGATCCGCCCCCCCCTCGCACGGCAGCAGAGCAGAACAAGCGGTGGCCCAGACCGAAGCGGTGGCTGAACCTTCAGTGAGGAAGGGACGAAGGAGCGATCGACGTCCCCCCACCCCCAGCAGGAGAGCGCAGGGTGCAACGAGCGGCAGCCCGGACCGAGCAGCGGGGACAGCAGCGGGGACCGACCGACCGACTCCTCCCCACCCCCCCCCCCCCCCCCTCCCACCGGCGGCAACCACCACGAGGCAGGAACAAAGAGGGACTCCCGACCAGAAGCCTCTCTCTCTCTCTCTCTCTCGACCTGGGTGAGTGAGGGAAAAGGAAGGAAAAAAATAACTTTTGCAAAACTTTTGCAAAAACAAAACTCTGGAAAGAAAACTTTTAAACTTTTAAAAATTCTCTTTGCACTTTTGTTTCCTCACCCAAAACAAGTTCACCTGAGAAGAATTTTATAAAAGAGGAAAAATAAAGTGGTAAAGGAGAGAAGGGAGGGGAGAAGAAAAAGGGAAGAAACCAAAAAAAAAGGGGGGAGGGGGAAAGGGGGAAAAAGTGCCAGAAGGGAGCCAAAGCAGAGGGAGGAGGGGCACCAAAGGCAGACGGGGCAATGGGCGAGCCAGTTCAGGCGAGCTAATCAGCACACGAAGCAGCAGAACGGAAGTATCGCCGCATCAGAAAGAGCTGGGCAGACAGGTGCAGTCTCCCTCGGGCCCAGGGGGGAGCTGCAACTGGATGGCAGCCTTTGCCGATGCGCTGAGGGAACATCAGCAGGTAAGCAAGGCAGAGGCTAGGGCAGACATTGAGGCCGCAGTGCAGGCAGCAATGGCCAAGGCCCTGACGGAGATGCAGCAGGCCCTGGGCAGAGAAGAGGAGAAATTGGACGCCCAAGGGGAGAAACTGGAAGGCCAAGAGGTGACCATTAAGGAGCTGGAGAAAGCAGCGACTGACGTGAGCGACCGGATCACGGCCCTAGAGAGGGAGGTGGCGAGACTGGGCACAACACAGGGGAGCCTGAAGAGCAGAGTGGACGACCAGGAAAACCGCTCGAGGAGGCAAAATGTCAGGATAGTGGTCCTGCCAGAGGGGATCGAGGGTAGAAACCCCACGACATACGTGGCCGAGATGCTGGGCAACTTAGTGGGGAGGAAAACTTTCCCCAACCCACCAGAAATGGACAGAGCACAAAGCAGGGGAACACCCGAGAGCAGTTATAGCTAAACTGCACCGGTACCAAGACAGGGAAACAATCCTTCGCTGGGCCAGGAAAAACAGAACCTGCAAATGGGAAGGACGCGCCATTAGAATTTACGAGGACATTGGGGCAGACCTAGCCAGGAGACGAGTCTAATAGAGCAAAAGCAGCTCTTCACAAGAGCAACGTGCATTTTGGTATGCTGGACCCAGCGAAACTCTGGGTCACATACCAAGAAAGATAATCCTTCTTTACAGCCCCCGCCAAAGCAAACAAGTTTGTCGAGTAACACGGGCTGGAAAACCACCAGCGAGGATAGAAATGAGGGGCCCCTGGCAAGGGGCAACAACACGCTGACGGGGGGGAGGGGAGGGGGGAGGCAACGCCAGGCCCTGCCGCCCCCGTCATGGCGAGCGCATCCTGAACAAAGAGCAAACCACTGCCGAGGGACCGCTTCAGGTGGGAGACCAGGCCCCAGCACGAGAGAATGAGAGTAGCGGAGAAGGGAGAGCAAGCGAGAGGAGTGTAGGATAGGATAGGGGAAGAGCGGGCAGAAAAACGCAGAGGCCGGGCAGGGGAGAAGCGAGACAGTAACTCCCGAGAGAGGGGACACCGTACTAGCAGGAAAGCCGGGAACATGCAACAAAGCAGGGCCGCAGCGCGCCCCTAACAGGAGGGAAGGCGCCAGGCTGGGGGTAGGGGGGACCACTCAACAGAGACGGGAGAGCAAACAGGGATAGGAACAGGGGAATGAGGCACAAAGGAGGGGTATAAGGGGGAAGGGGGAAAAGGGAGAGACCGGGAGGGTGGGGACACAGGGAGGGAGAGACCGGGGAGGGGGGACACAGGGAAGGAGGAACAAACAAGGCTAGAAAAGGAATAGGGCTAAAGTGCCATAACCAAGGGCTCGAAACAAGGAATCGCTGCAAGCATCCACCCAGTACGGTCTCTGGGTGAAGGGAGACCCCAGAGTGCAGGGGCCTACCCGCATGGCGGACGCACAGTGGGCGGCCATGTCGGGTGCCCCGGGACAAAGGGAAACCCCTTTGGTTAATGTGGAGGTTCTGTCCCCGTTCTCCTAAGGGATTGACCATAAACCATTTTGGTTTATGGTTAATCCCTTAGGAGCGGGGGGACAGAACCTCCCCACCAGGATAGTCACCTGGACCGTAAGGGGACTCAACGGCCCAGTGAAGAGATCCAGAGTCCTCAGCCATCTAAGAAATATGAGAGCCGACTTAGTCTTCCTCCAAGAGACACACCTGAGAGAGCAGGACCGACTGCAGGTCAGACAGGGCTGGGTGGGACAAACCTACCATTCCTGCTATAGGATGAGGGCCAGGGGGGTGGCGATACTGATCGGCAAGAGGACAATGTTTAGGGCGACAAAGACGGTTACCGACCCAGGGATACGGTACGTCATGGTCAGCGGGGTCCTGTTTGGGGCACCGGTAGTACTAGTTAACGTGTACGGGCCCAACTGGGACGACACGAGCTTCATCAAGAAGACCATGGCAGAAATCCCAGACATAGCGACGCACTTCTAATCATGGGGGGGACTTCAACTGTGTACAGTACCCAAGGACTGACAGATCAAACTCCAAAACGGGGAAAACCTCAAGCATGGCAAGGGAACTCGGTCACTTTATGGAACAGATGGGAGCGGTGGACCCCTGGAGGTTCACCCACCCAGGGGAGAAAGAATTCTCCTTCTTCTCCCCAGTACACAACTTATACACCAGAATTGACTTTGTTGTGGTGGGGAAAAAGGTGCTTCCGGGGATAGACAAAGTGGAATACTCCGCAATTGTGATATCAGACCACGCTCCACACTACATGGACGTGAGGCTGGGGACGGGCAGGGCCCAACGCCCCACATGGTGGTTGGACATTGCCCTACTAGCTGACAAGGCCTTCAACGAAAGGATATCACGGGCTATAGCAGAGTACACGGAGAACAACCAGAACGGGGAGGTCTCACCCTCCACGTTCTGGGAAGCGCTAAAGGCCGTACTAAGAGGGGAAATCATCGCTTTCAAAGCGCAAAGAGATAGGGAGGAAATGGCGGATAGGCAGCAGCTGGTTTACTCCATACTGGAGGTAGACCGTAATACTCCGAGGCCCCGACCGTAGTGCTCCTGACAGAGAGGAAAGAGTTACAAAGGAACTTTGACCTGCTCTCCACCAGGAAAGCAGTGCACCAACTCTGCCAGGCATGTGGGACCCTATACGAACACAGAGACAAAGCCAGCCACCTGGTGGCACACCAGCTGAGAAAGCAGGCATCCACCAGAGAAATTGCACAAATCAGGGATACCAGAGACAGGTTAGAAACAGAACCAGAAAAGAGCAACAAAACCTTCAAGACCTTCTACCAAGAGCTGTACACCTCAGAGCCCCCAATGGGGGAGTCCGGGATGAAACGGTTCCTTGATGGACTGGACATTCCACTCGTGGGGGAGGGCAGAAAACGGGGCCTGGAAGCACCACTAGCACTGGGAGAGATCATGGACAGCATTAGCTCCATGCAGGTGGGGAAGGCGCCAGGACCGGACGGGTTCCCGGTGGACTTCTACAAAACATTTGCGACAGCCCTGCACCTGCGGGAGATGTTTACAGACTCGCTAGCGAGGGGCACACTGCCACCCACGCTAGCACAGGCTTCAATCTCGCTGATACCTAAGAAAGACAAAGACTCAATGGAATGTGGGTCATACAGACCCATCTCACTGCTGAATGCAGATGCCAAAATACTGGCCAAAATCCTAGCCAAAAGGCTCGAAGACTGTGTACCTGAGGTGGTCGCAGAGGACCAGACGGGTTTTGTCAAAGGTAGGCAGCTAACCTCGACCATCAGGCGCCTGCTAAACGTGATAATGACCCCATCCGGGGAGAGAACACCAGGGGTGATCGTCTCCCTAGATGCAGAAAAGGCCTTCGACAGGGTCGAATGGAAATACCTCATAGAGGTACTGGAGCGGTTCTGGCTTGGAACAGGGTTCACCTCCTGGGTAAAGTTCCTACACAACGCTCCCATGGCGAGCGTACGGACCAACAACACCAACTCTCAATACTTCCAGCTGCACAGGGGCACCAGACAAGGATGCCCACTGTCCCCGCTGCTGTTCGCTCTAGCGATCGAACCACTAGCAATCGCGCTCAGAGCAGCAAAAAGCTGGAGGGGGATCCGAAGGGGCGGCAGAGAGCACCGAGTCTCACTCTATGCAGATGACCTGCTCCTCTACATTTCGGATCCACAAAGCAGCATGGACGGAATCATCGCGCTCCTGAAAGAGTTTGGCGCCTTCTCGGGCTACAAACTCAACATGAGCAAAGGCGAGATCTTCCCGGTACACCCACAAGTAGGGGGGGCAGCACTAACGGGACTGCCCTTTAAACAAGCCCGACACAAATTCCGCTACCTGGGGATCCAAATAGCCCATGACTGGAAAGGGATCCACAAATGGAACCTCACCAGTTTGACAGAGGAAGTAAAAAAGGACCTGCAAAGATGGAACACACTCCCACTCTCCCTCACAGGGAGAGTCCAGACGATCAAAATGAACGTACTGCCCAGGTACCTCTTCCTTCTTAGATCCATTCCGATCTACATCCCCAAGGCCTTTTTCAAAGCACAAGACAAACTAATTATGGTGTTCACCTGGAGGGGGGGGGGGGGGGGGGAAGAATGCTAGGACCCCAAAGAAGGTACGGCAAAAAACAAAATCCAGGGGGGCTTGCCCTCCCAAACCTACAATTCTACCACTGGGCGGCAATGGCCGAGCGAATAAAAGGACGGATCAAGGAGCCAGAAGCCGAGTGGGTGCGCGCGGAAGAGGCCTCCTGCATGGGGACCTCCCTCCGGGCCCTCGCCATGGCGGAACTCCCATCCCCACCCAAAAAACACTCCAGCAGCCCGGTGGTGATAGCCACCCTCCAATCCTGGAACCAACTACGGCAGCAATTTGGCCTGACCAAAATGTCGGACAAAGCTCCCATCTGCAACAACCATAGGTTCACACCAGCACTGACTGATGCCACCTTCAAAAGGTGGGGGCAGGACGGAGGGACACTGACAGTCAGGGACTTAGACAAAGGAAACTGTAATGACATGTATGACCGACTGACAGAAAGGGCCGACGCCGTACAGGACGCAACAAGAAAGAAATGGGAGGAGGACCTGGGGATTGAAATAGGGTGGGGACTCTGGAGCGAAGCACTGCATAGGGTCAACTCCACCTCCACGTGCGCAAGGCTCAGCCTGACGCAACTAAAAGTGGTACATAGAGCCCACTTAACAAGAACCCGTATGAGCAGGTTCTTCCCGGAGGTGGAGGACAGATGTGAACGGTGCCAAGGAGGCCCGGCCAATCACGCCCACATGTTCTGGTCTTGCCCCAGACTTGCGGGGTACTGGACAGCCTTCTTCGAGGCAATGTCCAAAGTGGTGGGGATGAGGGTGGAGCCATGCCCGAAAGTGGCGGTCTTCGGGGTTTCAGACCAGCCAGATCTATTCCTGGGGAGGAGGGCAGATGCCCTTGCCTTTGCCTCCCTGATCACCCGCCATAGAATCCTGTTCGGCTGGCGGTCAGCAGCACCACCCAAAGCTGCAGACTGGCTGTCTGACCTCTCAGAATCTCTCCAAATAGAGAAAATCAAATTCGCCATCCGAGGGTCAGACGACGGCTTCCACAGAACGTAGGAGCCCTTCACCCAATTGTTCCAGGACCTGTTTGTGGCCAACGAACAAGCAGAAGAATGGCCAGGTAGCCAAGAATCAGGAGAAAGTAGCCAAAGCATGAAAGGGAGTGATAGACTGGGAGGGGGGGGAAACAGCTAAACCTACGAGGAAAGAAAGGCGAACCACGGGAGGGAGGAGGGGAGAGGGAAGAGGCAGGGAACAAGAGAGGAGAACCAGGGAGGTGGGGGGGAGGCAGGGAAATGAGAGCCGGAAGGAAGGCACGGGATACAATAACGAATATGGCGTCTCCAGGAGTAGGGAACAAGGAGAATGAAGATGGAAGATGGGAGGAACGGCAGAAGCGACGGTGAGCGCGAGACGGCAGCGAGCTCCGTCCGGGAGAAGCAAGCGACAACAACACCAAACCCATTCGAGTGTTGCCCACTGCAATTGTCTCTCCGGCACCCAAATGTCTATTTACCTCCCCGGTCTCCCCCCACCCCCCACCCCCCCTCCCTCCCACAAACAGTCGCCTACTTATGTGTTGTAAATAATCTTGCCAGTTGTACAGAGTTGCTGCTGTTGGGCTGGTGCACAATACCCTACCAGTTATCCTATTTTATTTTTTATTGTATTTTTTTTAAACTATTTACTGTTTTCTTTTCTTTGGTAAGTTTGGGTGTGCCCTTCTCTTTTCTATATGTGTATATATATATATATATGTTTTTTACCCTGTGTACATAACGGTAAATATACTTTGTTCAAAAACTCAATAAAAAACATTTATTAAAAAAAACAGTGCTATCAAGCAGCATTTACTCAGCAATAACCTGCTCACAGAAGCTCAGTTTGGGTTCCGCCAGTCACTCAGCTCCTAACCTCATTACAGCCTTGGTTCAAACATGGACAAAAGAGTTGAATTCCAGAGCTGAGGTGAGAGTGACTGCCCTTGACATCAAGGCAGCATTTGATCGAGTATGGCATCAAGGAGCACAAGCTAAACTGGAGTCAATGGGAATCAATGGGAAAACTCTCCATTAGTTGCAGTCATGCCTGCAGAAAGGAAGATGGTTGTGGTTGTTGGAGGTCAATCATCTCAGCTCCAGAACATCACTGCAGGAGTTCCTCAGGATAGTGTCCTAGGTCCAGCCATCTTCAGCTGCTACATCAATGAGCTGCCTTCCATCAGAAGTTCGGAAGTGGGGATGTTCACAGATGACTGCACAATGTTTAGCGCAATTCACGACTCCTCAGACAATGAAGCAGTCCATGTCCAAATGCAGCAGGACCTGGACAATATCCAGGCTTGGGATGACAAGTGGCAAGTTACATTCACGCCACACAAGTGCCAAGCAATCACCATCTCCTACAAAAGAGGATCTGACCATCACCCTTTGACATTCAGTAGCATTAGCATCGCTGAATCTCCACCATCAACATCCTGGGGGTTACCATTGATCAGAAACTGAGCTGGACTAGCCATATTAGTGCTGTGCCTACCAGGGCAGGTCAAAAGCTGGAATCCTACGACAAGTGACTCACCTCCTGACCCCCCCCCCAAAGCTTGTCCACCAGCTACAAGGTGCAAGTCAGGAGTGTGATGGAATACTCTCCAAATGTGCTACAAAAGCAAAGTGTGGGGATTAATGGGTGTTTCTCTAGTTGGCAATCAGTAGCTAGTGGTGTCCCTCAGGAATCAGTGTTGGGCCCACAATTGTTCACAATTTATATAGATGATTTGGAGTTGGGGACCAAGTGCAATGTGTCCAAGTTTACAGACAGCACTAAGATGAGTGGTAAAGCAAAAAGTGCAGAGGATATTGAAGTCTGTAGATAGATTTGGATAGTTTAAGTGAATGGGCTAGGGTCTGGCAGATGGAATACAATGTTGACAAATGTGAGGTTATCGATTTTGGAAGGAATAACAACAAAAGGGATTATTATCTAAATGATAAAATATTAAAACATGCTGCTGTGCAGAGAAACCTGAGTGTCCTAGTGCATGAGTCACAAAATGTTGGTTGCAACAGGTGATTAAGAAGGCAAATGGAGTTTTGTCCTTCATTGCTAGAGGGATGAAGTTTAAGACTAGGGATGTTATGCTGCAATTGTATAAGGTGTTAGTGAGGCCACGCCTGGAGTATTGTGTTCAGTTTTGGTCTCCTTACTTGAGAAAGGACATACTGGCACTGGAAGGTGTGCAGAGGAGATTCACTCGGTTAATCCCAGAGCTGGAGGGGTTGGATTACAAGGAGAGGTTGAGTAGACTGGGACTGTACTCGTTGGAATTTAGAAGGATGCAGGGGGATCTTACAGAAACATATAAAATTATGAAGGGAATAGATAGGATAGATGCGGGGATGTTGTTTCCACTGGTGGGTGAAAGCAGAACTAGGGGGCATAGCCTCAAAATAAGGGGAAGTAGATTTAGGACTGAGTTTAGGAGGAACTTCTTCACCCAAAGGGTTGTGAATCTATGGAATTCCCTGGGCGGTAAAGTGGAGCTGAGTCCACAGAAGATCAGCCATGATCTCACTGAATGGCGGAGCAGGCTCGAAGGGCCAGATTGCCTACTCCTGCTCCTAGTTCTTATGTTCTTATGTTCTTAAATGCCTGGATGAGTGCAACTCCAACAACACTCAAAAAGCTCGACACCATCCGAGACAAAGCAGTCTGCTTGATTGCTCCTCTTTCCACAAACATTCAAACCCTCCACCACCGATGAACATTGGCAGCCGTGTGTACCATCTACAAGATGCACTGCAGTAACTCACCAAGGTTCCTTAGACAGCACCTTCCAAACCCACGACCACCACCATCTAGAAGGACAAGAGCAGCAGATACCTGGGTACAGCGCCAACTGGAGGTTCTCCTCCAAGTCACTCGCCACCCTGACTTGGAAATATATCGCCGTTCCTTCACTGTCGCTGGGGCATAATCCTGGAACCCACCTCCCCAACAGCACAGTGGGTGTACCCCTCATGGACTGCAGCGGTTCAAAAAGGGAGCTCACCACCATCTTCTGAAGGGCAACTAGGGATTGGTAATAAATGCTGGCCTAACCAGCGACACCCACATCCCATAAACAAATTTTAAAAATGTGAAATCCTAGAGCTGATGCAGATGATAGGAAACAGCGGTGAGGGGGTGAATTAGCAGAGGCGGATATAATGTGGGAAACTGGTGATCACCATTCATCAATTAACTTTCGCATTCTTCAACAAAGCACTTAGATTTGGAATAAAAGCAAACAAAACAATTCCAGAAATATTCAATAGGTCAGACAGCATCATGGAGCAAAACAGAGTTAATGTTTCAAGTCAGTGACCATTCATCAGAACCGAAGAAAAATGTAAGAGTTTTGAAGCCAGTTAAAACGGGAGGGGTAGGAAGAACAAAGAAGAAGGTCTGTGATAGGATAGAGGGCAGGCGAGATGAACTAGTTAACTCTGTTTCTCCCCTGGCCTTTGCTTCCCTGATAGCCCGGCGGCGAATACTGCTGGCATGGAGGGACTCAAAACCCCCGAAGACCGAACTATGGCTTTCGGACATGTCAAGTTTTCTGGGTATGGAAAAACTCAAGTTCGCCTTGAGGGGATCTGTACTGGGGTTCGCCCGAAGGTGGCAACCATTCATCGACTTCTTCGCGGGAGCGTGAACGTCAGCAGGGGGGGAGATTAGAAGAGAGTAGAAGGGATGAATAGGCGGGCCGTGTCCATGGGAGAGGAGCGGGTATGTGCATTATGGGTTGGTTGAAGTGTTGGTTTTTGGTTGATGTTTGCATATTTCTGTAATCTGTAACTGTTTACAATGCCAAAAAATACCTCAATATAATTGTTTGTTTAAAAAAAAACTCTGTTTCTCTCCACAGAAGTTACCTATGTAATTCCAGGAATGTTTCAATTTCAGATTTCCAGCACCCGCAGTATCTTACGTTTCTACTCAGTTAAGGGTAACTTAGTGAGACTAGCTACTGGGATTAAAGAGCTGTGGAACATGGAGAAAAATATGTTATTCAAGTAATTATAGTGAGTACTGCTCACAATGGGTTGATCGGCCAAAAAGAGGCATAGTTGTTGGGTTGTGATATGGAACCAGTCTTCAGCCCCTCCGAAGCTGGGGCAAACCTGGAACCCCCTCCCTAACAGCATGGTGGGTGTACCTACACCTCGGGGACTGCAGCGGTTCAAGAAGGCAGCTCACCACCACGTTCTGAAGGGCAACTAGGGATGGGCAATAAATGCTGGCCTAACCAGCGACGCCCACATCCCGTAAATGGTTTTTTTTTAACTGCATTGGTATTAAAGAACAAAGAACAATACAGCACAGGAACAGGCCATTCGGCCCTCCAAGCCTGTACCGATATTGAATGAGAAACTGAAAGTCGGTCGGTGAGCACAATTTGCCTTCATCTCTGAAACCCAGTCTGGAATGTCAGAATGCTGGTTTCCAATTACCTGTCAGCTCTTACATGAAGCTCATTTGAACGATGTCAACCCAACCCAATTCCCCGTGAGCGTAGTCCCATTGATTACCGCTGCCCATTGTTCTTGGCTGGTCTGCTGGCAAAGGGTCCTTTTTCTCAGTGATGCAGTATGAAGCTTAGAGAAAGTTAGAACATCCGCCCTAGCGTCCTGTTCTATATAACCTGCAATCTCTGCCAGGCATGGTTTCCACTTCCATTGTTAGTGGCTGTATTATGGTTGCTGCACAATATCTCCTCTAGATTGAACAGTACATCACGTTTGCTTGAAGGTTTAGCTCAGGCAATGTACGCAAGGTCATAGTTGTTGGAGAATCTTATTTCTTTTCCATGTTTAGGTTGCATATGGAGCCAAGGCAAAGAAGATACTTCAATTGCAAACTCAATATCGAGGCGTTTCCTGGAGGTAAGAATCTGTAAAGGATCCGTTGCAACAAATTCACATTAAACACAAACGTGAAGGAGTGAGGCAGCCTATGGTGAGCCCTTTCAAATAAAAGTGAAATTAGTTTTAAATTCAAAGAAACCAACGTGTTTAGATTCAGCTTCAAATGACTCAATTATCATAACTCAATAGTCTACCATTGTTAATTCATTTCTCTTTTTTTTGTAGCATTGGTGGTGACAAATCACTTGAGATTGTGACTACTTTGCCAAGTAAGTCTTTAGCTTGGATCTCTCATTCGATTGTTTTTTCTTTGCGAAGGCGATCAAATCTCCATGGTGCTACAATGTGTAAAGTACATCGTTGGCTGTAAAGCTCCTGAGACATTAACTCCTCGAGTCCTCCAGTTTTTTCTGATGTGCGGAAAATGGGCCTCCATTTTGCCCAGTTAGCATCCTAAGGGCCTGCACTCAATGGTGCCTGAAGAGTTATAACAAACAGGCTGACTGGGGAGACGTTGGCGTAGGTAGCTTTCGCATTTCTATTAGAAATCTAGTGCTAGGAAACAGATAGTTAACAGTAACTTTGAAATTTTTAAAAAAATATATATATATATTTTTTTAATTTTTTAATTTTAATTTTAATTAATTGACGCAATGTCAGTTAGAGGGGTGCAGTGCTCTGACTGTGAGATGTGGCAGGTCCGGGAGGCTTCCAGCGTCCCGGATGGCTTCATCTGCAGAAAGTGCACCCAACTGGAGCTCCTCACAGACCGCATGTTCGGTTGGAGCAGCAATTGGATGCACTTAGGAGCATGCAGGTGGCGGAAAGCGTCATAGATCGCAGTTATGTAAATGTGGTCACACCCAAGGTGCAGGCAGAGAAATGGGTGACCACCAGAAAGGGCAGGCAGTCAGTACAGGAATCCCCTGTGGTTGTCCCCCTCTCGAACAGGTATACCCCTTTGGATACTGTCGGGGGGGATAGCCTATCAGGGGAAAACAGCAGCAGCCAGAGCAGTGGCACCACGGCTGGCTCTAATGTTCAGAATGGAGGGTCAAAGCGCAGAAGAGCAATAGTAATAGGGGACTCTATAGTCAGGGGCACAGATAGGCGCTTCTGTGGACGTGAAAGAGACTCCAGGATGGTATGTTGCCTCCCTGGTGCCAGGGTCCAGGATGTCTCCGAACGGGTAGAGGGCATCCTGAAGGGGGAGGGCAAACAGGCAGAGGTCGTTGTACATATTGGTACTAACGACATAGGCAGGATGGGGCATGAGGTCCTGCAGCAGGAGTTCAGGGAGCTAGGCAGAAAGTTAAAAGACAGGACCTCTAGGGTTGTAATCTCGGGATTGCTCCCTGTGCCACATGCCAGTTAGGCTAGAAATAGGAAGATAGAGCAGCTAAACACGTGGCTAAACAGCTGGTGTAGGAGGGAGGATTTCCGTTATCTGGACCACTGGGAGCTCTTCCTGGGCAGGTGTGACCTATATAAGAAGGACGGGTTGCATCTAAACCGGAGAGGCATAAATATCCTGGCCGCGAGGTTTGCTAGTGTCAACGGGAGGGTTTAAACTAGTATGGCAGGGGGGTGGGCACGGGAGCAATAGGTCAGAAGGTGAGAGCATTGAGGGAGAACTAGGGAATAGGGACAGTGGGGCTCTGAGGCAGAGCAGACAGGGAGAAGTTGCTGAACACAGAGGGTCTGGTGGCCTGAAGTGCATATGTTTTAATGCAAGAAGTATTACGGGTAAGGCAGATGAACTTAGAGCTTGGATTAGTACTTGGAACTATGATGTTGTTGCCATTACAGAGACCTGGTTGAGGGAAGGGCAGGGTTGGCAGCTAAATTTCCAGGATTTAGATGTTTCAGGCGGGATAGAGGGGGATGTAAAAGGGAGGTGGAATTGCGCTACTGGTTCGGGGGAATATCACAGCTGTACTGCGGGAGGACACCTCAGAGGGCAGTGAGGCTATATGGGTAGAGATCAGGAATAAGAAGGGTGCAGTCACAATGTTGGGGGTTTACTACAGGCCTCCCAACAGCCAGCGGGAGATAGCGGAGCAGATAGGTAGACAGATTTTGGAAAAGAGTAAAAACAACAGGGTTGCGGTGATGGGAGACTTCAACTTCCCCAATATTGACTGGGACTCACTTAGTGCCAGGGGCTTAGACGGGGCAGAGTTTGTAAGGAGCATCCAGGAGGGCTTCTTAAAACAATATGTAGACAGTCCAACTAGGGAAGGGGCGGTACTGGACCTGGTATTGGGGAATGAGCCCGGCCAGGTGGTAGATGTTTCAGTAGGGGAGCATTTCGGTAACAGTGACCACAATTCAGTAAGTTTTAAAGTACTGGTGGACAAGGAGAAGAGTGGTCCTAGGATGAATGTGCTAAATTGAGGGAAGGCTAATTATAACAATATTAGGCAGGAACTGAAGAACATAGATTGGGGGCGGATGTTTGAGGGCAAATCAACATCTGACATGTGGGAGGCTTTCAAGTGTCAGTTGAAAGGAATTCAGGACCGGCATGTTCCTGTGAGGAAGAAGGATAAATACGGCAATTTTCGGGAACCTTGGATAACGAGAGATATTGTAGGCCTCGTCAAAAAGAAAAAGGAGGCATTTGTCAGGGCTAAAAGGCTGGGAACAGACGAAGCCTGCGTGGAATATAAGGAAAGTAAGAGGGAACTTAAGCAAGGAGTCAGGAAGGCTAGAATGGGTCATGAAAAGTCATTGGCAAATAGGGTTAAGGAAAATCCCAAGGCTTTTTACACATACATAAAAAGCAAGAGGGTAGCCAGGGAAAGGGTTGGCCCACTGAAGGATAGGCAAGGGAATCTATGTGTGGAGCCAGAGGAAATGGGCGAGGTACTAAATGAATACTTTGCATCAGTATTCACCAAAGAGAAGAAATTGGTAGATGTTGAGTCTGGAGAACGGTGTGTAGATAGCCTGGGTCACATTGAGATCCAAAAAGACGAGGTGTTGGGTGTCTTAAAAAATATTAAGGTAGATAAGTCCCCAGGGCCTGATGGGATCTACCCCAGAATACTGAAGGAGGCTGGAGAGGAAATTGCTGAGGCCTTGACAGAAATATTTGGATCCTCGCTGTCTTCAGGGGATGTCCCGGAGGACTGGAGAATAGCCAATGTTGTTCCTCTGTTTAAGAAGGGTAGCAAGGATAATCCCGGGAACTACAGGCCGGTGAGCCTTACTTCAGTGGTAGGGAAATTACTGGAGAGAATTCTTCGAGACAGGATCTACTCCCATTTGGAAGCAAATGGACGTATTAGTGAGAGGCAGCACGGTTTTGTGAAGGGGAGGTCGTGTCTCACTAACTTGATAGAGTTTTTCGAGGAGGTCACTAAGATGATTGATGCAGGTAGGGCAGTGGATGTTGTCTATATGGACTTCAGTAAGGCCTTTGACAAGGACCCTCATGGTAGACTAGTACAAAAGGTGAAGTCACACGGGATCAGGGGTGAGCTGGCAAGGTGGATACTGAACTGGCTAGATCATAGAAGGCAGAGAGTAGCAATGGAAGGATGCTTTTCTAATTGGAGGGCTGTGACCAGTGGTGTTCCACAGGGATCAGTGCTGGGACCTTTGCTCTTTGTAGTATATATAAATGATTTGGAGGAAAATGTAACTGGTCTGATTAGTACGTTTGCAGACGACACAAAGGTTGGTGGAATTGCGGATAGCGATGAGGACTGTCGGAGGATACAGCAGGATTTAGATTGTTTGGAGACTTGGGCGGAGAGATGGCAGATGGAGTTTAATCCGGACAAATGTGAGGTAATGCATTTTGGAAGGTCTAATGCAGGTAGGGAATATACAGTGAATGGTAGAACCCTCAAGAGTATTGAAAGTCAAAGAGATCTAGGAGTACAGGTCCACAGGTCATTGAAAGGGGCAACACAGATGGAGAAGGTAGTCAAGAAGGCATACGGCATGCTTGCCTTCATTGGCCGGGGCATTGAGTATAAGAATTGGCAAGTCATGTTGCAGCTGTATAGAACCTTAGTTAGGCCACACTTGGAGTATAGTGTTTAATTCTGGTCGCCACACTACCAGAAGGATGTGGAGGCTTTAGAGAGGGTGCAGAAGAGATTTACCAGAATGTTGCCTGGTATGGAGGGCATTAGCTATGAGGAGCGATTGAATAAACTCGGTTTGTTCTCACTGGAACGAAGGAGGTTGAGGGGAGACCTGATAGAGGTCTACAGAATTATGAGGTCTACAGAATTCACCTGAGGAAGGAGCAGCGCTCCGAAAGCTAGTGACATCGAAACAAACCTGTTGGATTTTAACCTGGTGTTGTAAGTCTTCGTACTGTGCTCACCCCAGTCCAACGCCGGCATCTCCACATTACAGAATTATGAGGGGCATAGACAGAGTGGATAGTCAGAGGCGCCGGTTGGCGGGCCCCCCTGCTCGATTCTCTGGCCCGGATGGGCCGAAGTCCCACCGCTAAAATGCCTGTCCCGCCGACGTAAATTAAACCACCTACCTTACCGGCAGGACAAGGCGGCGCGGGCGGGCTCCGGGGTCCTGGGGGGGGGGGGCGCGGGGCGATCTGGCCCCGGGGGGTGCCCCCACGGTGGCCTGGCCCGCGATCGGGGCCCACCGATCCGCGGGCGGGCCTGTGCCGTGGGGGCACTCTTTCCCTTCCGCCTCCGCCACGGTCTCCACCATGGCGGAGGCGGAAGAGGCTCCCTCCACTGCGCATACGCGGAAATGCCGTCAGCAGCCGCTGACGCTCCCGCGCATGTGCTGCCTGGAGATGTCATTTCCGCGCCAGCTGGTGGGGCACCAAAGGCCTTTTCCGCCAGCTGGCGGGGCGGAAATTCGTCCGGCGTGGGCCTAGCCCCTCAAGGTTGGGGCTCGGCCCCCAAAGATGCGGAGCATTACGCACCTTTGGGGTGGCGCGATGCCCGTCTGATTTGCGCCGTTTTGGGCGCCAGTCGGCGGACATCGCGCCATTTCCGGAGATTTACGCCCCAGGGGTCACAGTCTGAGGATTCAGGGTAAACCATTTCGGACAGAGATAAGGAGACATTTCTTCACACAAAGAGTGGTGAGCCTGTGGAATTCATAATCACAGGAAGTCGTTGATGCTAAAACGTTGAATATTTTCAAGAGACGGCTGGATATAGCACTTGGGAAGAATGGGATCAAAGTTTATGGGGAGAAAGCAGGATTAGGCTACTGAGTTGGATGATCATGATGAATGGCGGAGCAGGCTCGAAGGGCCCAAAGGTCTCCTCCTGCTCCTATCTTGCATGTATCTATGTAACAAATGCAGCGATGTCCACATCTGATTTTACCTTTTTTTTAACCTTTTTCAGATGTATTGAAGAAGTTCAATCCAAATCTCTACGGCTTTTCCACTGGAGTGGGAAAATGGAATAGTAAATTTAATGTAGCTGTCCCAGGGTCAAAGGCCAAGTGAGTACTCGTTGGGTGGTTTGAACTTGGGCTGACAATGGGGATTAAGCAGACGTTGTGTTCACCACATTCGCTCAAAGCCGCAGTTTAAGGACACAACATTTTAGGTCTCTGCCTCATTCTCCAGCAACCTGCAGCATCCCTTCAAGAACCGACAGCTGGTCAAGGCCCAGTCCAACTGGGCGGCACAATGGTCAACCCGGCTGCCTCACGGTTCCAGGGACCCGGGTTCAATCCAGCCTCGGGTGACTGTGCGGAATCTGCATGTTCTCCCCGTGTCTGCGTGGGTTTCCTCCGGCTGCTCCGGTTTCCTCCCACAGTCTAAAGAAGTGCAGGTCAGGTGGGTTGGCCATGCTAAATTGCCCCTTAGTATCCAAAGATGTACAAGTTAGGTGGGGCTATGGGGATAGGGAGGGGGCATGAGCCTAGGTAGGGTCCTCTTTCAGAGGGCCGATGCAGACACGATGGGCTGAATGGCCTCCTTCTGCACTGTAGGGATTCTGTGGTTCTACAGTTCGAACTGGATCCAACATGCACATTAAAATGGAGGTTCAGCATCCCACTGGAACAGAAGAAGGCCAAGAGTTTTTCTGGTACTTTCTTGCTGCAGGTCTTGAACTCCTAATAAGCTCGAAACCCACTTTCCTGCAGATGTTTGTACACCATAAGACCATAACACATAGGAACAGAAGGAGGCCATTTGGCCCATCAAGTCTGCTTCATTCTTTGAGATCATGACTGATCTGCTACGATAATTCTCAACTCCACTTTCCCGTCACATTCCCACACAACCCTTCATTCCTTGACTGACTAAAGATTGCCTCTCATTCTTCTAAACTCTAATGGGTACAGGCCCAATCTACTCAACCTTCCCTCATAAGAAAATCCCTCCATACCCGGGATCAACCGAGTGACCCTTTGCAGGACTGCCTCCAATGCCAGTGTATCTTCCCTTAGATAAGGGTAAAGCGGTCAAGACATTTGAGAACTCACAACCTTGAAGCCCGCCGTCTACAGCCACACTCTCTCCTACACTACTGGCTTTGTTTGAGGTAACCCAACTCTTCGCAGCCCATTTGAAGGTGCAGGGCGAGGCTGGGATATAGGGCACATATCTTCCAGCTTCAATTTCAACCCTCTCAGAGAACTCCTGCCAGTGATGCACTGTGATTGCTATCAACGGGCCATGGAGTTTAAACAATAATTTGCATTGATATAACGCATTGAGAATGTAGCAAAGCTTTGTAGGAGAGTTATCGAGAACAATCTTAAACCAATTCGCCTAAGGAGATATTGGGACTAAAAAATTGGTCAAAGGCATATGTCTTAAGCACAGTCTTAAAGAAGGAAAGCAAAGTAAGAGGTCGAGGGGTTGTCGGGAGGGCTTTCCAGAGCATAAGTCCTGTCAGGTGAAGGCTCAATGGAGTGATTAAAATTGCAGATTAGACAAACTAGGCTTGTATTCACTGGAGTTTAGAAGAGTAAGCAGTGACTGGATTGAAATGTATAAGATCCTGAGGGGTATTGACAGGGTGGATGTGGAGAGGATGTTTCCTCTTGTGGGACAATCTGGAACTCGGGGCCAATGTTCGAAAATAAGGGGTGGCCCATTTAAGACGGAGATGAGGAGAATTCTTTTCTTTGAGGGTCTGGAACTCTCTTCCTCAAACAGCAGTGGAAGCAGAATCTTTGAGTATTTTCTAAGGCAGAGCAAGGAGGTGTTAGGATATGGGGGTAGGCACAAATGTAGGGTTGAGGTCACAATCAGATCAGCCATGATCTTCTTAAATGGCGGAACAGGCTCGAGGGGCTGAATGGCCTACTTTTGCTCCGAATTCATCTGTTTGTACGTATGTTCATATGTATGAATCCGCAAAACACCAGAATTAGTTCAGTTCAGGTATTTTAGAGGACTGAGGCCTGGAGGGCTTACAGAGATAGGGAGGAATGAAGCCACGGAGGGATTTGAAAACAAGGATAAGAATTTTTAAATCAATGTTTAAATTTACGGTTTAAATTTCCAGCCTTGACTTTCCTTGTTGCAGTAGACGTCAAGGTCACCCAGAATATAAATTTAAAAGCGGTGCCTTTTAAACGGTGATTTTATAACTGTTCTTTCCCCTTTCTACAGCGATGTGCCCAAACAAGCTCACACCCTGATTGAGCTCATGAAGAACAGTTCAGTGAGTATCTCTTGTGAGATGTAGGAACGTGGGGCTGGATTCTCCGCAGTCCGACACCATAATCGCGGCGGGCACTGGGGCGGAGAATCCAGTTTGACGCCATAATTGGGCCCGGCGCTAGTCCGGTGATTCTCCGAGCACCGAAATTCGCCGTCACCGTGGAGTACGCCGCGCGGCCAGATCCCAGTTCCAGAGGCCATCTGACCAAACCTCCGCTCCCGATCGGCCAAGTTCCCGACGGCATGGAACTAATCACCTATTGCCGGTCGGCATGCTCGCGTGGCGGCTGCGGATGGGGATTAGATGTGCAGGGTTTCAGGCTCGGGCGCGCAGCCGATCGGAAGGTTTATTTTTTTTGTCTGGCACCGCGGTCCGAGTCCACCATGGAGCACGGCACGGCAGCTGGATCGCCGCCATGCACGTGCGCGGCCTCTGACTCGGAAGTGCAGGGGCCCGTGTCTGCAGCAAAAGCTGCGAGATTCACTCCGGTCCCTCCCAGTCCCCTGCAGGGCTTAGAATTGGTTTAACTATTTCCTAGGAATTTCGGGAGTAAAATTCCGGGGGGCGGGATTCTCCCAGGGGTGGGGGGGGAGGGCTCCGACCCCGGGAGTGCCTCCGATGGGGCCTGGTCTGTGATCAGGGCCCACCGATCGGCGGGCCGGCCTCTCGCTCCCCGGGCCTATTTTCTTACCCGCCGGCCCCTGAACTTCTGCCCCATGTTGCGACGGGCCGGCACATTGAGGGAGGCCACCACGCATGCGCCGGTTAGCGCGGCGCACAGTTCGCACCGGGATGGGAGGCTGGAGTGGCGTGAACCGCTCCAACGCGGGTTTCCTGGTGGCATGGGGTGGCTTTATTGGGAAATCCCATTGACAAGGAACGGGAGTCGAGAATCCCACTGCCAGCGAATAGCACACCGGCGAGAAACATGCGGCTGGGGACCAGAGAATCCCGCCTGTTGTCTCAAATAATGTCTGAGGTGGGGGTAACGCCAGGGTGATAACCAGAGTCAACCCATGATATACAATCATAAGATTCCCAAATCCAAAATGTTACCTGATGTGGACCAATAGGGCAGCACGGTAGCACAGTCGTTAACATTGTTGCTTCACAGCGTCAGGGTCCCAGGTTCGATTCCCGGCTGGGTCACTGACTGTGCGGAGTCTGCACGTTCTCCCCGTGTCTGCGTGGGTTTCCTCCGGGTGCTCCGGTTTCCTCCCACAGCCCAAAGATGTGCAGGTTAGGTGGATTGGCCATGATAAATTACCCTTAGTGTCTATAAAGGTTAGGTGTGGTTACTGGGTTATGGGTATTGTGAGGAGGTGTGGGCTTAAGTAAGATGCTATTTCCAAGGGCCTGTGCAGACTTGATGGGCCGAATGGCCTCCTTCTGCACTGTAAATTCTATGAATTCTGAATTGGTTGTCTGTTCTGAATTCTTCCTGATCCTAATGCTCAGAAAACAGCTGACAGGCCCCACCGTTAGAAACCATGGAACGATATAGCACAGAAGGTGGCCACTTGGCCCCTCTTATCTGTTCAAACCCTGAGAAAGAGCATTGTAATTAGTCCTGCAGGCCTGCCCTTGGCCCACAGCCCTGCAATTTTCCACCTTCAATTATGTCGCCAATTGTCTTTTGAAAGTAATTATTGAACCCTCCTCTCTGTCGATGTCCCTTGTCTAGATCTTCAGTGACGGCTGGGTTAAACTCTGCTGTGATCCCAACCACCCCACGCCACCACCTCGATTTTCACAGAGTCAGGCTGACTACAAAAGCCTTTAAAAATGGAAGGCGGGAGACCTATCCCTATCCCTGTTACCCCACCTAAGGGGCAATTTAACACTCCACCTAACCTGCACATCTTTGGACTTGTGGGAGGAAATCGGAGCACCCGGAGGAAACCCACGCAGACACGGGGACTACGTGCAGACTCCGCACAGACAGTCACCCAAGATCCCAGGTCCTTGATATGATAATCGCTTACTGTCACAAGTAGGCTTCAATGAAGTTACTGTGAAAAACCCCTAGCCGCCACATTCCAGTTCAGGGAGGCCGGTACGGGAATTGAACCTGTGCTGCTGGCATTGTTCTGCATTGCAAGCCAGCTATTTAGCCCATTGTGCTAAACCAGCCCCTTGGTGCTGGGAGGATGTAGTGCTGATCACAGTGCCGCCCCTGTAGCAAAGTTACTGAAATCAGGCTGGGTTGCATCGCTCAGGGGCCATGATTTTTGAGAAAAGAGAGGGAACACAATTGTATGACCACTTCAATAAAAACTGTATCTTTTTTCTCTTTTAGGAAATCAACTTCAAGCAGGACTGGAAAGTTATTACCCTTTTCATCGGAGCCAATGATCTCTGCGAATACTGTATGGCTAAGGTACAGATTCTTATTCTCACTTTGACTATTATTCAGTTTCATTTAACATCTAAAACTATCCATGAGGCAGAGAATTCTAGCCACCAAAAGACTTACGTTTTTGGATTGATGCTAACCTGCCCACCCCTGGGTCAGTCAAGTGAAGTCTAGGACATAGTCTGTAATCAGTGAGGCTGACGTGCCATGGGATTCTCGTATTCAGACAGAGCGGCCGAAAACCTGACTCTGAGTAAGACTCAGACAGCAAAATACAGGTTAACATCAACAGTTAATTTTACTTGCAGCAAGGAGAAACCGCACCTAAGCAAGGGTTAGTGCGAGAATCCAAAGTACAACAGTCCTCCTGGGATCTTTATACAGTGGAGTGAACAAATGCCACATGACTTTAAATTATGGCACCTAAAAAAAAACCTTACTCAGCTTAGCATCCTAGAAGACCTTATTTAACTTCAAATTGTAACTCCTTACAATTCCAAGATACACTCAAGCTGTATCGATAATGTGTCAATACATGCCTATGTGTGTGTGACAATGTGTGGAAACAGATGGATTATAAATAAGGAAGTGACACTACAAAACACAGGAAAGGGCACCCTCGGAGTCGTAAAGACTACTATTCTTGTCGTGTTAGCAGTTTTCTGAGTGCACTATAATTATGGCCAAGTATCCCATCATGCCTTGGTCATAGTTAGCCAGAAATCTACATTTCTACATGCCTCTCAAATTTGATTGAATTCTTTGAGGGAGTGACAAGGAGGATTGATGTTGTGGATAGAACAAAGAACAACAAAGAACAAAGAACAAAGAAAAGTACAGCACAGGAACAGGCCCTTCGGCCCTCCAAGCCCGTGCCGACCATGCTGCCCGACTAAACTACAATCTTCTACACTTCCTGGGTCCGTATCCCTCTATTCCCACCCTATTCATGTATTTGTGAAGATGCCCCTTAAATGTCACTATCGTCCCTGCTTCCACCACCTTCCGGTAGCAAGTTCCAGGCACCCACTACCCTCTGTGTAAAAAACTTGCCTCGTACATCTACTCTAAACCTTGCCCCTCGCACCTTAAACCTATGCCCCCTAGTAATTGACCCCTCTACCCTGGGGAAAAGCCTCTGACTATCCACTCTGTCTATGCCCTTCATAATTTTGTAGACCTCTATCAGGTCGCCCCTCAACCTCCGTCGTTCCAGTGAGAACAAACCGAGTTTATTCAACCACTCCTCATAGCTAATGCACTCCATACCAGACAACATCCACTGACCGACCTGCATCAATCATCTTTGTGACCTCTTATAAAAACTCTATCAAGTTAGTGACACTCGACCTCCCCTTCACAAAACCATGCTGCCTCTCACTAATACGTCCATTTGCTTCCAAATGGGAGTAGATCCTGTCTCGAAGAATTCTCTCCAGTAATTTCCCTACCACTGACGTAAGGCTCACCGGCTTGTAGTTCCCTGGTTTATCCTTGCTACCCTTCTTAAACAGAGGAACAACATTGGCTATTCTCCAGTCCTCCGGGACATCACCTGAAGACAGTGAGGATCCAAAGATTCTGTCAAGGCCTCAGCAATTTACTCTCTAGCCACCTTCAGTATTCTGGGGTAGATCCCATCAGGCCCTGGGGACTTATTTACCTTAATATTTTTCAACACGCCCAACACCTCGTCTTTTTGGATCTCAATGTGACCCAGGCTATCTACGCACCCTTCTCCAGACTCAACATCTACCAATTCCTTCTCTTTGGTGAATACTGATGCAAAGTATTCTTTTAGTACCTCGCTCATTTCCTCTGGCTCCACACATAGATTCCCTTGCCTATCCTTCAGTGGGCCAACCCTTTCCCTGGCTATCCTCTTGATTTTTATGTACGTGTAAAAAACCTTGGGATTTTCCTTAACCCTATTTTCCCTCCTGACTACTTGCTTAAGTTCCTTCCTACTTTCCTTATATGCCACACAGGCTTCGTCTGTTCCCAGCATTTTAGCCCTGACAAATGCCTCCTTTTTCTTTTTGACGAGGCCTACAATATCTCTCGTTATCCAAGGTTCCCGAAAATTGCCGTATTTATCCTTCTTCCTCACAGGAACATGCCAGTCCTGAATTCCTTTCAACTGACACTTGAAAGCCTCCCACATGTCAGATGTTGATTTACCCTCAAACATCCGCCCCCCAATCTAGGTTCTTCTGTTCCCGCCTAATATTGTTATAATTAGCCTTCCCCCAATTTCGCACATTCACCCTAGGACCACTCTTCTCCTTGTCCACCAGCACTTTAAAACTTACTGAATTATGGTCACTGTTCCCAAAATGCTCCCCTACTGAAACTTCTACCACCTGGCCGGGTTCATTTCCCAATACCAGGTCCAGTACCGCCCCTTCCCTAGTTGGACTGTCTACATATTGTTTTAAGAAGCCCTCCTGGATGCTCCTTACAAACTCTGCCCCGTCTAAGCCCCTGGCACTAAGTGAGTCCCAGTCAATATTGGGGAAGTTGAAGTCTCCCATCAGAACAACCCTGTTGTTTTTACTCTTTTCCAAAATCTGTCTTCCTATCTGCTCTTCTATCTCCCGCTGGCTGTTGGGAAACCCCCAACATTGTGACTGCACCCTTCTTATTCCTGATCTCTACCCATATAGCCTCACTGCCCTCTGAGGTGTCCTCCCGCAGTACAGCTGTGATATTCTCCCGAACCAGTAACGCAATTCCGCCACCCATATTACATCCCCCTCTATCCCGCCTGAAACATCTAAATCCTGGAACGTTTAGCTGCCAATCCTGCCCTTCCCTCAACCAGGTCTCTGTAATGGCAACAACATCATAGTTCCAAGTACTAATCCAAGCTCTAAGTTCATCTGCCTTACCCGTAATACTTCTTGCATTAAAACATATGCACTTCAGGCCACCAGACCCTCTGTGTTCAGCAACTTCATCCTGTCTGCTCTGCCTCAGAACCATACTGGCCCTATTCCCTAGTTCTCCCTCAATGCTCTCACCTTCTGACCTATTGCTCCCGTGCCCACCCCCCTGCCATACTAGTTTAAACTCTCCCGTGTGACGCTAGCAAACCTCGCGGCCAGGATATTTATGCCTCTCCAGTTTAGATGCAACCCGTCCTTCTTATATAGGTCACACCTGCCCCGGAAGAGCTCCCAGTGGTCCAGATAACGGAAACCCTCCCTCCTACACCAGCTGTTTAGCCACATGTTTAGCTGCTCTATCTTCCTATTTCTAGCCTCACTGGCTCGTGGCACAGGGAGTAATCCCGAGATTACAACCCTAGAGATCCTGTCTTTTAACTTTCTGCCTAGCTCCCTGAACTCCTGCTGCAGGACCTCATGCCCCTTCCTGCCTATGTCGTTAGTACCAATACGTACAACGACCTCTGCCTGTTTGCCCTCCCCCTTCAGGATGCCCTCTACCCGTTCGGAGACATCCTGGACCCTGGCACCAGGGAGGCAACATACCATCCTGGAGTCTCTTTCACTTCCACAGAAGCGCCTATCTGTGCCCCTGACTATAGAGTCCCCTATTACTATTGCTCTTCTGCGCATTGGCCCTCCCTGCTCTGGCTGCTGCTGTTTTCCCCTGATAGGCTATCCCCCCCGATAGTATCCAAAGGGGTATATCTGTTCGAGAGGGGGACAACCACAGGGGATTCCTGCACTGACTGCCTGCCCTTTCTGGTGGTCACCCATTTCTCTGCCTGCACCTTGGGTGTGACCACATTTATATAACTGCTATCTATGGCACTTTCCGCCACCTGCATGGTCCTAAGTGCATCCAACTGCTGCTCCAACCGAACCATGCGGTCTGTGAGGAGCTCCGGTTGGGTGCATTTTCTGCAGATGAAGCCATCCGGGATGCTGGAAGCCTCCCGGACCTGCCACATCTCACAGTCAGAGCACTGCACCCCTCTAACTGACATTGCATCAATTAATTAGTAAATTAAATTTAAAAGCTAAAAAAAAGTTACTCTTAACTATATTGTTTCCTAGCACTAGATTTCTACTATAAATGTGAAAGCTAAATACAGTACTCTCCTCCGATCTCTGGCTTAGATACCCCTCTAAATTATAATTAAGTAATTATGTTTAATTAGTTTACCAATGCTTAATTTTTTTAATTTAGTGTAGATTCCCAACCAGCCAATCAGGTCACAGCTTTTCTGTGATGTCACTTCAGTTCCCCCCCCCCCCCCCCCCCCCCACACACACACACACACACTTTGAAAAGGTAATAAAAGTAAAAATGACTTACTTACCTTCCGAGGGTCTCAGATGCTCTCTGGTTTTCTCCCTGCAGATTAAAAGTTACAGGCCAGAAGAAAGAGAGAGAACAAAACAGTAGGGAAAAAGCACCTTCTCCCACTCTGGACCGAATTACCTCACTGCACCAAATTACCAAGTTCCAAATTCCCACTCAGACTGTGTCTCTTTGACCTGCGCACAGCTGTTGTGCACATGGATGTTGTGCACATGGATGTTGTGCACATGGATGTTGTGAACATGGATATTTTGCACATGGATGTTGTGTACATGGATGTTGTGTACATGGATTTTAGTAAGGCATTTGACAAGGTCCCACATGGCAGACTGGTCAGAAAAATAATACATGGTAATGTGGCAAATTGGATCTAAAGTTGGCTGAGTAAAAGGAAACAAAGGGTAATGATCGATGACAGCCCATGCGAATGAAAAGCTGATTCAAGTGGTGTTCCGCAGGGCTCTGTGTTGGGACCCCCTGTTGTTTGTTTTATATATTAACGATTTGGACTTGAATGTGGGTGGCACGATTGAGAAATTTGCAGATGACACAAAAAGTGGCCGTGTAGTGGATAGTGCAGACGATGGTGGGTTGGTGGAGTGGACAGGACAGTGGTGGATGGAGTTCAACTCGAGAACGGTAATTTATTCAAGGAGGTCAAACAGTAAAAGGGAGAACACAATAAGCGGGAATATAGAAGGAGTAGATGAAGTGAGAGGTCTTGGCATGCAAGTGCACAAGTCCCTACAGGTAGTAGTACAGGTAGATAAGGTTGTAAAGAAGTCATATGGAATGCACTCCTTAGTGTCCAGGGATGTACAGATTAGGTGGATTCGCCATGATCAATGCGTGCGGTTATGGGGATAGGGCTGGGGAGGGGGCCTAGGTAGGGTACTCAGAGGGGCGGTGCAGACTCAATGGGTTGAATGGCCTCCTTCTCCACTGAAGTGATTCTATGATTCTACTCTTCTTCGGAAGAAGAGTGATAGTGACTCCAAACATTAACCCTATTTCTCTCCCCACAGGTGTTGTCAGACTTGCTGAGTTTTTCCAAACCTTTCTGTTTTTATTTCAGATCTGTAGCATCCATGGTATTTTGTTTTTATTAAAAGGAAATTATCCGGACACTAATCGCACTTGTGCCGTTGGGTCCTAGCTAGGCATCAATCGCCTGCCAAATTCGCCTACAGAACAATAGGGACCACACTTCAAAAGTAATTAATTAACTGCGCGATGCTCTGGGATGTCCTAAGAATGTGAGCAGCGCTATATAAATCCAAATCCGTTCTTCCTATAACTTGGAAGCGTGATATCTGCCTGAAATTTGTATCCATGCAGCTCGAAGCACAGCTTTTGGTGACAGACCTGCAGGGATAGGACTTCAGGCCACAGCTGGAGCAGGCAGATTTTTTTATGTGAAATATTTCACTTTGAAGACAGAAGAACATGAGGGGAAATTTTCACCTTCAGTAATTGATCTGACCATCAATTCACTCGAGACAGAGAATAGAAGGGAACAGAGGCTTTAATCAACTAGAACAGTGCCTGCCTGTGACTGCTCTCCTATGAGGGTCGCCTACAGGGCAGCTGCTCTTATACCTCCCCTCAAGGGGGCAGAGCCAGGGACGGAGCCCACAAGGGCACCAACATGATACAATCGTGCAGTACAGTACAATGGTCCATAGGTGGAGCCTACATGGGCAACAGCGTGATACAATGTAATACAGTGGTGAATGGTTACTATAATACGTTCACCACAGTAATCTCCAGTCTAGAGCTTCCCACACTGATAGTGTACTTAGAGGACACAGCCTGCCCTTTCCTTGAAGAATAACAACTAAACGCTAAGCAAACTTGTTCAAGCTGTTTGAACTTTCAAAAAACTAATCAGCTTTCAGTCAAATGTGACAAAAGCGTTTGTGTCAGCTTGATTTCCGGGTCCAGATTTATTCTCATCTCTGTAACAGGAAGGTAATTATTCTTCCTTTCATTTCTTACAGGAAACATATTCTGCAGATAATTACGTGAAGCATATTGAGGAGGCACTGGATATTCTGCACAAAGAGGTAAATATTGGAGTGAGATTTGACCCAAAATCTTTGCTGGTCTGTGGGAGGCACCTATGTGAAGAAATGGATTGATTTGTCCCTGTGCCTAATAGTTTTTTATACCTTCTAATCATTTTGGTCGATCCAATTCAGGTGGGAGCTGTAAAATAAATAGAACCATCAGGAGCAGAGAGACACAGTGTGATCTGGGCTTGCAGGTCCACAGATCCTTAAAAGTGGCAGCACAGGTGGAAATGGTGGTAAAGAAAGCATACGGCATGCTTGCCTTCATAGTACGGGGTATCGAGTATAAAAGCTCGAAAATTATGTTACAATTATGTAGAACGTTGGTTAGGCCACAATAGAGAGACGAAGGCAGAGGGGCGACCTGATAGAAGTTTATAAAGTTATTAGGGGTATAAATAAGGTGAACAGCTGGAGGCTTTTTCCCAGGGTGGAAATTACAATTACAAGGGGGCACAAGTTCAAGGTGAGGGGGGAAAGGGTCACTGGAGATGTGCGGGGGACGTTTTTTACATAGAGGGTGGTGGTTGTCGTGTTAAGCACACTGAGATAACACGGGCTGCAACTGGATGCAGCTATAACTGAAATATACTCCAGACCTTGAAGTTAGTTCAATTTGATTTATTGACCCTGTCACACAGTTAACACAGTGCCCTGTGAGTTCGACTCACTGCTAACCTCAGTGTGATTACTCTGTCTGACTGAACCAGACTAGCTCTTAGCCACGTGCTGGAGGTGTTATATGATATATAACATATAACACCTATATATACATATCTGAATAGGCACATGAACAGACGGGGTACAGAAGGATACAGGCGGTTGGTCTCGATAGGACACGTGATAAGAACGGCGATGCGGGCGGAAAATCTGGAGCGAATCAGGAAGCACGTTCTCTCTGGCGGAATCGGGTTTCTGGATTTTCCTGGCCCCCTCACCAGTGACATCACAAGGTTAATGCCCACAAAGGGCAAGAACCTTACTTTAAATAAATATGAATATGATTAGCCAGGCACCCCCGCCACATGAACCCACCCCCCCTCACTGACTATTCAAACCTCGCCAATGTGACGTGACGTCAACAGGATTTACAACAGCTTTTTTAAAACGCGATTTACTCAAGAGGATCCCTCTGTGGGCGCAAAGGTAAGTATAGCCCTCGGGGGAAGAGGGTCACGCCAGGCACTGCCCCCTGGAACTGCCCTCTGGCACAGGTTGGCACTGCCAGGCTGACACTGTTGACCTGTGCCAGGGGTGGGACCACTGGGGAATTGCATGGGGCAGGTTTCCTGTTATATGTGGTTGGGGAGGGAGAGAGCACTGAGGCTATTGAGGGGAGCACTTGCAGGCAGGGGGGGAGGGGGTAAGTGGGAAATGGGGGCTTGAGGGGGAGGAAAGCGCCAGCGATACTTGCACAGTTGGAGGGGTGGTGAGAGAGCCTGACAATTGTGCAGTTTGGGGGGCGGAAGATCATCCGCTAATTGTTCGGGGTGGGCAAGAGTGATCCCGATAATTGTTGGGAGAAGGGGCTGTTGATGTTTAGTTCTAATCGAGGTATCCCTTGAAGAAGGCGCCCTGCTCTCTGTGGAGCTCAGTGCTGGTTCTATCAAGCCCTGTCCCACCACACTGATGATGAAAACTATGCCCACGCATTTATTTCCTTCAGAGAGGCTCAAGGAGAGAAAACTGGTCTGAAAAGCTGGAGAGCTGCACACCGGTTTTCAGTCGAAGCCTGACATTTTGAATGTATACGGTAAGATTCCTCCCTGATTCTCACACCGTACAGAGATATTACACAGAGATATACTGACTGAAGTTGACTCTACATGTCTTCAGTCATGCACTGTGGCCATTTCAAATGGCAGTGAAAAACGCTTTTGATAATATCGCCAAGTGTTACTGGCTGCAGATTATCTAAAATAAAGCGTATAAAAATCACACATATTTTTTCAATCAGTATACATGAGGTGTTACATTCTGCATACGTACCAGGTTTAGTTCAGTTGGCTAGACGGCTGGTTTGTAATGCAGAGCGGGTCCAGCAGTGTGGGTTCAATTCCCGTACTGGTTGAGGTTATTCATGGAGGCCCTGCCTTCTCAACCTTGCCCCTCAATCCCCCCTGAGGTTAAACCATCACCACTCAGCTCTCCCCTCAAAAGGAAAAGCAGCCTATGGTCATCTGGGGCTATTGTGACTTTACTATTTACTTACATGCCAGATCTCCTCAAACAAAAGCCAGCAGGGAATAACTTTCCCTGCATTTCATTTGACCTTGTTCGGTACCAGAGAAGTTTTTTTTTTCCCTTTTTAAATACAGATTGATCGCTCCCAGATCCCGGCAGGAATGGACATTGTTTACTCTCTGTTAATGTACTTTGGGTTTACAATTTCTTCTTGAGCACTTGCTTTCCCCCCCCAAATGTACTCTTTATTTATAAAGTGCGTAAAAGTGCATGACAAAACAACAAAATGTGGCTGTACACATAGTGCAAAACAAATCAACTTGGTTCAATACAGTGCACCCCAGGTATTTACAGCAACAGCCAGTTTTTATATTGCACCTTTAACCCCATGAAACAATTCAAGGGGCAAAATGTATCCGGAAAAAAGCAAAGGGCGATAGCGGGCAAGGAAAGCGGCGTTGAAGCCACCACCAGCAGTGACCGATTTCTCCATCGTCTTGTTCAGCACTTACTCAAAAACCTGAAGGTGCAGGTCCCAAGACATGATGCTGCGAAGGGTGGGGAGAGGGGGAGTGGTGGTGGTGGTGGGGGGGGGGGGGGGGGGGGGGCGCTCTGATTGAGTCTGCCCAGCCAGCAACATTGTTCACCGAAGATCAGGGTACCTCTTTTAAAGGCTGCCCGAGTGCAAAATAGTTCAACAGGAATACCCCACCCCACACCACCCACCCAGCATTGCCTGGGCACTGCTCTCAGGCACGACCCAGCCCCTGGCAATACCTGGGTGTTTATCCCTGGCATTACCCAGTCACTGCCTGGCATTGCCTCCTGGCAGTACCTGGGAACTGCTGACTGGCACTGCCCCCTGGCACTTCCTGGGTACTACTCCTGGCACTGCCCAGGATCTGCCCTGGGGCAGTGCCAGGGCAGTTCCCAGGCATGACCCCTGACTGATGTACTCACCTGAGCTCCTCTGGGAGGTCTGCCCACCAGATGCACGCCGTGGGAGATCAGTCGGGTTCATGCCAGTCTGCCCTCACATCACCATGAATGGATTTTCCCACAGGGACTTTCCAGGAGTAGGAGCCTGGTAATTATATGCCAATGTATGGAAACTATCTTTCTGACGTTCCACGTCACTGCCATGGGGAGGGGGCAATCCCATCACACGTTTATGCTAACGGTTTGGAATTCTCACAAGGTTTTCCACTCACGTCGCCAAAACCGCCCGAGAAAAACTGGAGCGGAAAATTCCGGCCATGGTGTTTCATGGGAGCATTATAAAATAGGACACCGAGCCACTTAAAGGGCTTCTTAGGGCAGATGTCCAAATGATTTGTCGAAGCGGTAGCTTCTAAGGAGTGCCTTAAAGGAGAAAAGTTGGGTAGAGAGGCGGAGAGCTGTAGGGAGAGAATTCCAGAGCAGACGGCAGTCAAAGGTCAGCCACTAATAGCAGAGCAATTAAAATCAGGCAAGAGGTCAGACATAGAGGAGCACAGATATCTCAGAGGGTTGTGGGCTGGAGAGGATACAGAGGGACCGAGGTGGGGGGTGGGGGATTTGGAGGAGAAGGAGGGGTGGGAGTTCAGGAAGAGATTTGAAAGCAAGGAGGAGAATTTTAAAATCACAATGTTGTTTATCTGGGAGACAATGACCTTTAGTCTGCAGTTCTGCTGTTATATTGTATTTTAGCAATTTCTGATGTGTACATCCCAAGTCATTGAGCTGCCTGCGCTGTTTATCACTGATTTACAGTAAGCAGGAGGACTATGAAGTGACTATGCTGACATGGTGACTTAGCCCTCTGCTATCACCTCTAAGACCATAGAATTCCTATAGTGTAGAAGGAGGCCATTCGGCCCATTGAGCCTGCACCGACCCTCTGAAAGAGCACCCTACCTAGGTCCACTTCCCTATCCCAGTAACTCCACCTAACCTGTGCATCTTTGGGCACTAAGGGACAATTTAGCATGACAAATCCACCTAACCTCACATCTTTGGACTGTGGGAGGAAACCGGAGCACCCAGAGGAAACCTACACAGACACTGGAAGAATGTGCAAACTCCACACAGACAGTCACCCAAGGCTGGACTGGAACCCAGGTCCCTGACGCTGTGAGGCAGCAGTGCTAACCAGTGTGCCACCCCAAAGACCTACTGGCCAGACTGACCACTGGCTACAGGAGTTCTAGGAGACAATGCATAATTAATTACACGACAGCAAGCTGCTCCTCTAACTAAGCCTGTACTAACTGCAATGATGACATTAAAACATAGAACATAGAACGATACAGTGCAGTACAGGACCTTCGGCCCACGATGTTGCACCGACATGGGAAGTCAAAAAACAAAAGCCATTTAACCTACACTATGCCATTATCATCCATATGCTTATCCAATAAACTTTTAAATGCCCTCAATGTTGGCGAGTTCACTACTGTTGCAGGTAGGGCATTCCACGGCCTCACCACTCTTTGCGTAAAGAACCTACCTCTGACCTCTGTCCTATATCTATTACCCCTCAGTTTAAGGCTATGTCCCCTCGTGCTAGCCATTTCCATCCGTGGGAGAAGGCTCTCACTGTCCACCCTATCTAACCCCCTGATCATTTTGTATGCCTCTATTAAGTCTCCTCTTAACCTTCTTCTCTCTAACGAAAACAACCTCAAGTCCATCAGCCTTTCCTCATAAGATTTTCCCTCCATATCAGGCAACATCCTGGTAAATCTCCTCTGCACCCGTTCCAAAGCTTCCACGTCCTTCCTGTAATGAGGTGACCAGAACTGTATGCAATATTCCAAATGCGGCCGTACCAGAGTTTTGTACAGCTGCAACATGACCTCGTGACTCCGGAACTCAATTCCTCTACCAATAAAGGCCAACACTCCATAGGCCTTCTTCACAACCCTAGCAACCTGGGTGGCAACTTTCAGGGATCTATGTACATGGACACCAAGATCCCTCTGCTCATCCACACTTCCAAGAATTTTACCAGAAGCCAAATATTCCGCATTCCTGTTATTCCTTCCAAAGTGAATCACCTCACACTTCTCTACATTAAACTCCCTTTGCCACCTCTTAGCCCAGCTCTGCAGCTTATCTATGTCCCTCTGTAACCTGCAACATTCTTCCGCACTGTCGACAACACCACCGACTTTAGTGTCGTCTGCAAATTTACTCACCCACCCTTCTGCGCCCTCCTCTAGGTCATTTATAAAAATGACAAACGGCAACGGCCCCAGAACAGATCCTTATGGTACGCCACTTGTAACTGAACTCCATTCTGAACATTTCCCATCAACCACCACCCTCTGTCTTCTTTCAGCTAGCCAATTTCTGATCCACATCTCTAAATCACCCTCAATCCCCAGCCTCCGTATTTTCTGCAATAGCCAACCGTGGGGAACCTTATCAAACGCTTTACTGAAATCCATATACACCACATCAACTGCTCTACCCTCGTCTACCTGTTCAGTCAACTTCCCAAAGAACTCGATAAGGTTTGTGAGGCATGACCTACCCTTCACAAAGCCATGCTGACTATCCCTAATCATATTATTCCTATCTAGATGATTATAAATCTTGTCTCTTATAATCCCCTCCAAGACTTTACCCACAACAGATGTGAGGCTCACCGGTCTATAGTTGCCGGGGTTGTCTCTACTCCCCTTCTTGCACAAAGGAACCACATTTGCTATCCTCCAGTCCTCATGGCACTATTCCTGTAGTCAATGATGACATAAAAATCAAAGCCAAAGGCTCAGCAATCTCTTCCCTGGCTTCCCAGAGAATCCTAGGATAAATCCCATCAGGCCCCGGGGACTTATCTATTTTCAGCCTGTCCAGAATTGCCAATACCTCTTCCCTACGTACCTCAATGCCATCTATTCTAATAGCCTGGGTCTCAGCATTCTCCTCCACAACATTCTCTTTTTCCTGAGTGAATACTGACGAAAAATATTCATTTATTATCTCGCCTATCTCTTCAGACTCCACACACAACTTCCCATCCCTGTCCTTGACTGGCCCTACTCTTACCCTAGTCATTCTTTTATTCCTGACATACCTATAGAAAGCTTTTGGGTTTTCCTTGATCCTACCTGCCAAATACTTCTCATGTCCCCTCCTTGCTCGTCTTAGCTCTCTCTTTAGATCCTTCCTTGCTACCTTGTAACTATCAAGCGCCCCAACTGAAACTTCACACCCTGGGCGTCATTCTCCGACCCCCCAGAGGGTCGGAGAATGGCCGTTGGCCGCCGTGAATCCCGCCCCCGCCCCCGCCGAAGTCTCCGGTACCGGAAATGGGGCGGGGGCGGGAATCGGGCCGCGCCGGTTGGCGGGACCCCCCGTTCAATTCTCCGGCCCGAATGGGCCGAAGTCCCGCCCAGAAACTGCCTGTCCCGCCGGCGTAAATCAAACCTGGTATTTACCGGCGGGACCAGGCGGCGTGGGCGGGCTCCGGGGTCCTGGAGGGGGCGCGGGGCGATCTGACCCCGGGGGGGGGGCCCCCACGGTGGCCTGGCCCACGATCGGTGCCCACCGATCCGCGGGCGGGCCTGTGCCGTGGGGGCACTCTTTCCCTTCCGCCTCCGCTACGGCCTCCACCATGGCAGAGGCGGAAGAGACTCTCCCCACTGCGCATGCGTGGGAAACTTTCAGCGGCCGCTGACGCTCCCGCGCATGCGCCGGGAAACTGTCAGCGGCCGCTGACGCTCCCGCGCATGCGCCGCATTTCTGCGCCAGCTGGCGGGGAAACAAATGCCATTTCCACCAGCTGGCGGGGCGGAAATCCCTCCGGCGTCGGCCTAGCCCCTCAATGTTGGGGCTAGGCCGCCAAAGATGCGGAGCATTCCGCACCTTTGGGCCGGCGCGATGCCCGTCTGATTGGCGCCGTCTTTGGCGCCAGTCGGCGGACATCGCGCCGTTGGGGAAGAATATCGCCCCTCATCTTCACATAGGCCTCCTTCTTCCTCTTAACAAGAGATTCCACTCCTTTGGTAAACCACGGTTCCCTCGCTCGACGCCTTCCTCCCTGCCTGACCGGTACGTACCTATCAAGAACACGCAGTAGCTGTTCCTTGAACAAGCTCCACATATCCAGTGTGCCCAACACTTGCAGCCTACTTCTCCAACCTACCCCTCCCAAGTCATGTCTAATGGCATCATAATTGCCCTTCCCCCAGCTATAACTCTTGCCCTGCAGGGTATACTTATCCCTTTCCATCACTAACGTAAACGTCACCGAATTGTGGTCACTGTCCCCAAAGTGCTCACCTACCTCCAAATCTAACACCTGGCCTTGTTCATTACCCAAAACCAAATCCAATGTGGCCTCGCCTCTTGTTGGCCTGTCAACCCTCCTGCACACATTGTACAAAAAAACGACCCATCTAATGTACTCGAACTATATCTTTTCCAGTCAATATTTGGAAAGTTAAAGTCTCCCATAATAACTACCCTGTTACTTTCGCTCTTATCCAGGATCATCTTCGCCATCCTTTCCTCTACATCCCTAGAGCTATTTGGAGGCCTATAGAAAACTCCCAACAGGGTGACCTCTCCTTTCCTGTTTCTAACCTCAGCCCATACTACCTTGGAAGAAGAGTCCCCATCTAGCATCCTCTCCGCCACCGTAATACTGTTCTTGACTAGCAGCGCCACACCTCCCCCTCTTTTGCCTCCTTCTCTGAGCTTACTAAAACACCTAAACCCCGGAACCTGCAACAACCATTCCTGTCCGTGCTCTATCCTTGTCTCCAAAATGGCCACAACATCGAAGTCCCAGGTGTGGTGTTGGGCGTTCTGACACACAGATGAGCCAACACGGTTGTATATGGTACAACGCTATTTTATTTAAACTTTCTATGTACAGTTTTGTCTTGATACTCTGCACGTGGGGATTCCCTGTTTGTGATGTTGAAACAGGTCGTGTCCGTGTCCTTGTCCCCAGACCTACTGTCCACTAGGTGTCGTGTTCGTGCTTTTATGTGGTTCCTGGCTTTGTGTGTGATTGGTTGTGGTGTTGTGTGCTCTGATTTGTCTGTTGGTGTGTCCATCATGATGTGTGTGTTTGAATATCATGACACCAGGTACCAACCCATGCTGCCAGTTCCCCTACCTTATTTTGTATACTCCTGGCATTGAAGTAGACACACTTCAAACCACATTAACGTTTGTAGCTTTAGAATGCTGATGAAGATGGTCATTGGCTGAGGTCATGTGACAATCTAATTTTCCAGGTCAAAAGCAGCTACAATCAGTTCACTGTAAGAAGCTCTGTGGGTTTAAAACATTTCATTTGTCCGCTTTAACCTTTTTTCCCCTTTAAATGCTCATTCAAATAGGTGCCAAGAGCTTTTATAAACATGGTGCAAATACTTGAGTTGAGTGGCGTTCGAAGAATAAAAGCGGGTACAATCTGTGCATTGCTTCAGAAGTAAGTGGCAACATTTTCGTTAACCTGAATAGGAGCACTGTTCAAGCACTGCTATAAGAATAAGGCATTGAGTAGTTATTGCTCATGGCTCACACAACAGCCCACACAACAAGAATGCAGGAATTCATTGAGCAGCCAGTCAGCTTTGCATGTATTTTTTTTTTAAGACTGCACACCATTTTATTCTCTTTATTACGCACCAAATTTACATTAAAGTAGAAACGGCTGGGGGTTAATTAGTGATACTGTGGTCTGTTGGCAGTTGACACAATGCTGTATCTTGAAGTCGCACAGCTGATGGTTCATATTGCCCTACACGATAAGGAGAGGCAGAACAGTAAGAATGAAAGCAGAGAATGCAAGAGAGGCAAAGGTGAAGAGCAAGCTGGAAAGAGATGAAGAAGCAAGAAATAAAGTGAGAAATGGAAAGGATATAGATACGAAATGGAAGCACAGGGCCCATCCAGCCTCTCCACAATTCATGGGTGGCACGGTAGCACAGTGGGCAGCATGGTAGCACAGTGGGCAGCCCGGCAACACAGTGGGCAGCACGGTAGCACAGTGGGCGGCATGGTAGCACAGTGGGCGGCATGGTAGCACAGTGGGCAGCCCGGCGACACAGTGAGCAGCACAGTAGCACAGTGGGCGGCATGGTAGCACAGTGGGCGGCACAGTAGCACAGTGGTTAGCACTGCTGCTTCACAGCTCCAGCATCCCGGGTTCAATTTTGGCCTTGGGTAACTGTGCGGAGTCTGCACGTTCTCCCCGTGTCTGCGTGGGTTTCCTCCGGGTGCTCCAGTTTCCTCCCACAGGTTCGGTGGATTGGCCACGCTAAATTGCCCGTAAGTTCCAAAAAGGTTAGGTGGGGTTACTGGGTTACGGGGATAGGGTGGCGATGTGGGCTTAAATAGGGTGCTCTTAGAGTAGAGTAGGGGGATATTGAGGCAGGTCCGTGCGTGAACAGAGCCGTGGTTTGCATTATGTTTAATGTGGAATTCATGTCTTGACTTCTTTTTTTGTTTGTGCCTAAAATACCTCAATAAAATTGTTTGTTAAAAAAAAAATAGGGTGCTCTTTCCAAGGGCTTGTGCAGACTCGATGGGCCGAATGACTCCCTTCTGCACTGTAAATTCTATGAATCAGTGGAATCAGGGTTGATCTTTGGCTTCAACTCCACTTTCCCCCCTGCAACCCGTATCCCTGAGACACAAAAGATCTGTCTATCCCAGCCAGAGAACTCCAAAGATTCACGACCCTTTGAGTGAAAAAATTTCTCCTCATCTCAGATTATCCACTTACCCCGCATGTCATCGATTCCCCAGTCAGTGGAAACAGCCTCTTAGTATTTACCCTGTCAAACCCCTTAATAATCTTGAGTGTTTCAATGAGATCACGACTTTGCTTCTCTGTTCCTTCACGCCGGTGGGATTCTGAATGGCGATTTGGCTGAGCACCAAATTCTCCATCCTCGCTGGCAACGGTAGCGTGGCAAACTCGCAACGGAGAATCCCGCCCCACATTTCTTCTTCTGATCTTCAGAGAGTATAAGCCCAATTTACTCAGCCCTTCATCACAAGACAACTCTCTAATCCCAGGAAAAATATTGAATCAACCTTGACTGTACTGCCTCCAATGCAAAGTATGTCCTTCCGTAAATCCAGAGAGCAAAACTGTACAGAGTATTCTAGGTGTGCTCTCAACAAAGCCCTGTACAATTGTAGCCAGGCTTCTTGTACTCTTGTACTCCAATATTCTTGTACTCCAATCCCTTGCAATTAAGGCCAACATGCCATTTGTCTTCCTGTTTGCTTCTTGTACCTGTGTGCTAGCTTTGTGTGTTTGTTGTAGGGGTACACCCAAGTCTTTCTGAATATCAAGGTTTATAAGTATCACGCATTATGGGTGGCATGGTAGCACAGTAGCTAGCACTGTTGCTTCACAGCTCCAGGGACCCAGGTTTGATTGCCGGCTTGGGTCACTGTCTGTGTGGAGTCTGCACGTTCTCCCCGTGTGTGCGTGGGTTTCCTCCGGGTGCTCCGGTTTCCTCCTACAAGTCCCAAAAGATGTGCTGTTAGGTAATTTGGATATTCTGAATTCTCCCTCTGTGTACCCTAACAGGCTCTGGGGTGGGGCAATGAGGGGCTTTTCGCAGTAACTTCATTGCAGTGTTAATGTAAGCCTATTTGTGACAATAAAGATTATTATTATTATTTTGAATATTCTGCTTTTTTATTCTAACTTCTGAAGTGATTTACCACAGACATCACCACATTACATTCCATCTGCCACCTTGTTGCCCACTCACTTAACCTGTCTATGTCTTTTTGCAGTCTCTGTGTCCTCCTCACAGCTTACATTCCCACTCAGCTTTATATTGTCAGAAAATTTAGATACATCATTGCCTAGCTCTTCGTCTGTTATTAAAATAGATTGCAGAAATGAGAGAGGCAAGCTATGAGATAGTATGGAACATAAGCAACAGAGACCGCTTACAGGAAGGAATGGACCAGCAGGCAGAGACACGTTGGGGAGAAATTGGGAGAGTTGTTAGACAAACAACCAAAAAAGTGATAGAGAACATCAGCCATAAGTGAAATAAGACAGGAGAGGGTAACAATAAACTGAGGGCTGGAGAGAAACAAAGATTGAGAGAAACCATCTTGCCCTATTTAGGAGAGCTGAACAATCGATCGATTCCAGACTTGATTATTCTTTCACGGACCCATGTTCCCGGCTCTCTGCAACATTGTCAGCACGTTTTCGTGCCTGCTCAGTTGGGTTAGTACATTCTGAGCGCATTTTCAGGTTAGCTATTGGTTAAGCCAATCTCAACAATCGCGGCACTTATTGAGATTGGCCATCATTCCATGCAGCAAGGTGGAGATTCGTGATCATTTTAAGGGTTAGGAATCATGTCCCTGGGCTCTCTGTTCTGGATTTCCTGGTGGCGTGCGGTGGCTTCATTGGGAAATCCCATTGACAAGTGCGGAAAGAGAGATTCCCGCCACCAGCGAATGGCACGCCACCGAGAAACACACAGCTGGGGGATCGGAGAATACTGCCCATAATTTTGATATGCATTGCTCTTCCCAGTAGATGCAGATTGAAAACTTCCCTCACAACCCCACCAACATTGGTTCAGCTCTTTTCTGGAAAGCATTAATATTTGTTTTTGTATCATCATTTTACACAGAAACATGTGTCCTTGCTTTCTAAACCCAAGAGAAAACTCGCCTGAGCTACGTGAGATTATGAGAATTAACAGAGACTATCAGGTATGTGCAGAACGTTGTTAATGTTTAAACTAATAGAGTAAATTCTTCCTTAATGAAACATTGTTTTTATCAAACTTAGCAGGTTTGCAAGGTGAATATTAATACATTTGCTGCTATATAATTCCTTGCTCTTTAATTTGATTCAGTAAGAAATCTTACAACACCAGGTTAAAATCCACAGGTTTGTTTCGAATCACTAGCTTTCTGAGCACTGCTCCTTCCTCAGATTTCTGTGCCCACCCCAGTCCAACGCCGGCATCTCCACATTTTGATTTGATTGTCATTACATTAGAATTTTATCATGTCCTTATTTGCCAGTCTTTTTCTTTTTGGAAAATATTGTATTGAGAGCATTTATATTATAAATTTTAACACAATGGACAAACCCCCCCCCCAAACCAGCCAACATGGCTTTACATAACCAACACCCTGACAAAAATTCCCCACCAACCCACCCTCCCCTTGTCCGACTCCCCCTGCCTCACTTTTTTAACCCTCCCCCCTCTTCTGTTGACAGCTTAATTTTTCCAAAAGAAGTTGATAACCGGCTGCCATTTGCAAGCAAACCCGTCCTCGGAGCTCCTCGGGACGAGTTTAATTTTCTCTAGCCTGAGAAACCCCGCCAGGACACTCACCCACACCCCCGACTTCAAGGGGGTCCGAGCCCCTCCATTCTAGCAAGATCTGTCTCCGGGCTACCAAGGAGGCAAAGGCCAAGAAATCGGCCTCCCTCGCCCCCTGGACTCCCGGGTCTTCTGACACACAAAAAATTACCATCTCTGGACTTGGGACCACCCTTACTTTCAAAACACCTGCCATAAATCCCCAAACTTCGGACAAGCTCAAAACACATGGACATGATTCGCGAGCCCGTCTTAAGATGTCTCAAACTGCACATTGTTGCTTGACCATAAGAGGCACAAACTGCTGCTCCCAGGAATTTGTAAATGTTAGCTGTAAACACATCACTGACCAGGGAACTGTGGTTGCAAGAGGGCATCGCAGAGGCAGATGGAGGAAAATATTTACTTGATTTGTAAAAACTAAAGAAAGGGATTGGCGCTCAGTTGTTTCGACCACCATCCTTTCACTGCTGGAGACTGATGAGATAATATCTGGATTGAGCTTGAAACAACTTGATTGAGTATCCTTTCAATCATTTTACTAAAGTGATCACAAAAGCACAGGGTCATTGCTACCTAATGTAAACTACCATTTGTTTTCTTTATTCAGACCAAATTGTCTGCATTGGTTTACAGTGGAAAATATGACACAAATGAGGATTTCACAGTTGTGTTGCAACCCTACTTTTCAAACACAATTATTCCACTAAATAAGGTAAGTTTAATGTTATTGGTTTTATTTTGACACCCAGGGATGGAGGTATGAATTTTGTTTATTGTCATAATATTTCTCAGATGCCGGTCTTGCATTCTGCTAAACATTCCTGTGTAAAACCTTTCCATGTTACAAAGTGTCTCCTCTTCAAAAGTACATTGACATAAATTTACAGTGCAGAAGGAGGCCATTCGGCCCATCGAGCCTGGACCGGCCCTTGGAAAGAGCACTCACTTAAGCCCAAAGCTCTGCCCCATATCCATAACCCAGCAACCCCACCCAACCCCTTTGGTCACGAAGAGCAATTTATCATGGCCAATCCACCTAACCTGCACATCTTTGGACTGTGGGAGGAAACCGGAGCACCCAAAGGAAACCCACGCAGACACAAGGAGAACCTGCAGATTCCGCACAGACAGTGACCCAAGCCGGGAATCAAACCTTGGACCCAGGAGCTGTGAAGTGACAGTGCTAACCACTGTGCTATTGTACCGCCCTAATTGGCTGTCAAGCACTTTGGGGCTTCCCAAAGTCATGCCAGGTTCTATTGAATTGCAAACATTCCTCCAGCTTCACACAATGAACTGGAAAGATCTCAGGTGTTCATTGCTAATGGCTTCTTCACACTGTACAAGAGAGTTGGTATAAATTTGTCTGTGGAAGAGAACCTCTTTCTTTTTCAGTCATTTTGCCTACGTTTTCCTGCCCGCAACAAATTGGTAACTGTACATTTCTCAAATGTTTTCTAATGGTTCGGTCCAAGATTGCCTGATAATGTTCAGGATGGGGCTCCAAAGTATCTGGGTCTCTTCCTCGAGTTATCCTGTTGTAGATTCTGCAGCTAGCTGTCAGCTGGAAGGGCCAGAATTTTAAGTGAGGACACAGATACGCTTGATCCTGTCCTTGCAGGTAATTATTACTCGACTTGAGGCAAAGGGATCAGAAAGGGTATGATTGCTGTGTTTCTCTGGAAGGAAAAGAAATGGGAGGTACTGGCATGGATCGTCTTAAAGCTACTATCCAATTCGTTTTTATACAGAATTCTGAACTCCTCCTCCCTTGTGAACTGAGTCCAAAGACAAGCCAATGTGTTCTTTGATGTTTGAAATTCGTGCACTAGCAAGGCCCATTTAGCTCAGTTGAGTGGACCGCTAGTTCGTTATGCAAAGCAAGGCCAACTGCGTGGGTTCAAACCCCATAACTGAGGTTATTCGTGAAGGCCTGGCCTTCTCAAACTTGTCCCTCGCCTGAGGTGTGGTGACCCTCAGGTTAACTCACCACCAGTCAGCTCTCCCTCCCCTCAAAGGGGAAAGAAGCCTACGATCATCTGGGACTATGGAGACTTGACTTTGTACAATATAAAATAAAAGCAAAATGCTAGAAATTTGAAATAAAAACAGAAAATGTGGGGTATACTCTGCATCTGTATATGCGGAGCATCTGTGGAGGGAAATAGCATCTGTAGAAGGGTCATTTAGACCCAAATAGCTAAATCTGTTTCTCTCTCACCAGACCTGTTGAGTTTATCCAGCATTTTCTGTTTTTTTTATAGTCAATATACAATGTTGGACTAAAGCGAGCTATTTATATCTATTTAGACAAGTTTCTTCCCACCAGCAATCGTTTCTGTCACTTGTGACTTAATGTTAGTGAGCTTGCAGGTTAAAATCGCAATCATCCAGTTATGCGTGGTTACGATGCACCGATCTTCAGGTTAGTAAAAACAAATGACTTTGTTTTTAACGATATAATTTATTAGTCTGCTCTTCTCTTTTTCCAGATTGGCCAGCCAGACCTGAGCTTCTTTTCAGTCGATTGTTTCCATTTAAGCGAACAAGGACAAGCCGAGATGGCCATTGGCCTGTGGAACAATATGGTACTGCTTCCTCCTTAACTCTAACGTTCCGGCACATCACTAACAGAGCATCTCATTACAACCAGTCCCTGCAACAGCTGTGAATTAGGTTACGCCCCAGTGAGATCCCCAGCTCAAAGATGACCATCCAAATTTCACCACACTTGCTCAGCTCCAGGTCACCGAGATCACGCCGATGGCGATTAAGGCAGAATCTTTTCTCCAGAAGTGCATGAGAAAACATTTTTTTATTTCTCTCATTTAGGGTAGTGAATAAAGGCCTGTACAGATCAATATGTGGCACCCGCAGCTCAGAGCTCATTGGCACACACTTCAAGAGGGGTAGAATTGAATTATCATGTACGAAATGATCTGCTTGAACTGCACGCAGAAAAATACTTTTCACTGTACCTCGGTACACGTGACAATAAACAAATCCACATCCAAAAAGCCAGAGGACCTATGTTCAGCATGTGTAGGACATTACTTGGGCCATGGATGAAGTACTATGAACTGTCCTTGTCTCCATATTGTGAAAAGGATATTGAGACACTGGAGAAGATGCAAAAAAGCATTCACTGGAATGATACCAGAACTGAGAGGTTATATCAATTGGGAAAGATTGTAACGGACTGGGGGTCTCATCTTGAGAAAAGGGGAACCTAATAGAGTTCTTTAAGGTTATAGAAACAGAGAAAATAGGAGCAGGAGGATACCATTCGGCCCCTCGAGCCTGCTCCACCATTCATTATGATCATGGCTGATCATCCAACTCAATAGCCTAATTCCTCCTTCCCCCCTATAGTTGATCCCCTTCGTCCTAAGTGTTATATCTAACTGCTTCTTGAAAACATGTTTTGGCCTCAATTACTTCCTGTGATAACAAATTCCACAGGCTCACCATCTCCCCCTCATCTAGGGAGTGGATATTGGCCTGTACAGATCAATACGGTAGCATGGTAGCACAGTGGTTAGCACAGTGGTTAGCACAGTTGCTTCACAGATCCCGGGTCCCAGGTTCGATTCCCAGCTTGGGTCACTGTCTGTGCGGAGTCTGCACGTTCTCCCCGTGTCTGTGTGGGTTTCCTCCGGGTGCTCCGGTTTCCTCCCACACTCCAAAGATGTGCAGGTTGGGTGGATTGGCCATGATAAATTGCCCTTAGTGTCCAGAAAGGTTGGGTGGGGCTACGGGGATAGGGTGGAGGTGTGGGCTTGTGTAGGGTGCTCTTTCCAAGGGCCGGTGCAGACTCGATGAGCCAAATGGCCTCCTTGTGCCCTGTAACTTCTATGAATTTCTATCTCTGTCCTAAATGATCTATCCCATATCCTCAGATTGTAAGCACTGGTGCTGGACACTCCCACCATTGGGAACAACCTTCTAGCATCTACCTTGTCGAGTCCTGTTTGAATTTTATAGGTTTGTATGAGATCCACATTCATTCTTCTGAACTCCAGCAAATACATTCTTACTCGACTCAATCTCTCCTCATATGTCCATCCTGCCATCCCAGGAATCAGTCTGGGGGGGGGGGGGGCGCCGGTAGAGCGGCACCTGACCGGCGCCGTGCTGACCGAGCCAATGGCTCCGATTCGGCAGACTGGCATTGGGGTGGCATGACGTGATTCGCGCCCGTACCAGCGATTCTCCGGCCCGGCCTGGGCTGAGAGAACCCCGCCCGTTACATTTTATTCCCTCATCTAAATCTTTAATATATATTGTGAATAGCTGGAGTCCCAACACCGATCCCCACTAGTCACTGCTTGCCAATTGAAAAAAGACCTGTTAATTCCTATTCTCGTTTCCTGTCTGCCAACCAGTTTACCATCCATCTCAATAGACTACCCTTAATCACATGCACTTTAATTTTACCCACGGGCAGCTCGGTGGCGCAGTGGTTAGTATCGCTGCCTCACGGCGCTGAGGTCCTAGGTTCGATCCCGGCTCTGGGTCACTGTCCGTGTGGAGTTTTTTTTTTTGTAAAATATTTTTATTCTCCATTTTCACATTTTCTTTAAAAATTATGGTTAGGGTTAGGGTTAACCCTAACCCCACCCACAAGCAGTAAACGGTAACAAATACAAAGTCAATTCCCTTATCAACAACAACGATCCCATCCTCCCACCACCCCAAGCAACGACCCCCCCCTCCCCCTGGCAATATAAGCATCAAATAAAACAAACCCTCCCACGGAGGGACAATCAAAGGAGAAAAAAAAAAGAAAAAGGAATCAGAAATCACCTATGGTCACCGTTGACCTATAGAGTCCCCCTCCTTCCCCCTAACATTCAATACTATCCAATCCCCGAAAGGGCACCGTACATGTCACCCACGCATTGCAAGCCCTACCCCCCTCCCCGACTCCTCCCCTCCACTTCCTTTTACAAAACTCCTTCCCCCCAACTTTTCACCCCGGCTAGACTCATCGGACCCTGTTCTACCAGGCTCCGATGGCCACAGCCCCTCCCCCCCACCTCACTCCCGTTCACTGTCCGGCTTAAACCGGCCAGCGTGGAGGCCCCCGCTCGGGTCTTTCCCCCTTGCCCGGTCCCAGGAAAATCAAGAAGTCCCCTTTAGCACGCAAACCCCGCGTACACACCCCCAAGCCCCAAAGAACCATCATTGCAAGCGAAAGTCCCATCTCTTCCCTTGTTCAAGTATATACAACATTAGCTCATTTAGCACATACACCAGCCGCAGTGAAAAAATACAGTTACATGAGGCTACATCGATACATGTCTATTTCTCAATTCAGTCACAGTCCTTCTGCCTTCGCAAACTCCTCCGCTGCTTCCCCCGTCCCAAAATAAAAGTCCTTGGATTTGTAGGTCACCCTCAACTTAGCTGGATATACTATGCCGCACTGCACTTTGCTGATGGACAGTGTCTTCTTCACCCGGCTGAAGGCAGCCCGCCTCCTCGCCAGCTCGACCGTATAGTCTTGGTATACACGTATACCAGCTCCAGCCCACTCCACCACCCGCTTCTGCTTTGCCCAGCACAGGACCTTCTCCTTCACGCTGTACCTACGAAAACACAAAGTTACTACTCTTGGCGGCTCACACTCCTTTGGTACAGGCCTCCACGACCGGTGAGCCCGATCCAGTTCAGATCGGGAGGGATCATCCCCTCCCCCAATAGCTTCGCCAACATCGTGGCAAAATACTCAGTCGGCCTTGGGCCTATCACTCCTTCGGGAAGACCCACAATCCTCAGATTCTGTCGCCTGGATCTGTTTTCCAAGTCGTCCATTTTGGCTCACAGATCCTTGTTGATCTCCATCACCTTCCGCATCTCCTTCCCCATCGAGGTAAGTTGATCACTGTGCTGCGATAATGTCTCTTCCACTTCCTTCAGCACCTCACCTTGCTCCCGCACATCCGCCACTGCACTCAATACTGCCGCCCTCACCCGGGCAATCGCCTCCTCCACCAGCACTTTCAATACCGCCCCCATCTCCTTCCTCATCGCCTCCATGTGTTTTGTGAACTGCCTTTCGAGTTCCACGGCCATCACCTTAGTAATTTCTTCAGCCGTGGGCAATGAGGCTTCCCCTGGTGCCCCAGCCTCCACTTTCCTTGCCGTCCCCGCGGTGACCTTTCCACTCCCCGACGGACTTTTAGCTGCTTTTTTTCACGGCCGTTTTTTTACTTGTTTTCGACATTTCTCTTCACTGTGCCTTCTCCCTGCTTTTGCCGCCTCTGTAGCCCCTGGGACCGGGCGTTAATCCCCGAAAATGCTGTTCCCGACCGGGAGCCCTCCAATGTGCGGCTGCCTCCCACCCGCCGTCACCGGAAGTCCTGTCCGTGTGGAGTTTGCGCATTCTCCCCGTGTTTGCGTGGGTTTCGCCCCCACAGCCCAAAAGATGTTCTTGTTAGGTGGATTGGCCACACTAAATTGCCCCTTAATTGGAAAAAATGAATTGGGTACTCAAAATTTATAAGAAAAAAAATGTTTACTCGCTAATCTCTTATGTGGGGCTTTATCAAAGGCTTTCTGAAAGTCTAAATAAACAACATCCACTGGTTCCCCCTTATTAACTCTGCTAGTGACATCCTCGAAGAATTCCAATAGATTTGTCCAGCATGATTTCCCCTTCATAAATCCAGGGGCTGTTTAGCACAGGGCTAAATCGCTGGCTTTGAAAGCAGACCAAGGCAGGCCAGCAGCACGGTTCTATTCCCATAACAGCCTCCCCGAACAGGTGCCGGAATGTGGTGACTAGGGGCTTTTCACAGTAACTTCATTGATGCCTACTTGTGACAATAAGTGATTTTCATTTCACTTCATTTCATGTTGACTCTGTCTGATCCTGACACTGTTTTCTAAGTGCTCTGCTATAAAATCTTTGATAATGGAGTCAAGAATTTTCCCCACTACCGGCATCAGGCTGAGTGGTCTATAATTGCCTGTTTCCTCTCTACCTCCCTTTTTAAATAGTGGAGTTATATTAGCTACCCTCCAACCTGTTGGAGCTGTTCCAGCGTGTGCAGAATCCTGGGAGAGGACCACCAATGCATCCACTATTGCGGGAGCCACTTCCTTAAGTACTCTGGGATGTAGGTTATCAGGCCCTGGGGATTTATCGGCCTGCAATCCCAACAATTTCCCCAACACTAGATCTCTAGTAATATTGATCTCCTTCTCTTCCTCCATCAATAAACCCTGCGTTCCCAACATTTCTGGTATCTTATTTGATTCCTCATTTGTGAAGACAGAACCAAAGTATGTATTTAGTTGCTCAGCCATTTCTTTGTCCCCTATAATACATTCCCCTGTTTCTGACTATAAGGAACATTTGGTTTCATCAATCTTTTTCTCTTCACACACCTATGGAAACTTTCACAGTCAGTTTTTATATTCCCTGAAAGTTTACTCTCGTACACTATTTTCCCCTTCTTAATCAATCCCTTGGTCTTCCTTTGCTGAATTCTAAACTGCTCTCAATCCTCAGACCTGTTGTTTTTCTTGGCCAATTTGTTTGCGTCTTCCTTGGATTGGATACTATCTCTAATTTCCCTTGTGAATCATGGTTGGCCACCTTTTCCCATGTTACTTTTGTGCCAGACAGGAATAAACAATTGTTGTAGTTCCTCCATGCGCTCCTTGAATGTTTGCCATTGCCTATCTACAGTCATCCCTTTAATTAACATTTCCCAATCGATCATAGCCAACTGGTGCATCAAATCGTCAAAGTTTCCTTTATTAAGATTCAGGACCCGAGTCTCAGAATGAACTACATCACTCTCCATCTTGATGAAACCTTCTACCATATTATGGTCGCTCATCCCCAATAGGCGGCAGGGTAGCACAGTGGTTAGCACTGTTGCTTCACAGCACCAAGGTCCCTGGTTCGATTCCCGGCTTGGGTCACTGACTGTGCGGAGTCTGCACGTTCTGCTTGAGTTTCCTCCAGGTGCTCCAGTTTCCTCCCACAACTCCCAAAAGACATGCTGTTAGGTAATTTGGGCATTCTGAATTCTCCCTCCTTGTACCCGAACAGGCGCCAGAATGTGGTGACTAGGGGCTTTTCACAGTAACTTCATTGCAGTGTTAATGTAAGCCTACTTGTGACAAGAAAGATTATTATTATTATTATAAGGGGTCTCACACAATTAGATTGTCAATGATCTCGCTCCGCAGCATCCAGTTTAGGATGGCCTGTCCTCTAGTTGGTTCCTCAATGTATTTGTCCAGAAAACCATCCCTTGTACACACCAGGAATTCCTCCTCTACGATATTGTGACTAATTTGATTTGCCCAATCTATATGCAAATTAAAATCACCCATAATTACAGATGTTCTTCATCACATGTGTCTTTAATTTCCTGTTGAATGCCATTCTCAACATCACCACTACAGCTTGGGGGGGGTCTATATACGATGCCCGCTAATGATTTTTGCCCCTTGGTTTTTCGCAGCTCTACCCACACAGATTCCGCATTGTCAGAGCTAATATCCTTCCTCACTATTGTGTTAACCAGCAATGAAATGCCACCGCTTTTTCCTTTTTGTCTGTCTTTCCTAAATACTCAATACCCTTGGGACATTCAGTTCCCATCCCTGGGCACCCTGCAGCCAAGTCTCCATAATTCCGATAATATCATTCCCGTTTACATCTATTTGCGCGATTAGTTCATCTGCGTTATTGCGAATGTTCCGTGCGTTAAGGCACAAAGCCTTTAGGCTTGTTTTTTTAACATTACTTGTCCCACTCCCAATATTTTTCATTGTGGCTCTGCTTGAATCTGGTGTTGATTTCTCTGCCTATCACTTTTTGTATTCCCCTTTCTTTCTTTTGTTTTTGTCCTTGATTTCCCCCTCCTCTGACTCCTTGCATCGGTTCCCATCCCCCTGCCTTTTTAGTTTCAACCCACCCCAGTCACTTACGAAAGTGTTTCATAGGCTGTACGTATTAAGAGGCAGGTTAAGCTCACTTAGCTAGACAGCTGGTTGATGATGCAGCACTGCTTCCTCACAGCGCCAGAGACCCGGGTTTGAATCCGACCTCAGGTAACTGTCTGTGGCGGAGTCTGCACGTTCTCCCTGTGACTGTGTGGGTTTCCTCCGGGTGCTCTGGTTTCCTCCCACAGTCCAAAGATGTGAAGGTTAGGTAAATTTGCCATGCTACATTTCCCCTATGTGAGGTAGTGGGGGATAGAGTGGGGGATGGGCCTAAAGTAGGATGCTCTTTCAGGGGGCTAGGCTGAATTACCTCCTTCTGCACTGAAGGGATTCTATGATGCAGAGCAAGGCCAGCAACGCAGGTTCAATTCCCGTACTGCCTGAGGTTATTTATGAAGGCCCTGTCTTCTCAACCTTGCCCCTCGCCTGAGGTGTGGTGATCCTCAGGTTAAATCACCACCAGTCAGCTCTCCCCCGTAGAGGGAAAAGCAGCCTATGGTCACCTGGGACTATATTGAATTTTTTTACATGTAGTGAAGATGTTTCCACGTTTTGGGTGAACTCGGGGCCAAAAATGAATTAGGGAATTGAAGAGAAACTTCTTACCTAGAGTGGTGTAAATGTGCAACTCATGACCACAGGAATTGGCTGAGACAAGTAGCATAGAGGCAGGAGGACATGTGGGAGAAGGGAGGATCTATTTACGGGGTTAGATGACAAGGGGATGAAGAAGGCTCTCGTGCAATAAAAACAGCTGCATGGACCAGATGGGCTGAATGGCCTGATTTGTGCTACAAATACTTTGGAATGTTGTTATTTCTGTTCAGACAGAGCAATAAAATGCTTATTTTATGTGTTGGGAGCTTTTTAACCATCAGTTACACTAGTTTGCAGTCTACTCCAGTAAATATGTCAATTATAACTGACTGAGAGAAGGTATATAGCTCGTTATACATGTATCTTATACAAACAGGGTGACTGCACATACTCCCCAATAAAGAGGGATGTGCCCTGCTGCACATCACCCCCAATAAAGAGGGCAACTGGGGATCTGTCCTGCTGCACATTACCCGCTATAAAGAGAGCAGCTGCACATGTGCCTTGCTGCACATTACCCGCTATAAAGCGAGTAGCTGCACATGTGCCTTACTGCACATTACCCGCTATAAAGCAGGCAGCTGCACATGTGCCTTGCTGCACATTACCCGCTATAAAGCGGGCAGCTGCACATGTGCCTTGCTGCACATTACCCGCTATAAAGCGGGCAGCTGCACATGTGCCTTACTGCACATTACCCGCTATAAAGCGGGCAGCTGCACATGTGCCTTGCTGCACATTACCCGCTATAAAGCAGGCAGCTGCACATGTGCCTTGCTGCACATTACCCGCTATAAAGTGGGCAGCTGCACATGTGCCTTGCTGCACATTACCCGCTATAAAGCGGGCAGCTGCACATGTGCCTTACTGCACATTACCCGCTATAAAGCGGGCAGCTGCACATGTGCGTTGCTGCACATTACCCGCTATAAAGCGGGCAGCTGCACACGTGCCTTGCTGCACATTTACCCTTATAAAGATGGCGACCTCACATACAGCCACACATGCCGTACCGGCCTCCCCGATCAGGCGTTGGAATGTGGCGACTAGGGGCTTTTCACAGTAACTTCATTGAAGCCTACTTGTGACAATAAGCGATTATTATTATTATTATTACATGCAGGGCCGTGGCAGAAAACTCAACCTTTTTATTTCGGCTTTTCTCATGTTAATGCAATCCAGCTGGTAACGGTTGGGAGCTGCAAATGGGATGACAAAGTCACATGCAGCTCGGGAGCCGCAGGGCGCAAGCCCCTGTTCTAGATAAATAGCCATGTTCTACCAATGGAGTTCTCAGGCTGCTGTTGATCTTCAGGGACTGGACCTGCGCTGGTTGTTGGAAGGAAGAAATAACAGTTATTTAACTCGTGATAAAAATGAGCCTTTCTCAATGTTTTTGTTATTAACAAACCTATGCACCTGTCTCTCTCCCCATTCTCAATCAGCCGCACATGTAGAGATTTCTATTTATCGAATGTTCTTTATTCCACTTCCTGCAGCTGGAACGAATTGGGTACAAGCAAAATTACAACAACTTCACTCATGATCGAACCAAGTTGAAGTGTCCTAGCCCTGTAAGTAAAGTGATTTCATACAGTGGTATAATAAATCTTATTGGCTACTACCTATAGTCCATCTTTGGATTATAACCATTCGCAACTAGATGGATTTTACCAGCACTCTAGAGGTGAGTTGGGAGGCAGGGGGCGACCTGTAAATTGGAGAGGGATGGTGGGGGGGCAAAGCCATTGCCTTCCTGCCGCCAAGGCATTTTAAGAAAAGCGGCCAAGGTGGAGGCCAATTGAGCCACATAAGTGGCCTCTTCTCGCTGCCACTCGCATTTTCCAAGTGGTGGGTAGGCCCTCTAATTGTGGGTAGACTGCCTGGTGAAACCTGGCAGCCTCACTGTGGTCTGGGTGGAAGTGGGGGTCTACCGATTTGGGCACTCTGTGTCCCATGGAGGGGTTCCAGTATTGGCCACCCCTCTGGCAATGGCCAGGGCCTGCCCTCAGGCCCTGGGGCCCCTGGCCCCATTTAGCTTGTTGAGATGGCACATCCTTCAATAGCATCCTTCTCTTCCAGATTCTATGACCGACCCATTTCGCTAGACGGTCTGAATTGGGACTGGGTATGCATCCCTTCAAATGATGGGAGCTCCAACAGCAATAAGTTAGTTGCCCAGAATTTTACGCTCTACCACCGGTGGGTTCTGGGAGGGGTTGGGGGGGGGGGGGCTTGAAATTACATCAATGGGATTCCCTCTGGGATCCCACCCACTCCAACCTAGATGCCTGCCCTTGCCCCAGTTATGGCCCTTAGGTGTCCACTTAATGGCCACTTAAGGACCTTTTCCTGCCCAAACTCAGTTTTGAGGCTGGCAGGCAGCTGAGAGATTGGGGGTTGGGGGGGGGGGGGGGGAGAAGAAAAGGTTGATCTTGGGCAGGTGCCTCTGTGGTGTTGGGTGCTCTGAGGTACAGGCGAACCAACACGGTTGCGATTGGTACAACGCAGTTTTATTCCAACTAGTTATTTACACATCTGACTTGGTACTCAGCATGTGGTGACTGTGTGAGTGTCTTGTTAATGAGGTCCTGGCCTTGTCCTGTCTCCAGATGGACTGCACAGGAGGTGTCGTGTTTCTTGTCTTATACTGTGTCTGCTCTTGTCTGTGATTGGCTGTCGTGTTATGTGTGCTAATTGGTCTGTTGGTCTGTCTATCATGATGTATGTGTTGTGATGTGTGTTTGAATATCATGACAGCCTCCATCATAAAGGGGGCCCCTCCCCTCTGAACCAGGTGACCTTCAGACCTCCCTCCTTCCCTGACCTATCCCCTGAGTCCCCAATTGCCCTCCTGTCAATCCCCTAGGCATTCCCCACATCTCCCTCCCATTCCCAGCACTTGATTCAAGGCTGCAGTGCATCTTTTGGCCACTGTAGCACTGTTCCCGGAATGACTGGACAGCTGCTGGCCAATCAAAGTGAGACTTGGTCCTGCCTTTTGCCAGTCGTGCTCGACAGAGCGTGAAATGTCCTTGGACTTGCTGGTGTCAGCAGGGATGTGCTCAGGCCATTCTCTCCGAATTCTCAACGGGAGATTATTCCTCTCCCTGTTCGAAGTCCTTTACATTTTAATCTTGTGTCCACAGTCCCTTATTCTGGATCCTTCATCAACATAGAGTCAATCAGCTTCTATCTACCCCATCCGACATGCTGCAGTGATAGTGTCTATGTCATGTGTAATCTGTGATATTCTAATGAGGGAAGCTTTAACCAAGAACATAGCTTTGATTTTACTCCAAAACATCTTGGAAAATTCTTGTGTATTTTGTTGTGTGTTTGTCTCTGTGCAAAGGAGAAGGGTGGGTCGATAGCCTGGGTCACATTGAGATCTAAAAAGACGAGGTGTTGGGCGTCTTAAAAAATATTAAGGTAGATAATTCCCCAGGGCCTGATCGGATCTACCCCAGAATACTGAAGGAGGCTGGAGAGGAAATTGCTGAGGCCTTGACAGAAATCTTTGGATCCTCGCTGTCTTCAGGTGATGTCCCGGAGGACTGGAGAATAGCCAATGTTGTTCCTCTGTTTAAGAAGGGTAGCAAGGATAATCCAGGGAACTACAGGCCGGTGAGCCTTACTTCAGTGGTAGGGAAATTACTGGAGAGAATTCTTCGAGACAGGATCTACTCCCATTTGGAAGCAAATGGACGTATTAGTGAGAGGCAGCATGGTTTTGTGAAGGGGAGGTCGTGTCTCACTAACTTGATAGAGTTTTTCGAGGCGGTCACAAAGATATGATTGATGCAGGTAGGGCAGTGGATGTTGTCTACATGGACTTCAGTAAGGCCTTTGACAAGGTCCCTCATGGTAGACTAGTACAAAAGGTGAAGTCACACGGGATCAGGGGTGAGCTGGCAAGGTGGATACAGAACTGGCTAGGTCATCGAAGGCAGAGAGTAGCAATGGAAGGATGCTTTTCAAATTGGAGGGCTGTGACTAGTGATGTTCCGCAGGGATCAGTGCTGGGACCTTTGCTGTTTGTAGTATATATAAATGATTTGGAGGAAAATGTAACTGGTCTGATTGGTAAGTTTGCAGACGACACAAAGTTTGGTGGAATTGCGGACAGCGATGAGGACTGTCAGAGGATACAGCAGGATTTAGATTGTTTGGAGACTTGGGCGGAGAGATGGCAGATGGAGTTTAATCCGGACAAATGTGAGGTAATGCATTTTGGAAGGTCTAATGCAGTTCGGCAATATACAGTGAATGGTAGAACCCTCAAGTGTATTGAAAGTCAGAGAGATCTAGGAGTACAGGTCCACAGGTCACTGAAAGGGGCAACACAGGTGGAGAAGGTAGTCAAGAAGGCATACGGCATGCTTGCCTTCATTGGTCGGGGCATTGAGTATAAGAATTGGCAAGTCATGTTGCAGCTGTATAGAACCTTAGTTAGGCCACACTTGAAGTATAATGTTCAATTCTGGTCGGCACACTACCAGAAGGATGTGGAGGATTTAGAGAGGGTGCAGAAGAGATTTACCAGAATGTTGCCTGGTATGGAGGGCATTAGCTATGAGGAGCGGTTGAATAAACTCGGTTTGTTCTCACTGGAACAACGGAGATTGAGGGGCGACCTGATAGAGGTCTACAAAATTATGAGGGGCATAGACAGAGCGGATAGTCAGAGGCTTTTCCCCAGGGTAGAGGGGTCAATTACTAGGGGGCATAGGTTTAAGGTGAGAGGGGCAAGGTTTAGAGTAGATGTAGAGGCAAGTTTTTTACGCAGAGGGTAGTAGGTGCCTGGAACTCGCTACTGGAGGAGGTGGTGGAAGTAGGGACGATAGTGACATTTAAGGGGCATCTTGACAAATACATGAATAGGATGGGAATAGAGGGATACGGACCCAGGAAGTGTAGAAGATTGTAGTTTAGGCGGGCAGCATGGTCGGCAGGGGCTTGGAGGGCCGAAGGGCCTGTTCCTGTGCTGTACATTTCTTTGTTCTTTGTTCTTTTGTGCAAGGTGCATGTGCTTTGAAAATGATCTTTCATAAAATGGGTGCTAAAAAGTAAGTACTTTCATTCATTCTAACTAGTTGTTGTCAAATATTTGAAGTACTCTGAAGGGTGAATGATGGTTTCTGATTCTAGTGCAATTAGGTGTTATGCAGATTAGGCGTAGTTGTCTTGTCACTGGGCTGGTAATCCAGAAAGCCAGAGTAATGCTCTGGAGACCTGGGTTCGATTCCCGACATGGCAGATGGTGATAGTTAAATGATATGATTGTCATAAAACGCATCACTAATGCCCTTTAGGGAAGGAAATCTGCTGTCCTTACTTACCTGGTCTGGTTTACCATGTGACTCACAGCAATGTGGTTGACTCTTAAATGGCCTAGCAAACCATTCCATTCAAGGGCAATTAGGGATGTGCAATAAATACTGGCCCGGCCAGCGACATCTACAGCTCCTGAACAAATTTTAAAAGTACCGAAATCCATGTCATGTTGTCGAGTTATCCAACTCACTTTTATTAACTCTTCGCATTTCCCCTACCTAGGATGCACCTTATCTGTTCACCCGTAGGAACAGCGCAGCACCAGAAGACACGTCCAAAAGTCCTGCACCGACCACAGTGACCACGACGGATCAAGGCGTGCCTATGGCGGAGCAAAGAGTTTGGGGTGTTGTTGTAATGGCCGTGACTGCAGTGACCCTGGGACAGCGCTGGTCCTGATCCCCAGGCTGGGCCCCTCGGAATGGAGAAAGCAGCAGGAACAAGAACTTGAAATAAATGAAATTCACATGGCCAAGTGTTATTGAGAGTTTATTTTTTCAAACTGTTTGGTTGACCTTTTACTGGAAAAACGTAAAACAGCAGTGTAACAGGTCAAGAGAAGGTCTTCGGCCCATCTAGCCCTCCTATCCCTCAGGACTTTTCTAATGTAAGGAGATAATCGCGTGCGGAGAGGTGACAGCATAGTGGTAATGTCACTGGACTACTAATCCAGAGACCTATCTAATGCTCTGGGGATACCAGGTTGAATCCCACCACAGAAACTGGTCTGGTGGAATTAGAATTCAGCTAACAAATTCAATTGGCTAATTTAAAAATCTGGAATTGAAAGCTCGTCTCAGTAACAATACATCATTAGTTGTCATTGTAAACCCATCCGCTTCACCGATGTTTTTTAGGGAAAGAAATCTGCCATCCATACCTGGTCTGGCCTACATGTGACTCCAGACCCACAGCATTGTGGTTGACTCTTAACTGTCCTCTGAAATGGCCTGGCAAACCGCTCGGTTCAATTAGGGATGGACAATGGCCTTGCTAGTAATTCCCACATTCCATGAAAGAATGAAGAACACCCACTGGATCCTTTTTATTGAAAATAAACTTTTCTTTTTATAAATTTAGAGAACCCAATTAATTTTTTCCAATTAAGGGGCAATTTAGCGTGGCCAATCCACCTAGCCTGGACATCTTTGTTGTGGGGGCGAAACCCACGCAAACACGGGGAGAATGTGCAAACTCCACACGGACAGTGACCCAGAGCTGGGATCGAACTTGGGACCTCGCGCCGTGGGGCAGCAGGGCTAACCCACTGCGCCACCATGCTGCCCGAAAATGAACCTATTACATATACGGACTATACTCTTTCTACGCATTCCAGCATTCTGTTTACTCTTTTAGCAGTTTGGGGGCATTGTGCTGATAGCTTCAGTGGCCTGACAACTAAAGCCCCCAAGATCTCTCTCCTGGGGGGGCTATGTGGGAAAATATACGGACAGTTACTGGACAGAGCCCGAACACCACTGGACGGGACCAGACAAAAATGGGAGGACGAACTGGGGACAGAGGTGGGATGGGGACTCTGGAGCGAAGCACTGAGCAGGGTGAACTCCACCTCCTCCTGCGCAAGGCTCAGCCTAATGCAGCTCAAAGTGGTGCACAGAGCGCACCTGACCAGAACCTGAATGAGCAGGTTCTTCCCGGAGGTGGAGGATAAATGTGAACGGTGCCAGAGGGGTCTGGCCGACCACACCCACATGTTTTGGGCTTGCCCCAAGCTTGCTGGGTTCTGGACAGCCTTCTCCGAGGCAATGTCCAAGGTTGTGGGAGTGAGGGTGAAGCCATGCACAATAGTGGCAATCTTCAGGGTATCGAAACAGCCAGAGTTACACATGGGGAAGCCATTGTTTTCGCTTCCCTAATCGCACGCCGGAGAATCCTGCTCGGCTGGCGATCGGCAGCACCACCCACAGCTGCAGACTGGCTCGCTGACCTCTCGGAATTTCTCCACCTGGAGAAGATTATCTTCGCCATCCGAGGGTCAGAGGAACGCTTCCGGGATACTTGGGGGCAGTTCGTCGGCCTGTTCCAAAACCTGTTCGAGGCCAGCAACGAGGAGTAAGCCAGGGAAAAAAAAAAGATGAAGAACCAAAGGACTGTGCAACCCGAGGGTAGGGGAGAGTTGGGGGGGGAGAGAGAGGAGGAAGGGGGGGATATCATAGACCGATCCAGAGGGTAGCAAAATGTAGGTACAGTTAGTCAAATGAAGGACAAAACAAACCTCTCTGCAAAATAAAGCGAATTAGTGCGGGCAAGAAAAATTTAATGTATATAAGTAACAACTGTTTATAAATATGAGAAAAGCCAATAAAAAGATTTTCAAAAAAAAAATCTCTCTCCTGCCCCAATAGCTCAAAACATTTTAATTTTCTTCATAATCCACATCACCTTCCTGCTCGATGCTCGATGTCAAACCCATTTAAATTTCGTGTCTGGTATTTTCTCTGCCAGCTGGTCTAGCTCAGGCATTGTCAAACTCGGGGGCGCGACTCGCGGGTGGGTCGCAGGTAGGTGTCGGGTGGGTGGCAGAGCCATCTGTCGCGGCGCCCCCGATCGCACAAATCTGCGCGCATCAGCCGCAGCAACCGGCTGTTAATACCGCCGGCTGCAAGCGGCCTTCAAAATGGCCGCGAACATGTAAAATAATGTGGCCGCACTGCGCATGCGTGCCAGATCATCAGCGCGCATGCGCAAAACTATGTGCATGCACACCTATGATCGGTCACGCATGCGCAGCGTGGCCGCTTTCTTTTTTAAACGGTCGCAGCTTTTTGTTTTACATGTTCGGGGGGGGGATTCATACATTTTATTCATTTAATTTTTTTTTATTTCATTCATTTGATTTATTTTTTTACAAGTTCGGGGGCTTTTATTTGATAAAATGTTACAGGAAAAAAATGCGGAACTTTGGACTGATGGAGACTCCATACTTTCCGACACTGGAAGGCTTCCACTTCATCCTACATGTTCCATTGGAGGAGCGTGTACAAGGGCCAAAGCGACCCAAATCCATTTCCTCCATTTTTGTCAGCAGCAGACAACGTAAGAGAAAATGGTGGATCGCGCAGGTCGGCCAGCGTGGGTCGCGAAGGTCGGCCGGGTTGGGTCCCGAAGGTTGGCCAGTTGGTAAAAATGGGTCCCCGGAAAAAAAGTGTGAAGAACACTGGCCTAGCTTGCCTGATACAGCCATTACCTGTTCTGGGGAAGACCCGTATCAATGTATTTCAGAAGCAAATCAAAGGCTATTTTGCTGAATGGTACATGATTTTCCTGCCTTATAATAATTGTTCCACATCGAGGGCGGCACGGTGGCACAATGGTTAGCCATGCTGCCTCACGGCCCTGAGGTCCCAGGTTGAATCCCGGCCCTGGGTCACTGTCCTTGTGGAGTTTGCACATTCTCCCTATGTTTGTGTGGGTTTCGCCCCCACAACCAAAAAGATGTGCAGGTTAGGTGGATTGGCCATGCCAAATTGCCCCTTAATTGGAAAAATAATAATTGGCTACTCTAAAAAAAAAATCTTTTAAAATAAAATCTTTCCACATCCATTTTGCACCTCTTTGTGTGAGGAGAGTTTAATCTCTTCACTGTCACATTTACACACAGAAATGGATGGAAAATGGTGTGTGGTTTAGTCCTGTTCAGTTCGTACCAGTTCACAAAGTCCATCAATTTTCCTGTGGGGAGACATCAGTTCCTGATAACCAGAGCAGCAGGAAAGAATTAGCATTGCATATCAAATAAAGAGGAGGGATGTACAAGGAAGGGGGCCATGTGATGGGCTAACAAACATATGAATTAGGAGCAGGAGTAGGCCACTCGGCCCCTCGAGCTTGCTCAACCAGTCAATAAGATCATGGCTGATCTGTTTCTAATGCCAACTCCACATTCCTGCCTACTCTCGATAACCGTCCACCTCCTTGTTAATCGAGAATCTATCTCGCTCAGCCTTAAAAACATTCGAAGACTCTGCTTCCACTGCCTTTTGAGGAAGAGAGTTGACTCAGAACCGCCTGAGAGAAAAGATTTCTCCTCATCTCGGCCTTAAATGGACAATCCCTTATTTTTAAACAGACCCCCTAGTTGTACATTCTCTCACAAGAGGAAACTTCCCCTCCACATCAAAACTCCCCAGGATGCTGGCATAATGGGTAGAATGTCACTGATATAATACTCCAGATGGCCCGATTAACTAATTAGTGGAATTTGAATTTAATTAATCAGTAAGTCTGGAATTAATAGTTATTCTCAATAATGGTGACCACAGAATGCTGAACTGCTGTTAAAAATCCCATCTGTTTCACTAATGTCCTTTAGAGAAGGAAATGTGCCTCCTTACCCAGTCTGGACTACGTTTGATTACAAACCCACATCATGTGGTTAACTCTTAAATGCGCTCTGAAATGGCCTCGCTAATTATATCAAGAAATATAAATATCAAGAAATATAAGAGATATAAGAGTACCTCAATGACTACCATCAGGTGGCCCTGACTTCTGTCGAAATGAAGTTCTTCGAGAGGTTGGTCATGAAGCGCATCACCTCCATACTCCCAGAGCGCCTTGATCCACTGCAATTCACATACCGTCGCAACCGGTCCGCAGCAGACACCATCAGTTCTCCAGAACTGCCATTTCTGCCCATTCTTAAATTTTAAAGTCAGAAACTAGGGTTTTAAGATGTAGAAATCTATGTAATTTATGTAGGCAGATATATACATACCCTGGCTGAATGCATTAAATCATTCAGTATTTTCTGGCACTGATCTGCTGTCTTGGGCACAATGCTGGTGGCATTAAGCACTGCTGTAACCTGCTTCCAAGCCATAGTTTGGAGTTTCCTTGGAGATTTAGACTTCCTGCGCCCTAGAATATTCACGCGCCCCTGTTCAACTTCACTCAATAAAGTGTCCTACTCTTCTGTGGCGTTTTGACTTCTCTTCTCCACCACTAAATCATGAATTACCATCTTCGAAATGAAAACAATATGGAAACGTATATTTAAAGTTAAGAAAAACTATCTTCCTTTATAAATATTGATTGAAAATCATATTCAATCACAAAAGATAAATTAAAAGATGCACTTAGAATGAGTCGATAACAAAAGCATTCATTGTTAAAAAGAAATGGCAACACAAAACAAAAAAACTGGGAAATAGCTTTGGAATAGCAAAGAATCCTTGTGTGCTCGTCTCATGTGTTTGAAAATCCTCAGTCCAAAGATGCTCTCGCTGCGTGTTCTGCAGTCCAGTTTTGTCATGGGGGCGGGGGGGGGGGGGGGGGGGGTAGACCCTCTCTGTCCGCCCCAAGCACTCCCCTGGATTGGAAGTGTCGGCATTCACCCGCAGGGAGAGAGGTAAGCACGTAACCAAACTTCAAACTTTAATAGCCAGTAGGTGGTGCTATTTACAAAGATATGATCATTTTATCCTTAGCTGAAGAAAGCTTGGCAGAGGCAATAATAATACCTTTTATTGTCACAAGTAGGCTTACATTAACACTGCAATGAAGTTAGTGATATGTCGGATTCCCCATTCCCCCAGCCGTGTTTTTCTTGGTAGAGCGCCATTCACTGGCAATGGGATTCCCTCTTCCCGCCACTTGCCAATGAAATTTCCCATTGAAGCCACCCCATGTCGCTAGGAAACCAGGGGCTGGGGTGCGCTGCCAGCGGGTAAAAGAGATCCCAATGGGCAGAGAATTCTGGCCGTAGGTTCAAAGCACGCCAATCAAAAAAACAACACTGACATGGAATAAATCCAAGGCCGGACAGCATCTGTGCAGAGGGGCCCCACAGGAGTGGCTTAGGAGGCAGGGCACGGAACCAAGTGGTGAAAATGGTGCATGGAGTACCTGCTACATCCCACCGCCTCTCAGCGACCATGCCAGGGGCAGGCTCAATGCAGCAGGTAGGCCCATGCAAGGAGAAAGATGATGGATTACCCTGGCGGAGGCCAGGTCTCCTCCTGATCCCCTGCCTGTCTCAGCCGTACTTACCTCCCCCCCACACCCCGGATGGGATCCTGGCTGTGCCTGTCACTCAGCTAGTCACAGGAGGGGGCGGAAACTCAGCGGGATTATTTATCATTACAAAGTTCCACTAATCGTACCCACTTGTGAGACTTCGAAAAAGCTCTTAAAATAAAGCTGCTTCTTTTTAGGGCGGCACGGTAGCCCAGTGGTTAGCACTGTTGCTTCACAGCTCCAGGGTCCCAGGTTCGATTCCCGGCTTGGGTCACTGCCTGCGGAGTCTGCACGTTCACCCCGTGTCTGCGTGGGTTTCCTCCGGGTGCTCCGGTTTCCTCCCACAGCCCAAAGACGTGCAGGTTAGGTGGATTGGCCATGCTAAAATTATCCTCCTTCAGCACTGTAGGGATTCTATGAAATCTATGGAAGATATTGTGTGAACATTCAGAGTTAAAATGATCTTTGAGGTGTTCTCTCCATCAAAGGCTGACATTTTCTCTGCCTCGCAAGAGGGTTCCATGCTCACTCTGCACCGGTCTGAGGCCTAGGGTCTATATATTGCCTTGGTGGAACTGAAGAAGCCATGGGTGTCATGCTTGTCAGCGAGGAGCTACAGTTCATTAGCTTTGTCAATCCTCCATTGGTTTTTGATTTCCCAGTTCTTCTTTGCACCTCTGCTTTGGCTAATTGATGAGCTTTCCTGTTTGCCGGTTATGGCATTTTGCCAGGCGCGGAGAACCTTCCTCTTGTTGTTGATGAGGTCTTGGATGGTGTTGTTGTTTTCGTCGAACCTGTCTCGGTGTTTCCTGGTCTCATAACTGATGGTTTAGACATAGACACCGACATAGAATTTACAGTGTAGAAGGAGGCCATTCGGCCCATCGTGCCTGCACCCCACCTAAGCCCACATCTCCGCCCCATACCCTTAACCCAGCAACCCCGCCCAACACCTTTGGACACTAAGGGCGATTTAGCATGGCCAATTCACCTAAACTGCACATCTTTGGTTTCTTCAGAGTTTGAGATGATGGCTGTCTTCAGCTCGTTCCAGTTTTCCTGCACACCATTAGAATGGACACAGATGAGTAGACCCAGGCCCTGTGGGCCGAGGAGATCCCACAGCTGGGGAGCTTTCTTGGCATTCTAACCAATATATATCCTCCAGTCATTAATTCCATTGCGATTTGTGGGATCTTCCAGTGCACATATTGGCGCAAAACAGTATATTTTTAGCCTCATTCACCAGCTCATCTGCTATCTAGTTGGGGTAAGAAATTGGCTCTGTTTTCTTTTACTCAATTCATAAGCAATAAATGCTGGCCTTGCCAGAAATGCCCACCTCCCATGATTGAATATACACTTTGCTCCTCTTAAACAGACGTCTGAAGTTGCAATGGTTTTAGCCACTGTAAGCAGGATATCAATATTAATATCTTTTACATTAGAAAGCCAAAATTCCACAGCAAAGTTATGAATAAAACCCGATGCCTGTCAGTGAATTTACTACAGTTAGCACCCTTGAAGTTCACTATATTATCTGAACCCCAAAATGAATCTTGCAATCAACAGACAGGAATTAAGTGAGATCTATTTATTGTCCTGCAAAATTTTAAAAAGTGGACCATGATTATGTTTGGTCGTGGTTTATTTTTAATAAGAATGTGGTGTTCTGAATAATAAATACGTGAGTCACTCCCGGGACATGTAACTTCAGTCAAAAAATCTCAATTAGCAACCATTACGCCGCATCTGATTACTCATATGTTTCACTGTAAAGGATTCTCTGAGTGCTTGTCTGTGACCTGATCGTGACGCAGCGTTTTTTATGCAAATAGGGTTTAAGTGAGAATGTGTGGATGTGGCTGTGTCAGCATTGCAGCATGTCAGTGGTTGAGGGTAGCAACCCAAACAAAATCAATGTCTCTCACAACCTTGATGCACGATCAATTACAATCAAAGATGAGGCAGTAACATAACTGAAGGCTTTAAGAGACTAGAACTGTTCCCCAGCAGCTTCGGTACAGAATGAGGGCTGCTGCGACGGCACTGGTTCTTATACCCTGCCTGTCAGGGCGGAGCTACATACCAAACAGCCAATGGTAATCTCCTAGGTTTAACCAATGGTCTTCAGCCTCTCGGGTACTGCAATATCTGATAATACCACATTCACCCCCTGTTAAAAAGGAGTCCGGCGGAGGGGGGTGGCCAGTGGTTACAATTGCATCTAACATGGTATGATCAGATATGGAGGTACCGTTATACCTCCTTACAGGGTTGTCGAGAATATTTACAAGCGTGGAAGATATATGCATTCAGTGTTCATTTACAGTTCCAGTTACAATTACACTGAAGCAATCAGTCGGTCGGGTGGCCTGGTTGTCCTCTTGGATCATCTGAGCTTCGGTGGTGATTCTGGTGGGGGTCCGGGCGTCAGCAACTCCAGGAGCGTGACTTCGGCCTCCATGGCAGCTTCGTCGCCCCTAGACGGCGCTGGTGGGGCAAACGGTTGATACGAGAGGAGGGCACCTGTAGGGGGCTTCAGTGGGTGGGAGGGCCTAGGCAGGAGCGGCGGGGGGACTGACCTTCCTGTGAGGTGCTGTGGGGGGGGGGGGTAATGGTTCGGGTGCGCGTGGGGATCCGGCGGGCGCCAGGTCCCGAAGGGAGACTGTATCGTGCCGGCCGTCAGGGAATGCCATGTAGGCGTTCTGGGGGTTAGCAGGTGGACCCTCTCGACCAACGGGTCCAACTTGTGCGCCCGCACGTGCTTCCGGAGCAGGATGGGTCTGGATGTTGCTAGCCAGGTTGGGAGCGAGGTCCCGGAGGAGGACTTCCTGGGGAAGACAAGGAGACGTTCATGAGGTGTCTGGTTGGTAGTTGTACAGAGCAGTGACCGGATGGCATAGAGGGCCTCCGGGAGGACTTCTTGCCAGCGGGAGACTGGGAGATTCCTGGATCGTAGGGCCAGTAGAACGGTCTTCCAGACAGTTCCGGTCTCCCTCTCTACCTGCCCATTTCCCCAGGGGTTGTAACTGGTCGTCCTGCTTGAGGCAATGCCCCTGTTGAGCAGGAATTGACGCAGTTCGTCGCTCATAAAGAAGGACCCCCTATCACTGTATATGTACGCGGGGATGTAGATCCCCAAATTTCTTTCTCTATCAGTCTGGCCTCAATAAAAGTTGAGACGGATTCTCACGTAAAAAGAAGTTATTTATTTAGCTTGCAAGCTTGAATCATCTTACAGAAACGTAAAAGACATCCAGCCTCTTACATCCCAGAAAACGATTGACTAAAAGACAAAGGGATCTCTGCAAAATCAATTCAAATGGTATCAAGTTTCACATACTCGACGGACATAGGTCAGCCTATGTCCCTCCTGACCTGTTCGATCTATTCTGATTGGCTCACTTCCAATCCCTTTCTCTGGCCCCTATCAATGCAGCATCACTCTCATAGACACACCTCTTCCTGCTTTTTCCATGCGGTCTCAAACCCCTTTGTCTCTAACTGCCAGAATCAAAGTGGCTTATTTCTACATTACATTAACTGGTAACTCTAAAGTAACTATTTTATATCACATTCGTCATTCCCTCCTTTTATCATTCCATGATAACCGAACTATCCAATCCATAGCTACGGTTCCTCATCTAAAAAGATCCGTCGCTGCATTTCCAATTCCTGTCTTAGCCCCCCTTCATCTGCCTCACCCTCATGGATTTTAACAGTTAAATTTTTTTTCCGGTGATTGGGGCGGTGATCTGATCTAGTGCACCCCGCATTCTACCCATCACACATTTAAGGATGGCCAGGCCCACAAAGATGCAGCCGATAGCTACCACTAGATACATGGCCATATTTATCAACCAGTCCTTCCATCCTCCAAATCCCCAGTTACCCCAAAGTCAGGATCCTGCATCCCGTCCAAGTGATCCCGTATGCGATCCATAAATTTAGTAATGTTAGCGGTCAAGTCCTGAACACCCATGATACACTTGCCCTGTACTATGGCGCATACCCCACCCTCACGGGCCAGAAGATAGTCAAGAGCATACCGGTTCTGCATTGCAAACAACCGTAGCTGAGACAACTCCTTAGTTATTGCCCCGAGGGCTCCCAAGGTTTCATTTCCCAAGATGGTAAGGCCGCAAATAAAATAATTCCGATCACTAACAGCCAAGGAACCCCCCACACCTCCCAGTGTCAATACGCTCAGAATGCCCCACCCGGCTGAGTGGCCCCGGTTGGGTGCAAGAACCTGAGGTTTTTTCCAGTTCTCGCAAAATTCAGCAGAGACTGCCCGGCGTGCTAACTGATTATGCAGGTTCCACGCCGAAGGGCAGGGGACTGTGGTAGGGACTAGAGTCCCTATAGCAATTCGGCGGGGAAATGGGGGTGACAAAATGTTGGTCGCCGTACCATTAAATAAAAAGTAGTATCCTTGTTCCGTGTGGAGACTAGCATCACAATCAGCATATCGGTTGCGTAAGGACCTCCCAGTAGCCCAGTTTATCCAATTTTGAAATGCCCATTCGGGCCGCCCAGCAATGCGGAAAGCCCTATTCCCAACAGTGATATGAGAGACATTCGCCCAGCCACAAAGGAGCTGGAGGCCAGCGTTCAATGGAACGCAAGTGGTGTTATAACAAACGCATTGGCCAGACGCCTGGGTGATATGGCACCTCCTGTCCGTACAGGTGGGAAACAGACATGTTATATTTGTGTCCACCTCTACCAGCAAACAGCCATATCCTTCACTGCTGAAGCAATTCTCGTACGACCGGGTATCCCTATTGGGAGTGAAGTGGCTAGGTATGTACGCCCTCCACCGTCGCAGCCTATCGTACTGTGAATGGGAATTATCCCGAGGGAGGGGAAGGCAAATAGCCGGTGGTGCTGAATCCGGATCGTAAGGAAGAGTGACGTGCTCGGGCAATGGCTCGGAACGCTGACAATGAACCACCGTTTGGGGAGTGCCCCAAAGCGGTGAAACAGAAAATAACCTAGACACCGCTGCGGGGTTTGGGTAGCAGACAACCCGTCCCTGGCCATACAGACGGTGGTAAATCTGGTAGAAGAGATTCATACTACCCGGGTTTTCCTCAGTTTGGCCTTTAATTAACTTAAGTGCATCTCCCGGTAACCTACGTTCTAGCTGTACTTCCCTTCTCACACGCCCCGTCCTCTCTCTAGTCCCTTTCTCTTTCTCATGGTCTCTTCCTACGCTCTTCTGACAGCCTGATGTTACCTTTATTGTACCACTTTTAACACATCCAAAATCAAATTTACATGTATTCCAAAAACAAGGCAATGTCCATATAATGTTCCCTTCCCATCGCCGGGACCGGTGCAGCTGCTTCATGACTCCCGCATTCTCCTTAACTTTGATGACCTTCCATGAGTAGATACCATGTCCTCGTATATGGGGGCAGTGAAGAACATCACCTTTGCATAGGTGATGTATCCTTGTAGATTGGTTGGGGCTACACAGATACATAATATTCCCCTTTTCCATGTCCATCGCCAATAACACGCCAAGCGAAGTGAGGCCAAATATCAGACAGACGATGCGTAGCCACTCCATCATGCTCCACACCTGTAAAATAGCACTGGAGAAGGGAGGCAGGTTAGTATCCGACCTTTTACAGTAGTGGAGATGGACTCAATTTACAGTGATGTAGGTGGACCCAAGCACTTCGCCCCTCCACTTTAACTGCTGTGGGGGTGGTAAGGAGAACTTGGAAGGGCCCGTCCCATCGCGGCTCCGACCCCTTCCTAGTCCAATTTTTTGACCATGACATAACTACCGGGCTGGACTGAAAGTGAGCTAGGTACTGGGGCAATGGCTGGTGAGCCGCACGGACTGGGCCATGGAGTTCCTTGAGCACTTGCGTAAGGGCTAGAACATAGGTGGTCATTTCTTCAGTCATCTGATGAAACTGAACCCGTCTGGGAACCTGCAGGCTCCAGGGAGTTCTAAGAGGCCTGCCATAAAGAAGCTCGGCGGGAGAGAGCCGGGCTGGTCCCGCAGGTGTAACCCGCAGCTGGAAGAGGGCAACGGGGAGCAACTTAAGCCATGTCAGTCCCGTGTCTGCTCTTAATTTAGCCAATTTAGTTTTGAGGGTCTGATTGTGTCTCTCAACCACCCCGGCTGCCTGCGGTCTGTAAGCACAGTGTAACTGCTGGCGTATGCCCAACTGGGAGCAAAACTCCTTGTTAATTTGTCCAATAAAATGAGGCCCATTATCAGAACTTAACTGAGCTGGTATACCGTACCGGGGAATAATTTCCCTCATCAAGACTTTAACCACAGGAGCAGCTTTACTATAGATAGTCGGATACGCCTCGACCCATCTGCTGAACACATCCACAATGACCAAAACATATTTGTAACATTGACACCTTTCCAACTCAATGTAATCCATTTGGAGCGTCTCAAAGGGACCACTGGGCAACGGGGTTTGCCCCTTCCCACAAGGGATACCTTTTCCGGTGTTATATTGCTGACAAATCAAACACCGATTACTGATATTTTGGGCCAACCCCTGCATTTTAGGGTGCCACCAAGTGTCCAGCAACAAATCACTAGTCCCTCGAGCCCCACAATGAGTTGCAAAGTGTACACATTCGATGACCCATAAAGCCAGTACATCAGACATACAAGTCTGATGTGCAGGCGTGGTCCATAAAGAGGAAACAGAATCATATGTACAACCTAACCGTTTCCACATTTGTTTATCACTCTCAGGAGCGTCCTCCTGTAACCTTATGACGTCTTGGATGGTTGGCATTGGCTTGTCAGAAGCAGACACATTCATAGTAGATCGTTTAGTCTGACTTAACATTTTAGGCACCATCACTTGCTGAATTTGTGCGGCTGTGCGCGCTGCACAATCTGCTCGTTCATTACCAACGTCAACTGGGGTTGTACCATTCGTGTGGGCAGCGCATTTAATAACGGAAATCTGCGCTGGCAGAAGGAGGGCCTGCAGTAGGTCATTAACTAAACCCCGGTGGGATATTTGACCACACATAATCATGTCAGGTTGTTCTGACGAAATGTCACTCAAATCGCCCCTTATTGTGGTAGTTTCCTGAATCAAGGCTAAACAGTTGTGGCCAGGTGCGTCTTCATGGACAGGGGGACCACTAAGAAAACAGGCTGGATTGATAGTGGTACAGTATTTAAATGTCAGACGTGGATTGTTCAAAAGGTATATCTCATACCTATTCTGACGAGCTGCGGTAAGATGCTGACCATTCGCCCCATATCCCTGGCATGGTACTGGTCATGGACCTGACGTGTAATATGAGGGCTTACCGAAGCTGACTGTGGCCATAAATGTGGTGATATTGTAACAAAATCGGCTGTACCTTCTTTTCCCGTGACTGTGGCTGTAACCTTGACTGGCCATTCGGTCTCAAGTAATGGCCGGTATTTGTCCTCCAACTCCCTGTTTCGTCCAGTTCTGTCATAGGCCAGGGTAACGTGATGCAGTGACTGTTCAATGTCTAACGTCCACCACTGGGGGGTGATAGAAATATAGCACTGTTGTCTCATCCTCCTCTTCGCTGATCCACCCACCCAAAGTCACTACATTGGAGCTCCTGCTGGTAAACTACCATTTCTGCCGCTTGTTGGGGTCGCAGATCATCCTTTTTCATTACATACTCAGTCTTAACCTTTGTAACTGAGCCTCCTTCTTGGCCTACACCCTCCTTCCAGTAAAATCTGACTGCCCTTGCCATCTGGGAAGGGTCGTTCTCTGTCCAATTCATGTTATTACATTTCACAGCAGTAACCACAGAAGGTGGTAGGCAATGCATTAACATAGCACAGTATTGAGGGGAATTCTGACCATTTTGATACAGCAAATCGCCTGACTGCCCCCGGTAGATTTCATTGAAACGCCCCAGAAATTCCTCTGGCTCGTCAATCTTCCTAGGTTTTAGGTCTAAGATAACAGAAAGATTTATGGGCCTTTGAAATGTGCTATTCAACGCATTCAAGATCTGTGTCCTTCTTTTCTCTATTTGCTCTCTTTTTTTTTTAAACTTAAAAATGTTTGAAAATTCAAATTGAATTACTGCAACTTGCAAGCTTAGCTCTGATCTCAACTCAGAACTAAATTTACAATTTGCTTAACACAAACTTGTATAACATTTACAACTTAATTATTTCTTTATCTTAACAATTTTTCTTTTAACAAGTTTTTTTTCTTTTACATACACATAAGTATTAGCAAAATCAACTATCATAAGTATTAGCAAAATCAACTATTATCTCCAGATTGACACTTTTTAAAATGGTGTCCATGATCTTCTTTAAGTTTCTATTAATCTCCAGATAAAATGAGATAAACCTTATTTCAAGTAAGTAAAATTTAAGATTCTGGCAATTTCAATCAATTGCTTTCGAAAATAATAACTTTTATCAAAGAGGTGGAGAAACCCACTGGTTTCCTTTAATTAATTCAAAACGTAACTTTGCTGGTGTTCACTGACTCAAAGGAAAGGTATCCGATTACACTACGGCTGCTGCTGTTATCTCAAAGCCTGAGTGAGAAGCACTGTCTGTTTTCAACTCCGCCTGCTGCTGTTAACCCTTTGAGAGACTTCTGCTTCAACCAATATGCAGCATTCCTCACAATCTCAACTAGACCTCGGAACTTTACAGTCCAAGGAGACAATTTTAGCTTAATCAACTATATATTTAAAACACTCACACATAGAGTTGAACCATCTTCAGATTTAAAAACAGTTATACTGGACTGAACCTTCATTAATTAAGTCACATCAGCCTCTGAACCCATATAATAGACTGAACCTTCATTAATAAAGTCACATCAGCCCCTGAACCCTTATAATAGACTGAACCTTCATTAATGAAGTCACATCAGCCTCTGAACCCATATAATAGACTGAACCTTCATTATTAAAGTCCCATCAGCCCAAAACCCTAACCCAAGCCGAAACAACAATATGAAATCCCATCAATTAAAGTGCTAATCCCCAGACTGACCTGTGATTTCGTCGAGGCGGTCTTTCTGTGCCAACCGCGAGTGACCAGACTAATCAGACGATAAGAAGAGGGGAACAATCAATGTGCGGTCGTTTTCCAGTTCTACATTGAGGGCCCTTTGTTCCCCATCCTCCTGTTCATAATCAGTCTAATTCTGATTTCGCAGTTGGATCAGGGTCGCCCAGAGAAATCCCGGTTTTCGGCACCAAATGTAGATCCCCAAATTTCTTTCTCTGTCAGTCTGGCCTCAATAAAAGTTGAGACGGATTCGCACGTAAAAAGAAGTTATTTATTTAGCTTGCAAGCTTGAATCATCTTACAGAAACGTAAAAGACATCCAGCCTCTTACATCCCAGAAAACGACTGACTAAAAGACAAAGGGATCTCTGCAAAATCAATTCAAATGGTATCAAGTTTCACATACTCGACGGACATAGGTCAGCCTATGTCCCTCCTGACCTGTTTGATCTATTCTGATTGGCTCACTTCCAATCCCTTTCTCTGGCCCCTATCAATGCAGCATCACTCTCATAGACACACCTCTTCCTGCTTTTTCCATGCGGTCTCAAACCCCTTTGTCTCTAACTGCCAGAATCAAAGTGGCTTATTTCTACATTACATTAACTAGTAACTCTAAAGTAACTATTTTATATCACATTCGTCAGGGAAACCGAACAGTGTAAAGATACCCTGGAGGACCTTGATGACGGTGGTTGCGGTCATGTCTGGGCAGGGGATGGCGAATGGGAACCGGGAGTATTCGTCAATCACGTTCAGGAAATACGTGTTGCGTTCGGTGGAGGGGGGAGCCTTTGAAGTCCATGCTGAGGCGTTCAAAGGGACGGGAAGCCTTTATCAGGTGCGCCCTCTCTGGCCGGTATAAGTGCGGTTTGCACTTCCTGCAGATTTGGCAGTCCCTGGTGACAGTCCTGACCTCCTCGATGGAGTAGGGCAGGTTGCGGGTCTTAATGAAGTGGAAAAAACGAGTGACCCCCCAGGTGGCAGAGGTCCACGGGGAGGGTTCGGAGGCGGTCCACTTGTGCGGTGGCACATGTGCCATGGGACAGGGCATCAGGAGGCTCGTTTAGCTTCCCAGGACGATACAAGATCTCGTAGTTGTAGGTGGAGAGTTCTATCCTCCACCGCAAGATCTTGTCGTTTTTTATCTTGCCCCGCTGTGCATTATCGAACATGAACGCCACCGACCGTTGGTCAGTGAGGAGGGTGAATCTCCTGCCGGCCAGGTAATGCCTCCAATGTCGCACAGCTTCTACTATGGCTTGTGCCTCTTTTTCGACCGAGGAATGGCGAATTTCGGAAGCATGGAGGGTACGGGAAAAGAAGGCCACGGGTCTGCCCGCTTGGTTGAGGGTGACGGCCAGAGCTACGTCGGACGCATCGCTCTCGACCTGGAAGGGGAGGGACTCGTCGATGGCGCGCATCGTGGCCTTTGCAATGTCTGCTTTGATGCGGCTGAAGGCCTGGCAGGCCTCCGTCGACAGGGGAAAGGTTGTGGACTGGATTAGGGGTCGGGCTTTGTCTGCGTAGTTAGGGACCCATTGGGCATAATAACTGAAAAACCCGAGGCAGCGCTTCAGGGCTTTGGGGCAGTGAGGGAGGGGGAACCCCATAAGGGGGCGCATGCGTTCAGGGTCGGGGCCTATAACTCCATTTCGCACTACGTAGCCGAGAATGGCTAGACGGTCGGTGCTAAATATGCATTTATCCTTATTATATGTTAAGTTAAGGATTTTCGCGGTCTGGAGAAATTTTCGGAGGTTGGTGTCGTGGTCCTGCTGGTCATGGCCGCAGATGGTGACGTTATCAAGATACGGGAACGTTGCGCCTAAGCCGTACCGGTCAACCATTCGGTCCATCGCGCGTTGGAAGACCGAGACGCCGTTAGTGACACCAAAGGGAACCCTTAAAAAATGGTAGAGCCACCCATCTGCTTCGAAGGCAGTGTACTTGCGGTCACTAGTACGGAGGGGTAGCTGATGGTAGGCGGACTTGAGATCCACCGTGGAGAAGACCTTTTATTGCGCGATCCTGTTTACCAGGTCGGATATGCGGGGGAGAGGATACGCATCCAGCTGCGTAAACCTATTGATGGTCTGACTGTAGTCAATGATCATCCTATGTTTCTCCCCGGTCTTTACCACCACTACTTGAGCTCTCCAGGGACTGTTGCTAGCTTCAATGACCCCTTCCCTCAGTAGCCTTTGGACCGCTGACCTGATGAAGGTCCGGTCCTAGGCACTGTACCGTCTGCTCCTGGTGGCGATGGGTTTGCAATCCAGGGTGAGGTTCGCAAACAGAGAAGGCGGGTCGACCTTAAGGGTCGGGAGGCCGCAGACAGTAAGGAGGGGTATAGGGCCGCCAAATTTGATCAGGTTCCAAACAAGCTACTGTGTTGTTCCACTTTTGGATGTGATTTAGGAAAACTCTTTGAAAGAAAGTTTTTAGCACCAACTGAAAGAACTTTCAAAATATTAAATGAGGTATCTGCTAGAAGGATCTGGTTGATGCAGAGTAGAGTAACCAAGATCCTTTCTGTACATTCTTGTGGCTCAGGTGGATGTTAAAGACCCTCCAAGGGGTCAAAGAGTCCTCCTGGTATCATAGAATTCCGACAATGCAGAAGGAGGCCATTCTGCCGGTGGTGATATGCCAATGGGTTATATCATAGATGAATGGTGTGTGACCTCCAACCAGCAGGTGGCAGTGAAGGCGCACCATGCGGTCTCAAGACCAAGGTCAGTGACCAATGACTCCCACATAAGGGGAGACATATCCGACCATCATCAGAAGAAGATTGCAGAGGGTAATAAGACATACAAGTGATTGGTCGGTGCTAGGTGTTGTTCCAGGGGAGTAACAAGTAGACTCCATGATAACGTGCTCTGTAACAGATTGCTATCTTGCCACATGAGACTCAATAAAGATCCTGGTTTGGACAAGTCTTGGTGTTTGGTGGATCCCTTCGTAAGGTACAAAAGACCAAATGCAACACGGCCCATCAAGTCTGCACCGACCCTCTGAAAAGCACCCGACCTAGGCCCAATCCCCTGTCCTATCCCCATAACCCTATCTAACCTTTGGGCACTCAGGGGTAATTCAGCATGGCCAATCCACCTGTTCTGCACATCTTTGGACTGTGGGAGGAAACCGGAGCACCCGGAGGAAACCCACGCAGACGGGGGGGAGAACGTACAAACAGCAGTCACCCAAAGTCGGAATTGAACCCGGGACCTTGGCGCTGTGAGGCAGCAGTGCTAACCACTGTACCGCCATGCTGCCCTTACCTGCTCAAAATTCCCCTCCCGATTAAACATGGAGACAGAATCTGAAGCAGAGTCACTTTAAAAGATTTAAAACAACCACAGAGGCCTGGCCATGATCATGGAGGGACAACACCACCACAGAGTGTCCATCGACCACAGCTGTAGCCCAGCAGCCATGACAGGCGCAGGTAGGGAAGTGTTCCTCCTTGCTAGATTAACTGCAGCCCTCCTGTCCTGCATGAGCCAGCATGATTGCCGGGCCAAGACCTGGGCTGATGCTGTACACCTGCATCGTCAGCTGGAAATCCCAGTCTGGGTGGGAACAGGGCCGATGAGCCTTACTTACTCTCAACTGGCTACCTGCTTCTCGCCGTCAAGCAGACAGTCCAACTCCTACCGGCCTCTCCAAAAATGGGTCAGGGTTGGGATCATGGCACCGAACCAGTGGCACAAAATTGTGGGCCTGCCTGCCTCCAATCCCAACCCCAACCTGGTTTCTAAAATACAGCCCGAAATCTCACTCTCGTGTGACTTTTGAAGAAAGTCTTGTATTGATGACATCGAGTGTCCCACAGTTCCAAGATCAATATGCTGCGCATCACTTCCTGGCTTAACCAGGGTATAAGCCTTGATAGCAAATGTGTCGTCTTTGGCCATTGGAAAGGAGAGGAGTTCCTTTCTGGTGCAGCCACTAGAATGACGCGGCCAGTTAAAGTGCAAGATCATTTCTCAGCAAGATTGTAGGAAGAGCAGCGGATTCTGGCTGTCAGGAGATGGAAGGCTCTTCACACATTTTCCAATCTGTCCCTGGAGGTGGAGTTGATGGTGGTAAGGGCTCGCAAGGAATACTTTATGGACGTAGCCCCCTCGGAGATTGGTGCAGGCTGCCTGGAGGGAAATAGTGTCGTCTCCACCAGAACTAGTCATCAATGGCGAAAGGTCATAGAATCATAGAATGTACGGTGCAGAAGGAGGCCATTCAGCCCATCGAGTTTGTACCGGCCCTTGGAAAAAGCACCCCACATACTCCCACACCTCCACTCTATTCCCGTAACCCAGTAACCCTACCTAAATGTTTTGGACACTAAGAGGCAATTTAACATGGCCAATCCGCCTAACCTACACATCTTTGGACTGTGGGAGGAAACCTGCTGGCCTTGGCCTGCATTACCACCTGTAACTCACCATTGCAAAGGAAAACCTGTCAAAACACTCAAAAGTGCTCTCTCAACTGACTTTAGCTACTACAAGAGAGAAAGTTGCCCAAAATAGTCAGTCTCCATTAGGTGTGTGTTGGCTATTGGGTTCAACTCTGATCTTTAGTTGGAAAGACAAACAGCAATCATGTAGCAAGCATCATTTAATCCCCATTTTCTCAGGACATCTGAAGTGATGTCCTCCAAAAGACAAAAGGCCGAACGAGCTTGGCTGGGATAGGAAGTCAAGACTTTGTACCACTAAGTCTGTTCAGAACCAACTGAAGCAGAAATACCATTTTAGGAATCAGTGAGTCCATGTCAAAGAAACTCTTCATGCAATGTGGGTGGAAATAGTATGAAACAAAAGCAATGTTTTCCCAGTAATGGCAATTAGATTTTCCAAGCAGACATCTGAGACAGTGTCACCCATGAACTGAAATTGCATTTAATAATGGTGCTTGGTATATCACAAAGTTCTATGAATAGTCCATTATGTTTGAGCAATCCATTATTTAGTGGAGAGTTTGAACCGTAAGCTGATTCCCTTCAGCAACAATTGGCAGAGGATTTGTACACTTGTTAGCTTTGGTTATTAGTGTGAAGTAGAAAATGTTACATGAAGTGTTTTGTGGCATTTCTTTTAAATTGGAGGCAATTTTAATTTAACCGACCAGGTGGAAAAATGATGGGAATGAATGGCTTGTCTCTTTTACAACTCTACCTGATTTTACTCTTTATTGTTTGTGAGATGTGGGCACTAATGACAAAGCCACATATTCATGTTCCATGGGTTTGGTGACCACTGGTGAAATCTTGTGCCCACCCCTGTGAGGGCTTTGTTAAACCAGGTGAGAGGGTTTAACCCCCCGCCCAATTAAGCTCATTGTATGAAGGCCCGGGGAAGGCCTCCCCACCACATCACGAATCGAGAACCCCATTAGTGGACAATAAATACCCACTTAAGACCCTCATCATGACACCACTAATAGTAAGCCCCCAGCAGCAGAAGGCAGGGTTCGTCATGGGCGAACCACAACCAGCAAACCCTTTTGGGGGGGCTCAATGTTTGATCGAGGGACCTGGCATCGGGAAGGGGGCACCTGCTGAGCGCCAACCCTCGCCCTTTGCTGCTGAGCCACCCACGCACCTCCGACGATCCTAGGCCTCACGTGTGTGTGTCTGGTGACATTACCGTTCAATCAAGCCCCCAGCCTCTGATTGGCCAGCAGCTCTCGGCAGTCGGGGCTTCCTTTCCTCGGGTCCTTGTTCCCAGAGGAAGGCCCACCGCTGGCCTGCCAAGCACCTGAGTGGAATATGATGCCATGGTTCTTCCCAAAAGGTGGGGGCACGGGCCTCTTATCGCTCTCCAGCAAGCAGTCAAGACCCCCAACAAGATATCACCCCACAAATGTTTAAAGTACTATTAAGAGTTATATTTTGATTTTCAAGCATAACATTTTATGATATGTTATAGTGCAATAAGGGTATGAGCAATCTTTTCCCATTTGTCAACAAATAGGGCACTCCCATATTGTTATTGCCAGTAGATGGAACAATGTCTGCTTCATATTTACAACTGTGCCTCCCTTTATTGCACTGGTACTGGCAGCGACAGTCACGGTTTCTTCACGCAGGCTGCTAAAGGAAATTGTGCTCAAGCACAAAACCAGTATTCATTATAACCCTCATTCGATTGCAACTCCATTCCCATTTGTTCCCTGCGCCATTCATATCTGTCATAAAATATAACACAACACTCTCTGTTGTAAATGCACGTACAACTGTTAACAAAAAAATTAATCATCCAATGCCTTGCATAAGAAGGAATAGTATCTAATATGTTTGAGTTTGTAAAACTTACTGCCGATATCATTGTTATTTCTCAATTTTAAGTTCCAGTTTTGTTTAGTTGACTCCTAATTTCAAATGGCTCGATTCTCCTCCCTCATTGCCAGTCAATAAGTTGCGACAATTGCATTGACTTTGAACATCGTACTAGCAATCAATTTTCATACAAGGTTGCAACATTAGAGCAGACTTCATGGTGTATCACAAGGGAAGTGTAGTACCCTCAATAACGACGCAAGAGAGTAGAACGGTAAAGAAGGCGTAAATAAGCTGAGAACTAGCCTGATGCCGAGACAGGTGCTTACTGGGTGCCGCCTACAGAGCGGCCCCTTATATACAACTCCCTGGTGGGCAGAGCCAGAGGCGGAGTCCCCCAGGGTTCCAAGTCCGGTCTTAAAGGGGACATCACCTTACATGATGATAACACAGTAACCATTCATCATATTCACCCCCTGTTTAAATAAAACGCAAAGTCCGTCGGGGGTGAAGTGGAGTCACAAGTCTATTCGTTTCGGCGGCCTGATCGTCCTCGTCGACCTCCTCAGCTCGGGCGGTGGTGCGGCGGGCACGGACATCTTAGGTGAGGGTACATCCGGGAGCACAGTGGTCGGAGCTTTGGTCCGGGTCGGGGTAGGGAGTCGGGGCATAGGGGGTATAGCTAGGGCTGGGGTTAGCGGTGCTGGCGCTGGCGGGGAGTGTGGAGGGGGGGGGGAGTGCTAGGGGGCGTGCACGGTCGGTGTCCACCGACGGAGAGGGGAACCGGGGGGGGGGGCATCAATGGGTGCCAGGTCCCGCAGGGAAACCGTGAGGGGGGGGTGTCTGTAGTGGGGGAACCAGCGGGTGCCAGATCCCGGAGGGAAACCGTGTTTTGCCTGCCGTCGGGGTGCTCGACGTAGGCGTATCGGGGGTTCGCATGGAGCAGTCGGACCCTCTCGACCAGGGGGGGCAAGGGTCCGGCTTGGTGGCTGCATTGGAAATCCAGACCGAGCAGCAGGGGGGCACAGAGGTGAGGGAGGATATAAAGTTTGAAACGAGCGTATTCGGCGCTCTGGATCGAGAGGTCGGCAATACAATACCCCTTGATTTGGACCGAGTGGGACCCGGAGGCGAGGGCTATGGTTTGGGACGTGGGATGGGTGCGCAAGGAGCAGCGCCTTACCATTTCTGGATGAATAAAGCTCTCCATGCTCCCTGAGTTGAAAAGGCAGGGAGTATCGCGCCCATTGACCTGGACCTGCATCACAGAGTTCTGCAGGTGTTTTGGCCGCGTTTGGTCGAGGGTGATCGCTCCCAGTTGCGGGTAGTCCGAGTCCTCAGCCGAGTCGGATTCACAAAATGGCCACCGCCATCGATCGCACGTGTCGGGTCGAGAAGATGGGTGCCGCCAAGATCGCCGCCCCCATGATTCGCAAGAGGCAGATGACGTGTCAGAAAGGGGCGTGTCTGGCCGGTGCGCAGCCGCATTGCGAGACCTGCGGACCTGTGAGCCTGATTTTCGGGCCTGATGACCTTTTTGTTTCTGGCCTTGGGCCTGGCCAGGCAGATCCTCGCGAAATGCCCCTTCTTCCCGCAGTCGCTGCAGATGGCGGAGCGGGCTGGGCGGCGTGGACGTGGGTGCTGGCCCTGCCCACAGAAATAGCACGGTGTGCCCCCGGTCTGGTCGGATCGCTGCGCGGTGCAGGCACGTAGCGTGGCCGAGTCTGGGGACGTTCGAGGGGGGTTCGGAGGGTCCGTGGGGTATGTGCCTAGATTGTGGCAGGCCACTTCCAGCGAGGTGGCGAGCGTTACCGTGTCCTTGAGGTCTTTTGCTCCATTTTCGAGGAGTCGCTGCCGGATATAGGTCAAACGGATGCCGGACACGAAAGGGTCTCGGATGTGCAGGTTCATATGGACTTCCCTCACATCCTGATGATTGCAGTTCCTGGCGAGCGCGGTGTGCTTTTCCATAAATTCTTCTAGCATTTCCCCTGATCGTTGCCGGCAGGTAGAGAGCTGATGCGGGCATGTACCTCGTTTATGGGTTTGACGAACCGCTTGCATAGGATCCCGACCACCTCGTCGTAAGTAATCGCCTTCTCGATCGTGGCGGAGATTCTGTGACTCACCCGGGCGTGGAGTAGGTGTAGCTTGCATGGCTCTAGGCCGTGAGTCTCCGAGGAGTCCAGGTAGGCCTCGAAGCAGCGGAGCCAGTACTTAAAAATGTATTTTGCCTCCGGTGTCCTTGCTTCCAGGTTGAGCTTCTCTGGCTTGAGACCTGCATCCATCCTAACATAGTCTACTTATTAAATTGTAATACCCTCAATAACGCAAGAGAGTAGAACGGTAAAGAAGGCTTTAATAAGCGGAGAACTAGCCTGATGCCGAGACGGGTGCTTACTGGGTGCCGCCTACAGAGCGGCCCCTTATATACAACTCCCTGGTGGGCGGAGCCGGAGGCGGAGTCCCCCAGGGTTCCAAGCCCGGTCTTAAAGGGGACATCACCTTACATGATGATAAGGGTACAGTAACACAGTAACCATTTATCACAGGAAGGTTTATAGTGCTTTGCACGTGTACACTGCCTGTTTCTTGCCTTTGTGACACCTGCTCTCAACTGTAAACGTACAACCTAGCCTCTCCGCCATTCGCTAATATCATGACAGATTTGATCGTGGCCTCAAATCCACATTCTGCCTACCCCTGATAACCTTTGACCCCCTTGCTAGTCAAGAATGTATGTACCTCTGCCTCAAATGTCTTCAATGACGCTGCCACTATCACTCTCTGAGAGTTCCAAAGATTCACCACCCTCTGAGAGATAGAGGGCGCAATTCTCCGGAAAGATTTCCAAGTGCTATCGCGAACCGGGATTGCCTCATATTTCCTGGCGCCCGGCCCAGCGAGGCCGGCAACAGTGTTCAACATTAATTGGTTCACTTAACGAGGCCTCACGGGCTTCCCGCCCCGAATGCCGCCTCGCCAGCTGATTCACCGGGACCGCGCTCACCAGCCCCCCGCTAACAAGTTCAAGCAGCGCTTAGGCTGCACTTGCTCAGCCAACCCCAGCCAGCTCGCAATAATGGCACCCAGGAGACCGGCCTCAAGATTCGGGAATGCTGACCTGGGGAGGCTCCTGGACACGGTGGAGGACAGGAGGGATGTCCAGTTTCCCCCGAAGTTCCCGGAGGGTGAGAGGGTGAGCCACAAGGCAGCCAGTGCTGCCTGAGACGAGGTGGCGGAAGCTGTCAGCTCGGGCAGTGTGACCGGGAGGACTGACCTCTAGTGTCTGCAGAAGGTTAACGACCTACACCGGGCAGCCAGAGTGAGTAGACACCAACATCCCATTCCCCAACCCCCAAATTCCCCCAGATGACCCCCAACCCTCCCTCCATCCCTCTCCCTTTCAGCACTCCCTCCACCCAACCTTCCAAACCACCCTCCACCCCAACAGTGAACCACGCGTGTGACTAACGATGCCTTCTATGTATCCCCTCAAGAAAAGCTCTCCCATAATCGACAGGAGATGGCCCAGACTGGTGGTGGGGGGCCGGACTTGAGAATCCTCGGCTCCTTCGAGGAACGGGCCCTGGAGGTGACCAATGTGGCCGAGGACAGGGCGGGCACCAATGCGGAGGCTGGCGGACACCACAGAGGTGAGGAACCACCGGGCCCCACCGGAGGACCTGTCAAACCTGAGTAGTGAATACCTTACCGACTGACCCATCCCTCCCACTGACCACATGTCCATTCTCCCACAGGTCCACCAGTTGACAGCGCCAGCCCATCCCGGGAGAACACCGCGGAGGAGAGCTCCGAGGATGCAACTGTTATAGTCACGGCACAGCTGTCATCCCACCCTCCACCAGCGCAGATACACACACCTCGGTGGAAAATATTAATGGTCAGGCTTCTGGCGCACAATCTGGTGAGCACCACACTGCTGCTAATGCACATCAGGTGGAGACAGGAACCCCCAGGTGAGACGGCAGTCAGACGTCTGCTCGATCCCAGGGCCCAGCTGGCTCCCAGCCTGATGCTGAGCCTCTGGTACAGGATTAGCCGGAGCTGATGCAGACGATAGTAAACGGCCGGGATGTTCAGAGGGAGATGTCAGCACCATTGCAGCAGATCCATAGCCAATTGGAGGAGTCCCAGAGGCTGCGGGAGCAGGAGATGGCGTCGGCAATGAGTGGCACCGAGGCCAACACTGCTAAGGTGGCGACTGCAGTGGGGAGCCTGGTGCATGAAGTAGGCACCATTAGTGAAGATGTCCAAGGTGTCGCGCAGTCGGTGACGGCCACGGCTGAGGGTCTCGGCAATATGTGTGCTTCATTGGAGGAGGTAACCCAGTTCCAGGCTGACCTTGATGGGGTTCTGCAGGACATGTCCCGCTCTCAGATGGGAATGGCCGGGCCTGTCCCAGTCGCAGGTAGGTGTGGCTGAGGCCATGCAGAGCACGGCCCGGTCACTGGGGGATGTGTCCCAGTCACTGAGGAGCATCGTCGAGGGCGTTGATACAATGGTGCGGGCCATGGGGAACCACCAAAGCTGGCACAGCCAGGGCCCGAACCAGCTGCCCCTCCATCCCAAGGTGAACCCCAGGGCCCTATGGGCACTGACCGGGAGGAGGGGGCGCTGAGTGCCAACCTGGACCCGTCCTATGGGGCGGCAATGGTGGCCATCATATTCGTTGTGCAAAAAGTTGTTTAATGTGCTGTACAATACCCCATTCCTGATAGTGCCGCTCCCCCAACCCTCCTGACCACCAACCATAGCCCCTCTCCACCCCCTACTTAACCCCTCCCATCTACCCCAGTGCCCTCAGTGATGTTCAACGTGCTCCGGCCCACCTAGATCTAGCACTACGTCTTGGTGTTTCCCCAGGATCCACATCTGAGGTGGGGCAGCCAGCTGTTTACCTCGTCCTGTGGCCTTCGATGCCCCTGGCGGGCGTCCTCTGGGGGCTCTGGGGCCGGAGGGCCCCGGCGCACTTGTTGACAGCACATAAAAAAGAATAAAGAACAAAGAAAAGTACAGCACAGAAACAGGCCCTTCAGCCCTCCAAGCCCGTGACGACAATACTGTCCGACTAAACTACAATATTCTACACTTCCTGGGTCCGTATCCCTCTATTCCCATCATATTCATGTATTTGTCAAGATGCCCCTTAAATGTCACTATCGTCCCTGCTTCCACCACCTCCTCTGGCAGCGAGTTCCAGGCACCCATTACCCTCTGTGTAAAAAACTTGCCTCGTACATCTACTCTAAACCTTGCTCCTCGCACCTTAAACCTATGCCTCCTAGTAATTGAACCCTCTACCCTGGGGAAATGCCTCTGACTATCCACTCTGTCTATGCCCCTCATAATTTTGTACACCTCTATCAGGTCACCCCTCAACCTCCGTCGTTCCAGTGAGAACAAACCGAGTTTATTCAACCGCTTCTCATAGCTAATGCCCTCCATACCAGGCAACATTCTGGTAAATCTCTTCTGCACCCTCTCTAAAGCCTCCACATCCTTCTGGTAGTGTGGCGACCAGAATTGAACACTATACTCCAAGTGTGGCCTAACTAAGGTTCTACACATGACTTGCCAATTCTTATACTCAATGCCCCAGCCAATGAAGGCAAGCATGCCGTATGCCTTCTTGACTACCTTCTCCACCTGTGTTGCCCCTTTCAGTGACCTGCATCTGTATACCTAGATCTCTCTGACTTTCAATACTCTTGAGGGTTCTACCATTCACTGTATATTCCCTACCTGCATTAGACCTTCCAAAATGCATTACCTCACATTTGTCCGGATTAAACTCCATCTGCCATCTCTCCACCCAAGTCTCCAAACAATCTAAATCCTGCTGTATCCTCAGACAGTCCTCATCGCTATCCGCAATTCCACCAACTTTTGTGTCGTCTGCAAACTTACTAATCAGACCAGTTACATTTTCCTCCAAATCATTTATATATACTACGAACAGCAAAGGTCCCAGCACTGATCCTTGCAGAACACCACTAGTCACAGTCCTCCAATTAGAAAAGCATCCTTCCATTGCTACTCTCTGCCTTCTATGATCTAGCCAGGCCACCAGACATAACTCCGGGCCAACATTTTCATTTTGGTCACGCCTGGATGCCCATTGTGCAAGTCTGATAGTATCAGCTCCTGGCCTTTTTCCGGGACAATCACACGCGTCCCCCACAAGAGGATGCCGTCTTCCACGCTGAATTCTGACAGCTTGGAGGAAAATGCCCGCAACTCGCCTGGGAGCTGTCTATGCTGCCCACCATACAGGACTATGTGCCGAACCTTTGACAGGACTGGCTCCGTCTGGGTCCACTCACGGATCTGTGATGCCGTGACAGGCAAGGTGTCCATAAAATTTAGGGTTGCAACCACCTCACCGGTCGTGGGGGTCGACATGGGGCCGGTCGATAAAGGCAATCAGCTCAGTGCGTCGGCATTTGCTATCTGCGTACCTGGTTTGTGCTCCAGAGAATACTCGTATGCAGCAAGCAACAAAGCCCAGCGCTGGATCCGTGCAGAAGCAATGGGCGGTATTGGCTTATCCTCTCTGAAAAGTCCCAGCAGGGGCTTATGATCAGTCACGATAGTGAAATGGCGGCCGTACACGTACTGGTGGAAGCGTTTCACCGCAAAAACCACTGCCAGGCCCTCCTTCTTGATCTGCGCGTACTTTTTCTCCGCTGCAGTCAATGTGCGGGAGGCGAAAGCTATCGGTCGCTCGGCCCCGTTCTCCATCTTGTGGGACAGGACGGCCCCAATACCATACGGGGATGCATCACATGTGACGAGCAAAGGCTTTCCAGGATCATAGTGGGTTAGTAACCCAGACGACGACAATTGTTGCTTTACCCACCGGAAAGCGGTTTCTTGCGGCTGACCCCAAACCCAGGTGTGATTTTTCTTTAGCAGAAGGTGCAAAGGGGCCAGTGTAGTTGCCAGATCGGGGAGGAACTTCCCGTAATAGTTTACGAGACCGAGAAAAGAACGAAGATGCGACGTGTCAGTCGGGGTGGGGGCATGTTGAATTGCACGCACCTTCTCTGCTACGGGGTGCAGACCTTCGCGGTCCACCCGATAACCCAGGGAGACTACTTCCTTTGCCTGAAATACGCACTGTGTGTGACGTAAACGGACTCCAGCCTCCGAAAGGCGTCTAAGGACAGCCTCCAGATTTTCCAAATGTTCTTGCTCCGACGTCCCTGTAATCAAAACGTCATCTAGGTAGACAGCCACACGTGGTAAACCTCTCAAAATGCCCTCCATAACACGTTGAAAAATTGCGCAGGCAGAGGATACTCCAAAGGGCAACCGTGTATATTCATACAGGCCCCGGTGTGTATTAATCGTTACATATGGTCGGGAGGCAGGGTCCAGCTCCAACTGCAGGTAGGCGTGACTCATATCTAATATTGTGAACGAGAGTCCACCTGCAAGTTTCGCGTAGAGATCCTCTATGCGAGGCATTGGATATCGGTCGAGTCGGGAAACTGTATTCACTGTAAGTTTATAGTCGCCACACAAGCGAACTGTGGCATCTAGCTTCATTACAGGTACAATTGGTGCTGCCCAGTCAGCAAATCGGACGGGCCTGATAATACCCAAACTCTCCAAACGAGAGAGCTCCCCTTCTACCTTCTCGAGCAAGGCGTAAGGCACTGGGCGCGCCCGGAAATAGCGCGGCGTGGCTGCTGGTTCAACTTGGATACGGGCTACGGCCCGTTTTATTTTCCCCAAACCAGGCTGGAATACATCTGGGTATCGTCCTAACACCTCAGTCAACCCTTCAGAAACTGTTTGGAGGATGTGCTGCCATTGCAACCGCAAATGGCGCAACCAGTCCCGACCCAACAGGCTGGGCCCATGGCCGCGCACCACGATAAGTGGGAAACGCCCCTCCTGGCGTCCATAGACAACAGGGGTCATTGTAGTTCCTGCAATGTCCAGTGGTTCCCCCGTGTAGGTGGCCAACCTGGCCTGTGAGTCGGTTAATGTAAAGGTCTGTATACCCTGCTTGATGCGGTCGAATGTCCTCTGGGCGATCACGGAGACCGCTGCGCCAGTATCCAACTCCATCTCAAGCGGGTGGCCATTGACCCATACTGTCACCTTAATGGGGGCCACACGGGGAGCTGCCACACAATGCAGCTGCAGGCAGTCGTCCTCCGTCTCCACGTCCTCAGGAGTAGTCGCCGCAGGTTCATCCACATGGAAGGTACGGCCTCTGGGCTGGTCCCAGTTACGGCCCCTGGGCTGGTCCCAGTTTCGGTCGGAACGACGGCGCCTCTGGCGTCCCCAGGACCTCCGTCCGCGACGGGGTCGGCGCCTACAAGTCTGACACGGATATGACTCCTCATCCATTGGCTCTGGAGAAGGCTCCCTTCGGGAGGAATGTCCGATGGCCACTGGCGTCGGTCCGGACGTTGCCTCGCCCAAGGTACCGCAGGAGTGCGGGGGGACGTTTTTGGACGGAAAGGGTTGCGCCCCAAGGCATGCACTTCCATTCCCTGTAGCTCCTGTACTCCTCGCTCTGCGCTCTCTCGGGACAAGACTATTTGAATGGCCTGTTGAAAAGTCAATGTTGGCTCCGCTAACAACTTTCTCTGGGTGGCTGCATTGTTAATACCGCAAACCAAACGGTCGCGTAACATTTCTGACAAGGTCTCACCATAGTCACAGTACTCCGCAATCCTGCGTAGCCTGGATAGAAAATCGGCAAGGGATTCTCCAGGGGTCCTCTCAGCGGTATTAAACCGGTAACGCTGGACTATCGTGGACGGGGTTGGGTTAAAGTGTTGCCCCACTATATTCACAAGTTCATCAAACGTTTTGGTGTCCGGCGCAGCTGGGTACGTAAGGCTCCTAATCACCCCAAACGTATGCGGGCCGCAGGCGGTGAGCAATATGACCATCTGGCGCTCGTTTTCGGTGATATTGTTTGCCCGGAAATAGTAACGCATCCGTTGTGTGTACTGGTTCCAGCTTTCCAGCGCAGCATCAAAAACATCCAAACGTCCGTACAGAGGCATGGTATAATAGAAAACAACTTCCAACCTGTATCCAACGAAAATCCAGGGAGGTGGCTTCAGCAGTGTAGACAGCTATTCACTTTTACCTTCGTCGCCAGTTTTGTAAGGGTCACAAAGAATCCAGCACGAGTTTTAAGGATACAAAGTAATAACATTTATTTACTATAACATATATACATAACAGTAGCAGTAACTTCCCTTGCTACATACTCCTTTCTCCTGGTTCCTGAACTGGCCAGCTTATTTATACTAGGTGTTTCTCCGCCCCCCTCATTGGGGAAGCTCATACTCCCAAAGGATTGTGGGATTGTCATTAGTCCCCAGCCAATGGTAAGTAGGCAGGTTATAACAGTAGCGCACTCCAAAGACAGATACAAAGTGCTCATTTCGTACCTCAATCATGCCCTCTGTCTCCACACAATCTCCCTTTTGTTCTCCAATTTTAATATTTATATATTTATTAAAGACTCTTGGGTTCCCTTCTATTTGACCAGTCATACTCTCTAACTCTCTTTTCCCCTCTCATTTTCTTTTATCAGTTCTCTATATTTTCCATATTCAACTTCATTCTCTATTGTATAATGGACCTGCCAATAATCATCAGTCTCCTTCATCTGTCCCGTTTTAATCTTTGCGGCCGGAATTCTCTGGCCACTCGTTGGCGATGAGATTCTCTGGTTCCGTTGGCAGCACGTCCCCGCCCATGGGTTTCCTGGCACCATGGGGTGCTTTTGAAAAAAAATGAAAATGAAAATCGCTTATTGTCACAAGTAGGCTTCAATGAAGTTACTGTGAAAAGGCCCTAGTCGTCAGATTCTGGCGCCTGTTCGGGGAGGCTGTTACGGGAATTGAACCATGCTGCTGGCCTGCCTTGGTCTGCTTTCAAAGCCAGCGATTTAGCCCTGTGCTAAACAGCCCCTTTCAATGCAAATTCCCATTGACAGCAAACGGCGCATTGCTTCCCGCCGCCGGAAAATACAGGTGGCTGGGAGGACTTAGAATCCTGCCCCTACATCTTTAGTCATCCATGGAGTTTGTTTTAGATACTCTCCCTTTCCCTCTTGTAGGAATGTCCTAGTCTGTACTCAAACTATTCATCTTTGAAGGCCTTGCATTGCTTATTTACTTGGCTGGATTCTTCCGTCCCGCCCGCCGCAAGAAGGCCATCGGCAAGACGTGGATAATGGAGACGTCCATTGACCTCGGGCGGAATTCTCCGGTCGCCGGGCGGACACAGCCGGAAATTCCAATCCATTTGGACCAGATTCCACTTCAGCTCATGGAAACTAACCCTTCCATAGTTGAACATTTTCATGCGTAATTGTTGTATTTCCTATTCCAGAACGGGCAACACGGTAACACAGCTCCAGGGTCCCGGGTTCGATCACTATCTGTGCGGAGTCTGCACGTTCTCCTCACGGCTGCGTGGGTTTCCTCCGGGTGCTCCGGTTTTCTCCCACAGTCCAAAGATGTGCGGGTTAGGTGGATTGGCCATGCTAAAATGCCCTTAGTGTCCAAAAAGGTTGGGTGGGGTTACGGGGACAGGGTGGAGGTGTGGGCTTGGGTAGGGTGCTCTTTCCGAGGGCCTGTGCAGACTTGATGGGCCGAATGGCCTCCTTCTGCACTGAAAATTCTTTGATTCTATGACAACTGTTGTAAATTTGGCAACATTTTGATTGCTGTTTCTTAAATGCTCATACACTGAAACATATCTTCAGAAGTTAAAGATATCAAGGGATATGGGGAGGCGTGGGAAAATGGCATTGGGGTAGTAGATCACTCATGGTCCAGTTGGATGGTGGAGCAGGCTTGAGGTCCGAATGGCTTCTCCCACTCCTATTCCCTGTGTTCCTATTTGGTGGACAATAGTATACTCCTGGCAGCATAATATTTTCTCTTTTCTGATCAAATAGATTCTGTATTCAAACCCTCTATAGTAATTAAACACTAGAAAAATACTCCACTATCTAAATTACATTGTGGGGGATAATTTTAATAAAAATAACTGTAAATGTCACACCATTCGGGTGCCAGTGTATAATCAAATCGGAAAATTAGGTTCGTTGTACTTGGGAAAATAACATCTGGTGTGACAATAGATGTGGCACAATAGATTCCTCCCATTTTTTTGTTATGTTGTAGAATCCTCGGATCCCTACAATACAGAAGGAGGCCATTCGGCCCATTGAGTCTGTATCGACTCTCTGATAAAGCAGCCTACCTGGACCCACTCCCCGGCCCTACCCCAGTAACTCCATCTAACCTGCAAAGTTTTGGGCATTGAGGGACGATGTAGCACGGCCAATCCACCTAACCTGCACATCTGGATAGTCAGAGGCCTTTCCCCAGGGTAGAGGGTCAATTACTCGGGGGCATAGGTTTAACGTGCGAGGGGCAAGGTTTAGAGTAGATGTACGAGGCAAGTTTTTTACACAGAGGGTAGTGGGTGCCTGGAACTCGCTACCGGAGGAGGTGGTGGAAGCAGGGAAGATAGTGACATTTAAAGGGCTGTAGCCACCTAAAATGGCTGATTCCCGATTAATTTGGCCAAAACCCGATATAAAATGGCTAACCGAAAAGGCTGATGGGAAAAGCAGCCAACAGGACACAAACGGACAGCTGCAGACAGAATAGCGTATTCGGCTCTGGGGAAGTCGGCCCAGATCGATACCTACGACTATTAGCAGCACATCAACACAGACATCTGCAGTTTAATCGGCTATCCCCGGGAAAAATTGCAACATATTAGCAATTGAATGCCGGGCCAGACCTCTCGGCGCCTGCAGTGGCCGAAACAAAGACAGGTGAACGACCACCCCCCGATCGAGGAATCGCCCCATTATTGGAGCATATCGAACCCAGTGATTGGGAACAAGTCCAATCACTTGGGACTCAGGGTCAAGGGCCGCCTCGAGAGGCGGGAAGCCCCTGGGCCCTATAAATTGAGGGGCCAAGTTCAGATCTCTCGCTCTCTCCCTTCTTCTCCTGCTCGCAACCTTCACAAGAACATCGACCAGAAACTGTAAGTTTGACTCCAGCGATCGCTACCCGATAGAGATTCCTAGCCATCGACCCGTACCAGCCTTTGAATCCCGCAGGCCAGATCCAATTCGATAAACCATTTGTTTGCGTGACCTGGTGGGCCATCCCCAAAAGTTAAGTATTGGCCAGTAGTGGTAGGTTTTGATATAGATAGAAGGATTATTGTGTAAGTATCTATTGCTGTACATAATAAATGACCATTGATTTCAATCTTACTAAGCGGTGTGCTGACTTATTAATCATAACTCGAGCTTGAACCACGTGGCGGTATCAGAAAGATACCTGGCGACTCGTGAGCAAAGGTGACATTATCAGAGCTAATAAAACTAAGGCTTAAAAGAGCAACATAATTGGCGACTCTGCCGGGACCCGACATAGAAGTGGAAAACCACTCCGGGAGAACCCCAGAAATTTGAATAGAATCCAATTGGAAACAAAAACAAAAAAACCACAAGTGTTCAAACGGTTCTGGTTAATAATTCACAATTCGGAAGTGTGTGTATGCATGCGTAACCCACATCTACGACACCACCTTAGCCCGCTGTTCCAAATTTGAACGTAGCAAGCAGATAAGAGAGATGGCCATGCAGGCAATGCAACGCCTCATGAACCCCGAAGAATTTGCGGTCGCACCGATCAGCAGCATTAAAGTGGGACAGTGGCCCATTTGGGAAGTGGAAATTCGGAAATTTCTACAGGGCAAAGGATGGCCCGTGTGGAGCGGTTTCTGTAATAATGACGACTCAGGTCCCGGGAGTATAGGGCTTACTTGGTGGGAGAACATGAGTGAAATTCATAAGAAAAGCTTAGCGAAAGCTCACAAACCGATGGCAATCGTGTCCTGTATGGCACAATTGCGAGGTACAGAGGAGGTCGTCAGGACGCTCCGAAAATAAATAGAAGGCATACATCGTATGAGTAAAATCGATGTATGCGAGATGGAAAAAGAGAACCTGGAATTGAAAAGGCAGTTAGAAGCCAAGGACAAAGAGGTGGCTGACACCAAACGGGGTCACCAGTCTTGTCTGGCGCATTTAAGCAGTTTTCAATCCCAGTATGAGAAGGCTTATCAGGACATGCAGCGTGCAATCCTGGTTAAGAAAGAGACAGAGAAGCAGGTGGAGACGCTACAGAAGCAATGTAGTGATCTCAAGGCAGCCTTGAGAGCGCTCCACGCTGCGACCACGGACAAAGGCAGAGTACCTTAGACCACGCGAAGTGCCGAAAGCAAATTGCAGACCTGCAATCAATGCTTTCTGTCCAAAAGGGATTCCAAGACACCTTTGGGGAAAGTTTAGAGCAGGAAGACGGCCCTGATTGGGAAGAACTGCAGGAGACAGCGCAGAGATATGTTCAGGGAAAGCCCAAAAGGAGGAAAGCACCCCCACCCCCCACACAGCAGGTAATTCAGGCTCCCATGAACCCTGTAACAACCCACCGGACAGCCACAGCAGACGAGGCGGAAGTCTTATATTCCACCCCTCTCACAGACCCAATTACGGGACGCGTGTGCTAAAATCACACCATTCCTCCCCGCTTCAGACCCACACCATTTCTTTGCCACCGTCAAACACCAGGCGACCTTGTACGGCCTGTATGAGAAAGAGCAGGTAAAGCTCACGGTCTTCAGCTTAGACCCATCGGTCGCAGCAGCCCTTCCCGACCCACAGAATGTAGGAGGAGGCACCCTTGCAGAAATGCATACCGCGATCCTGGATAGCGATCGGGTATAACCGGGGTGACCCCGTAGATGGTCTAAATAAATGCAGATAGAAAAAGTCTGAACACCCCACGTTCGCAGGACGCTTGTGGATTCACTTTAAAGCCGTGTTCGGAAACGTAGACCGTGCCCATTTGTCCGCAGACAATATGGCCAAATGGACCCGCACCCTTATCTCCCATGCCACGGAAGCAGGACAGAATGCCTGTAGTAATTATGACCCCTCGGAGGAGGCTCATAATGAGAAGTGGGTGGTCAAAAGATTGTCCCGCGTTTGGGAACAGTCGGCTCACAGTAAACCCGCAGCTAGAACCCCCGAGGAAAAACAAGCCGCTGCAGACGTGCAGGCAGTAAGAACCACTCTTCACAACCCCGCCTGGGTAAACGAGGGAAAGAGCAGCCCCCCAGCAAAACCGCAAGAATGCTACAATTGCGGACAATTGGGACATTTTGCCAAAGAATGCAAGGCCCCTAAAAAGCCACAGAGAGCCCAACAGGCAGGCACTCTCAATAAGAAAAAGGTGTAGCGCACAAAAAGCGGCGACCTCCCGGGACCGGCACACAGCCGCGAAATGGCCCTTTTTCCCGCAGCTCTTGCAAATCGCTGCGCGGGCCGGGCAGCGCTGCCGGGGGTGTTTCGCCTGGCCGCAGAAATAGCAGCGGGCCCCCCCGGGACGACTTGGAGTCTGAACCGCGCAAGCCTGTGGGGTGGGGGGGGGGGTTTGTCGTGACGGGGGTCCACGGAGCCCAAGGGGCTGCCGCGCGGTCGGGGCCGTACGCGTGGGCGTTTCACGCGGCTACATCCAGGGAGGCTGCAAGGGCCCGTGCCTCTGAGAGTCCCAGCGACTCTTTTTCCAAAAGTCTTTGGCGGATTTGGGGGGAGTTCATACCTGCCACAAAAGCATCGCGCATCAACATGTCCGTGTGTTCAATCGCGTTTACCGGCGGGCAGCTGCAGGCCCGTCCCAAAATTAGCAGCGCGGCGTAGAATTCGTCCAGCGATTCTCCGGGACTTTGCCGTCTCATTGCGAGTTGGTAGCGTGCGTAGATCTGGTTCACTGGGCGAACATAGATGCTCCTTAGTGCTGCGAACGCCGTCTGGAAATCCTCTGCGTCTTCGATGAGAGGGAAAATTTCCGGGCTTACCCTCGAGTGCAGGACCTGTAGTTTCTGGTCTTCTGTGACCCGGCCGGGGGCCGTTCGGAGGTATGTTTCGAAACAAGTCTGCCAGTGTTTTAAAACTGCTGCTGAGTTCACTGCGTGGGGGCTGATCCTCAGGCATTCCGGGATGATCCTGAGCTCCATAGTCCTTTAAGTCACGCTTCATAAATTGTAGCGCACAAAGACTCCCGAGAGACGAATAGAGGTGAAGTCGATGAGGCTTTATTAAGCGTGACTTGTTCCCCGCAGTTCAGTAACAGACTGGCCTGCGGGGGAGAACTCCTGGTTCTTATACTCCGCCTTCAGGGCGGAGCTAGAGGTCAACAGCCAACCAGGACCCGGGATCTGTCAGCCAATGACATCACGGCTTCACAGTCCCACATGACCCCTAATGCATACTACCACAAAAGGCAGAGCCCATACATAGCGTTAGCGCCCAGTCCGATCAGACAGACTTGACCGGAACGGACTGACGGTGTACAGGCTCCCTCAGTTGGGTCTGCGATACCCTTTGGGATAGGTCAGGACGACCCGTAGTCGCAGCAAAGGTTAGGGGACAGCCGATCGAGCTTCTCTGGGACACAGGAGGGTCCCGCACAACCTTAAATTCCTCCACCCTTGGTAAGGACACGTGGCCCACTACAGCCACTATCACCCTCAGCGGCTTCACAGGCCACTCACAGCAGGGACATATCACAACCCCTGTACCCATCCAACTCGGAACCATTAACACAAAACACCCCATAGTTTTAGTCGACCTGCCCCCAACAGCAGAGCACATTCTGGGGATCGACTTCATGAATTCTCACCACCTCCCTTTCGATCCAGTCAACCAGTGTGTCTGGAAGATGGCGAAATCCGCAAGAGCCCCCGCAACGCTCAATATAGGGGATTATATGAACAAAATTAGCGCAGTAGGCGAATTTTGGTTCAACCCCACCACACTCAGCACGGACTGACAGGTTAGGGCAGTCCTGCAAAAAAACAAGGCAGCATTCGCGACCCACAAACACGACTGTGGACGGATGACTGGTTCCGTACAACTAACAGGACCGGACCCTAGACCCCCAAAAGCAGTACGGATTCCCCCTAGAAGCAGAGGGTGAAATCCTAAAAGTTATAGAGAGCTTATGAGAGCAGGGCGTACTAAGATCAGTAGCCTCAACTAATAATGCCCCGATTTGGCCAGTAAGAAAGCCCGACGGATCATGGCGCTTGACCATAGATTATCGGGAACTCAATAAAGTCACCCCCGTAGCAGCCCCCACCGTTGCAACAAGTCCCGAGACCATGCTCAAACAGGGACTCCATGCCCGATATTTCACGGTTTTGGACGTCAGTAATGGATTCTGGTCCATTCCATTGGCAAAGGCGTGCCAATACAAATTTGCCTTCACTTTCCGAGCTCAGCAGTACACGTGGACATGCCTGCCACAAGGCTTCCACAATTCCCCCTCCATTTTTCACCAACAGCTGGCAAATGGACTAGCAAAATGTTCTCGCCCCGAATGTCTGGTACAGAATGTAGACGATCTACTACTGCAGACAGACACAAAGGAAGAGCACATTGAGCTTCTGTCCGAACTCCTGGAATTACTACATTCCATTGGCTGTAAAGTCAACCCCAAAAAGGCCCAGATATTGGAAGAAAAGGTGGTATATTTGGTACTATCATCACACACGGCAAACGCGAGACGAGCACAAAAGAATTGACTCGATCGCTAAATTGCCCCTTCCCCAAAACGTTTCAGCCCTCCGGTCGTTTTTAGGACTGGATGGCTACTGCCGAAACCACATTGACGGTTTCGCCAGCAAGGCAGCGCCCCTCTCAGACCTCCTAAAGAAAGGAGCCCCCTGGGAGTGGCTTCCGCAGTATACGGATGCTGTGGAATCATTAAAACAGGCGCTCATAGCCGCTCCCGCACTACAAGTTCCAGACCCGCTTTCCCCTTATGCCATAGAGGTAGCGACCACAAACCTCACCCTTTCAGCCATGCTCCTGCAGGAACGGCACGACCAGCTAAGACCCGTGGCTTATGCCTCCCGAATTTTAGATGCTGTGGAGCAGGGATTCTCAGCCTGTGAGAGGCACCTGCTCGCAGTTTTCTGGGCAGTCCAGTACTTTTCCGACATTACCGGACTGAACCCCATCACCATTTTGACCGAGCACACCCCCACCCAACTTTTACTAGACGGACGACTTAAAGACGGTACCGTCAACCAAATCCGCGCTGCTAGGTGGACCCTTCTCTTACAAGGACGGAACATCACAGTCAAACGGACCAAAACACACACATACTTAGCGGACAATCTACAGTACCCCGGAACCCCCCATGAGTGTGAAATCATCTCGCCCCACCATAATGCAGGCCCCTTTATCGCGAAAACACCCCCCAGAAAACTAGCCACTCCATCTCAAAGCCCCCCTCATCCGGACACGTGTGATCCCATTAGGATCTATGTGGATGGATCGTCCACAGTCCTGGATGGGCAACGCATAACAGGTTGTGGGATTTATGTGGAGGACGCGCAGGGACGCGCCCTCGAGGAAATCGCATTAAAATTACCCGGACACTTAGGCGCGCAGGCAGCAGAGCTTGCGGCCATCGCTTACATTATAGAGCACCCCAGCAGACATATATTCAGACAGTCTATACGTTTGCAACAGCCTCACCAAATTCCTACCCCTCTGGGAAACAAGAGGATTTGTTTCCGCGGATGGGAAACCCCTCCCCTCAGCCCCATTACTCCGCCATATTCTGAAAAAAGCCAAGGACAGGAGTTTTGGCATTATAAAAGTCCGCAGCCACCATCGTTCCTTCCCCCCCCTGGAAATGTAAAAGCCAACGCACTGGCTAAGGCAGGATCCAGGCATGGGTATTTTTGGAAGCCCCCCGAAAGCGCCCCAGTGAGTGCGCCAGTGAGTGCAGTTCAGGTCACGCAGACTAGGATCGAAGATCTAGTAGAGGCCCAGAGGCAGGATAGCGCTCTCACTGAGATCGTGAAAGGGAAGTTTCCAGCCTCATACGAGAGGTACAGAAATATGATAACCACACATGACGGTGTGGTGTTGAAAGACACCCTTTATGTATGTAGTTCCGAAGCAGGATAGGAACCAATTAATCTGTTTATTCCATGATGGTCATGGACACCAGGGAATTGAACCCACCGCAGCCCATCTCAAACAGCTTTGTTGGTGGCCAAATCTCAAAGAGGATGTATCCCATTACATTGAGAATTGCCTCATCTGCGCACAGAACAACCCAGATAGATATGCCAAAAAGGCACAACTCAGCCACACCTGACCCGATAACAGCCCCTGGACTAACCTCCAGATCGATTTTATAGGTCCATTGCCCCCTTGCAGGAATGGCTATAAATATGTTCTGGTGGTTCACTTTCACAAAGTGGGTGGAAGCATTTCCAGCCTGCACCAACACCGCGAAAACCACAGCCAAAATCCTAACCCACCACATCTTTACAAGATTATCATCATAGAATTTACAGTGCAGAAAGAGGCCATTCGGCCCATCGAGTCTGCACCGGCTCTTGGAAAGAGTAACCTACCCAAGGCCAACACCTCCACCCTATCCCAGTAACCCCACCCAACACTAAGGGCAATTTTGGACACCTAAGGGCAAATTATCATGGCCAATCCACCTAACCTGCACAGCTTTGGACTGTGGGAGGAAACCGGAGCACCCGAAGGAAACCCACCGCACACACGGGGAGGATGTGCAGACTCCGCACAGACAGTGACCGAAGCCGGAATCGAACCTGGGACCCTGGAGCTGTGAAGCAATTGTGCTATCCACAATGCTACCGTGCTGCCCCCCGCAGCGGGACTCCCCCGCAGTATTGAATCGGACCAAGGTTCTCACTTTACGGGACGGGTCATGCAGAACGTCCTCACAATATTTGGCATAACCCAAAAATTTCACATTGCGTACCACCAACAGTCGAGTGGTATCGTGGAGCGCATGAATCGGACCCTAAAAACCACCCTTAGAAAAATGGTCCAGCAGAACAACACCACTTGGGATTCTGTCCTCCCTTTTGCGCTGATGTTTTTGCGAACACTGTTTCCACCTCCACAGGTTACACCCCACACACCCTCATGACCGGACGCCCCATGAAAGGGACAGAGTACTTGTTGGGTTTAGACCTGACCAGCTCTGAAGTTACAGCCCTCACCCACGAGAAAGCCGTTGAACAATTACTTGTAAATGTAAAAACGGCTCAGTTAGCAGCCACTGTTAAACTGGGCACCAAAAGGAAACAGAGCAAGGCCTGTTTTGATAAGGCAGTACATGCAACGGAGTATAATATAGGACAACAAGTGATGTTGTCTGTGTATAACCCCAGCACGTTTCTGTCTCCGAAATACTCGGGTCTGTACTCCATTACGGATAAAGTAAGCCCATCGGTATACAAAATCAAATACCAAAATGGTAAGACTGCGTGGTTTCACATAAACCAGTTAAAGGCTTATGGAGCACAGTCAAACCACGCCCACCACGTCATGCTTGATGCAGCAGACCAAACCCCGCCCACAGCCAACGTGAGCACACCAGCCCAGACACGGACTCGCCCCCGACTCCACCCTCAAAATTTACACTCCGCCCCGGAGCGCCCACAGACTGCAGCAGCAGAGACAGCGACTGTGACTCTGACGACAGCCACAGCATGCCTCCCTACTATCCTGGACCCACACCCAGCGACTCCGAGTTCGACTCAGCGATCCCTTCCTCATCACTTTCTCAAACAAACCACACCACCGACCACCGAACCACACGGACGACCCCGACTTTGTCCCCACACAACTTGACGAACAACATTGGCACCGCGACAACTCCTACAGACTCGTCCTCAACGACGAAAGCAACCCCAACGCATACCACGCAGCCCTCTCAACATTAATTCACTCCAGAATTTGGCACCCGGGAGAAGGGGACGACCTCGAGTCAGACCCCCCAATCCGCCAACCCCTTTGCGACCCTGTTCGCAACAGAGAACTGAGGTGTCCACATGATGATTTCAAGGAAACACTTGGGGAAAAGTGTTGTCCTTCCTGATGGAACCTGCAGGATGTTTTACGTTGTTTGTATGTTTGTTTAAGTGTTGTTCGTCTGACAGGAGAGTTTTTCTCACCGTCACACACCCATTCACCTGAAACCTTTTAGCTCTTTCCAACGGACACCCACCGCGGCCAGATGCTTGTTCAGCGGTACCAACTTGTCCACAGATACCTGGTCAACACACCAGGCGCTTGTTTAGTGGAACTAGCTTGTCTGCAGAAACTTTAGCTGATACCTGTTCGGGTACCAGACGCCTGTTCTCATTCGAGGGTAGAAGCACAGTGTAGCGCACAAAGACTCCGAGAGACGAATAGAGTGAAGTCGATGAGGCTTTATTAAGCGTGTCTGTTCCCCCGCAGCTCGATAGTAGACTGGCCTGCGGGGGAGGACTCCGGCTTCTTATATTCCACCTTCAGGGCGGAGCTAGAGGTCAACGGCCAACCAGGACCCGGGATCTGTCAGCCAATGACATTAGGGCTTCCAGTCCCACATGACCCCTAATACATACTACCACACACAGCACTAGCTTTTCAGCTGGTACTGGTTCAAGTGCCAGATACCCGATCTGATTTGACGGTAGAATCACAGCAGCAACCCCACCATGATGACTACATTTTTGCCCGTTCTTGTCGGTTGCTCAGGCAGTGGAGAAACGGCGTGAGACCCGCCCTGCCTGGGAACCCCCCCGCTGGTCAAACACGCTCGGGATGGGGACATACGGTATTGGTAGCCGTCTTACCCGGGGACTCCATCCAAATCTTACCCGTCGCGGCCCATACGCACCTCATTCGACCTTTTCCTTTCAAAACAGTTTTATTTATTTAGGCGACCCTTGGGTTGCTGCCTCATGCTATTTACATCCAGGAACATTTGGATGATAAACTTAGCACTGGTCCACCATTGGGAAGTGTGCCGTGTCCTAATATTTGTTTTGAAAAAAAAAATGAGGGAGTCACACATAGTGACCAATTATAAGGGTTTAATTGGCCCCAAGAAGGACAGACACACTAACATACCTGATATTATACCAAGGTACTTACAGATACTATGCTTGTTTTACAGAACTCCAGAAGCTCCAGGACCGGAGGAAAACAGAACACGAGGAAAGAAAAAGAAAGAGGACAGCCATGAGAACTTCTTTCATCGTGATCAAAATTTTCATGATGAAATTTTGGTTGCGCGGGAACGTGGACCCCATTACTCCAAACCCCCCTGCCGTTAATGTTTCACTACCCCGCAGTACCGAGGGCCCAATCACCAGCCACGCTGCATTATCGCACTCCCTGTCGTACGTAATTGAAGCACTATTAGCGTTGGCCATACTCTGCTGTGCAGTGCAGACAATGCGCCTCCGCAAATGGAGAAGGAGAGCGTACCGCGCTCGAACCCCGGTATATCGGATCCGATCCCCTATATTCGGGTATAACCAGACCCCCGTGACCTATGAAACCAGAATAATAAAACATGCACTTGCATTTTTCTGTAAATAAAAGATGTACAAAACGTGTCATGAACATAGTATCCAGATCCCCACACCACCCCAACACCTTCTCCGCATTCGCCGCCCAGCAATCGTATACCAAGTTCGGCACCGTCAAGCCCCCTGACTGTCAGTCCCTCTGAGGGACTGTCCTTCAAAACCTCTCCACTTTTCTCCAGATTCAGTTTGTATCCTGAAAAGGTGCCGTTGTATCGCCCATGGTGGAGATCGGATCTGTAACATAAAGAAGATCGTCTGCGTACATGACACCCTATGTTCCACCAGCCCCGTCCCCTCATTATCCCCCCTCACCGATCTGAAGCCCTCAGGGCAATGGCCACTGCAAACAAGAGGGGCATTAAAGAATTCAAATGATCAGAAAACCATCCTTCGAAGGTCAGACAGGTAACTTGAGGTAAAAAGATAATCCATGCATCCTATACAATTCTTTTATGATTCCTAGGAAGACTACAGTAGAGTCAACGTGGCCAAAGGTAACTCCAGATTGATAATAGACCCCTGCATTAAACAGCTTATTTAATTATGCAGCCAATTCAGCCCAAATATTAATCTGTAATCTTTCACGTGTTAACAGCTCAAAATTACAACGGGATGTCTAAAGAATTAACTTGCAGATACATATAACAACTTTCTTGTCGGAGCATGGTTACATCAGATAACCTCAAAGATGTGCAAAGATATTCTTCTTTTGCCTACTTTCCCTCAGACAAAGTCGGGATCGTCATTTACATTTAACCTGCAGTGCAGATCAGGCATTTACGCCTAATTGTCACCTCACATTGGACTGTCCATGCATATCCGGCATGAGGTGCACCTAGTGAACAGAGGCCATCGGAGATGCACATGTGAGTACAGACCCCAGGAGGGAAAGGGTCATGCCAGGGCAATAGCACAGTGGTTAGCACTGTTGCTTCACGGCACCAGGGGTCCCAGGTTTGGATCCCGGCTTGGTTCACTGTCTGAGTGGAGTCTGCCCATTCTCCCCATGTCTGCGTGGGTTTCCTCCCGGCACTCCAGTTTCCTCCCACAAGTCCCGAAAGACATGCTGTTAGGTGAATTGGATACTCTGAATTCTGAACGTTAAATTGACTATATTTTGCATTGATGAAATGATATGGAAAAACTTTTAAACAACATTTTATTGATTGCCCATTACACAATCCTCATCCAGATTGTTGCTTGTCAGAGCTCTCCAGGTTTTGTGAAGGCATTTCTCGAATCTACAGCTGACTTTAAACCCCATGCACCATAACATCTTATAATGGTCCCACTAAATGCTGGTCCTCTCAATGCTCAGCGGCTTGAAATTTGTGGATCTGTAAACAGAAAAAGTTACCTAAATTTGTTACACATATATATTTTATGTACATATTGAGAAAATTCCATCCTTGTTTAAATAAGCTTTTGTTGTTGCCCATATATACAGCTCCAGGGGCGGGTATTGGTGTGATGCCGCTTATATTGCAATCTTGTTACAGTATTCAGATTGTGGCAACGGTAATTACATTATTGGGTCATTTTCACAGGCAAGAGGAATTCAATTCCCTAAAAATAACATTGGCTCACGATCCCGGCATCATTCCACCTACTTCTACTGGGCAGGTTTGAAGTTGATTGGGGAACACTCATGCAGCCATCAGGTAAGTAATCAAAATATTCCAATATGCAATTAGGTACTATTTTAACCAGTATTCTGGCTTTAACAGGCAGCAGATCTATTTCCTGAGCTGTCAGCAACTCACCGTGGTCGCTGAGGGGAGGACAAATTGAGAGGGGTGATGGGGGGAGGGGTTCTTCTTCAATGAAACTGACAGGTTGGGAAGTCTTTGATCAGTTAAACTGAAGAGCTCCAGTGATGGCCAGGTGAGAGGTAATTGTTCATTGCACTCCTCAGTGAGAAGTGTGGGCAACACGGTAGCACAGTGGTTAGCACAATTGCTTCACAGCTCCAGAGTCCCAGGTTCGATTCCCGGCTTGGGTCACGGTCTGTGCGGAGTTTGCACGTTCTCCCCGTGTCTGCGTGGGTTTCCTCCGGGTGCCCCGGTTTCCTCCCACAGTCCAAAGATGTGCAGGTTAGCTGGATTGGCCATGATAAATTACCCTTTGTGTCCAAAAGGTGGGGTGGGGTTACTGGATTACGGGAATTGAGTGGAGGTGTGGGCTTGGGTAGGGTGCTCTTTCCAAGGCCGGTGCAGACTCGATGGGCTGAATGGCCTCCTTCTGCACTGTAAATTCTATGAGTGCTTTCAGTTCTTGACAGGTTAATGCAAACCTCTTGGAAGTCACTTCACTTGACTTGCACTTGACTCACCTACAGATGTTCTTCCCTGCTACTGGCCCTCGCCACAATATGGCACCAACGTATGCAGCTCCAACCCTGCACCTCTGATGAACAAAATTAACGCCAACACCACCAGCAACAGCTGGAATACGACCAGCTGCCTACTCCTCAGCCACAACTCCATAGGGCAGGAGTGATGGACAAGGGAGGCCCAGCATGAAGGAAGTGAAATGCCAACAGAGAGTCTACAGGCAGAGGATCAACTTCCTCGACATGTGCATCTCACCAGTTCCTCCGCCCATTATGACATGGCTGACAGCTACAACCTCCAGTAACAAGGTCTCCTTCCCACTGGACCAAGTGACCATGCACTGCCAGTGGTGGTCAAGGCTTACCTGCCCCGCTCCCCACCCCCTTTCCCCCACCCTCATCTGGATAGGAGGAAAGGTCAACATTCATGACAGGTAACACATGGGTGCAAGGGGGTAATGGAATGAGGAGGAGCATGAGTGTTGGCTGCTCAGATTGGGATATGAGGCCCGAGTCCGTTTACGTCGCACAAAGTGCGTCTTTCAGGCGAAGGAAGTAGTCTACCTGGGTTATCGGGTGGACCGCGATGGTTTGCACCCCGTCGCAGAGAAAGTGCACGCAATTCAACAGGTCCCCGCCCTGACTGACACTTCGCATCTTTGTTCTTTTCTCGGCCTCATAAACTATTACGGGAAATTCCTCCCCAATCTGGCAAATACGCTGGCCCCGTTGCACCTTCTGCTAAAGAAAAATCACCGCATGAAGACTAACACCATTATTTTGTGTACCCGGCGGGGTTGTGGGTCACGCATGAAGTCCAACACCATTATTTTGAGTCGCCCGATGAGGCACTGGATTGCGCAAAAAGAAAAGGATTGGTGGGAGTTTGAGAACTTTTGGATTCAGTGACAATATGTTGGCCTGTATTGGGCCCATTTTCTTTGTCTGTTCTTTTTTCTGGGGGGGTTTTTGCTTATTTGTTTTTTCATCTCTCCCCCCTCGGATTGTCGGTGGGGCTGCGGTTGTGGGGGGTGGGGGGGGTTCCTCTCTTACTGTTGTTAAAATTGGCTATGTTTTTTGGATTGTTTTGTATAAATCTTCTTTTTGGAGCTCTGTTAAGGGGAGGGGGAGTTGGGGGGGAGAGAATCGATTTTTCGTTTAGTTTTTGGTTCTTTTCTGTTTGTGGGGAAGATGTTGGTAATTGTTCTTCTTGTGTTGTAGTTTGGGTAATTATACTGGTGTGCACTTTGGTGGGATGGAGACGTGCCTCTCTGGGTTTCAGTGGGTGGTGCCTTTGTTCTTTGTTTTAGCTTGGTGCTGGGTGTTTGTTGGGGGATGGCTGGATCAGGGATCTTGTTTGCAGGAGCGGGGGAGGGGGACTGAGGGAACAATGGGGACTTCTTGGCGCCAGAGGCAGGGGGGTCACCAAGCTAGCTAGAGTGAGCTAGCTCACGGAAGCACAGTGGGGGGTGTATAAGATTAGTTTATTAGCTGGGTTGGGATTTAGAGTAGTGTTGCTGGGGGGTGGGGAGGGGAGATGGGTTCTGCTGACGTGGGAAGGACTTTGATGGAAGGTCACTGAGGGGGTCGGGGGTAGGGGCTGCCCCGTGGCGGGCCGGAGGAGGTGCGGTGCACGGGCTAAAGGCTGACCCAAGAAGGGGGATGGTTGACCGGCGGGGGGGGGGGGCGGGGGGGGGGGGGGGGGTGGGCACTCTCCCCCAACTAGGCTGGTCACTTGGAACGTCCGGGGGATCAATGGGCCGGTGAAGTGGGCTCGTGTGTTTGCACACCTTAGGAGTCTGAAGGCGGACGTGGTGCTGCTGCAGGAGACACATCTTAAGGTGGTGGATCAGGTCAGGTTGAGGAAAGGCTGGGTTGGGCAGGTTTTCCACTCGGGTCTGGGCTCTAAGTCAAGCGGTGCTGCGATTTTGATCAATAAGCGGATGGTGTTTGAGGCAGGGAGGATAGTCTCGGATGTAGGAGGGAGATTTATCATGGTTCGTGGTAGGCTGCAGGGGTTGAAGGTAGTGTTGATCAACATATATGCGCCAAATTGGGACGATGGGGATTTTATTAAGCGGGTACTGGTGAAGATTCCGGACCTGGATTCGCACAGGCTGATTGTGGGAGGGGATTTCAATACGGTTATTGATCCAGGCCTGGACCAGTCATGTTCGAGAATGGGTAGGGTGCCAGCAATGGCAAAGGAGCTGAAAGGGTTCATGGAGCAGATGAGGGGGGGTGGATCCATGGAGATTTAGGCAGTCGAGAACCGGGGAATTTTCTTTCTTCTCCCACGTTCACAAGGTCTATTCCCGGATAGATTTCTTTGTTGTGGGCAGGGCCCTGTTGGCGGGGGTGGTGGACACGGGCTATTCGGCAATTACGATCTCAGACCCTGCTCCGCACTGAGTGGACCTGCAGGTTAGTATGGATGGCAAGCAGCGCCCGCACTGGAGATTGGATGTGGGGCTGTTGGAGGACGAAGCGGTCTGCGAGAGATTGAGGAAGTGCATGCTGAACTACCTGCAGGTAAATGACACTGGGGAGGTCTCAGCAGCGGTGGTCTGGTAAGCGCTGAAGGCAGTGGTGAGAGGGGAGCTGATCTCGATCCGGGCTCACAGGGACAGGACCGATAGGGCAGAAACAGACCGACTGGTAAGAGAGATCCTACCAGTGGATAGGAGATATGCGGAGGCTCCAGAGGCAGGGCTATTGAGGGAACGCCAGAGACTGCAGGCGGAATTTAGTCTGTTAACTACAGGTAGGGCAGTGGCCAGCTCAGGAAGGTAAAGGGAGCGGTGTACGAGCACAGGGAAAAGGACAGTAGGATGCTTGCACAGCAGCTCAGAAAAAGGAAGGTAGCCAGGGAAATAGGGAAAGTGGTTGATGGGGATGGGAACTTAGTTGGGGCTCGGAGGGGGTGAGCAAAACCTTTTGGGATTTTTATAGTAGGCTGTATAGATCGGAACCCCCTGGGGGGCCGGAGAGGATGAGGCACTTTTTGGATGGGCTGACTTTCCCGAAGGTGGACGGGGAGCTGGTAGATGGGCTGGGGGGCCCGGTCGGGCTGGAGGAGATAATGGAGCGCTTGAAGGCCATGGAGTCGGGGAAGGCCCCGGGACCGGACGGGTACCCAGTCGAGTTTTATAAAACGTTCTCCGGGATATTGGGGCCGGTGCTGTTGAAAGTCTTTAACCTTGTATATGGGGGAAATCCAATGTATCATTTTTGTATAATTTTTGATTGTTGTGTTCTTGTTTCTTTCTTTTTGTTGGGGGGGAAGGTTTGTTGAAAATCTGTTGAAAAATTTGAATAAATATATATTTTTTAAAAAAAGAAAGTCTTTAACGAGGCCAAGGAAAGAGGGGTTTTACCCCAGACGATGTCACAGGCCATGATTTTGCTCATTTTGAAAAGGGACAAGGACCCGCACCTGTGTGGTTCTTATAGGCCGATATCCTTGTTAAACATGGATGCCAAGCTCCTAGCCAAGATTCGGGCCTCTAGAATTGAGGACTGTGTACCGGACGTTAAAGGGGAGGACCAGACAGGGTTTGTTAAGCAGGCAGCTGGGGGCCAATGTGAGAAGGCTGCTCAATGTGATTATGATGCCTCCAGAAGGCAGGGAAGTTGAAGTGGTAGTTGCGATGGACACGGGTCGAGTGGGATTACTTATGGGAGGTGCTGGAGCGGTTGGGAGGGGCTTTGTTGACTGGGTTAAGCTGCTGTACCGGGCGCTGGTAGCTAGTGTACGGACAAATAGGACGACGTCGGAATATTTCAGACTACACCAGGGACGAGACAGGGATGTCCCCTCTCCTCACTGCTGTTTGCGCTGGCGATCGAGCCGCTGGCGATTGCTCTGAGGGCCTCAAGGGGCTGGTCCGGGGGTGGTGGGGGGGGGGGGGGGGGGGGGGGGTGGAGCACAGAGTCTCGCTGTATGCAGATGACTTGCTGCTGTATGTCACTGACCCAATGGAGGGGATAGGGGAAATTATGGGAATCCTAGGGGAATTCGGCCGGTTTTCAGGTTACAAGCTCAATATGGGGATGAGCGAGTTGTTTGTGGTACAGCCGAGGGGTCGGGAGAGGCAATTGGGGGAGCTACCATTCAGAGTGGTGGAGGACAGTTTTAGATACTTGGGTATTCAGGTGGCGAGGGATTGGAATAGGCTACACAAATTGAACCTGGCCCGGTTGGTGGACCAGATAAAGGTGGATTTCCGGAGGTGGGACGCGCTCCCGCTGTCTCTGGCGGGTAGAGTGCAGTCGGGAAAAATGACAGTCCTCCCGAGGTTTCTCTTTGTTTTCCAGTGCCTCCCCATCTTCATCCTGCATTCCTTTTTCAAGCGGATTAATAAGATTATTGTGGGCTTTGTGTGAGGGGTAAGCCTCCGCGGGTGAAGAGGACAATGCGAAGAGGACACTGCTGGAACGGAATCGGGGAGATATTTTAGTAATTACAATTGGGCGGCCAACATAGCCATGGTGAGGCGGTGGCTGGTGGGGGGGAGCCGGCATGGGTGCGCATGGAGGTGGCCTCGTGTAAGGGCACAAGTTTAGGGGCACTGGTGACGGCGCCCCTGCCGTTCCCGCTGGCGCGTTACTACACCAGTCCATTGGTAGTGGCGACCCTGAGAATCTGGGGGCAGTGGAGGAGACATGTGGGGGCAGAGGGGGCATCGGTGTGATCCCCAATCTGCAATAATTAGGTTTGCCCCGGGGAGGATGGATGGGGGGGTCCATACTTGACGGAGAGTGGGAATAGAGAGGATGAGGGACTTGTTCTTGGAAGGTAGCTTCCCGAGTATGAGGGCACTGGAGGAGAAGTTTGGGTTGGCTGGAGGGAATGATCTCCGGTATTTACAGGTACGGAACTTTTGAGGGAGGCAGGTGCCAACCTTCCCACTCCTGCATCTAAGGGGGATTCAGGATAGGGTGGTTTCTAGAGGATGGATAGGGGAGGGGAGCGTCTCGGGCATAAATAAAGAGCTTATGGTGTCAGAGGAGACGCAGACCGAGGAGCTGAAACTTGAGTGGGTGGAGGAGCTGGGGGGAGAGATAGAGGAGGGCCTCTGGGCGGACGCGTTAGGAAAGGTCAATGCCACCGCAACGTGTGCCAGGCTCAGCCTGATCCAATTTAAGGTTGTTCACCGGGCTCACATGATGGTAGCCCGGGTGAGCAGATTCTTTGGGGTGGAGGACAAGTGTGCGAAGTGTGCGGGGGGGAGGGGTGGGGGGCAGCGAACCATGTCCACATGTTTTGGGCATGTCCAAAATTGAGGGGATTTTGGCAGGGGTTTGCCGATGCCATGTCCACGGTATTAAATATGAGGGTGGCAATGAGTCCGGAGGTGGCGATATTTGGCGAATCGCAGGACCCGGGAATCCAGGAGGAGAAAGAGCCAGATGTTCTGGCCTTTGCTTCCCTGAAAGCCCGGAGGCATATATTGCTGGCACAGAGGGACTCAAAGCCCCCGAAACTGGAGACCTGGCTTTCAGACATGGCAGGCTTCCTCTGTCTGGAAAAAATTAAGTTCGCCATGAGAGGATCTCTGTTAGGGTTTGCCCGGCGGTGGAAACCATTCGTCAACTTCCTCGCAGAGAATTAAACGTCAGCAGAAGGTGGGGGGGGTTAGGTTAGAGTAGCGTAGGGGGGTAAGTAATGGCAGGACCTGCGGGAGAGAGTGGCAGAATTTGCCCTCTGTATATATATTTTTTCTTTCTCTTGTTATTTATATTGTTTATTTTGTTGCTGTTAAACTGCCAAAGAAAATACCTCAATAAAACGTTTGTTAAAAAAAAAAGAAGAATCATACCTGGGATTGGGGTCAGTCGCAAGAAACCGCTTTCTAGTGGGTGAAACAGCAATTGCCGTTGTCACAAGATGGAGAAGGAGGTCGAGCGGCCGATAGCTTTCGCCTCCCGCACATTGACTGCAGCCGAAAAGAATTACGCGCAGATCGAGGAGGGCCTGGCAGTGGTCTTTGCGGTGAAAAGCTTCCACCGTATTTGTATGGCTGCCACTTCACAATTGTGACTAATCATAAGCCTCTGCTGGGACTTTTCCGAGAGGATAAACCAATTCCACCCATTGTTTCCGCATGGATCCAGCGCTGGGCTTTGTTGCTCGCTGCCTACAAGTATTTTCTGGAGCACAAACCAGGAACCCAGATAGCAAATGCCGACGCACTGAGCCGGTTGCCTTTATCAACCGGCCCCATTTCGACCCCCCACGACCGGTGAGGTGGTTGCAACCCGAAATTTTATGGATTCCTTGCCTGTCACGGCATCACAAATCCGTGAGTGGACCCAGACGGAGCCAGTCCGGTCAAAGGTTCGGCACATAGTCCTGTATGGTGGTCAACATAGACAGCTCCCAGGCGAGTTGCGGGCATTTTCCTCCAAGCTGTCAGAATTTAGCGTGGAAGACGTTATCCTCTTGTTGGGGACGCGTGTGATTGCCCCAGAAAAAGGACAGGAGCTAATACTAAGGGACTTGCACAATGGGCATCCAGGTGTGACCAAAATGAAAATGTTGGCCCGGAGTTATGTCTGGTGGCCAGGCCTCGACACCAACATAGAGAAGGTGGCCCAAAACTGCTCCATTTGCCAGGAGCATCAGAAGCTTCCGCCGGCCGCGCCCCTACATCACTGGGAATGGCCAGGGCGGCCTTGGGCGCGCTTACATATGGATTTCGCCGGCCCTTTTCAAGGATTCATGTTCCTTCTATTAATCGATGCCCAGTCTAAATGGTTAGAGGTGCATAAGATGGTAGGCACAACGTCCTGCGCAACAATCGAGAAGATGCGTTTGTCTTTCAGTATGCATGGCCTCCCCGAGGTGCTGGTCACGGATAACGGCACTCCGTTCACAAGTGAGGAGTTTGCGAGATCATGAAGATGAACGGCATACACCATATCCGTACCGCTCCATATCATCCGGCTTCCAATGGGTTGGCGGACCGCGGAGTGCAGACATTCAAACGGGGCTTAAAGAAGCAGTCTTCCTGGTCTATGGATACGAGACTGGTTCGTTTTTTGTTTTCATACAGGACCACTCCACATGCGGTGACTGGGGTAGCTCCTGCGGAACTCCTGATGGGCCAGAGACTTCGCACCTGCCTTAGCATGGTTTTCCCAGACATTGGCACAAAAGTACGCCGCACTCAAGAACGGCAGGGACATGGCCTTTCTCGACATCGGCAGTTTGCACTGGTGACCCAGTGTTCGTTTGAAATTTTGCTGGTGATGCCCAGTGGGTCCCTGGCATTATCTTTCGCCGAACGGGCCCTATCTCTTACCAGGTGCAAGCCCAGGGCTGTCTCCAGTGCAAGCATGTAGACCACGTTCGGTCCAGAAGACCATTTCTTCCAAAGATTCCCTGCCCCCGGAGCTCACTTCTACAGCCGCAGAGACCAGACACAGTGGAAAGTATTCCTCACAATCTTCCTCTGGTGCTGCACTCAAAGCCTGCGCAGGTCATTGTAGAACTGCGTGGAGATAGGGATGCCGAGATGACGGAGGCAGTGGACTCCGACTCCATGATGGAGACACAGGACGCCTCAGAGGGGGAGTCCTCAGGCCCACGGGCCATGGGTGTACAACCGTTATGCCATTCATCACGGAAGCGCCGTTCTCCATCTCGTTACACGCCGCCCGATCCAGCGCCTCATACAAATGGTGTCCGGCCTGCGGCAAAACGAGTCCGACGCCCTCCTTCGCCAGGGTCTTCGGTGAATTCCTTGGACCTTGGGGGGGAGTGATGTTATGACCGGCCTGATTACTACTTTCTGGGGACTAATGGCAACCCACAATCCTTAGGGAGTATGAGCTTCCCCAATGAGGGGGGGGCAGAGAAATCACTAGCAGAGTCCCTGCATAAATATAGCTGGCCAGTATGGAACCAGCTAGAGAGGAGTGAGCAGCAAGGGAGTACTGCTGCTGCTGCTGGTGTTGTGTGTATATATATGTAATTGTAAATAAATGTTATTTCTTTCTATTCTACAAATTCGTGCTGGGTTCTTCGTGACCCTCACAAAACTGTCCCTCTACATATCTTTGCATCATCTGCAAACTTAGAAACAATGCTTTCATCGTTAATGTATATTGTGAAAAGTTATGGTTCCAACACTGACCCCTGCGGAACATCACTAGCCACCGACTGCCATCCTGAAAAGGACCCCTTTATCTGCATTCTCTTTATGTAGGGACACTTCTGCTGCTGACATCCTGTTATTTCATCCACGCCTCCTTGGTTGGATAGGCAACCCCCTTCCCCCAGTCCTTCAGAAAGATCCCCCCACCCCAGTCCCTCAGATGCTACAGCTTGACCTCAAGGTAAAAGCGAAAGACCCAGGGAGCAGCCTTTCCGGATCTTCTCTCCATTCATGTGTTTGCTACAATCTTAAAAATCCATTGCCAGGTAAGGGGCGGAATTCACCGCAATCGGCGAATTGGCCCGACACCGGCGCCAAGAACGACGCAAATCACTCTGGCGTCGGGCCAACCAAATTCTCCGCACTTCCGGGGGCGAGGCCGGCGCCGGAGGGGTTACGCCGTGCCAACCGGCGGCGATGGGACTGCGCGAGTTAGCGCATGCGCAGAACCGCCGGCGTGGTTTAACGCAGGCGCAGACCGGCCATATTCTGGCGCATGCGCAGGGGAGTGTCTTCTCCGCACCAGCCATGGCAGAGCCCTACAGGGGCCTGCACAGAAAGAAGGAGTGCCCCCATGGCACAGGCCCGCCTGCAGATTGGTGGGCCCCGATCGCGGGCCAGGCCACTGTGGGGGCCCCACCCCCAGGGCCGGATCCCCCCGTACCGCCCGAAGGACCGCACCAGCCGGCCTACCAGCCAGGTCCCGCCATGTGTGACCATGTCCAATCCACGCCGGTGGGACTGGCCAGAAACCGATGGACGCACCGCCCATTGGGGCCCGGAGAATTGCCGAGGGGGGGGCCGCTGCCAACGGCCCCATGACCGGCGTGGTGTGATCCCTGCCCCCGCCCGAAAACCAGCACCAGAGAATACGGCAGCCGGCATCGGAGCGGCGGGGCTGGATTCACGCCGCCCCCCGGGGATTCTCCAGCCCGGGGGGGCGGTCGGAGAATCCCGCCCAAGATATTCTATGAGTGGCCATCTCCAACAAGAGGGAATCTAATCATCCCCCTTGAAATTCAAGAACATAACTATCACTGAAAGCCATTATCAACATCCTGGGAGTTACCACTGACCAGAAACTGAACTGGACTAGCCATATAAGCATTGTGACTACAAGTGCAGGTCAGAGGCGTGGAACCCTGCAGCGGGTAGGAGAGGGTCGAGGGTGAAGCCGATAAGAGGAAATCATGGGTTTAGTTTAAGGTTTCTGTGCCTGGTAGTATAAACATTATAGCTAGATTGCTGGACAAATGTGTTTGTATGTGGGGGCTGGTTAAGTTCTAACTGTGTTTCTATTGTGCTTAGAGAGGGCAATGATGTGAAAAATGAATAAAAGGCAAATCTTGTGGGCATTGCTTAGCAACTGGAACCTTGTATTGTCGAGAATTTTTAAAGTTTTGATTTAATCAATTTTTTTTCCAATTAAAGGGTAATTTAGCATGGCCAATCATTTACCATGCGCATCTTTGGGTTGTGGGGGTGAGACCCACGCAGACACGGGGAGAATGTGCAAACTTCACACGGACAGTGACCCGGGGCCGGGATCGTACCCGGGTCCTCGGCGCCGTGAGACAGAAGTGCTAACTACTGCATCACCGTGCTGCCACTAGTTTAATCAATTTGAATGCAGTTGGAGTCAGAATACTAGGGAGTGACCACTATAAACTCTGCCAGGAGAAATCTGGATAGGTCAAAACAGTTACAAAGATGCAAGCTTCCGAAGGAATAAGATCCAACCGGATAATCAGGAAAGTGAGATCGAACGAGCATTTAAGACATCTGAAGTTAAGAGGATAGATACCAAGGTATTGTTCAGAAGAATTCAAGGAAGAATAAATAAAGTGTTCTGAATTAAAGAGACAATTGCAATTACTAGATTTAAAGTAGGACAGCAGACCTCTGAGATAGATGAATTGTTTGATGTCATCTTAATACAGTCTGGGAATTAAGAGGTAAAACAATTGTGAACAGCTTGCACAGGCATCAAAACAAGGAAATCCTAAAAGATGTTTGTATAAAATCCTGAACTGAATTAGCTGTTAGAAGTGGAGTGGAATCTCTGGACTGGATTTTGGAATGCAAACCATTAAGGGAAAGCATTAATATAATGGGAGAAGATTTTAAAGTGTGTTTTTGGGAGTGGAGTTTGGAAACTCTCATGTGACAATCATCTGGGGCGATATTGAGGATTCTGAGAAAAATACAGGGGCTGGTTTAGCACAGGGCTAAATCACCGGCTTTGAAAGCAGACCAAGGCAGGCCAGCAGCATGGTTCAATTCCCGTACCAGCCTCCCCGAACAGGTGCCGGAATGTGGCGACTAGGGGCTTTTCACAGTAACTTCGTTTGAAGCCGACTTGTGACAATAAGCGATTTTCGTTTCATTTTTTCATTTTCAAATACCAACTTGGGTTCAGAATGGAGAGTCTATTTGACCACAGCCAATCTGTGTGCTTAAAGGGACTCTTTGTTAATGAGACCAATGTAGTTTAAGATCTGTGTTAATTTTAAAATTTGTGTAATTGTTAAGTTAAGGGGGATTATTATATAATAATCCAACTTTTCATGTTTAATAAATGTTTTTCCTTACTGTTGAGCTAATTAGCAATCCTGTGACTGTTCCTCCACGTTTTGTTTTTTAAAAAAGCAAAGGTTACGATCTTTTGAGCCAGGGTTCCATTCTGGAATCTTCTTGTCCAGCTATATTATCAACTGGGATTGTAACAAATGTTATATCCAGAAAGCTTGTTGCAGGTTTTGCAATCTGCACCAATGTGGCTGAAACTCAGCACATGTTATGACATGTGTCCATATAAATAAATAACATGTATTTATATTATGTATTTCAGAATATCTTAAATCGCTTTACAACCAATAATGCACATTGGGTGCTTCCTTTTGGGCGACATGATGGTTAGCACTGATGCCTCACAGCACCAGGGACCCTGGTTCAATTCCAGCCATGGTCACTGTCTGTGTGGAGTTTGTACGTTCTCCCTGCATCTGCGTGTGTTTCCTACGGGTGCTCCGGTTTCCTCCCACAGTCTAAAGATGTTGGGGTAGTGGACTGGCCAAGATAAGTTTCCCCTCACTGTTTAGGGATGTGAAAGTTAGTTTATGGAGTTGCAGGGGTGGGGCGGGTGGAATGCTCATTTGAAGGGTCGATGCAGACTCGATGGGCCGAATGGCCTCATTCTGCACTGTAGGAATTCTCTGATTCTTGATGTGCATCCATTGTTGTAGGGTGAAAACTATATCAACATGGCAGCAGATAAACATTGGAAATGTGTTCAATTTAGTAGGCGAGTGCAGATTAAGTCCAAGAATGACTCATGCACTGTGTTGCTGGCATGCTACAATTGAGAACTGGCACTGTGACTTGGATAATTGGTTCCAGCCTAAATAATGGTCTTAATTGTTGCTATTTATAGTGCAGTAACAAAATCTATTTACCTCCATGTCAGATTTTAAATTGATGGTTCCAAACTCACATTCAATATTATTAGAAAAATCTCTAAACAACATGTTTATCTTCTACTTTGTAGCAAATAAATGTGGAAGAGAACAGCAGCTGGGACATCAACCCCCCCCGGATCCCTGTGAGAAAAGCTCAGTTTTAGTCACAGTGCAAAACAGCTATTGTCAGTATGAATGGCAAGGGAATTCTTATTTGTCAATAATGTAGGACATGAGACAGAACCAAAATAGTGTTGAATCTAAGAAATAAGCTCAGGTCCTCAGGACTGTGTGGGTGCCACCTGAATACATAATTTTAAAGTCATAATAATCTTTATTGTCACAAGTAGGCTTACATTAACACAATGAAGTTACTGTGAAAAGCCCCTAGTTGCTACATTCCGGCACCTGTGCGGGTACACAGAGGGAGAATTCAGAATGTGTAAATTACCTAACAGCATGTCTTTCGGGACTTGTGGGAGGAAACCGGAGGAAACCCACGCAGATACGGGGAGAACACGCAGACTCCACACAGACAGTGACCCAAGCCAGGAATCGAACCTGGGACCCTAGAGCTGTGAAGCAACAGTGCTACCCACTGTGTTACTTTTCTGGAATATTGTTATATAAATAACCCAAAATGGGTTCACATTCAAGAAGTTGGAAAGGATCTATTTCCAGTCCTGAATAATTAACAAGCAGTATTTAATTCCAGATCTAGCTTTAGCATTGAAGTGAGTGATCTGACACAAAGGTTCCGCTAGAACGCATTTATGTTCCCACGTACATTAATTGCTTTAATTGAACAAAGAAAGCCAATCAAAATAAAGAGAAAGATGAAAGGGAAGCAGTTACTGGCTTTCCTCTGTGAGTTGTCTGGTATTGTATGCATTTAATAACTGAATTTTCCAACCTTATCTCAATATATTACCTCAAATTCAACAGACAGAAATGATCTGCTTGAGCAGTTTAACCAAGTTTAGTACTTGGTTCTGCTCTTTTACCTTCTTGATGCGATTACATTTTTATTTGTCATGAGGGAATAAATGTCAGAAATATATATTTCCAGTAAAATAAACCAGTCAATACAGAAGGACAAACGGGCAGCACGGTGGCGAAGTGGGTAGTACTGATGTCTCACGGCGCCGAGGTCCCAGGTTCGAATCCCGGCCCTGGGTCATTGTCCGTGTGGAGTTTGCACATTCTCCCTGTGTTTGCGTAGGTTTCACCCCCACAAGCCAAAAGTCTGCAGGTTAGGTGGATTGGCCACGCTAAATTGCCCCATAATTGGCAAACAATTAATTGGGTACTCTAAATTTATTTTTAAAAATAAATAAATACAGAAGGACATACATACAATTTGGAGAGTTCAAAAAACTGCTGCAGCCAGACAATTAAAACTGATTTGTAACACACAGCACAATGCTAGAACTTCATGGATTTCCGATGTAGTGTATCACAAAGTCAGGGGTCCTTCTTTCAGATGAAGCCAAACATAAGCCAGACAGGATTCTACAGTCACAGACTGACCTTAGGCACCTCTTAGTGACCAATTTCAGAAGGACAGTGAGAGAGCCCTGTGAGGATTTTCACCCATATTATTATGACACCCTGGGATAGTGCCACGGGCGATTCCAGCCGCACAGACCCCAGCGCCCCAACACAAGGGAATTAACCAATAATTTGTATACAATTCGCAGAATATTTGGTCCTTGACTGCACAATAAGCTATAGCCACTGGTTTGTAAGTTGAACACAATAACTTTTTATTTATAACAAAAACAAAATTGAAATATGCAGTAATTATAACAGAATAACGGCCAGCTAATCTACTACCCCATCTTTACCATCCCACCCTCTACCCAAACACACACAAGATAGACACACACAAAGGAGGGGGAAGGGGTGAAAATGATAAAGGTTTAAAGGCAAAAAAGAAAGATGCTTCTGATGTTGAAGTCTTTGCAGCAGGCTGCCCTCCCAGGATGTTGAGTTATCATTGAGTATTGTTCGTGATGATCTTCTGGCAGGGGCATTCAGTCAGTACTCTCAGACAATAGGATTTCCTCCAGAGAGTCACTTTAACTTTTACCTGGGCCTGCCCTCAGGCCTGTTTTCCTTAAGACTCTCTTTTTACCTCACCTCAGACAAGCTTCAGCCTGGGTTTTAAATATAATTAGTTTTTAGTGTCACCAGAATGACCTCTAGCCTCACTGAGGAAAGAACAGAGTCTTCAACTGGGTGTTTCAGAGAGGTTTGAACATTTTAGGGAGAGAAACCCCCAAGAGCTTCCTCCGTCTCTGAGTTCAAAATGAAACTAAAAACTGGAAACACAGTCTCACAGAGGAAGGAACATTCCAGAGAAAAACCCGACCAATCAGCTGGGGTTATTGGCCAGGCCTGGCAATCTGAGCCAGTTCAGGGCCACCAGCCATGTCAATCAATCTGAGTCAGCACTGGTGTCAATCAAATCCTTCTGAAATCTGCTGGTTTGAAATGCAAACAGCTTTACCTGGAGGTCACAGCTCAGTCTTCAGGTTAACCCAGCCACTTGAATTAAAGGCAAAGTCCATCTTAAAGGCACCAGTTCATTTACTGTCCATGTACAAACTTGTAATGGCAAAATAACAGAAATTAAAGGGGAAAAAACAATGGACAAACAAGGATTAACAGTAGGATGCTTACAATGTTATCATTAGATCTGAGGCTTTTGTTGTAACGTAAATTCTATCAAATTCTACATAATAGATCAATGTTTTGGAATCCCGGACTACTGCAAAGCCCGAGATTCCAAAACATTGATCTACTACGTAGAATTTGACAGAATTTACGTTACAACAAAAGGACTTTAGGCCAACTAAGTACAGCAAAGATTTTCTTCACGGAAGCCTCCTTCCATCCTATTGCATCTAACCCTGTCTTTATATCCTCCCATTCCTTCCTTATGCACTTATGAATCTTCCCATTACAGGCATGTAAGGTATTCATTAATCTTGACCTTTTTTAAATTAAAAAATATATACTTTTATTAAAGGCATTTTTCATTTGAACATAGAAATATCAGAAAACTAGAAATCCACAGTAACAAAGAACACAGGCCCACAACAACCCCTGATATCAAGCCCTTGGTTTCTCCCATTATCTTCCCCCTCCAAAACAACGGAAACAAAACCCAAACTGCGCCCCCCCCCACCCCCCACCCCCGCTAACACCTTAATTCACCTTGAAGAAATCGATAAACGGCTTCCACCTCCAGGGGTACCCCACCGCAACCCCCCCCCCACTTGCTTTTGTCAGTTCTGAGTCCCGCCAGAACAACAAAATCCATCTCCAGGCTATGAGAGAGGCAAAGGCGAAGACATCGTCCTCTCCCCCCCCACCTGGACTTCTGGATCTTCCGAACATCCAAATATCGCCACCTCAGGACTCGGGGACACCAATCCCCAGAATCTCAGACATAACATCCGAGAACCCCTGCCAGAACCCCGTTAGCTTTGGACATACCCAGAGCATGTGAACGTGATTCCCAGGTCCGACCTGCAAGGAAACGGTTCATCCTCGTGACTGTCATGTGGGCCCTACGTCCCACCTTAAATTAGATGCGTCTTAACCTCGCGCATGACGAGGACGCGGTCACCCTCCAAAGGTTTCCTTGCACTTGATCGGACACGTGATCCACGTAGGCTTTGAGGGCCAGAGGACCTGTTCCTGTGCTGTATTGTTCTTTGTCCTGACCCTCACCTCACCACCCAACTCCTCCTCCCATTTGCACTTGAACTCCTCCGCCAGACCACCGTCCTTCTCCATCAACTCTCCATAAATGCCTGACACTCTCCCTTCCCCAATGTCATCCTTGGACAACCAAGTATAATAATCTTTATTTGTGTCACAAGTAGGCTTACATTAAAACTGCATGAAGTTACTGTGAAAATCCCTTGGTCTGCCTCGCTCACCTCAAGATATTCTCCTTGTCAAGGAAACTATGCAGTTTGTTGTCGCTATTTGTACCAGCCTTGGACAGCATTGGTCCCAGAGGTTTGAGCGCCTTATTTAAGATCTTTCACCAGTTTAGTCAGGTTGGAAGGATTTGCAATGTTTCCATCACTAATCTTTATCTTGACTCTGAAATGCCAAAAGAGAACACTTTGCTGATCTTTTAAAAGTATTTTTATGGAACATGCCTGAAGAACCTTAACTACTCCACTCCTGACTGGAAGGTGGGCTGGCAAAAAATTTACTTGGAGACCTCCACCAATTTTCTTCTTGCCTTTGGAATTATAGCCAGCAGTGTGACCATGCCTCTCTGAACCCTCGGTTTTAAATGTCTTGACACTGTACTACAAAGGTTGTGTGAAGCACCTTCTGATGTTTTACATGATAAGGTGTCAATGCAAAGTCTTTGTTTCTTTCTTGTTCAACCTTCAACATTTTAAACAAAATGCCTTGGAGTATCTGTTGGGTTGCGCTATATTTTTCAGAATGATTTATCCAAAAGAGACCAAATCTTTTTTAAAATATAAATTTAGATTACCGGATTCTTTTTTTTTCCCCAATTAAGGGCCAATTTAGGGTGACCAATCCTGACTCACCAAAGCCTGAACACCATCGACAACTACCATCTAGAAGGACAAGGGCAGTAGGTACATGGGTACACCACCACTTGGAAGTTCCCCTCCAAGTCACTCAACATCCTGATTTGGAAATTTATCGCCGTTCCTTCAGTATTGATGGGTCAAAATTCAGGAACACCCTCCCTGACAGCACAGTGGGTGTACCTACACCAGGTGGACTGCAGCGGTTCAAGAAGGCAGCTCACCACCCCCTTCTCAAGGGCAATTAAGGATGGGGAACAAATGCTGGACTAACCAACGAAGCCCTTATCCCATAAAAAATGAATTTTTTAAAAATGGTTAGCACTGTTGCTTCACAGTCCCAGTGTAGCCATCTGGGATGGCCACTTACAATAAGGAACAGGGAGGGTCGCAAAGCATAGTGGGAAAAATGGACAATGCGAGATTCAGGCAGGCTCAGAGCCTAAATGTATATTTGCGAATGAGGAATCCAGACGGTATCAAAACCCCCAACCGATTAGCATTTGATGGACTATCTCCGCCAGACAAAGGACTGATACTTGAGTGACCAATACAACCCCAGACATTTCGGCACCACTCCCTGTACTTGGGAAGTGTAAACAACAGGGTCAATGACCGCTTGGGACATGGCCAGCCATCAAGGCACCCGCCCCTTTGTTGGTTCGAATTGAACACAGTGATCAGGACTTACCCAATTAGTGGGGTCCAAACTGAAGGTCTGCCCAAAAGAGCGCAAAAACCCTCCAAGGATAAAAAGTAAGACCACCATGTGTTCGGCCTCTCTTGGACCTGGCACTCCGGCAACGTCCATTTCCAAGTGCAGCACCACCAGAAGCAAGTCCAAGTTCAACGCCCGCTACCAGACGGATGAGCCCAGCTGAGCAGCAGTTATTTCTACAGACCCAATAGATACAGTTCCGAGCAACGGCCACTGTTCCTCTGACCTAAGCCAGGTGCCTGAAGTTAAGTACAGGTTGTCATAGTTGATAGGTGTAGTTTAACTAGTAGTGTTTATATTGCATGATTAATTGTGTGTGTAAATAAAGTACCCTTGATCTTGAACTAACTAACTGGTGTTTGGCTCTTTGATCAATAGCCGGTTGAACCTTGTGGTGGTATCATTTGATACCTGGTGACTCTGAGCAATAGAATATTGATATCTAAAGAAAGGGCAACCTCATTGACTGCCATATTTACAGTAGGTAAAAAAGGCAATAGTTATTGGCGACATCTGACGGGACTCGACACAGAAGTGACCGTGTCATTCCGAGAGAACCAACAAAACGATTGAATTAGAAATCCAAATTGGCAAAGTAAAAGAACCCACAAACCAAACCAGTATCGATCAAACCTCCAGAATTCAGAAGTGTGTAATTTGCATGCGTATTAACAAAGGGATATAAGGTAACCTCGATAGATTTTGTTGAGTGAAACTTTCAGGTATTTGGGTAAACCGGAAAATAGCTTGAGCCGTACCCGTGTTTGCACCACCGCTTTATTCCCCTTTGTCCCAAATTTCCGGTAGAAACAGAGATAATCATAGGGATGACAATGAAGGCAATGGAATGCCTTATGCATCCACAAGAGCCAGAGGTCGCAGCGACCAACAGAGCAGAACAATGTCCCATATGGGAGGAAGACATTAGGAAATACCTATGGTCGGAATTTTGTACGAATGAGGAAACACATCCTGGCAGCATAGGACAAACTTGGTTGGACAGCCTGACCGAGATCCACAAAAATAATTTGAGTAGAGTTCGTAAGCCGATGGCAATCGTGTCCTGCTTGGCACAATTGCGAGGCACAGAGGAGGTCGTGAGGACGCTCCGTAGACAGCTTGAGGAGAAAGAAAGGCGTAGAGAGGGAAATGTGAGCGAATGTGAGAGAGTAAACGAGCAACTCCGGGAGCAGTTAGCGGCGAAGGACAAGGAGATGGATGATATCAAGAAGGCACAAAATCTTGTCTCGCCCACCTCAGCAGCTTCCAGATTCAATACGATAAGGCCTACCAGGACACGCAACATGCGTAAGAGAGGAAACAGAGAACCAAATAGAACAGTTGAGAAAACAGTGGGAGGATTTAAAAGCAGCCCTACGAGCACTCCACAGTTCCACCATGGAACAGAGGCAGAGTTCGGTGGATCATGCCAAGTGCAAGCAGTAAATTGCAAGATTGCAATCACTGCTATCCGTTCAGAATGGGTTCAGAGGTACCTTTGGCCCACAGTTAGATCAGGAAGACGGCCCCGATTGGCAGGAACTCAGTGAAACGGCCCAACGGTACGTGAATGAGACAGAACATCAGAATAGAGACCGCCAGGCCCCGAGAAGAAAAGCACCCGCACCACCGACTGCACAGGCAGCACCCAACCCAATGAACCCCATCACCACGCAGCATAGAGTAACAACAGAAGACCAACCCGATTTTGTGTACACCACCCCACTAACCATCACCCAGTTAAGAGATGCCCGCGATAAAATTGAGACTTTTCACCCCACGTCAGACCCACACCACTTTTTCGAACGAGTTAGGCAACAGACCCTCATGTACGGTCTGGACGAGCAGGAAGAAGTAAAGCTCATAGTGATGAGCCTTGACCCGTTGGTTAGTTCAGCCCGTCCCAACCCACAAAATGTAGGAGGAGGTAGCCTCCAAGATATGAAAACAGCCATTTTACTCGCATTCGCTACAATAGAGGAGATCCGGTAGAAGGATTCAACCAGTGCAGACAGAAAAAGGGAGAGCATCCAACAGCATTTGCTGGACGCCTCTGAATCCACTTTACCACAGTATTCGGTGATTTAGCCATGCCCAGTTATTGATAGACAATACAGCCAAATGGACTCGTATTCTAGTCTCCCACGCCACGGAGGCAGGACAAAAGGCATGTGCCAACTACGATCCCACAGACCCGGCACACAATGAATTGTGGGTACTGAAGCTATTATCAAGAGCTTGGGAACAGTCCCTACAGAAAAAGACAGACCAGGAAAGAGTAGACGCCAACATGAATCCAGTAAGGGCACACCAAGACTCCGCATGGGTAAATGAAGGCAAAGGTAACACACAGCACCCTAAAGCGCAGGAATGTTACAATTGTGGACAGAAAGGACATTACGCACGAGAATGCCAAGCCCCCCCCGAAACAGCAACGGCATCAGCCCACAAATGCCCACCTTAAAAACAATGCCAGACCCATCCACAGCGTTAGCACACGAGCAGATAAACAGCATCGATTGACGGTGATCGGCCTCCCCAACTTGGGTCTGCGATACCCTTTGGGATAAGTCCGGAAGACCAGTAGTTGCAGGCACAGTCCGGGGGCACCCAGTAGAGTTCCTTTGGGACACATGAGGGTCCCGAACTATGTTAAACTCCTCCACAATGTACCAGCGAGATATATGGCCCACTACAGACACCATTACCCTTAGTGGCTTTACAGGTCACCTCCAGCAGGGACACTTTACATCCCCTGTGGATGTCCAGATCGGCAACATTAAAATGAAACACTCAGTCATTTTGGTAGATTTACCCTAGACAGCAGAACACATCTTGGGCAGAGATTTTATGAGTGCACACAACCTTTCTTTCGACCCTGTAAATAAATGTGTGTGGAAAATGGCTAGAGCAGCACGAGCCCCCGCCACACTCACAGTAGGAGACTATGCACACAGGATCAGCTCAGTAGGGGAGTACTGGTTTGATCCACAAACCATTACCACAGACAAAATGGTTAGAGAAGTCTTGAAAAGACATAAAGCATTGTTTGCCCAGCACAAGCACGACTGCGGCAAAATCCCTGGAGTGGCTAACATCACAGATCCCGATCCTAAGCCTCAGAAACAATACTTTCCCCAGCAAGCCAAGGGAGAGATAGCCAAAGTAATCCAGAGTTTATTGAACCAAGGAGTGATTCGGCCCATAGCACCAACGAACAATGCCCCGATTTGGCCCGTAAGGAAACCAGATGGTTCATGTCGACTGACCATCGATTATAGGGAATTAAACAAAGTAACTCCATTAGCAGCCCCCACTGTTGACACGAGTCCCGAGACCATGTTAAAACAAGGACTCCAGTCAAAAGTTTTCACGGTTTGGGACATTAGCAATGGCTTTTGGTCCATTCCATTGGACAAAACGTGCCAGTGCAAATTTGCGTTCACTTTCCAGGGACAGCAGTACATGTGGACGTGCCTTCCACAAGGCTTCCACAACTCCTCCTCCATTTTTCACAGACAATTGGCAAACGGCTTATCAAAATTCTCGCGACCTGAATACCTTGTTCAGTATGTGGACGGCCTACAGACTGACACCAAGGAAGAGCACCTTTCGCTTCTTTCAGAATTATTAGGACTCCTCAAAGAAATTAAATGCAAGATTAACCCCAAAAAGGCCCAAATTCTCCAGGAAAAAGTCACTTATTTAGGTACGGTCATCACGCATGGTAAGCGTGAAATAGACCAGAAATGGATAGATTCGATAATAAAATTGCCCTTGCCCCAAAATGCGACAATACTCCAGTCATTTTTAGGACTGGTCGGTTACTGCAGGAGCCACATAGACGGTTTCGCCACAAAGGCAGCCCCACTTTCCGAGCTCGTTAAGAAACAGGCCCCATGGAAATGGCTTCCACAGCACACGGATGCCATAGATACACTGAAATGCGCCCCAAGCACAGCCCCCGCTTTGCAAGCCCCAGACCCACACTCCCCGTATGCAATAGAGGTAGCGACCACTGACTGAACCCTTTCGGCTGTACTCCTACAGGAAAGGCACGATTGTTTAGGACCCATAGCCTATGCCTCATGAGTTTTAGACCCAGTAGAGCAGGGATTTTCAGCCTGCGAAAGGCATCTGTTAGCAGTTTTCTGGGCAGTACAGTACTTCTCGTACATAACCGGTCTCAACCCCGTAACCATTCTGACCGAGCACACCCCGACACAGCTACTATTAGATGGTAGGCTAAAAGACAGCATAGTAAGCCAAATTCGAGCAGCGCGCTGGACCCTACTCCTACAAGGACACGACATTACCGTAAAACAGACAAAGACGCACACGTTTCTGGCCGACAATTTACACTATGCAGGAACCCCACATGAGTGCGAGATCATTGCACCCAAGCACAGCACAGGCCCCTTTGTTCCCAAGGCGGTACCGAAAAAGACAGGCATCCGACCACAGACGACCCAGCCCACAGACAAAGCTCTAAAAATTTATGCACATAGCTCCTCCACAGTTCTTGATGGAAAAAGAATCACAGGATGTGGAATTTATGTAGAGGACGCGCAGGGACGCACTTAATTGAATTAAAGTTGCCTGGACATTTAGGTTCATAGCCAGCCGAGTTAGGAGCCATTGCTTACATTGACCCAGCACCCGGATTCGTTCCCGACCCCAGCAGATATATTCAGAGAGTTTGTACATCTGCAACAGCCTGACAGAATTCCTGCCCCTGTGGGAATCTAGAGGATTTATATCCGCCGATGGAAAACCCCTACCCTCAGCCCCACTGCTCAAACACATCCCCCAGACAGCTGAAGATAGAAAATACGGAATAGTTAAAGTTAGAAGTCACCATCGTTTCTCCCCACCCGATAACGTGAAAGCAGACGCCCTAGCGAAAGCAGGCTCACGACATGGCCACTTCTGGCAACCCCCCGAGAGTGCCCAAGTACACACGGTTCAGGTCTCACAGACCAACATTCAAGACTTAGCCCAAGCACAAAAGGAAGATGAGACACCAAAAGAAATTTTGAAAGGAAGCTTCCCAGTTCCCTATGATAAATTTAAAGATTCTTTAACGATCCGTGAGAGAATCGTTTTAAAGGACGGTATTTATGTGGTCCCCACCCAGGATAGGAACCAGATTATTTGCAAATTCCATGACGGACACGGACACCAAGGGATAGAATCCACCCTTTCCCACCTCAGACTTCTCTGCTGGTAACCCGATTTAAAAACTGACGTAAACCATTACGTTGAGAATTGTTTGATTTGCGCCCAGAACAACCTGGACAGATATGCGAAGAAAGGTCAGCTAAGACACACCCGCCCTGTTAATGGCCCATGGACAAACTTGCAGTTCGACTATATTGGTCCACTCCCCCCCTGCAGAAATGGATTCAAATATGTGCTGGTCGTCATCGACACATTCACAAAATGGGAAGAAGCTTTCCCTTCAAGAACAAATACGGCCAAAGCCACGGCAAAAAATTCTAACTGAGCACATTTTCACCAGATGGGGACTCCTCCATAGTATTGAGTCGGACCAAGGTTCGCATTACATAGGCAGGGTCATGAAAAACGTCATGACGAATTTTGGCATAAAACAGAAGTTTCTCATTGCCTATCACCCGCAGTCCAGCGGCATTGTTGAACGCATGACTCGAACACTAAAGGCCACACTTAGGAAGATGGTACAGCAGCATAATATGACATGGGACACAGTGCTCCCATTCGCACTGATGTTTATTAGAAACACGGTATCGAGTTCGACAGGTTACACCCCCCATACTCTTATGACCGGACGACCCATGAAGAGTACTGAGTAGTTATTTGGACTTGATTTGGCCAGCCCCGCAGTCACCGCCCGTACCCACGAAAAAGCGGTCCAAAAGTCGTTGGAGAATATTAAAGCAGCACAGCTCACTGCAGCTGTTCATCTAGGCGCTAGACGAAAGCAGAGTAAGGCCTGCTTTGTTAAGACAGTACACCCGACAGAGTATACAGTCGGACAGCAAGTCGTGATCTCCCTGTACAATCCTAGCTCATTCCTCTCCCCTAAATTTGCAGGACCCTACTCAATTTCCGACAAAGTAAGCCCCTCAGTTTACAAGATCACATATCCTAATGAAAAATTAGGATGGTTCCATATAAACCAGCTTAAGGTTTATGGGACGCAGTGCAGCCACTCGCACCACCTCTCATTGGCAATGGCAGACAGCAGAGACCCGCCCACTGACAACCCAATCCAGCCCTCCCCCAGCCAGGACAGCAGGTCCACAGACCCGACCTTGACTCTGCCCCCAGAGTCCAATTTCACCCGAACACTTGATTCGGCCGCTAGCGACAGCGATAGCGACAGCGACAGCACAACTGACACCCTTGATAGATCCGAACAATGGAAACACAGACCAGGCCCCAGTAACTACGGCCTCAGTGACACCAACCACGATATGTTCAGCCCCTTAGAAACAAGTTATTTGCCGTTACTAGAACCTGACCCACCACCCGACGATAGCGACACCCCTCTTGCCCTACCACCCGACAGAATACAAAACATTGGCACCGCGACAATTCCTGTCGTCTGACATGGAACGATGAGATGGACCCCATGTCGGCCCATGCCGCATTGGCCCTAAAACTCCATGCACAAGTTTGGCACCCGGGAGATGGCGATGACTCCGATCTGACTCCCACCATGCTAATCCCTTTGAGACCCTTTTTAGAATTGAACCTTGAGGTGTCCAGATGATGAGAGAAAGGAACTGATTGAGATTTACGGTGTCCTCCTCCTTGATGGAACCTGCCCGCTTTCTTCTTTAGTTTGCTTTTTTTAATGTTGAATGTTCTCTCTCTTGTACGACTTTGTGTGTCGACCCCAAGCACGTTTCTTGATATAGTTATGACTACTCCTCTGACGCCACATGGCAGTTAAAGGCACAAGTTTGCTGAAGTCCATATATCCTCAAATTCTGACCGCTCTTGGAAGGTCACTCAGGCAGTGGAGTAACGGCACTTATCCCCGCCCTGCCTGAGGACCCCCTATACATTTGGTCAGCCAAGCTCGGGTAGTGGCGCAACGGCACTGATCACCGCCCTACCCTGGGATTCCACCCATTCTTGCCCTGCCGCGGATCATACGCACCACATTCGGAAAATTATTTTTGAAACTCTTTTCCTGTTCTTTTTTTTTAACAACTGTGGCTAAAAGAATGCACCTTTGCCACAACTTTTGTCCCCTTTCCGTCGACCCTTCGGTTGCTATCCCCCCCACCTGCTATTTACATGGTCAAAACACTTTGATTGAAACGAGTTTGCAGAGGACGGAGAAATTGTCCGCCCACTCAGCCCATCAAACACAGGCTGCGAGAGTGCTCATACTGTGACAGAATTTTTTTCCCGGATGTCTTGTCTCCCAAATGGTTGGTTTAAAAAAAAAACATATGGTGACGATTCTAAATGGGAAATTGATGATTAAGGAGAAACAGACAGACAAATGAGATATTAAGTACCAAGATAATAACAGATATTATGCTTGTAACCCCAGGAAGATACGCATATACCTGAAGACAGAGAAAGATACAGACGAGATGAAGAAGAACCTGATGATCTGCACCATGATCGTCGTTGGATTAATACAGCTGCACGCGTTAGCGGACCCTACACCCCTCACCACACAGGCCCTAAACATGACCACCCAACACGACACCCCTAGCCCGGACACTACACCGCACATAGACACAGCCACTGATACCCTCACATGGTGTGAGAATATCATAAAATGGTATTCCCTTTCGTACACAGTAGAGGCCCTACTGGTTATAGCTATACTTTGCAGTGTCATCTAGACAATCAAACTTCAGAAATGGCGAAGGAGAGCCTCCCGCCCTCCAGTATACACACTTAGAGCCCCTTTCCTCGGACTCCAGCAAACCCCCACTCTTTCTGAACCCTTCCTCCCTAATAAATTCCACAGTTGGTTTTTTTAATAAAGTTACTTCATTTGTACATGGTCATTAGTGATAAGTAGGAATGTGATGCTGCTATTGGTTATTTGTATTGTAATATAAGTTCTTTGGTTATTGGATAGCAGCATGATGTGTAGTTTAATTAAAGACAGTTAGAGGTTCCAATTTTGTGTAAAGAGACTGAAATGTATGTTTGAATGTTATAGTGCCCCCTTAGAATTTTTAGAGATATGTGTTGTATTAGGGACAACTTAGGTAAATATTTTGACCTATAGGACAGAGTAGGATAGAACCTGTCCTTGATTGAGGGTACCCGGCAAGTCAGAGAACAGGAGGAGATCCAGTCGTGTGATCCTTCACGCTTCGCATTGAGGATCAGGTGGACGGAATGTAGCCATCTGGGATGGCCACTTACAATAAGGAACAGGGAAGGTCGCAAAGCACAGCGGGAAAATGGACAATGCGAGATTCAGGCAGGCTCAGAGCCTGAATGTTTATTTGCGAGTGAGGAATCCAGATGGTATCGAAACCCCAACCGATTAGCATTTGATGGCCCACCTCCGCCAGACAAAGGACTGATACTTGAGTGACCGATACAACCCCAGACATTTCGGCGCCACTCCCTGTACTTGGGAAGTGTAAACAACAGGGTCAATGACGGCTTGGGACACGCCCAGCCATCAAGGCACCCGCCCCTTTATTGGTTCGAATTGAACACAGTGACAAGGACTTACCCAATTAGTGGGTCCAAACTGAAGGTCTGCCCAAAAGAGCGCAAAAACCCTCCAAGGATAAAAAGAGAGACCACCATGTGTTCGGCCTCTCTTGGACCTGGCGCTCCGGCAACGTCCACCTCCAAGTGCAGCACCACCAGAAGCAATTTCAGGTTCAACACCCGCTACCAGACGGATGAGCCCAGCTGAGCAGCAGTTACTTCTACAGACCCAATAGATACAGAACCGAACAACGGCCACTGTTCCTCTGACCTAAGCCGGGTGCCTGAAGTTAAGTACAGGTTGTCATAGTTGATAGGTGTAGTTTAACTAGTAGTGTTTATGTTGCATGTGTAATAATTGTATGTGTAAATAAAGTACCCTTGACCTTGAACTAACTAACTGGTGTTTGGCTCTTTGATCGATAGCCGGTTGAACCTTGTGGTGGTATCATTTGATACCTGGCGACTCTGAGCAATAGAATATTGATATCCAAAGGAAGGAGGGCAACCTCATTAACTGCCATGTTTACAGTAGGTAAAAAAGGCAACACCAGGATCCCAGGTTCGTTTCCCGGCTTGAGTCACTGTCTGTGTGGAGTCTGCCCGTTCTCCCCGTGTCTGCGTGGGTTTCCTCCGGGTGCTCCGACTTCCTCCCACAAGACGTGCTGTTAGGTGGGTTGGACATTCTGAATTCTCCCTCTGTGTACCCGAACAGGCGCTGGAATGTGGCGATTAGGGGCTTTTCACAGTAACTTCATTGCAGTGTTAATGTAAGCCTACTTGTGACACTAATAAAGATTATTATTATTATTATCAGGCAGAGTTTAAGCTAACTGGGCCTGTTTGCAAACCTTGAGTTCAGCCTTCTTTTAGGTGAAAGGGCGCTAATAGATATGTTTTTTTAAAGTTTTAAATACTGTTTAGATTTACAATGACTGCAATACACTAAAGTAACTAATAAATGGTTCTGCATTTTTTTAAAGTCATTTTCAGTTCTTCGAAAATCGGTTTTTGGAAGAAGTTACGCTTAGGTGGTATGCAAATGAGCTCAAGCAGAAACTTGACCAAAAAGCAAATTCTGAAAAAGAGCATGATATAAGCACAGGTCGCTGATTACATCTAAAGTACTAATCTACTTTAAAAAGGTAAACAAAGGAAAACTTTGGCCCATCGAGTTTACTTTGCAATGATTATTCTTCACAGCATTTAACTACCGCTGTTTAATCCACGGTAAGCAGGACGCATAGACGATAGGAGGAATTAAGGTTTATTTCAATACAATTCCAAATACTCTCCCACTCCCCTAAGGGTTTATTTCCCCGATCTGCACCCAGGTTGATGTTTTTATGCAGCTGGGGCTGTCCTTGTTGAGGGGAAGCCCCGCTCCCTTAAAGGGGAAGTCCCACCCCCTTAAAGGGGAAGTTCATATTTCGGGGTCATGGGAAACTGTATGGTCCTGCTCCCGGGACTTCCATTGGGGTTATAATACTCACGAAGGATCTCATTTGCCTTTGTTATCTGATCCACAATACCATTCCCCTGCAAGTATTACTCACTCTACATGAATAGGTCCTGTCTGAAATTGCTCTTTTCCCAAGATAATAAAATTAACTTGAATAAAATGTGATTTTCTCTGTTTTTTTGCTGGTGGAGTGTGGTCAAGGCTGGGAAGGCCACAGTCATTGGCCTGAGAAATGGGCCGTTTCCTTGTACTGCAACAGTCCTTGTAGTAATGACAGCGTCACAGTGAAGTTAATATATTCAGAGATGACACCAAATTGGAAACAACACCTTTATTTCATACACAAACTTTAAGATGTTTCAGTTTTGAAGCAACAATTTACAGAGAAATTAAATGATATTACCCTGTTTGTCTTCTGGTTACAGCAGGTAGTCGAGCAGGGCACCTGGCACCTGGGCCCCTACAGCTAGAAGCTGCTTCATCTGTGTTATCTTGACACTTTCAGTATGTCATTCCTGAACTATCAAAATAGTTGTGGTACCGTCCCAACTTCATCTTCCCCTATTGGGCAGTGTGTACATTGTCTGCTTCGTGGCTTGTCTGCTTGATCAAGTTAACCTTTCCTTCCTTTGCCACATCGAAAAAGCACGAGATGTCTCTCACCCACAGGCTATGTATTTAATGTCATGAAGGGCCATCTAGTTCCTAGTTCTGCCTTTCTCAATGTTGCAGGTAATCATGAATACAAGCATTTCCTCATTTGATGATGACCTCTTGTTTTGATTATGTCACTTTTCATAGGTTTTTGGGGGGCGATGGTGGAGTAATAGTAATGTTACTGGCCTAGGGTCCCACTCCGGGGATATGGATTTATAACCCATGACAGTCAATAGATTTAAGTTCAATTAATAAATCTTGATTTAAACGTTAGCTTAATGGTGACCATGATACCACCCAGCTGCTTTATCAATGTCCTTTAGGAGAGGAACTCTTGTCATCCTCACCTGGTCTGGCCAATGTGTGACTCCAGACCAATGTGTTGACTCTAAAATGGCCGAAGCCACTCAGTGGTGTCAAACCACACACACTTCAGTGGTTCACAATGATGGTTCACCATGATGGTTCACCACGTCCCTCTCAAGGGAAATTAGAGCTGGACAATAAATGCTGGCCTGGTCAGTGACGCCCACATCCTGTGATCAAATATATAAAATTCATGTATTTGCAGTGATTTGCAGGCTTCAACTAGGTCTATTTGCCTAACTTTTTAAAAATTCATTCCCAGGATGTGGGCGTCGCTGATTGCCCGTCAGAAGGTGGAAATGAGCTGCCTTCTGTGGCTTGAATTTATTTTTCTCCTGTCACTAATGTCAAAAAAGCCTAAAAGTTTTTGCTTGACTTTTTATTTCTACACAAACATGAAACTTCCGACAATGCGGGACTTCAGCTTGTGAAGACATTTCTGGCAGCAATGTCATCATTCTTAGCCAGCCTCAAGATGCAATCAGCTGATTCACCCATCCAGCGGATAGCTGCCCAGATAGCAGAGGTTTTGTGCTGACCACCAAGTACTTTGTCAACTTCAGCTGGGTTGATTTGAATGGAAGCATGGTCCTCGGCACCAATAATTCTGTTGCTTGCGGAGCAATTACGTGGAGCATAAAGATCAACAAATTCGCCAGCATCGTTTTGCATGTTGGGTTTGATTTAATTTCCAATTTTGATCACAAGTTGCATTTTTATTCAGTTGTTATGCAGGGATCCCGCACTGGGAATTTCGTCCACCGAAAAGAGTGCGTGAGCTGCCTTCCATATGAGAAAGACATATGATAATGTCAATTTCTAAGTGATTACAACAGTGATAAGTACCCAAGCTGAGCTAGTCTGAGACTATGAGGGGGACCTTCAGGTAAAGCTCCAACAACCTTATTCTTCAGTGGCAGAAGGCATGAGACTGGGAGGTACTGCTAAACTAATCTTGGGGAATTCTCGCATCCTGTGGATGGTACTTATTGCAGCCTTGAGTGTAATTACAGATCCAACCAGGTGAATGGTGCAGTATCACAAGATACACCTGACTGGGCCTATGGATAATAGAGGAGGACCAGGAGATGAGCCATTCATTGCAAGACTTACATTTCCACAGCATCGACCCAACCTCAGGATGCCCCAGTGTGCTTCACAGCCAATGAAGTACGTTGGAAGCCTAGTTACAGTTGAACTGTAAGAAATTCGGTAGTCAATTTGTACGCAGAAAACCCCTACAAATATCAATATGATATTGATCAGATCATCTGTTTTTCGTGATATTTGCTGAAGGATGTTGTGGTAGCTCGAAACATAAGCTGGAGGCTTCCAGTAGTTAACAAAGGGGTTTATTGATTATAGGCAAAGGAAATACACCAACAGGCACAAAACACCATGGGCAGGATTTAACGAAATGGGAGCAAAGTCCCATAGGAGCGCGTTCAGCATCGTTTGCCTGCGTTCGCAGCACCGAGAAACACGCTATAAAACGGCACTCCTGTTAGATAGGGGGCCTCAGCGAGGAACGCGCGACCATGACCGCACATAACCCCGTTTTGTGCACTGAGGAGCTCCGCTCACAAGAACTCTTCAGTGTAGCAAGTGATCGGGAAGCCATTTTTAAATGGTGTCCTATTCTCCAGAGCTCCCGAAACAGCCCCCAACCTCTCCCCAAACCCTAACGGACTATGGGAGGGTCCCTCAAACCCCCAACACCCACACAGGGCACCTCCAGCCAGATCACCACTGCACAAAACTGTCAGCTTGGCGCATTAACAATGCTCCTGCCAGCTGGCAGTGCCAATTGGGCCCCTTGGAAGTTTCAGACTGGTACCAGAGTGCCTGTGCCAGGGTGTTGGGCTGGTAGTGCCAGAGTACCACAGAGGGCATGCGCCTGGGGGCCTCCAAACTCCTGGGAGACCCGTACGAGTGCCGTTCTGTCTGGTCCCCGTTTGTGGAGACACTTGCCCGAGGTCACCAAGTCACCCACACCTTGGGTATCTCAAATAATAATAAGAAGAATCTTTATTGTCACAAGTAGTCTTACATTAACACTGCAATGAAGTTACTGTGAAAAGCCCCTAGTCGCCACATTCCGGCACCTGTTCGGGTAGACAGAAGGAGAATTCAGAATGTCCAATTCACCTAACAGCACGTCTTTCGGGACTTGTGGGAGGAAGCCGGAAGCCCCCGGAGGAAACCCATGCAGACACAGGTAGAATGTGCAGACTCCGCACAGACAGTGACCCAATCCGGGAATCAAATCTGGGACGCTGGAGCTGTGAAGCAATACTGCTAACCACTATTCTACCGTGCTGCCCCATTATCTCATTTTAATATGCAGATTTGCTAAAAGGTGATCTCGCCCACAATTGGCGGGATTTACATCGCGAGGCGTTTTGAGCCAGGTCCATCCAGGATCGGGGTCTCTCAGCTTCTATCAACAACGCTGCGCTGCAGCGAGCTGCTTTTCCAGCGCAGTGTGGACGTAAAACCGTGCCCGACATAACAGGTCTTAACATTCAGCTCCAGAATCCACACTGCCCTGAGTGTCACATGCAAACACCCTAGTGGCCGGGTTACACGCGCCCCCAGCGCATTTGACTCCGAGCTGGTCACATGGTCAATGGAGCCCGCCCCCTTAAAGGGGCAGTGCCACCACATCCCTCTCCCCTTAAGTTCCTGATTACAACTGCCCCAAAAACTCTATATACAGAAGTTACAAACGTTATAAGAGACAACAGGAGAGGGGGAGTCCATCAAAACGTCAATTGGTCCAGAGACCTCTAGGTCTTCCTGGACCTCTGTGCCTCTACCAGAGGCTCAACACCCTTCTGGGCAATCGAGTTGTCAACAATCGGTATCACCCCAGTAGGCACTGCCTCAAATACAGGCGAACTGGCCTCAACGGCATTGACGGTGCAGCTGGTTGAGAAGATTCAGGAGCCCCTGGCTCCCCTTGGCCAGGCAGAGTTACAGGAGTGTTCATTTGTTGCCACCCCCCAACTCCTCAGGTGGTTCATGTACTTTCTGACGGTTTTCCCGTTGATGTTGAACCGCATATGACAATGGCCCTGCCTGGGCCATAACCCGTCCCAATAACCAAGGCAGACCTGAAGCGAAACTATGGACCAAAACCGGGTCTGCCACCTGGAACGACCTGTCACCCTTCCCCTCTGACTGCTAACTCTTCTGGGAGGCCTAGCATGCCTCCACTCTCCCTGCCAAGTTCTCAACCGATGGCCCATGTGTGAACCCCCTGGTGGAGTGAGGGGTTGAGTTGTAAAACAACAAACAATTAGCCAACTGCTGGTGAAATGCTTTATCAGATTGCTTTCTCATTGCATTCTTGAAGGCCTGAACAGCCCTTTCAGTCAATCCGCTAGACGTTGGGTGGTACAGAGCTGTCCTCGTGTGTCGTATGCCATTTGCTCATACCCAAACCTGGAAACCATCGCCAGTAAAAGGGGTACTATTGTCTGACACGATGGATTCAGGACACATCCGCCGTGGTCGTCGAGATCGAGGTCCCCATTTCTTGAACAGACTGTGATCCCTGGTTCTGGACACACCCACCATCAGGAACATCCTTCCTGCATCGCTGGTTAGCTGGTCTTCACGGTGGGAGACACCAGTGGGATGCCAGAGCTCCAGGAGAACCAGGGGGCAGAGGTCAGTACAGTGACCATTACTAAGGAGAAGGTTCTGGGGAAACTGAAAGATCTGAAGGTGGATAAATCACCTGGACCGTATGGACTACACCCCAGGGTTCTAAAAGAGATAGCTGAGGAAATTGTGGAGGCATTGGTGGTGATCTTTCAGGAATTACTGGAGGCAGGAAGGGTCCCAGAGGACTGGAAAGTGGCTAATGTAGCACCACTGTTTAAGAAGGGAGGTAGGTAGAAGATGGAAAATTATAGGCCGGTTAGCCTAACTTTAGTCATTGGTAAGATTAAAGATGAGATCACAGAGTACTTGGAAGTGCATGATAAAATAGGACTGAGTCAGCACAGCTTCGTCAAGGCTGGGGTCATGTCTGACAAATCTGTTAGAGTTCTTTGAGGAAGTAACAAGGAAGTTAGACTAAGGAGAACCAGTGGACATGATTTATTTAGATTTCCAGAAGGCCTTTGACAAGGTGCCGCATAGGAGACTGTTAAATAAGTTAAGAGCCCATGGTGTTAAGGGTATGATCTTGGCATGGATAGAGGATTGGCTGACTGGCAGAAGGCAGAGAGTGGGGATAAAGGGGTCTTTTTCAGGATTTCAGCCGGTGACTAGTGGTGTGCCTCAGGGATTGATACTGGGACCACAACTTTTCACAATATACATTAATAATCTGGAAGAAGGAACTGAAGGCACTGCTGCTAAGTTTGCAGGTGATACAAAGATCTGGAGAGGGGCAGGTAGTATTGAGGAAGCAGGCAGGCTGCAGAAGGACTTGGACAAGCTAGGAGAGTGGGCAATGAAGTGGCAGATGGAATAAAATATGGAAAAGTGTGATGTTATGCATAGACTATTTTCTAAATGGGGAAATGCTTAGGAAATCAGAAGCACAAAGGGACTTGGGAGTCTTTGTTCACGATTCTCTTAAGGTTAACGCGCAGGTTCAGTCGGCAGTTAGGAAGGCAAATGCAATGTTAGCATTCATGTCGAGAGGGTTAGAGTACAAGACCAGGGATGTACTTCTGAGGCTATATAAGGCTCTGGTCAGACCCCATTTGGAGTATTGTGAGCAGTTTTGGGCCCCGTATCTAAGGAAGGATGTGCTGGCCTTGGAAAGGGTCCAGAGGAGGTTCACAAGAATGACCCCTGGAATGAAGAGCTTGTCGTATGAGGAATGGTGGAGGACTGCGTCTGTACTCGTTGAAGTTTAGAATGATGAGGGGGGAACTTATTGAAACTTACAGAATACTGAGAGGCCTGGATAAAGTGGACGTGGAGAGGATGTTTCCATTTGTAGGAAAAACTAGAAGCAGAGGATACAATCTCCATAAAGGGAAATCCTTTAAAACAGAGATGAGGAGGAATTTCTTCAGCCAGAGGCTGGTGAATCTGTGGAACTCTTTGCCGCAGAAGGCTGTGGAGGCCAAATCATTGAGTGTCTTTAAGACAGAGATAGATAGGTTCTTGATTAATAAGGGATCAGGGGTTATGAGGAAAAGGCAAGAGAATGGGGATGAGAAAAATATCAGTCATCGTTGAATGGCGGAGCAGACTCGATGGGCCGACTGGCCTAACTAATTCTGCTCCTATGTCTTATGGTCTTATGGTTAGGCCAGCATTTATTGCCCATCCCTAGATGCCCTTCAGAAGGTGTGATGAGTCTTGAACCACTGCAGTCCCTAAGGTTCCAAGATTTTGACCCAACGATAGTGAAGGAATGGTGATATATTTCCAAGTCAGGGTGGTGAGTGACTGGGAGTGGAACCTCCAGGTGGTGGGGTTCCCAGGTATCTGCTGCTCTTGTCCTTCTCGATGGTAGCAGCCGTGGGTTTGGAAGGTGCTGTCTGAGGAACCTTGGTGAGTTACTGCAGTGCATCTTGCAGATGGTACACCCGGCTGCCAGTGTTCGTCAGTGATAGAGGGTTTGAATGTTTGTGGAAGGGGGAGCAATCAAGTGGCTGCTTTGTCCTGGATGGTGTAGAGCTTCTTGGGTGTTGTGGGAGCTCCACTAATCCAGAGAGCTCTTGTAGATGGTGGACAGGCTTTGGGGGATCAGGAGGTGAGTTACTTGCCGAAGGATTCCTAGCCTTTGACCTGCTCTGGTAGCCACAGTATTAATATTGCCAGTCCAGTTATATACCAGGGGTATATTCATCTCCCTTTTCCCAGAATATTTGTACATTGTATCCGTGTGAATATGCTCTACCTGCAATTTCCAGATAAAGTGGAATTTGGTTTGGGTGACTGCCATGACGCAGGACGAGGGTATCGGTCAGACCTGCGAGAGCACCTCACAGTCACTGGTTAGGTTCTTACCACAATCGAGAGGGAGTGCCATTTCCAGTTTTGCTTGATTTTAATAAATTCCTCCCAGGCCTCTTCGAAATATATTCCCAGCTAATCTAAACAGATGGTGAAGGGACCAATGATTGACTAGCTCAGTTCCCTACCAACATGGCCTTGCATTTACTGTCATTTACTCTGGCTCCCGAGGCCAGTTAGAACTGGTTGTAGATGCTCATTAGTTTGTACTGATTAGCAGGTCCGAGCAGAAGATGTCTGATGTCATTTAGGTAAAGGGAGACATTAATATGATTTTTAAAAGGATTAAAGGGAATTGGGTAACGTAGGGAGGTGGATATGAGACCAGGAAGAGATTAGCCATGATCTGATTGAATTGCGGAGAAGGCTCGAGGGGTTGAATTGCCGACATCTGCTCCTAATTCCTACGTTGCTATGAGCTGCCTGGGATCGTCATTCCTCATATGCCCATATCCTTCCAGGCAAAAGATTTAATGCAGTGCATAACCAAGAGGAGGAGAGAGAATTCAGCCTCGCCAGACTTCAGATTTGTTTGCAATGCTTACCAATCCCCACTTGTTGGTTAAAACAATGCTAATGATTCTTATGGGGAGCAGTTGAGTTCACTTGCATAGTCACTCCCCAGAACCCATTTTGAACTTCATTCGCGTGCGTACAATGGTTCGACAACGGACTTCTCTTGTCCAAGCTGATTAGGCAGCTGCTTACCCTCCTGCCCTGTACGTGGTCAGTCACAACCCTGAGCAACTATCAGAGGTCTTCCTGCCAAGTATGACACAGGCCTAATCCAGGTGGAGCACCAGGTCCAGAGCAGATTTGACCTGCTTAGTGATGACCTTGGTTATAATTATGCAGCCAACATTAAGCTGCAAAATGGGATGTCAATTTCTGATCTCAACCTTCCTTTCCTCCTGTTTGCAGATGAGAGTTATGTCCATAGATTCTGGCATTCTGCCAGCCAGAAGCATACTTTGATATACATTCCAGTCTAAGTCAATCTAACCACACAATGTCGGCTGGTCAACCCATTACTCATCTCAAAGCACTGGGTGACCTTTGTCAACTTGTCCAGTTTTAGTTCCTTGTCCTGAGAGTCCACTTTCTGTCATCTAAAACTGATGTGGAGATGCCGGTGTTGGACTGGGGTGAGCACAGTAAATAGTCTTAAAACACCACGTTAAAGTCCAACAGGTTTGTTTTGAATCACTAGCTTTCGGAGCACTGCTCCTTCCTCAGGTGAATGAAGAGGTAAGTTCCAGAAACATATATATAGACAAAGTCAAAGATGCAATACGATACTTTGAATGCGAGCATTTGCAGGTAATTAAGTCTTTACAATTCCAGAGAGAGGGGTATCCCAGGTTAAAGAGGTGTGAATTGTCTCAAGACAGGACAGTTGGTAGGATTTCGCAAGCCCAGGCCAGATGGTGGGGGGTGAATGTAATGCGACATGAATCCAAGATCCCAGTTGAAGCCGTACTCATGTGTGCGGAACTTAGCTATATGTTTCTGCTCGGTGATTCTGCGTTGTCGCACGTCCTGAATGCCGCCTTGGAGAACGCTTACCCGGAGATCAGAGGCTGAATGCCCTTGACTGCTGAAGTGTTCCCCGACTGGAACGGAACATTCCCGCCTGGCGATTGTCGCGCGATGTCCATTCATCTGTTGTCGCAGCTTCTGCATGGTCTCGCCAATGTACCGCACATCGGGACATCATTTCCTGCAGCGTTTGAGGTAGACAACGTTGGCCAAGTCGCACGAATATGTACCGCGTACCTGGTGGGTGGTGTTCTCACGTGTAATGGTGGTACCCATGTCGATGATCTGGCACGTCTTGCAGAGATTGCCATGGCAGGGTTGTGTGGTGTTGTGGTCGCTGTTGAAAAATGAAAATCGCTTATTGTCACAAGTAGGCTTCAAATGAAGTTACTGTGAAAAGCCCCTAGTCGCCACATTCCGGCGCCTGTTCGGGGAGACCAAGCCGAGCTGCTGGCCTGACTTGGTCTGCTTTAAAAGCCAGCGATTTAGCCCAGTGTGTGAAACCAGCCCCTGTTCTGAAGGCTGGGTAGTTTGCTGCAAACAATGGTTTGTTCGAGGTTGCACGGTTATTTGAAGGCAAGTAGTGGGGGTGTGGGGAAGACCTTGTCTTCATCGATGACGTGTTGAAGGCTGTGAAGAAGATGACGTAGTTTCTCCGCTCTGGGGAAGTACTGGATGAAGAAGAGTACTCTGTCGGTTGTGTCCCATGTTTGTCTTCTGAGGAGGTCGGATCAGTTTTTTGCTGTGGCGCTTTGGAACTGTTGAGGACAGGAGATAGAGGACAGGACTGCTCTCTTTACGTTTCATGTTGTACAGCCCGCCGTAAAAGAATTTGATGATTTTTAGTATGTTGGTTGCGAGGACATCATCAAGCCATCTTCTTCCTTCAGACTGTTAATCAGAGATCGCTGTGTACTTTTGAAAGAAAATATGAGAACACTTCTCATCCTGCTCCACAAAATGGACATTGGACCAAAAGATGATCTTGGAGGACTCTGAGGTAAAGAGTGGGGCATGTTGGGACTTCAGCTTTTCAAGCTTCTTCCTGACATTGACTCCCATCGCCTGCAGCTGGTACAGGTTCTGCATGCTTCTTTGGAGGCAGGACATTTACCTCTGTCTCTCTCTGTCACCTTCAACCTTCAGAACACCTTTGACGATGGAGAAACCTAAAATTCGCCCTGATTGCTTCCACCAGTGTGTCATAGAATCAGAGAAAGATTTCATCGTCTTCCGAACTTTGTCATTCATTTTTGAGTCCCTCGATGTTTTCTGGAGTCAGCAGTTTCGCGTTCAGATTCTATGTGTCCCTGACAACCTTCTAGTCTTCCGATAATTGGCAGTCCGCCAGTGGGAAACAGTGGTCAGAAAAGAACACTGGCATGACATTAGTGAGCCTGACCTTGAGTGCTTGAGATAGAAACAGGAAAGTTGGCACAATTGGACTCGTTTGGTAAAAATATCGACTGTTTCTCAACTTTGTGTGTCATCCTTGAGCAGCGGCAATGTTAATCATCTCTATATCTCTCCAATAGAATAGAATCATAGAATCCCTACCGTGCAGAAGGAGGCCATTCTGTCCATCAACTCTGCACCAACACTCCGAAAGTGCACCCTCCCTAGGCCCAATCCCCAGTCACAACCACCCGCCGGATCCCTGTAACCCCACCTAACTGTTGGACACTAAGGGGCATTCAATCCACCTAACCTGCACATCTTTGGACTGTGGGAGGAAACCGGAGCACCCGAAGGAAACCCACGTGGACACAGACCACCCAAGGCCGGAATCGAACCCGGGTCCCTGGCGCTGTTAGGTAGCAGCGTGCCACTTTGCCACCAAACGTATGAGGTCAAAGCAAGCATAGTATTTCTTCGTAACTTTGTCCTTTGATGCTGGAGGTCAGCCTCATCATGACTCTTCATTTCATTGCCTCAAGTGCTTTTGTGCCTTCTAGGAAAGCATCCTATCTGGCTGCATCAAAGCCTGGTATGGCAACTGCTCGGTCCAGATCTGCAAGAAACTTCAGACAGATGTGAACACCGCCCAGTCCATCACACGAATCTGACGCCCATCCATTGACTCCATCTACACCTCCCGCTGCCTGTGAAAAGCGGGCAGCATAGTCAAAGACCCCTCCCACCCAGCTTACTCACTCTTCCATCTTCTTCCATCGGGCAGGAGATACAGAAGTCTGAGAACACGCACGAACAGGTTCAAAAACAGCTTCTTCCCTGCTTTTACCAGACTCCTAAACCAGGCATTGTCAAAGTCGGGGGCGCAAACCGTGGGTGGATCGCGGGCGGGTATCGTGGGTTGCGGAGCCGTCCGTCGCTCCCAATCGCGCAAATTCGCAAGCAACATCCGCAGCAGCTGGCTGTTCAAAAGCAGCCTTCAAAATGGCCACGAACATATTTTAAAAAATGCGGCCCCACTTCGCATGCATGCCCGCTCATAACATGCGCAGAGATTTTAAAAATCTGGTCGCAGCCTTTTTGAAGGCCATTCGCAGCCGGCATTGTTAAAAGCCGGCTGCAAAAAGTTTGGGGAGAATGATATGATTGGTTGCTTTCTGAACTTTGATGCTGATTATTCCTTGCGTCTGAATAAAGCTCGTAGTCTTACAGTTGAAGAAGATGCTTTATTTCTATGAGTTTGTTCTCTCTCCAGCACTTAGACTATGTTACATCTGAGCTGCCTGTCTGTGTCCTGCTCACCAGCTGCTATTCCTGTGAAGAGAGAGAGGCTACATCCTGTTTGTCTATGTTTATATACATCTTTGGTGCTCCCTCTATTGGTTACTTAGTTGTAGTGTATTTACCTTAACCCCTTGTGTGTATACAGTGATGCATATCACTACATCCCCCTTTTGTTCTTGTTACATATTTTCCGTACTTTGTTAAAGAAAATTGTACAAAACAGGTAGATAAATGATGACATGTTCAAGTTGTGATGATATTACTGATTATACAAAGCCAATTAATATTTATGAGTCCAATCTTAATTTAAAAAATTTATGAGTCCAAACTTTATGAATTTGTTCGGTTGAGTTGCTTTCTTCTTCTGTTGTTGAAGTGGTGATGTTGATGTCGTCATTTCATTGTGAACGTCGTCAGTGTTCTTGTGTTTAAGTAACCAAGAAGTCATCATGAGGTGTTCGAATGGCCAAATCACTTTGTTGTCTGATTCAGACTTTTTTTTTTCTATGCTTGTGATATTGATTCTGTATGTCATCTTTGTTGTCTGACCTGGACTTTTTTCTGTGCTTGCGGTATTGATTCTGTATGTCATCTGCCTTGAAAGCTGGTTTGCTTGTTTGTAGTGGAGCAAATGTGAATTTGTGAGATTCGTTGTCATGCCATGGTATATTTGTACTCTTGCCATTGTTTTGAGCTGTGCTGTTACATTGACCTTCATGTGCAGAGTTGTACCATGTCGTACAAGTTGTTGTTTCATTGTTGCTGTTTTTGTTGTTTCTGTCTTGGTTGTTTCCATTGTTGTTCTCATTGTTTTTGTCGTGCTTGTTGTTGCTGTTGTTGCCTTTGTTATGCTTCTTGTTATTGTTTTTGTTGTTGTTCTTATAGTTTTTGTTGTCGTGCTTGTAGTTTTTGTTGTCATGCTTGTAGTTTTTGTTGTTGTTCTTTTGTGATTCTTGTTGTTTTTCTGTTGCTGTTGTTATTCTTGTTTCTGTTGTGCTTCATGTGGTTTCTGTTGTTCTTGTTGCGCTCAATGACTGTTCCGTGTGGATAATTCGAGTAATTCTCAAAGTCATTTGTGTCAGTGTCCTTTGTGGTATCTGATGCTTCATTGAGTGTTTCTTCCTGACGATTGTGTGAATGATCTGATGTTGCATTGATCTTGGTGACATCAGTCATTTGTGGTTGATGTGATTCCTCTTTTATTCTTTGGTGCTCCTCTTCTGGAGTCATTTCTGGTTCACTTGAATCATCATTGGTTTCTTGATGCTCCTCTTCTAGAGTCAAAATCTTAAAGATTTCATTTTCTTGTGAATAGGTTCGAGTAGATGAGGTTTTAATTGATGTGGTCTCACTGGACTCAAGAGTAGTTTCATTTTGATTGATGAGTGCTTCTGTACATACGAGCTGAGATCTGTCAGTCTCGCTGTGATCGTGCACATCTTGTATGGGAATTGTGATTTCTTTGTCACTTGTCTCACATACAGTGGGCAGACATTCAGTGTCTCCTTGTTGGTTAAATGAGATGGGTAGACTTTCATAATCTTCTTCTGGTGGCTCAAATAAGCTGGGTAGACTTTCATAGTCTTTTTGTTGTTCACATGAACTTGGTAGACTTTCATAGTCTGCTGCTGGTTGCTCAGATAAGGTTGATAGACCTTCATGGTCTTGTTCATGCATGGACTTGCTTCCATTTTGGAGTCTGTCAACGGGTTCTCTGTGGAGGCTTGTATCGCTTTCTCTGTGGAGTCTTTCATCGCGCTCTGTGTGGAGTCGTGCAGTGGTCTCTCTGTGGAGTCGATCTGTGCTCTCCCAACGGAGTCATTCAGTACTCGCTGTATGGCATTGTTTTCTTCTTGGGTATTTGACAGGTTGCTGTCATCCAATGTATCGACGATCTGCCATTGCATCATGGTATTGGACTTATCTACCATGAGTAGAGTCGTGTTGAGCTTTTCAACCGTGGCGCTGATACTTTTATGATCATCATATCCGAATAACTCAGCCATGCCTGAGTAGTATTCTTCGATAAACAAATCATCTTCTTTTGTTTCGGATTTGTCATCGTGCTCTTCATGTTCAATGAACAATTCATATTCTTTGTTTTCGGATTTGTCATTGTGCTCTTCACTTCAGGTGGTGCAGACTGCTTGTTCCAGGGTGCTGCGGAGGTTATTTTCAACTGCTGGTAGAAGTCCGAGTTTTCTTCTGTTTTCGATCGTGCTTTGTCTGCATCTTGTGTAACTTTTCTAGTAAGCATTCTGAAGTCACCTGGTCCTGGTACCATGTATTATTCCTTGTGTCTATATAAAGCTCGTAGTCTTACAGTTGAAGAAGATGCTTTATTTCTATGAGTTTGTTCTCTCTCCAGCGCTTAGACTATGTTACATCTCTGCTGCCTGTCTGTGTCCTGCTCACCAGCTGCCGTTCCTGTGAAGCTACTTCCTGTTTATCTATGTATATATACATCTGTGGTGCTCCCTCTAGTGGTTACTTAGTTGTAGTGTATTTATCTTAACCCCTTTTGTATATACAGTGATGCATATCACTACACTGATGAAGTGGAAGTCTCTTACTCCAAGAATGGTGAGTGATCCAACGATGGTTTCACCGGAGCTGTAACTTCAACCAAGAGATGTCAACTTTTTCAACTTGATTTTTAAACATGCCAAAACAAAGTGCCTGCAGATCGTATTTGGAAGCTTTATCAATTAATTGATTTTTAAATGTCTTTTATTTTTTTTACATTTTTAATTGTAATGTTTAGGTGAAATGTGGTGATCCTCCAATTTCTAGAGGATGAAAACATTTTCAGTTTCTGCATTTTTTTCCTGTAAAATGTCATCAAATAAACCCCCCCGAACTTGTAAAAAAAAAAGCCGGCTGCTGTTGCCAGCGAATTTGCGCAATCGGAGACGCAGAAGATTTTTTTAAAAATTCTATGTAATCTTCCTGCCTGAAGGGAGGTAGAGAGCAGGTCACGCCCCCCCCGAACATTGACATCGCGTGCTTTGGGCGCGATTGCGATTCCTCCATTTTGTCAGCAGCAAACAAAGTAAGAGAAAATAGTGCATCGCGAAGGTCGGCTGCCAAGGGTCGCTAAGGTCGGCCGGCGAGGGTCACGAAGGTCATCCAGGTTGGGTCGCGGAGGTTGGCTGGTTGGTAAAAATGGGTCCTCGGAACAAAAGTTTGAAAATCAGTCCTAAACGACCCTCTTATGGACTGACCTGATTAATGCTACACTCCTGTATGCTTCACTCGATGCCGGTGTCTATGTATTTACATTGTGTACCTTGTGTTGCCCTATTACGTTTTTTTTTTAAATTTCTTTTCTATTCATGTACTTAATGATTTGTTTGAGCTGCTTGCAGAAAAATACATCTCACTGTACCTTGGTACACGTGACAATAAACCAATCCAATGCTGTAGTGACCAGAATTTGACACATTACACAGGTATAGTCCATTGAGAGCAATGTGGACATAGGAACAGGAGAAGGTCATTCAGTTCCCAGGCATGTTCCACCATATGCCTTGATCATAACTGATTTGTACCTTAACTCAATTTACCTACCTTTTGCTCTGTGTGCTCTATTCATCTCGCTTTAAAATTTCGGTTGACTCAGTAATATTCCTGCTTTTCTAGGAAGCAAGCCTCAGATTTACAAAATCCTTTGTATGAAAAGATGATCCCTGATTTTACTTCTAAATAACCTATTCTAATTTAGAGCTTATCCCCTCTTGTTCTGGATTCACACCAGAAGAAATAATTTCACCGACTCCACCCTTTGGGAGCTCCTAAATCATTTTAAACACCACAAGGAAATATGTTAGCAGGTAAGGAATTAGCCACAAGTGACTGCAGGAATCTCGCTCTATTAGGGAGGCAACTGGTGATATTGCTTAAGGGGAAACCATTCTGCATCAAGCATGGGCAAGCAAGGAGGTAGGTCCCAAGTCCATCTCAGCCAGAATGGGAATTGAACCTGTGCTACATGCATTATTTTGAATAGTACACTAACTACTAGCCAACTGAGCTAGCTGGCCCCCCTTCAAAGGAGTATAAATCTCATTGTCTGTGCGGAGCCTGCACGTTCTCCCTGTGGGTTTCCTCCGGGAGCTCTAGTTTCCTCCCACAACTCCCAAAAGACGTGCTGTTAGGTGAATTGGACATTCTGAATTCTCCCTCTGTGTACCCAAACAGGCGCCAGAAAGTGGCGACTAGGAGATTTTCACAGTAAACTTCATGTGGTGTTAATGTAAGCATACATGTGACAATAATAAAGATTATTATTATTATTGAGACAATTTGTCCTCATAATTTAAAGCTTTCAAACCCTGGTTTCGGTAAATGAGTAAGGAGGGGTGGAAATGAGCAGTTACAGTGACACCCTTTTGATTAAAGGGGATTCAATCACAGAATCATAGAATTTACAATGCGGAAGGAGGCCATTCAGCCCATCGAGTCTGCACCGGCCCTTGGAAAGAGCACCCTGCCTAAGCCCACACCTCCACCCTATCCCCGCAACCCAGCAATCCCACGCAACTTTTTTGGACACTAAGGGCAATTTATCATGGCCAATCCACCTAACCTGCACATCTTTGGACTGTGGGAGGAAACCGGAGCACCCGGAGGAAACCAACTCAGACACGGGGAGAAAGTGCGGACTCCGCACAGACAGTGACCCAGGCCAGGAATTGAACCTGGCACCCTGGTGCTGTGAAGCAACTGTGCTAACCACTGTGCTACCGTGCCGCCCAATGCTTTTGAGTCCTGCACCTGTCTCGAATTTTACAATTGATGTCACGAAATTTAGCTATAGAACTTCCGATGATAGCTGATATACACCAATGCTTTCTCTCATGAAAGTGTTGAGGACTTGTGGGTGGCTCAATGGCTGCCTCACTGCTGCCTCACAGCTCCAGGGACCCGAGTTCAATTACTGTCTGGCGGAGTTTGCACTTTCTCCCTGTGTCTGCGTGGGTTTCCTTCAGGAGCTTCGGTTTCCTCCCAAAAAAATGTGCAGGTTAGGTGGATTGGCCCCACTAAATTGCCCTTTAATGTCCATGAAGTGGGTTAAGTGGGGTTATGGGGTTGCAGTGATAGGGTGGTAGCCTGGGTAGAGTACTCTTTCACAGGGTCGATGCCGACATGGTGGGCCGAATGGCCTCCTTCTGCATTGCAAGGATTCTATGATTCCATGACTTTAGGGTGAAAATTGAATTGCCCCTGTTTTTAAGCAGGGGGGGAAGAGAGAGGGAGGGGTTGGCTTGTTTCCTGACGAGGCCACACCCAGTCCTGCTGAGGCAGACAGCATGCAAGCGTTGTGCTACCTCCTCATTTATCTGATTACAGCTCGAGGCTCTGTTGAATGCACTGCTGACTGATGTTCAATGAGGTGCAGTTGCCCAGCAGCATGCATAGCTAGCAGTGTTTCAGCCAGCCTGCATCTCTTAAAGACAGCCTCCGCCTATGAAAGGGAAGCTGCAGTCATTTTGCAGAAGCAGCTGCTTGCTAACAGCAAATGTGGGCAGCACGGTAGCATAGTGGTTAGCACTGTTGCTTCACAGCTCCAGCGTCCCAGGTTCGATTCCCGGCCTGGGTCACTGTCTGTGCGAAGTCTGCACGTTCTCCTCGTGTCTGCGTGGGTTTCCTCCGGGAGCTCCGGTTTTCTCCCACAGCCAAAGATGTGCAGGTTAGGTGGATTGGCCATGCTAAATTGCCCTTAATGTCCAAAAGGGTTGGGTGGGGTTGCTGGGTTATGGATATGGGGTGGAGGTGTGGGCTTAAGTGGGGTGCTCTTTCCAAGGGCCGGTGCAGACTCGATGGGCCAAATGGCCTCCTTCTGCACTGTAAATTCTATGTCTATGTATTGGGTACAAAGTGAAGCATAGCTGATGGAGCAACAGGGAAGGAAGCGGGCTCCCATGTTTTCCAATGCAGCTCTGGGGGGCATTAGCACAAGAGGTGGTAATGGTAGAGAAGCAATTATTTTTCCACAGGGGTCCAGGAGGCTCTCAAGGCACACGCTGAGAAAGGAATGGAGTAAGTGACCAGGGAGGAAGTTCAATGACCGCACACAAGTGGTCAAGATCAGTGACTGCACCTTCCTAAGGCATCTCCTACCCACCTCACCACCAATTGCAGTAACTTCATTGCAGTGTTAATGCAAACCTACCTGTGAACACTAATAAAGATTATTATTAATCTCTCATGCTGGCAATGCCCCACATCCTGATTACTCACCCATCAGCAGCCTTCTCAAGGATGATGAGGGACGGGCAGAAATCAATGCGCACATCCCCTGAGTGAATAAGTAAAAAACACATCTCCAGTATTCGGGACGCAGATCTAACATTCAGATGCTCCACCTAACCCTCGCACACCTTCCAATGCTGCCATCCTCACACTTACCACTGCTGCCTCCACATACCTCCAGCCATTCAGCCAGGGCAGGTACATCACCCAAATACATTGCAAGACAATCACTGACATTCTTACAAGAGCAAAATACTGCGATATCTGGGTTTCTGAAATAAAAACAGAAAATGCTGCAAATACTCAGCTGGTCCAGCAGCATCTGTGGAGAGAGGAACGTTAATGTTTCAGGTCAATGATCTTCCATCGGAACTGGCTGTTGTGATGCAATTCTTGACTCCAGAAGATGGTGGATGCTCCATCATTGAGTATGTTCGAGACGGGGATTGATAGCTTTTGTTATTCTCTCAGGGTCATCAAGATACCTACTGGGGATGGGTGGGGGAGTTGACGATCAGTCATAATCGTATTTAATGGCAGAGCAGGCTTGATAGGTTGTATGGTCTCCTCCTGCATCATTCCATTGAAAACATGGACAAAGGCAATGTGATCCATGTTTGCTGCCATGCAGGCTCTGACTGCTGTATGATAGCAGTGGATCTAAATGATCCATGGGGATTGCAGGCTCTCACATCAGTCCAGCAATCTTCCTCCAATGATTACTTTTCTGGCTGAGGCGCTGCCCTCGGGGAATGGCAGTGGCTCTGTAATGCGCAAATCCACTGTCCTCTCTCAAGATGGCAGCATTCATTCTCCCAACATTGACACTCCAACAGTGCCCTTGCTTTTTTCTCTCAGCCAGCCCAGCCCTGAAATCTGTTGCCTATGCCGAGGTCGAAGCTGGACGCCCAAAGCCCAGAGCCGCTTGAAGTCGGCCTGTAGGATCATCCTGGTGTCTTCCCCAGTGAGAGTCAGCAGCCTCCAGCAACCAGATTGCAGCCCCTCAGCTAGCACTGTATTGGAACACTAGGACAGAAAAATGCACCTCCAAGTAACAGAATGCATAATGGTGAATAGTTCTGTTTTATATGTGTTGTTAGAGGTGTTACTTTTGGATAAAGTTGTTTCGGAAAGGATTTTGTTGGTGCATTTTATTTCAGGATTTTGGCCAAGAGAATACCAGATGGGGGGCAACAGATGAATTGAAACATGGAGATCTGTGGAACATTGATTCTGATGGGTTGACATCTTGGGCGAAATTCTCCCCCAACGGTGCGATGTCTGCCGACTGGCGCCCAAATCGGCGCCAATCAGACGGGCATCGCGCCGCCCCAAAGGTGCGGAATGCTCCGCATCTTTGGCGGCCTAGCCCCAACATTGAGGGGCTAGGCCGGCGCCGGAGGGATTTCCGCCCCGCCAGCTGGCGGAAATGGCGTTTGTTGCCCCGCCAGCTGGCGGGGAAATGTGGCGCATGCGCGGGAGCGTCAGCGGCCGCTGACAGTTTCCCGGCGCATGCGCGGGAGCGTCAGCGGCTGCTGAAAGTTTCCCGCGCATGCGCAGTGGGGAGAGTCACTTCCGCCTCCGCCATGGTGGAGGCCGTGGCGGAGGCGGAAGGGAAAGAGTGTCCCACGGCACATGCCAGCCCGCGGATCGGTGGGCCCCGATCGCGGGCCAGGCCACCGTGGGGGCACCCCCTGGGGTCAGATCGCCCCGCGCCCCCCCCCCCCCCCAGGCCCCCGGAGCCCGCCCACGCCACCTGGTCCCGCCGGTAAATACCAGGTTTAATTTACGCCGGCGGGACAGGCAATTTCTGGGCGGGACTTCAGCCCACCCGGGCCGGAGAATTGAGCGGGGGGTCCCGCCAACCGGCACGGCCCGATTCCCGCCCCCGCCCAATCTCCGGTACCGAAGACTTCGGCGGGGGTGGGGGCGGGATTCATGGCGGCCAACGGCCATTCTCCGACCCGGCGGGGGTCGGAGAATGACGCCCCTTAATTGAACTGCGTAGGTGCTTACGGACAAACCTCCTGGAATGAAGGGATCCCGGATGCCTCCTCCCCACCTTGCTTTGCTTTCCTTCCTCCTCTTCCTCCTGAGGTGGCCTCCAAATGCGTGGTGGGAAGAGCTGGACCTTCACGATAGCGAGGGTGCAGCACACTACCACAAACTTGGACACATCTTCTGGTGAGTGCTGGAGGGCTTCCACTGAGCAGTGCAGGCAGCGTAACCACTTCTTCAGTACATCCATGATCTGCTGCATGGCATTCCTGGTGGCAGCATGGCTCTTGTTGTAAGCATGTTCTCCAACTGTGGTCAGGTGCCATGTGTACAGAGGGTATCCTTTGTCTCAAAGCAGCTTGCCTCTGGTTTTTTTGTGGTCATGGGCTGCTGCCAGGATAATGGGCCTTTACTGATAAGATATTCTGGGTTTTCATGCAGACTAATGGCATGATTAATGGAGTGGTAGCCCTTAAGATCCCTGTAATTCTCCCTGTCTAGATGCGGAGCCCAAAGAGCCACAATGTCATCCAACATCATTGGAAATCCCAGGAGCCTGGTAAAGTTATATATGCACTCTGATAGCTTCTCTCTGGTAACAGGTGATTAAGTCCCTCTCCTGGTGTATAGGAACTTTGTCATCTCTGGGATTTGCTGGTTATTTTGCCTTCATCCATGTGTAAGAATCCACTTCTGTAGAAATCAAGGGCAAGGCGAAATGCTGACTATGATGATCAGCTGTGCAGCTCTACATCATATTGAAGGAGATGGCACAGTTGTTGCTGAATCACAGACATTGTTTTTGGCTGAGGTGGACGTAGGAGAAGGTTTCCTTGAAGATCCCGAGTGGGTCTGGCTTGTGAGGTGAACCCTCTTCCTGCAGCCTGTGTACACAGCTTCCCATAACTGCAGCCTGTGCTCCAGGTCCATGTCATGCTGTAGCCCAAGATAGACTGTAACTCTTAACAGTCATAATTCTCACAGGCATTCTGTTGGCAGGCAGAACGTCCTACTGACCTCTCAGTCAGAGTGAAACAAAGCTCCCTTCTCAATTAAAAGTGACCAAAACTCCTCAAGGAACACGCTGCAGCACTACTCCAAATGCTTTGCTACTTTGGTCTGAGTCAAATCTAATATGACAGAGTAACTCAGTAAACAATGTACCCTCCTCGCTCACATTTCCCTCAGTGTGTTTATTCCAGTACTGACAGGGTTACTGAGTGAATAAGCTGCCCTCCTCTCTCACATTTCCCTCAGTGTGTTTATTCCAGTACTGACAGGGTTACTGAGTGAATAAGCTGCCCTCCTCTCTCACATTTCCCTCAGTGTGTTTATTCCAGTACTGACAGGGTTACTGAGTGAATAAGCTGCCCTCCTCGCTCACATTTCCCTCAGTGTGTTTATTCCAGTACTGACCGGGTTACTGAGTGAATAAGCTGCCCTCCTCTCTCACATTTCCCTCAGTGTGTTTATTCCAGTACTGACAGGGTTACTGAGTGAATAAGCTGCCCTCCTCTCTCACATTTCCCTCAGTGTGTTTATTCCAGTACTGACAGGGTTACTGAGTGAATAAGCTGCCCTCCTCTCTCACATTCCCCTCAGTGTGTTTATTCCAGTACTGACAGGGTTACTGAGTGAATAAGCTGCCCTCCTCTCTCACATTCCCCTCAGTGTGTTTATTCCAGTACTGACAGGGTTACTGAGTGAATAAGCTGCCCTCCTCACTCACATTTCCCTCAGTGTGTTTATTCCAGTACTGACAGGGTTACTGAGTGAATAAGCTGTCCTCCTCACTCACATTTCCCTCAGTGTGTTTATTCCAGTACTGACAGGGTTACTGAGTGAATAAGCTGCCCTCCTCTCTCACATTCCCCTCAGTGTGTTTATTCCAGTACTGACAGGGTTACTGAGTGAATAAGCTGTCCTCCTCTCTCTCATTTCCCTCAGTGTGTTTATTCCAGTACTGACAGGGTTACTGAGTGAATAAGCTGCCCTCCTCTCTCACATTTCCCTCAGTGTGTTTATTCCAGTACTGACAGGGTGATGTACCGTCAATTATCATGGGACGAGAATGGTGAAACAATCGAGGCTTTATTGCACAAGATGTTGTGCCTTCTGCAGCTGGAACCAGAATGGGAGCAGCGCAGGAGAGCATACACTTTTATACGTCGCCTGCTGGGAGGAGCCAGCAGGCTGGGATTTACTGTGGTGCCTGTAATACAGTGGCAGTACCGTAATTCATGTAATGTGTTACCAGTGGTGTTTACCACATTCACCCCCTGTTTAAAAAAAGTCCGGCGGAGGTGAAGAAAACCATTACAGATTGAGTCTGTCGGGGGCTTTAGCCCTTCGCTGCAATTGCCTCAGTCCTGGTGGTGGTGTGGGTGCCAATGTGGTCACCTGCGACTCCGGGAGTGTGTTGTCCTCTCCTTCGTCACCCCTTAGTGGATCCAGTGAGGGGATGGATGCTGCTAGGGTGGGGGCTGCGGTGAGGTTCGCTGGTGGGTGGGTGGGTGGCGCAGGGGTGAACGAGGCAACCGGGGTGGGGGAGGGGGGCGGAGCGGTATCAGGTCGGGGGTTGTGGGTGGGGACCCAGCGGGTGCCAGGTCCCAGAGGGAGACAGTGTCCTGTCTCCCGTCAAGATGTGCCACGTAGGCATACTGTGGGTTTGCATGGAGGAGGTGGACTTTCTCAAACAAAGGGTCCGATTTATGGCTCCGCACATGCTTCCGGAGGAGGATGGGTCCAGGAACTGTCAGCCATGTTGGGAGCAAGACCCCGGAGGTGGACTTCCTAGGGAAGGCAAACACACGTTCATGAGGGGTCTCATTAGTAGCGGTGCACAGGAGCGACCGGATACAGTGGAGCACGTCGGGGAGGACCTCCTGCCAGCGGGAGACCAGGAGATTTCTAGACCGAAGGGCCAGCAGGACGGCCTTCCAGACCATCCCGTTCTCCCTCTCCACCTGCCCCTTTCCCCGGGGGTTGTAGCTAGTTGTTCTGCTCGAGGCGATGGCTTTGCTAAGCAGGAACTGACGCAGCTCATCACTCGTGAAGGAGGATCCCCAATCGCTGTGGATGTAGGTGGGGAAACCGAACAAGGTGAAGATGCTGTGAAGGGCCTTGGTGACCGTGGCAGAAGTCATGTCGGGGCACGGGATGGCGAAAGGGAAACTGGAGTACTCATCAATGACGTTGAGGAAGTGCATTTTGCGGTCGGTGGAGGGGAGGGGCCCTTTGAACTCCATGCTCAGGCGCTCAAAGAGGCGGGAGGCCTTCACCAGGTGCGCTCTATCTTGCCGGTAGAAGTGCGGCTTGCACTCTGCGCAGACTTGGCAGTCTCTGGTTACGGTCCTGACCTCAATGGACTAGGGCAGGTTGCGGGCCTTGACAAAATGGAAGAACCGGGTGAGCCCCCAGGTGGCAGAGGTCATTGTGGAGAGCCCAGAGTCGGTCCATTTACCGCCGGATAGGGCATCAGGGGGCTCATTGAGCTTCCCCGGGCAATACAAGATCTCATAGTTATACATGGAGAGCTCGATCCTCCACCTCAAAATCTTATCATTTTTGATCTTGCCCCGCAGTGTATTGTTAAACATGAAGGCAACCGACCGTTGGTCAGTGAGGAGAGTGAATCCCCTGCCGGCCAGGTAATGCCGCCAATGCCGCACAGCTTCCACAATGGCTTGGGCCTCTTTTTCGACAGAGGAGTGCCGAATTTAGGAGGCATGGAGGGTGCGGGAAAAGAAGACCGCAGGCCTGCCCGCCTGGTTGAGGGTGGCAGCCAGAGCTACGTCAGATGCATCGCTCTCCACCTAAAAGGGGAGGGACTCATCGACCGCGTACATTGTGGCCTTGGCGATGTCCGCCTTGATGTGTTTGAAGGCCCGGCGGGCCTCAGCCGTCAGGGGAAAAACTGTGGACTTGATGAGTGGGTGGGCCTTGTCCGTATAATTAGGGACCCACTGGGCATAATATGAGAAAAACCCCAGGCATCGTTTCAGGACCTTGGGGCAGTGGGGGAGAGGGAGTTCCAGGAGGGTGCGCATGCGGTCGGGGGCGGGCCCTAAGACTCCATTTTCCACTACATACCCAAGGATGGCTAAGTGGTTGGTGCGGAACACTCATTTCTCCTCATTGTAGGTGAGGTTAAGGAGTTTGGCGGTATGGATGAATTTTTGGAGGTTTGCGTCGTGGTTCTGCTGATCGTGGCCGCAGATGGTGACGTTATCTCGGTATGGGAAGGTGGCCCGCAGCCCATACTGGTCAACCATTCATAGAAGTTACAGTGCAGAAGGAGGCCATTCGGCCCATCGAGTCTGCACCAGCTCTTGGAAGGCGCACCCTACCCAAGCCCACACCTCCACCCTATCCCCATAATCCCATAACCCAGTAACCCCACCCAACACATTCGGTCCATCTCTCGCTGGAAGACCGAGACCCCATTGGAGACGCCAAAGGGAATTCTAAGGAAGTGATAGAGGCGGCCATCTGCTTCGAACGCAGTGTATTGGCGGTCCTCCGGGCGGATGGGGAGCTAGTGGTAGCCGGACTTCAAGTCAACTGTGGAGAAGACTCGATACTGCGCAATCTGATTGACCATGTCAGATATGCGTGGGAGGGGGTACGCATCGAGCTGCGTGTACCGGTTGATGGTCTGACTGTAGTCAATGACCATCCTGTGCTTCTCCCCAGTCTTCAATACCACCACTTAAGCTCTCCAGGGGCCATTACTGGCCTTAATGATCCCCTCTCGCAGAAGCCGTTGGACCTCCGATTTGATAAAGGTCCTGTCCTGCGCACTGCACCGTCTGCTCCTCGTGGCGACGGGCTTACAGTCCGGGGTGAGGTTCGCAAAAAGTGAAGGTGGATCGACCTTAAAGGTCGTGAGGCCACAGACGGTGAGGGGGGGTGGGCAGGGGTCCGCCGAATTTCAAAGTAAGGCTTTGGAGGTGGCATTGAAAATCAAGACTAGTAACAGGGCAGCGCAGAGATGGGGGAGGACGTAGAGCGTGAAGTTGCTGTACACTACGCCCTGAACGGTGAGGGTCACGACACAGTACCCCCGGATTTGCACGGAATGGGATCCGGAGGCCAGGGAGATTTTCTGGGTGATGGGGTGGACCGGGAGGGAGCAGCGCCTTAACGTAGCGCTGGGTGGATGAAACTTTCTGTGCTCCCGGAGTCAAAGAGACAGGTTGTTTCGTGCCCGTTGATCTTTACCGTCGTCCTAGCGGTCGCGAGGTTGCGGGGCCGAGACTGATCAAGGGTGATGGAGGCGAGTTGCGGAAGATGTTGGGAGGTCCCGGGCTGATCAGCGGTAGCGGCGGCATCGGCGGTCCGCGGACGGCCAGACGAGCAGGGGTCCTGAGGCACGGTCCAAGGTGGTGCCGAAGGTGGAGGGGCGCACATGGCGGACGGCATCAAAAATGGCAGCGCCCGCGGGCCGCACGTGGCTTGTGGTGGAGAAGATGGCGGTGCCCCTGGATCACACGTGGGGAGTGTAGCAATGCCGGGCCTGGAAACAGCGGCGACCGACCAGGCCTGGCAAACTGAAACAAAGTGGCCCTTCTTCCCACACCCGTTGCAGGTCGCGCTCCTCGGTGACATCCCAGGCAGCGCTGCCTGGGATGTTTGCTCTGGTCACAAAAATAACATAAAGGCCCACGAGTTGGCTGGCTGCCGTGCGGCGCAGGCTTGCAGTGTACTCGAGTCGGCAGCTGGTGGGGCCCACGATGCCCACGAGGGTGCCATGCGGTCGGAGGTGTAGGCCTCCAGATTACGGGAGGCCACTTCTAGGGAATTAGCAAGCGCACAGTCTCTGCAAGATCGAGCGTATCCCCTTCCAATAGCCGCTGGCAGACTTAATTCCTGTGACATAAGCGTCTCTGATTAGTAGTTTGGTGTTTTGGACTGACGAAACTGCCTGGCAGTCACAGTTCATACCGAGAATCCGTAGAGCCTGCAATAAATTGTCCTAAGTCTCCCCCGGGAGTTGCCGTCTCGTGGCCAGGAGGTGCCTGGCGTACACTTGATTCACAGACTTGATGTACTGTCCCTTTAGTAGCATCATTGCTTCTGTGTAGGTTGGCGCGTCCCGGAAGAGGGGAAAAACTTGAGGGTTCACCCGTGAGTAGAGGACCTGGCAGTTCTGTGGGTCAGAGAGTTCTTCAGTGGCTGCTCTGAGGTAGCCTTCAAAGCAGGCTAGCCAATGCTCGAAGGTGGACGTGGCATCGGCTGCATGAGTGCTCAGCTCCAGGTGATCAGGCTTGATTTACATGTTCATCTTTTAAAATCTTGTGCAATAAATTGATGTACCGTCAATTACCACGTGACGAGAATGGTGAAACAATCGAGGCTTTATTGCACAAGATATTGTGCCTCCTGCAGCTGGAACCAGAATGGGAGCAGCCGAGGAGAGCATACACTTTTATACGCCGCCTGCTGGGAGGAGCCAGCAGGCAGGGATTTACTGTGGTACCTGTAATGCAGTGGCAGTACCGTAATACATGTAATGTGTTACCAGTGGTGTTTACCACACAGGGTTACTGAGTGAATAAACTGCCCTACTCTCTCACATTTCCCGCAGTGTGTTTGTTCCAGTACTGACAGGGTTACTGAGTGAATAAGCTGTCCTCCTCACTCACATTGCCCTCAGTGTGTTTATTCCAGTACTGACAGGGTTACTGAGTGAATAAGCTGCCCTCCTCTCTCACATTTCCCTCAGTGTGTTTATTCCGGTACTGACAGGTCAGGGTGATGCCCGATGAATTGCACAAAGACGAGAGTTCAATACAACTGAGGCTTTATTACATTAAGATGTGTGGCCTCCTACAACAGCTGGTGAAATGGCTGCTGTATGGGGAGCACACATATTTACACTCCGCCTACTGGGCGGAACCAGCAGGCAGGGACTACCCCCTACCTGTAGTACAGGGCCTTACCGCACATCTCCTAATATATACAACAGTGGTGATTACCACATTCACCCCCTGTTAAAATGGAGTCCGGCGGGGGGGGGGGGGGGGTTGCGGAGAACTATAAACAGAACAAGTTTTAATATACAGAGGCAAAAAAAAATTTGGGGTCCAGTACATGGTGCTTTAACAGTCCCTAACCAATTACAGGTTTAGCCAGACGGGGCCTTGATCTGACGTTGGGACCGACGCAGTGGTGGCAGTGATTACGGTGCCGGTCTGGTCCTCGGTGACTCCGGGAGCGTGCCAAAATCCTCCTCATCCTCGGGCATGGGCGGGGGAGGACTGATGGTCCCGGGGGGGTTGCTGCTGGGTGTGCCAGGGGAGAGGAGGGTGGCGCCGGGCCGGAGGGGTGTGTGTGTGGGGAACCTGCTGGTGCCAGGTCCCTGAGGGAGACAGTATCTTGGCGGCCGTCGGGGTACGCTATGTAGACATACTGGGGGTTAGCGTGGAGTAACTGCACCCTTTCAACCAACGGGTCCGCCTTGTGGAGGAGTACTTACGGAGCACTTACGTGCTTACAGAGGAGTACGGGTCCTGGAGCTGCGCGCCAAGACGGGAGCGACACCCCGGATGTGGACTTCCTGGGGAAGGTGAAGAGACGTTCATGGGGTGTGTCGTTAGTCGCAGTGCATAGGAGCGATCGAATGGAGTGCAGTGCATCGGGGAGGATCTCCTGCCAGCGGGAGGCCGGGAGATTTCTGGACTGTAGGGCCAGCTGGACGGCCCTCCAGACCGTCCCGTTCTCCCTCTCCACCTGCCCATTTCCCCGGGGGTTCTAGCTGGCCGTCCTGTTGGAGGCGCTACCCCTGCTGAGCAGGAACTGACGCAGCTCATCACTCATGAATGAGGATCCCCTGTCGCTGTGGATGCAGGCGGGGAAGCCGAACAGCGCAAAGATTGTGTTGAGGGCTTTGATGATGGTGGCAGACGTCATGTCGGGGCATGGGATGGCGAAGGGGAATCTGGAGTACTCATCGACCACATTGAGGAAATATGTGTTACGGTCGGTGGAGAGGAAGGGTCCTTTGAAATCCACGTTGAGGCGTTCAAAGGGGCGGGAGGCATTCACCAGGCGCACGCAGTCCGGCTGGTAGAAGTGCGGTTTGCCCTCCGCATGGACCTGGCAGTCTCTGGTGATTGTCCATACTTCCTCAACGGAGTAGGGCAGCTTGAGGGCCATGATGAAATGGTACAACCGTGTGATTCCCGGGTGACAAAGGTTGTCATGCAGGATCCAGAGTCTGTCCACCTGTGCGCTGGCACATGTACCTCGGGATAGGGCATCGCGGGGGGCTCGTTGAGTTTACCGGGGCGATACAAAATCTCGTAGTTGTAGGTGGAGAGCTCGATCCTACATCGCAAGATTTTATTATTTTTGATCTTGCCCCGCAGTGTGTTGTTGAACATGAAAGTTACCGACCGTTGGTCAGTGAGGAGAGTGAATCTCCTGCCGGCCAGGTAATGCCTCCAATGCCGCACAGCTTCAACAATGGCCTGGGCCTCTTTTTCGATGGAGGAGTGTCAAATTTCGGAGGCATGAAGGGTTTGTGAGAAGAATGCCATGGGCCTGCCTGCCTGGTTGAGGATGGTGGCTAGAGCGACGTCTGATGCGTCGCTCTCCACTTGAAAGGGTAACGTCTCGTCGACTGCATGCATTGCGGCCTTGGCGATGTCGGCCCTAATATGGTTGAAGGCCTGTTGAGCCTCGGCCGTCAGGGGGAAAAGAGTGGACTGGATGAGTGGGCAGGCCTTGTCCGCATAGTTTGGGACCCACTGGGCGTAGTAAGAAAAGAACCCCAGGCAGCGTTTGAGGGCCTTGGGGCAGTGGGGAAGGGGAAGTTCCATGAGGGGTGCATGCGGTCGGGGTCAGGCCCAGAACTCCGTTCTGGACCACATATCCGAGGATGGCTAAGCAGTTCGTGCTGAATACGCACTTCCCCTTGTTATAGGTGAGGTTTAGGAGAGTGGCAGTGTGGAGAAATTTGGCAAGGTTGACATCGTGGTCCTGCTGATCGTGGTCGCAGATGGTGACATTGTCTAGGTACGGGAAAGTGGCCCACAGCCCAAATCGGTCGACCAATCGGTCAATCTCCTTTTGGAAGACCGAGACCCCGTTGGTTACGCCGAAGGGAACCCTAAGAAAATGGTAGAGGCTGTCATCTGCCTCGAAGGCAGTGTATAGGTGGTCCGCCTTACGGATGGGGAGCTAGTGGTAGGCGGATTTTAGGTCAACAGTTGAGAAGACCCGGTACTGTGCAATCTGATTGACCATATCAGATAAGCGTGGGAGGGGGTACGAGTCGAGCTGCGTGTACCGATTGATGGTCTGGCTGTAGTCCATGACTGTTCGGTGTTTCTCCCCAGTTATCACCACTACCTTGGGCTCTCCAGGGGCTGTTGCTGGCCTCGATGATGCCTTCCCGAAGTAGCCGCTGGACCTCGGGCCTGATGAAAGTCCTGTCCTAGGTGCTGTACCGTCTGCTCCTGGTGGCGACGGTTTTGCAATCCGGGGTTAGGTTTGCGAATAGGGAATGTGGGTCGACCTTTAGAATGAGGCCACACACGGTAAGGGGTTGTAGGGGCCCGCCGAATTTCAATGTTAGGCTTTGGAAGTTACACTGGAAGTCCAGGCCGAGTAGCAGGGCAGCGCAGAGATTGGGGAGGACGTAGAGGCGGTAGCCGCTGAATTCTACACCCTGGATCGTGAGCATGGCTATACAGTACCCCCGGATCGCCACGGAGTTGGACCGGAGGCCAGGGAGATTCTTTGATTGGCGGGGTGTACCTCGAGGGAGCAGCGCCTTATCGTATCGGGATGGATGAAGCTTTTGGTGCTCCCGGAGTCCAACAGACAGGAGATCTCGTGCCCATTGATCATCACGCTTGTCGAGGCGGTGGCTAGATTGTGCGGGCGAGACTGGTCAATTGTGACCGAGGCGAGTCGCGGCCGATCGTCGCTGGTGTCGGATGATGGGGTGCCCGGGGGGCACGGGTCCTGGTATGGTGGTGGCGCCCATGTGCCGTGGTAGAGACAAGATGGCGGCGACTGAAGATCCTGAGGTGGACAAGATGGCGGCGCCCACGGACCGAACGTGGCGGGGGTTGAAAAAAATGGCGGCGCCCATGGGCCACACGTGGTCCGAGGAGGGGACGTTGGCGGCACCCACTGGTCGCGCGTGGTCCGAGGAGGGGAAGATAGCGGCGCCCACTGTCCGTATGCGGGAGGGGTCGGGGCGATCGCGGCGACTGAGCGGGCCTGGCACACCACGGCGAAGTGCCAATTCTTGCTGCAGGCCTTGCAAAGGGCGCTGCGGGCCAGGAAGCATTGGCGGGGGTGTTTTTGCTGCCCCTCTGGGGTCCCCAGGGTTGGCTGGCTGCCACGTGGCACAGGCGAAGAACTGGCTGAGTGGGGTCCCCGGTGGGGCGGCCGTCTGCAGAGTCCATGATGTGTAGGAGGAGTGGGCCGCGCGGCCGGGAGTGTAGGCTTGGATATTGCACGAGGCAATTGTCATCGATAGCGCCAGCTTTTTGGTTTCCGCGAGGTCGAGCGTGGCTCCCTCTAAAAGTCGCTGCCGGATGTGGTCTGATCCTATCCCCGTGACGAAAGCGTCCCGCATGAGGAAGTTCGAATGTTCCGTGGCCGTGACGGCCTGACAGTCAAAGTCTCTGACCAGGGGAATGAAAGCACGCCAGAAATCTTCTACGGACTCACCAGAGAGCTGGCTACGAGTAGAGAGTACGTGTCTGGCGAAGAGTGTGTTTGTCCGCTGGGAGTAGTTCTCTTTCAGTTGCACCATGGCTTCATCATAGGTTGGCGGGTCCTGGATAAGCGGAAAAACGTTGGAGTTCAGCCGTGAGTAGAGGATCTGGATCTTCTGAGCTTCCGGAACTGGGTCTGGTGCAGACCTGATGTAAGCTTCGAAACAAGCTAGCCAATGTTCAAAGTCCTTTTTGGTGTTGCCTGATTGCGGATCCAGCTGCAGGCGATCCGGCTTGATGTGGAGATCCATCTTCTGAAAACTTTAGTGTAATAAATTGATGCACGATCAATTGCACAAAGACGAGAGTTGAATACAACTGAGGCTTTATTACACTAAGATGTGTGACCTCCTATAGCAGCTGGCGAAATGGCTGCTGTATGGGGAACACACATATTTATACTCCGCCTACTGGGTGGAGCCAGCAGGCAGGGACTACCCCCTACCTGCGGTACAGAGCCTTACCACACATCTCCTAATATATACAACAGTGGTGATTTCCACACAGGGTGTTTATTCCAGTACTGACAAGGTTACTGAGCGAATAAGCTGCCCTCTTCTCTCACATTGCCCTCAGTGTGTTTATTCCAGTACTGACAGGGTTACTGAGTGAATAAGCTGCCCTTCTCTCTCACATTGCCCTCAGTGTGTTTATTCCAGTACTGACAGGGTTACTGAGTGAATAAGCTGCCCTCCTCTCTCACATTTCCCTCAGTGTGTTTATTCCAGTACTGACAGGGTTACTGAGTGAATAAACTGCCCTCCTCACTCACATTCCCCTCAATGTGTTTATTCCAGTACTGACAGGGTTACTGAGTGAATAAGCTGTCCTCCTCACTCACATTCCCCTCAGTGTGTTTATTCCAGTACTGACAGGGTTACTGAGTGAATAAGCTGTCCTCCTCACTCACATTTCCCTCAGTGTGTTTATTCCAGTACTGACAGGGTTACTGAGTGAATAAGCTGTCCTCCTCACTCACATTCCCCTCAGTGTGTTTATTCCAGTACTGACAGGGTGACTGAGTGAATAAGCTGTCCTCCTCACTCACATTTCCCTCAGTGTGTTTATTCCAGTACTGACAGGGTTACTGAGTGAATAAACTGTCCTCCTCACTCACATTTCCCTCAGTGTGTTTATTCCAGTACTGACAGGGTTACTGAGTGAATAAGCTGTCCTCCTCACTCACATTCCCCTCAGTGTGTTTATTCCAGTACTGACAGGGTTACTGAGTGAATAAGCTGTCCTCCTCACTCACATTCCCCTCAGTGTGTTTATTCCAGTACTGACAGGGTTACTGAGTGAATAAGCTGTCCTCCTCACTCACATTCCCCTCAGTGTGTTTATTCCAGTACTGACAGGGTTACTGAGTGAATAAGCTGCCCTCCTCTCTCACATTTCCCTCAGTGTGTTTATTCCAGTACTGACAGGGTTACTGAGTGAATAAGCTGTCCTCCTCACTCACATTCCCCTCAGTGTGTTTATTCCAGTACTGACAGGGTTACTGAGTGAATAAGCTGTCCTCCTCACTCACATTCCCCTCAGTGTGTTTATTCCAGTACTGACAGGGTTACTGAGTGAATAAGCTGCCCTCCTCTCTCACATTTCCCTCAGTGTGTTTATTCCAGTACTGACAGGGTTACTGAGTGAATAAGCTGTCCTCCTCACTCACATTCCCCTCAGTGTGTTTATTCCAGTACTGACAGGGTTACTGAGTGAATAAGCTGTCCTCCTCACTCACATTCCCCTCAGTGTGTTTATTCCAGTACTGACAGGGTTACTGAGTGAATAAGCTGTCCTCCTCACTCACATTCCCCTCAGTGTGTTTATTCCAGTACTGACAGGGTTACTGAGTGAATAAGCTGTCCTCCTCACTCACATTCCCCTCAGTGTGTTTATTCCAGTACTGACAGGGTTACTGAGTGAATAAGCTGTCCTCCTCACTCACATTTCCCTCAGTGTGTTTATTCCAGTACTGACAGGGTTACTGAGTGAATAAGCTGTCCTCCTCACTCACATTCCCCTCAGTGTGTTTATTCCAGTACTGACAGGGTTACTGAGTGAATAAGCTGTCCTCCTCACTCACATTTCCCTCAGTGTGTTTATTCCAGTACTGACAGGGTTACTGAGTGAATAAACTGTCCTCCTCACTCACATTTCCCTCAGTGTGTTTATCCCAGTACTGACAGGGTTACTGAGTGAATAAGCTGTCCTCCTCACTCACATTCCCCTCAGTGTGTTTATTCCAGTACTGACAGGGTTACTGAGTGAATAAGCTGCCCTCCTCTCTCACATTTCCCTCAGTGTGTTTATTCCAGTACTGACAGGGTTACTGAGTGAATAAGCTGTCCTCCTCACTCACATTCCCCTCAGTGTGTTTATTCCAGTACTGACAGGGTTACTGAGTGAATAAGCTGTCCTCCTCACTCACATTTCCCTCAGTGTGTTTATTCCAGTACTGACAGGGTTACTGAGTGAATAAGCTGCCCTCCTCACTCACATTTCCCTCAGTGTGTTTATTCCAGTACTGACAGGGTTACTGAGTGAATAAGCTGTCCTCCTCACTCACATTCCCCTCAGTGTGTTTATTCCAGTACTGACAGGGTTACTGAGTGAATAAGCTGTCCTCCTCACTCACATTCCCCTCAGTGTGTTTATTCCAGTACTGACAGGGTTACTGAGTGAATAAGCTGCCCTCCTCACTCACATTCCCCTCAGTGTGTTTATTCCAGTACTGACAGGGTTACTGAGTGAATAAGCTGCCCTCCTCACTCACATTTCCCTCAGTGTGTTTATTCCAGTACTGACAGGGTTACTGAGTGAATAAGCTGTCCTCCTCACTCACATTTCCCTCAGTGTGTTTATTCCAGTACTGACAGGGTTACTGAGTGAATAAGCTGTCCTCCTCACTCACATTTCCCTCAGTGTGTTTATTCCAGTACTGACAGGGTTACTGAGTGAATAAGCTGTCCTCCTCACTCACATTTCCCTCTCTGCTGCTGCTCTCGGCTGAAGAGTGTTTGCTGTAAAATGGCGGACGGAGAGCTGAATGTGGACAGTCTGATAGCCCGGCTCCTGGAAGGTGAGTGGCGGGACCCGTTTGAAGACGCCTCTCTCGTTGGTCTTTTGTCTCCTTGAGTGTTTTTTTTCTCCGGAGGACCCCGTCTTCGACTGGTGGGGTCCGAGTTGGCAGTTTTTGAGGGGGTGTGAGGGAGGCTTCCCTCTTCCTCCCCCCCCCCCCCGGTCTTCAAAACAAAAGCTGCCGTTCGGCTGGTGGATGTCTGGCCTGGCGGCTGGAGGGAGGGGAAACTTGTTCAGTGATGAAGCTGCAGACCCGAATTTAAAGCTTTATTCCTGGTGGCGGCGGCGGCCTGCTCGGGCTCCGGGCCTCGGTGTTGTGGTGCCGCCTGTCCCGGGTCCGGCCTCGCGGTGCTGGGGTGGCAGCGGCCGTTCAACCGGCGACAAATTCAAATCGCTGCCAGCCGGCCCTCCCCAGGGTGTTGCTGGACATACTTTCACAGCGGGAAGAAAAAAAACCTTGTCTTATGATAGTATTTAGACGAATTGTTAATGTAACCTAATGGGTACTTTTTATAAAAAAGTGTACGTTTATTTGTTTTGTGTATAAAATCAATGCTAACGTTCCCCCCCCATGTGGGACGACTATTCGTATCACGGGCTTTTATTGTAATCTGATGTCTTTAAAATTTCATTTAAACTTTTCTTTTTCAAAGGGGTTGATTTCGAGTCAGTCCCTGCCTCGGCTCTTGTTTGCTGCAGGTAGTTTTGGACTGGCAAATTTTTGGTTGTCTTATCCATGTTTTATGAGGGAAACCTATTTTGGACGTGGTCCTTAATCATGTTCCTGGGGCTTTTTGTTTACTTTTTTAAATAAACATTCATATATATGGTATGGAAAGCTGTGATTGTGGAGCTTCCCAGTCAGTCTATTCCTTACAAGGAGACTTTCTGGCTCTTGCCTGATGTCAGCTCTTGTGATGTGTTGTGGTTGTGTTTTTTCCCCTCCCAGCATTCCTCTTGTTGGGATTTTGATCCAGAGAAAAAGGACACATTCTTTCCTGGGGTTTTTTTTTGTGGAGGTTCTGGCATCTTTCCATCTATGAAAGGTGATGGATGTACAGCAAACAAATTCATTTCAGGTGGGGTGTCTTCATGTGACACATCTTTGCTGGTGGCTGAAGAGGCCAATCTCTGAGAGGCAGGGTCTACCAAAAATTCCGCACATGAAGCTACCAAGTATCCTTGGTGGTGGTGTCTGTTACCAAGCTCCTGTAGCCACTGACCTTGTGCTGCACGCTAGCCTGTGAGAGATGTCGCCATTTTCCTCTGAGGAATTGTTGAAGTAAAGCAAAACCTTGGTGTTATGAGATTCATTTGCACTTTTTTTCTTATTTTTGTGGGAGAGGTGAATAAGTATCAGAAGTAGTCATAACTTACTTGCTGGTATAACATTGTCAGCAATGTAATGATCTGCGTTATTAGTGAAGCTGCCTAAATAACACCCGCAGATAGTATAATTGTGCGTGTGTCTATTGGTTATTAGGATCTTGGCAAAGATTTGGTTTTATTACATTGTAGATAGTGCGGAGGTTAATGGGTTGATGCATTTGGAAAAATATGCTGAGGAATTGTCCTTTTAAATGGAAAGGGCATCGTTAGTTCCCAAGGCACAGGGTTGAGTCACCTTGGCCCTCTCTTTTTGGGGTGATAGCAACGAGGAGGTGTAAAGTGGACAGACTTTAGATTGCACTTCAAGGGTATCAGAAGCTGTCTGGAGATCTTGTTGATTGGGGCCAATTTTATGATTTTGCGTTGAATTGCGAGAGTGCTCGTGTAATTTTTCATCTTTTTCTTGCACATATTTCCTCCTTTCTGAAAGACAGTGTCATATTAGGGTGTAGTTCGTTAGACCAAGATTGCATTCTGACACCTTGCTCAAAATTAATTCTTATCCATTTCTGTGCATTTCCAGCAGAGGGTAGGATCTGCCTGAACTGTACCATTTTGGGGTGCTAAAGCCAGTTTTAATGCCTTCACCATTGATTTGTGGGTGACATTAGCTACAGAGAGTAGATTTAACTTGGGGCCTTCACAGCATCACTGACTCATCTCATTTTCTCAATCAACTGAAGTCATGAAAGTAATTATTATTGCTTTGCTGCTTTTATAAATCCTGATGCACGTTAAATACTTTGGGGATATTTGATGGCTAGTGGTTTAGTGCGATAATGTTATCACAAATGGTTGTGTAATGCTGTACACAATACATGGCGTCTGAGGATCCTGGGATTATATTCATTGGAGTTTAGGAGGTTGCGGGGAGATCTAATAGAAACTTACAAGATAATGAATGGCTTAGATAGGGTGGACGCTTAGATAGGGTGGACGTAGGGAAGTTGTTTCCATTAGTAGGGGAGACTAGGACCCGGGGGCACAGCCTTAGAATAAAAAGGAGTCACTTTAGAACAGAGATGAGGAGAAATTTCTTCAGCCAGAGAGTGGTGGGTCTGTGGAATTCATTGCCACAGAGGGCGGTGGAGACCGGGACGTTGAGTGTCTTTAAGACATAAGTTGATAAATTCTTGATTTCTCGAGGAATTAAGGGCTATGGAGAGAGCGGGTAAATGGAGTTGAAATCAGCCATGATTGAATGGTGGAGTGGACTCGATGGCCTTGCTTCCGCTCCTATGTCTTATGGCATACCAAAATTCTATGCGAGAGCTGAATCGCTGTACCAACAATATTGTTGTGGTAAATGGGTAATGCAAACTGAAAGAAATGTATTGCCAGAAAAGCCTAAAGGAGTACAGCTGCTGCTCAAGACAGATGCATCAGTGTTTATTTAACACTGCTCAAAATAATGGTTTCTAATAATGAGGTCAATTCAACCAATAGGATGGTGGATATTTTTCTCATTTCTGCCATGTACTTTATTTATTAGCCTAAACTTTTTCGAGCGAAATGCACTTAGAACATAAGAACTAGGAGCAGGAGTAGGCCATCTGGCCCCTCGAGCCTGCTCCACCATTCAATGAGATCATGGCTGATCTTTTGTGGACTCAGCTCCACTTTCCGGCCCGAACACCATAACCCTTAATCCCTTTATTCTTCAAAAAACTATCTATCTTTATCGAAAGGGGGCAGCACGGTAGCACAGTGGTTAGCACAGTTGCTTCAAAGATCCAGGGTCCCAGGTTCGATTCCCAGTTTGGGTCATTGTCTGTGCAGAGTCTGCACGTTCTCCCCGTGGCTGCGTGGGTTTCCTCCGGGTGCTCCGGCTTCCTCCCACAGTCCAAAGATGTACAGGTTAGGTGGATTGGCCATGCTAAATTGCCCTTAGTGTCCGAAAAAGCCCTTGGTGTCCGAAAAAGTTAAGTGGAGTTACTGGGTTACGTGGATAGAGTACAGGTGTGGGCTGAGGTAGGGTGCTCTTTCCAAGGGCCGGTGCAGACCCAATGGGCCGAATGGCCTCCTGCACTGTAAATTCTATGATTCAATGAAAATATACAGCGGATAATATAACCTGGACACCTGTCACTCTAATGTTATAAAATAGTGAATTTTAAGATTGTGATGTATGAAAGTCACCATAGTCCCAGAGGACACTCTCCCCTTTTCGAGAGAGACCTGACTGATGGTGATTTAACTTTGGGGGTTGGGGGGTCACAAAACCTCGGGCGAGGTTGAGCAGGTGGGGCCTTCATGAATAACCTCAGCCGGTACGGGAATTGAACCCGTGCTGTTGCCGTGGCTCTGCATCACAAACTAACCGTCCAACCAATTGGACTAACTGAGATTATGAATTGTTTCATTATATTAAATGCGATTGTTTTTGTTCATATGACAAGAATAATTACTTCATTTTGTCCCTTGGTCAGCTTGACTGATAGTTGCAGTAGTGATTTAATTGTGTCTGCTATCAAATCACTGTCACGATAGGGCACGATTGAATGACTTTGTTACTCCTGATTCGGTTAAACTCTGGGGCCTCTTGCGAGATTTGCGATGCTCTGAATGCCACAGATGTCGCAATCTGGATCTCGCTCTTGCTTGGTGAGGTCCCGATTTACATATTTAAGTGAGCCTTAAGCCAGGAACGAAAGCTCAAGCCTGGGGGGCTCCTGGTGGTGGAGCTTTGGGCAGTGATCCCTGGCACTCCTGCCACCCAGGTGCCTTGGTGTTGCCACCTGGGTGCCAGCAGGGCTCTGGCAGGCTGGGAGTATTCCAGGTGTTAGGCTGCCTATGCCAAGGATCGGGCCCTTACGAGGTGGGGTGAGGCAGGGGCGCTTCATGACCCTGAGAGCCAAGTTGGGGGGGGGGGGGGGTCCAGAGGCCGCCGAGGAGGCATCCAAGGAGTTTGAGAGTGGGGTGGGGGGGGGGTCGAGAGATTGGGGCAGTGAGGTAAGTGCGGCCTTGGCGGGGTATTCCCCAACCGAGGCCAGAAAAATCAACAGAGTCCGAGACAACCCTGCCAGAAACACCCAAAACGGACACCCATAAGTTGAGTCCTATTGATACAGTTGTGCTGGTCTGCTTGTACTTAATTTTAATTTTGAATTTTGTTTGTTATGTTTTTTATCTGGAAAATGGATTGGGTTAAACTAAAGCATACTTTTTCAGGGTTAAAATATTTTAGACACTATAACAAGTTAACATAGGAAAGGAAGAAGAGGGAAGAACTGCATCTATGGAACAACCTGTCCGCAGTGAATTGTCAAACCAGATTATGTAGTTAAGTCCATTGTGGATCTTTAAACCACAACCTCCAGGACAGAAGTAGTGCTGCCAACTGAGCCAAACTGAAATTGGAATCTGGTAGGAGAAGTGATTGTTTGTTACGGGTGAGAAAATACCTAATACGGGTAGTCATCTATATATGGAATATGCCGTCATTGCAAATGAATTCAATTGACCTGAGTGGTTGAACAATTGACATCTAATTTTTCATTATCCACAAGAGTTTATGCCACTTGTGCAGAGATGGAGATCATTGATTTAAAACTTGTTATTCAAATACTATATGTGGCTACTTTCCCTGCCTATTCATAGCAGCTGTAAAAGCATCATAGATTCCAAATTTATCATGGGATTAGTTACTTTTACTGTACTATCGGCACTGTAAATATTTTTTTTCAATGTGCGGTACAATATCCCTGTATTTCTTGTCCAAGTCTAATGCTGTCTCGGTTGCAAGCTGGTATGAGGCTAAGAGGGCAGCTCGTCTACTCTTGGGCTTCTGCCAGTGCCACCCCATGCCAACATTTTTGCACCCACATCCAAAGCTATGGAGCAATGCCTGGGTCTTCCTTGGCACTTTCCCCACAAGATCGCCATTCTAATTGAGTATCTGGGAATTCATCCTGTTTCCTGATATTGGCTTGGAGCAGTGCATCTGTGCTCTAAAATGATGACTATCCCAAAAAGTAAATTTTTGAAATAACAAGAGGTAACTGAAGTGGAAAACAACTAACAATAAGCTTCTGCGTGACATTGACATCATTTGTTATCATTGTAAGAATGAAGCAATAGGCAAAACAATTTAATGGGCCTGATTTTGCTGAAAAATGGTGGAGCCTGAACAATTTGTACCATTATTCATGGACAACATGACCAGCAGCTTTTGGCAATGAGGAGTTAGTCTGTGAATCACAAGTCACCACAGGTTGCTGTTAACTTCATGATATCATGGCTTCACATTAATTTAATTTTGATGAAGTCTATCAGCACGCTGTCGCTGGGTCAAAATTCTGAACTCCTCCCTGACAGCACTGTGGGTGTACCTACTGGACTGCAACAGTTCAAAAAGCTGGTTCATCACCACCTTTGAAATGGCAATTAGAGTTTGTCATTATGGCACAGAAGGAAGCCATTCCATCCATCAAATTAGGGATGGGCAATAAATGCTGGCATTGCCAATGACACTTGTACCCAAGGATCATAGAATCATGGAATCTACAGTGCAGAGGGATGCCATTGTGCCCATCGAGTCCGCACCGGTCCTTGGAAAGAGCACCCTAAGCCCACACCTTCACCCTATCCCCGTAACACAGTGTCCCCTACCCCAGCTTTTTGATCACTAAGGGCAATTTAGCATTGCCAATCCACCTAACCTACACACCTTTGGACTGTGGGAGGAAACCTGAGCACCCGGAGGAAACCCACGCAGACACGTGAGGACATGCAGACTACGCATAGACAGTGACCCAAGCTGGGAATCAAACCTGGGATCCTGGAGCTGTGAAGCAGCTGTGCTAACCACTGTGCCACCATGCTGCCCCATATGTAATGAATATATAAAGAAACATCAAGCTCACCGGAGGAAGTATTCATTATTGGTGTAAATGTGCTTTTATGTATGTGATAATTGTGAATGATCTTGTGTCTAGTCAACCACTTATCATATAAAGTAAAGAGTTATAAGTGTGGAGTTTATGGTATTTTTGAATGAAGAAAAACTGCCTTGAGAGTACCTGTCCCTAGGACAGGAATGTGATGTGCTCTTATATACTACAGAAGGGAGGCGGTGGGGGAGTCATTTAGTAAAGTTTTTGTCGAAGACACAATATCTGTCAAATGACCATTCTGCTGATAATCAGTTGATAAATTGTAGTGTGATTTGATCACCAGTCTGTGTCCTGTTAACTGGTCTCTGACAGGGAAGAAGGTGGTGGACTACAATTGCCCAGAGGTACTGAGTCCAAGGGAGAGTTGAAAAATCACTTATCTTTCCAACTCTTGATTTCTATCGATCCTATTGATTCATGCTAGAAACGGAAGGTAGGTTTCGGCGTTGGCTGTGATGCCCTCCATGGATAGACTATATAGCTGGCATGTGGAGCGAGGTGCCAGTGGAATTCTGGCATCCTTGGACCTAATAGCATCGTTTTAGAATTGGAAAACTTTTGAGGGAAAGAAATATTGGAAATCTTTTGAGGGAAAGAAATAATCAAATCCAGCTTTATGTTTGAAGGTGGAAACAGGGGGCAGATTCTTTTGTCCAGCTGGTGCGGTGCGCCCCTGGGATTCTACGTCTCACCAGCCGGGAGTGGGATTTCCCATTGTGGGCAACCCCACACTGTCGGGAAAACCCGGCTGCCGGCGCAACGGAGAATCCCGACTGCGGAGAATCCAGCCCAGGATGTTTAATGTGGGATTATTTTCCTTAAAGCAGAGAAGATTCAGATGAGCTGTCCAAAATCGTGAACTGTTCTGTTTGAGTAAATAAGGAAAAACTGTTTTCAGTGGCAGGAGGGTCTGTTTAGGGGGGAAACACTGGGATAAGGAACTAAATTTCTTAACGTAAATTCGATTACGTTTACTTTAGTGATGGAAAGGGATAGGTATATACCGCAGGGCAAGAGTTATATCTGGGGGAAAGGCAATTATGATGCGATGAGGCAAGACTTAGGATGCATCAGATGGAGAGGAAAACTGCAGGGGATGGGCACAAATGGAAAGGTGGAGCTTTTCAAGGAACAGGTACTGCATGTCCTCGATAAGTATGTACCTGTCAGGCAGGGAGAAAGTGGTCGAGCAAGGGAACCGTGGTTTACTAAAGCAATCGAAACACTTGTCAAAAGGAAGAAGGAGGCTTGTGTAAAGATGAGACATGAAGGTTCAGTTAGGACGCTCGAGAGTTACAAGTTAGCTCGGAAGGACCTAAAGAGAGAGCTAAGAAGAGCCAGGAGGGGACATGAGAAGTCTTTGGCAGGTAGGATCAAGGATAATCCTAAAGCTTTCTATAGATATGTCAGGAATAGAAGAATGACTAGGGTAAGAGTAGGGCCAGTCAAGGACAGTAGTTGGAAGTTGTGCGTGGAGTCCGAGGAGATAGGAGAGGTGCTAAATGAATATTTTTCGTCAGTATTCACACAGGAAAAAGACAATCTTGTTGAGGAGAATACTGAGATTCAGGCTATTAGACTAGAAGGGCTAGAGGTTCATAAGGAGGAGGTGTTAGCAATTCTGGAAAGTGTGAAAATAGATAAGTCCCCTGGGCCGGATGGGATTTATCCTAGGATTCTCTGGCAAGCTAGGGAGGAGATTGCTGAGCCTTTGGCTTTGACCTTTAAGTCATCTTTGTCTACAGGAATAGTGCCAGAAGACTGGAGGATAGCAAATGTCCCCTTGTTCAAGAAGGGGAGTAGAGACAACCCCAGTAACTATAGACCAGTGAGCCTTACTTCTGTTGTGGGCAAAATCTTGGAAAGGTTTATGAGAGATAGGATGTATAATCATCTGGAAAGGAATAATTTGATTAGAGATGGTCAACACGGTTTTGTGAAGGGTAGGTCGTGCCTCACAAACCTTAGAGTTCTTTGAGAAGGTGACCAAACAGGTGGATGAGGGTAAAGCAGTTGATGTGGTGTATATGGATTTCAGTAAAGCGTTTGATAAGGTTCCCCACGGTAGGCGACTGCAGAAAATACAGAGGCATGGGATTCAGGGTGATTTAGCAGTTTGGATCAGAAATTGGCTAGCTGGAAGAAAACAAAGGATGGTGGTTGATGGGAAATGTTCAGACTGGAGTCCAGTTACTAGTGGTGTACCACAAGGATGTGTTTTGGGGCCACTGCTGTTTGTCATTTTTATAAATGACCTGGAGGAGGACGTAGAAGGATGGGTGAGTAAATTTGCAGATGACACTAAAGTCGGTGGAGTTGTGGGCAGTGCGGAAGGATGTTACAAGTTACAGAGGGACATAGATAAGCTGCAGCGCTGGGCTGAGAGGTGGCAAATGGAGTTTAATGCAGAAAAGTGTGAGGTGATTCATTTTGGAAGGAATGACAGGAAGACTGAGTACTGGGCTAATGGTAAGATTCTTGGCAGTGTGGATGAGCAGAGAGATCTCGGTGTCCATGTACATAGATCCCTGAAAGTTGCCACCCAGGTTGAGAGGGTTGTTAAGAAGGCGTATGGTGTGTTAGCTTCTATTAGTAGAGGGATTGAATTTCTGAGCCATGAGGTCATGTTGCAGCTGTACAAAACTCTGGTGCGGCCGCATTTGGAGTATTGTGTGCAATTCAGGTTGCCGCATTATAGGAAGGATGTGGAAACATTGGAAAGGGTGCAGAGGAGATTTACCAGAATGTTGCCTGGTATGGAGGGAAGATCTTATGAGGAAAGGCTGAGGAACGTGAGGCTGTTTTCGTTGGAGAGAAGAAGGTTAAGAGGTGACTTAATTGAGGCATACAAGATGATCAGAGGATTGGATAGGGTGGACAGTGAGAGCCTTTTTCCTCGGATGGTGATGTCTAGCACGAGGGGACATAGCTTTAAATTGAGGGGAGATAGATATAGGACAGATGTCAGAGGTAGGTGACTCGCACATCTGTAATTTCCTGCACCTATCCATGGGTGGCAAAGTAGTGGCGACTAGGGATTTTTACAGTAACTTCATTGCAATGTAATGTAAGCCTACTAATAAAGATTATTATTATCTTGAATATCTCAAGTCTCGTACTCTTCCCTCCAAGTTTCTCCCTTTAATTTTATTGTGGATGTTCCCCTGTACTGCTGGTTTTGTATATTGTTTCCTTTATCCTTGGTTTTGTATCATATTCAATACTCTTTCTCACTGACATACGTTGGCTCCCGGTCAAGTGACGTATTTTTGATTTTAAAATTCTTGTCCTCGTTTTTCAAATCCCTCCGTGGCCCTGACCCTCCCTGTCCCTGTAATCTCTTCCATCCCCAGAACACCCCACACCCTGACACATCTGTGCTCTTCTAATCGTGGCCTCCTGAGCATCCATGATTTTAATTGCCATTGCTGGCCATGACTTCAGCTGCTGCGGGCGGCTCTAATTCCTTCCCTATATCCCTCCGCCTGTCTACTTGCCATCCTCCTTTAAAACACTCCCCAAAACCTACCTCCTTGCCAAACTTTAAACCACCAAATTTTAAACCTAAGTTTTTGATAGAGTGGATACAGAAATAATGTCCCCTCCTGTGGGAAGAGCACTAATCGACATACGATAGTCACCAAGAAATCCAATAAGAAATTCAGGAGAAACTGCTTTATCCCGGTAAGTGGTGAGAATGGGGATCTTGCCACTACAGGGAGTTAGTGGTTGAGGTGAATAGTTTCGATACATTTAAGGCAAAGCTAGACAAGCATTTGATGGAGAAGGGGATGGTGGATAGGAAAGATGGAGTGGAACACAAACACCAGTACAGACTGTTTCTATATCCTCTGTATGTAATATCTCCATGTATGGCTAGGTGTCATATTTTATATATTCTGTGAAACTCCTTTGGACATTGTATTAGGCTAAAATGTAAGTTGTTGAACACTTTTGTGTGCTGTGGCTGATATTTATCATTAACAGTTTGCTGTGTCCTGTTTACACTGATTCATTCATTTCTCATTCCTTACATACATTTAAACCTTGGTTTGTGACTTTTCCTTAATCTTAAACTTAATATCAAATTCAACCAGAAGGAATTATTGTACAATGTGCTGGAAATACCCAATAGCATCTCTGGGGAATTAGAGTTTTCATGTTTCAAATTGACCTTTTGTCAGAGTTGGAAAAAGTTAGAGATGTAATATATTTTAAGCAAGTACAGTGGAGAGGTCAAGAGCAGAAAGAAGGTCTGTGATCAGGATGAAGGTAGGAGAGATTAAATGACAAGAGAAATGATGATGCAAGGGAAAGGTTGTGTTCTGACTCTCTATCTTGCTGTCCTACTCTGCAGTTCCATTTCATGCTTCGTCTCATCTGGTGCTTTATCATTTTTATTCTACTTACTGGTGTCAAAGATCACAAACTTCAAATTTTTAAATAATCTTTATTATTGTCACAAGTAAGCTTATATTAACACTGCAATCAAGTTACTGTGAAAACCCCCGAGTCGCCACACTCCGGCACCTATTCGGGTACACTGAGGGAGGATTCAGAATGTCCGATTCACCGATCAAGCAAGTCTTTTGGGACTGTGGGAGGAAACCGGAGCACCCGGAGGAAACCCACGCAGATACGGAGAGAATGTGCAGACTCTGACCCAAGCAGTAATCAAACCTGGGACCCTGGGGCTGTGAAGCAACAGTGCTAATCATTGTGCTAACAACTGTGCTACCGTACCATACCCTCTGAATCCTTCCTTTTCCTTCACTTTCCTCTGACATCATTGCTTATCTGTCTGTCTGTCTCTCTGGCGCTCTCTCTGTCTCTGGCGCTCTCTCTGTCTCTGGCGCTCTCTCTGTCTCTGGCGCTCTCTCTGTCTCTGGTGCTCTCTCTGTCTCTGGCGCTCTCTCTGTCTCTGGCGCTCTCTCTGTCTCTGGCGCTCTCTCTGTCTCTGGCGCTCTCTCTGTCTCTGGCGCTCTCTCTGTCTCTGGCGCTCTCTCTGTCTCTGGCGCTCTCCCTGTCTCTGGCGCTCTCCCTGTCTCTGGCGCTCTCCCTGTCTCTGGCGCTCTCCCTGTCTCTGGCGCTCTCCCTGTCTCTGGCGCTCTCCCTGTCTCTGGCGCTCTCCCTGTCTCTGGCGCTCTCCCTGTCTCTGGCGCTCTCCCTGTCTCTGGCGCTCTCCCTGTCTCTGGCGCTCTCCCTGTCTCTGGCGCTCTCCCTGTCTCTGGCGCTCTCTCTGTCTCTGGCGCCCTCTCTGTCTCTGGCGCCGTCTCTGTCTCGGCGCCGTCTCTGGCGCGCTCTCCGTCTCTGGCGCGCTCTCCGTCTCTGGCGCGCTCTCCGTCTCTGGCGCGCGCTCCGTCTCTGGCGCGCGCTCCGTCTCTGGCGCGCGCTCCGTCTCGTGGGCGCGCGCTCCGTCTCGCGGGCGCGCGCTCCGTCTCGCGGGCGCGCGCTCCGTCTCGCGGGCGCGCGCTCCGTCTCGCGGGCGCGCGCTCCGTCTCGCGGGCGCGCGCTCCGTCTCGCGGGCGCGCGCTCCGTCTCGCGGGCGCGCGCTCCGTCTCGCGGGCGCGCGCTCCGTCTCGCGGGCGCGCGCTCCGTCTCGCGGGCGCGCGCTCCGTCTCGCGGGCGCGCGCTCCGTCTCGCGGGCGCGCGCTCCGTCTCGCGGGCGCGCGCTCCGTCTCGCGGGCGCGCGCTCCGTCTCGCGGGCGCGCGCTCCGTCTCGCGGGCGCGCGCTCGCTCTCTCGCGGGCGCGCTCTCGCTCTCTCGCGGGCGCGCTCTCGCTCTCTCGCGGGCGCGCTCTCGCGGGCGCGCTCTCGCTCTCTCGCGGGCGCGCTCTCGCTCTCTCGCGGGCGCGCTCTCGCTCTCTCGCGGGCGCGCTCTCGCTCTCTCGCGGGCGCGCTCTCGCTCTCTCGCGGGCGCGCTCTCGCTCTCTCGCGGGCGCGCTCTCGCTCTCTCGCGGGCGCGCTCTCGCTCTCTCGCGGGCGCGCTCTCGCTCTCTCGCGGGCGCGCTCTCGCTCTCTCGCGGGCGCTCTCTCGCTCTCTCGCGGGCGCGCTCTCGCTCTCTCGCGGGCGCGCTCTCGCTCTCTCGCGGGCGCGCTCTCGCTCTCTCGCGGGCGCGCTCTCGCTCTCTCGCGGGCGCTCTCTCGCGGGCGCTCTCTCGCGGGCGCGCTCTCGCTCTCTCGCGGGCTCGCTCTCGCTCTCTCGCGGGCGCGCACTCGCTCTCGCTCTCTCGCGGGCGCGCTCTCGCTCTCGCTCTCTCGCGGGCGCGCTCTCGCTCTCTCGCGGGCGCGCTCTCGCTCTCTCGCGGGCGCGCTCTCGCTCTCTCGCGGGCGCGCTCTCGCGGGCGAGCTCTCGCTCTCTCGCGGGCGCGCTCTCGCTCTCTCGCGGGCGCGCTCTCGCTCTCTCGCGGGCGCGCTCTCGCTCTCTCGCGGGCGCGCTCTCGCTCTCTCGCGGGCGCGCTCTCGCTCTCTCGCGGGCGCGCTCTCGCTCTCTCGCGGGCGCTCTCTCGCTCTCTCGCGGGCGCTCTCTCGCTCTCTCGCGGGCGCGCTCTCGCTCTCTCGCGGGCGCGCTCTCGCTCTCTCGCGGGCGCTCTCTCGCTCTCTCGCGGGCGCGCTCTCGCTCTCTCGCGGGCGCGCTCTCGCTCTCTCGCGGGCGCGCTCTCGCTCTCGCGGGCGCGCTCTCGCTCTCTCGCGGGCGCGCTCTCGCTCTCTCGCGGGCGCGCTCTCGCTCTCTCGCGGGCGCGCTCTCGCTCTCTCGCGGGCGCGCTCTCGCTCTCTCGCGGGCGCGCTCTCGCTCTCTCGCGGGCGCGCTCTCGCTCTCTCGCGGGCGCGCTCTCGCTCTCTCGCGGGCGCGCACTCGCTCTCGCTCTCTCGCGGGCGCGCACTCGCTCTCGCTCTCTCGCGGGCGCGCACTCGCTCTCGCTCTCTCGCGGGCGCGCACTCGCTCTCGCTCTCTCGCGGGCGCGCACTCGCTCTCGCTCTCTCGCGGGCGCGCACTCGCTCTCGCTCTCTCGCGGGCGCGCTCTCGCTCTCGCTCTCTAGCGGGCGCGCTCTCGCTCTCGCTCTCTAGCGGGCGCGCTCTCGCTCTCGCTCTCTCGCGGGCGCGCTCTCGCTCTCTCGCGGGCGCGCTCTCGCTCTCTCACGGGCGCGCTCTCGCTCTCGCTCTCTCACGGGCGCGCTCTCGCTCTCGCTCTCTAGCGGGCGCGCTCTCGCTCTCTCGCGGGCGCGCTCTCGCTCTCTCGCGGGCGCGCTCTCGCTCTCTCGCGGGCGCGCTCTCGCTCTCTCGCGGGCGCGCTCTCGCTCTCGCTCTCTCGCGGGCGCGCTCTCGCTCTCGCTCTCTCGCGGGCGCGCTCTCGCTCTCTCGCGGGCGCGCTCTCGCTCTCTCGCGGGCGCGGGCGCGCTCTCGCTCTCTCGCGGGCGCGGGCGCGCTCTCGCTCTCTCGCGGGCGCTCTCTCGCGGGCGCGCTCTCGCTCTCTCGCGGGCGCGCTCTCGCTCTCTCGCGGGCGCGCTCTCGCTCTCTCGCGGGCGCGCTCTCGCTCTCTCGCGGGCGCGCTCTCGCTCTCTCGCGGGCGCGCTCTCGCTCTCTCGCGGGCGCGCTCTCGCTCTCTCGCGGGCGCGCTCTCGCTCTCTCGCGGGGCGCGCTCTCGCTCCTCTCGCGGGCGCGCTCTCGCTCTCTCGCGGGCGCGCTCTCGCTCTCGCTCTCTCGCGGGCGCGCTCTCGCTCTCTCGCGGGCGCGCTCTCGCTCTCTCGCGGGCGCGCTCTCGCTCTCGCTCTCTCGCGGGCGCGCTCTCGCTCTCGCTCTCGCTCTCTCGCGGGCGCGCTCTCGCTCTGGCTCTCTCGCGGGCGCGCTCTTGCTCTCGCTCTCGCTCTCTCGGGCGCGCTCTCGCGGGCGCTCTCTCGCTCTCTCGCGGGCGCGCTCTCGTTCTCTTGCGGGCGCTCTCTCGCTCTCTCGCGGGCGCTCTCTCGCTCTCTCGCGGGCGCTCTCTCGCGGGCGCTCTCTCGCTCTCTCGCGGGCGCTCTCTCGCTCTCTCGCGGGCGCTCTCTCGCTCTCTCGCGGGCGCTCTCTCGCTCTCTCGCGGGCGCTCTCTCGCTCTCTCGCGGGCGCTCTCTCGCTCTCTCGCGGGGCGCTCTCTCGCTCTCTCTGGCTCGCTCTCGCTCTCTCGGGCGCGCTCTCGCTCTCTCTGGCTCGCTCTCGCTCTCTCGGGCGCGCTCTCGCGGGCGCTCTCTCGCTCTCTCGCGGGCGCTCTCTCGCTCTCTCGCGGGCGCTCTCGCAGGCGCTCTCTCGCGGGCGCTCTCTCGCTCTCTCGCGGGCGCTCTCTCGCTCTCTCGCGGGCGCTCTCTCGCTCTCTCGCGGGCGCTCTCTCGCTCTCTCGCGGGCGCTCTCTCGCTCTCTCGCGGGCGCTCTCTCGCTCTCTCGCGGGCGCTCTCTCGCTCTCTCGCGGGCGCTCTCTCGCTCTCTCGCGGGCGCTCTCTCGCTCTCTCTGGCTCGCTCTCGCTCTCTCGGGCGCGCTCTCGCTCTCTCTGGCGTGCTCTCGCTCTCTCTCTCGGGCGCGCTCTCGCTCTCTCTCTCGGGCGCGCTCTCGCTCTCTCTCTCGGGCGCGCTCTCGCTCTCTCTCTCGGGCGCGCTCTCGCTCTCTCTCTCGGGCGCGCTCTCGCTCTCTCTCTCGGGCGCGCTCTCGCTCTCTCTCTCGGGCGCGCTCTCGCTCTCTCTCTCGGGCGCGCTCTCGCTCTCTCTCTCGGGCGCGCTCTCGCTCTCTCTCTCGGGCGCGCTCTCGCTCTCTCTCTCGGGCGCGCTCTCGCTCTCTCTCTCGGGCGCGCTCTCGCTCTCTCTCTCGGGCGCGCTCTCGCTCTCTCTCTCGGGCGCGCTCTCGCTCTCTCTCGGGCGCGCTCTCGCTCTCTCTCTCGGGCGCGCTCTCGCTCTCTCTCTCGGGCGCGCTCTCGCTCTCTCGGGCGCGCTCTCGCTCTCTCGGGCGCGCTCTCGCTCTCTCTCTCTCGGGCGCGCTCTCGCTCTCTCTCGGGCGTGCTCTCGCTCTCTCTCTCTCGGGCGCGCTCTCGCTCTCTCTCTCGGGCGCGCTCTCGCTCTCTCTCTCGGGCGCGCTCTCGCGGGCGCTCTCTCGCGGGCGCGCTCTCGCTCTCTCGCGGGCGCGCTCTCGCTCTCACGCGGGCGCGCTCTCGCTCTCACGCGGGCGCGCTCTCGCTCTCACGCGGGCGCGCTCTCGCTCTGTCGCGGGCGCTCTCTCGCGGGCGCGCTCTCGCTCTCTCGCGGGCGCGCTCTCGCGGGCGCGCTCTTGCTCTCTCGCGGGCGCGCTCTCGCTCTCTCGCGGGCGCGCTCTCGCTCTCTCGCGGGGCGCGCTCTCGCGGGCGCGCTCGCGCTCTCTCGCGGGCGTGCTCTCTCGCGGGCGTGCTCTCTCGCGGGCGCTCTCTCGCGGGCGCTCTCTCGCGGGCGCTCTCTCGCGGGCGCTCTCTCTCGCGGGCGCGCTCTCTCGCGGGCGCGCTCTCTCGCGGGCGCGCTCTCTCGCGGGCGCGCTCTCTCGCGGGCGCGCTCTCTCGCGGGCGCGCTCTCTCGCGGGCGCGCTCTCGCGGGCGCGCTCTCTCGCGGGCGCGCTCTCTCGCGGGCGCGCTCTCGCTCTCTCGTGGGCGCGCTCTCGCTCTCTCGCTCTCTCGCGGGCGCTCTCTCGCTCTCTCGCGGGCGCGCTCTCGCTCTCGCTCTCTCGCGGGCGCGCTCTCGCTCTCGCTCTCTCGCTCTCTCGCTCTCGCTCTCTCGCGGGCGCGCTCTCGCTCTCTCGCGGGCGCGCTCTCGCTCTCGCTCTCTCGCGGGCGCGCTCTCGCTCTCGCTCTCTCGCGGGCGCGCTCTCGCTCTCGCTCTCTCGCGGGCGCGCTCTCGCTCTCGCTCTCTCGCGGGCGCGCTCTCGCTCTGGCTCTCTCGCGGGCGCGCACTTGCTCTCGCTCTGGCTCTCTCGCGGGCTCGCTCTGGCTCTCTCGCGGGCTCGCTCTCGCTCTCTCGCGGGCGCGCTCTCGCTCTCTCGCGGGCGCGCTCTCGCTCTCTCGCGGGCGCGCTCTCGCTCTCGCTCTCTCGCGGGCGCGCTCTCGCTCTCGCTCTCTCGCGGGCGCGCTCTCGCTCTGGCTCTCTCGCGGGCGCGCACTTGCTCTCGCTCTGGCTCTCTCGCGGGCGCGCTCTCGCTCTGGCTCTCTCGCGGGCGCGCTCTTGCTCTCTCGGGCGCGCTCTCGCTCTCTCGGGCGCGCTCTCGCGGGCGCTCTCTCGAGGGCGCGCTCTCGCTCTCTCGCGGGCGCGCTCTCGCTCTCTCGCGGGCGCTCTCTCGCTCTCTCGCGGGCGCTCTCTCGCTCTCTCGCGGGCGCTCTCTCGCGGGCGCTCTCTCGCTCTCTCGCGGGCGCTCTCTCACTCTCTCGCGGGCGCTCTCTCGCTCTCGCGGGCGCTCTCTCGCGGGCGCTCTCGCTCTCTCGCGGGCGCTCTCTCGGGCGCGCTCTCGCTCTCTCGGGCACGCTCTCGCTCTCTCTCTCGGGCGCGCTCTCGCTTTCTCTCTCGGGCGCGCTCTCGCTCTCTCTCTCGGGCGCGCTCTCGCTCTCTCTCTCGGGCGCGCTCTCGCTCTCTCTCTCGGGCTCGCTCTCGCTCTCTCGGGCGCGCTCTCGCTCTCTCTCTCGGGCGCGCTCTCGCTCTCTCTCTCGGGCGCGCTCTCGCTCTCTCTCTCGGGCGCGCGCTCGCTCTCTCTCGGGCGCGCTCTCGCGGGCGCTCTCTCGCGGGCGAGCTCTCGCTCTCTCGCGGGTGCGCTCGCTCTCTCGCGGGTGCGCTCTCGCTCTCTCGCGGGCGCGCTCTCGCTCTGTCGCGGGCGCGCTCTCGCTCTGTCGCGGGCGCGCTCTCGCTCTGTCGCGGGCGCGCTCTCGCTCTGTCGCGGGCGCGCTCTCGCGGGCGCGCTCTCGCTCTCTCGCGGGCGCGCTCTCGCTCTCTCGCGGGCGCGCTCTCGCTCTCTCGCGGGCGCTCTCTCGCGGGCGCGCACTCGCTCTCTCGCGGGCGCGCTCTCGCTCTCTCGCGGGCGCGCTCTCGCTCTCTCGCGGGCGCGCTCTCGCTCTCTCGCGGGCGCGCTCTCGCTCTCTCGCGGGCGCTCTCTCGCGGGCGCGCTCTCGCTCTCTCGCGGGCGCGCTCTCGCTCTCTCGCGGGCGCTCTCTCGCGGGCGCGCTCTCTCGCGGGCGCGCTCTCGCGGGCGAGCTCTCGCTCTCTCGCGGGCGCGCTCTCGCTCTCTCGCGGGCGCGCTCTCGCTCTGTCGCGGGCGCGCTCTCGCTCTGTCGCGGGCGCGCTCTCGCTCTGTCGCGGGCGCTCTCTCGCGGGCGCGCTCTCGCTCTCTCGCGGGCGCGCTCTCGCTCTCTCGCGGGCGCGCTCTCGCTCTCTCGCGGGCGCGCTCTCGCTCTCTCGCGGGCGCGCTCTCGCTCTCTCGCGGGCGCGCTCTCGCTCTCTCGCGGGCGCGCTCTCGCGGGCGCGCTCTCGCTCTCTCGCGGGCGCGCTCTCTCGCGGGCGCGCTCTCTCGCGGGCGCGCTCTCTCG